>NW_026606108.1:31138500-32355000 GCF_029834395.1 Sorex fumeus | reverse complement strand
CTGACCCAGGTTTGATCCTTGGGGGACTATATCTCATCCCATATGGTCCCTCGAGCACCACCAGAAGTAATTCTTGAGTCACCCCTGAGCATTGCTGGGTTAAAAAAAAATTAAAGCAAAAAATTTTTTTAATTTAATAAATTAAAAAATAAAAGAACTATAAATTGTCACAGATGCTAATAAAGAAAGAAGATACAAACACAAAGAAAGCAAAGAATAACCCGATGCCAAGATCTAAGCACTGAAGTCAGGTTGTCGCTACCACCTACACTTGGGGCAGGGAGCTTACTAGGCCTGTTTCCCTTTCTACTAATTGGAAGTGATCATCAAACAGACAAACTAGAGTCGATTGAAGCAGATGAAGATGACAGCAGGCAGGGCTGCGGCCTGGAGCTGCTTACATCATCATGGAGGAACTTGCTGGATAAGCAAAAGCTCCTCCAGATAAGGGCAGGGAGGCTCATATCATGAAGTAAGGCGGGGGGTGGGGGTGGGGTGCTGGGAAATGAGGCCCCCCCTTCTACATCCGGGGAAGTTTCTCTGAGATGACATTTGAGAACTAAGTGTTGACAAGGAGCCAATGAGGCGGAAGTTTCGGGGAAGGGGGAGCTAAACAGAAGGAACAGCTAGTGAGAAAGCCCTGACGCGAGAAGGAACTTGGCGTGGAAGAAAGCTACAAGACAGCCGTGGCATCTGTGGGGGAAGGAGATGGGGGTGGGGGGCAGCAGACACAGAGCAGACTCTGAATTTCCTTCTAGTCATTTCTGAAAGTCACTGAAAGTTGACAGCAGAGAAGTGACACTATCTGACTTAGATACTTTAATGGGTTTGGGTTTTTTTGGCTGCTGCTGTGGGAGTCACACCCATGTCTGGTGGGTTTGCACATGGTGCCAGGGATCAAGCCTAGAGCGTTGCACATGCCAGACTTGCTCTCTACCAACTGAGCCATATCTGCAGCCAAAATTTCGCATTCAGTTGGACATACCAGCCCCACTCTCCTAGATTCTCTGGTGGCCTCCTGGATCTTCTAGGACGACCCTCATCTTCTTCACCTCCTTCCCCCACCTGTTGCCTCAAGGAAATTTCTTGTGTGATTCAAGGCCACACCAGGCTGAGGCTCGTCAGTCTGGATGAACTGGCTCACATCTGACCACGCAAAAGCTCAGAGTCAACACCAGGTGTCAGAAGGTCCCCAAGGGCTAGTGTTTGTGACCACCAGCAGGTGTTTGCTGCGGCACCCTGTGTGGTTCATCACCCAGACACTCCGTGGCTCTTGTTCCAACAGAACAGAGGCCACAGAGTCCCACTCACACGGCAGAGCTGCCCAACCACCCACGTCCTCTCTGGACACCAGCACCTGGGTTCTTCACAGTTGCCACACCCACTAGGGTGTATATTCTGTTCCTCCACCCTTTCTCCATTTCCCGTCTCCATCCTTGTGCATCTTGCCTACTTCCCCTCTCTTCTTCAATTCTAGTTCATTTATAATGCCAGATAATTCCTTTTATTTTTTTTTGAGGGGGGGAGGAGTGGAGAGAGCGGTTTGCTTTTGGACCACAACACAGTGATGCATGCACAGAGGTTACTGCTGACTCTGCACTCAGGAATTGCTCCTGGAGGTGCTCATGGAACCATAAGGGATGCTGAGGACTCAACCCAGGTCAGCCACATGCAAGGCAAGCGCCTCACGGGCCTCACCTGTACTTCCTCTCCGACCCGAATCCTGCATCTTTGAAATTTTTTTGCTATTTACAATTCCACTTGATGTACTATTTTATTAAAACCACACTATCTGTGGCCAGAGCAATAGCACAGCGGGTACAGCATTTGCCTTGCACGTGGCCAACCTGGGTTTGATCCTCGGCATCCCATATGGTCCCCTGAGCACTGCCAGGAGTAATTCCTGAGTGCAATGCCAGGAGTAACCCCTAAGCATTGCTGGGTGTGACTCAAAAAGGAAAATAAATAAATAAGCTGGGTGTGACTCAGAAACAAAAATAAATAAATATTTTTAAAAAACCATACTATCTGCCTCTCTGGTGTCCTTATTTATTTATTTATTTTTGAATAATTGTAACTCAAAGGCTTTTTTTAAAAATTTTTTATTGAATCACTGTGAGATAGACCCTTACAAAGCTATTCATGATTGGATTCCAATCATACAATATTCTAACACCCATCCCTCCACCAATGTACATTTCCCAACACCAGTGTCCCCAGGTACCCTCCCATCACCCCCACCCCCTCCATCATTTTGTGGTGCTTTTTTTTTTATTATTACATACGCAGTTTTTTTTCTTTTTGGGTCACACCTGGCGATGCACAGCGGTTAGTCCTGACTCTGCACTCAGGAATTACTCCTGGCGGTGCTCAAGGGACCATATGGGATGCTGGGAATTGAACCTGGGTTGGCCACGTGCAAGGCAAACGCCCTACCTACTGTGCTATCACTCCAGCCCCTACACACGTAATTTTTTAATTGTTACCATGACATAGTTACAAATATCTCATAATTGAGTTCCAGTTATAAAATGATTGAACACCCATCCCTCTACCAATGCGCATTTTCTACCACCAATGTCCCAAGTTTCACTCCCACCACCCCCACCTCATTCCACCCCCCTGCCTCTGTGGCAGACAATTTCCTTCTTACTCTTTCTCTCTACTTTTGGGCATTATGATTTGCAATACAGATACTGAGAGGCCATCATGTTTGGTCCTTAGTCTACTTTCAGCACACATCTCCCATCCCGAGCAATCCCTCCAACCATCATTGACTTAGTGATCTCAGTCAAGTGTTGCCGCCTACCATGCTACAGGCCCTAACTGCGTCTTTTGATCTCTTTTGAGATTTATGGGTCTCTGAAATAAGGCCAACAAATGAGCTTATATAGCAGAGCCAGAGGTGGTTTGTGGGTGTGTTTCCCACATAGCTAACTTTTGGCCGTTTAATTTCTTGGTAAATTTGGCCCCAGGTTGTTGGGGTCTGGCCAAAGGCACAGCAGCAATGTTGGGATATCTGGAAGTCTGAAGGCACCATCAGGCTACTAATACACTCCCCCAGATACAGGTTGACCTGCTGGCGGCACCATACCCCTATTGTGGTGCTTTTGTGCCCCCCCTCCCCCCAAATCCTTTATTCAAAGACACTGAGCCCTCGCCTCCCCACTGCCCTCTGCTGACTGATTGAGATATTTCCCCAGGAATTTCTACAATAGAGGTACTCTGACCCGGCAGCCAGGCGGCTGCTGAAGCCCCAGCACAAAGAGTTCCAAGAGCTTAAGGTTCTCAAGAGAAATCAGAGGAGCAACAGTAGCCGTCTGACACTGACACAGGGTCCAGAAGTGCGAAGGTGGTTTACTGACCGTTTACTGACCCTGATCTAAGACCGGTTCCCCTAGCACAGATACGCTCCAACATCGCCCTCTGGCGGCTGATAGGAGTTTCTTCTAGAACTAACCGTCCCAACCACCCGTGGTGAGGTCTTTGGAAATACAGTCAGAGTAAACACATTTCTTCCCCACCTGGTCCCAAACAGCCCTGCCACCAAGTGTGAATTGAGCTACATAGGAGCTGTTAGATTCCTGGGGGACGAGCCCATGAACTCCTGGAAGGTGCCGAGTGCAACAGTCAAGAAAAGTCAGGAACCAGGAGATGGAACAAAACTGCCCGGTGCTATCCCCTTCTAGTCCCATAAACCAGCTCCTCTAGGCAGAGTTCCCAGAAAGGACTTATATGCTCTCCATCAACATACTTTCATCTTTGCAGGAATTTCGTATCAATGGAATTAGGTAATATTTTGAAACTAGTTCTCTCATTTGGCATAATGAATTAGAAACTCATTCAAGGGGCTGGAGCAATAGCACAGCGGGTAGGGCGGGTAGGGCGTTTGCCTTGCACGCGGACGACCTGGGTTTGATTCCCAGCATCCCATATGGTCCCCTGAGCACTGCCAGGAGTAATGCAGAACCAGGAGTAACCCCTGTGCATCGCTGGGTGTGACCCCCCCACCCCAAAAAAGGAGAAACTCATTCAATTGTCTATTTTTTTCTTTCTTTAGCTTAGTGTTTCATTGCATGGATGTCTAATAAATTTTTTGTTCATTCACTAAATATATGGATTGCTTCAAATATGTCTCTTTTCATATACACAATTACAAACTGAGTTACTCTAAACATTTGAGTACAGGTATTTGTGTGAAGGAACATCTTCATTTTTCTAGGCTATCTAAATAATGAATACAACTATAAGTGTGGGTTTAACTTTATAACAAATAGCCACTGTTTTTCTAAAGTGGCTCTATCATTTTGCATTTCCATTCGCACATTGGTGAGAATTTCAGTTACTCCATCTCCTTACCAACCCTTGGTCTTGACAGTATTCCTTATTCTTCTTTGGGAGGAAGGATCATACCTGGCAATGCTCAGAGGTTACTCTTGACTCTGCACTCAGGAATTAGTCCTGATGATGCTCGAGGGACCATATGGGATGCGAGGGTTAAACCTGGGTCAGCCACATGCAAGGTAAATGCCCTACTCGCTGTACTATCACTCCAGCCCAGTATTCCTTATTCGAACCTTTCTTTATAGATGCAAAGATGTATCTCATAGATTTCATTTCCTAATGACCAACAATATCAAAACATTTGCATTTAATATAATTATTGACATTTTATTTTTATTGAGATATTTAACACACAGCCTTGTGTATGTTACATTTTTTGTTTTGTTTTGCTTTGGGGCCAGACCCAGTGGTGCTCAGGCTTACTCCTGGCTCTGCACACAGTGATCACTCTTGGCAGGCTCAGGAGACCATATGGAGTGCCAAGGATTGAACTTGGGTCAGTCACACACAAGGCAAAAGCCCTTCCCATTGTACAATCTCTCTGGTCCAAATATTGATTTGATGTATTTATATTACAATGTGATAGTTACATTAGCTAAAAACTCTATTAGTATTTATAATATAGTTTTACTGGAACTGGAGCGATAGTACAGCGAGTCTTCAAGTTCCCTTAAATAATATCTTTCCCATTTCTTCATCCTCTAGCCTCAGGTAACCAATATTTTGCTGTCTGCTTTTATGATTTTGAATCTTTCTTTTAGATTCCATATATAAAAGATACCATATAGTTTTTGTCTTCTTCAATCTGACTTCTTTAAAATTTGGTTAGTTTTCGGGCTGGAGCAATAGCACAGCGGGTAGGGCGTTTGTCTTGCATGTGGCCGCTGACCCAAGTTCAATTCCCAGCATCCCATATGGTCCCCCAAGCACTGCCAGGAGTGATTCCTGAGTGCAAAGCCAGGAGTAACCCCTGAGCATCGCCGGGTGTGACCCAAAATAGCAAAAAAAAAAAATGGTTAGTTTTCAAGTCACACCCAGAAGTGCTCAGGGATTATTCCTGGTGCTATGCTCACAGGGTACATTTCTGGGGGTGGGGGTGCTGTTGGTGGGCCATATGTGGTGACAAGAACCAAATAGGGTTTGCTGTGTGCAAGACAAGCACCTAACCCCTATATTATATCTCCAGCTCCTCAATCTGACTTTTGACACTTGAGTAAGGCCATTTGCCACAGCAAACGACAGAATTTCCTATTTCATGACTGAATTGTATAATGTTGGCCTTATATAACTGAAGTGTTCCCTCTCTTAAATTTTTTGAATGTTTGAGAACAGGTATTAATTCTTCTTAAAACATTTGGTAGAAGGATTAGAGCAATAGCACAGCGGGTAGGGCATTTGCCTTGCACACAGCTGACCCGGGTTCGAGTCCCAGCATCCCATGTGGTCTCCCGAGCACCATCAGAAGTAATTCCTGAGTACATGAGCCAGGATTAACTCCTGTGCATTGCCAGGTGTGACCCAAAAAGAAAAAAAAAAAAGAAAAAAGAAACATTTGGTAGAATTTGCCCAATTTACCTTTTTTTAAATTATTATTAATTTTATTGAATCACCATGAGATAGCTATAAGCTTTCATTTTTGGGTTACAATCACACAATGATCAAATATCCATCCCTCCACCAGTGTATATTCCCCACCACCATATCCCCAGTATAACCCCCCTTTCCCACCCTCCCTCTGCCTCCATGGCAGATATGATTCTCCATAATCTCTCTCTACTTTTGGGCATTATGGTTTGCAATACAGACCCTGAGAGGTTAATCATGTTTGCTCCTTTATCCACATTCGGCACACATCTCCCATCCCAACCGGTTCCTCCAGCCATCTTTTTCTTAGTGATCCCTTCTCTATCCCAGCTGCCTTCTCCCCTTTGCCCAATTTACCTTTAAACATTGAGGAGAATTTGTCCTGGGTTTTTCTGTGCTGGGAGACTTTTGATTGGTTAGCAATGCACTCTCTGTACTGTTTTTTGGTCTGTTTAGATTTGCTCTCTCTTCCTGGTTCAGTCCTGGCGGGTTACATGATTCTAGGAAGTTATTCATTTTTCCCCAGGTTATGTAATTAGAGAGTGCAGAGTTGTTCATAGTAGTCTTTTATGCTTCTATTATTTCTTTTTTTTTCTATTTTTCTATTATTTCTTTAGTGCAATAATTATTTCTCTTCTTCCATTTCTTATTGTATTTGAGTCATCTCTTTATTTTTTTTTAAGCACAGTAGCACTTTCCTCCCTTTGTTCATTGATTTGCTTGAGTAACGTTTGCACCAGTAATGTCTCCATTGTGATACTTGTTACGGTTTTTGCATAACTAATACACCACTGGGAGCTTGCCAGGCTCTGCCGGTTTTTTTTTTTTCTTAGCCTAACTAAAAATATTTGCCAATCAGCTTTTAGTTTCCATTGATCTTTTCTATTACTTTTCTAGTTTCTATTCCACTTACTTCCACTCGATAGCACAGCGGTAGGGTGTTTGCCTTGCGCGCAGACAGCCCGACCGAGCCAGGTTCAATTCCTCTGCCCCTCTCAGAGAGCCCGGCAAGCTACCAAGAGTATCTGGCCCACACGGCAAAGTCTGGCAAGCTACCCATGACGTATTTGAAATGCCAAAGACAGTAACAACAAGTCTCAAAATGGAGACGTTACTGGGCCTGCTCGAGCAAATGAATGAACAATGGGAGGACAGTGTTTGTTGTTTGTTATATTCCATTTACTTCCACTCTGATATTTATTACTTCCTTTATTCTGATGATTTTTGTCTTAAGTTGAACTTCATGTTTGAGTTCCTTATGTGCAAGTTTATTTTTTATTTTCAATCTTTCTATTTTCTTTGCAAGGAAGGGGGTGGGGGAGGACCTCAAGCAAGGTTCAGGTACCTGGAAACTACAGCTGATGATTATTTACCCATCCAGGCCAGACAGTCCAATTCGAGGACCTTACAATTCTGTACTGTTCAGGCCCAGTGGTGCTGGGGATCACCAGTGCCATCCAGTGTTAGTTGGGACTTCCGGGGCTATCCCTGGAGATGTTTTGGTGAAGAAATTAGGTGCCAGGGGTCAAACTCGGGGTTTTTGACAAATACCCTTTACCCCTGAATTATCTCCCCAGCTTGATGTTTCTAATTTAGGGGGCACATCTGATGCTCAGAGGCTCAAATACCAGTGCTCAGGTAGCTTTCCTGGCTGAGCTCCTCAGCCATATGATGCCAGGGATCAAACCTGGGCCTCTTGCATGTATAGCATATGCTTAGCCTATTGAGTTCTCTCTCCAGCCTTCTCATTTCTTTCTTCCAATTTTTATTTAGACACCAGCATTTGTCAGACTGTTATTAATAGTGTCTCAGGTACACAATGTTTCAATAGCATACCCACTCACTCTAATTTCGTACTGTGTACACTGTAACTATAAATTTTTCATCTCAGAATTGCTTTTGCAATGTCTCATATACAACTTACCAAAATGTCTCTTTTTGGTAAGCTATAATTCTATTATTATTTATTTTGAGATAGTCTTTGGTTTTCCTTTTCATTTCCTCTTTGAATCACTGATGTTTGGGAACGTGTTTAGTTTCCAAATACTTCTAGATTTTCCTTTTTAGTTCATGTTTTTTTGTCTTTTTCCCCCCCTAGCATCATACCATTGTGATTAGAAAAGATACCTGGCTTGAATTTAAGACTTGCATTCTGGCCTTGAGACTACTCCTATGCACTTGATTATGATTAGACAGGTCAAATGAAACAACTACTAATCCTTGAGAATAAAGCCTATTCTAGCCCCTGTGGTATTACGAATCTAGCCCAGGAGCATACAGTTGTTTTCTCAAAAGCTCCTTATCAAGTTGGGGAGCGGGAGTGGGGCCTGAGTAAGATAAAGCACCATAAAGTCATCCTACCTAGATTCAACTGGATTCCTTTTTTTTTTTTTTGTTAAGCATTCACTTGATTGCTGTTAATTATTGATCAGTTCCCAGAATTTCAATAAAAATGATTCTGACCGTTTTTGCCAGTTTAATTTGCTGCTTTTTTTTTGGCGGGGGAGGGGGGGGAGGGATATTGGAGCCACACCTGGCAGTGCTTTCTGGTCTCTACTCTCCGGTCCCTATTTGCTCTTATCACCTGAGGGTGGGCTTTTGCTGGTCCTTATTCTGCCTTTCCCACAGATTCTACTCCTAGACCATTTGTATTTAAAATGATGATCTTACTTCATCATGATATGACTTCCTTGTTGTTTTATCCTTTTTGGTGCTCACTGAGTTTTGTTTTGTTTTGGGGGAGGGGTTGTTTTTGCTTTTGTCTTTAGATTTATTTCCTTTGTCAAAATTTGGGAAATTTTCAGTCATTATTTATTTATTTTGGGTTTAGGGGCCACAGCTGGTGTTTTTAGGGGTGATTCCTAGCTCCTCATTCATTAGTAACCTCCTGGTGATGCTCAGGAGACAGTGTGGGGTGCAGGGGTGGGGGGGCATCTCACACAAGACAACCACCTGCTGTGCTCCAGCCCTATTTCTTTAAATATTTCTGTTGTCTGTTGCCACTCCATGCTTGTTTTGCAGGCCACAGCACCCAAAAGGAGAGAGAGAACAAAAGGGAGTGCCGTGCCACAGAGGCAAGGTGGGATGGGGGGATGAGGGCGGTGGGAGGGGTACTGGGATCAGTGGTGGTGGGAAATGAGCACTGGTGGTGGGATGGGTACTCGATCATTGTATAACTGAAACCCAAGCACAAAAATTTGTAAGTCTACAACTATACCTCATGGTGTTTCACTAATAAAAAATATATATATATATTTCTGTTGTCGTTATAGTGTTTCTTCCTCTCCCTCCTGAACTCCAGAGCCATGAATGTTAGACTTCTAGTATCATCTCCTTTTTGGGGGGGAAAGAGGGTAGACCCAGCAGTTTTTAGGGGTATCTCCTGTCTCTACACTTAGGAATCACTCTTGGGGGTGGTATCATGTTGGGACTGAAACTGGGTCAGCCATGTGCAAGGCTTAAGTACCTTAACCCCTGTACTATCTCTCTGGTCCTATAATTTTTATATTTTACATAAAGTTATGAAAGGTAGACTTTATAATATGTTATATTTACTTTATATTAGCTTTATACTTTATTCAACAAATTGATACCTTATTTTAATAAAATACATTTTATAAAACACTTTACACTTATATAAAACATTTTAAATTACATACAAAGTACTTTATATTTTAATATTTTATTTAATATATTGATTAATGTTATTAATCTATCTTTAAGTTTAGTTATTATTTCCTTTGTAATTTCTTATCTGCTCTTTACTTGTTTAGTGAGCATTTACATTTTAGTTCCAGTTTAAGTTATATAATCTTTCTTTTCTTGTTGAGAATTTCTATCTTTCCATTCATTTCAAAAGTATTTGCCCTTGCTTCTGGAGACATTTTTTAAATAGCGCTTTAAAGTCTTTGTTACTTACTTCCAACATCTAACTGTTGACCTCCTTTGGTTATATCTTACCATTTGAGTTGAGATTTTCCTGGATTTGGGGGTTGGGGCAATAGTACAGTGGGAAGTGGGTAGGGCATTTGCCTTGCACACAGCCAACCCAGGTTCAATCCCCAGCAACCCATATGGTCCCCACACATTGCCAGGAGTAATTCCTGGGTGCAGAATCAGGGGTAACCCCTGAGCATCACTGGGTATAACCCAAAAAGCCAGAGAGGGAGAGCTAGCAAGAGAGAGACAAAGAATCCTGGATCTTTACATGATGAACAATTTAGTTTTGTATCCTGAACATTTTGAGATACAATATTTCTATTTTAGCAGGCAAGTAACACTATTGGGCCTAAGTCACAGGTCTGACCAGCCTGCAACTGCCTAACTGCAATGGTGGCCCTGTCTCCTAAGCCTTTGCAGTGCTCTTATATTTCCAACGGCTGTGCCCCCTCCAGTGGCCAGTCTGAGAACAGACTGTGGTTTATCCTTCAGTTCATGTCTTCAAGCTTTGACATGCTGCTTAGAAGCAAATCCAAGCCTGCCGTGCCCTTGGAGGTGAGCCCAGGAGTTCGTAAACAATGTTATGGGATCAATTCTCTGAGTTCTTGCCTCTCCATCATCTCCTATTACTTTTGGGTTTCCTGAGGCTTGTCTTTTTGGTACTTCAGCCAGGAAGCTGTAGTTTTCATTTTTGTGCTCTGCTGTGTACTTCCTGCAACTGTACCCTTCATCCTTGGCCAAGTAGTAAAGGGATGGAGACCGAAAGAGCAGGAGTGAGCAGTGGAATTTGTTCTAATCTTCTGGATCGCCTCATTACCTCCCTTCGGGTGTGATACTTGGATCAGTCGCGACCATGGCAGGAGCTTTCAGGGATGGGAACATGAGGGGGTATGAGAACATGTTTGGGGGGGCTCCTCATTCTCTCACAGCAGGGGGTGTTCTGCCATTCCTCAAGCCAGAACTTGAGGGCTTCTCCTAGATTTTCCACCGTCTGTGCCCTATTGTCCAGTTTCAAGTTTCAGATACGCTTAGTAGAGTCTAGGGCATACGGGAAGGAAATGAGAGACTCACCCAACACCCCCAAATCACCTGGTACCATTTATTCGCCAGAGTCCTGTATGCATTCTCTCCAGGTTTATTGCACATTTAGTGGGATGAGACAGAGGCGTGAATGTTTACCCCACATTACTGGTTCATCTTTTACTGGTTTGTTTTATGACAAGGTAATTATTCCAGTGTATAGATAGATAGGCCACAGTCTCCCTATCCATTCTCTGACAGTCTTTTTTTTTCTGCTATTTCCACTCTTTTTGGCTATTTCAAATTAAGCCCCTCCAAATATTCACATGTAATTCTATGTGTGACACATACTTTCATCATACTTTCATTTAGTTTGGATAAATGACATGAGAAGGCTAGGTTATCTGGCAGGTGTTATTTTTCTTTCCCTTTTTTTGCATATATATATATATATATATATATATATATTTGCTTTTTGAGTCACACCCAGCGATGCTCAGGGGTTACTCCTGGCTCTGCACTCAGGAATTATTCTGGTGGTGCTGGGGGGACCATATGGGATGCCGGGGATTGAACCTGGGTTGGCCGTGTGCAAGGCAAATGCCCTACCTGCTGTACTATTGCTCCCGCCCCCTGGCAAGCGTGTTTTTAACTCTCAGGAAACTGTTCTCTAAAGTCACTTTGCATGAAGAGACTCTCAGTTGCTTGTATCATCACCAGCACTTGGCATACTCAGTCCCTCGATGGCCCTTCCCTGCTGACAGATGGCACCTTTCACTGTGGCTCTAACTTGGACAGCTGTGATGACTGACACTGCTGAGCTTCTTTTTATGTACCATATACCATGTGTGGGCTGGAGCGATAGCAAAGCGGTAGGGCGTTTGCTTTGCACGCAGCCAACATGGCCGACCAGAGTTCGATTCCTCCGCTCCTGCTCCTCTCGGAGAGCCCAGCAAGCTACTGAGAGTATCTCGCCCACACGGCAGAGCCTGGCAAGCTCCCCGTGACGTATTCGATATGCCAGACACAGTAACAACAAAATCTCCAATGGAGACGTTACTGGGCCCACTTGAGCAAATCGATGAACAACGGGAGGACAGTGAGAGTGACCATGTGTATGTCTGCTCTGGGGATAGGTCCCAAAGATACTTCGATGGACAGTACAATGCTCAGACCCAATGCTGTGGTGGCTGTGCTGGAGACCATCAGCAAGCACTCGGGGTGCTGGGAGGAACAAGCTTGACTGCTGAGCTGTCTCCTTAGCCCCTGTGTCTCCCTTTGTGAAATAGCCATTCAAACTGTCTAGCCACTAGAACATGTTTTGTCTTTTTTTTATTATTATTGTGTTGCGGTCCATATGTTTCTATTCCTTACATATACTCTATGCAAATCCTCTAGAAGATAAGTTATTTAAAATGTTTCCTCTCTTCTGAAGCCACTGTGTTTTGTCCCTCCCTGCTACCACCCCCAGCTAGTCTCTGATCGGATCATTCCCCTATTCTGCCTTTTGGTAGTTTTCCCGCAGAAACACCTGGACTGGACTATATTCCACACGGTGAGCATTTAAAAACAAGCACGAGGGGCCAGAGAGATAATACAGTGGGTTGGGCACTTGCCTTGGATGCAGCTGACCAGGTTCCATCCCTGGCACCCCAGATGGCCCCATGAGCCCCACCAGGAGTAATCCCTGAGCTCAGAATCAGAACAAGTCCTGAATACCACTGGGTATAACCCCCCAAAATTTTTAAATGCACTACATCAGACAAAGGGCTAACCCAAGTTACATAAAGCACTCTCAAGGCTCAATAATAATAACAACCAACAAAGTCATCCAAAAATGGGGAGAGGAGATGAACAGACATCTCCTCGGAAGACATAAAGATAGGCAACAGGAACATGAAAAAAATGTTCTCATCTTCACTGATTATCAGGGAAATACAAATCAAAATGACAATGACAAGGAAACACCAGGGAGAACAGACCTACATGAAAAAAGACTAGAAATAGTAAGTGTTAATGAGAATGTGGTGGGAAAGGAAGTTTTATTCAGTGCTGAATGGACTGTTGCATGGTTCAGCCTCTCTCGAAAATGGATTGGAGACTCTCAAAATACTATGAATAGGGGGCTGGAGAGATATGGTCCCCCCACACCCCAAGACCACCAGAAATGGTTTCTGAGCCCACAACCAGAAGTAAGCTCTGAGCACAGCAAAGTGTGACCCCAAAACAAAACTAAAAGCAAACCAAAAGAACCCACTATGAATAGAACTTCCATAAGACCCAACAATTCCACTACTGGGCATTCAAATACATCAATCCTAAAAGATATATGCACTTGTATTCTTACAGCATTACTTACAGTAGTCAAGATCTGGAAATAATCTAAATGAAACACTATTCAGCTATAAGAAAAAAATGAAAATTTGCAGTTTGCCACCACTAGTATGGAATTTGAGGGTGTCGTCTAAGTGAAGTGAGTCATAAAGCAAAAAAGTAAGTGGTCTTGCTTACATACGAAATACAGGGATTAAATAATCCCCAACGCAAACAAATCATGAGACATGATCAACTGTGGTGGGGGTGGGGGAGGGAGCAAAGAGGTGAAGTGGGGGTGGAGAACAGACTGTGGGATAATGGTGGTGGGATCTTAAAATAGGAAGGTGTAGTAGCACTGCAACTGTAAAACAACGGCTTCATGGGGGAGAGAGATAGTACAACCAGCTGGATACTTGCCTTGCGTGCAGTCAACCAAGATTCCAACCCCAGCATCCCATATGGTCCCCCAAGCACTTCCAGAAGTAATTCCTAAGTGCAGAGCCAGGAGTATCCTAAGCATCACCAGGTGTGGCCCCCAAACAAAAACAAATAGCGGCCTCAGAGTATTGCAAATTATTCAACTCAACTTGTGAAATACTGTAAAATACTGGAGCCAGAGTGAGAGTACAGCGGGTAGGGCATTTTCGTTGCATGCAGCCAGCCCAGGTTAGATCCCCAGCACCCCATGTAGTCCCCTGATCACTGCCAGGAGTGACCCCTGAGCACAGAGCCAGGAGTAACCCTTGAGAATCATGGGTGTGTCCCCAAAACAAAACAATTTAAAATATAATAAAATATTATTTGTAAAATCGAAGTGCTCTCTATTTATAATTCTTTTTTCTTTCTTTTTGGCTTTTTGGGTCACGCCCAGCAATGGCGAAGCTCAAGGGTTACTCCTGGCTCTGCACTCAGGAATTATTCCTGGCAGTGCTTGGGGAACCATATGGGATGCTGGATATCGAACCTGGGTCAGACACATGCTCTGCCTGCTGTACTGTTGTTCTGCCCCCATCTAATGTGTATATATTTTTAATTGAATCACTGTGAGATGCTTACAAAGCTGTTCATGATTAGATTTCATTCATACAGTGTTCCAACTCCCATCCCTCCAACAGTGTAAATATTCCAGCAAGTGTCCCCAGTTTCCTTCGCATCACCCCCCACCTATTTTATAATTCTTATGCATAATTTGTGTATTCAAAAATGTTTATAATAAATAACTGGAAACAAAATGTTTTACTAAAATTAAAATATGCACTGGATCATTTCAACTCCATGTATTATATCCTCCATATACTTTACTTTCCCTTTTGCACAGAGCTTCATGTGTTACCCACACTGGTCCTGGCCTAGTTTACTAGTCCCTACTGTCATTCTCCCCCTTGGTCACCATGCTGCAGTCACATGCTTTTCCTCAAATTTTCTTCCCAAGGCCTTGTTTTCTGTCTAGGACACTCTGCCCTATTCCTCACAGCATTGCCCTTTCTGACGTTTAGACAAAGTAAAAGGTTCACCACTTCAGACAGGCATTCCTGGGACACAAATCCAGAGCAGTTACCTCTGTACTTTCCATGATGTCACATGATTTTATGTCCCTGCAGAAGTTATCGCATTATGATACTTTCCCTGTTGATTGCCTGCCTCCCCTGAACATGAGTGTCATGACGGTAGGGACTTTGTCTTGTTCATTTTACCTCGTGTCTCGAGCCCGGCGCCATAAATCCTTGTTGAACATCTGGGCTCAGTGTGCACTTTTGCTAAGCGCCTGACCAGAGTAAAGAGAATGACTTTTTCAAATAACACACCCCACAATACCGACGGTCCAAATAATCCCTGGGCTGGGCTACAGGAGGGAGTGAAAAGATACATACACATGCCATAAAAAGGTGAGGGGGGCTTTGGCAGAGATGCCTAAAACAAAAATCAGTTCCTTCAAAGTGATCTCCTGAATCTGCCAGGAGTGATTCCTGACTGCAGAGTCAGGAGTAAGCCCTGAGCACTGCCAGGTGAGCCCCAAAACACATGAAGGGGGAGAAAAAAGAACAATGTTTTTTTGTGACAGGCTTCTTATCTAGTATGGGACTCAGCCCAAGGATAACCTTACTTGGGTTTCTCTTAGGCCCATACAGAACACATAAGAGGCAATGACACAGTGGCAATGGGAGCCTCGGGGTCTCACCAAGCCTGCCTGTCAAAGAAAACTTGGCCCTCCGAACTCATCAGCTCTTCACTTTGATCCTGATGAACGGAAGCAACTCGTACCCTCTCTCAGAGTACCTGGCAGAGCACAGCTGTACACAGTTAAAAAGACATTATTGTTATGGGGCCCCAACAGGAAGTAGGGTGTTTTCCTTGTACACAGCCAACCCAAGTTGGATCCCTGGCACCTCCTATGGTCTCCCAAGTCCACCAGGAGTGATTCCTGAGCACAGAGCCAAAAGTAACTCCTGAGCATTTGCTGGCGTGAAACCCCACAAATATATAATTTTTTCTCTTTTTTAAAATTTTCACTTGCCTGGTGACAGCCCACTTTCCTTGGCCCTCTTGGAGGCCTAAAGAAAACAGTGGCCACCTACACTATCTTGGCCTGGAAGAGAAGTTTCACTGGTCTCAAAACCCCTACCTGGACTCCCAGGAGGCAGGTGAGGTCTCAGTCTTTGCTCTAACCCTGTCATGAGGTAAACACAGCCTCCGAAGTTCCTTATCTGAGGTGGGAACTCCAGATGCCAGGGTAGAGGATGGTCAAGTGGGCAAGGCTCTACCAGGAAAGTCTCTTTATCTCTGTGTCTCTGTCTCTCTCTCCTTTTATGGTAGGAGAAACTTCTGGGTGTGGTCTGTTTGTGTCTGCATGGCTCAGACCTGCAGGGGCTGAGGCAGCACAAGCAGTCCTCAACCTCCTCTGTCCACTGGTCACCTTGTCCATCACATCCGCTGCTCCCATGGTGGAGGCACTGGTTTGCAGCTCAGGAGGAGCTAGCTGGGGAGAAGATTTGAATTTGAGGAGAGGATGGCGGTTTACAGATTCTCTTTGGGTCCTGCTCATGTGTCTGGCCTCCAGACGCCTGCCTCCACAGGGCAGTTGAGCCTTGACAATACACCTAGGGAGGGCACTCCCTCTTTGTCCAGGGCCTGGGGCACTGACCCTCACAGGCCAAGTCCTTAGCCCTCAGTCTCAGGCCACATCTGCTTTTGGAGCCCAAGGGGCTTCCTCCAGAGGATTCTGAGGGGACACTTCAGCCTGCCTGAGGGAAGCACTGAGCCTCGATGAAGCCCAGGGGTGTCCGTCTCAGGTTCCCTCCTCTGTCACCCCCAAAAGACCCATGTCCGCCTTCCCCGCCTGGTCTCCGTGCTCCACACTTGCTAATGACCAGGAAGCAGGTGCTGTTTACCAGGTGGCACCGGCCTATCTGCCGAGTCAAAGTCCACCCTCTATTCCCGCCCCCGCCCTGGGAACCGGCATAGCCCCTGCGCCCTTTCCTCTTTGGGACGCCACAGCCCCACCCCCAGAGGAGACGTGTGGGGAGGGGCACTCTCATAGCCAGCAGGGGGCGCTGCTGCTGCAAGTCGGAACTCCCAACGGGCTGGAGCTGGGGGAGCAAAAATGAACCCCTGAGCAGGCCTAAGGGGTAGAGAGACTCTGGTCGTGCTGGAGAGCTGAGGGATGGTGTGTGATGGCCACACCCAGCCAGCCCGCAGTGGGGGCACTTCCCTGCCAGTGGTTCTTACTCAGCAGCGTCCAAAGAGCAGGGTTGGGGGCCAGAGCGAAGGGATGAAAGGGAGTGCACTGCATTTGGGGGGAGGGGGAGAGGTCCGTGCCTGGCACCCCATGTTTTCACTGAGCATGGCTTGGACGGATGCCCAAGCACCAAGCTGGGAGTAGCCCCTGAGCACCACCCCCACCCATTGCAAACTAAAACAAAAGGGAAAAGAAAAAAAAAAAAAAGAGGGCTGGGCAGCCTTGGGTCTGGTTTCAGGTTCTAGTGGCCACAGTGGGCACTCCCAGGAGGGTGATGACCTTTTCACCTTTTGCTCTGTGACAGCCCTGACTCTGGACATGAGGTACATTCCCCTTGGGCACAGTGGGGCTCTCCCTACATTTCTCCCAGACTGGGGAGTGAAGACCATTGCGGGGCAGAGGGCAGTGTCCATCCCTTCCATCTCTCTGCCCCATCCCCAAACCCCGACCTTGCTCTCAAGCAGGAACCTGCCTCTCTCCATCATCTCTACTGCCAGGACCAAATCCATAAGAGCTGTCTGCTGTCCATCACCCTGCCACCAGGGGCCCAGATTTGAAGCAAGGAGGTGCCCAGGGCTGAATGCTGTTTAAGGAGGCACTCCCTCTCAGGCTCACGAAAGCAGCAAGTTGGCCTTGAGAAAGAGTGCTTCCTTAAACCACTGGTGGCCTAGGAGACTGATGACCTCAGCCTAGTCCCACCCTGGCAGCACCACTGTTTTCTCCAGCTCGGGTCAGACTCCAATTGCCTGGCAGGGTCAGGCCTAGCATTTACTTCAAGAAATGCCTGATAGGGCTGGGGATGTGGCTTGTCCTGGTAGAGATAATGTCATGATCCCAAGCACTTCACTCACATTCCAATTCTCCCCCAACTCCAATTGCCTAGAGTTGTCCTGGCAACACCCCCACACATACACACAAGCACACACACCAGATGTGACCCCACAATACAAATTAATGATTTAAATTAAAATTTTTTAAGAAGAAAAGGGAGTCAAGGCCAGAGGGAGGACATTTGCCTTGCAAGCAACTGACCTAAGGTCAATCCCTATCACCACATATGGTCCCCCCCCCCATCCCCAACAGGAGTGATCAATGAGCGCAGAGCCAGGAATGAGCTCTGAGCACAGCTGGGTGTGGCTCAAAAGCTAATAATAATAATAAAAGTAAAGTAAAGTAAAAAGTAAAGGCCCTCCCGTTGATCGTGGATTTGCTCGAGAGGGCCCAGTAACATCTCCATTGGAGACTTTGTTGTTACTGTGTCTGGCATATCGAATACTCTCGGTAGCTTGCCAGGCTCTCCGAGAGGGGGGGAGGAATCAAACTCGGGTCGGCCATGTTGGCTGTGTGCAAGGCAGACGCCCTACCCGCTGTTGCTATGCGAGATGTTACTGGGCCCGCTCGAGCAAATCGACGATCAACGGGAGGGCCTTTATTATGTTATAAATTATACTATTCTAAGTAGTATACTATCAATAGCTCCCAAATAATAATAATAATAATGATGATGATGATGATGATGATGATGATTTTTTAATTTTTTAAAAGAGAAAGGAGGGAGTGGAGAGATATAGCAGTTAAGGCATCTGCCTTGCATGTAGCCAATCTGAGTTCAATCCCTGGAACTCCATATGGTCTCCTGAGCCCTGCAAAGAGTGATTCCTGAGCGCACAGCCAGGATTAAGCCCTGAGCACTGCCAAGTTTGACCCAAAAGAGAGAAGGGGGAGGGGGTGAAGAAATAGTGTAGTGACAAAGCACTTGCTGTGCATGTGGCTGACTCCAGTTCAATTCCCAGCATAAAATCCCCCAGTACTGCCAGGGGCAAGCCTTGAGCACAGAATCAAGAATATGTCCTGTCACAAACCCTCAAATACATAATCATTTCATCTTTGGCAAGAGAGCAAGTAATTTGAAGTGGAACAAGGAAAACCGTTTCAATAACTGGTGCTGGGAAAACTGGGAAGATACATGCAAAAAAAATGAACTCAGACCTCTTTCTAACAACATGCACAAAAGTCAGATCAAAATGGGTTAAAGACCTCAATATCAAACCTGAATCCATAAGGTTCATGGAGGAAAATGTAGACAGAACCCTCCATGACACTGAAGCTACAGGTATCTTCAAAAATGAAACACCACTGACCAAGCAAGTTGAAGCAAAGATAAACAAATGGGACAATATTAAACTAAGACGTTTCTGTACCTCAAAATAAACGATGACCAAGATACAAAGACAGCCCATAGAATGGGAAAAAATATTGACCCAAACCTGTCTGATAAGGGGTTAATATGAAAAATATACAAGGCACTGGTAGAACTTTGCCAGAAAAAAAATGTACAACCCCATAAAAAGATGGGGAGGAGAAATGAACAGAAACTTCCTTAAAGAAGAAATACAAATGGCAAAAAGGCGCATGAAAAAAAATGCTCTGCATCACTAATCATCAGAGAGATGCAAATCAAAACAATAATGAGATACCATCTCATACCACTAGTCAGCACACATCAAAAAGAACAAGAACAACCAGTGCTGGTGCAGATGCAGGGAGAAAGGGACTCATTCATTGTTGGTGGGAATGTCGACTGGTCCAGCCTTTTCGGAAAACAATATTGGCATTCCTCAAAAAAATAGAAATTGAGCTTCCATATGGCCCAGAAATAACACTGCTGGGAATATACCCTGGGGGCCCAAAAACACAGCGGAAACACCATCTGCACTTCTACATTCATTGTACACTATTCACAGTAGCCAGAATCTGGAAATAACCCGAGTGCCCAAAAATAGAAAAGTGGATAAAGAAAATATGGCACATCTACACAATGGAATACTATGCAGCCACCAGGAAAAAAATGAAGTCATGAAATTTGGTTATAAATGGATGGACATGGGGAATATCATGCTGAGTGAAATGAGTCAGAAGGAGAGGGACAGACTGAGAATGATAGCACTCACTTATGGGATATAAAAAGCATAGGATGAGACTATTATCCAAGGATAGAAGAAACAAGGGACAGGAGGACTTCTCTGTGGATGGAAGCTTGCCACAATTAGGGGCAGAGGGCAGTTAGGATAGAGAAGGGACCATTATGACAATGACAGTTGGAAATGATCACTTTGAACAAGAACTGAATGCTGAAAGTAGGTAAAGAAATATACATGATAACCTTTCAGCAGCTGTACTGCAAACCATAATGCCCAAAAGGAAAGAGGCTGGGGGATTAGAGAAAGAGAAGAAAAGTGCCTGCTATAAAGGCAGATTGGTGGGGAAGGGTGGAAGGAGGGAAACGGGGGATATTTGTGGTGGGAAATGTACACCAGGGAACGGGTGTTGGAACATTGCATGACTGAAACCCAAACATGAACAACTTTATAACCATGTATTTCACTGTGGTTTAATTAAAAAAAAAAAAAGAGGGGTTGGAGCGATAGCACAGCCGGTAGGGTGTTTGCCCTGCACGCGCCCAACCCAGGTTCGATTCCCAGCATCCCATATGGTCCCCCGAGCACTGCCAGGAATAATTCCTGAGTGCACAGCCAAGAGTAACCCCTGTGCATCACCGGGTGTAACCCAAAAAGCAAAGAAAAAAAAAGGAGCATGCCCTGATCACCCACTGGGCAATGCCCCCAAACTCCCTACCGGATCACTCCCAAAGAAAGGAACATCTGATAATGGATTTTAGTTCTCCAGAAGGTGAGGGCAGGGAGCGTAGCAATGAGGGCCTGCTCTGAGGATAAACATTTCAGAGCAGTTTCTTCACCGTGTGAAGGGTGCGAGGAAGGGCACCGCCTCTGAGGGGCAGTCACTCGGACCACAGGGAAAACAGGAGCTGTCCTGCACTTTAACAGTCCCAGGCTATTCCTCAGCCCCCTCCTGTTCTCTCTCCTCCCACAAGTCAGCTTCCTGGAAAGCCTCTCCCTCTCCAGCTGCTGGGCTCATAAACAGACTCATCCTTCAAGGTCAAAGTAAACGACGCCTCCTCCAGGAGCCGTGATGAGGTCTCTCACGCAGTCCTCATCTCCTTTGCCCCACATTTCAGATATGACACACACCTCGTCTCCTTCCATCCCTTCAGGACACACTTATTCAGTGTAGCACTGGGTGATGGGAGGTGATTGTGTGTGGTGCGCCCGTGCTCTGTCCTGGGGGAGCACGCCACCGGCTGGTTGGTGGGGGTCATGCAGAGCTTTTCAGGAGCCCTGCAGGAACTGAGCAGGGCCAGCAGGTGCTCAGAGCTAAGCCACACTCGCTGCCCATTGAATATCCCTAAGGCTTTTGGTGGTTTTGCTCCAAAAGTAATGCATGTGTGATTCCAGTCCACGGGGGAGCCCTGTGCAGAGTTCCCGTGAGCTTCTGGGGAAAGGACAATAGCTTTTGTTTCCTGGGGCTGGCCAATGACCAAGGCCATCTTGGCACAGTCCCTTCTCCCAGCATGCCCTGGTTTACCTTGCCCGGCTACATAAACCCAGTCTTCTGAACTCACAGAGCCACGGTTCTCACTGCCACCTCATATGTGACCAGAGTCTCTGACTGAAGGAAGGAAGATGGGTCTCTGCTGACCCTTCTCCCCTCCTGCTACTCTGGGTATCCGTCCACTGCTGCTTTCCTGGGTATCCGTCCACTGCTGCTTAAGAACTTCTCTGGATTGCATCCTGCTGTGACTCCCTTCCAGAAGAGAATGAGAACTGTGCAACATGAACAGCCATTGCCCTCATCCCAGCAGCCCTGGCCACCTGACTTCTAGCCTCACCCAGAAGCCACACTGGCACACAGCTACACATGGCAGAGGAGGATAGAACGCACAGAAATAACCCCAGTGCAGGAAATCACGTCCAGTTTTCACAAAACCAGTGGATCCTCCAAAGGGAGAGTGGCAGCTACCAGTCTGGGGTACCCACTTATTTCCAGTTTCTGGGACAGCATGCACGCTGCTAAGATCATCTAAATCCATCTTCTGCCCATCCGCCAATCCACCAGTCAGTGCCACACTGGCTGACAGGGCACCTGCAGTGCTCAGCTAGGAATGGAACTGTGGTCACAGCCGTGGACACAACAGAAAATTGAGCTCATCTGGTTCCTCTCCTCCCCTTGCCCTGCTTGCATCCATGAATACACCTAAAACTCAGCATTTGCTGAGTCCAAGCTACAAAGACATAGCCCTATGAATATTTTCTAGCCTAAGTTACAACGTGCTAGTTCAGAAATGTGACTTCAAATGGAAAAGATGTCTGAAGACATTTGCTTCTCAGTCTAATGTCCAGGCTCCATTAGGGCTGGGTTCCTGCCTCAAACACATTGCTTGGAGTGGGCAGAAGACTGGCATCAGTAGGCACGGCCCTAGCCCACCAAAGGGCACAGTCACCCCTTTATTCTGTGGCCTTACTAAGCTGCTGCCACGGTCACTGTGCCCCTCGGGCAGGCCACTGCTGTCCCGAGCCTCACTCCCAGGGCAGCCCCTGGAGTTGGGATTCCCAAACTGAGTCACCAGTCACCAGGGCCTTTGCTCACGAAACAAGCTCCCCTCTTGCAGCATTTGGAGTTTCCCTGGCACTCTCCCAGACCAACCACCCAGATCCCAATTTGGGGACAAAGGAAATCAGTGATAGTCTGGACAGGGGATACCAGAGGTCTACCAATGTGTTCTGCCACTGGCCAGCATGTCAACCCCTGCCCCGTGCTCCATGATCCAACTGAAGGAGTTCAACTTACCTCTAAAATCATGGTCTCAGGGCTATACGGAAGAAGAGCCCTCCAGTAAATCCGAGGGCTTGAAAGCATGAATTTAGGTTGCATGAGCTTGCAAGTGACACTGCCCACGTGGCACCAGCACCAGTTCCCCTGGACCCTCTGTGACCATCCCCAATTTCCAGCCTCTTGGCTCAGACTCAGGTCCCACCCACAAGTCATGCCTGGCCTGGGCTGCACACCCTGAAGAGGGAAGGAAGTGACCGACCCCCGCAGTCCAAATTCCTCTGTAATGACTCCAGTCTGCTCACAGCCAAGCAGCCCATCTGGAGAGTAA
Organism: Sorex fumeus; assembly: GCF_029834395.1. Classification (NCBI taxonomy): domain Eukaryota; kingdom Metazoa; phylum Chordata; class Mammalia; order Eulipotyphla; family Soricidae; genus Sorex; species Sorex fumeus. The sequence goes on along the minus strand of NW_026606108.1, from coordinate 32,332,042 downwards.
TGCTCAAGGAGCCTTTGGAGTCTCCAATCCGATGGGACTCCTTCCACCCAGACCATGGGCATAACCAGGCTTGGCTGGAGGTCAGATGAGCTGGGCTAGGAGGCGTCTGGGGGCACTCAGAAGGCCATGGCGTGGACCCTAGATGGTCCTATTGCCAAGTCATAACTCAGTAAACACTCCTCACCGACTGAAGATCAGTCCCAATCCTGGTGCCAAGGGATTCGGCAGGCTGCACTGGGGCTCCAAGTAATGGGGGAGGAAATCCTTCAATAACTAAGGAAAAGTGGCCCAAAGGGCACAATCTCAATCATAAAAGCTAGGAAGGCAATAAAACTGGAGTTCGAGTTCGTATACAGTGAGCAGTACAACGCTGCCTTTTCAGGGGGACGCTCCATCTCTCACCTAGCTCACACAGTCCCTGTTCCCGGGTTGCCCAGCCCCCTCAAGCCTCACCCACGTCCCCTATCCCCAAGTAAGAATGCCACCATGAGGGGGCTGGGGGCAGGTGCAATTAGGTGGGGCTTTTCCAGAGCTGGTTTTCCCCAGCTCCCGCTGGAAGTTCCAGCGGGGACACTGGCCCGCGCCCCTGGACGCCCGCCCGTCCCCCGCCGCTGCTGCCGCCGCTGCCGCTGCCGCCGCCGCCGCCGCCGCCGCCGCCGCGGGAACCTCCGAGCTCCCTGAGCGGTTCCCGGAAACTCCTCGATTTCCCTGTCGCTGCGGCGAAAGCAAGAAACCGAAACCCGGGGGCTGCGGCCTGGGCCGAGGCGGACCTGGGGAGCCCCTCTGAGCACTCGGGATGTGGGGGGCTCAGGCTGCAGCGCCCACTCCAGGGCGAGGAGCCAAGGCAGGGGTGCACGCTAAAAGCTGTGCGCCTGGAGGGTTACCAGCTCCTCTCTCGGGGGGCTGAAGATGGGGTGAGGGGATGGGGGAGTGGGGTACAGAGCAGTTTGGTGACTTGTCGGAGGTCCCCCTGCACGTAGCTGCGAGCAGGTTGCAAAGCCCCCGCCTGGTGCAGGGGGTTGGGGGGAGGAGGCGGAAGTGGCCCGGGCCTCGGGCAGGTGAGCCGCCAGCCCCGGGCGGGGTGGCCAGCTGGGGAGGGGGAGGGGAGTCCCGGGCGGCTCGAGCCCTCCCTCCCCTTCCAGGAAGCCGGCCAACCCTGCTCACCCCGACTCCCTCCCCCCACCCCTCCCGCAGCCCGGCCGAGCTGGAATGTGGAAGCTGGCCAAAGGACTGGTGCCCCTCGGCTCCAAAACACGCACCCCCAGCTCGGTCTCGAAGGGGTCGCCTGGGCGCGCCAGGGGTTCCAGACGGGCCACGAATGCCCCAGGACGAAACTGGAGAGCTCCCGCCTCCCCCACCCCTGACCCGGGCGCCCCCAGCGGACCACGGAGGGCTCGCAGGCCCGCGGCGGGGTGGAGGAGGAGGAGGGTGCAAGTCAGGTCGTGGGTCGGGCGCCCAGCCTGGCCCCGGAGCCCCACCCATCTCGAGCACCCCACGGGGCCGAACGGGGAGCCGAGGCCTCTTTCCTCCCAACCCACTGTTTATAAGAAATGAAACTGCTTGGGGCATCGGAGGCGGCGGCCCTCACCCGGTTCCGGAGCAGCCCGCAGCGCCCGAGTCTCTCTCCAGCCCTCCCAGCGCGGGCCCCCCACCCCCACCCCCACCCCGTGTTTTCCCAGTCAGCTGCAGCCTCCCACTCTGCGTTTGGGATTTTTTAACAGCACCACCTTTTATTCTGCTGTGTCATGCAGTGTTTCTTGCCAGAGTCTCCTGCCCCAGCACATGGAAGGAAGCGAATCTGGAGTTGACCCAAAGCCGAGATACATTCGTATTTGTTGAATGAATTCCAAAACGACCTTCTTTCCATCCAGCCAGGCTCCTTTCAGGCAGGGCGATGACTTCTGGTTTGGATTGGATCCTTTGATTTATGCCCGTTTGTACTCTGCACTTCAAGGTTTACAACACTCTGTCACCCAAGTTTGCTATGACAATAGAGATGGCGGGCTGAGCCGCTGGACACGGGGAGGGTCCTAGCCCTGCAAGCGGGCAACCCCGTTCGATCCTGGCATCCCTATGCACCACCAGGAGTAATTCCTGAGTGTAGAGGCAGGACCAAGCCCTGAGCATCTCGGGTGTGACCCAAACACAAGAAAGAAAGAAGGAAAGAAAGCGAGAGAGGCAGGGAGAGAAAGAAAGAAAGAGGGGGGAGGGAGGGAGTTATTGGCTGAGCAACACAGACCCCTCCCTCTGGACCTGGACAACTGAACCTTATGCAAGTTTCCTTTGCTTTGGGGGCTGTGACCCTCTCTCTAGGTAGCAGGTCCCAAAGGGGCGAAAGCTTTTCTCATTTTCAAAAACTTAACTCAGCATCTAGGATCCTACCTACACTTCATACCTGCTGCCCTCCTGGGTGAACAGCAAGTTCTGAGTTGCTGTGGGAGGCTCCCACACAGCAGATGGGCTTGCCCACCCCGACCCCCACCCCATCCGGACTACAGATGAAATCTCAGAGGAGGCCATGCCAGCCCAGAAGACTCTAGGGAGAAGCTGCAGCCACCCGGAGAAGCTGCACCATCAGTTTGCCCTCACTGATGTGGGCACGCGTGGGAAGCAGACTGGCACCAAGACCCCTGGCTCTTGCATGGAAAAAAAAAGGCAAACTGTTTGCCAGAAGGTCAGCACCCAAAGAGTGATGAGTAATGAAAAGATTCTCTGGAGGGGGAGAACTTCTGATTAACTTCATAGAGGATCAGACATTTACTGAAACTGGAGGTGGAGGAGATGAATGGGAGAGTTGAGATAGATGAGAGAGAGAGAGAGAGAGAGAGAGAGAGAAAGGAGGGGGAGAAAAAGACAAACACACATTCACTCAAATACACACACACAGAGGTGGGAGTTGTGTTGCTGAGTACCCAGGAAAACAGACAAGGAACAAATGGAGGGAGCAATGACATGAGGGTAAAAATACAAAGCCGTGACGGGAAACTCTTAGTGAAAAATCCATGTGTTACCATTAATACATGTCATTTGACAAATGTCTTATAGTCTAAAAGGGAGTTTTGTATCACTTCTTCTGTACAACATTTAGAAGAGATGGGTAGAGTCATTTTATTTTACAGATGAGAAAACTGAGGCCCAGAGGGAGGGAGTAACTTGCCTAAGATCACACAAGTAGAAAAGTCACAATACCCCAGGTTTTCAGACTCAATTCATGTTCACCTTCCCCTGCCCTCTAGTTACCATTAACTGAAGGAGCAATGGGAGAAAAGACTGAAAGGGGAACACTAGTGCCCAAGCAAGCAGCAATGCAAGGTAGGGCTCCAGAGTTTGAATGAACTCAGCAGGTCCCTGGGTGTGCCTGGATGTTAGGGAGGTCATCAGAGATGTGGAGATCATTGGCACGCAGACTACAGGTCTGACAGGGAGGGACGCCTCAGGAAAGCGGTGCCAGTCTCCTCATTGCCACAATGTAAAATAGGACTAGATGCAGGGAGGGAAGACCCTGAGGGCCAGGTGAAGCAAAGATGAGCGCAGGATGGAAAAGACTTCAAAGAGAAGGGATGACATGGGGGGAGTATAGAAAGAGAAGGGAGGGGCAAGAGTTCTACTTGTGTGTGAATTTCTGTGGATGCTTTTGTACAGGAGTGGCCAGAAAGCAGCCAGAGCTGCTGGAGACCCTCACTCAGCCCAGAGGATGGTTGGAATTACAGAAGGGAGTATTCTGAGTCAGAGAAGCAAAAGGTCCGGTCCTGCTACAAAGATTCTGCGAAGATCCACATGCTCTGTTTAGCATCACTGGTTTCATCAGGGACGTTGCTATTTTTTTTTTGATTGGGTTAATAAACAGGGTTTAGCTTTATTTCACTGATTTGGAGTACAGTTCCCCATCGATGAAAGGATAAGTAGAATCTCACAGGTGTCAGGATAAAAGATGAATCCCTCAAGTTCAAATCATCAAAAAGAGGGGCCTAAGCAACAGTATCGCGGGTGGGGTGTTAGCCTTACACATGGCTGACCTAAATTTAATCCCTGGCACCCCACATAGATCTCTGAGTTCCACCAGGAAAGATCCCTGAGCAAGAGCCAGGAGTAAACCCTGAGCACTACCAGGTGTGACAGACACTCCAAAAACTAAAGAAATGAAAGATTTTTTAAAAAGCTCTAAAGATGTAAATGACAATTATTTCAATGAGAAAGCCTAGCAAAGAGGACTTTATCCTAAGTGAAAATCTATTATGGACACCAAATTTTTAGCCACCCAGTATTGTTTATATCTTGGGGAAAAAAATGGAAATAACCTAAATGTCCTTCAATTTGTGATTAACTGGGAAAGTTTTTATTCTTAGGATAATATGTACACATTGCAAATGCTATTTTAGGGCTGGAGAGATAGTACAGTGAGTAAGGTCCTTGCCTTGATCCCCAGCATCCCATATGCTCCCCCCCGCCCCCAGTACCACCAGGAGTGATTCTGGAGCATAGAACCACGAATAACCCCTAGCATCACAGGGTGTGGCCCAAAAACACTCCAAAAAAGCTATTTCAGAAGTGCTTTTTATGACAGAAACAGATGCTCATCATATGTGCATTTGGACATGCAGATGATCTGTGAATTAAAGTTGTTGTTTTAGGGGCAACAGTATAGTGGGTAGGGAGTTTGTCTTGCACGCGGCCAACCCGGGTTCGATTCCCAGCATCCCATATGGTTCCCTGAGCACTGCCAGAAGTAATTCCTGAGTGCAATGCCAGGAGTAACCCCTGTGCATCACCGGGTGTGACCCAAAAAGAAAAAAAAGTTCTTGTTTTAGAGCACTTTGTTGGGGGGGGGGGGAGACACCTGGCAGTGTTCAGAGCTTACTCCTGCCTTTGAATTCAGAAATCACTCCTGGTGGGCTCGGGGGACTACATGGGGTGCCAGGGATGGAATCCAGGTAGACTGTGTGCAAGGTAAGTGCTTCACCTGCTTTGCTAATGTTCCAGCACCCCCCCCCCCCAGCACTTTTTAAAGTCTCCTATTCATAGGGTCATTTTAATCAATTTCTGAGACCAGTTTAAGTGCAAACTTCCTCTCTCTAATTTCATTCTGAATTTTCCAGGGGCAATGTCAGTTTCTCAGGGACAGGACAAGCCTCCGTAATTGTGCTCCACAGAGAAAATGCTTCACAACTGGGGGAAGGGGACACTTGGTTATTCTCTTCTTGCCTGGAGAGTGTTGAACTTGGTAACCAGTCCCCAAGTCCTTCTGTTCATGTACCCAAACCCTTCTCTGCGCTCCTGGGTGTGTGCACCAACAAATCTCAATCCCCATAGTTCCTTCTCTCTCTGTCAGGGCTGACACCCACCGTTTTCAGGGATATAGCTCTGATCCATTCCTGTCATCTTCTAGATGTCAAGCTTGGCACTGGTCACAAGATCGAGTGATTATACCAGTGCCCACCCATTGCCTCTGGAGGAGGGTGGCAGGAGGGTGCCTGAAAGGTGGAGTGTGCCCTCAATGTGTCTCTGTATAGCCTGCAATCCCTGAAACTGGGGGCTGCTGTGCAGGAGAGCAGGGGCGAGGGGATGGACAGAGCCAGCCTTGCTTGGAAGAGTAATCTACTTCTGAATCAGCAGCTTTCGGGAGTTGAGGAAAGGAGCTTGCTGGGCCAGGGTTCTGGTTATAAAATGAATATAGAGCAAGGTATAGTAGCAAACTCAAAGTAGCTGCTCTTCCCAAGGGCCTGGGAGCCTGGGAGCTGGATCTCCCCCCCAAAAAACCCTTTGGGAATCTTGGTGACTCCCCGACCAGGGGTCTTGTTGAGTACTATCCGATTCCTCCATGTTGCCCAGACCCTCTGGGGCCTAAACCCTGGATCCCCGAGGAGACATCAAGCCTTCCCTGAGGGGCTATTTTCCAAGGGCCATAGGAGCTGTAGCAGGGGCGCAAGGCAGGAATACTTTATGGGGTGGAGGGGCAATGCTACCACAAGCCACCCCAACTCAAAAGTCCTTTTGCAAAGAGACCAGCGGTGGCGGGAGGAGGGGGACGAGCCAGAAGGCGCAGAGGGGAGCTGGGGAACTAAATCGCCATTGTTATCAAACTTGAGCAGGGACCTGGAGAACCACGCACACTGGAGCCCACAGGACCTGGTGCTTTCTGGACCCCGCTCCCGGGCACTGTAACAGGAGAAACGTAGGGCCACTGCCTGCTGCCTCTCTCTTGATGCGGAAACGCGAGTCCTTGGCAGGCAGCGCCAGCAGAGGACCAACGGGGATTTCCTTTCCTCCTGCCCCGAGAGCACCTCGGCTCTTTTCCTCGTCGGGGAAGGTGAGAGACCAGGAAGGTAAGGGCGCGCTGGCGCCAAAAACCTTTCTGGATCCCTTCACCCCTTCTCAAGCGGTCCTGGGAGAACTAGGCTGGTTTTCGGGAGATTGGACGCTGTCGTCCTTAAGGGGCGACAGGCGAGCCCCAGCCCCCTCACCTGCTCACGGGAGACGGAGGTCCCCATCCCCCGAGGAAAGGGAGCGATGACCCCCGGAGCTGGCAGGTTGGGACAAGGCGGAAAGCGGGGAGGAAGGCAGGCGCGCGCAGCCGGAGCGCGCGGCTTTCCAGGACAGTGTCCCCCGGGAGCGAATGTGGGGGTGGAGGGGCCGCGGGCGGGTCGGGTCGCGGTGGCCCCGGGGCGGCGGCGCCGGCCGGAGGGGGTGGGGAGCAGCAGCCGCCCTGTACTTCCCCTTCGCCGCTAGCTCTACAACAGCCTGATTTCCCCGAAATGATGGGGCGGCGCTGGCCAATGGGCGCGCGCGCGGCACTGGAGGGGGCGGGCCCGGGCCTGGGCAGGGGGAATCCCGCTAAGTGTTTAGAGTGTCCGCGGCGCCGCGGCCCCGGCAGTGCGCGCCACTCCTTCGTCGAGGCAGGACGTGCGCTCTAGCCCGAACGAGCAGAGACCCGCGGGAGCCGTCCCCAGCCGGAGCCGCGTGCCCCGAGTCCCCCGCCGCCCGGGCATCCTCCGCCGCCGCCTCCTCCTCGCTCGCACCCGGAACCGCGCTCCCAGCGCCGTCACCACGCCGGGACCCTCGGACGCCGCCGCCGAGCACGCTCGCTGCAGAGGTGAGCCCGCCTTCGTGGCTGGGGAGGCGCGGAGGGGGAGCCGGCGGCGTCGAACAAAGGCGCGCGCGGGGCACCAGGAAGTGGGGTCTGAAAAACCCAGCCCCGGGAGCGGCGGGCGCGCCGCGTCGCCTGGGTCCCCGCGCGGGCTCCGGAGGGCGCTGGAGGAGCGGCAAGCGGCCGCGAAGGGAGGGCGGGTCGCGGCGTGGACCGCCCACCCGGCCGCCTTCGCAGACGTGCGTGCGCCGAGCCGCCGGGCCTCGGAGCGGCTGCGTGTCTGTTGCGCGCATCCCCGCCCGCCGCCGTGCCCGGGACTCGAGTCCGGACACGGACGCGGTGAGGGCCCCCGCGCGGTCTCTCCGGGGGCCCGGGCTCGCGTCCAGGCCACCGGGTTCAGCCGATCAGTGCGTGCTGCCCTAGGTGGCCGGCGGCGGAAAGTGCGGGGGCTGCGGGAGGAGACGCCACAGGTGTTCTTCCTCCGACCACTGGACGGGCAGGAGGGGAGCCGGACCGGAAGGGTCCGCGACCCGGCCTCTGCTCAGTAACTGTCAGGAGGCGTTGATGAGGGGGGCGGGGAAGAGGATGTCGGGGCGCAGCGGGACCGCTGGCCCTTAAGTAAAGGTGCGCCACTAGTGTCATCAACTCTTGTAGAGTGATTTCCTGAGATACGGGGAAAAGACGCCAGAGTTTGAATTCGGGGAGGAAAGTTCTGTTACTTAGATACTTGTGCTTGTTGTCTCTTACGTAGGCGCCTAAACCCTGAAACTAGCCAGATCCCGATTGGGGCCTGTCTTCACCCCCCCATGCCCCTCCCCACACAGTTTTAGGGGAGAGGGAGAGGGAGGGAAGGGCAGATGTGTTTTCAGCCTTCCACTTGAATTCCAATGAATGCCCCCATCCCGGGCATCGCAGTACCTGGTACCTAACTGAGGGCACGGGAGGGTATGAGTGATGGGCTGGGGCAGGGTAGTGCCGAGGGGATGCTCAACAGACTCCAACCAGGAGCCTTCTGTCTTCTCTTTACAGCCAACATGCCCATCACTCGGATGCGCATGAGACCCTGGCTAGAGATGCAGATTAATTCCAACCAAATCCCAGGGCTGATCTGGATTAATAAAGTGAGTGTAACTCTTTTGGGGGTTTTCGCTTGCTATTTTAACCTGAGCTCTTTAGGAGACCAAAGTTTCAGATGCACCTCAGAAAGGGAAGTGGTAGGGGAGGGTGAGCAGCTGTGTTTCTCCTGTGAATCCCGCATGCACCCTGCTCCTGCCTCTCTTGTTCCTTGAGGTTGGGGCAGGGCTCACACCTGAGGGTACGATCTGAGTGCCCAGAGCTGGACTTCCTCTCTCCTGGGGAGACCCCTGCATGTGCAGCCAGCATCCTCCAGGACCCTCAGACAGAAGTAGGTGCTGCCGGCAGGAATGTGCCAGTTCAGCAGAAGACCAAGAGTTAACCTTGTATCCCTTGTCCTGACCCAAGAAATCCTTGCTCATGGGAAACACATGGGTCACCCCAACAGCATGGCGTCAGCAGTAATACTGTTAGTATAATGACGAACACTGCAGGCCTCTCCTTGTTTCATCCGACCCTCAGAGTCCCTCTGAGAGATGCATCCTCTGCATGAAAATACCAAGGCCTAGAAGCTAATGCCATCACACCAAAAGCAATAAAGCCATGGTCCCCAGTTTGTTTGACTCAAAACTCCCTCCTGTTAACCACCTGCAATAAGAACAGTGAGGCTTTACATCTGCCAGTGTTTTCTTATTTCACAGAAAACACTGAGGGGCAGAGAGGCCCCACGGCAGCGCTGGGTGGTCCAGGTAGTCCGTGTCCCCTGCTTGCTAGCTCTCCAGAGGGGTGGCCAAGGACCCCCTATGTAGGAACTGGGGTCCAGGCATCTGAAGGAGCCCCCTCTTAATGAACAGAATTCTCAGTTCCCGGTGCTGCGGGTAGGTGAGAGAAAAGGGCTCTCGAAGAGCCCCTATACGTCATGCCAGGGCCTTAACGTGGAGGAAGGCTTTGCTGCACAGAGGGTAGCCCAGCTCCTCAGAACCCAGAGCCCTTCGCAATCTGGAGCGAATGACTAGCCCATTTTCACCAATCTCAGGATAGGGATAACCCAAGCCAGATGTCAGGGTGAAAAGGGGAAGTCAGCCTTTTCCCAGACCTGGGGGGCTGGGGCCCCAAACCTGTGGTCTCTGAGCTGACACAGCTGTGTGTGTGTGTGTGTGTGTCTGTGCTGCTCAGGAGAAGATGATCTTCCAGATCCCATGGAAGCACGCTGCCAAGCACGGCTGGGACATCAACAAGGACGCCTGTCTGTTTCGGAGCTGGGCCATTCACACAGGTGCGTGCCGGGTGCACAGGGACCCGGAGTCATGTGGCTCTTCCCTGGGCTTCCTTGAGAAAGATGAGAGTACAGAATTCAGGATGGGCAGGGGCCAGCTCTTCTGGTGCCGGCTTGTCATTTTGAGACATTCTTGAAGAAATTTGAAACTCTCAAATCTTAGCAAGTGTGACCTTAGCAAGTTTGGGACTGAATTTGGGTCCGCTCTAGCAAAAGCAACTGTGTCCCTGGTGGGACCTGGGCTTCCGCCTTCCTCACTCCTGCTGCCCAAGCTCTCCACACTAGACCCATCAAGTTGGCATTCTGTCCACCTGTCCATGAGGGCTGGGGCTCTGCACACATCCATACCAGCCTGCCTACCATCTTGTGAGCCCCACTCTGGGCTTCCAGGTTTGGAAATAGCAGATCAAACCCAGTATGTACTCTCTGGCTGGTCCCACTGTGCCGAGAGATGAGTGAGACCAGACGTATGCCTGGGCATTTGGCTGGCTGTGTCTGAGCCAGGCCCAGGCATTTGAGAAGCCTCAGGACAGTGGGTGTGCAGAGTGTTCCCCGGAACTACCACTGGGGTCCGACCCGTGCGGGTGGCAGCACAAGATCTCAGGGTACTCTTGACTCCTCCCAGATAGATGGTGGGGGGAAAGGGGGCAGATGAGGCTCCCCACCTATGGTCCTTGACCCCTCCTCTGCATTTCTGCCCCTTAGGCCGATACAAAGTAGGAGAAAAGGAGACAGATCCCAAGACATGGAAGGCCAACTTCCGCTGTGCCATGAACTCCCTGCCTGACATCGAGGAGGTGAAGGATCAGAGCAGGAACAAGGGCAGCTCTGCTGTGCGGGTGTATCGGATGCTCCCGCCCCTCACCAAGAACCAGAAGAAAGGTAGGCAAGGGGTCTGCGGGAGCCCCGGGGGGAGGCAGCTGATGCACCTGTGCTAAGGCTGACGGCCTCTCTGTTCCTACAGAGAGAAAGACCAAGTCCAGTCGAGACGTGAAGAGCAAGGCCAAAAGGAAGGTGAGTAGGGGCCCCGTGGCTCTCTGGCTGCCAGGGTTCCTGGTGGGTACTGAGGGAGGCGCCTGCAGCTAGCCTGGAGCTCAACCACCATCTCCCTCCACAGTCATGTGGCGACTCCAGCCCCGATGCCTTCTCTGATGGACTCAGCAGCTCCACCCTGCCTGATGACCACAGCAGCTACACGGCTCAGGGCTACCTGGGGCAGGACTTAGATATTGACCGGGCCCTCACTCCAGGTGAGGGGGCAGCTACGGGGGACACTGGTGTGGCTCTTCCTCATTGTGCTGGAGGAGGGTGGCCTCATGGACTGGTGTGTGTGTGTGTGTGTGTGTGTGTGTGTGTGTGTGTGTGTGTGTGTGTGTGTGTTGAGCATCGCGCAGAGAAAGCACACAGCCCTAACCTGTGGTTTCTGTCATCCTCAAGAGCTCTCATCCTGTGTCAGCTGCACTCTCCCGGAGTGGCAGATGCCCGTGGACATCATGCCAGACAGTACCAGTGACTTGTACAACTTCCAGGTGTCACCTATGCCTTCCTCTTCTGAAGGTTCGTGCCCTTGTTGTCCAGCCTGTTTGGGTCTGGGGAGGGTTTCTTGAAGGAGCAAATGTGCATCCAGCTGTACTGGGCAGGGGGGCTAACCCGGTTGGGCCCCCTAATAAGAGCAGTGGCACGGGATGGGGGCACCAGGCATGCGGTGGCGAGTGGGCAGGAGGACTGGCCCGGGCTGGAGTGAAGGCGCCATGGGCAGGTGAAGGGGTGGCAGGAGATGGGTGCTCTCTCCTTTTAGCTGGGTGTTCTGGCTCCTCGGCAGCCCGTTCTTAGGGTGAGGAGGGAAATGAGGGAGTGAGATGCCTGACTTGAGCGTCCAAGGGCTGACTCACCAGGCCAGTGCCCTGTTCTGGAATATCCGTGGCAGGCAGATGTGTGCTGGGAGGTTGGCTGGCGTGCATGCATGCATGTGTGTCTTGGGGGGGTTAGGGAGTGGGGACCCCCTGGAGGCTGGCGTATGGGGGCGGGGGTGGGGGTGTGTGTGTAGTGGGGGATAGGGATCGGGACCTCTGGTGGGGCTGGAACCATTGGTAAGCTGAGCTGATTGCCATCGCCCCCTCTGCTCTTCCCTGTCAACAGCAGCCACAGATGAGGACGAGGAAGGGAAGCTGCACGAGGATATCATGAAGGTAAAGCCCCTTCAACCCCTGTGTCTCCCTCCAAAACAGGCCCTGCTGTGGGGGAAAGGGCGGCTGGCTGCCTACATAGTGTGTCTGTCACCACCACTGTCCTTGCTTGGCCATGGGAGACCCACTGTGGCGGCGGGTGGGAGGAGGCCTGGCCTCCAGCAAGCAGGCTGTCCTGACTTGGGTCTTGGGGCCGCGGACAGCTCTGAGTCAGCTGCCATCAGCGCTGGGTCCCTGGCCCGCATCCACAGCCCAAACATGCCCCAGCCCTGTGAGTTTGGGAAATGCACATCAGGTTTCAATAATCAGCCGCCAGCATCTGCAGTGTGATGGCTTTTTGGTGGATGTCGTTGTTTCAAAGAAAATTATCCCTCGTGCTTTTTTTTTCCCCCTTTCTGTGTTAGTTTTAAAAGTGGATATAAAATTATTGTGGAAGCCCGGGGCAATGGCTCAAAGGGCCGAGTGCACACGTGCAAAAATCCCAGGTTCAAGCTCTGGCACCCGCCGTGTGTCCCCTGCCACCTCCCCCAAGCTGGGTGTGGCTCTCCAGAAACAAAGGAAAGAGAAATGTTTGTAGGTTTAACCCAGACCCTCTCTGCCAGTGTTGTGAGCACAGACACCGGTGTATCTCCTCATCCCTAGCCTTTTGGAGGGACTTTTCTTGTCTCCAGAGCCGTGACTATACATCACACCCCTAGCTGAGAAGAAGGCAGACTTGGGAGATGTGGGGTGTGGTCTGGGGGCTGACCCTCATCTCCCAGAGATGACAAGTTGGGGCTAGGCAGCAGTGAACCTTGCTTCCTCCCCTGCCCAGCCCGCCCTGCCCACACAGCGTGTCTGTAGCCCACCAAGAGGGTGAGGATGGGAACCTCAGCTCCTGGAAGGCTGGTTCACTCACAGGGTGAGCGTGCCTGGGACACCGGCTAATTGCTAATGTCTCCTCGTTCCTATCCCCAGCTCTTGGAGCAGTCAGAGTGGCAGCCGACACACGTGGACGGGAAGGGGTTCCTGCTCAATGAACCCGGCATCCAGCCCACCTCTGCCTACGAGCTCAGCTGCAAGGAGGAGGCTGAAGTTGACAGCCCTGGGGGTGAGGAGCCCTGGGTCCAGAGGGAGGATGGGGAGAGGTCCAGGACAGGGTCGGCGGGCAGCAGAGGCCACGCTTCCTTGCTGAACTCGCTGAGGTTGCAGACAGTCTAGTTCCCAGCTCTCAAACCCTAGGGTCTGCCTAAAGAGGTACAGGACAGGCTTGGTGGAGCAGAGAGCGGATACTGGGCCTGCCTACCCCGCTTGACCCTTTCTCACACAACCTTTTCTGTCTTTCAGGGGATCCGGGGATGAGCGTACACCCTGTCTTCACAGACCTGAAGAACATGGACTCCATCTGGCTAGAGAACATGCTCACCCCAGTCAGGCTGGCTTCCGTCCAGCCCATCCCCTGCGCACCCTAGCAGGGCCCAGCCCCGCTGACTCCTCGAAAAACAGAACCTGGCATTCCTGGTGGCTGTGGTGCAGAGAAATGGGACTCCAGTGGGCTCCCTACCGTGTCCACAAGACCCCACTGCTGCATGGGGAGGGGGCCTTCCTCTTTGGGTCATTAACCTCGCACGAACTGGCAGGCCAGAAATGGGGCTCATCTTAGGGGGTCCAGCCAGCCTACCTCCCCAGAAAGAAGATGGGCTATTCTGAGTTGGGAGTGTCCAGTGGAGGTTGCAGAGAGCTAAGATCCTCCTCTTCCGACCCTCTTGAGTCCAGCTGCCTGGAGATGCTGTCCCAGAGCCAGCCCGAGGCGCTAAACTGATCAGCAGATCTACTGACCCCAGGGCTGGCTCTGCACTAAGACATTGCACTAAGTGAATCCTGCTCCCAAGGACCCACCTCCCTTCCCAGCTGAGCCCTGGGGACTGACTGCTGAAGCAAGTGAAATGTGAAGGAGACTGTTGGTCCTGTGGGACAGTGTTCCCCCCCCCCCCCCCCCCGCCTCCGAGCGGCTCTACCCCCCACCCCCCTTTCCCTGCATGGGCTGAGGGGCTTGGGAAAACCATGGCACTTTCTCTGTGGATCATGCCACATTTTTGATCAGAGGTGTACACTAACATTTCCCCACCAAGCTCCTGGCCTTTGCATTTATTTATATAGTGCCTTGCCCCCCCACCTGCCCATCATCCCCACACGTACCCCTCAGGTCCCAGCAGCCCTCAGCCCAGGGTGGGAAGTGTGAGCACCTTGTCGTGAGTTAAAATTGGAAACACCATCTAACCAGGATCATACTTGTATATAGCATGTATATATTGATGTAAATACAAACGTCTTTTTATAAAAAGTTCATTGTCACAAGGGTGTGGTGGTTTGTTTAGAGAAACTCTAGCTGGTTTTACATGGAAACATTCTGGTGGATTTATTCTTGGCGTCTGGCCCGAGCCTGACTCTGGGATGAGCAAGACCTGATTGCAAAATCCTGACTTAACGTTCCTAGAGAAGATGGAAGAAAAGACACAGGGACACATTCCCATGAACAGTCTTTTGTCCTCTAACCCAGACTCTGGGAGTGCTGGGAATGTTAGGTTTTGGGTCTTTCTGAGTGTCACAGACTCGGGGTCTGGATGGGGTGGAGGACACAAGGGTCAGGCCCTCGGGACTGTTGCCTGCTAATTCAACAGTATTTTACTGTTGACAGCCAGTGGTAAACTGGGTGCTGAATATCAGCCCCACAGTGTATACAAAAACAATAGGGTAGGAAAACTGGGCAACCTTATATGAAGCACAACCTTATATGTTGAACAAAGGGTTCTGGCTGGGCAAGCCCACCCAGAATCTCTGAAGGGGTTTATTAGATCAGAGTGGAGCTTCTGAAAACTGATTTTGGGATCGCAGATATGGACCATGTTCCCTGGAGAGGAAGACCCAAGTTAGAGGATCATCTCCGGCCAATGAAATGTAGCAGTTTTTTTTTTTTTTTGCTTTTCCCATCCCCCTCTGGTCTCACCCTGGGCTATAAAGAGTGCCCAGGAGTGGGTAGGTTGGCCCAGGGAGGCTGTGGGCATTGGGGCTGCTCAGGGACACCCAGCCCTGTGGTCACTAGCTTTATTTCCTTAGTTGCAGAAACTGCCTGAACTGTGATGGCCTCACAGGATCAGCCCACTGGAAGGGAAGAGTGTGGGCCCTTGGAGGGTGGCAAGGCTGAATAAGAAAATATTGATGTGCATTTTGGGGGATTTTTTTTGCCTTTTTGGGTCACACCTGGCAATGCTCAGGTTACTCCTGGCTCCACTCAGGAATTACTCCTGGCAGTGCTCAGGAGACCATATGGGATGCCAGGGATCGAACCCGAGTTGGTCATTTGTAAGGAAACACCTTACCCACTGTACTATTGCTCTGAACCCTGAGTAAGAAAATTAAGGACAAAATGGAAAAGGGGCAAAGGTTGATGGTCATGTACTTGGTCCCATTTTTTTTTCTTTTTGGTCACACCCGGCAATACACAGGAGTTACTCCTGGTTCATGCACTCAGGAATTACTCCTGGCGGTGCTCGGGGGACCATATGGGATGCTGGGAATCGAACCTAGGTCGGCTGCATGCAAGGCAAACACCCTACTTGCTGTGCTATTGCTCCAGCCCCTGCTTGGTCCCATTTTGATCACACAGCATCTGGACAGGCAGATGAGTGGCTGGTAGCGGCCCCAACAGCCCCCAACAGACTCCGAGCTCTGGCCAGAAGGAGACCCACAGGTTTTTACATGAATGGGCTCAGCTTGGGCAGAGGGTTAAGAGACTCCTCCAGAGCTGCTTTGTACTGATGAGGTCAGATTCTGGGGATGCGGTGTAGCTGACTGTGTGAAGCCTTTTGATTGAGTCTGGGTGGCAAGATCTACTAGGGTGATTTTCCTAAGGATGTGGGGACGGTGTGCAATGAGGAAGGATGAACTAAAGGAGGGCAGAGTCCAGCCCGGAGCTCTTCTTGCGATCTGAATCCCCAGTGAGAAGGAGATGGTGGGTACTGATGTCCCAGACCACTGTGGCACTCTCCCAAGTTCTAATACACAAAACTCATCACTTGTAAGCTACCAAAACGAGAGGAACTCCATTTATAAGCACACAGTATCTAGAGCCAGTATGAAGTGCTACCCTCCTCTAGCTTTTCTGGCCCCAGGAATCCTAAACAATTGAGAACAACTGTTTGGAATGTCCAGGAAAAAGTCCTCAAATGGGGGTAACCTCCACCCCATGGCAAGCCCTGTAGAGCCAGGGCTGCCCGTTTGCACTTCACCATGGGCTTGAGCCCAAGTCTCATGGGAGACCTGGACGTATGTGTGTATGTGTGTGTGTCTAAGCAGCTGATAACAGCTCATGAGCCAGAATAGAGCAAGGTCAGTATAATCTGAATCAAATTTGGGCAAAGTAATTTAAGGTCATTTGAAGAGTACACCGGTGCTCTTGTGAATCATTTCCAAGAGCATTAGTCTAAGGGCTAAAGGAGGAAGCTCTTCGCAGAGGGAGCATGAAGGTGGGAGAAAGGTGCACTGTCAGGGTTGTGATGACTATCATCAAGGACCGCTTCCCAGTGGGGCTCAGCCACCACAGCTAGACTTCCTGCCATGTCTACAGATGCACAAGGGCATGTCCAGCCAGTGGCAGAGTTTCCCCGCCACACTCCAAATGCACATCCCAGTCACAGGACTGCTTCTTTCTTCCAGCTCATTTGGCAACAGCAGGGAGCAGGAGGCCGCCTGCCAGCTGCTGGGACAGAGGCTCCCGGGGGAAAACAGGAGGTTCAGCCCTTTCCTGATCTCTGGAAGTCTGGGATGGGCATGCCAAAGATGGACCTGAATCTTTGGGGAACGTCTGGGTGGCGGCCACATCCTTTCCTCTGTAGGGGTGATGCCCAGCACTCCTGGTCACCTCCCTGTATTAGGGGGTACTGTTTGTACCACACCCCTCTTGGAACACCAGGAAGTTTTTTGTCACCAGGATATATGCATCCTTTTTTTGGGAGGAGAGTCTTTCTACAAGTGCTTGGGGGTCCCCAGTGGTGCAGGCCTCACAGATGCCCCAGCACCATGATGCTCAGGGCCAGTGGTAACAGGGGCTATCAGGCAGGGATACCTCATCTGTGCTCAGAGGCCAACAGGACTACACCTGGTGATGCTGATCATATGAGTGCCGGGGACAGAATGTGGGCCTTGGGTGTGTGTGAAGGATGCACTCCGACCCTTTAGCTATCTCTCTGTTCCCTGTATCTCCCTTTCTTACTTTGTTTTTGTTCAGGGGCTATCCCTGGCTGTGCTCAGGGTTACCTCCTGGCTCTGCACTCAGGGATCACTTTTGAAGGGGCTCGGGGGACCATATCAGGTATCAAGAATTGAATTTCGGGTTGGCTATGTGCGAGGTAAGCACCTTCCCAGCTGTACTATTGGTACATTTTTTATATTTTCATATTTTTTAATATTTTTATATGTATAGCCTGGCTATAACGACCTTTCTTTTTGGGGGGTGAATGGTCATACCTGATAGTACTTGGGGACCTTGTAGTGCCAAAAATCCAACCCGGGGCTCCCACAGTGTGTGGGGGGGGGGGTGGGAGGGTGGGGTGCAAGGGATGGAACCCATGGCCTCATCCACACAAGCTGTCTCTGAGCTACATTGATCTGACCCTATGATGTCCTCCTCAATTTGGGTGGGATGAACCCTCAGAGGTGAAGACGTGTGAAATTCACCAGTATTCAGCCCACCCTTCCCCACTGTCTCAGAGCATGACTGGCTGTCAGCTGGGGCTCCCTGTGAGGCTAAATCTACGGCACCCACCACCGCCCCTTAACTCCCACACCAGGGGACCAGTGTTCAAGCCACGTAAGGCCTGCCAAAGATGAGTCAGCTCATCCGCCCAGGGCCTGCATTTCAGTCCATGTTTCTCAGTACCCAGAACTCAGGCAGATTCCACAAAATCTGGCTGTCACTGGGAGAGGAAACTGAGGTCTGGGAGGCATTGGCTTTCCTTCTGAGAATACATTTGGGGAGAGGGAGGGAAGGCAACAAGAGCAGTCTTGAACTTCTCTGGACACAGTGAGGGACAGGCCAGGCCGCCCCCTTTATCCCCAAGGCTTCATGTCTCTGCTGCTACAGGCCCCAGGGCCCCCAGGGCCCTGTGAGGTGGCGTTGGCTTTGGTCTTCATAGAAAGCGATGCCCCACCTAGGCCCTGGAGGCCACCTGCAGTTTTGAAGGGTGAGGTCCCAGGTGGGCGCGGCCAGAGAGGCCTGTAACTTGGCACAGTTGCGGGCAGTGCAGCCACACAGGGCTGTTTGTGAACCTGCTCCCAGCTCCAGGGGACTCTGGCCCCTAAACCTTATCTCCGCTCCAGGGATCAAAGAGGACTTTCTGGCCGAGTTTCTGCCTGAGCAAGAGCTGAGCCCTCTTGTACCCTCTTGGGCCTGATCAGAGTTTTGGTTTATCCCAGGGTCTCAGAGGTCTAGGTTCTGGATGGCCATGAATCAGGACCCCTAAAGTTAGTTATGAGGTTGGAATCCTCCTGCAGCTGCCCTGAGTCTAATCTGTGTCTGGGTTCCTGAAAAAGTCCAGCACCTTGGCAGCTGGCCAGTGGCCAGGCCGTATCTGGGGGCTCGCAGACAGGCTCCCTCCCAGGAGGGTTCCCCTCTACGTACAGGGAGTGGCCGGCCCTGGGGGGAGCTGAGTGGGTGACGGGACCAGGGGTGGGGTGAGGTTATCTCTCACTTCCAGCCACATACGCTGGCATAGCTGGGTCCCCTTCTGCTTGGCTGCATGTGAGGGTGCCCAGCTCTGCTCACTCAGTCAGTCCTGGCTCTGCGATGCCACGGCATCAGAACCCCTTCTGCTCAGAGACTTCTTGAAAGGTGGTGCCAGGGTCTCTGCTCAGAAGCGAAGTCACTGGCCCTGTCCAATCTCCTCTGGAAAAGCTGGCTGCATAGAACAACGATTTGTGTGGATCCGGGTTCAATGTTTGGAGACCAGAGCAGATGGGGAAAGAGTCTTTACACCGGAAGTCACTTTTTTTTCCAGTGGGAGCCACACCCAAAAGTGCTCAGGGGCCACTAGAGCTATAGCAGGAGTGCCTGGGAGACCGTGTATGGCCGGGGATCAAAGCTGGGGCCTCGCACATGTGCTAGGAATGTGCATGCCCACCTGACCTATCTCCCTTGGCCTGGCCCCAGTTATCACTTTCTTAAAACTAAGAATAAGTCAGGAAGTCCTGCCACCCACAGCAGGCTGAGTCTAGGCTAGAGTAGGAGGTGCTGTCCCTGACTGGAAGCTGAAAGCTGCTGCCCCTCCCAGGGTTCCCTGCTCCCACCGAGGGCACCCCAGCCTGGGACAGGAGTAGGCTGTCAGGAGGCTAAGCATCATGGTGAGGGATGGACTCCCAGCTGTGGGAGTCTGACATGCTCCTGGCGGTGTGGTGAGAGAGGGTGGAACAGAAAGCAGGGCCTGAAGGGTGCCCATCTTCCCTGGAATCAGAACTGGAGATAGTAGAGTGGGTAGGGCACTTGTCATGCACACAGCCGACACAATATCCCAAATGGTCTCCTGAGCACCACCAGGAGTAATTCCTTAGTGCAGAGCTAGGAGTAATCCCTGAGTATCACTGGATGTGGCCCAAAACAAAACAAAAAACTGGCAACGTGGCAGGGTTCTTGGCCCGGAAGCCCATATGCCACTCTTGTGAGACTTGGCACGGGTCACGCACACAGGGGACCACATCCCTCTCTGGCTGTACCAAGACTCAGGCCCTGTGCCTTGGTTCCCTCCCTTATCTGAACTCTGTTCATTGCCTTATCTGACCCATAAGGTAGAGTGTCGCAGCCAGGGTCTGTTCCCTCACCGTCTGCCACGATCCACGTGGTCTGCAGATGCCACCTCTAAGGCCAAAATGGAAGCCCCCCAGGGACAAGCATCTCTGTCCTCATGAACCCAGTGATCGCTCAGCTATTGGCACAACAGAGCAAGCAATACTAAGGAGGCTGGCTGAGGGGTAAATCAGGGACTGACTAGCTCAGCGCCTGCAGTAGGGCCTGAGGCAGATTGTGTGTGGTGGCACATGCCTGCACATACACACACACACACACACTGTACACACACACACACACCACACACATACACACACACACACACACACACACACACACACACACACACACACACACCGCTTTATGGCAGTTAGGGAAAAAGGCCCAGGAGCAGACCAACAAATTCTGACTCAGGCAGCCAGAGATAGGAGACTATCATTAGCATTTATTTTATTCAAAAATGCACACAGGTAAAGGGCCACAGTAATACAGTACAGCAGGTAAAGCACTTGCCTTGCGCACAGCCGACTCACCCCATATGGTACCCTGAGCCTGGCCAGGAGTGATCCCTGAGCAGAGTCAGGAGTAAGCCCTGAGCATTGCCGGGTGTGGCCCCCAAACCAAATAAACAAATAAAAATGCACAGAGATGAGAAGGCATGGATGAGCAGTCAGGATAAGTAAACAGAAGTATTAATTAAAACCTTTACAGTACACCAGTACCCCCTCCACCCCCACCCTCCAATCCTGCAGTTCCATTTTCAGGCACAAACATAGTGCCCCCTGCTCTGCGCACACAGCCCAGGGGCCCAGTCTGTACAGACACAGGGAGGAGGGGCTCTGGTGGGGAGGCTGCGGTGGCGGGGTGGGGGGGGGTAGGGGGCATCTACCTGGTCCCACCACTGTTGACCCTTCCTGGGCTGTGCTCTCCTGTGTCACGACAGAATGATCAGAATGGTCAGAGGCTGCCGTCCACGAGTCCAAAGGCCACCAGCTGTGTGAACTGCAGAGGTAATTCAGATGAGATATGGGGCACAATGGACCTTGGAAACAGGATGATGAGCCCTCCTCCCGTGCTCAGGATGGAATTTGAGCACTAGAAAAGAGAAAGTTCGGGTAAAAGATCTGGTCATCCTGCTTGAAGGGCAAAAGGAACTGTCCTGTTCAAAAGGAACTGTCTCTCGAAGCTGCCCACAAAGCTTCCTGTTGAGGTCCTAGGTCCTGCAGGGCCTCATCGAGCAGCCCAGAGTCACAATTCACGGGCTCCTGTCCCCCTACTCTTCCAGTCTGAGGAGTAGGAGGGAAGGAGAACGCAGAGGAGGTGGACAGCAGCAGGGGGACGGTCCTGACCCAAGGAGAGGGCACCTTGAATGCAGACCAGGTGGCAGTTGGCTCTGCCCAGCCTCATCCTCTGAGCCCTGAGAGTGAGCAAGGCTCAGTCTCCAGCTCTCAAGAGTGAGGTCTCTGGGGATGGGAGATACTCTGTCTGCAGGGCTGCCCATCTACGGGGCCGCCTGTCTCCTGATGCTCTTGCCCTGCGCCTCGCCATCTCCTACAGGAGTAGAGCATGAGACAGAAGGAATCCAAGACAGGCTGAGTCCAGTGAAAAGCAGGCAGGTAGAACGGGCCCCAGCAGAAGAGCTGCTTTGGCAGAGCTGTGGGTGTCCTGCTGAGGGCGGAGCCTGGCCCACAGTCTGTGCCTGAGGGCCAGAACCTTGAAGAATGCGAAGCTGGCACAGCATAGCACAGCGGTAGCTCACAGCGGAAGACAGATACTCAAATCCAGTGCACAGAATCTCTGCAGAAGTTCTGTGTCAGGCTAATGGCGAATTCAGGTTGCTGATACACTATCCCGGGTGCTGGCCTGGCACAAGACCGACTCCTGTTGGACTGTTGGCAACCCAGCACCCCCAGGAGTGATCCTTGAGCACAGAGCCAGAAATCGGGCTTGAACACTGCTGAATGTACCTCTGGTCAAAACGAAAAATTGTCTTGGGTTACCTGGATGGGGTGAACATAACCACAAGGGTCCTTAAGTGGGGAAGGAGGAAGGAGTGTCAGAGCAGGAGAGGGAGCACTGAGGCACCAAGGGGAACAGAGGAGGATGAGGAAGAGTCTACGACACCCGGAACATCGGTGGCCAGTCAGTTGCAAAGGGCAAGCAAACACGTTTGTCCCCTAGAAAGAATCACCGCTCAACTGACCCCTTGAGTTTGGCCCAGCAAGTCCCGCACTGAACATCTGACTTGCAGATGACACACCTAACTAAACGTGTGGCCATTTGTTAACAGCAGCCGTAAATGAATGACCCAGATCCTTGCTTAGAATCAGCCTCTCGCGGGCCCCTCACGGCTTGTCCTTGGTTGTTAAAAAATTGCATTGGGTCCCCAAGACTCTGCCACTGAGGCCCTGGGCAGGAACTGGGCCTCCACAGCTTGGCTGGGATGAGAAGAAGGCCTAGGAACAATCACTTTTACCAATCCCACGTGAGTCTACAGTCAACAGCTGCCTCCTTCATCCATTCGCTCTTACATAAACTGTGGTCCTGGGGGTTGTCCCAGCAGATTCTATGGACATCTGTCAGAGTCGGCAGGGCTTAGCTGCGTGTCCAACCTGCACACTCTCAGTATTCACTGGGTTCTTTTTTCAACTCAGAACACCGGAGCAAGTGGGGAAATACAGTGCAGAGGAAACATCTCCACACTGATGTCAGTCCAAGGACGCAGAGTCCCTGCCCTGCCACTTACTACCTGGATGCCCTAGAATAAGCCTCTGGACTCTAGCAGCTTTGACATCTTTATCTGCATAATGGACACAATCGCATACCTCAGCCCCGCCTCAGAGGTGCCAGAGCCTCTTAGGAAGTGACACAGGGAGCTGTCCTCGTGGAGGGGATGTTACACCCTGCAACGGGGAAAGAAGGTTGAGTACGGACCCGACAATTTCCCTCAGGTAGAGTGGCGGCAATATCTATCTGGTGGTGGCCACTGCCAAGGAGCTCCCAGGGGAGATGAGCTGCGTAGCCCAGAGCCAAGGGCCCAGAGCCCAGCTCAGCCTCTGCAGGAAGGTCCCAGGCCTGCCCCCAACAAATCGCCCAGGGCTGTCGGCTTCTGTTTTTTTTTTTTTTTCTCCTGAGGAAAAAGTTTTCTAGTTTCCTTTGTGTGGAAAACATTTCCTCCTTCCACTCTGCAATTTCAACCATAAAGGGTAGTTTTCTGTGGGACAACAGACAGGAAGAAACAAATTAGAATAGTAATAGTGATTACCTTTAGGGGAGGGGAGGGTTATAGGTAACTGTTTCCTTGATAGCTTAAAAATATTCTAGATAACCTAAAACTACCCTAAGCCCCCCTTCCACCTTTTGTCTTTTTGTCTTTTGGGGGCACATTTGATGGGGATTGGGGGGTGGGGGTGGGAACCTTTTACACACACATACAGCTAAATGCAGGAGTTCTTATTGAGCTATTGCCCTCTGACCCAAATGGCTTTTTTTTTTTTTTTGCTTTTTGGATCACACCCAGCAATGCACAGGGGTTACACCTGGCTCTGTACTCAGGAATTATCCGTGGCAGTGCTCAGGGGACCATATGGGATGCTGGGAATCAAACCCGGGTCGGCCGAGTGCAAGGCAAAAGCCCTACCTGAACAGATGACTGGTTAAAGAAACTTTGGTACATCTACACAATGGAGTACTATGTAGCTGTTAGAAAAGATGAAGTCATGAAATTTACATACAAGTGGTACAACATGGAAAGTATCATGCTAAGCAAAATGAGTCAGAAAGAGAGGGATAGACATAGAAAGATTGCATTCATCTGGGGGATATAAAGTAACAAAATATGAGATTAATACCCAAGAATAGCTGAGATCAGCACCAGGAGGATTACTCCATAGCTTAGAGGCCAGCCGGGCATTCTAGGGGAAAGGGCAGCTCAGATAGAGAAGGGAGCACCAAATAAAGGGTGTTTGGAGGATCCTCCCAGGAGGGGAGATGCATGTTGAAAGTAGACTATGGACTGAACATGTTTGCCACTCAATGCCTCTTTTGCAGACCACAACACCCAAAAGGAGAGAGAGAACAAAAGGGAATGCCCTGCCACAGAGGCAGGGTGGGAGGGATATTATCCATGGTGGTGGAAAATGGGCACTGATGGAGGGATGGGTATTTGATCATTGTATAATTGAAACCCAAGCACAAAAAATTGTAAATCTACAACTGTACTTCATGGTGTTTCACTCATAAAAAGAAAAAATAAAGCCCTACCTGCTGTGCTGTCACTCCAGCCCCTAGAAATAGCTTTTATAGTTGGAAAAGTTACATGTCATATAAAATGCGTCTGAAAAGTGCGTGGGACTTGCTTTTGTGGGGACATTAAAAAAAGGTCCAGGAGTCCTCTGAGCTGAGTTCTGCATGGTCAGAGGCCCTGGAGACTCACTCCTTTCCCACCCTTGACCCCCATTGGCTGCAGAGACAAGGACTTAGGAGCGGCCACAGCTCAGGGACAGAAGTCTTCACCATGGTCTTGTTCCCTCCTGCTTCGTGCCTGTATTCTGGGCTCCCCTGGAACTTTCACAACTCAGGTCTCGAGATGGCTCTGGGCTTCCCCTCGCCCAGACCTGCCCCAGGATCCCTGCCTCCTTGGCATCACAGTCCACACTTGTCCGAGCCCTGCCCTTCCTCTAAGAACAAAGCCTGGCCAGACCTGTAGCCCTGGTGGCCTGCAGTGACCTCTGCTTCCCCTTAACATGTGTATAACAATAGCTGTGATTTATGGACTGGTAACTTCAGGTTACAGAGCAGCAAAAGTGATCTGGTGAAATTCCAGGCAAATGTGTGTGTATGTGTGTGTGTGTGTGTGTGTGTGTGTGTGTGTATTTTGGGGGCCACGCCGCACTGTGTTTAGGGATTATTTCTGGCTCTGCGCTCAGGGGTCACTCCTCGTGGGGTTCAGAGAATACGGGGTACCAGAGATTGAAACCAGCTCTGCATACAAGGCAGGTGCCTTATCTACTGTATCTCTCCAACACTGCAAATGTGGGTTTTTTAATTAAATTTTATTTTTAATAATAATTTATATATAATTGTTTATATGTCATATATTATATGTAAATGTATAATATATAATATC
Organism: Sorex fumeus; assembly: GCF_029834395.1. Lineage (NCBI taxonomy): Eukaryota > Metazoa > Chordata > Mammalia > Eulipotyphla > Soricidae > Sorex > Sorex fumeus. The sequence goes on along the minus strand of NW_026606108.1, from coordinate 32,307,478 downwards.
TTGTAATACTGTTAATGTAGCATTTCTTGTACAACTCATTCCAGCACCACACCCTCCACCAGTCTCTGCTTCTCTCCAACACTGTCCCATTGTCCCCCACCCATCCTATTCCCCCCATTTCCCCATGGGAATCTTCCTAATGAAGACCAGGTCTCAGTTTCTATTGCCCAGGAGTATTTGTTATTACCCTACTATGTTCTTTATAGCCCATGTGTGAAAGAGATCATTCTGTGTTTTTCCTCTCCTGATTAGCTTTACTCACCCTAATACTCTCCAAATCCATTCATTTAGCAACAACTTGCATGATTTAACCTTTTCTTACAGCCAAATAATATTCCATTGTGTATTTCCATTGTATGCATTGTAGTATTCCAGTGCACCAGTTTCTTTATCCAGTCATTTGTTCTTGGACATGAAATCTTACTTCCAGATTTTGGCCCTTGAGAGAATTGTGGGACTTTGCCCCTCTAACAACAACAACAAAAAACCCTTTGGATGGGATATGCCCCTAGGTAAAATAGATTAGAATGCAAATGGCATGCAAAAATAGAACAGATGACAAGTATCTGCACCAGGCAAGCATAGAATAAGGCTACTCTATGCCTCTGCTCTTCATGTACCTATTGTATGTTGATGTATGCTGTTAACTAAAGCAATGGTTCATTATGTTGGGAGTCCTCTGGGAGAGAAGAATAATGTGTTTATTTGTTTGGCTTTTGGGCTTTAACCCCCTCTGGTCCTTGTATTCTGAAACCACCAGGCAGATAATGTGGGGTTTGCGCAGGGCAGGCTCCTGGGCATGGTCATTGGCACACTCCTTTGCCCTTTCAGTCCTGATGAAGCCTGGGCAGACCTTGACAGTGGTTTCTTTCTGGCTCCCGTTTCCAGGGCGACCAGCCAATCTTCCCCAGCCAGAGTCACATGTCAAAGGATGCCTCCTAGTCTTAAACTCCAGTCAGGGCTGGATCTTCCATCCCCTCAAGTCCCAGGAAACTGTGTCACATTTATGGCCAGACACTGTGGGGCACTCCTGGGCTCTTCCAAATGATCCCAGGGTAGTGGGGGGCGGGGGGGAGACGGGGAGGGGAGAGACGTCTGTGTTGGAATCAACACACACATACATAAACACTTTTCTTTTTTATTGCAAAACAATAATTATGATCATGCAAAAAATACACCAAAATACACACATGTTCAGTTTAGCAAATACAACAGATAAAGCAAATATTTGTACAACTACTTCCAGATCAAGAGGTAAAACAAAACCAACTGGCCAGGGCCCTGGGTCCCAGTCCCCACCTTCCCCATGTCCCCACTAAGCTGAGTTTTCTTTTTTCTTTTTTATTAGTGAAGCACCATGGGGTACAGTTGTAGATTTACAAATCTAAGCTGAGTTTTCTGATGATGTTTTTGTTTGGTTGTTTGTTTTGGGCCACACCTGGTGATGCTCAAGGGCTACTCCTGACTCTGCACACCACTCCTGGTGCTCAAGAGACCATATGGGATGCCAAGGATTGAACTCAGGTTGGTCATGTGTGCAAGACAAGCGCCTACTACTGTACAATCACTCTGGCCCCATCAGACAATTTCTGTGCCTTTTTAGTTTTACCTCCACAGCACGTGTCCAACAATGCAGTCCGTTTTGTCAGCTGTGAGCCGTTCCGTGCCTGGAATCACGCCCAGCGTTTCTTTAGGGTGCGATCCTGTCTTCAGGTGCGATCCTGTCTTTAGGTGCACTCAGGAGCAACATGCACACCCAATGCTGCAGTGATGGAAAAGTCGCTGTGTTGCCTGCATCATCACAGGAGCACTGAGGACTTAACTGTCTTCTCTACTGCTGGGGTGCCTGGGCCCGTTCCAGTGCTGTGAAGAGACTCTGGTGCACACGGGAAAGTTTGGTTAGGGGAGGGGTGCCTCTCATGGGCAGGGTTGCTGGGTTACAGGGAATGCACATTTTCATCTTTACCCTCTCATGTGCTATTTGAATCTGGAAAAGCTTCTCAAGTAAATGGTGCTGAAACACCCTACCCTTTACTGGGTAGAGAAAACGAGGCCTGCTTGACCCTGCAGTTTTGTTGTTAATGGGGTGTGATGGGGTGTGTGTGTGTGTGTGTGTGAGAGAGAGAGAGAGAAGAGAGAGAGAGAGAGAGAGAGAGAGAGAGGGATTTTGATCACCCCGGCTATGTTCAGGGTTAACTCCTGGAGGTTCAGGCTACTGAAGCTTGGTGAGGGCAGTGCCTTCCCAGTGCTTTCTCTTCAGCCCCTGCCCTTGCAGTCTGGCTGGGCCACCTTCTGCCCTCAGTTTGTCCCCTAGGGCCTGGCTGTCTGTCCCTCCCCCACCCCCTAGCACTCAAAGGCGGGGCTGGGGGGGACATCAGCATCAGGCTCCCCTCTGGTCTCCAGACCTCAGTGATGCAGTTTGAGTTGAGAATGAGGAAGTGGAAACCAAGTACGAGGGCCACCAAGAAGTCTGGTCCACAAACCTCAACGTTTCAGCAGCATCCTCTGTGGGAGAGGAACGTGCAAACTGCCTGCGGGGTGTGTTAAGCAGGTGCCAAAGCCGCCAGCAATGAGGCGAGGCGGGCAACAAAACAGGTCACAGTTTTGCACTGGTCCCCCATGCAAGCCATTCCACACAGTCCACACCCAACTCCATGAGGAAGGTAGGTCAACCCCAGGTCACGGACAAAGACATGGTGGCAACAATTTATGACAACATGTTAGTGATCCCTTATAGAAGGGCTTAATGGCCCCCTGGCTGACATACAACAATCTTCACACTCTTTCCTCTAAGGAAACTTTTTTTGCAGCATTTTCAGCGGTTTTTCATAACAAACAATCAAAATAAACTATTTCAGTTCTGCTTTGGGGCAGAGGTTGGGGTTCAGAATGGAAACATCTGAAATATGGTGATGGGAAGGTGTCGTCGTGGTGGGATTGGTGTTCGAACAATAAATGTAATCAGATATTGTTTATACTATTTTATAAAATTTTTTTAAATGACAAAACGAAAAAAACAACCCGAAGGACACGAAGGCAGAGACCCTGAGTGGCAACAAACTGCTCACAGCACAGGGCGGGGACCTGTCAGAATCGGGGTCAGATGGGGGTGGGAGGCGGGGGCTCCCCACTTACGGGCAGTGCAGTCTTGGACTTCCTTTAGCCACAGTCCCTTGTCTGTGAAATGGGGCTCACTGGCTCCGGGGATTGCTGAGAGCCCAGAGAGATAACATGGAGAAGGAGCTTAGCAGAGCGCCTGGCACCGAGCAGGAATGACACTGGGATGATGGGCTGCTCAGCCTGAAAGGCAGGACCTGAAGGCAGGTTGTCCTGGCCTCCTGGGTGCAGGCCACCAGGCTGGAGGCACAGTCAGTGGAGGGCTGGCCAGGTGGACTCTGAAACGCAGCCACCGGGCACCCGGCCCCTCCCCCACCCCGGGCTCTAGCCTAGAGCTCTCGACCTCATCAAGGTGGCTTCAAAGGGCAGCAGTTTCCGACAGGGGAGCCGCTGAAGTCTGTAGCCTGTCTTCTGTTTGGCAGCAGGGCACGCATTGGCAGGCAGCGGCAGGGGAAGCCAATGGGCAGCGAAGGCTGTTGCTAAGGTCACTAGTCAACCTTATTTGGCGACATTGGGCTGACCCAGCAGTCACCTCTGAGAACCCTGGGAAACGCCAACCACGGATGTGAAATGAACGTCTCAAAACCACAACTTCATTTCCTTTGAGAAAATATTCGGCGCTCCTCTCCAGCCAGCCTCTCTCGAGCTGGACGCCTTTTGTGCAATCGCATGCAACCTCAAGAGAGAAGAGCCGGGGTAGGGAGTGGGCTACAACCCTGTGCGAGGCAGGCTGGTGTGGTGGGAGGGCAGAGGCTGCTGCAGAGCGGGCCCTGGGAGCAGCCGAGGACTGGGGGAAGGACCTGCCCCACCCATGCAGCTGCAGACCCTTGCCCAGACCTCCCCACACAGCCCCTGGAAGGCCTGTCCCAAACCCTGTTTCCGGCGGCTTAGGAAGTGGTGCTGTGAAGCCGACCCTGGCACCACAGAGGAAGTGGGCTTGCTCGGGCCTCGCCATCTGCCGGGGCCACACTGCTTCAGGCCAGCCTGAAACTCAAACGTTTGTGGTTTCAGCTTTCTACCTCCCTCTGGTCCATCTTCCAGTTTAGCATTACGTTAGGGGAGCACTGCCCCGCCCCAGACTAAGGTGGGAGGGAAGCTACACTCTCAGGATGTCCAAAAGAGCCCTCTCCCCACGTCCTGATGGCACCTCTGCCACCTCTCTGGCACCTCACAAAGCCTTCTCAATCCTGGCTGAGACTGAGTCCCAGTCCCAGCACCAGTCAAGAGCACCAGCTAACTCAGAGGCCCAGATTGTCCTGGCTTTGCAGAAGAGGAAGAGGAGACAAAGAGCAGTTCAGGTCTCTGACCCACAAGGACAGAGAAGGACACTGCCAGTCTGCTCTCTTACCCTGGTACCTGCAATGCCTCTCAGATGAGCAAAAAAGACAGAAACCAATGGGAGACATGGGTCGCAGATCAGGCTGCTTCTCCAGTCTACCGGCACCAGTTATCAGAACCACCTCGGCACATCACTGTCCTACACCCCCAGCCCCCACCTGCATCCTCAAAGTTTTTCTTATCTAGGATCTTCCAAGAGCCCAGTGTCCTTGCCTGTTTGGAAGAGGCTATGTGAGTCCATCTGCATGGGAAAGAGGGAGAGCCAGGGTGAGAGAGGATGGTGCCACTGACATGATCGCTCTCTCTCTCTCTCTCTCTCTCTCTCTCTCTCTCACACACACACACACACCTGCTATGCCCACAATTCAGACACAGAAAATGGTGCCGCCACCAAGATATCACACACACACACACACACACACACACACACACACACACACACTCCTGCTATGCCCACAATCCAGACACAGAGAATGGTGCCACCAAAATATCACACACACACACACACACACCTGCTATGCCCACAATCCAGACACAGAGAATGGTGCCATCAAGATATCACACACACACACACACACACACACCTGCTATGCCCACAATCCAGACACAGAGAATGGTGCCACCAAAATATCACACACACACACACACACACCTGCTATGCCCACAATCCAGACACAGAGAATGGTGCCGCCACCATGATATCACACACACACACACACACACACACACCTGCTATGCCCACAATCCAGATACAAGAGGATGTGTTCCATCAAGATCTCTCTCTCTCTCTCACACACACACACATACACACACACACACATTTACCTGCTATTCCCACAATCCAGACAGAGAATGGTGCCATCAAGATATCACACATACATACAAACACACATACCTGCTATGCCTGCAATCCAGACACAAAGGATGGTGCCACCAAGACATCACACACACACACACACACACACACACCTGCTATGCCCACAATCCAGACACAGAGAATGGTGCCACCAAAATATCACACACACACACACACACACACACACCTGCTATGCCCACAATCCAGACACAGAGAATGGTGCCGCCACCATGATATCACACACACACACACACACACACACACCTGCTATGCCCACAATCCAGACACAGAGAATGGTGCCATCAAGATATCACACACACACACACACACACCTGCTATGCCCACAATCCAGATACAAGAGGATGTGTTCCATCAAGATCTCTCTCTCTCTCTCTCTCTCACACACACACACACACACACACACACACACACACATTTACCTGCTATTCCCACAATCCAGACAGAGAATGGTGCCATCAAGATATCACACATACATACAAACACACATACCTGCTATGCCCGCAATCCAGACACAAAGGATGGTGCCACCAAGACATCACACACACACACACACACACACACACATACACACCTCTACTATGCCCACAATCCAGACACAAGAGGATGGTACCATCAAGATCTCTCTTTCTCTCTCTCTCTCTCTCTCTCTCTCTCTCTCTCTCTCTCTCTCTCACACACACACACACACACACACACATACCTGCTATGCCCACAATCCAGACACAAAGGATGGTGCCACCAAGATATCACACACACACACACACACACACACACACACACACACACACCTGCTATGTCAGAACATTTAGGGAGAGTCAGAACATTCCACAGATGGGGTACAGGGTGTGTAGACGGCAGACAGGGGCATCTGTCCACCGCATCCTTGACTGAAAGTGCTCATGGGGCTGGAGTACCCCAAACAAATCCCAGATTCCTGGCTGAAGAGCTGATCTCTCCGCCGGCCCTTCTGGCGCCCTCACTCAGCACAGACCTGGTGTGTGCGCCCCAGCCTCAGGCAGGCAACAGTTGGGAATCTGAGGCCACCTTGGGCAGTACCGACTCCTGCCTCCCAGAGTCCAGTTCTAGGAAGGGAGAGGGACATGGGGTGAATAATCACACAAAGTCTGAGAGGGAATGTGTGGGTTGAGGAGCTGAGACAGGGTTCCCCAGAAAGAGACAGACATTTCAAGTAAGGTGGTTGGTGGGCGGGCGTGCGTAGGGTGAACGGTTCTCAGCCTTTCGTTCCCCAGCTTCACGGAGCCTTCAGTAAATCTGCATCCACAAAGCAGCTCTGCTGGGCTCAGCAGCAAAGTCACCCCCAAACTCTGCTGGGCTTTTGCCTATCAGCAAAGATCAAAATTGTTGTCTGCCTGCAGCTGCTTCAGCAGTTGTGCCTGTGTGTGCCTGCGTGTTTGGGAGAAAGACCTGAGAGAAGGGGGTGGGAACTCAGCTCTTGAACTCTGAACCTCTGCTGAATCTCCAGCAGCCCTGGCAAAGTCCAGAGTTGGGTGTGCGGTGGGCATTGGGGGTGAGGAGGGGGAGCCAGCAGATAAGGCAGTGAAGGGAGCAGGTGGGGTTAGAAGTTGGTGCTATGAGATGTCTAATTCTGTGAAGCCTTCTCAGATGAACAGTAAGCCAGGGTCCTTCCTAAAGTACCTCTGAAAAGTGGTTTTTTTAAGTTAAAAAAATTTTTTTAAATAATATTTTTTTTTTTAAATTTCAATACAAAGCATGAAAACAATTTTTTCCTAGAGAGGAACTGCTCCCTGTGTGAACAGCAAGCCCCAGAGGAAGCTGGTCCCCCTCATTCCTGTCCCCCGCCACTGCCCCGCCGCCTCTGCTCCAGTGCCCAGGACCAGGCTGCTCTGGGACCCTGTCCTGTCCCCACGGAGCCCTGTGCCCTGCTACTCCACTTTGTTCTCCCTCAGGGACTCTCCCGCCCTTGAGGTTATGAGGCTGTGATTTCCAGTTTCATTTTCCAGTTTCAGTATAGAAGCAGCCTTGCCAGAAATCCATTCCCTGTGCCCTGCGGCCGCAGAGGCACCGCAGGGCCAGGCCCGAGTGTGGCAGTCAGCACCCGGCTCCCTGGGCTCCCCCTAGGGAGGGCAATGAATGAAACTACCCTCATCCCAGAGATTCTGACGAAGCCTGTGGAGCCTTGGGGCGCACGGTCTCCCCACTCCACGCCCCAGCCTTGCCTGGTGCTGGGCACTTTTCAGCTGCTGATGCTGTTTGCTGGGGACTGAGGTCTGAGGAAGCCCATATGGTCTTCACGCCCCCGTGTCCCCCACACTCCCAATTTCCCCTTCAGAAGCTAATTTGTAATAGGCATTAAGGCAGGAATAGAAACACAAAAGAAAAATCCTATTGAAACCCTTAGGTCTTTTTTCTTGGTCCCTTGATCCATTTATTTGTAATTTATGGCCGGTCTAATTCCAAAGAGGATTTCAGCATGTTTCTATCCCCATGCCCGCTGCGAGTGTGCATGTGTGGGGGTGGGGCGGACCCCTCGCGGGCACGCCAGCCTGGCTGGCTTTGACCTTGGAGGGAGCAGGTGGGAAGGCCCTGAGCTTGGTAGATGTAAACCTTTCCTAATCTCTAGGGCAGACTGGTGCTCTGGTGTTTCTACTATCAGGTTTTGAACAATCATTAATCAAAATGGCAATAAAAAGATAATCTCAGAACCGGGCTATCAAGGCTTTTGAGAAACCTTCCTGAGGAGGCCTGGAGGCACGCGTGAAGGGGCTCATGTTTGTGGCCGGATGTGGAGGTCAACAGCAGAGGCACTGTCCACCTAGACTCAGGGGTCCGCGACAGGAACTTCAGTCACCAGAATTCAGCGAGGCCACAATCTCTCTCTTCACCTCTTCCTGCCCAATGAAGCTGGCTGTGCCCTGGCTCCTAGGCCTGGTGGCAGAGCTGAGGGAGGAGGGTGTAGTTAGGTCCAGGGGGTATAGAAGTGTGGGATGCCCACACAGTGTAAGAACTCCATAAGATCTGAGGCCTGGCTTGGCCTGACGGCAGTGGAGGCAGGACAGACTGCCGGACCCACACAGCCCGGGGGGCGGGGGACGGGGGAAGTCCCAATTCTGTGTCTTTCCTGCTGACTAACTGAGTAGAACACAGAGGAGCCTGTGATGGAAGAGATGGAGGAGAATGAGGAGGAAGAGGAAGAGGAGGAGCTAGTAGAGGAGGAGAAGGAGGAGGAGGAGGAGGAAGCTGCTTCTGGTGGGAGGAAGACAGGAAGCTGACTCCTCCCCAGGGCCCAGCAGGAGTTGGAGGCCATAGGGCCCTCACTCCTCCACTAGCTCCGCAAGTGGAGAAGTCAATTCTGCAGTCTGGGGCATGAGGTCACTGCCACAGATGTCAAAGGCTAGAAGCGAGGATCAATGGGGGGAAATGGAAGGCTCCGCGCCAGGTCACAGAAGCAGGGTCACCAAGGGTGAACACTGGGGTTTGAATGAAGGACAGCCTGGACCAGTACACTGGGGGGAGGGGAGATTTGGTTGTTGGTAATCTCAGCAGGAGAGACTGTGGCGTCCCATACGGCCCACATGTCCCTGTGGCCACATGTGAGGCGCATGGCAATGTGAGGCACATGGCACCTGAGGAGGCAGAAGCCCTTACTGCTGTTCTCTCACTATTTTCAGGGATACAGCTCTCTCTCTCTCTCTCTCTCTCTCTCTCTCTCTCTCTCTCTCTCTCTCACACACACACACACACACACACACACACACACACACTGCTCCCTCCCTTTTTTTCCCCCTGTTTTTGGGCCATACCTGGTAGTGCTCAGGATTTCACTCTGGCTCTGCACCTGAGGAATCACTCCTAATGGTGCACAGGGGATCCTATGGCAAGATGCCAGGGACTGAAGCAGGTCAGCCGTGTACAACACACGCAAACTGCCCACTACACTATACTCCGCTGCCCCACCCCCCTTTAGGCAAGAGAACAGACAAAAACACACACACTGAAACTTTAACAGTCTTGGCTCTAGCTGGTAAGATTCTGAATGGTTTGGATTCCATGCACCCCACCCCCACCTCCTCTCCATAACCAGGTGTTAATCAAGTTTCTAAAATTTCTTTTTTATTTTATTTTACTTTTTGCTTTTTTTGAGTCACACCCAGTGATGCACAGGGATTACTCCTGGCTCTGCACTCAGGAATTACTCCTGGTGGTGCTTGGGGGACCATATGGGATGCTGGGGATTGAACCCGGGTCAGCAGCGTGCAAGGCAAACACCCTCCCAGCTTTACTATTGCTCTGGACCCTCTAAAATTTCTATACCATACTCAAATTACCTTTTGTATTGTGGTAAAATATACATAACATAAAATTCATCATATTAAGGTTTTTTTTTGGGGGGGGGTGAGAGAGAGGATTTTCCAAGCAGTACACTGGGAGCCCAGGAAAAATCAGAGAATCTCATCTCATTGAATTCTTGCAGTTCAATGCCAGACCTGAGAATATGGCACTGCTCAGGCTCCATGGGGCCTGGGCTGAAACCTGGCTGAGCTGAACCTGATACTAGCTTGTCAGACCCCCAGCCCCTAGCCATTCTGAAGGGTGTCATTCAGGGGCACGAAGCACAGTCATAGTGTTACAATGCTGCGTTCCCTCCCTCCTTCCCTCCCTTCCATGTTTTGCCAGACCTTGACCATTGCCTCATGAAACTAACTCTGCAGCCCTGTGACTGCCAGCCACTAGCACCTACCATTCTACCTTCTTTTTTTTTTTTTAATTTTTATTAGTGAAACACCATGAGGTACAGTTATAGACTTACAAATTTTTTGTGCTTGGATTTCAATTATACAATGATCAAGTACCCATCTGCCTTCTTTTGTTTTGCTTTTTTTGGTCACAACCTGCAATGCTCAGGGGTTCCTCCCAGCTCTGCACTCAGGTATTACTTCTGGCAGTGCTTGGGGGACCACATGGGATGCTGGGGATTGAACCTGGGTTGGCAACATGCAAGGCAAACACCCTACCCATTGTGCTCTCTCTCTGGCCCCCATTCTACCTTCTTTTTCTATGCACTTGCCTAGCCTGAGCCCCTTTTACAAGGAAACACACACCGTTTGCCCTTTTGTACCTGGTGTACTTCATACCTCAGGATAATGTTTGCAAGGTCTGTCCACGTTGTGGTCTGTATCAGAATTTCACTCTTTTTAGTGTTGACTTCTATGCTATTATAAGCAGAGACCCCGTTCAGTTCACCCACTGACCACTCATGGACATTTTGCATCTTTGGTTACTGTAAACAATGCTGATATGGACACTGCCTGCTTTCAGTTCAACAACCCATTTTGTTTTCTTCTTCTTTTTTCAATCTGCAATAGTCACCCTAAAGGGTGTGAAGTGATATCTGACATTGTGGCTTTGGTTTGCAGTTCCTTAATCCAAGCTACTTACTTTAAAAATCTAATTCTATTGGCATCAAATCCTTTGCCTTTTAATTTTACACAACATGAACCTTTCTCCAATTCCCACATGGACCCATCCCTAACCAGACCCCCTTCACCACCCCACCCCACCCAACTGTGCTCAGGACTTACCCTAGCTCTGCACTCAGAATCACTTCTGGTGGGGCTCAAGGGACAATACAAGATGCCAGGACTGATTCTGGGATGTGTAGTACAAGGCAAGTGTCTTATCCCTGTACTGTCTCTCTGGCCTCACCTTTTGACCTAACTGAAATTACTTTTGTTATGAGTAAGATAAATAAAAAGGCCATTTTTTTAAATTAAAAAGAAACAGTATTTTCGGCCTCTGGAGAGCTTCCCACCCTGGACTGGGACTTCATTCATCTCTGTCTGGCTTTGAAACTGAGCCTGCCTGGTGTTTGTGCTGGGAATCAGCCTTTGTGGGGGAGCAGAATCCCTGTGGGGGGATTCTATGGTGTGGGGAGCGGTAAGTGGACTGCAGCACAGAAATGGCAGCATGTGAGTTCAGCTGTGGTTGAAAGCAGGACACGTGTAGAGCAAGGACCTGACCTAGGCACCATCACTGGCACGGGACCGTCTGTCGGGGGGTCTTAAGTCTGTTTTCCTGACTCAGCAACATACTTTATGAGCGCGGGGCAAAGGGGTCCTGGTCACTACAAAACCCCACCCGTACCTGTAGGCGTGCAGTGGGTACCAGCTGAAGGAACGAGAGGAGGAGAGAGGCACCATCTCCTTCCAGAATCTCAGCCAGGAGAGCCGGTGGCCTGGCCAGGCCCCACACGGAAGTGGAAGTGGGTGTGGGCAGTGTTGCAGGGGTGACAGTGTGGGGCGGGGGGCGCGACCCATGCCATAGCTATGTGGAAGCCGTGGAAGCCAGAAACTAAGAAGGAGGAGAGAACAAAAGAGCGTGAGGGCTGGGAAGAGGGAGCTGAAGAAGGGAAAGGCAGGCTGGGGTGGGAGGAGCAGTGGAAGGAGTCTTTTTAGGAGACTGAGGCGGTCAACAGAACAAAGACAGGTGAAAGTCAACTGTTGGCAAGGACTATTGTTCTTCCTGTAGGCCTCAGACAGTTCTGCTGCTGGCTGGTTCTGGCCATCTTCGGGACAATCAAGTGGATCCCCAAAATATCTCCTTTTGGACTAGCGGAAATGAAATGCTGTGCGCGGGGCTGGAGAGATAGAACCACAGGTAGGGCGCTTTTGCCTTGTGATTCGGGCTGGACCCCCGGCATCCCATTATGGTCCATTGCACACCACCTAGAGTAATATCTGAGTGCAGAGCCAAAAGAAACCCCTGAGCATCACCAGGCGTGGCCCCCAACACAGAAATAAAACAAAACAAAAGATATGCTGTACTGGGGCTGGAGTGATAACACAGTGGGTAGGGTGTTTGCCTTGCACGCGGCCGATCCGGGTTCGATTCCCAACATCCTATATGGTCCCCTGAGCACCACAAGGAGTAATTCCTGAGTGCATGAGCCAGGAGTAAGCCCTGTGTAAAACTGGGTGTGACCCACAAAGCAAAAAAAAAAAGCTGTATTCTCTGAGCAGCTTCCAAGATGGGCCTGAATCCACTTGGTATGGTACCACTGAGAGCCTGGAGATGGCACTGCACCCACCAGCCTCCAAATGGTCCACATGGCCCACATGCTTCTGCCCTTCAGCTTCCACCATGAAGCTAGCAGGTCATCAGTCAACACAGGGTGGACTCTGCCCCTTCCTAAGAGCACGGGGCAGGCTCTGACAAGGTGTTTCTTCCCACTGAGCTCTCAGCTCCTCGTGAACCCTACCCGGGGATTCAGTGGGCCTGTGGACCACCCCACCCGGCACCAGCATTTGGTTTGAGCCTCGCACCTCCCCGAAAGTCCACAGACTCACAGCAGAGGGAGCCTGGCCCACCAGACAGGCAGCCCCTGTGTCTACACAGAGTCCACCCAGGCTCCCATGCCGAGGGAAGGACACGTGAACTCTGTCTGCACTGCATCTTCTTTCCCATGCAGGAGGCCGTTCACTGTCCCTGAAGTGCCACTTTTCTGATCTTGGGGGAGCTCAGTTAAGTACCCAGCAGGGCCTAGGACACAGCTGCCGGCAGAGCTTGGAGAGTGAAGGGGGGCATGACCTGGTCAGTGTGTGGTCAGGAACCACATCATGTTCTCTCACGCCAGAGTGCAGATGAGTGAAGGGCCAAAGAAGGGCGGCCCTGACGGGATCCGTCCCCACAAAAAATCTCAAGCAGGGGAAAGAGGAGAGTTCTGCTGGCGAACAACAACGAGGTCTCACAGACAAAGCCACAGAAGAGAGGAGCTGGCTGGGCTCTCTCTCCTGCGGGGAGAGCCCCACGGTTGCTCTTTCACCCCGAGCCAGGCCACAGAAAGCAGGCCTCACTCGGCCCCACCCAGCGCCCTGCACACAAGCCTTCACTCCGTTCCCGGCCACAACCCCCCCACCAGCCGGGTCCCATTCCTGCTGGCCTTGGAACTGGGAAGTACCTGGCACCGGGCCTCTCCACTTCCTCCACGTGACTGCCTGGGGCCCCAGGGGCGTGTGTGTGTGTGGGGGGGGGGGGGGGACCAGCAAGGGGCCATTTTTGTGGTCAGGAAATGTCTGTGGCAGCTGTGGACACCAAGGCCCTCCCTAGACCCCTCTGAAGTCCAGGCCATTTGCAAAGATTCTGAACTGCCTAATAGGAACGACAATGTCTAATTTCTCCCTGACAAACACATGCTGATGTGTGTTTGTGTTGGGGAGCAGGTAGGGGGGGCAACCGTGAAGTCCCTTCAGATCCAGAACACTCTAAGTACAAGGGCAGGAAATCTAGAAGCAGAGCAGCAGATACTGACTTGTGGTTTCCTTCAGCGGTTTTCAACCTTGGCTGCACATTCGAGCCACCGAAGAAGCTTCTTAAAAACACTCCTGTCCAAAGAGGGGCCCTGAACAGCTAACAAACACATGAAAAGGTGCTCAACTGCATTAGTCATCAGGAAAATGCAAATTAAAACCACACGGTGATACCAATATACACCTACTAACATGAAAACGTTAGAAAATACCAGTTGTTGGACTGGAGAGATAGTACAGCGGGCAGGACGCTTGCCTTGAATACAGCAGACCCAGGTTCGATCCCTGGCATCCCACATGGTCCCCGAGATGCCAGGCGTGCAGAGTGCAGAGCCAAAAGTAACCCCTGAGCATCACCAGGTGACCCAAAAACAAATAAAACAATAAACAAAAGATCAATTTCTGGCAAAATGTGAAGCAACCAGACCTCTCTCATGGGCAAATTATTTGGCCTAAGATACTAATGCTAGCTATACACGCTCCATGTCCATGCCTGTACCATAATATCAATTCTAAGTCTATATCAAGACAAATTCATATGTGTGTTCTCTGAAAGATACCACCAAGGGCATGCTCCCACAGCAGTAAGGACCACAATAACCCCATTTGCACGCAACAATCCATATGCCCAGCTACCAATTAACCACAGAACTAATAGTACATTCATTTCGTGGAATTCTCTAGAGCAGTGTGACCTTATCCTGACACTGACCCCCTTCTGACCTTATTATCTTCCTGTGGTCCCACAAGTCCTACTGATTAGTCCACTAGCCTCATCCTAGTCCCCTGGCCCCTGAAATGCTGCAATTTTCACCTGTGGCTCCCTCAAAAGATTCTGGGAGTCCACAATGAGCCAAGTGACCCCATTTGAGAAATGATGCTTAGAGCAAAGAGAACCAGTGAACTACATCAACCAAAAGAAACCAGACAGGAGAGAACACATCTCACATGATTCATGAAAAAACTCACGAACAGGTAAAACTAGCCTAGACCCTAAGAAGACAAGAGGGGGATTGTCTTTCGGGGCACAGGGCTGCTGGTGACATTCTATTTCGACATCTTGATGTGCTAATGAGGTAAATTGACTTTGTGAAAAGTCACTGGGCTTCATATTTGGCTTCGTGTTTGTTTCTTTGGTTGCATATATGATATCCTACTATAAACAGTTTTTGGAATTTTGTTGTTGTTTCATTTTGGGGTCCACCCAGTGGTGCTCAGGGGTTACTCTTCGCTCTGCACTCAGGAGTCATTCCTGGCAGTGCTCGAGGAACCATATGGGATGCCAAGGGATAGAATCGGGGTTGGCTATGTGCAAGGTAAGCACCCTCCCTGCTGTACTATCTCTCCAGACTATGGATTTTTTTGTTTGGGGGACACATGTGGCAATTTTTAGGGGTTACTCTTATCCCTGATCATGTATCTTACATGTATGAAGCCTAGGGATGCTGGATCCTGGGACATGTGAACTGTATGGAGTAATTAATGAATAAATGAGAGAAATTAATTCCTTTTGTTATCCAAGTGGAACTTCTAGTTAGCTCTGCATACTTTCTTCTTATGGGCTGGAGCAATAGCCCAGGGGGTAGGGCGTTTGCCTTGCACACAGCCTACCCGGCAGACCCAGGTTTGATTCCTCCGCCCCTTGGGAGAGCCTGGCAAGCTACCTGCACGGCAAAGCCTGGCAAGCTCCCTGTGTTGTATTCGATATGCCAAACACGGTAACAACAAGTCTCACAATGGAGACATTACTGGGCTCGCTTGAGCAAATCGATGAACAATGGGAGGACAGTGCTACGGTGCTACTCCTGGCTATGCACTCAGGAATCATTCCTGGTGGTTCTTGGGGGACCATATGGGATGCCGGGGATTAAACCTGGGTTGGCCGTGTGCAAAAGAAACACCCTCCTCACTGTACTACCACTCCAGCCTCCTGGAATTTTTTTTAAGTAAAATTGATTTTATTTGGAGGGTTTTTGAAGGTGTGTGTGTGTGGAGAGAGAGACAGAGAGAGAGAGAGAGAGAGAGAGAGAGAGAGAGAGAGAGAGAAACATGCTCAAGAGAGAATGCAGGCTTCTCTAAGGGCAGAGAGAGCCCCTACACACATCCCTGCATTAGACATTAAAGTACACAACTCAAGAGGGGAGATGCGGGTGCCACATCTGCTTGGGAGCCACATATGCTCGGCCATATGGGTGCAAGCAGCACATGGGCTTGGGCAGCATATGTGGCCCCTGGAATTTTTTTTTTTAAATAAAGGAACACTACCCAAAGGTGCTATGGAACTCTGGGGGCCAATGTGGGCAATTTCTGACCTGACAGTTCAAGTGCTCAGGGCCTGGCAGGGCAGGAGCTACCAGGGCTATACTTGGGGTGCTAGGGGTTGGGAGACAAGTGGTGCCCCGGATGGAACCCAGATGTGGTAGTATGTGCTCCAACCCCTTGAGACAGAGCCCTGGTCAGTTACTTTTTTAAAGATCTGGATAAACTGAGTCATAAGTTGGGCTGAGAGTGAGGCTGCTGTATCAGGACCTTTTAGTATCCTGGATGATGGAGATATGCAGTCAGGTCTGAAGGCCACTGGTTTCATTCCTTGGGAGAAGCAGATCTACCTGCAGGTTTCCAGGGGGCCTGAGGGAAGGCACCTGCGGTGGGGTGTGTGGGGCTAGGTCAGGAGAGGTCCATCCCTGCTCCCTGCCCAGCAGAGGAAGAGCTACACGCAGCTGCAAAAGCTTTTGCCCTGGCAATTGCAGATGAAATCTGGTTATGTCAGTTTGTCACGGTGTGTAATGGAAACAAAGTGGACCCAGAGCTGCCACCTGGCCAGGGGATGGCTAGGTCCCACTCAAGGAGTCCATACTTGTGGGGAATAGTCAAGTCAGATTCCCAAGAGGATCCGAACTCTCCGTCCGGTACATCCTGCTTAGGAATCATATAAAGTAGCATAATCAGTCACAGTCACGGTCCTCCCGTTGTTCATCGATTTGCTCAAGCGGGCCCAGTAACGTCTCCATCGTGAGACTTGTTGTTACTGTCTTTGGCATATCGAATACATCACGGGGAGCTTGCCAGGCTCTGCTGTGCAGGCGAGATACTCTCGGTAGTATGCCGGGCTCTCCGAGAGGGGTGGAGGAATCGAACTTGGGTTGACCATGTTGGCCGCTTGTAAGGCAATGCACTACCGCTGTGCTATCGCTCCAGCCCAAAGAAGCATAATATGAGAATCATATAAAGTAGCATAATATGAGACTAACACCTAAGAACAGTAGAGATAAGGGCCAGGAGGATCACACCATGGTTTGGAAGCTGGTCCCATGTGCTGGAGGAAAAGGCAGTTGGGACGGAGAGGGAACCATTAAGTAAATGATGATTGGAGGGATTGCCCAGATCGGATGTGCGCTGAAACTAGACCAAGGACCAACATGATGACCTCTTAGTATCTATATTGCAAATCACAATGCCTAAAGTTAGAGAGCAAGATGAACTGTACCTGCCACAGGGACAGGAGTGGGGTAGGGTGGGGGTGGTGGGTGGGACACTGGGAACAAGGGTGGTGGAAAATGCGCACTGGTGGAGGGATGGGTGCTTGAGCATTGTTCGAATGAAATGCAATCATGCAAGTCTGTAACTGTGTCTCACGGTGATCCAATAAAACTTGTTTAATATAAAAGAAATTAAGAATGTGGGGATGGAGCGATAGCACAGCGGGTAGGGCGTTTGCCTTGCATGAAGCCAACATGGCCGACCCGAGTTCGATTCCTCCGCCCCTCTCGGAGAGCCCGGCAAGCTACCGAGAGTATCTAGCCCGCATGGCAGAGCCTGGCAAGCTCCCCGTGGCGTATTCGATATGCCAAACACAGTAACAACAAAGTCTGCAATGGAGATGTTACTGGGCCCGCTCGAGAAAATCGATGAACAACGGGAGGACAGAGACAGTGACAGTGGCCGAGGACTGTGTGGCACAAGGCCCAAGCAGCCAAGTGACCCTCCTTTTCCCTCAGTAGCCTCCCTGCCACCAGTCTGGTCAGGACCAGAGAGGAGGACCAGCTTCCACAGGGGGCTCTGCCCACCTGGAGCCCCCCACCCCGGGTGCATGCACAGGGGAGTTTCCGCTATGCAGAGCAGCCTCAGAAGCCTTCCCCAGCCCTGCAGCCCCTCTCCCCCATCAAGTTTCAAGCCCCCTGAGTGCTGTTTTCGTAGCTGCTTGGCTGTCTCAGGTTGAGCCTACAGAGCAACAGTGAACAGGAAAGGGCCGAGAGAAGCTAGGCTGTGGGCTGGAGAGGACAAGGCCTTGGGACTACACCACAACACTCTAGGGGGGCTGTAAGAAAACAAACCCTTTCAGCTAACAGCCTGCTCTTCCCTCCCCCAAACAAACAAAACAAACCCTAGGAGGTAAAAGAAGCAAGAGCAAGGGAACTGGGGGTGTGAGAGTGTCTCCTTCCCCTGAACAGCTACTCTCCACTCCAGAGAAGGAGCAATGGAGCAATGCGTACCCTCAGGCCTTTTCCTTCAGCCTGGGGGGGTGGGGGGACTGAGGGGCCAGAGCTCAGCTGGGGTGAGCCAGTGGAGGGCCAGGCCCTGGGGCTGCGACCTCAGGCTGCAGGCCACCCCTCACCTGTATTCTTATGGAGAGTCTCATTGGCATATATCAGGAAGTGGGGGGCCAGCAAGTGTTCTCCATTCCCATGTACACATCAAACAAAACCTGGGAGACTGATGAGGTGGATGCGATATTTCCTTCCTACAGACCTCACCCCAGGCACATGCCAGTCCCCTTGCCAGGGTGTGACGAGTCTGGAACTTGAAAAATAGCTGCAAATTCTTTGACACATCTCCCCCTTGAAAGAGTCTCTCATCTTCCCTGGATGTGGGTCAGTTTCTAACACAGTGGAAGGGATTAAGTGGCATTCGATGGTCACCACTAAAGAGGTCAACTACTGATCAGTGTGCCCGTGAGGACACATGTGGTCTCTCTAGGCACCAGTTCCAGCTGAGACCAGCGTGGCCAGCTTCACTGTCAGTCACAGAACAACTGTCTTGAATGGGGCCTCCAAACCCAGCCATCCCGATCCCCGACCATTCGGGCCACCTTCTGTCATTCCAGGCCCCTGGCCTACATCCCAGGCTCTGTGGAGCGCAGGAGATCTGTGCCTTTCCCAAATTTCTGACTGGCAGAATAATAAGATGATTGTTGCTTATGCTAGTAAGTTTGGGAGTGGTTTCCATGGGGAATAGACAACTCAAATGAGAAGGTGAATGCTTCTCTTGAAAAGTCAAATGACTCTGGAACAGCAATTCTCAGTGGGGCAAACTGACCACCCCCAGTGGTCATTTAGCAATGTTTATGGACATTTTTTTATTATTGCCACTTTGGGAGGGGGCAGAGACTAGCATCTGCTGGGCAGAGTTCAGTGATGCTGCTAAACATTTTACAACGCACAAGAGCTTCTGATAACAAGGGGTTCTCTGGCCCAGCGTGTCAGTAGTACCAAGGTTGAGAACAGTGGAGTCCAACAGTCAGAGGCCTGAGTGAGGCCCCAGCTGATAAGTTCTCCCCAGCAGTTTCATTCTGCATTTTACTGCTTCACTCATAAATACCAACAGACAACCAAGACAGTTGATACTCAAGGAAAGCTTCCAACATGAAAGAGAAAACAAATAAAGTCACATGGAAACAAAGACAACACAGAGACTAGAAGAATATTAAAACAAAACCAATATGAATAAAAAAAATAGTACCTTCAGAGAGAGGGTGAGAAAGAGAGAGGGAGAGAGAGACAGAGAGATATAGAGAGAGGAGGGGGGGATTAGCATCACCACAGATAAGAATGTGTTAGTTTTTTTTTTCTTTTTGGGTCACACCTGGTGATGCACAGGGGTTACTCCTGGCTCATGCACTCAGAAATCACTCCTGGCAGTGCTTGGGATGCTGGGGATTGAACCCAGGTCGGCAGAGTGCAAGGCAACCGACCTACCCACTGTGCTATCGTTCCAGCCCCAAGAATGTGTTGTTATGGAAAATGAAAACCAGAAGATAAGAAAGAGTTCTTGGAAATGACAAATAAGAAAGAAAAAATTTAAATAATAATAATAAAAAACAGAAGGCTTGGAGGATATAATCAGGGGAAGTTTTTTTTAAAAAAAGTCAAAGAAGCAAAGAGATGAGGAAAAGAGAGAAAATAAAAAAAAAAGCACTTTATCAATCCAGTAGGCCCAACAGATAAGAAGATAAGATCAAAGGAATAGCATCATTTCCCCCCAAAGCACAGGACACAAGATACTACTTAGCTCTGTGCCAAGAAAGGTTTCTCTTCGCTATCGGGGAACTCTAAATCACATTCTACTGTGACTGGCAAGATGAGGGGAGGAGAGGAGGTGGTTTTGTAGGAACATTCAATTTTTTTTTTTTTTTGGTTGAGAAGTGGCAGGAACGGTGTTTCTGGGTCATACTTGGTGAAGGGATCACTCCTGGAAGTGCTCAGGGGACCATATGAGATGCTGGCGATTAAACTCTGATCAGCTGTGTGCAAGGCAAATGCCCTATCCCCTGTATTATCTCTCCAGCCCCAAATATTTGTTCTTCCCTGCCACCAGAAGCTAAAAGATATCTAACCTGGTAAATCAAGAAATAACAACACAAGCAGGAAAAGACACTATAGAGAGGTATAAAAAGCTGCCTTGAGGGAATGGGGCTGGGACAGGCAGGAGTACTATTGATATCTAAACCTTATGTACACAGTGTTATGAGAACATTGATAAAGTACAACCTAATTAAAGTGAGCATAATAAAAACAGTATGCAAGGCCACAGGGTTACATATAATTATCTGGAAAATTCAATATGTTGAGTTAAATTCATAACTATGGGATGCTGGGAATCGAACCTGAGTTGGCCACGTGCAAGGCAAACGCCCTCCTAGCTGTGATATCGCTCCAGCACCAAGGGTTGGAGTGATAGCACAGCGGTAGGGCGTTTGCCTTGCACGCAGCCAACATGGCCGACCTGAGTTCGATTCCTCCGCCCCTCTTGGAGAGCCCAGAGACTGGCAAGCTACCGAGAGTATCTCGCCCGCACAGCAGAGCCTGGCAAGCTCCCCGTGACGTATTCGATATGCCAAACACAGTAACAACAAAGTCTCCAATGGAGACGTTACTGGGCCCGCTCGAGCAAATCGATGAACAACGGGAGGACAGTGATGTTCCCCCAGATGAAATTCATAACTCTTGGGGCAAGAGTTATGCCCCAGGCCCCATGGCCGGGACTGGCACAAACCTCCCTGATATGGAGGATTTGTCCCAAGGTCCCCGGCTCTGGTGAGGTGTGTGTGTGTGGGGGGGTGGGAGTGGGCCCACACTGGCTTTCTTTCCCAGCAGCCTGGCTCTGCCTGGGAGCCCCTGCTCCTGAATCAGGCTTCCAAGAAGGAAGGGACTAATCCTCTGGGGAAGACTTCTGGGAACCCATCGGGGCTCACTGCCATTCCTACTGAAGATGGAACACAACACTGGCTGGGGTGAGGGCTGGAGCAACTAGGCTGTTCCCGGGGTTCAAGACCTGCTGGAGTCAGACTGTCTTGGCTGTCCAAGGGGGCTGCACACTCATTTTATGGACTCTGAGTCCCCCTATCTCCTGCCAGTGGTTCCTACAAGAGGGACTGAGTGGGAAGCGGGTCTGCCAGGAGTCTCCAAGGGGCGTCTCTTTAGGTTCTCCGTGTGCCCTACACAAGCCCTGGCACGCCTGTCCTCTCTGCCTTCAACCCGGCTCTCCAGAGTTCTGCCAAAGGCACTAACTATAGTTTCCTTTTTAGCCTTTTCAACTGTATCTTTCTTTAAAAAATGATATCACAATATAAGTAATGTGTATCTCTTGTAGAAAATTAAGAAAATATTGAAAATTATGATTTGACTAGCTCAAATAACACCACTGTCTCAGACGCTCCCAGCTTCTACACAGGTGGAGATGGTCTTGCACATGGCCCACCTGGGGGTCCGTGTGCTGTTCACCCAGCTCGCTGCAGCTGGGCCTGAGGCCCTTAGTTGCATTTATCCCAGCAAATCTTGCTCAGCCTGAGCCTGCGAGGGCACTGTTTGTGTTTAGATCACAGGAAGGATGCCTCACAGGGAAACAGCGCAGAGCTCAGAAGCACTTTCTATCCAACCCCACCACCTTTTAATCGTTTTTCATTGAACAATATTTACAAGCATCATTCTTGGCAATGAATATATATCTTGGTCATTCATGATATACCCGCTTGCAGACTGCCAGATTTTCAATGACCAATTTCATTTTGCTGGCCTTTTCAACATTTCCCTGTTCTCTAGTATACACAATGCAGTTATAAATAACTTTTGCACAAATGGAATTATTTTCCTAGGACCAATTCCAGAAAGTAGAATGGCTGGGTCAAAGGCTGGCCACGGTTTTTGAAAAGCTGCCCCCCTTTTCCAATGCCATTAGTTGTGCCCATCAGGGCACGGTCCTCCACTCCTGGTATTTACTGGCACTTTTCCTGGTAAAATCTGGACTGTGATTCAACAGGAGCAGAGAATTCCTGTGCAGTGAATATCCTAGAATATTCCGTTAAACCGGACATTTCTTACTCTGTGCTCCCTGACAGGCCTGCACTGAAGCTGGCATTGGCAGAAGCTCCCAGGAGGAGGCTGGAAACAGGTTGCCATGTTTTCCTCCGGGAAGCACTGAAGACTGAATTGTCCTGTCCCCCCTCGTGCTTACACTGTACCCCGAAAGTCAACATAAGTCCCATGGATCTCCTCTCCATCTAAATGCAAACGTTTGCACCGTTCTGGGCAGCCCTTTGCCAATACTTTCTGAGGGCTTTTCAGCTGGGAGGGTGCAGAGGAGATTTAGTCTCATCATTCTCTTACCTTCTCATCGTTCTCTCTTCCTTCGAAGGCTGTGAATTCAGGACCTGGAGGAGACCAGAGGGAAGCAGATCAGTGATCAAGGCAGAGCAACCAGGGCAGGCATGTGGGCAAAACCAGGCTGGAAGGCAGTTGGAAGATGCATGCTCCTCCGTGGAGTGCCCCAGGAGCCCCTGGGGTGGACTGGGCCGCACACAGCGTGAGTGATGGTCCCCCTGGTGGGGGGCATCTTTCTCATACCAACACTGGGGACATTCCGAGCTCACTGTCCCCACCACCAGATACTGATTGAGCACCCGCTACATCTCAGGCATTTCCTTGATGTCTGGAGATAAGGCACTAGACAAAACACACACACCACCTGTCTGCTGGGGGAGATCAACAAACAATGAACTAAATAGGTAAAAAAATATATATAGTCACCAGAAGAGGTGAATATGCTCAAGGAGAAAGAAAGTGAAGGCGGTGGCAGGGGTGGTGAGTAGTGGGGCAGGAAGTGGGAAGTAGCATCAGAATTCTTGGGCCAAGATGTGACTCAGTGGCACAGTGCTCCTACCTTGCATGTGTGAGGTTCTCGGTTTGACCCCTAGCACTAAAAACAAAAACCACCTAAACAATGAGACCAGGGAAGCCCAGACATGTGAGAGGTGAGTTATGAACAATGATCTGAAAGAAATGAGGAAGTGAGCACTGAGAATTGGTGGGGAAGTGGTGTTCTAGGTGGACAGAACAGCATATTCAAAGGCCCAGAGCCTGCCTGGTGTGGTGAGTATCAGCAGGCGGCTTGTCGTCGCCAGACCACAGGGAATGAAGGGGAAGTGGGAGATGGCATCAGGCAGGTTGGCGGCGGGGCACAGGGCGGTGCTCCAGCACACGCAAGGTGTTAAAGGAAGCCCTGGTGTGCACTAGCGCTTTCACTTTGGTGGCAGCCACTGGAGAGCTTCAGCACAGCAGTGAAATGTTGGGCTGAGAATAAACTGGGGAACACAGGCAGAGTCAGTCAGGAGGCTGTTTTAGATAGCCTGGTCCTGGCAAGGGACCACAGTGACTTGGACTCAAGGGCCAGCATAGACATACAGAGAGAAGGTCACGCTCTAGAGAGCAGAACAGGACTTGCTGATGGAGTGGAGGTGCACTGTGGAATCCAGGACGCAGGGGGAACTCTGGCCAGATTTGGTGCCAGAGCATATCTCAGTCTGAAAGGAGGCGGGAACCAGCTGAGGTACAAAAGGTAGCTGATGGAGCATCGTGGGGGGAAGAGAAGATGCTCAAGTTTTGGGCACGTGAGGTATGAGATGCTTCTTTTAGGCACTCCAAGAAAGGCCTGTAGGGAGGCAGGTGGGTAGCTGAGCTAGGGGAGAGGTCGGGGCTCTAAATAAAGACCTGCAGGTGCTTCCTGAGTGGCTCTTTAGAGTCGTGACATGGGATGATGCCAGTGAGAGGCTAATTATCATCAGAGAAGCTGTAAGAGCTGAGCCCCACCAATCACCCAGCAACAAGGAGGGAAAAGGAATTGCCGAGATAGTGAGAGGGAAAACCAGAAAAAAAATGGTTTTTAGAAGGACAGACAATTTCTGAGATGGGCGAAGTCATAGGAGGACAAAGAATCAACAGCTGGACCCAGCATTTGGAATCACTGGGGATCTGGTTCCAGGGCAGGCTTAGTGGAACAGTTCTGCTGAGAATCTGAGCTGCTTGGGAGGAGGCTGGGGAGATACGGACCAGAGTGCAGGGAGGGAGAAAGCACTGGAAGGGATGTCAGTTCTACCTTCAGTTGATTTGGTTAAGAAATGTGAAGCACGAGGCTGACCCCTTCAGAACCCCCTGAGTGGCCACTGCCTGACTGGGTTCTCCGGGTTGCTGAACCTCATCCTGTGCCAGCAGCGGGAAGCTCTCTGCTGTTTCCAGACTCCCAGGAAGATCCTCCCATTCTCTCGTGTCACATGGAGATGCCCAGCAGGGCCTTCAGTCCTCATAAACCAAGATCTCCCTGGGGCCCATCTCCTAAAGGATATGTCCGGGACAGTGAGACGAGCATGTGGCCTGCTCGTGTGGGGTTTGCCTTCTAGAGGTGACCCATAATCACCAAGGGATCCACAAAGTAGCAGGCCCCCTGGGAAGCCAAGGCACGTAATGAGGATGGTGAAAGGGTCAGAAGGGAAAGTGTGGGAGGACTGGCCTCAGCCTGGCCCTGTGGCTAGGCAGCTCTTGAGGCTGAGACCCAGAGGCTGACAACCCATCCATCTGCCCGGCTCACCCAGCCCCCTTCTCTGGGTCCTGCATCTCCTAAGGCTGGTGGGGCCTTGGCTGCCTTTGCACAGGGCTGGAAAGAGACACCCCCACTACCCCCTTCACTTATATGGGAGTGTGTATGTATGGGGGGGAGTTTTCCTCCGTGATTACAAAGGACATGCCCCTTTCTCTGAAGAAATGCGAAAATATTAAAAACAGAGGAGAACAAAAGTCCCTCACAACTCTACTGCCCAGAAGTAACAATTCACACATCACCAAGCAACATGGGCACGTTCTATGTCAGCACGTGTTCAACAGGGCTGCAGCATGTGTGGTAAATGCGGTCATGTTAGGTGTTCTTTTGTGTGTGTACATTCTGCTTCGCTCATGAATTGTTAGTACTCTTCTCATGTTGCATTCTCCTCTCCCGGACGATTTTTTTTTGGGGTTTGGTTTCTTGGCCAGACCTAGTGGTGCTCAGGGCTTACTCCTGGCTCTGCGACCAGGAATCACTCCTGGAAGAGCATGGGGGACCATATGGGATGCTGGGGATTGAATCCTGGTCAGCCATGTGCAAGGCAAACATCTTAACTGCTGTACTATTGCTCTGGTCCCTCCAGGGTGGTTTTTTTTTTTTATATAATTTATTTATTTATTGGATCACTGTGGGAAAAGTTACAGAGCTTTCGGGTTTAGGTCTCAGTCATGTAGATACCAAACATATTTCCCTTTACCAATACTCATTTTTAACCCCGAACCCCAATAGACCCCCACCTCCCACCCCTCCCAATTCTTGTGAGGCAGATGAGTTCTAGTTAATACTCTATCTACTTTGACTAGATAGATTATTTCGATAGAAGATGCACAATTATTGTTTAGAGTTTACGACCCACAGGGTGGTTTTTAATGGCTATATGGTATTCCAATACACATACTTCACCATATTTTATTTAGTTCCCTGACATTGGACGAGTAAGGGGAGGCTACTAAAATCTCAGGACTGGGATGGGCGGAGACGTTACTGGCGCCCACTCCAGCAAATCAATGATCAGTGGGATGACAGTGATACAGTGATACAGTGACACTGGTCATTTTGGATTTAGAGTCACAGCTACCATGAGCAATAAAGAACCATTTTATAGTTTTGATTTTTTTCTTCTCTGTGGTGATAGGGGTTGGGGTGGAGAGCGTTTGAGCCATACCTGGCAGGGTTCAGGGGCTATGTCTGGCTCTGTATTCAGGGGACATTCCTGTTGGTGCTTGAACAATCATATATGGTACTGGGGACCAAACGGATTAGCTACATGCAAGTGCCTTATCTCCTGGACCTTCTCTCCAGCCCTCATAGTTTTTCTTAGTGGGGTGGTTTAGAAACCTCTGATTGCTTCTTTAGGTTTCAAGAGACTTGTCAAGGGCCCAGGAGACAGCTCGAAGGGCTAGAGTGCATGCCTGGCATGTGGGAGGCACCGAGTTTGGGTCTCAATTCTCATGCTCCACCCTACCTGTTGCCAAGTGTGGCCCTAGAGGCCCCAGCACGGGAGGGGTGGGGGGGGGGGGCTGGGCAGCACTGCACTGCTGGACCTGAGCATTGAACTACCCAGCCCTTGGCCAGGGATCACCAGGAGCAGCCCTGGGGCTCTCTGAGCACTGCTCGGGAGGTGTCCCTGAATCATAAAAAAAGAGACTTGACACTGCACTGTGCTGTGGGAATGTCCGCATCTCAGGTGGCCGAAGGCAGGCGGGGGTGGGGGGCAGGATGGAGCTGTGTAAATGAATCCCAGGAGCTGGAGTTCACCACACGCCAGACACTGACCTAAGCCTCTCACAGACCAGCCCTGGATCCGCCTCCTTTGTGTGCCTGAGGAGCGGGAAAAGGACAGGCCTTTCCCCTGAACCCAGAGAAATCCAGAGGGATTCCCCGCCACAGCAGGAAGAGGGCCCAGAGGGCACTGGTCCTCCCAAATTCCCCCCTGGGGAAACTACTTCCTCCATCATTCCTGGGGAAAACCAGGCGCTGGGCCTTTCATAATGGAGGCAGGGCTCTCCAGGCACCTCACCATCCCTGGGGAGAGGCGTTTCCCCAGGAGGGGGGAGGGGGCTTGAGGGGCCCTGAGTTCAGGAGTGAGGCAGGAAAGCACAAGCCCAGAAGGGCCAGACCTGGATCTGGAGCTCAACCCTGGCCCATCAGAGCCTCACCTGGGCAAGGGACACCATGTGGAATGTGAACCCAGAGGCAGAGAGACGTGGGTCTTTTTTGAGGAGTCACATCCAGGGGAGCTCAGGGGTTACTCCTGGCTCTGCAATCAGAATTCACTGCCGGTGGGCTTGGAGAACCATATGGGACACTGGGGATTGAACCCCAGTGCGAGGCAAGGGCCCTACCTACTGTACTATTTCTCTAGCCCCAGGATATGGGTCTGTCTTGTTGACTGTTGCATCTCCACCACACCTAGCATGGAGTCAGTGTTCAGTGAACACAAGGTTAGGTCAACACTGAGCTTCAGCATGCTCATCTGTAAAATGGGGACATCAACGCCTCTGTGCCAGGCCTGCTGTAAGTCAGACTGAAGAAACACGAGTGAGATACTCAAGAGGGTCTCGCTGCTACAACCACTAGCATCCAAAGCTCTCCCAAGTCTCCTGCCCTACATGGACAGATCCTGCTGCTGACTCCCTTGGGTAGACAGTACGTGTTCCTCTCTGCTCACCACCATACTCCACACACAGCTCTTATCTCCTTCTACCAAAGCGGAAACTGGCTGTCGTCGAAAAGGTTTTAGGTCTTGCCCCAGTCACAACCAGAGTGGCAGAGCAAGAGATAAGCCTAGTTCTGATTTCTGGGTTCCTGCTTTTTTGCTTGGTGGTTCTTTTGCAAGCAGGATAAGGCAGCCAGCCAGTTGCCACATTTCTGAGGGGAGGGGGGAAGGAAAATTCTAAAAGAAAAGAGGGCCTGGGGTGTCAGTGGGCGCCGGAAGTCACCTGAACCCCACCCATCCTCCACCCAACCTCACCCATATTATAAAAATGAGCTGAGAGTCCCCTACCCGCCTGCCCACCCCATCCCCACTCTAGAAGTCTGGGGTGTGACCAGTCTGAGGCAAAGATGGGGATCTTGGGGTCCCTCCATCAATACAGAACCCAATCCGTCTGGGGTTGGTTGGCCCCGAGGGGACGGTCACAGCCCCTGCAGAGTAGGGTGACCTGGTATTTCTCAGGCCTGGTCCATCTCCTGCTCTGGGACAGGAAAGCTCCACCAAGCCACAAGTATCTAGATTTACTCACCTCTAAGACCACGGCATGAGTGAGAACCCCCAACCTCCAGCCTAGGGGAATAAGGGGAGGAAAGGGAGCCAGGTCAAGGGCTGGATGAAGGGGAGGGGTAACGAGGAGGCTTCCCATGAGAGGACAGTCATGCTTTCAACCCCCCTGTCTTTCTGGAGGGCAGGTCTGAGGCTGACTCATCTGTGTCTCCACCACACCCAGCAAAATACTTTGTAGAATTAGTTCTAGGTTACACGCCACCTACTGAGGCCTAACAGTACAGGAGATGACAGATGGCATCTGGTCCCCAGGCCCGGCCATCTGGGAAAGGATCAGTCCTGCTGGTCCAGTGTCCTGACCAGCCTGGGGAGGGACAGCGACTCTCCTCCAGAGGCCTTCACAGAGCTGTCCTCGTTCCCAAACACTGCCCAGGTGGCTGACTTCTCCCTTCTTAGCCAAAGAGAACTTCCTGCAATGTCTCCCTGGTGGCAGAAATGGGCGCAGCATGTAGCACCGCATCCTGGTCCTGGTTTGAAATGTGGGTGACTGCAGGCTATGGGAAAGAAGACACCTGAGTGGTCATGCCCTTACTGAGAGTGTGGGGCCATGTTCACATATCCTTTCTTTTCATGTCTGGCTTCTAGCAGTGGTTCTCTAAGTGTGGCTCCCAGAGCAGCAACAGTCCTGGGACCAGTCACAAACGCCAGGTCTTAGGCCCGACCATCGGCCTGCTGAGCTGGCGATGTGTGTGTGTGCGCGCCTCTGTGCCTGTGTGTGTGTGTCTGTGTGTCAGGGCTCCTAGTACCTCCAAGACTCAGCACTGAAGCAGGGACAGCTGAGATCAGTCTGAGATGACATCTTCACCACCTTTCCTTTAAAATTCCAGTGGTGCGGTCCATTGAACAGATATATGACACTATTCTGCTATTGTTTTTCTAACTAATGAAGACCCAGGTGCAATCCCCAGCACTGACATGAACCACCTCCTGCCCCAAGCCAATTGGAGAGTGGCCCCAAACACTAGCAGCATATCTGGCCCCTCCCCAAACAATCAGACACTGAGTGTGCAGGAGTGATTCCTGAGTGCAGAGCCAGGAGTAAGCCCTGAGCATTGCGGAAATGGTCAAAAACTAAGAAAAATAAAGCAAAACAGTCAGACAATCAATGAAAAGAGATGACCAGACGTATATCCCTGAAAGAAGGATTCAACATCTCCTATGGGAAATTCTTGCCCCTGAACGCCAACAACTGGAAGTAGGACTGACTGGGCTGCACTAGGCGGGTATATGCAGCACGGGACACGCTGCCTGGCCTCGCCTCAGAAGGGAGGCTCTGCCATAGCTATAACACTATTCTCTGTTGATGGGCACTTGGGCTGTTTCCGGTTTGGGACCCTCAGAAGTAAAAATACACACACTAGGGGACACATGGAAGGCTCATTCCTTCTCATGGACCTGAGCCAAGAAGTGGAGTGTTAGATGGTGT
Organism: Sorex fumeus; assembly: GCF_029834395.1. Taxonomy (NCBI): domain Eukaryota; kingdom Metazoa; phylum Chordata; class Mammalia; order Eulipotyphla; family Soricidae; genus Sorex; species Sorex fumeus. The sequence continues at coordinate 32,278,004 of NW_026606108.1, read as the reverse complement.
GTGGAGGGTCTGACCTGAGATTTAGCAGAGACGGCTAAGTGACTTTCCGGTTATATTATGATGTCCTCCGACTGTCAATGCATGCATGTTGGCCAGTATCTTGTACACTATAAAGCTTTTAAGTTTTAGTCCTTTGTGTAGGTGATGGTATCTACCTGATACCATCTTTGTCACCTTTCAAAGTTCAGTCCAATGCTGTATGCCAGCAGTTTGTCCTTTTTTTTTTTTTAATCCTTCCAAACTGCAGTGGTAGATTCTACTGGACAGATGTATAACATTATTCTGTTATTGTTTCCTAACTAATTGTACACTGCCAGGTGCAATCCCCAACACAGGCATGGGAGACTCCCCACAAACTAGAGATCTCACTTAATCGGGGACGTTGAATCCTTTCAGGGACAAATGCTGGTCACCTCTTTTTTTATTGATTATCTGTCTATACTGTAGAGACTTTTTTATTGAGCGGGGGGTGGGGAACACCTGGCCATGTTTGGGACTTACTCCTGGCTTTGTACTCAGGGATCACTCCTCACAGGCTTAGGGGAACCGACCTATTGTACTATTGCTCTGGCCCTAGAGACATCTTAAAAGTTTTAATTTGGAGACTCAACAGACAGTTTGGGGACTGGACCGATAGTACAGTGGGTAGGGTGTTTGCCTTGCACGTGGTCGACCTGGGTTCGATTCTCAACATCTCATATGGTCCCCTGAGCACCGGCAGGAGTAATTCCTGAGTGCAAAGCCAGGAGTAACCGCTGTGCATCACTGGGTGTGACCAAAAAAAAAAAAAGATAGTTTGGGTGCTTGCCTTGCATGCAACCTACTCCTATTCAATCCCAGGCACTGCGTATGATCCCCTGAGTCATGACAGGAGTGATTTCCAGAGCCAAGCGTAAATCCTGAGCACTGCTGGGTGTGGCCCCCAAACAAAAACAAGGGTTTTAATTTCTTATTGGCTCATTATTATTTTTTTGGCCATACTTGGCATGGTGCTTGAGGGTTTCTCCTGATGGAGTTTGAGGAACATGCAGTGTTGGCAACCAAATTCAGAGCCGTGCATGTTGCCGGGCCTATGTCAGTAGCTTGAAGCATCTCCCTTTATTTTATTTTATTTTTTTGCTTTTTGGGTCACACCCAGCGATGCACAGGAGTTATTCCTGGCTCATGCACTCAGGAATTACTCCTGGTGGTGCTCCGGGGACCATATGGGATGCTGGGAATTGAACCCAGGTCGGCTGCGTGCAAGGCAAACACCCTACCCACTGTGTTATCGCTCCAGCCCCGAAGCATCTCCCTTTAAATGTCCACTTTTATGCTTTTCTTATTTTGTCTCTCTTAGTGGGTAGCAACAGTTCTTCTGTATTCTAGATACAATTCCTCTGTCAGATAAGCTGCTGAAAATATCAGCCTGTGGTTGGCCTTGCCACACTTTTAATGGTGCCTTGGATGAACTTAAGACCATGAAGTTCAATTCAGCTAGCTATTCATCCCTGACTAGTACTCCAATGTCCTGCTAGAGAAATCTTTTTGTTCGTTAGTTTTGCTTTGGGGCCACATCTGGTGGTTGCTCACGGATGACTCTTTGTTCTGCACTCAGGAATTACTCCTAGCTGTACTCAGGGATCTACATGGGGTGCTGGAGATTGAACCTCGGTCAGCCGCATGCAAGGCAAATGCCCTACCTGCTGTACCACATTTTCAGCACCCATGAGAGATCTTTATTTTAATATCAAGCAATCCTGTGAACATGGTGGAAATAACAAAAACCACTACCATTGAAGAAGCATGAAGCCATCCAGGAGAGTCTGAGGGTTGAGGGTGTGTGGGATGGATTCGTTGCCCAGGAGGGTGTGCCCACAGGAGGGTGATGTGCCAATCCTGGACCTTGCTCCATGACATGGTGGAGAAGGAGGTTCAGCAAGGACAGGCCAGTGCCCACCTTTCAGCGGGAACTGTGTCAGGTGCTGGGGCAACTCTGTAAAGGCTGGGAGACCCTAGTGGGCTAGCTGGGAAGGATCACCCCTTTGGAGGGGTGATAACCTGGATCCAGCCTCTTCCTAGCCCAGACCCTGCTCCTCCATCACTAAGCAGGAGCCTGCACAGGGAGCAGAGCTGACAGGCATCCAGCTGGCCCCCGAAGGGGAACTTCAACCCTTCTCAGGTCACCACAAGAACAGCAGGAGTTTCACACAACAAGCTGGGGCTGAAAATGATCCCGATGCTTGTTTCACTATGCTGCATCACTTCCAAAATCCCCAGTCATGTTTTCAGGTGAAGCCTGGATCCCAAAACTTTCCCTGCGTTCCCCCAGTTTCAACAGCATGCTACCCTGAGAGTCACAAGCCGTCTTGTGAACTTGACTTCCTCAAAGAAAACAAAAGAGATCTCAGCCCACAGTTCCCTGTGTGGCGTCTAAGAGATCAAGCCTCCATGTCTTCTGCTGGGAGGTGGGGGCTGGGGAGGTGGGGGGAGGGCTGGCAGTCCCATTGCCCTGCCACGAGGACCCCAGTTCAGCAGTTGGACACAACCCACCAGCTCCTGAGCAGCTGAGCCCCGTCTGGGTTCATGAGGTCATCCCGCACACGGTCTTGGGGCACAGACACCCGAATCCCTGGTATTACCACTAGCAGGATCCCTAAACAGAACGAGACATTCTAGGTGTTTGGGTATTCCTGGAAAAAGGGTCTATTTATTTCCTTAGATTCTAGAAGGAGGTGGGAGGCCCCCAATAGGCCAAGAACTACCGAGCCAGGCCAAGCGTGTCAGTGTGGTGAAGTTAGTTCACACTGCTGAGCCCTGCATCTTCAGCTGACTGTACATCTATAAAGAAATCTGGGGAAGACAATGCTTGACTGAAAAAACAAATTTCTTTTGTGGTGTTGGGGCTGAATCCCAGGGCTTCTCACGTGTGAGGCATGTGCACAGCCCTGGCCCCTGAAAAGTTTATTTCTATGTAAAACTGAGGTTAAATTGAAAGCTGAGGGCAGCTGGGGCTGAGAGATAGTACAGCAGGTGTACAGAGATAGTACAGTACCTATATGCAGCCAACCCTAGTGCAGTCCCCAGCATTCCATTCCTGAGCGCCGGCAGGAGGGATCCCTGAGCGTGGAGTCAGGAGTAAACCCTGAGTATCACTGGGTGTGGCCCCCAGACAAAACAAAAACAAACCAGAAAAGAAAAAAGAAGAAGAAAAGCAAGCAAGCTGAGGGTGTGGTAAGGGTGGCATGAAAGCAGGGGGGGCCCTCCTTACTCTTCTCACCCCTTTACCACTGATGCACAAAGCTGTTTTCTGCACACAGCTGTTAGAAGCTACAAGTATGGGACTAGACAGTGTAGCTAGGATGTATAAAAGAGAGATTTCTCTGATGAAGCCCAGCTCCTCCTTCCAGTTCCAGAAGCTTCAAGGGTTTAAGAAAGAAGGGTGCAGGGGGCTGGAGTGATAGCACAGCGGGTAGAAGTTTGCCTTGCATGCGCCGACCCAGGTTCGATTCCCAGCATATCATATGGTCCCCTGAGCACTGCCAGGAGTAATTTCTGAGTGCATGAGCCAGGAGTAACCTCTAAGCATCTCTGGGTGTAACGCAAAAAAAAAAAAAAAAAAAAAAAAGAAGGGAAGGGTGTAGGGAGATGGTGCAAAGGGCTGGAACACATGCTTTGTACCTGAGAAATGGGAGTTAGATCCCTGAGCACGGCCAGGCCTAGTCCCTAAGCACCACTGGGGAGCTCAAAACTTAATAATAATTAAAAAAAGGAAGAGCCCCCACCTCCATGAGTTAGGGGACCAGGAACTCCACTACTGCCAGCAGATATGATCTCAAACGGGAAGATGAGGGGAGGCTCCCTACTCGAAGATTCCCAGCAGGCTTCAGCCTGCTGCATCCCCACTCTCTGCTGTGCTGGGACCAGGCGCAGGCAGCTGCCTTTCCAGGACCAATCACTTCCCTCCCACTGCACCCCACTTCGCCAGTCCCTTCCCCCAGTCTTGGCCCCATGGTAGGCAGGAGGAAGTGATTGTGCAGGGCCTCCCAGAGACTCCAGGAAAGGTGCCGGCATCAGACTGTTAAATAAGTGGGATTTTTTTTTTTTAACATTTTCAGAAACTGTTGTTTAAATAAAAGAAGAAGAAGAAGAAGAAGAAGAAGAAGAAGAAGAAGAAGAAGAAGAAGAAGAAGAAGAAGAAGAAGAAGAAGAAGAAAACCCATCTAAACTGTTTATGTAACCCTTGGGAAGTCTCAACAAACATGGTTCCCTATTTATAACGGTGGTCAGAACTTATGAAATAAAAGTAGATGGGTTATCAAAATCAGAGAGGTCTGTCATGTTAATGCTTTGTGCTTTCCTAGCTGAGTTGAATATTTCACTCTAATTTGTGAAGCTTATTTTATTTTTTGCTCTCCCCACTTTCTCTTCCTTTCCTTTGCTATTCACTGCTGGGTGCTGGACATTCCTGAGGGCTCTGGGAATATCAGAAGTATCTCCTTCTGATGGAGACCAGAAATGGAGACCAGAATCTGCCCTGATGTAAGCTATGGGCCTTTAGGGGCTGAAGTGACAGTACAGCAGGTCAGGTGCTTGCCACGCATGTGGTCAACCCAGGTTCGATCCCCAGCATCCCACATGGTCCCCAAGCCTGCCAGGTGTGGTTCTTGAGTGCAGATACAGGAGTAAGCCCTGAGAACTACAGGATGTAACCCCTACATAAATAAATAAATAAACTCACCCTAAGAGAAATTCCTTGGGAATTGCATCTTTATGACAGCCAGTTGCAGCTCTCAGAAGAACCAAAGCAATCTGAGTCCTTTTATTAGGATAGTGCATCTTTTCCAATAAGGTTGGTCCTTCAAACTGTCTGAGCACCACCAGGTGAGACTCCCTCCCCCCACCAAAATAAATGAAAAGAAAAAAAAGATGGGCACCAGAGAGAGAGAGAGAGAGAGAGAGAGAGAGAGAGAGAGAGAGAATAGAGGGTAAGGCACTTGCTTTGTATTCGGCTGACCTGGGCTTGATCCCTGTGTGTAGAGCCAAGAGTAACCCCTGAGCATCACCAGGTGTGGCCCCCAAAAAACAAAGAAAGACAGAAAGAAAGAAAGAAAGAAGGAAGGAAGAAAGAGAGGATGGAAGGAAGAAAGAAAATAGTAAACTCGGGGTGTATAGAATGATGTTGTTGGAACTGAGCTTACATATATTTTACATACATTATATGCTCCGCAAGCTACCAAGAGTATCTCGCCCACACAGCAAAGCCTGAAAAGCTTCCCGTGACGTATTAGATATGCCAAAAACAGTAACAAGTCTCACAATTTGTTGTGAGATGTTACTGGTGCCCGCTCAAGCAAATCGATGAACAATGGGAGGACAGTGACAGTGACAGTGACATTATATGCTAGGATATAATGTATGTAATATTATATACTATTACAATTATATAATAAATTTATTTATTAAGTAAATAAATAAATAAAAACAGTGCGTGGTGGGCACTATGAATCTGGGCCCAGAGCACAGCGGGCCCTGAGTACTTCTACTCTCATAGCTCGTCTGTCCGCCACTGGTGTCCACAGCTCCTTCTCCCGAGCTCCACCTGGGCATCCTGCTGGGTATCAGCCAACTTGATCTGACTATCCTGCCTTCACCTCTCTTAGTCAGGGCCAGCTGAAGCCCTCAGCCACAAACCTCAATGACAGGGGAACTCAGGGTTCCTGGGGGACAATCACTGCATGCAGGCAATGATCTGGGTTTCTTTATAGAACCACAGTGCTGGCCCAACTAGAAGCCAGCTCCTGTGGGGGAAGATCTTCTGCATTAGAAAGGTCATTTGTGGGGGGTGGGGGGTGGTTAAAACAGTGGGGTTTGGATCATAGAAGTTCCTGGTTAAAAATTTTTTAAAAATCTCCTTCGAGCCAAAGCACAGCTGATACCAGATGAGGGCGGGGTGTGTGTGTGTGTGTGTGTGGGAGGTGAGGGCGGGGGATGTCTTCTGAATATTGTAGTGTGTTTCCCCAGGGTCCCACAGCTGGGAGAACCTGAGGGGATCACCCTTAGCTTAGGGGTAGTGGCCAAGGGACATGTGAACAGATGTAAGCACAGGCCCGGAGCACCCTCTGTCTTTTTCTTCCTCCTGCCTCCACACCAGGCCATGATGTCACTCACCTACTAAGCCCACCCCCAAAAGGTTGGAGACTCCCCACAAGTCCCTTCCTAAGGAAATTCTCACCTGGTGGGTATGGGGAAGAGGCAAGGGACAAACACTGTATCCCTGCCAGCTCTCCAAGAGCCCAGTCGGGAAGAGACTGCTCATCCCAGATATGTAAGGAGAATGAGGGATACAGAAAAGCAAAATCCTGAGACCATAAAAATAAGGTTGAAAAACGGAAGCCCCCCACTTCACCTCCTAAAAAATCTGTTTGACCGAAGGCAAAAAAAAGTTGTCTTAAAACACACACACACACACACACACGCACACGCACATGCTCACACACATGCCCGTACACACACCACTTTTTGGGGATTTTTCAAATCAGGAAGAAAAATATACCCAGAGAAAGACATGCCCTAGTTTCAAAACTCTCACTTAGTACCAAACAAGGTGATGGCCACAATGACGAGTGCCCTCTCCCCACTAGCCTGTGTCCACTCCGCCCTATCCATATGCGGAGTCAGACAACTCTGCACATGTTGACTGGCCACTGACTGTGCACCCACCTGCCCCAGAGCCGGTGTTCTGCAGCCGTCAGGGAGCAAGCAGACACGTTCACTGACTGTGCCCACCCGCACTGCCCTAAAGGACAAGAATAGGAGAAAAGAGCAGCTAGGAATACTCAAGTCCTCAACTACTGGTTTACAAACAGCAACCCAGGAGCAAGGAAGTCTGCGTGGTAGCATCAGGGAAGGAGACCCACAGGAGGGGACATTTATTTAACACAGACTTAGCACAGCGGTAGGGCGTTTGCCTTGCACACAGGCAGCACAACCGAGCCAGGTTTGATTCCTCCGGCCCTCTCGGAGGGCCCGGCAAGCTACTGAGAGTATCTCGCCCGCACGGCAAAGCCTGGCAAGCTCCCCATGATGTACTGAATATGCCAAACACGGTAACAACTAGTCTCAAACTGGAGACGTTACTGGGCCCGCTCGAGAAAATCGATGAACAACGGGAGGACAGTGCTACAGTGCTACAGATAATATATTCTATTATAGTATACTTTGATAGTATATTAGGATGTTGCTGGGCATATCCCAAGGAGGAGAGGCATTCCAGGCAAAAAGATGGGGGTGGGGCAGGAATCTGGCCAATGCTAAGGCTGAACAGCAGGCTGTAGGGCGCAAAGCCACGGAGGAGAGTCGCACCCTCACTCAAGGCTGCCTGTGGGAGTGTGAAGGCAATGGCTAACAATGGGTGGGGTGTTAGGGCTTGCTCATTTCTGCCAAAGTGGGACTCCTCAAGTCAAGAGAGACAGTTGCCCTAGGTTTGATCCCTGCACACCATATGTTTCCCCAAGACCCTCAGGGAGTGATCCCTGAGCTGGAGTCAGCCCTGAGTACCACCAGGTATAACCCTCAAAGCAAAAAATTAAAAATGCAGAAGTGGGGGCCAGGGAGGTCACTCGATGGCCGGGTGCCATGAGTTCAACCTGGCATCTCTGTCGAAACTGCAGTGCCCCTGCTAAGCACAGCCGTGAATAGTTGCTTCAACAATAACTGGTATCAATAGTGGTAATGATAATGCAGTTCTTTATGTGTCACCCACAGGAAGGCGGTTCCCCCCCCTCCAAGGCCAGTTGCAGGTCAAAGTGTACAGTATGAGTCAATTTTCATAAATACAATTGTGCATGTGTGTGGGATTGAAGAGACGGTACAGCAGGTAAGACTCTTACCTTCCTTACATGCAAGTTGAACTCAAGTTCAACCCCCAGGCTCCAAAACCAAAACACCAAAATTATGCATATGTGTACCTTTTAAATCTACCTGGAAAGAGATACAATAACTATTACTAAAGATTTTGTCTAGAGATAGTAGAGCTTTCACTTTTACTATGCATTTTTTGAAGTAGTAGTAGCAATTACAGAGAAGTTCTGGGCTTTACTTTTTGGGTTCCTGAACAGTGGTCATGGGACGTGGGGGCCACTCCCTGCTATACTTCCAAGCGCATCAGGTTTCAACTCAGGGAGCAGCTCAGACTTGCAATGCAGGGACCACCAAAACTACACCTAGCGTGCTGGGGAGGGGGGTGGAGTGTGCGGTGGGCAATTTGTCAGGCTGGGGATTAAATGAGATCCCACACATGGAAAGCATGTGACCCTAACCCCTCTACTGTCTCCCTGGCCCTGGGTTTTATTTTTTATTTTCTTTGGTGCTTTTCTATCTTTTCCAAAATTTTCAGTAGTTGAATATGGTTTATTTCTCCTTTTAGAAAACACATTAAAAAAATTTAATGGATCTGTGTCTACTTGGCAAACATGAAGATTCGCTTTTGTCTTTCTAGAGAAACATAACCCGAAGTTTGGGATAGTTAGAAAGCTGAAATTAGAGATGAAGGTACAACAGAGCTGAACACCAGAGTGGCAAAGGCAGGAATTTCTCCTGGAAACTGGGGAGATGGTCTGTTGAAGGAGGTAAGGCGCTGAGCACTTGGGCTGGGACAGGTGGCGAAGGTAAGAGGGAATACTGCTATCCCAGAGCTTGGGAGAAAAATGAAACTGAAAATTCATGACCTTCAAAATAATAATAATAAAAAAAACCCTAATAGATTCATCTCTAAACCATAATGAATAATCAGGGAAATTCAAATAAAAAAAACAATGAGATATCATCTTATACTTCAGAGACTGGGCTGGAGCAATAGCACAGCGGGTAGGGCATTTGTCTTGCATGTGGCCGATACGGGTTCGATTCCTCCATCCCTCTCGGAGAGCCCGGCAAGCTCCGAGAGCATCTCTTCTGCACAGCAGAGCCTGGCAAGCTTCCCGTGGTATGTTCAATATGCCAAAAACAGTAACAACAAGTCTCACAATGGAGATGTTACTGGTGCCTGCTCGAGCAAATCAATGAACAATGGGAGGATAGTGCTACAGTGCTACAGAATAAATGTTCAATAGAAACAGTGAAATCATGGGAGAAAAATGAAAAGAAATACTGAATGTTTTCAAACAGGTGAATGTTTCTCTGATTTGCATGGAGAGGGCTTTAAATATGAGAACAAATATATTCATAAAAATAAAAGCACTAATCAGTAATGAAAGAAGTGCTCTAAAAGCAATCTAGGAGGCCAGAGCGATAGTACAATGGGTAGGGTACTTGCCTTGCATGTGGTCAACCTAAGTTCGATCCCCGGCACCACATCTGGTCCCCGGAGCCCACCAGGAGTGATCTCGGAGCACAGAGCCAGGACTAAGCTCTGAGCACTGCTAGATGTGTCCTCAAAACCAAGGTAAATAAATAAATAAATAAAAGCAAAATAGGGCATTTTGTACTGCTTAGAATTTGATTCTGTGGTATATTACAGAAAACAACAGTGGCTTAAACAAGATAGAAATCACATTAAAATTTAAAAAAAAAAAAGCCCAGAGGCTGTCAGTGCAGGCTGGCGCAGCGTCCCTGTCTTCACCAGGACCCTTGGCTTCTTCCATCTCCTTTACACCATCCCTGGTGTGCAGTGCTCATGGCCATGTTGGCTTCTGGAGTCATGCTGCCCTCATTTAAACAGGCTGGATGAGACGTGGGGCGTGGAGAAAGCATACCCCCATCCTGTAAAAGCGCTTCCTACAAGCTGCTCTCATGGATGACCTCATTGTCCAGAGCTAGTGGCCACTCCCAGCTCAACGGAGCCTGGGAAACACAGGAGAGAGGTAAAGGGCTCAGCTAAAACTTGGTTTGTAACTTAAAAAAAAAAAGGAGAATGGATATTGGAAGTTTTCTAACACACATGTGAATTATTAAAATACAAACTCTTAAAAGAAATACAAATGTGAAATATTGTTAAAAGGGCCAACCTTAGTAATAATCAAACCCATATAAAGTCACCAAGAGGGCAATGAGGAGTCAAGTGTGAGCCTCCAGTCGGCTGCTCATGAAGAGCCAGATAGGACAGACCCAGCCGAAGACGCCCAGTGATGGACCCAAGTGACATTCAATTCTGTAGAAGATGGGTAGTGGGGAAAATTCTGCACCTAGGAATTCTCTAACTAAACTATGGCTACAGTTAAATTCTAGGTGTTTTTGAAACTTCCTTAAAAGAGCAATAGCCTCACGCACACTGAACGAGAAGATGTTTCAAATCTAAACTCTGTTCTTGGGGCATCATCACCAGTGAAATTTGAAGATCTGGCCACTCAAATAGGGACCAACTACAGGGGAGAATTAGGTAACCCCAAGTTAACCAGTTTCGCAAACTGAGAACTTTCCTTCAAGCTCCACAGGGTGGTGATGCCACCACTGCTATCCCCATAGAACACAAAGAAGACGGGCAAGTGTGGGTCACCAAGGCTCAGTCCGTAGGACCGTTTTCAGCTTTTCTCCGCCCCATACCTCCAGCCATCTCTCACTTGACTGAGCACAAGTCTGCCTTTAGCACTGTGGATTCGGAAATGAACCAGGAGTGCAAAGCGACCATCAGCAGCATCCGGGTGCGCGGGAAGCGACAGGACGTGGGGATCAAACTAACACATAGTCGTGAGTATCAGCAACATCTGCACAGACTCCAGCTTCCCATGTTCATCAGTCACACGGCCTTGAACAACGTTGTTAAACTTCGCTGGGTCTCAGGTTCCTTGCTGTCCTGTAGTACGCAGGGACTGGGACAGTAGCGTTGCAGGAAGATCAGGGACTGGTCTGTCCCCTAGTGGTACTGTGTGTTTTGGGGAAAACAGAGCCTGAAATCTGAACCAGCCCCAAGGCAAGAATGCCTCTGACAAAGGACCCATCTCAGCAAGCCTGGAAAGCCATTGAGATGCAGAATTTCAAGTGTAGGGGTGTCTGGACCCCTCAGGAGAGGCTGCTGCCCTGCCACACCAGTGGATGGAGAATATCAAAAGAAGGCCCTCAGCTGCTCCAGACTGCCCCCTGGCAACCATCCCTCTCAAAGGGCTGGGTGGGGAGGCAGTTTGGGGGAAGCTCATATAAAGACAACCTGAACAACCTGAACAAAAGAAGAGCATGGTGTAGTCTGCGCGCTTTGGGGCCGTGAGCTACTGCCGGATACACGATGCCCAAGCACCTGCCGCCCATATCTCCCCTCTTGAGATGTGTACTAGCCTGTTCCCCTACTTTAACACCAGGATGTGTCCTCGGTCTCCCCTCCCCCTTCCCCACACACTCTCTCCTCATGTCCCTTTGTTTCCCGTGAACTTGTTATACTTTACTGTTCAGCTCCTCCTGAAATTCTTCTCTGACAGAGAAAGGTGATGGCTAAGGTCTAGGACTGACTTTGCTGCAAAGAGCAATTCCGTGCTCCAGCCTCAGCTCACGGGTCCCCAAGAAATCTGGTGGTGGGGATACACATTCACGCTGCGCAGAACAAGTGGATGTCAGGTGCAGCTGGATGGCTGCCCCATGGGGCTGCCAGGACATGGGTCATGTAGGGGTTCACCCCCAAAGACTGTCCCTGATTGTCTGAGTCCTCGGTTATAAAGTGAATTTCTCTTCGAGGCTGCTGCCTCTCACATTAAGTCTCCCGGGATGTGTCGGGGGAGCGTCCCACCAGCAACAGTAGAGTGCTCACCTCAGGTTTATGGGACTGTGGGGTTCTGTAGGAAAGAGGGCACACTGGAGCTGGAAGGGCTGGAGAGAGAAGTGCTTTAGGATGGCCACAGTGGGGAGTGTGGACTCCTGGATCCCAAAGGTGGGAGGAAGCCAGGACGGTCCTGGAGAGGGTGGTTGTTGCACAGTTATACTCTTGGGGGGGCTAGAGTCAATCCCAATAGTGCTGAGAATGGGGGCAATGGGGTTATGGTGGGGGAGCTTGATCCTGGAGCTCTACCTCTTAGGCCCCATACTGGGCCCCCAAAGGCAAAAATTCATTTTTTTTTCTTTTTGGGTCACATTCGGCGATGTTCAGGAGATACTCCTGACTCTGCACTCATGAATTACTCCTAGCAATGCTTGGGGCACCATATGGGATGCTGGGGATCAACCCAGGTTGGACACATGCAAGACAAATGCCCAACCCGCTGTACTATCACTCGGGCCCAGGCATAATTTTTTTTTTTTTGCTTTTTGGGTCACATCCGGCAATGCACAGGGGTCACTCCTGGTTCTGCACTCAGGAATTACTCCTGGCGATGCTCAGGGGACCTTATGGGATGCTGGGAATCGAACCTGGGTCGGCCGGGTGGAAAGCAAACACCCTACCCGCTGTGCTATCGCTCCAGCCCCCAGGCATAAATTCTTGACTTATTTTTTTTCCTCCTTTTTATTTTTACTTTTAGCTGATTGGTTTGACCTAATTTTCCTATGTCAGCTGTTCAGCTAGTGGTGCTAACCTTGAGCTGCTAACCCAAGCCACCAATCAGAAGAAAGGTAAGAGGTGAAGCTGTGCATGTGTGTGTGAGCATTGAAAATGAGTGTGTGCAATGGAATAACACACAGCCACCAGGAAAAAATGAAGCCATGAAATTTGCTTATAAATAGATGGCAGCACTCAATGCAAACCACAGCACCCAAAAGCAGAGAGAGAACAAAAGGCAATGCCCTGTCACAGAAACAGGGTGGGATGGGGGGCATGGGGGTGGGAGGGATACCAGGATCAGTGGTGGTGGAAAATGGGCACTGGTGGAGGGATGGGTACTTGATCATGGTATAACTGAAACCCAGGCACAAAAATTTGTAAGACTACAACTGTACCTCATGGTGTTTCACTAATAAACATTTTAAAAAAATAAATAGATGGCCGTGGAGGGTATCAAGCTGAGTAAAATTAGTCAAAAGGAGAGGGCTAGACATAGATTGACTGCATAGTACAGCAGGTAGGGCGTTTGCCTTGCACGCGGCCAACATGGCCGACCCGAGTTCGATTCCTCCGCCCCTCTCGGAGAGCCCGGCAAGCTACCGAGAGTATCTCGCCCACACGGCAGAGCCTGGCAAGCTCCCCGTGACGTATTCGATATGCCAAACACAGTAACAACAAAGTCTCCAATGGAGACGTTACTGGGCCCGCTCGAGCAAATCTACGATCAATGGGAGGGCCTTTTGTGGGATATAAAAAAGCATAATGAGACTAATACCCATGTAGAAACAAGGGCCAGGAGGACTGGTCCATGGATGGAAGCTTGCCACAAATGGAAGGGCTGGGGGAAGGCAGTTAGAAGGGACCAGTAAGACAATGACAGTTGGAAATGATCATTCTGGACAGGAATTGAGTGCTTAAAGTAGGATATACATGATAACCTCTCAGTACCTGTACTGCAAACCTTAATGCCCAGAAAGAGAGCAAGAGCAAAAGAAAGAAAGAAAGAAAGAAAGAAAGAAAGAAAGAAAGAAGGAAGGAAGGAAGGAAGGAAGGAAGGAAGGAAGGAAGGAAGGAAGGAAGATGGGAGGGAGGGAGGGAGGGAGGGAGGAAGGGAGGGAGGGAAAGGAAGGAAGGAAGAAAGAAAAAGAAAGAAAAGAAAGAAGGGAGGGAGGGAGGAAGGAAGGAAGGAAGGAAGGAAGGAAGGAAGGAAGGAAGGAAGGATGGAAGGGCTAGGGTTGGGAGAGCAGGTGGGGAGGGAGGGAAACTTGGGACACTGGTGGTGGGAAATATGTACTGGGATGGTTATGGGAATGTTGTATGACTGAAATCTAATCATCAACAACCTTGATGGGGGGGAGGAGGGGGGAATAATACACTATTAGTAGAATAGGTAAAGGTAAAGGCCCTCCCGTTGATCGTCGATTTGCTCGAGCGGGCCCAGTAACGTCTCCATTGGAGACTTTGTTGTTACTGTGTCTGGCATATCAAATACTCTCGGTAGCTTGCCGGGCTCTCCGAGAGGGGCGGAGGAATCGAACTCGGGTCGGCCATGTTGGCCGCTTGTAAGGCGAACACCCTACCCGCTGTGCTATAAAGGACAAAAATCAACATCACTACTCCCACCTTCCACTCAGCATTTGACAAAGTCGTCCCTATTCACAATTTTTTAAAAACTTGGAATAAAGGGAAACTTTCTAATCTTAAAACAACAACAACAAAGAGTGAGTGTGTGCCAAGAGTGAGTGCATGAGTATGTATATAAAAGTAGCCTCCCAGGCACAGAGCTGGAGTTGGGGAGGGGTGTGGAGTGGCTTTGGAAGGATGGCAAATGTGAGAGCTCTGGGGGAAACTCAACGAAACAGAGAATGTGATAAGCTTATTACAGTGTTTTGAACACAGTGAGTCAACAGGTCCTCAATGAAAGTCAGTTTTGGACTTTGCTCGCTCACCCTCTCGCTCTCGCACGTGCTCCGGTGCTCGTGCTCTTACGTGTTCTCTCTCTGGCTACCTTTTTTGCTTACCGTTTACTTCCTGGTTTTCAACAGGTCACAGGTACAAGAGGTGACTAATAAGTAGTAAGGTGTTGAGAGTACAGTACCACTCTCAAAGGTTTGAGCATGTAATGTGTGTGTAAATCAAGCACAAAGTGGGGAGGGGGGTGCTGGGGATGAGAGAAACAGAAGGGGAGGAGGGTGGGGAGAGTCTAGGAGAGAACTCTGCTCCCCAGCAGGCTGGAATAGATGCTGCAATCGACTTTATGGTCCAATTATGCACTTACAGGGCTGTGATAAGCAAGCCTTTGCAATTTTTACAGCCTAGAACGACTTGCAAAAAAGGTCTCCCTGCCTTCAATGTAAAACACTTGTTCTGACTGTTAGATGAGTGGGTTTTATCTCAGTGGCCGTTTCCTCCAAAACAAAATAATGAAATGCGTGCACATAGATGTTCAAATACTTGAATGCCTGGTTCAGGGAAGTGTTCTACTCTGACCTGAGGAGCGACTGCATAGAGAGTTGGCTCTTCCCCCGGGGTGACTGCGGGTGGGAAGAGAGGTCTGAGGCGGTCTGAGTCTGTGCTGCCCAGGCTGCTCTGAGCATGGGCCAGGGCTTTCCCAGTCTGCTGTGTCCTCATCTCAGACCTCCTGCTCACCTGGAGCGCACACTCTCTCCTCCCTGGGGCCTGCCCTCCTCCTCAGGGCTCATCTCCTCACTCATTGCCCGGCCCTCTCCAAGCTGCCCTCTGATGATCTCACCTGCAGCCTGAGAGCCCAACAGACTGGATACCTCAAGAAGCGCCTCTGACACCCTCTTTCTTGGTTTCTTTGCCACCTGGCAGCATGCCTGCCACACTGGGCACTCTCAGTGACTGCCCACAGAACAAACATTTAAGACACAATCTAGAAAATAATGAAAGAAATGGCACGGGTGCTAAAGCATCCAAACACCAAGTGGACCAAGTTGCACATTCAAGGACATTTTTTCTGTCCACTGCCACGCTAGCCCTCTTGCCCCAGCAACAGTGAGAACAGATGACCCTCGGACTGTCCACCCGCTCCTTCCTAAGTCTTCTTTTTCAGGCATCAACTGACCTGCCGTTTCCTCAGAGGCGTCCTTGACTGTCCAGCTATACTGTCAGCGCCAGGCATGGTGAGAGTCATAAGGCAGTGTCCCTTAAATGCTCCATAAGTGAATGCATGTTACAGTCACTGATTTTTTTTTTTTTGGCTTTTTTTTTGGAGGAGGGGATCACACCCAGAGATTCACTGGGGTTACTCCTGGGGATCATATGGGATGCTGGGAATCGAACCTGGGTCGGCCGCGTACAAGGCAAACACCCTACCCACTGTGCTATCACTCCAGCCCCAGTCACTGATTTTTAAATTTAATTTGATACACATCTTTTGAGGGTCCCTCCAAGCAATGTTCAGGGGGCCCAGGGAACACTCCCTGCAATACTGGGTTTGGCAGTTCACATTCGATGTTCAAGCTGGCCCATTCAGGGCTGCGTTAGCCCAGATGTACTGGGGGGGGGGGTCCAAGGGCCAGCCCAGCTGTGTTCAGGAGGCCACTGGGGCTAACCTGTGGTGCTCAGGGAAACATGCAGTACTGGGGCTCGAACCTGGGCCTGCCTGTGCCCTGATCACTGATCTACGTCCTTGGCCCTCAGATGTACATCTCCTATCTTTGCTATTGAATTAGGGGTTCCCCCAGGCTTCCTAAACTAATGTTGGGTCATGACTGCACGTGTTGTGGATCTTACGTAAAGTCATGTAACTGAAAGTGGGAGTTATATAAAAATTTTGTTTTAAAATAAATGTGTGAAGTATCAGTAAAGGTTTGATTTGTATACATAACCCAGGGTCATGTAAAAATGACTCAGGTGAAAAGCAGGGAGTGGAAAACCTTAAGCCCAGCCCTGCTCCAGAGGAACTCAGGGGCCTTCCTTCATGCCATCTCCCATGTGGGGTCTCTGAGGAATCTCACCCCAGGCCTGCAGATGTTGGAAACGCTCTCTAGCTTTCTATGAGAGCTGTGCAGTCTGCCTCTCCTGAGCCTGACTGAGGACCCCACCTAGGGCGCCTCGCTGGTGAGGACTAGCGCAGAGAGAGGAACACTGTCCTGTGTCCCCACAGCCACTCGGAACCAACATAGGAGTTGCCTGGTTGGGACCAAAAATGGTCTTGCCCAGGTGGTGGGGGTGGGGCTGGGCTGTGTGGCTCCCTCCCGCTGGACCCAGTGGGATTAACTTGAAAAAACTGTGGCCTTGCTCCAGCCCTGCCCTGCAGAATTGCTTTGCCAGCTCAGCAGCGTCTCTGCCGAAGTTTCTCACCTGCCTCAGTCTCTTCCTTGAAGCCCTGGGGTTTACTGGAAATCATAAACCGAGAGACTATCACATGTGCTCCGTGCACGCTTAATAGTTAATGCCTGGCTGAACTGGCCAGACGCCGGCCTCCGCGTTACTCACAGTGACTGACAGTTTGCACCTGGTAATTGAGGTCAGACTTACTTTTCTTAAGTCACATGCTTTGCTTTAATCAGGAAATGTGTGTGTGTGTGTGTGAGTGTGTGTGTGGGGGGGGAGGGGGGTATATGGGGGGCACTGTTGAAAGGGCCAGCACAGAAATGCTGCTAATCAGCTTTCACAGCAACTCTACTTCCCGAGAAGCTGGCAGCTGCTATGATGACCCAGGTCAGGGCCCAAACCCCAACATTTCACTGTGACCAAGCTTAGGACACCTTCCCCTTAAGACACCTGTTGACTTGGAGTCGTTTTTGGAGTTGAACAGGACATTAATTAACTGATTAATAAGCCAATGAGGCAGAGGGACTAGGCCATCAGGAAGATTCTGCTCACTTACAGGTCTCCAACTCCCAGTGCAGCTCCAGCTCTGCGGAAACGGAAACACCTAATCTTTCTCCAGGCTTTGCTTGACCTCAGGTATTTATCTCCTGGTTGTCATGGAAGCTGCTGGGATAAACAGCAACACTGCCAGCAGGGGCCCCTCTGCCCTGCCGCCAAGCCCTCTAGGGGAGTGGAGCTCCCTGGTGGCCGATGGCTTGCCCTGCCCGCTGCGCCAGCTGGTCTCTGGGGTCTCTCTCACAGGGCCTGTGGAGGCACCCTGAAGGCTAGCTGCTTCTCAGGCCTCAGTGGCTGAAATAGGCCCACCTCCACCTGTCACCCCAGAGAAACAGGCCAGGCTAAGCAGAGCCACTGAAGCTCGAGGGGAGAGGGGTGGGGGGCACTGGTCACTTCCCCTGTGCCCAGAGCCCATGAGAGGGAACCAGCTCATCCCTGCAGCTCTGTTCGTGGGTGGGCAGGCCCAGGGCCCATTGAGGGGGGGCTGAAGCTCAGGCCAGAAGAACATCCTCCGCACTCTCCACATGTCTCCATGACAGCTGATGGTTCTCTGGGCCACTTTTGCAGATAGATGGATGGTCTCAAGCGGATGCTGCTGGGGAACTAAGGAGGAAGTCACTTGTCCCCACAGTCCCTGAAAGGGCTCCCAGAGGAAGATCTGGGTGGTTTCAGGAAAGTTTTAAAGCAGGACAGACTTTTCCCACTGTGAAAAGAAGTTCAGTCCGGAAAGGGAGGCGGGGACAGCCCAGACTCCTGGTCTCTCAGTGCCACTGTCCTGTGGAGGGAGAAGGACAGGGGCTGACAGGGGAAGGGGCTGGGTCAGGACCTATGAGATTCCTGAAAGCAGGCAACCACAGGCAGCCTTTAACCTGCACACCTCTCCATTTGTCTGTGAGTTAAGGAAGGAATGTATAAACTAGAGATGATGCTGAAAGGTGTTAGTAGGCACTAGCCACATATCTGTGTTTTGCTTTCAAGAACCCTGAACGGAAAAGAAACAGGGAAATTAATGGCCTGACTTGGCACAACGGCCAAAACTTAATTATCTGCACTGGCTACAGGACTGTCTGCAAATAACACAGCAAGTAGAGGCCCGAGCTCTTTGGTGCAGTCATTCTAGGCTCCTGACTCACAGCAGATGTGCAGCCTCCGTTCTGCTGAGCCACATGTGAGAGCAGCTTCCACCCACGGCCTGGGGGAACGCACTGATAAGCGTCATGCTGACAAGAACGATACAAATAGCTACCCTGGGCCCCGAACACTCCAGGTGGTGTCTGCAGGTTATTTAATGCATGTGGCAAGTCTGTGAGAAAAGCAATCTGTTCCCATTTTTCAGATGTAGATACCGAGAGTTGAAGGGACTGAATAGTCCAGCCTGGCACAGACTACAAGTACACCCCCACCCTACCCCTAAAGTAGGCCTAAGTGGCCCTGGGCTGCTTCTTTCTGCTATCTTGAATGAAGCAAAATTCCAAGGGTTGCTTATGTCCCCGGAAAATCACCCCCAACCATCTTAAAGCCTCTTTGCCAGAAGTGAGGCCCACCATTTTGTCTTTAAACCAGTGGGAACTGTTGTGAGGGGACAGGGCAGCAGGGAAGGGGGGTTGGGGACATGGGAAGCTGGAAGAGACATTTCCCAATTCTGACTCACAGGGGAAAAGGTCGGGTTTCTTTTTTTCTAAAGAGTCTTAGTGAGTGTCCATCTGGTTGCTGGACCTCAGCCAGAGTCCTACTCCCCAAAAGGAGGGCCCAGTTTTGCTCAGGGACGGAGAGTCTAGACCCACCTGCATCCTGCAAGTTCGTCCCAGTCCACCTAACTCAAGGCTCGGTCTCTGATGTTTCAGGGGGTTGTAAGATCTGGATGGCTCCCAAGCAAGCATGGGGGAAGGGGTGTGGAGAACTCACCCAGCCAAGTCCCCAAGAAGCCAGGAGAGAGGCCGTCTGTACCCTATTATCAGGAGGGACTCTTAATCCCCAGGTTGAGGGTCCTGTGGGCCGTGGAAGTCCTGTTCCCCCAACCACCCGCTAAAGTCAGAGCCAGCAGCCACTAGATTAGATTCAAACACAACTGTCTGTGTATTGCACATTTTCTCTGAGAGACAAAACCAAACTCCAGGTAGAGAGTCCTGGGCTCCAGGGGCACAGATCCATATTTCTGCTTTGCCCTTAACTTTCCACATGACCTTAAGCAAATCATGAAGGCTCTCTGGTCCAGGCTTCCTTCCTATTAAGTGGGAGTAATTATATATAATCATCATTGGAGATGACGTCTAGTAAGCCAGACCCTGAGCTTGGCTGTCTCCTTATCCTCAGGGGACCCTCTGAGGGCAGAACCATTCTCATGCCTGTTTTCAGGTGGGGAAACTCGAGAAAAGAGAAGTCTGGGGACAAGCCCACAGACATCCAGTTAATAAAGGCAGCAGACCCGGTTGTCAGGACCATTTTCTCATCCCTAATTCTGTGACATACAGTGTTACTTTATAAAGCACTGTAGCACGGTAGCACTGTCCTCCCGTCGCTCATCGATTTGCTTGAGAGGGAACCAGTAACGTCTCCATTGTGAGACTTGTTGTTACTGTTTTTGGCATATCGAATATGCCACAGGGAGCTTGCCAGGCTCTGCCGTGTGGGCGGGATACTCTCGGTAACTTTCTGGGCTCTCCAAGAGGGGCAGAGGAATTGAACCCGGGTTGGCCGTGTGCAAGGCAAATGCCCTACCCACTGTGCTATCGCTCCACAAAGACAAATAAAAGTGCTTCTGAAAACAACAAAAAAAGGGGAGAGGGGTTCTGAATAAGACAATATAAATTCCCTTAAGACTCCAGAATTTGTGGGGGGAGGCTACTGGAGCGATAGTACATAATACAGCAGGTAGGGTGTTTGTCTTGAAAAATTCAGAACTGATCCAGGTTTGATTCCTGGCATCTCATATGGTTCCCTGAACACCACCATGAGTAATTCCTGAGCACAGAACCAGGAGTAACCCCTAAGCATCACCAGGTGTGGCCCCAAAACCAAAAACACCCCTTGGAAGCAGCATGGTGACTTCAGAACCTGTTGGACAGAGAGGTACGAGCTTTCAGTGATGGGGCATGAGGGGCCTCTCAGGATGGGGGGGTGGAACCAGCCCTTCTCCCAGCCCGGACAAGACCCCAAGTTGCCGCCCACAAACGGCTCCTCTGCTTCTGAACGGCCATGATCCCAGAGGCACACAAACCAATCTAGGAACCCAGTGGCTTTGGGCAGAAATCACTCTGGACTTAATTACTAAAAATACCAGAAATCAAAAATCACGTGGCCGCAACACTGGCTGAGCAACATCATATGCTCTTCATTATCAGCAATAGAAAACAAATCATCTAATGATGCTTTTCATCAGGCTTGATTGTTGGGGGGAAATTCCAAATAATAATAGTGGGTCTTCTGTCGAAAAATTGAGTGTAATCAAAGTAAAGAGAGAGTAAAGTGAAAATCACCTGCCACACAGGCAGGGGGAGGGGTGGAATGGGGGGTATACTGGGGCTCTTGGTGGTGGAACATGTGCACTGGTGAAGGGATGGGTGTTTGATCATTGTATGACTGAGACTTAAATCTGAAAGCTTTGTAACTATTCTCATGGTGATTCAATTAAAACAAAACAAAACAAAACAAATAAATAAAGACTGAAACTGGCCCACAGAATCAGAGGCCTCCTCCAGAATTTTCCCTTCCGCCCTCTCTTGGGGAAGATTATGAGCTAAAGTCTACAGGTGAAGCCAGAAACATCAGGTGAGGATGAACAGCTTAGTACCCCAGCAGGCAGGTGAGAAGGGGACAGAATTGAGTCATCCCCTCAGGGAGGGGACTCATTATGTCAAGGAAGAGCCCCTCTGACCAACATTTAAACACCTCCACCCTTTTCCCAACCTTAACACAAGTCCACTTTACTACCAGCTGACCGGAATTCAGTCCTACCCACAGGATACCAGCCTTCCCCACATCCACGCTGGACAGCGCCCACCAAAGCTGCAGAGGGCAGAGTTAGGTCTGGCTCAGGGCATGAAATAGTGATTGCTCTAGAGGGGGTCCTACAGGTTTAGAGGCCAACTAGGACAGTGCCTCATACACACCTGAGTAAAAGTGTGTATTAGTCAAGAAAAAAGTGCTGCCTTTTGCCCCTGGCCAGCAGGCCTGTGGGACCCAGCCTGCCTCCCTCTGTAGCCTTGATCCCTCCCACGCTCCTCCGATGCCCCAAACATCCCGTCACAAGACTACCAACTTCCTGGCTTTTCCCCCACTTCCCACCCCTGCCTGGAACACAGATAATTCTTCTAGCTTCACCTTGTCACGGCAGTCCTATCTGGCTCGCTTCCTGTCTCTCTTCAGCACGGTGGCTGTGGTGGGGGGTGTGTGTGTGTGGGGGGGTGAGTCAGCTCCCGTAAGCCTGCCAGGGAGTTGCGTGAGGGCAGGGGACAGGGATAAGGTATTCTGTCCTTGCTAGGAGCCACCTGCCGCCATGCCTGGCTGCTGTGATGGAAGGAACAGGGGACTGGTAAGAAACCTCCATGCAAGCCTCGTCCTCATGTTCGTCCTGGGGGTTCTTCTGTCAGGCTGGAAGATTAGGGTGGCAACAAGAACTGCCCTGATATGCTGTGTCTGCAGCTGAGCTGCTCTCATGCTGCTTGGACCATGGTCAGCCCTGTAGTTCCTGCTCTAGAGGGAGGACTGAGCCCCAGGCTGGGAACGGGGCTGCTGCTGTGCAGACTGGGAGGCCTGGCTGGGCTCCTGCCACTCCTCCCCCAGCCTCGGCTCAGTTGGGAAGTAGCTTCCCCATCCCCTTCTCCCACGGGTTGGTTCAGCCCAGGGAGGGCTGATGACAAGTGACGACCATCCCACAACCCCTCCCAGGGTCAGTCAAGGACTGGATACAGTCTGGGTGGGTCTAGAGACCTACTCCGGTTCTGCTGCTAATGCCAGTGCCAGTATGGGCGCAGATCTTGGCGTCTGGCAGAACCGATCTCCCTTCCCATGAGACATGCAAACGTGGGGAATTATTTGGAAAGACAGTATTTTGAACTACTGTCTTTCTCTAGTGTAAAGTGGAGATAAAAGTCCCTGCTCCAACAGCAAGTTTGTCCTCCCATTCAAAAACCTTTACCTCCTATTCTGGGTGTTAAAGTGAAACTCTTTTGCTTGACTTTCAGAGCCAGCCAGCCCTGACATCTGGTCAAGCCCACCTGCTGCGCAGGAGCCCTGTGTACTCCTCCTGGGGTCCTTGCTCCTTGAGTCCCTGTGTCTGGCACTGCCATCCACTTACTGTTTCTTTTCCCAGTCCAGTCTCCTAAGACCCTGCACAGGCCTTGCAGAGTTGCCCCGACCTGGCCTTTTCTAGGTGCTCACAACTGCTTACTCCAGGGTGTGTGTGTGTGGGGGGGGCACTCATAGGCAGGAGCAAGGATGTGGCTATCCAACCAGAAAAACACATCCTTGAAGACAACTGGTCTCTGATATCTCCTACTAAGCATGAAATGATATATAAAAATTCCTGCCAACACACTACTGAGGTTAGAATTTTGCTAAAATGCACCCCCTCCCATATTCCCTTTAACTACCCAAGAAAAAGATAATAAAGATATAGAAATACAAAATGAAGACAAACTCAAATCACTACTTTTTTTGCTTGTTGTTGTTGTTGTGTGTGTGTGTGTGTGTGTGTGTGCGCACGCTCATGCGGTGGCAGGGGAAGAAACACCCCACCACCACCACATCTTCTCAGATCTGACAAGTAGAGGAACTCCTTAAATACAGTGCATAGAAAAAAATCACCAGGACTAGCCTCACTTACAGTTTTCAGGAAGGAAAATACAGTTAAACTGAAAACTGTTAACTGGGGTTTAAAAAAACTCACATATAACAAACAGCCCGGAAATGTTTTTAGGGCCGTGTCTCCTAAAGTCCTTAAAGGGGCTGTCTTGTCCATTAATCCCTTCTTCATAACACTTCCTTTCCCTAAAAACCAACAGCCAACACCAGAGCCTTGTGGGCCAGGAATACCACATTAGAAACAAAGGCACCTGTGCATGCCATTGCCATACTAAGCTTCACTGGTCAGTGGCCTGTGGCCACCAGGAGCTAGACCAATGGCATGTGGCCATCCCACATGACCCAGATTCTCGTCCAGCCTCTTCCCCTCTCTGGTTCACACTTCCTTTCTTTCTGCCCACCTGCTGAAAACAGCTGAAAGAAAGTCCAACACAGCTCTGCACCAAACTCAGTCCAAATTATTTCAATCAGGAACATTTATATTTCTTCTTCATTTTTTAAAACAAGAACATTAAGAGACAGAACTAAGGGCCCAGAAATAGTGAAGCCAGTAAGGTGTTTGCCTGGCACCTGACCAACCCAGGTTTGATCCCCAGCACCTCCAAGAGTGTTATCTCAATAGAGCCTGCAGTAAGCCCTGAGCACAGCTAGATGTGCCCAAAAGCAAACAAACAAGAAAGATAGAACTCAGAAAACTCCCAGTGGTTTGGAGAATTAGATTTCACATCTTTTGATATTTGTTTTCATGATATATCATTTTTCAAAATGCAATTCCAGTTCTACCCAAAGAAATTGTTCCTTTACATTGCTAGCATCAACCTTGCTCTCTCTTTTTTTTCAGCAATGACAAAATGCAATTACAATGTACACAGAAACAGAACACAGAAAGTTCTCTGCAACATTCTCACAAAAATCCAAGGATGAGAAGGACCCAAAGGGTGGTTACTAATAAATGGAAAAAAACATTATGTACTATGCCTATACAATGGATATTACTTGGCAATGAAGTACTGACACATGCCACGAAGATGAACCTTTAAAAGGCCATGGTTTACTCATGGGTCGGGGGGCATTCCGGTCCGTCCTTCACGCCCTACCGAGGTCACCAGTCGCCCCCCGCGAGCGGCTCTCCAGCACGGCCATGGCCCCAGAAGCACAAGGACTTAATGCAGAACCCAGCAGCTTGGAGCAGAAAAGTGAACGGACTATGCGTTGATCCAGGCCATCAAGTCTGCCGGAGGGGAAAGGGTGTTGCCCCATTCGCCCTCTCCTCTCTGGAAAGAAAGATGGCGGCCACATGGGAGCCTTGTGGACAGCAGGTATGAGCCGGGAGTGTGGGGGGCGACTAAAACCTCATGGGAAGGGGGGGCGTTTCGCTCCGCCCTTCACGCCCTACCGAGGCCACCGGTTGCCCCCCCGCGAGCGGCTCTCCAGCACGGCCACGACTCCAGAACACAGAAACCAATTTCTTAACTATCTGACTTTCAGTAGAAATACTTCCAGGGTCAATAGGTAAAATAGCAGAAATCCAAAACCAACATTTAATTCTTGAACCCAAAAGCAAATCACTTCACAATGCTTTTTCAGCATGTCTGATTTGGGGGGGGGGGGGTAAACTCTAAAAAATAGTGGTGAATCTTTTATTGAAACAATGAATCTAATCAAAGCAGATAGAGTGTTAACTAGAATTCATCTGCCTCACAGGGACGGGGAGGGGTGGGGGGTAGGGTTTTATTGGGGTTCTTCATGGTAAAAAATAAGTATTGGTAAAGGGAAATGTGTTTGATATTTGCATGACTGAGACATAAACCTGAAAGCTTTGTAAACTTTCCCACAGTGATTCAATAAAAAAAAAAAAAAGGCCATGGTTTAAAAATACCTAAATCAATAAAAATACAAAATAAAAATGTCTTGGTAGGGACTAGAGCAACGGTACAGTGAGTAGGGAACTTGCCTTTCACATAGTCAACCTGGGTTCAATCCCTGGCACCCCACATAATTTCCTAGCCCTTCCAAAAGTGATTCCTGAATGCAGAGCCAGGACTACGCCCTGCGCACCACCGGCTGTGGGATAAAAACAAAACAAAAATAAATAAATAAAAATGTTATGGCAAGTGAAAGAAGCCAGACATAGAAAGTACACATAGCCTGGTTCTATTTATCTGTTACACAGAATGAGCAAATCTACAGAGCCAGAGAGTACATTAGTGACAGCTAGAGATAGGGAAATGGGAATATTAGAAAGAGAGTAAAAGTTTAAAGATACAAAGCTTCTATTCTGGGATAATAAAAAAACGTTCTGAGACTGACTCTGGAGGTTGATGCACAACTCTGAATAATCGAAATTATAGCACAGTGGCAAGGCATTTGCCTTGCACGCAGCCAACATGGCCGACCCGAGTTCGATTCCTCCGCCCCTCTCGGAGAGCCCGGCAAGCTACCGAGAGTATTCGATATGCCAGACACAGTAACAACAAAGTCTCCAATGGAGATGTTACTGGCCCGCTCGAGCAAATTGATGATCAACGGGAGGGCCTTTACCTTTACCTTATACATCTCATATTTTATTGTACACTTCAACTAGATGAGTTGCATGGCATGAACATTTTATCTTAAGAAAAGCTGCTATTTTAGAACACAAAAATCTATCCCAAAATCACAAGACAGTGGCGAGGGTGATTGATGTTTAAGTCTTTAGTCTGAAATATCCAGTTACTGTGTCCTGAAGATTATCTGTCCCTAAGCCACCAAAGCTGCTCTTAGGAAAGTGCTCCCAATCTTTCTTTCCTTTTTTTTTTTTTTGTTTTGGAGCCACATCCAGTGGTTCTTAGGGCTTATTCCTGGCTCTGTGCTCAGGGATTACTCCTAGCTCTCTACTCAGAGGACCCCATTGGGCTGCCGGAGGGTTTGAGCCTCATGCAAGGCAAGGCAAACACCTTACCTGCTATACTATCACTCTGCCCTGACTTTTTTTAACGAGGACAACTTTTCTTTCCTTTTATTGGAGGTGACTCTTAAAAGTGCTCAAGGGCTGCAGAAGGCCACTTCTGGACCAAGAAGAACCACTGACCAGTGGTTAATGGTCTTGGCTAACCAGACTGTTTGGTTGATGCAAGGTCCTAAGGATGCGGTGCTCCTTGGGTCCTGTGTACCATGAACCACCAGAGCCACCTTCAGGATGACATTCAATGGTGCTTAGGGGTCCATGTGGTACTGGGCATTGAAACTGGGTTGGGAGTGTGCAAGGCACAGGCCCAAACTCCTGTACTATCTTCCCAGTCTCTCCAGTACCTGGGACAGGTCTTTCTCCCACAAGATTTTAATCGATATTTATTTATTTACTATATATGTGTGTATACACACATTCATGCATATATGTATATTTTTTGCGGGGCACACCCAGAAGTTCTCAGGGCTTACTTCTGACTCTGCACTCAGAAATTACTCCTGGCGAGGCTCAGGGGACCATATAGGGTGCTGGG
Source organism: Sorex fumeus (assembly GCF_029834395.1). Classification (NCBI taxonomy): domain Eukaryota; kingdom Metazoa; phylum Chordata; class Mammalia; order Eulipotyphla; family Soricidae; genus Sorex; species Sorex fumeus. Next base: position 32,251,424 of record NW_026606108.1, on the reverse strand, counting down.
GGTGCCTATGACCGCATGCACAGCAAGTGCCATACGTACTATACTCTCACTCTAGCCTCTTAACTGCATTTTTTTGAAATATTCTAATATCAGCAGGCATTACCGAGTCTCAACATACATTTCCACTGAGGCTGAGGGCATGTGTCTTCTGCCTCGGTCCGCAGGACTGAGCTAGAACAGATAGAGACTTAGTGGGAGGCGCCCAGAGCTGTCAGTGAGTGTGTTCTTAAGTTGGTCATTGCCCACTTTTCAAATAAAAAATTGGGGGGGGGGGTTCTTCAAATGAAGAACAAAACAAATTTCCAATTTCCATCAGCTGAGATACTGTCTGATGTATATCCTGAAGTGCCTAAAACAAATGGTAGGAAGGGCGAATGTTGCCAGAGTGTGCCAGCAACTCAGGGTAAATGAAATAACAAAATAAAAAACAGTGCTATGTCATCTAGGAGAGCAAATTCTGAGATGTGGGATGGTGTTTGAGGACTATAATTGTGTTTCCCATTAATTTCATTAGGTTCCGTTTTCAGGCCCACAGAGCAAACACGGCCATGCGTCTACCCGTTGGTGGCCAGTCTCGAGACAAGAGCTGCAGAGCTTGGGCTGCCACCTGCATTGCTACGTCTTTGTTTGAAGTAATTTCATCATTGGCTGCTACTTAAATAGCATCACTGATTTGGTCATATTTCTGTAGGGCACGGGGCCACACGGAGAGGCTGGGGGCGAAGCTGGCAAGGTCAGAGTGAAGGTCAAGGGGGCTCAGTAAGTTCCCTGCGAAGAAAGGAACACTGAAGGAAGATATACCGGAACCATGTCAGGAGGGACTGAGGGGTTAGAAGCCAATGGAAAGACATCACAAAACCTAGTTTATCTGGACATTTGGGATCTTTGCTAGACCCCTCAATAGAATGTCAAGAAGTGGTATCACTGCCCTTGGTTTGAAGGCAGAATGTACTCTCTCTCCCAACTATGAAACCTATACTTATTGTCTACCGGAAGAGCACAAATAGGGTCTTATTGTTTGTTTATTTTTGGGTCACATCCAGCAATGTTCAGGGGTTACTCCTAGCTCTGCACTCAAGAATTACTCCGGGGGGTGCTCAGGGGACATATGACTTGGTGGGGATCGAACCCGAGGGTGGGCTGCATGCAACACAAATGCTCTATCTGCTGTACTATTATAGGGTTTTAGGATCAATAAACTCAATCAGTGAAATTGTCAAGAGTGGGAGGAGAGAAGGACCCTAGGAAGAAGCCACCAGTGGGGCTGCAAGATAGTAATCCTGGATGTTCACTGGCAAGGCACAAACAATTCTCTGGGAAGAAGCTGGATGAAAGACCCCCAGGTCCCTGCAAAGAGCATGTTACACTGCTGCTTACCACACACTTGCTGACAGAAAGGGACTGTGCTGATGAGGTACTGCCCCCTGGATAACAAAGGGGACTGGCCAAGTTGCAGAAGGGAGGGTATGTCACATTCTGGGGGGTGGGGGGTTTTGGGGGAGAGAGGATCAGTCCATCCCCTGGCAACATTCAAGTAATGCTCTGGGTTCATAGTTTTTCATTTTTTCCTCCTTTATTTCTATAAACAAACTGAAAATCAAACTATCTCCAAATTGAACACAGTTAATTGACACATCAAGTTAATTACTACACCAAGCAATACCAACAAATATAGAAAAATAAGAGAAAAATCCCTGGTTCAAGCACTCACCCATCCCAGTGGCTGTCATTCACGTGTCCTGGAGAAGAGAGTCCATTTTCTGGCTTCTCGGCAATCCAGGCTTCTGACTTCTCAGTCCAGAGGGTGCTGCCATCTGCAGGCAAAACAAGAAAGAGCACAAGCTTGAGCCCAGATCTTTCACCAAAACCCCAACAGCAGCCTGTTCTCAGGCAACCGGAAGGTGAGATCTGTTCCCAAGCAAAAGCTAGAAAAAACTCACTTCTGCCTTTGGGGTTCTGCTACAGAGGAGCCACAAACAGTAGAAATTTTGATCTAGGGGGTTGGAGTGATAGTACAGCAGATGAGGCTCTTGCCTTGCACTCAGCCAACCCAGGTTCCATCCCCAGCATCCCATGTGGTCCCCAGAGCACCAACATAAATGATTCCTAAGCACAAATCCACAAATAAGCTCTGAGCACCACTGGGTATAGTTCAGAAACAAAACCAAAAGTCTGATCTATCAAGGGATCAAGTATTTCTTTTCTTCTTTTTTTTTCCTTTTTAGGTCATACCTGGCGGTGGTCAGGAGTTACTCCTGGCTCTGCACTCAGGAATTACTCCTGGGGGTGCTCGGGGAACCATATGGGATTCTGGGGATCGACCCCAGGTCACCGCGTGCAAGGCAAACGCCCTACCTGCTGTGCTATCGCTCTAGCCCTGGGATCAAGTATTTTTTAACACGACCAGTAAACAAGCACAGGGCTCACCATGTGACAGACGCTGCTCTAAGTGATAATATATGTATTGACTCATTTAATACTTTCAACAACAGTTAGACATTCTAGAAATTCTCTGCCACTTTTCCTGATTAAGTTAGGTTGAATAACTAAGACAAATAACTTGATTAATGTCAATTTCAAAGAGAGCTGAGAAAGGAAAATTTCTGTGAGGGATTCTGAACATCTGGCAGATGCTTCATGAACCAAATATTTGTCAAGAGCTGGTTATGGATCAGACAAGGCTCCAAGACCTGGAGAGGCCCTGCTCTCATGGTGGAGGAAGGTGAGGACATAGAGGGGATAAAACTTGCATAGATGAGGGCTTGGAGAGATAATACAGTGGGTATAGTGCTTGCCTTGCACATGGTCAACCCAGGTTTGAGTCTTGGCACTGCATTTAGTCCCTGAGCCTCATCAGGAGTGATCCTTGAGCACAGAGCCAGGAGTAACCCCTGAACACTGCCAGGTGTGGCCCAGAAACAAACAAACAAACAAACAAACAAACAAGCTATGGAGATGAAAGGCAGAGTAAGGGGTCCCAGAGTGAGAACCACTCTCTTCAGATCCATCCACTTGATATTTCCTTCCTCAGAATTTACTGACCACCCTACCACAGGCGCTAAGCTAGGATGCAATGGTGGAATGCGATGCCAAACACTGGCACAGTCCCAGTCCATATCGAGCATATTCATGCAGGAGAAATCCATGTTGATCAAATAACCACCTGAGGAAGAGCAAAGGTGTTATAATCTGATAAAATGTGGGCACAGAATGGCACGGGTCCCTGTGAGCATCCCAGAGCCTCGGGAAGGTCTGTGAAGTGGCGTGGGGAGAAGCATCTAGGTACGGGAGCAGAGGGAAGGAAGGCAAAGGTGGAGTGGTGGGGGAGCCTGGGGCAGGGACAAGAGGATGTGGGCAGCCCTGGCAAGGCACTCCCAGCCCTGTCAGGGGAAGTGGGTCCTCCCCTCAGACCCATGCAGGGTGTAAGCCAGCTAGCAGTTACATGTCTGCAGTTGTTGTTGAAACGCTGTGCTGCAGGCCAAATGACGGCCCTGCTAAAGATGTCAATGTCTAAATTCTTAGAAGCTAAGAGCTTATTTAATTCCATGGCAAAAGGGACACTGCCCAGGGAGTTGGGTCAGATACCAGCATGAGCTGGGGAGATGATCCTAGATTATCCTGGTTTCCTCAATGTCATCCTAAATGAGCTTGTGAGAGGGAGCCAGAGGGAGATTTGCTGCAGAAGAGGGTACAGCCTTATGATAGAGTTGTTGGTTTTAAAGATAAAGGAAGCGGTTGGATCGATAGTACAGAGAGCAGGGTGTTTGCTCGCACAGGGTAAATCTGGGTTCGACCCCTGGCATTCCATATGGTTCCTCCGAGCACCTCCAAGAGCAGTTCCTCAGTATAGGGCCAGGGTGGTAACCCCTGAACTTTGCTGGGTGTGGCCCCAAAACAAACTAACTAAATAAATAAAGATCAATGAAGGGGCCATGAGCCAAGAACTGTAGGAAGCTCTCGAACCTCAAAAAGGGAATGAAATGACTCTCCTCTCGAGCCTCCAGAAGGAGCACAGCCTTGCCTAAATCCTCATTTAGGAATTCTGACTTACACAACTGTAAAGCAGGAAGCTGGCATTGTTTCAAACCAGTAATTTTGTAGTAATTTATTACAGCATCAATCTGAGATTAATGCACACTGGTTTCTGTGGAAGAAAAATAAAACAGGCCAGGAGAAAGAGGAAGAGAAGACAGGGAGCCGGGGCAGAAAGCCTGCTGTCAGCAGGGACAGGGCAGAGCCAGGAGGAGTCACGTGGCCGAGGTTACTGGCGAGCCACAGCGGGGGTGGGCAGGCCCAGGACCTGGCAGCTCACTCGGGGCAGAACCCCGTCCCTGTTGTAGATCAACACACCAAGCAGGGCTGTGAGAGTGACAGAGACCCCATTTCCTTACCCTGCAGGGACTGGCCAACTCCATTCCCACAAAGAAGTCTAGGGGCTTCCTGGTTCCAAGAAAGAACATCCTGGAAATTTCTACTAGGTAAAAGGGTAAGAATTGTTTCTACCAAAAGAATTGTTTCTGCCTGGCAGTGAACTTTTCTTCACAATACAACACAGAGATTTTGAGATCCTGAGAAAGAAGATACCCATATTTAAATATATGAATTTACATATTGCACCCAGTTTTGGCTGAACCTTAATTACAGCCAACAATGACATTTTTGTTTGTTTTGGGAGGGGCCACACTCAGAGGTTCTCAGGGTTAAATCCTGCCTCTGTGTTCAGGGGTCACTCCTGGCAGGCTCCCTATATGCAATGCAAGGTATTGAACCCAGGTCAGCCATGTGCAAGGCAAGCACCCTACACCTTCTATTTTCTCTTTGACCCATAACATCTATAATTTTATTTATTTATTTTTCTTTTTGGGTCACATCCAGCGATGCACAGGGGTTACTCTTGGCTCATGCACTCAGGAATTACTCCTGGCGGTGCTCAGGGAACCATACAGGATGCTGGAAATTGAACCTGGGTCAGCCGCACACAAGACAAACGCCCTACCCACTGTGCTATTGCTCCAGCTCCAACATCTAATAATTTTTAAGGTCAGTGGAATAATGCAGAAACCAAGGAGAAGAAACAAAACCAAACTAGGATACTGTGCATACTCTTTTTTTTTTTTGCAAAGTTTTATCTAACTGCATATGTTTTTTTTCCCCCATGTCATTAAATATATTTTCCTGTGGCTGGCAGTGTTCCCACCACAGGGAGGTACCAAAATTGCTTCGCCAGTCCCTTGTCAGCCCGCCGAGTGGTTTCAGGATTTGATTGGTTTCAGGATTTGATTGGTTTCAGTCACAGTGGGAGAAAAACTCCCTCCTGAGCTCTGATTATTTCCTTAAGGGCTTGTCTCCCACATTTCAGTCATCTCTGCAGCACTAGCAGGGATTTTGACATCATTGAAACCATTTGTGGGGCCAGAGAGATAGTACAGGGTGTAAGGTGTTTGCCTTGCAAGTGACCAACCTATGTTCGATCCCTGGCACTCCATATGGTCCCCTGACTGCAGAACCTGGAGTAAGTCCTGAACACTGTCAGGTGTGCCCATCCCCCAAATTGTAATTCAATGTTAAGCTAGAATTAAAAACAAAAACAAGCAAATAAACAACAAAAAAAACCCATTCATCCCATACTTAGCATCCCCTTACACCAACTCATTTCTGTCTTTAAAAGCAACTCTTACAGTGAATGGAAAAATCAGAATCATCTACCATAAATGAAGGTAACTGTAAGAAATACAGAAGCAAACAAAACAACATAGTGAAAACATAGGATTCTGCTGCTCCTTTGCTCATCATTTTATTTATTATTTTATTTTATTGGCTTTTTGGGTCACACCTGGCAATGCACAGGGGTTACTCCTGGCTCTGTACTCAGGAATTACCCCTGGTGGTACTCAGGGGACTATATGGGATGCTGGGAATCGAACCCTGGTCGGCAGCGTGCAAGACAAACGCCCTACCTGCTGTGCTACTGTTCTAGTCCCAGATCATTGTTTTATAGCTATGGGAGAGAAGGAAGGCTTGGTGTTGAATGAATGGTATTGAATTTTTCTCTATCTCCCAGGATCAGAAACTTAAGAAGAAATTGAACAGGAAATTAAGTTTCTCACTGTGTGACCCAGTTGGATATTGTTGTAAGTGTGTCTGCTCAGTACCACCTGAAATACCTCACAGAAAAGTATCTCAGGGTATCTTCCTGGACACAAAATTACTGAAATGAAAGGTAAAGACACCCTAAAAATTTTTTGATAAAGATACCCACGTTCATTTTAATAGAGTTTTTAACTGAGAAGTACTCATTTTATTTAAACCTAAAGTTTAAGTGTTACAAAAATGTTAAAATGCTCGTCTTTTTAGTGTAAAATATCCAGCTTCTGAATTTTCAAAACAATTTTCATACTCCTTTCCCCAGTGTGAATGGCCCTGGGACAGGGCAATTATATGAACCTTCAGTTCGTTGTTAAGTTTACACAAACTGATATGCAGTTGGCTTAGCCAAGCTAAAAGTAAACTCAGTAAAACATGAGGAAGTGACTTTAGCATTTGCAAATACTTCAGAATATTTGTGCCAGCAAAGGTCAAATGAGGATCAGAATAACATGGATTCCAAAGTATACTTTTGAGAAATAAGAGAACCAGAGAAGCATTAGTCATGAGACACAAATCACGACAAAAATTCAGTAACTCTAAATGAAAAGCTAACAGAAACACATGCTAAGTCTTCCCACTCTGGTATAAGTAACCACACAGATAAGTTATGGATGAATGCAACAATGGAAAAAAATGTCTTCTCAAATAGGAAAAGTGTGTTTTAAAAGTATGAATAAATAATAATAGGAAGTAGCTAGATTGTTTCAATATTTCCAGAGTGTATATTTATGTTTCCGTGTATCTGTGGGGGAAAGGTAGGGTGATGACAATAAAAACATGCTAGATGTGTCCCAAGCACAAAAATTTGTAAGTCTACAACTGTACCTCATGGTGTTTCACTAATAAAAATTAAAAAATAAATAAATAAAATAAAAGCCTAAAAAAAACATGCTAGAGAGGCAATACAACAGGTGCGGCGTTTGCCTTGTTCATGACCAACCTGGGATCCTCAATATCACATACAGTCCCCTGAGCCCACCTGGAGTGATTCCTGAGAGCCAGGTGTAACCCCTGAGCACTACTGGGTGTGACCCCCAAACCAACCAAACCAACTAAAATCCCACTGTATTAAAGAAATGCCTAAATTGTAAATCTACAAAAAAAAAAAAAAAAGCACAGACTTTAAAGACACATCGAGGTGAATTTAAATCCCCACCTCACAATCATTTCACTTCATAACCAAGATGAGCACCCATCGTCTCTTCTACAAATAGACCTAGAAGAGTTGTGATAAGGACAGATCAGAATTAGAAAGAAAGTACCTTGTGTCGTCTTTCCCACTGCACAAGGAAGTATATCTGCGTGCCTACATACTGCTGTTCTATACTCACAGTAAAATTAAACCCTGTCTCACCAAAAAAAAAAAAAAAAAAAAGAAATGTCTGAGCACACGAGCCCCATCCCCAAGCACTACAACAAGAATATATGAAGCACCAGGGTCAAGCACGAATTCTCAGTAACTGCCACAAAGACGCCAGCAAAGGGAAAGGGAGAAGGAAAGCATACTTAAGGAGTTTTATGACTTAAGGCCAGAGCAAAATATAGAATGTAGGGTGCTTGCCTTGCACTTGGCAAACCTGGGTTCAATCCCTGGCATCCCATATGGTCCCCTGAATACCACCAGGAGTAATCCGTGAGTGCAGAGCCCGGAGTAACCCCTGAGTACTGCCCGAGTTTCCCAAAAACAAAGCAAACAAAACTTTTTTATGTCTGGAAAGTTAGAGATCTCATTAATGTGGGCATTTTCTAGGAAAACATGTTTATCCTAGCATAAGAATTAATGAGGAATCCTAAAAAAAGATTCTTAATTCCAAGTTACTAAATAAAATGAAGGAAGGGAGGCCAAAGACAGAGATCATACTTGATGAGTCCAGAAAGTCTTTTATTTAAAATAAAAAGGACAGAATTCATGAAAAAATATATAGTGAAACAAGATGATAGACAGGAGGTCAAGTGGTCACTGAGCAAATACATATGAATTAAAATCCCCTGCTAAAAAAATAAGATTTTCAACCCAGTCATTAATGGAAAATAGATAAATTATTTGGTCACTGTCCTCCTGTTCATCGATTTGCTCGAGCGGGCCCAGTAGCGTCTCCATTGGAGACTTTGTTGTTACTATGTTTGGCATATCGAATCTCGCCCGCATGGCAGAGCCTGGTAGCTTGCCAGGCTCTGCCATGCGGGCGAGATACTCTCGGTAGCTTGCCGGGCTCTCTGAGAGGGGCGGAGGAATCGAACTCGGGTCGGCCATGTTGGCTGCATGCAAGGCAAACCCCTACCGCTGTGCTATCGCTCCAGCCCAGATAAATTATTATTTTATTAAATTATAAAATAAATTATCTAAGTCATAATACATTATAATTTCATTTAAATGGATGTATATATGTATTCATTAAAGAGTTCTGTGATTTACATAGTTAAGGTTGTGATGAAAATACTTGTTTAAGCAAAAACCTAGAAAAATATCAAGTTAGTTAACTGTTGTTGCCTATAAGGATTGAGATTACAAAAGATAGTAGACCTTCCATTCTTACTTCATGAATGCCTGGATTATCTAAATAAATAGGTTGAAATAAGAAAAATAAGAAAAAATGTGAAATAACAATTATGAGACAAATCAATGAAACAAAGGATATAAAATGAAGAAGACAAAAGTTGTTACTGTTTGTAACTGGAAATGTTCTTAACATAGAATTCTCAAAAGAATCCACAGAAAAATTATCAGAATGAATAGAAGTTCAAAGGGAGAAACCAGGACAGGGATGAGAGAGAAAAACCAACTAAAATCCCATTATGCAACAGGTCCCTACAAAACAAAACACAATACCACTTACAATATGTAAGGCTTCAAAGAACACCATCAGTAAAGTGAAAAGGCAACCAAAGCATGGGAGAAACTACTTGTGACACCAATATCTGCGTAAGTATGTGTATCAGTAATATAGAAAGAATTCTGACAACTCAATAATAAGAAACAAATGGTCCAACTTAACATAAATGTAGTATGAATAAATATTTATATTCATAAACATAAATATGAATAAACATTTCTCCAAAGAAGACTTGAAAATAAGAAAATTAAGAAAGTTCAACATCATTAGCTATTAGGGAAATACAAATTAAATTTTCAGAGCCAGAGTGATAGTACAGTAGGGAGGGCATTTGCCTTGCACAAGAGAGACCCAGGTTTCATACCTGGCATCCCATCTGGTCTCCTGAGCACTTCGGGGAGTAATTCCTGAGTGCAAAGCCAGCAGTAATCCCTCATCATCGCCAGGGATGGCCCCAAAACAAAAATAAGCAAAAAACCTCAATAAACAAAATTCCAATAAGCTTCCATTTCACGTTGGCTAGGATGGCTTTGATCAAAAGGTCAGACAAGAGTTGAAGAGAAAATGGAACCCTTACTCACTGCTAGTAGGATTGTAAAATGTGCGGCTTGTTTAGAAAACAGTCTGGGAGTTCCTTACAAGTTTAAGTGAGAGGTAACATTTGAGCTATCAATTCCGCTGCCATGTACAGACCCAAGAAAAGGAGAAACACATGTTCACAAATAATTATATGTTAATGTTCACAAAAGCATTATGCGTCATGGTCCCAAAGCTAAATACCCACCAATTAATGAATAAATAAACAAAACACAGTATATCAATATGGAGGAACAGCATGGGAAATTAAAAGAACAAATTACTGATATGTGCTAAAATGCATACAAACATTTCTCATGTGTAATATAATTCCAACATATAACGTGGGCTGTCATTATATGCTGGAATTATATTACACATGAGAAATGGGTAGGGCGTTTGCCTTGCACGTGGCTGACCTGGGTTCGATTTTTTTGTCCATCTCGGAGCAGAGAGCTTCCCACCCGCATGACAGAGCCTGGCAAGCCCCCCGTGGCGTGTTTGATATGCCAAAAACAGTAACAAGTCTCACAACGGAGACGTTACTTGTGCCTGCTCAAGCAAATTGATGAACAAGGGTAGGACAGTGCTACAGTGCAGAGCTAATGCGGGCAACCTCGAAAATATTCTAAGGTTTAAAAAAGACAATCACAACAAACCATGCATGTACATTCAAATGACTATTTTTTGTTTTGTTTTTGGTTTTGGTCCATAGTCGGCTATTCTCAGGGATCACTCCTGGTGGGGACTAGGGGACCATAAGTGAAGCTGGGTAAGCAAAGACAAGTGCTCTACCTGCTGTATTATCTCTCTGGCCTTTGTACAATCCTATTTATGTACAATGTCCAGAAACAGGCAAACACAGAGACAGAAAGTAGACTGGTAATTGTCTAGGGTTGGGGAAGGGATATAGAAGAATATGGGAGAAGGAGTAACAGGGTTTTTTGTTGTTTTTTTTTTTTAGTAAGTTCCCGTGATGTATTCGATATGCCAGACACAGTAACAACAAAGTCTCCAATGGAGACGTTACTGGGCCCGCTCGAGCAAATCGATGATCAACGGGAGGGCCTTTACCTTTACCTTTAATAAAATATTCTAAAATTATAGCGATAGTTACACCTTCTGTAAATATACTCCAAGACATTTAGTTGTATACTTTAAACAGGTGCACTTTAGGGACTAAAGAGATAGTACAGCGGGTAGGGTGCTTGCTTTACACACCGCAAAGCTGGGTTCGATCCCTGGTACACCATATGGCCCCCGGAGCCCCACCAGGAGTGATGCATGAATACAGAGCCAGCAGTAAGTCTGAGCACAGCTGGGTGAGGCCCCCAAACAAAAACAAACAAAAACAGGTCAACTTTATGATATGTAAATTATGTCTAAATAAGGCTGTTAATTTTTAAGGGGAAGGCCATAAATGAGATTAACAGATGTGAGAAAATTAGGCAAAGAATTAAAATATTTACATTTAATATACATACATATATATTTATATATATTTTGTTTTTGGTTCTTCCTGATGTACCATCTCTCTGGTAATGCATTTTAATATATAAGGATATCAATATACAAAGAACAAAATGCACTGAGTGCAGATAGAAAAATAGCAGGTATAGATAGATAGGGGCTGGAGCGATAGCACAGCGGGTAGGGCGTTTGCCTTGCACGCAGCCAACAAGGTCAACCCAAGTTCAATTCCTCAGCCCTTCTCGGAAAGCTCGGCAAGCTACCGAGAGTATCTCGCCAGCACGGCCAAGCCTGGCAAGCTCCCCGTGACGTATTCGATATGCCAAACACAGTAACAACAAAGTCTCACAATGGAGACGTGACTGGGCCCGCTCGAGCATATTGATGAACAACGGGAGGACAGTGACAGTGACAGTGACGGATAGATAGATAGATATAATTTTTATAAATGAGGTTGGGGAATGGCTCAGTGGCAAGTCTGAGGCTCTAAAATTGATCTCTGTGGCCACCCACATGTGCGGAACACTGCCTTCTGGACCCTCCCGCACCACAACAAAGTATGCCACCTCTGCCCACCAGCATGAGCTGTATGCGAGCACCTCAACTGCCCTAGAGAGCATGTGTGGGCCATCACTGTGACCCACGGTGAGAACTACAATCGGAATGTTCAAGAACACAACAGCAAGTCACCTTCCCAGCTCCAGCACAAGTACATGTGACAGTCTGTGAGCACCACAGCCAAGGGTGGGGGAGGGGGGCACCCAGTCATCACAACAGCGAAGGGAAGGGGATAGCATTTCTTAGAAGAAATAATAATAGGAAAGAAGGGCATAAGAGACAATAGTTTAACATTGTTAGATTATTTATTTATAATTATTTATTTATAATTTATTTATTTATAATTTATTTATTATTTTTAATAATAATATTAATAATGAGCGATAGCACAGCGGGTAGGGCGTTCGCCTTACAAGAGGCCAACATGGCCGACCTGAGTTCGATTCCTCCACCCCTCTCGGAGAGCCCGGCAAGCTACCGAGAGTATTCGATATGCCAAACACAGTAACAACAAAGTCTCCAATGGAGACGTTACTGGGCCCACTTGAGCAAATCGACGATCAACGGGAGGGCCTTTACCTTTACCTTTTTTTTATTTATTTAAAAAAATAAGTAATGGCAAATAAGATGCATATCACAAATGGCCAAACAGATGACATGCTGGGTTTAAAGGGAACTAGATTCCTTTAAACAGACTGACCAGCAAATGCTGAGAAAGGGGCCCTTCATGCATTACTCGTGGGAAGAAAACTGATGAAGCCGTTTTGCAGCTCTACGCAGCAAACTTTACTCAAAGTTGGCATGTAAGTATCCTCAAACCAGCAATATTATGATGCCTATCTAGCTCAGAGAAATTCTTGCACAAGACCACAGGGAGATACCCCAAAGGATGTCTGTGCAGCATCGTTTGTAGACGCCATGAGTTGGAGAGGCTGCCCAATTTCTATTTCCAGGAGATGGGTTGAGTGCCGTGAAGTACACTTTCAGTGGACACTACTAAAGGCAGCAGCCATAAGGGACTAACTAGATTTGTGCAAGGCAATATAGATGGACTCAAAGATACAAAGCTGGGGTGGGGTGGGGGAGCAACGGGGGGACAGAAACATGGGCATTATAGCACAGTGGTATTTATTATCTATTTCGATGCTTCAGGAGCTAATACCTAACAATCTCTTTCAATGATACTCTATTTCTAAGCATCTAATCTAAGCAGATTAAGGTAGTTTTTAAGAACAAATAAATATGTGTGTGCCTGAGGAGGAGAGAAAACTGGAGGATAAAGGGGGTGGGAAGAATAGAGCAAAATTTTAAATAATGAAAGAATAGCCCTAAATAAATTAAGATTAACAGGGCACAATAATTTGAGAAAAGTGTGAGTGATTCCATTCTGTAAGCCTCAGATTCTAAGGCAAAAAAAAAAGCATGAATAACTTTCTTATGAAACAAATATAATAATAAGGAACACCATATGCTGGTGACTAAGCCAATGAATAAAAAAGCCACAGAGAAAAGGTGGTGGTGGGAAGATAGGGTCTTGCTTGGTCTCAGCTGAGTCTTTGGGGCTTTCAAGAAAATGGAATCAAGAACTTGGAGGGGTGGAAACCTGACGAGTGGTGTCCATGAGCCACCCACACCCACCTCATCCGCCCGCTCTCAGCCAGAAGAGAACGGAAGAGAGCCATATATCACGGTTTAAATTTAGTAATAGGAGGGACAGAGACCAGAAGAATCTCAGGGAATTCAAAAGAAAGGAAGAGAAATAGTCCATTGAGGGTAAGTCACAAAATCTGATTTCCTGGGTCATGATAAAAGGCGTTCTCTAAAAGCCAGGGACACTCAATTTCATGTTTAAAAAAATGAAGACCTTGAGCTATCTTCTGTCAAATTCAGATGGCTATTTTCAGAGTTAAGAAATTTCAAGTTTGGGGCCAAATTGCACAGCACTAAGGTGCTTGCCTTATTCTCGGCCTTGCACACAACCTGGGTGTGATCTCCAGCACGCCATGTGTTCTCTCAGCACTGCCAGGAGTGATCCCTGAGTACAGAGCCAGCAGTAAAGAACTTCATTTTATTTATGCTTCGGCTTAATCATCATGCCCATGGGATTAGGCTGAGGTTGTTTTTTTGTTTTGCTTTTTTTTTAAAAAAAAAAACAACTGAGTTTTATTTTAAAAAACTGAAGTTAAAGAAGGTTCATGGGATTGACTACAAAATCTGTCTTCACTTGATGGGGTGGAGAGACAGCATAGCTGGTAGGGTGCTTGCCTTGCAGGAGACCGACTCAGGTTCGACCACCCACACCCCATAGGGTCCTGATCCCGCCAGGAGTGATCCCTGGTCCGTAATCCCTGGGCACAGAGCCAAGAGCACCCGAATACCGCAGAATGTGGCCCAAAAACACAAAACCAAACCAAACCTGTCATCACTTAAGTGATGTAAGTAAGTCAAGGGGCAACAAATTCAGTCAATTCATTTTCAGCGCTTAGCGTCTCTGCCACGGCTGCGTGTCCCCACGCCCAGCAGTCTGGGCCCCTGGAGTAAACATTTTTCTCTGACCCAGGATGGGCAAAGCACTAAGGGTGTCTTCAGCTCTGAAGTGAAACCACTTCTCCAGTGCCACCGGCACGGGAGAGGGGGTGCGGGTTGGGGGACTCACAGAGCTGGATGCATGCTTTGCCTGGCATGCGGGGGGAGGGCCCCTCACCACCCCACCCCCCAGATCACAAATGAGCAGCACATCCTCCACCACGGAAGACGGCCAAAAGGCGCTCACTTTGACCCCGCTGCCTCGCACAGCCACAGGCCCTCCCGAACTGTGCACCCCGCCGGCGCGGCCCTGGGCCCTCACCAAGCGCGCCCAGGGCTGCCAGTCCGCCAACTCACGGGGCTCAGAGGACGCCCCAATGTGAAAACGTTCCAAAGCTGGCTGCGGGGTGGGGAGGGGTGGGGTGGGCTGATTCCCTACACAAAGGAAACTTCTGCGGGGAGCGGCGTCCTGGCTTTACCCCTGCCAGGGCGCCCTCGTCCATCCCCGCGGAACACCCCCTCCCCCCGCCAGCGGACAGACCCTTGGCACCGTAGGGCGCTCTCCGGGTCTCCCCGCGATGCCCAGCCGCTCCAGGCTGCGAAAGCCCGGGCAGGGGGTGCAGCGTCTCGAGCCCGAGCCGACCGGCCGCGGGGAGCCCCGCCCGCCCGCAGGGAGGAGCCCGCGAGCGGCCGCCAAGGGGCTGCGCTTACCTCGGGCTGCGGCCCCGGCTCCGGCGCCCGGTCCCCGCCGCCGCTGGCCGCCCGCTGCGCCCCTCGCCCCGCGCCGCGGCCGCACGGGCCCTGCTCTCCGGCGCTTTCATTTTCCTCAACAACAGCGGCAGGAAAGTGAAAGCGAAAACCGCTCAGAGGCGGGCCCGAGCCCGCGGGGAGCGAGCGGGCCGGCGGCCAGAGGTGGGGGCCCAAGGCCGGGATGCGCCCCAGCCCGGCGGGCAGGAGCCCCCCTCCCCTGCCCTCCCCCGGCTCGCGCGCAGACCCCGGCCGGGCACGCGCACTGGCCGGCTCTCCCGCCCAGCGCCGTCCAGCCACCCGCGTGCGCCGCACCCCGCGCCGCACTCCCGCATCCTGGGCCGCCAGAAATCAAGGGTGATGTCCGCGGGATTTTGCTTTTGTGAGGGAAAGCTTGGTTACTGGAACAGAGAGCACAGTAAACCGCTTAATCCCTGCCAGAGTCGGTGGGGGTCTGCGGATTTGTCATGTGGGTGCCCACATGATGGAAGGCGCTGGGACCAATGTCATGGTTCCTCTGAGTCCTTCCCGTTGCAGCACGTGGGGTTTTAGACCAGTGCTGCCTCAAAAAATGAAAAAAGAAAAAATATATACATATACACTTATATATGTGGGGGGGTTGGAGGGATAGCACAGGGGGTAGGGCGTTTGCCTTGCACGCTGCCAACCGGGGTTCAATTCCTCTGTCCCTCTTGGAGAGCCCAGCAAGCTATGGAGAGTATCCTGCCTGCAGGGCAGAGCCTGGCGTATTCGATATGCCAAAAACAGTAACAAGTCTCACAATGGAGACGTTACTGGTGCCCGCTTGAGTAAATCCATGAACAACGGGAGGACAGTGTTACAGTCACACACACACACACACACACACACACACACACACACACACACAACTCTAGCATGGAAAATTATGCTGCCATACAAAGATTTGGAGCTCTGAAAAAAAAAAGAGAGAGAGAGAGACAAAAGTAGGTGGAGGAGAAGGGGCCAGAACTGTACTGAGTGGGTAAGGCACTTGCGCTGACAAGGGTTTGGTCCCCAGCACCTAATATTGTGTGTCCCCCGCACCCCCCCCCCCCCCCCCCCCCCGCCCCGCAGTCCTGCCAGGAGTAAGGCCTGAGCACCGCGGGGCGTGGCCCAAAAGCCAAAAAAGAAAACACAAAAACAGAAAAACCATTGAAAGCAGGTGGAGTGGGACAGGCCAAATGACAGTTAAGGGGCTTGGGGGAGGGGAGGCAGGGGGAATGCCTTTATTTCCCCCTCCAGAAGTTGATGGTTTTGGTGCGTAGTTTAAAGGAAATGGGGGTGGGGGAGGAGTCAAGGCGGGCAGTGGAACCGCTCTCTTAGAGGAAGTAATTCTTGCCTCTGACTGAAACTAAGGTGCATTTACTTTGTCAGGAGAGAAAGGAATACATACAGGAGGACAAAGCCGGATAACACTCTTTACTTTTACTCTTAATGTGTGAGCAGAGAAGTGCCTGGAGGCAAAGACTTGTCTGATATTTCTCATCTCAGGTTATTTCCAAAAGTTTAGATTTAGTCCTTCACCTTGTGTGGTCAAAATTTTATTTGTGTCAGTGTTCTAGCGCTGATTAAACATCTACACCGTGGGTCTGATAGTACAGCGTGTAGGTAGAAGACCTTGCATGCAGTCAACCTGGGTTTGATCCCAGTCCAGATATGGTCCTTTGAGCCCTTCTAGGACTGAGCTCTGAGCACTTCTGGGTATGACTCAAACAAGCAGACAAAAATGTCTACATTGTGGGAGCCAGAGATTAGGGTGTGAGACCTGGGTTCATTCCTGGCACTGCTTAATCCCAGCTGTACTCTCTTTACCAACCCCCCCCCCCCCCCCCCCCCGCCCCAATGGGGATGGATATTTTTTGTTTTGTTTTTTGTTTTTGGCCACACCAGCGATGTCATGGGTTACTCCTGCATACTCAGGAATTATTCCTGGCGGTACTTGGGGGACCATATGGGATGACAGGGATCGAACCTGGGTCAGCTGTGTGCAAGGAAAACACCCGACCTGCTGTGCTATTGTCCTGGCCCAGGAAGATATTTTTTTGCATCTCTACTGAGAGCTAGTATCTGGTCTTCTTTGTAATATACTGGTTCCATGGATAATCTCCAAATTTAATTCTAAAATTAGTCACCTCTTGAACAAAATAGCAAAAAATATCCATTAACCTCCTTGAAGAGGAAGAAAAAATCATAAAGCAAAAAACGGAATGAGAGATGGGCTTGAAAAAAGGTAAGTAATTTTACTTTGCAGGGCCTGGGGTGGGTGAGTGGAGCCACTTCTCTGAGAAAAGGAATAGTTTTTGATACATGTTCCTGAAGAAATGGATTTACATTTGATCTGAGAAAGATGCCCTTGGAGAGCTGGCTTCATGGGGTGGCCCTGACTCGGACAGTGTGCAGGCCCCACAGCCTGTCTGAGTGAATCACCTGAGTGAATTGCTTGACCTGGGAATAGAGCTGTGCAGGTTCATATGCGGTCATTGTACTGAAGCGGGTTTGAACAGAAATCATGACAACGACTGTGTGATTGTTTGCACACTGAGCTCTCTCAGGAGCCAGACAACATTCCTTCACTAATCACCAACTCCAGAGAGCCTGTCTCCATCTGATGGTAAAGTGTGAAAGCTGACAGTAGGTGAGTTTGCAAGACTTGTTACCAAGCTTTAAGAAAGCCTAGATGCTATTAGTCTGCTAGGACTAAAAGAGAAAAAGAATAGGAGTGGACTTCATGAAGTTTATTTTCCTGAGGGTAAACGTGCTTGCTTTTGGTAAGGTGCTTGTCTTGCACGCAGTGGTGTCTGCCACAATCCTGGTTGAAATCCCTGGTACCACATACAGACTCTTGAACATTGCCAGGGTTACTCCTAAGCAGAGAGCCAGGAATAGCCCTTGAACACTGCCTGGTGTAGCCCACTCCCCACCCCCTCCAATAAAAGATGAAGCAGTAAAATTATTGGTTAATTTATAAAACCTACTTAATGTAAAGTGAATGTAATGTTTGAGTACCTTAAGCCCAAAGGTAGTTATAGTTTCCTTCATGGTGTCAACAATAAATGAAATGACTAATTGTTTGTAGAGATAATAATTTAATTAGAGAGGTCAGGAGGAAGAGCAATATTATTATTAACACAAATTTAGTTCTACTGAGCACTTTATATGCACCATCTAATTAATCCTTATAGAAACCCAATGCTATAGGTCATTTATCTTACAGATAAGGGAACAGAATCTCAGAAAGGTAAGTAGATGGCCTAGAGTTAAGAGCTAGTAAGTGGAAAATACTACTTTTAATATATTTTTCTTGGGTGCTATGTTTAGGGATTGCTTCCATGGTGCTTGGTGCTTGGTGGAAAATGTGGTGCCAGGATCAAACCTGGAGCTCACTTGCAAATCTCCTTAGGCAATATATTATCCTGCTTCTGAGGAAGAGGATTAGCATAAGGTAAACCCTGTCCATGGTAGAACTGGGAAAGTCAGAAATGAAGGATACTGCATAGCTGGAGATAAAGCTGTCAAAGAGAAAAAAAAATTAGATGTGTGTTATGTCAGAAGTTGAATACATAAAAAAAATATTGAATGTTGTGAGGGGTAGGAGAAGCATTTTTCAAAAATTTTGTTTTTGTTTCTTTTCCTTTAATTGCTTTGTTTTGGACGACATCCCCCGTACTCAAGGCTTACTCTGTTCTCTGGGGTCAGCCCTGATAGGATTCAGGACCAGAAGTAGTGCTGGGATTGACTGCAGATCAGTCACATGCAAGGCAAGCGCCTTACTGACTACACCGTCTCTCTAGTCCATAGCTGTTATTGTTATTTTTAAAAAAATACTTAAGAGTTCGGGGGTATGGTGCCGCCAGCAGGCAAGTGCATCAGCAGCCTGATGGTGCCTTCAGACTTCCAGATACCCCAAAAATTGCTGCTATGCCTTTGGCCAAACCCCAAAAACTTGGGGGCAAGTTTATCAAGAAAGTAAACGGCCAAAAGTTAGGTATGTTGGGAGACACACCCACAAACCACCTCCAGTTCAGCTATAGAATTGGAGGCATGGCCTCTCTGGTTCCTGATCGAACGCTTAATGGCCATGATCCCAGAAACTCAGAAACAAATCTCGAAACCCAATGGCTTTTGGCAGAAATGCTTCCGGTCCCCACAGTAGGTTACCAGCACTGGGCCACCCCAGGGGGGAAGGATGCTGTCCCTCTACCTGCTCCCTCTTGGCAGCTCGGTGGCAGCCATCCTCCAGAGGCCATTGGAGAGTCAGGTTTGGACCCACAGTGACGAGACACACAGGGCTTCATGGGCTGGGGGTGAAGCCTTTCCTTCCAGCCCCAAGAAGACCCCGAGTCACCAGTCACGAACAGCCTCTCTGACTCCTGATCAAGCTGCTTAACAGCCATGATCCCAGAGACTCAGAAACAAATCTCGGAAACCAGCGGCTTTTGGCAGAAATGCATCTGGTCCCGCAGTAGGTTAATGGCGCCAGACCACCCCAGGTGGGAATAGGTTTTGTGCCTTGGCCTGTTTCCCCTGGCGGCTTGGTGGATGCCATCCTCCAGAGGCCATTGGACATTCAGGTTTGGCCCGCAGTGATGAGACATGAGGGGCCTCATGGGATGGGAGTGGAACTGGCCCTTTCCTCCCTACCCTGAGGCCCTGGGTCATCGCCCACGAGCAACCTCTCTGCCTCCTGATCAAGATGCTTAACAGCCATGATCCCAGAAACTCAGGAACAAATCTCGGAACCCAGCAGGTTTAGCAGAAATCCCTCCAGGTTTATTGTTAAAATTTCAAAATTCTAAAATCATGCGGCCACTACTGCGGCAATACTCTTACATAAAAAAAATACTTAAGAGCACACAGAAGAAGATAATACAGCTGTTTTTCAGTAGAAAATTAGGTAATGGGGCTGGAGCGATAGCACAGTGGGTAGGGTGTTTGCCTTGCACACGGCCGACCCGGGTTCAATTCCCAGCATTTCATATGGTCACCTGAGCACTGCCAGGAGTAATTCCTGAGGGTAGAGCCAGGAGTAGCCCCTGAGCATCTCCTGGTAAGATCCAAAAAGCAAAAAATAAATAAAAAATTAGGGGGCTGGAGTGATAGCACAGTGGGAAGGGTGTTTGCCTTGCACGTGGTGGACCCGGCTGATTCCCAGCATTCCATATGGTCCCCTGAGCACTGTCAGGAGTAATTCCTGAGTGCAGAGCCAGGAGTAACCCCTGAGCATTGCCGGTGTGACCCTCAAAAAAGAAAAAAAATAGGTAAGAGATAGAAGCAATATATAGAAATTGAAGTATGGATGGCTTAAATATATGAGGAGATTCAGTACTGGGTAATGAGAAAAATGGAAATAAAATTATCTTGAGATATCACTGATAGAATTTTCACCGATTTATTCTTCTGTGTAAATGTAAAGAAATATGCACCTCGCAATATTTTTGTGTAGTAATGAATATTGGAGCCTGAAAGTACAATGAGTAAGCCATTTGTCTTGCATGCGGCTGAGCTGGGTTTGATCTCCAACATTCCACATGGTCCCCAGAGCACCACCAGGAGTGATTCCTGAGTGCAGAGTCAGGAATAACCCTGAGCATTGCCAAGTTTGGCCCCAAAACTAAAAATAGCAATAAGTTTGGGATGGTACGATTTGGGGAACTTTAAAAGCATTCACTTCGACTATACTTTTTTTGCCTCTTTGGGATATATTCCCAGGAGCCCTGCCACAGAGGCAGAGTGGGATGGAGGGGTGGGGGGTTATGGAGTGTGGGAGGGATACTGGGACCCATGGTGGTGGAAAATGTGCACTGGTGGAGGGATGGGTATTTGATCACTGTATAATTGAAACCCAAGCACAGTTGTAAGTCTACAACTGTACCTCATGGTGTTTCACTAATAAAAATGTTAGAAAAATAAAAATAAAAGCATTCATTGTTGTATTTATGTAGTGTTTGTAGTACTTACAGTGAGCAGGTTTTTAAAGTAGTTTTAAATTTTAAAATACTATAAACATTTCAGATGAAAACAGCTAAATATTGTTTTCTTTGTGTGCTCTTAAGTATTTTTTTTTTTTACGTAGGAGTATTGCTATTTATTCTGCCATTGATTAGGCTGACTGAGTTCGACATGAACTCCACCTTACCTTTTTTTTTTTTGAGAGTCCACCATTCTGTTTTCCATAGCAGTTGAGCCATTAACGTTCCCAGAAGCAATATAAATGTTCTGCTCTCTCCATATCTTTTCCATACTTGTTATGGTCTCTTTTCCCCATCGGGGCTGCTTTTTATAACAACCATCCCAGTATGTGTGAAGTATCTTATTACAGTTTTATTTGCATTTCCCTAATGATTATTGATCTTAAGTATCTTATTGGTCAGCTGAGTATCTCTTATGGAAGAAAATGTGTATAGTTATGTTGTTCATTTTTATTTGATTTTGAGTCCTTTATATATTTTTATTAGTGACTCCTTATTGGATATATGATTTGCAAATATTTTTCCCATTCAGTGGATTGCCATTTCACTCTCTAGAAATATCCTTTGATGTACCAAGTTTAAAAACTTTCCCTTGGCTTTACTGAGATAATCGTTTTAAATTTTGATAAAATAACAATCTAGTTTCTTCTTTTACTGCCTCTGTGCTTGTGGTGTCACATTTAAGAAATCTCTCTAAACCCAAAGTCATGAAGCTTTCCCCTGTGTTGTGCTTTTGTCTAAAACATCTTGGGCAGGGGATGGAGTGATGGTAGAGCGGGTGGGGCTCTTGCCTTACACACTGCTGACCTGGGTTCAATTTCCAGCATCCCATTGGTCCCCCAAGCACTTCCAGTAATAACTCATGAGTGCAGAACCAGGAGTAACCCCTGAGCATTTATAGGTGAGGCCTGCAATCCCAACGAAACAAAAAGTCTTGAGTTTTTTTAATCTTTTGTTTGGGTCTTTGAGACATTATAGATCATTTTTTTATATGGTATAAGGTAAACTTCATTCTCAGTGATATTCTTGTTGAAAAGACAGCCCCTTCCCCTCGAATGGCATCAGTACCTCTTTTGAAAACGTTTTGTCCATCAACTGATTACAGTAGCTTCTTTCTTCCCACTTCTCCTATATACACCTATAAGCCGTAAATCCCACACTAGGCTTCATCTCCGGTGGCGTGAGTCCCAGCAGACAGGCTGCTGCACAAGTGGGACCCTCTGTGGTGGAACTGCCTAAGGACTCCAAGCTGGTTTCAGCTGAGAAATCTCTGATTCTGACCTTCTGTGTTTCCCTAACAGTCTCGAGATTTTCATAAGGAAGAAATGAGAAAAGTTTCTCAAAGTGCTTTTCTCTCGGCATACTGCTGCTACTTGCTTGTTTTGCATTATCTGTCCAACATTGGACCTTTTAACCCAGGTTGTCCTCATATTTTAGGTCAAACCACATTTTAGAAATATGGAGTCACATCTAAATTATATCTTTATTTGGGTCAGAGGGGTTGGGCCCCCTCTGTTGGGCCCCACAGTACTCAGGGCTTACGCCTGTTTCTGTATGCAGGGATACCTCATTGCGGGTTTTGGGAGACCATATTGGGGGGTGGGTGGGCAGAGATCAAACCCAGCTTGGCTTTCTGCAAGGTTTTCTCCCCAGTGTCCTATTTCTCCGCCCCTGCCACCCTCTATTGTGTCTTGTGCCCCAACTCCTAGTTCCTTTAACCCTTTCACTTACTCCAGCCACTGCTGAGGTAGGTGGTTTTCACAGGCTTTGATCTGATACACTAACACGCAGCCTGGGGGTTGTACTGGCCCACCTCAACCACCGCTCCTGCCTTCCCCCTGCCCCCAGCTGACAATAGCAAGAAGGCCTTTGATAAATGGTATAATGGACAGTAGATATCGTTTCCCTCCTTTAATCTCTGGAGCAGCTTACTTGGGGGATACACTTCATAAGTTTCCTCCCAAGTTCTGGCTGGATGGAGCAGTGTGGCTGGGTGCTGGACAGCCCAGTGTAACATGACCTTGTGTTGGGAGTGGCCAGACCAGTGTAACATGTCCTTGTGTTGGGGTGGGCGGGGGCTTCCTGTTTTCTCTCCCTATCCTTTACTCTTGGCTTCTCTTGGATTTTTCTTTCTTTTCTTTTTTTTTTTAAATGAAATTATCTGCCTAATCACACAAAAACACTGTGCTTCAGGGGTACTCAGGCGTTTGCGCAAAGCACGGTCGGTCTGTGGCTGATGAACAGTGAAGGTTTCAAGTACACAGGGATTAAATCTTGGCTGGGGAGACTAACGCTCACTCCTCGAAGGAGGCCAAGTGTGCATGAGGCTGAGTCAGGTGATGGCACGGTATGTAGAAGGCTGGTAGGCAGTTGCTATTATTTTAAAAAAGTCATTTAATTTACTAAAACATCTTAATTTCCCAAGGCACTTCAGTAGCTTTCACAAAAAATATGGTTTTCAACCTTGCGAAATACATGCTTTAGGAGTACCATGGTAACATAATCAGCAAAGAAAAGACAATTACACTGAACACAAAATATCTCCCCCACCCCAGCCCATATGGCACAGCTCTGAAAGACTGAATACAACTTAAGTTTCTTCTTTGTTATTCTCTAGCCACCCCCCACCCTCCTCATTAAGCTTTCATAAAAGGCACACACACACACAACGTACACAACAGCATTTCTGGCACTCAGAAGTGCTAGAGGTTAAGGCTGGTAAGCCCTGCCCAAGTGGCAACTGTAGGCCACTACCAGAGTGATTAAACAAACAAACAAACAAACAAACAACCTTTTTTACTGGGTTCAAAAAAGACACAAACCAGGAGTCTAAAGAACCAGTCTTTCCAAGTCTACTGTGCAGGGCAAATAACTTAAAGAGAAAAAGACATAACAAACAAACAACAAAGCATGAATAAAGCCCACAAAATAGTTTTAAGAGAAGAGAGCGGGCTTGTTCCTCTTTCTCACTTCCTTCAAACCATACCTAAGAAACCTTAGTAGCGAGCAGCTTGGATTTCCACAGCAGGATGCAATGATGCGTCTGCGATGGGCCTGGGCAAGTCAGATGCTACATCAGATGTAAACAAGTCTGCCCACTGGCTACACCGAGTGTTCGGAGCGGACGGACCCAGGTGCTGCCCTGTGTTTGGCAGCTGCCCCATCCTCCCTATCAATTACCTTCAAGTTTCCCCAGGCCTGTGATTTCCTGCTCTGGGGAAACAACAACCTGTTATTCCTGGTATTGAAAAATTGCGAGAAATCAAACTCTGTGAATTTTCTTTTTTTTCCTTAAAGTGCACCATTAGAGAGAAGATTGGTGGTGGGGGTGAGGAAGATGAGCCCTACCTGGTTTCTCAAGCCTTCCCAACCTGAAATTAAAGTGGGAATTTAGAAGAGGCCTCTTCGAGTTTCCAAATCCCACTGGGTCCCGAGAACAGGAAACTTCTTAGGAGGTGCAAAGTCCACTGTAATAGTACCTATCTGAAGGTGTCTGTGGGGCCAGGGGCAGTGTTCCAGGAGGGCATGTGGGCCTTAGGTCCATAACTGGCCTCTGAGACAAGCTGTCCATCCCCTAGTGAGACACATCCAGGGTCCACAGGACAGACGACAGAGACAGCCACTGACAGCCGTGTCTGCAACAGCTGGAGTGTCTCCTCTTTCCCTTCTCACTTGCAGGCGGCTGTGTTACAAGGCTGTGCTTTTCAGCACCCTGGGGTTTTCCTCACCATCTTTTAGTGTCTTTGTGTGGTTTGGAGCTGGCCTGTATTTTATCCTGTAAAACCAAGCCAAACAAGTGTTAGTGTGATCTTAAAAAACAAACAAACAAATAAACAATGAGTCTCAAAGCCAACAAAACCCAAAACTGGGCTGGAGTGATAGTACATGAGACTGTGCATGTGGCTGACCCAAGTTCAATCCCTGGCACTCCATATGGTCCCCTGAGCTCTTCCAGGAGTCATCCCTGAGTCATCCCAGGAGTAAGTTCTGAGCACCGCCTGGTGTGAGCCAAAAAACCTCAAAACCCAAAACCAAACCAAACCTAGAACTGAGGACATCTCACATGAAGGGGGAAGAAAATCATTAGCCGACTCTTAATGTTTCTTTTTCATCTCTGCACTCCACTGCGGCTACAGAGATGGGCCTGGCACCAAGGCGGCCTGCGCCAGGTCAGATGGGCGAGAAGAGTGGCAAGCACCCCCCTGTTTCTGACCCTCTGCTGGCCACACTGGTGGAGAGAGCATTTGAGGGGAGCCCTACTCTGAGGCTCCTGACCTGAAACGGGCCAGGCTGACTCCGGACACGGTGACCAGGGAGGGTTCCTTACCCTTTGACCCTTAGCATCTGGTCGATGGTGTCTGGGAGCGGGGTGCCGAAGCTCTCTGGGAGGAATAAGGTGAGGATGGCTGTCAGGATGGTCAGACTTCCCATGAGGATGTAGGGCAGGAAGCGGTCATAGGCACCTGGGGCAAAGCAAAGCCCCCCCGCACGGGGTACAGTCAGACCCCAATGCTCCCACGGGGGTGGATCACCTGCCTTCCTGCTTCTCCCACAAAATGAGCTGAGAGATTAGACTGTGGCCCCTAGGCAGGTCTCCAGGGCGGTGAGGGGAGAAGTTCAGGAGAAGGTGGCTGGGCCACCATGAGCAGCACGAATCTTATTTCCCAGTGTTGGGTTCCTGGGACTCCAGGGAACACTGAGTTCTCGTCCAAGGAGAGGGAAAACTCCGCCACCTCTCCAGATGTGTCACACCCCATCTGGTCTGCCTGAGGTAAAAGCATGGAGGTGTCTCGGCCTGTCAGGTCTACTCAGGAGCGCCCAAAGCATCCCGGGCACTGTAGGGCCAGCTGCCAACTCTTCCCGACAAAGCACTGGCTAGGCAGCAGTGGCTGCCATGAGAAAACGGTTGTGAGGAAGAGCAAAATAGGTCCCTGTTACATAAAACAGCACAAGTCCAGTCTTCTCACAGAATGAACCTATTGTGTCAAGTCCTCAAGTTACATAATCCTGGGTTTACTGTCGTGAACAAGCACCCTGGCCTTCATGTTCCTTTTAGACTCTAATTCCAAATAGACCTTTCTCCCATTAAGCACACGGGGTCCCTAAGCCTCTATGCAGTTCTTCAGACAACAGACATGAATTCTTTTTTTTTTTTTTTTTTGAGAACACTCTCCAGGCAGAGATCCAGTATCAGATGGGTCCCATTTGCCGTGGGCGCCTGTCTCCCTGTGAACAAGCCATTTCCGGCTCATATTAAAGCCAACCAGCACTGCCCACCCCCGTTCCTGCCCATCCTCCTTCCCCATGGGACTTACCAAGGTAAACGAAATAGGGGGACACAATGCTGCCCAGGCGGGAGGCAGTGGAACTGACCCCCACGCCCATGTTTCGAACCACCGTGGGGTACAGCTCGGCTGTGTACACGTAGACCATGGAAAAGGCGGCAGTGACTCCAAACTTGCCCACCATCACCAGGATTGTAGCCAAATAATACAGATCTGAGGAAAAGCAAAGAAAGCAGAGTAGCGTCCAACCCAAGGCACCCTGCCATAGAGAGTGCAAGTCCTGGTCTTGTTTTCACTTGTCTGGGCCACATCCAGGAGCTACTCCTGGCTCTGTGCTTTGGGTTTGATCCCGTTACTGCTCAGGGGATCATGTGGTTCCAGTGATCAAACCAAGGCTCTTACATGTACTCCGCCTGCTGAGGTATCTTCCTGGGCCCTAGGGTGCCAATCTTTCCTTTTTATCCCCTTTTTTAGTTCCTGAAACAAACATACTTTCTTTTTTTTTCTTTTAGGGTGTGGGGGAGTGGAGGCAGTTTCTAAACTATAGTTTCTGGGGCTGGAGTGATAGCACAGCACGTAGGGTGTTTGCCTTGCACGTGGCTGACCCGGGTTCGATTCCCAGCATCCCATATAGTCCCTGAGCACCGCCAGGAGTAATTCCTGAGTGAAGAGCCCAGAGTAACCCCTGTGCATTGCCGGACGTGACCTAAAAAGGCAAATAAATAAATAAATAAATAAAATAAACTATAGTTTTTGTAACTCCCTAGTGTAGAATAAGGTGTGGGATAATACCAAATGGAGGTGGGGATGCAGGAGACTCTCCTCACTGGAGACCACCAGTGTGAGCCTCTCAAGAGCACAATTAAACCTGATTTTCTGAGACCCAGGAGACAGATCAGGGGCCAGGAGCTCATGCCTTATATGTGCAAGGACCTGAGCTGCATCCCTGGTACCCATGTCCCTCCCCCTATTCCCCACATTACCAGGTATGGCTCTAGTAGTCCCCAGGTCTGGTTGGCTCAGTATCACTGGGAGTGGCCAGAAGTCCCCTGAGCACTGCTTGGGAAGCACCCCTCCCCCATTATGACCCCTATTTTTCTGTTTTTTTTTTTTTTTTTTTTTTTGCTTTTTTGGGTCACACCCGGTGATGCACAGGGGTTACTCCTGGCTCTGCATTCAGGAATTACTCCTGGCAGTGCTTGAGGACCATATGGGATGCTGGAAATTGAACTCGGGTCAGCCCTACCTACTGTGCTATTGCTCCAGCCCCAAGGTCCCTATTTTCTATACCAGAAGTCGTTACAGTCACGTCAGAGATTCAGCTGTCACCCCAGAATCTCCGTGCCATGAAAAATAATGGAGGATGGATGTATGGGTGAGTGGCAGTTCAGTTTCAGGACATTCATGCCAACGCCCCATTCAGATCTCACCTGACAGGCCAGCAGACCCTTCGTAATGTTCTTCTCTGCCATTCTCCAGTGTCATTAGCCAGTGAGGACACACCGTGAGGGGCCAGAGAGAGAGCACAAGCTTTGCATATGGCACTGCATGGTGCCCTGAGCACTTCCAGAAGCAACCTCCCTGAGCACTGAGCCTAGAGTATCTTCCATGTACTTCCAGATGTAACCCAAACCCAAAACCAATTTTAAAAAGGTCTACGAGTCACCCTGACTTTGGGGTGAACCTCTATATGCATCTTGGTGCCCTGTCATGCTGCAGTGGGGGCTGTTCTAGTGTAGTACTGCCAGCTTCAGGGGCCCCCAACCCATCACAGAGGCCCCCAAATCCCTGGGTACACTGATGTTCTGGCACCAGGGTAGACATGTGAGGGGCCATCGAGAAGGGCTGCTCCCTCCCATCTGTGAGCTACCCAAGACTGCTTCAGAAACAAAACACTGCCTGGCTTCGATCCCCAGCATGCTATGGTCTCCTGAACACTGCTGGGTGTAACCCCCTCCAAGAAATTCTGCTCATTCTTGTGGTACCCCCTCAGGGACCTGGTTCATCCATTCACCCTCTCCTTGTTGTGGCTTTCCCCATTACTTCCTCTGCATCATTGACCAGGAACTGCCCTGTCCCAGGTACGGGGTCTGAGACTCCACTGTTATCAACTAGTTTTCCTTGTCCTGCCCTGTTACTACAAAAGGCCCCTGTCTGCACCATAACCATCCTCTGTGTGACTTGCCTGTCAGGTCTGCAGGACTGGAGGATGAACTCCAGGAGGGACAAGGTTCTGCCTATTACCCTTCCTGCCACCCTGCAATGAGCAAGTAGCTCCAGATGGACCACCCCCCACCCTACCCCCCTGCCCCCGGAGGCATTCCCAGCCCCTAGAGCCCAAAATGCAATAAACAGGGAACCAGGAGAGGGCCAGGCTGAGCAGCCATGGTGACGGCCCTCGCTCCTCTGCTATACTCTGGAGAAAAGTAGCAGCAACCACACCTGAACTGCATGGAGAATGAAACTTGCCACTCGCTCTGGAGCTCCTATTTCCACCTTCCCACAGCAAAGGTGGTGGCAAGCACCGGGTTGGGGACGGCCATTCTCTGAGTTTCATAGTGAAGAACGCCGCCTGGCAGGTGAGCTGGGCAGGACCCGGCCTGTTGTCAGTGTGTCTGCAGGAGCCAGCCCGGTAGAGGCCAGGGGACTCACAGCTGTGACGCTGACAACACTGGCCACCTACCTGCGGGCACCAGCTGCACGAAGAGCAGCACGCTGCCACCCAAGAAGAGCGCAGCGGCCATGGAGTAGCGCCGGGGTAGGTGCCGCAGCAGCAGCCAGGCCAGCACGTAGGCCGGGACTTCCACCACGGCCGACAGCAGGCAGTTCACATACACGTCGCCATGCAGGTTCGGTGTGTCGAGGGACAGCCCGAAATAGCCCACTGATATGGTCAGCCTGGAAGCAATGCAGAAGGAAAGCTGGAGAGAGGCAGTCACACGCCTTCACACTCCCGAACTATAGCACTGGCAGGAAATTCGAAACTGCCCGCTGCGAGAGGGCAGTGGACTTAACCCCGTGTCTCACCGCTAAGAAGCAAACATAACTTCCCCCAGCCCAGCATAAACCGTGCCAGAGCACTTCCAAGAATGTTCCAAATAGAAAGTGGCTCGGAAAAAGAAAAACAATATTATATAATTCAGATAGGTTTGCTCTGATTGAAAAAGCAAACTAAACCGTGACTCCAGTTTTTACCTCTCAGCTGTGATAATCCTAAACTGAAGCACTGACAAAACCTATATCCTGACTCTAAGGTCCCTCACCCAGCTACCAAGAAGGAGAGGCTGTGGCAGAATTGGAGGGAGAAGATCAATAACGATCATTAGCTTGGGCATTTGGAGAAAGAAGACCCCAAATGCCCGGAGCCACTAGCCTGGAATAGACTGGTCAGGGGTGGATGTCCAAACCCCACCAAGATCATGGAACTGGGATGCGGTGGCGGGAGGTGCCACAGTGGGCTCCATGTTCCACACTGTCCCTGGCCCAGGCCCTCCCTCTGCAGGCACAAAGCCTGTGGGTGTTCAACAGCACTGGCCGACTGGACCTTGAGGGATGGGACCGTTACCAACTCAACTTCAGGCTGAAACCATAACCGGGACAATCATGCAGGAGGGCTTGTGCGGGAGCCCCTGGAAACGGAGAGCAGGAGAGTCTGCAGGAGCTCCGGGAGGGGTGACTCACGGCTGGCAGGCTGCTACGGTGGAGAAGGGGTGGGGTGCTGCCCCTGAGGAATCCTGGGCCATTCCATGGAACTGGGTGACTCATGATACCACTCCTCCCTGGCTAGTCCCCAAGGGGGCAGAATAGCCACAGCTGGCTGAGCCTCGCAGCAGGGACTCCGAGATGCCCAAATCTCCCTAGCCCAGTGGCCTGTGGCCACCGGGCAGGAACTCACAAAGCCTGCCTGACACAAAGGGTATAGTGCACTGTGTGAAGGAACGTCAAGGAGCTTCCGGCTTCAGGTCCTGCCTCTGAGACAGTCTCTGGACAGCCAGGAGGAGGATATCCTGCTTCCACATTTCTAGAAAGTATTCAGCAGCCTCTGGCTCCTAAAGGACATGGTGTCTTGACTTAGCTCCTTCAGAAAAGCCTCACTTGCCCTTCTCAGTGTCAGAGGCACTGCTAGACTAGGATACACCGTGAGGGAGGACTCCACCCCTCCAGGGCTCTTAGGGATTCCCCAAAGACCTAGAGTGCCCCCACTAAAGCTCTGCAGCAGTTTTCATTCCTTTTTAATTAAAAAAATTTTTGTTTTAATTTTTAAATTTTTGTGTGCAGTATGTACTTCATTTGCTCGAGGCCCTCCCGTTGATCATCGATTTGCTCGAGCGGGCCCAGTAACGTCTCCATTGGAGACTTTGTTGTTACTGTGTCTGGCCTCTATGTACTTCATTTATTTACTTATTTATTTTGCTTTTTGGGTCATACCTAACGATGCTCAGGGATTGCTCCTGGCTCTGCACTCAGGGGTCACTCCTGGCGGTGCTTGGGAAACCATATGGGATGCTGGGAACTGAACGCGGGTTGGCTACATACAAGGCAAATGCTCTATGCACTGTGCTATCAGTCTGCCCTCCCCCCCCCCCCACTGCCCCGCCCCATTCTCCTTTTCTGAGATTCTATCCAAATTCCAAGACTCTCTTCCCTCTCAAGCCCGTTCCTCTGACTCCCCAGTGACACAGGCTCTCAATTTTGGTCTGACATGTCCACATTCAAGAGGTTTCCCTGCCGCAGCCAGAAAGGCCTGAGGTGGTCTGGGCCCCTTAGGCCGCGTGACTACGCACCACAGGATTATGGACATGATGGTGACCACTCTGATGTTCCGCGTCTGGAGCAGATCCAGAATGCTGTGTGACTGCGCCTTGCTGGAATTCAGGTCTTGCAGCTGAACAAACGACAAAGGCATGGAAGGGAGAGACTCAGAGACTCAGTCACAGGCCCAGAACCCTGCCTGCTTGGCTCTCTGTGCCTCTGAGGTGAGGCTTCTTTGGCTGTTTTCTTGGAAAGAAGGGGAAGAAGAGTGGTGAAATTGGTAGTGGTGGTGGGGGGGCGGGCAGGTGCGCTTTCTCAGGCTTTGCTGGTGACAATTCAGTGAACATGAACCAGGGGGAAAAGTAGGTGACCCGGCCTCAGGGCAGGGCCAAGCCCATTCTGACTCCTCGGCCAGCCTCCCTGTCAGTGGCCACATTCCAGAGAGGCCTGGAAGCATTCTTTCCCTAGGTTGGCGCGCTGCCCTCTGGGTCAGAGGGAAGTGGGCGGTGCAGTTTATTGATCTGAAATTTTAAGAGAATTAATGTTTTGCATGCTCATACCATGTAGCTACTGGGCTACTTCCAAGGGTGGTGGTGATGGTGGGGGGAAATCTCGGATAGAAAAACAGGAAAATTGACCTCAGCTTCACCCAGAGTAACTTCCTATGCAATTCGGCACAGCCAAGGACATTAATAAACCACACGTCTAAACACACTGATGTTGCTTTCTTAAGCAAACCCAGCTTTGGAGCTTGTTTTTCCTGACTTAGCAGTTCAACAGAAGGTCAACTTTTGACTTAATGGATCCCTGAAATAGCCTCATTTTCTCAAAGAAGGCCGTGGGGCTCGGGGCTCACCCAGACTGCCCCTGACTCAACTGTGCGCTCGGCCGCTTCCCTGCTCCCTGCCTTTGGTACAGGCTGCCATCCCAATTGGCCTGAGGGGCAGCTGTTGCGGGGCCAGGACTGGGGGTGACCAGTGGCTATGTGCTGCCTCTAATAAGGAATCTCCTTCCCCAGCTCAGATCTGCCTCTCGTGTCCCAGACATCCACCAGGTCAGCTGGGGCAGTGCTCCTGTCAGATCAGAGACACATTCGTGACTCCCTCAGCAAAGATAGTCTTAAGCCCTCCCCCAATCATGCAAGACTGGGGACAAGACACCAGCCAGCCCCAGGCACCCGGCAAAGCCAGAACATTAGTCATGGCGTGAGAGTGAGCATGTGCATGGAGGGAGGGGTGGGGCAGGAGAAAGGGGCGGGCGGCTGATGATATACAACTGCCAGGCAGTGGAAGGACACTAGACACTTGTAACGCCACATCTATTTTTGCTTCGTATTTTAGGTACTGTGCACTTTTTCTTTTTTTTTTTAGATGACAAAGTACCTAAGGTTTAAAAAATGGTTTTCCCCAACACTGGCTTTGTGAAAGACCTCTTACTCATTAAGAACACTTATTATTGGGGCTGGAGTGATGGCACAGTGGGGAGGGCATTTGCCTTGCATGCGGCCAACCCGGGTTCGATTCCCAGCATCCCATATGGTCCCCAGAGCACTGCGAGGAGTAATTACTGAGTGCATGAGCCAGGAGTAACCCCTGTGCATCGCCGGTTGTGACCCAAAAAGCAAAAAAAATTAAAAAAAAAACCAATTTATTATTGTAGCAACGGTTAAACTATACGGTTACCTAGAAGGGAAGAATGTAAAGTATGAAAACCTAAGATCCATAGAAAAGATGAAGAGATTTTGACAGTTGACACTTTCTCATCAATGTCTGCTGTGTTTTTGATAGGGGCCTCGATGCTCAGTCCAGCGGTGTTCCCCTCCAGGTCTTGGGAGGCAGAGCTGGGGGGTTACGGGGCCACACCCAGTGGTACCTGGGAAGGAGTCTATGGTTGGGGGTGGGGTGGGAAGGGATCAAGTTCAGGGCTTCCCACATGCCCCACGGTTTGTGCTATCTTCCCAGTCCCTCAGCATGAATTTTTGAAGGGCCCGACGGGGGACATTGGGGGGGTGGATAGGGAGCTGCCAGACAGGGTGAGGGGAGGGCTGCGCTCCTGGGCGCAGTGAGGGTTCCAGGGCTGTGTAGTGTTCGCACCTGGCAGGCAAGTCAGGGTCACTGAGCCCTCTGCCAGCTCCCAGGCAGCGCTTACCTCACTTGGGTCAAAGATGGTGGAGGGCGCAACGATCCCATTGATTTTGGCAGCCTTGCGGATGATGACCTCGGCCTCCTGAAACCGTCCCTGAGAGATGAGCCACCGGGGGGACTCAGGGATGAACCTGGAAGGACACGGAGCAAGCACTGACTGAGCTCTTCCTGCTGGACAGACTGACCTGGGAGAGCCTAAGCACAAGCGGTTCATGGAGGTTTCGGGCCCAGAGCTTGTGATTTCCAAGGCCAAAGCAAAGACATGGTCCAGACCACACTCAGCAGTGCCCTGATGGGTGAACTCAGTACTCTGGGTGCGTGGGCTCTGGAGAGGCCTGCACACCGCCATGGGATTCCGCTGTGGGCCACCTTCACGTCTGAAGATTCACGATGCCCCCTTGTGGACACTAAGGTCACAGGCGCAAGATAGGGCCCTGAACCCCATGTCTGAGGTCAGCCCCGCCCAGCCCACTCTAGCCCCAGCCCTGGCCTTGCTGTAAATTATTTCCTGCTTGTCCCAGTGTCCACAGAAGCATCTGGATTGGTCTCTTAGACTCTGTTTTTTCCTTATCTCTACCCCTGATTCACCTAACTGACTTGTCAGCCTCCTCTTATCCGGGCGGCTGGGTGTTCTGAGACTCTGCAGATCTTATTTTTCACCCCACAGGCGGCCCCAGCCCTTGGGTCATGACCAGGGGTCCTGCTGTGGAATCCTCTCCCACGAGTCTCTGCCACGAGTCTCACACTGATCTCCCCTTCCCCAGGGGTGAGGGGCATAGCCTATCTCAGCACCTCCTTCTGTGCCCAGCCCTTTCTGTGGAATGGGCTTCCTCTTCCCTTCCAACAACTCAGACTCAGTAGCTTCCTCTGTGGAAGGCTTCCACCAGGAGGGCTTCCACTTCCTGACACTGCCATTCTGCCTCTCCCGGTGCCACAGGCACCGAGACCTTGGCAGTACACAGCCAGCACCAGGGCTGAAGCATTCCTGCCCCGCAGGTTAACAACTTCCGGTCGGGGCACATGGTGGATCCCCCCACATGTTCCAGCTACTGCCTCTTCTTCTCCCTGCGCTCTGACCACCCAGGCACCCGGCTGAGAATATGTGTGTGATGCTTGTTTTTCGCCGTTCTGAGTGTGTGTGTGTGTGTGTGTGTGTGTGTGTGTGTGTGTGTGTGTGTGTATGGGGGGTATGGAGTGGGACTGGAAATTCTGAAACAAAACATACTTTTGTTCAAGAATCTACTTCCTGTGTCTGGGAGCCCAGATGGGGATTTGTGAGTTGCTACTGCCCCCTAGTGAAGGCCCGGAGGAAGACACCCGGGGCCAGGGCCCCGCACTCACCACCAGAGCACCACACACAGCACCCCAGGCACCGTCAGCGCCAGCAGCAGCATCCGCCAGTCTCTGATGAAGTAAGCAAACAGGGGCAGCAGCATGAAGCCAACTGCGTAAAAGATGCACACTCCTAACGTGGAGAATATAATACGAATTGACTTGCCAAGAATTTCTGTTCCTGTTCAAAACAAGGGAGGAGTCATGTTAGTATATAAATTTAGTCTATTTCCTTATTAGACCTCTACTGCATGATTTTCAACATAAAGATAAGAAAGCAACCCGAATTCTCTCTAAGTGTCTGAGCCTAGGGAAGTTGGGATTCTGATGGTCTGTCCAAGACTATCTGACTGACTGAGGCCATTCCGGCCCCTCGTTCCTCCCACAAAAAGTTTCTTCCCAGAGTCATATGCTACTAAAGATGCCAAGTTAGGCTCAGTAGTTAGTCCTCCATGAACTACTGAGAACTTATTAAGGGTGAGTCATTAATAAACCGCACACTGATTGTTATTAAGGGGAAAAAAACTGTTCTATTAAATGTGGAGAGGAAAAAAAAAAACTTTCCACAATATAATACAAGGAACCCGACGATCAATAAGTTAGGATCAGCTCAGTGAGATGGGCAACTTTCCAGAGAACACGTTGATGTCCTACAGCATATACTGAGGTCAGCCCTTGAAGGTCATCGGTGCGGTGCTGCTGGGCCATTTCAGTGCTGAGGAAGCAGTTTTCTTCCTGGCAGGGGTGCCAGCCAGGCCCCTGCTCCTCATGTCATGCCTCCATCTTTTTATTTATTCAGTCCTGGGAGGTGGCAGGCCCAAGGACAGGACTCAATTCAGTCCAGCAAAAGTGCTGCTGGGGCCGTTGCTTGACTCAGTTTCTCTGCCTACAAATTAGGTTCACCAATAAATCCCAGTCACTGTCGCTAGAGACCACTTGCCCTTGAGGGACATCACGGCTGTTTCCAGAAAGTGTTTGGTAGAATGATGGCGAAACACAGAATCAAGTACTCAACTCCAACTGGAGGGCCATACCCAGGACAAATGCTGCCACATAGTTGGAGATCTGGCCCATGCCTACAAGGAAAAACAGCACGGAAAACATCTCAAAGTTCTTCGAGAAGACCTGCAGGAAGCTGAAGCCTGTCTGCATGCCCATGGTGACAAACAGCACATTCTTCCGGCCAAACCTGGGAAGGAAAGGAGAGTGACAGAGAAGTAGCTGCAAGGAACCTGCGAGAGGGTCTGTCCCCAGAGCCACTCACGGAGGAACCTCTTGTGCAGGAACAGTCCCCCTCCCCAGGGCCACCATGCAGTCTGGGGTTGCCTAGAAGGCAGTGCCACAACCACAGTGGCCGCCAGGGAGTGAAACACATCAGCTCCTGCTTGGCTCCAAACACTGGGATATAAGTGAAAAATCAGTTATTTAGAAGATGAAACATCTCATTAAAAATGAGTAAATTGGAGGGTTGGGGCGATAGCACAGTGGGTAGGGCATTTGCCTTGCATGCGGCCAACCTGGGTTCGATTCCCAGCATCCCATATGGTCCCCTGAGCACCGCCAGGAGTAATTTCTGAGTACAGAGCCAGGAGTAACCCCTGTGCATTGCCAGGTGTGACTCAAAAAGCAAACTAAATAAATAAAAATGAGTAAATTGGTAAATAGGCAAAACAAACATTGGTCCTGACTTGCCTACATCAACTATGTAAACTGTAATCAAAACCAGATGAGGGAAGGACCAGAGAAACAGTACAGGGGTTACTGTTGCCTTGCAACCTTACTTCAAACCCTAGGAGCCTATGGTCTCCCAAGTACTACCAGGTGACACTCCTGAGCACAGAGCCAGGACTAGCCCCAGAGCACCAGCAGGTATGGCCCTTACCCTCTTCTACCTCCCTCCCCCAACCCTTCTATCTCCCAAAAAAGATGAGGGAAAGGATTTGGATGGGGGGGTGTTGGGTTACACCTGGCAGTGCTCAGGTCTTACTTCTGGCTCTGCACTCAGGTATCACTCCTGGTGGTGATTGGGGGACCATATATATATATTGTATCACTAGTATGAAGTTTGCTGAGCCTCTAACATATAGCAGTAGGGATAGGGATATTATGGAGGAAAATTTCTCTTATGTCCTCAATCAAGGAGCTTATTGTCAAGCTCAGCATTTCTCAAAGCAGGTGATTCTTCCCCAGTGGAGTAAAGATGGATCCAGAGGAACTGTAGCAGCCCTGGGGGCTGGTTGTGTGTGTTTGTGTGTGTGGTGGTGGTGGGGTGGCAGGGTGTTGGGGGTGTTAGGGAGGGTCTCTCTATTTTGGTCCCTTGAAAATGGTAGATTTCTAGGGGATCACTGAATGATTTTTCCCTCCTGAAAACTGGGCAGTACATCAAATAAGTCTAGGAACTCTGGCCTAGTCTGTGAGAGAGTAATCACACTTCAAATGACCCATCATAGGGTTGCAGCTATAGTACAGCGGGTAGGGCGATTGCCTTGCACACAGCCAAACCGGGTTCGATCCCAGGGATCCCATATAGTCCCCCAAGTACTGCCAGGAGTAAGCCCTGAGCACAGCCTGGTATGGCCCCAGCTTCCCCCCAAAAAAGAGTTCCCCCTACAGATGACCCATCAAAGCACTGAAAGTGTCATCACTGAAAGTGATGCTGAGACAAGTGTCCCGGGCATCCAGGCCCACCAATGGCACAGCCCAGGAAGCCCCTTTACTCGGGGGTCAGCTGGCTGTGGGCAGAAAGAGCTCCCTGATGGGAAGGACACCAAGATGAGGTCCAAAGGAAAGGTGATGAGGCCTGCAGTGATGTCACTGGACAGTGAGGGGGACGTACATTAATCATACGATAACCTTTAGTTTCCAGTTTGGAAGAGGTGCTCAAGGGTTCAGGAAAGCAGGGTGAACTGGGGGTCTTCTGAGGGGAGGGGAGCACAGCAGACTGTGAAGAGCACATGACGAACAGAAGGGTCCAGTGTGGCCGGCGCCAGAACGCCCAGGGCTGGGGAGGGGCTGGACTCCGGGGCCTTTGCAGCACTGCTTGAGAGCTTGGGTTCTCCTCATCACAACAGGTTTTTGCTTTGGTCTGGGTGCTACTAACATCTAGTAGGTAGAGGCCGGAGATGCTGCTAAACATCTTACAGTGCCCAGCACAGCCCCCCACAAAGCAGTTCTCGGACTCAAAACATCAGTATGTGTTTCACAACTTGCAGCTCACTGCAAGTGAATTGGCAGGCAGCAAGCGAAACGAAGTAAGCCAGAGGGAGGTGAACAAACACCAATGACCTCACTCGTGCGGCACAGAGAGAGACAAAACAAGGGAACAGACAGGAGCCGACAATGACAAACCCTTGGCCTTAGATTATCACTGATTAACAAGCCACAGGGGGAGGGGAAGATAAAATGAAGATGGAGGTGGGGACCGGAGGTGACATAGGGATAGTGGCGGAGGGCCGTGAGCATTTTGGGGATGGTGGGGTGCAGTAACTTTATACCATAAACTTTAACACTTATAGCTGCATTACCTAATCTATAATGAAAACAGTTTAACAACCAAATTCCTACTCCCAACCCAAACAAGCTGGGGGTGGGGGGAAGGGACCACAACACAAAGGCTGCAGCATCTTGTAGAAGGCAAGTGTTGGGGACCCAGATAACCAAAGCATCTGCACAGCACCAGGGAAGCCCTGAAGCAGCAAATGAGTGGTACCCCGCCCCCCTTTTCCTAGGGCTCTCTGGCTGAGCAGTGCAGGGTGGGGGCCAGAAACTTGATCCCTTGGCAAGCAAGCCAACAAAAGCTCGGACACTTCCCTACAAAACAGGATGAATCCTAAGGGCTGTGCCATTTTTTTGGGTAATTCAAACACATAAAGGTGATTCAATAATGTCAGATAAAATCCTTTGACAACCCTATTAGAACAACCATTGTTATTGCTCTTGAATTTTAAGACTTTTTCTATGCCACAAAGGTTGCTACACTTTTGTGCTAAAGAAAAAAAATTTCTGTTGCTATCCCAGACAACTAGCTGAAGGCATAAATCTTGCTTGATTTGCTGGTTCTGGATTTTTCTTCTGGCTTACTTCGAAGTAATGAGATCCACAGACTGATTTGCGGGCCCTGGGCCTCCCCTGGGAGGCAGCGGCAGTGGGACAGCTCTCACACCTCATACTTTCATTTCACTTAATGGACTTCAGTGATTATCCTTAAAAGTAATTTGCTAATTAAAAAAACAAACAACAATAATGTGGGGGCTGAAGCAATAGTTCAGTGGGGAGAGAGCTTGCCTTGCATGTGGCCAACCCGGGTTCAATCTCCAGCAGCCCATATACTCCCCCAGCACCACCAGGAGTAATTCCTGAGTGCAGAGCCAAGAGTAAGCCCTGGGAATAGTTGGGTGTGACTACAAAACAAACAAAAAAATCATGTTTGAAAACCACCACATTAGCTCTTCCAAACACTAAGGTAGTCCTCCACAGCCTTATTTTGTTCCCTTGGGAGCAAATCTCTGGGAACTTCAACACTTGAACTTCCAACACTTGACTTAGTCATGGAGCCACTGGAGTTCCAAGGGAATCAGTTCACAGACATCTACTGAGTCCATGACACAAAAATACACTGAGGCACCAGAGCAACAGTGCAGCAGGGAGGGCGCTTGCCTTGCTTGCAGCTAACCCGGGTTCAATCCCCAGCACCCCATATGGTTCCCTGAGCACCAGCGGGAGTACCAGCAGAGCAAGGAGTAAGTAACCCGAGTATCTCCAGGTGTGACCTAAAAAACAAACAAAACTAAAACAAACAAAAAAAAAAAAACAAAAAAACCCCACTGAATTTCAACTCTGAACTTTTCACATAAAGGTAAATCCTCTGAATCTAAGGTGCCACTCATCCAGATGGCACACCCCTGGAGGGCCTGAACCCCTCTTCTTCCCACTTTACACCCTGCTGGACAATCTCACCCACAGGCACGGTTTGAGGGGGGTGGGGGATCCTATATAGTGACCCCAGGTGTTTCTGAGGACCAAATCTCCCACGAAGCAGCATTTCCACACCCCTGACTCAGCACTCAGTTCTTTCATGCAGGAGTCTCAGCCACCCCCAATTTAGAACTTGAGCTAAACGCAACATCCCATCATGGGGAGCAGGTGCTCTGCTCGAGTTCTGTGTTTTAGGGAAGGAAGGATGGCTTCGCTCGCCTGGCTGTGTGGTCTGGAACCTTCCCTGGGCTTCCTGTGTCCAGGCTGCACTAAATCCCCCTGCTTTCAACTCCTTCCGCTTTTACCCATTCTGTCCCCCTGGGCAAGCCATCAATCATCTTTGCACCAATCACTGAAATCACCTTTAAATTGCTCTCTCCACAACCTCTCTTGCTTCTTTTCAAACACTTTTCCACGAGGCTATCAAAAATCAAAAATGGTGTTTTTTTTGAAAAAAATGCAAATATGACATCACTCTCATGCTTTTCAAAGCTCCTTGGGGCTCTCACTGAAGCCCAACTCTCGGGCACAGTCCTAACTCCTCCAATTTTCCGTTTCCCCATCTGTAAAATGAGAAGAATACTGCTTCCCATTTTATAGGGTCAGGAGGATTAAATTATCCTGAAAATTAAAAAAAAAAGGTTTACAGTGCTTTTTAAAAGCATCTGGCACAGGCATGGGGTGAGTAGGAGAGGGGAGTTGGCGCAGAGGGCTGGAGTGTGTGCTCTGCTCACGGGAACTGCAAGTTCAATCTCTGTATCGCCAGTGCCTGGGACAGAGCATCAGGTGCACTGCATGTTTGTTAAATAAACATTTGCAGTCAACTGACGCTCACTGCCAGGTGAGGGATCTGGGGAAGCAAATGCCTTTCTCCCAAAAGGGCAAGTCTGTCGGCTTTATTTACATAGAATAACTCTTTCAGGCTCACTCTAGGAACTCCCATGGGCCCACCCCTTCCATTTTGTTTTGTCCCAGAGCAACACACAGAGGCGGGGGTGGGGTAGGGTGGGGTGAGCCATGTGGACCTTTTGGCACTGGGGATCACACCCAGCCTCCGAGTGCAAAATACGTGCTCCAGCCCTTTGAATGATCTCCCCAGCAGGCCCCTTTTCCACCACTAGGTGACCCGCTGGAAAAGAGAAATGTACTAGGAAAAACTTCTCAGGTAAAGAGAAAAATCATAAATGTAAACAGACAACTTACTCATATACAAAGTTCCTCTCCGGTTGGGGAATTTCCTTTCCTTTCCCTTCTAGTTTCCAATAAATTTTTCTATTTCCAAAAGATTAAACGGGCTGAAGTTCCAAGGATTTTCAGCCAGTCTGCTAAAGAGTGATCGTGACCATGACACGCTCACAGAGTGACTTGGGGCAAGCAGCAGAACATTCTGCAGGAGATTTCTCTCGACCAGCAACAGTAGAGGGCGGGAGGGCTGCTCCGCTGCTACAACTGGGAGTTCGCATTTGGGGGAAAACAGCTCTGTTCTGAGAGAGAATGACATTCTCATCCTGAATTTTTGTCTCTTTTTTAATTTTTTTAATTGACTATCCATGAGACAGACCATTATAAAGATGGTCATGATTGGGTTTCAGTCATACAATGGTCCAACACCCATCCTTCCCCCGATGTACATTTTCTACCACCAGTGTCCCCCGTTTCCCTCCTACATTCCCAACGCTCTCCCGCCCCTAACCCCGCCAAAGCCTGCCTCTATAGCAGGCACTTTTCTTCTCTCTCCTTTTGTGCACTATGGTTTACAATACAGGTACTACGAGATCATAGTGTTTGTTCAGGGCATTCAGTATTTTTATCGGGAAGGTAAAGCTGGAGTAGCTTTTTTAACTGGGTGGCAGTATTGGGATGTGAAGAAGAGTGCCTGCTGAGGCTTCCAGAGGTACAGGGAGGTGGGGGTTGGGGGGGAAGCAGCTCAGCCTCAAGAAAGCCTGGAGATTTCAGTCACAAAAGCCACATACCCAAATTTTCAGCAGACTGTATCTCGGTGAGAACCATCCCAAGATGTGGAGTCTGGCCAGGGGCATGGTGCCTATTTTGGAATGTGGGAGGAAGTGGCTGCCTGAGGCTCTGCTTGAGCAGACACCAGGCTGATTCGCCTCTCTGATTAACCCTGGTCTGTTCAGCCTTAAGCGGGTCTGAGACTAACTGTGGCTTTTGGTCTCTTTCAAGATTTATAGATTTCTTTATAAATTTATTTATGGTTCTCTGAAGTGAGGCTGATAAATGAGCTTGTATAGCTCAGGCAGAGGTGGTTTGTGGGTATGGCTCCCTCATAACTAACTTTTGGCCATTTTATTTCTCAGGAAACTTGGTCCAGTGTTGTTGGGGTCTGGTTCAGTAGCAATTTTGGGGTATCAGGAAGCCTTAAGGCATCATCAGGCTACTGATGCACTTGTGCTGCGGGTACAGGTTGACCTGCTGGTGGCACTGCACCCCCATCATCCTGAACTTTTCCATCCAAAACCCAAATCAGCTGGAACTCCTGTGCGCAGGGTGGAGGTGTGGGGAACCCATAGAGTTTAGGGGTGCCCTCACATGGACTACAGTGGCCCAGGACCATGCTGAAAACTGCTCTTTTCCCATGGACTTCTCCAACAGACCCTGAAGTTCTAGGTTATGGAGGTATGATATACTAGATCTCTCTGGAAACTTCATGGAAACCAGGGAATGTTTCTGAAAAAAAATGCTGGGTTCTCTTTAAGACATAAATTAACCACAAGTTAAACCGCAACCCCATTTTCACTGTGAACTGCCATAAGCTCAGACACCTTAGCCAAGTGACCTCAGCTCTGTGGATGGTCTTGCCCACTGTACTTTTCCTGGCAAGGGGAGGGAGGACTCCACAATCCAGCATGTGTGCAAGTGTGCAGTGCCCCCTCTCTGATGGACACGAAAGGGTCACTGCCAACCAGGAAAAGGCAGCTGGATTTGTGCAGAAGGTGAATCCTCGCAGAATTCCTGTTCAACTGGATCCTGACCCTGGCTCAGGTTGCTTTGAGCAGCAGGTATCAGGAAATGGAGGCTTTGGGCTCTTGGTTCTGAATGAATTGTACATGATAAGATGTGGAGTGTCTTGGTGCCATGCAAGGGCCTAGCTTGAGCGAACACTCCCAGAGACCAAGGTCTGGGGGCAGACACACAGGGGACAGAAAGCCACCTTACCTGTCTGAGAGCTGCCCTGAGATGAAGGAGCCCACGAGCACGCCCCCGAAAAATAAGGAGATGGTGAGCGGGGCCTTCCAGTCGTCCTCGCACACCAGGTTC
The DNA here is from genome assembly GCF_029834395.1 of Sorex fumeus. NCBI lineage: Eukaryota > Metazoa > Chordata > Mammalia > Eulipotyphla > Soricidae > Sorex > Sorex fumeus. Next base: position 32,208,810 of record NW_026606108.1, on the reverse strand, counting down.
CACTGCAAGAGGAGAACAGCAATGCAGTGCTCATTTCAGTTTTTCAAAATGTTTTTAATTTGGGGCCAGGAAGATAGTGATTTGTATAAGCAAGACCCTCACTCTGATCCAGGCACTGCATGCCTCCACCCCACGCTACCACTGATGGGTATACAGCTCTGGTGGCCCTGGCCCTGGTGGGTCATGGGCAGCATCACAGCATGGGGACTGAGATCGGTGGTCAGGCACATAGAGCCGGGACTGTCACTGGGTGTGGTATCAGGCCACCTGAGCATTGTTCAGGAGGCTGGAGATGGGGGGAGGAGGGAAATGCTTTAAGTTGAAGTCTTAGAAAATGAAGTCAGAATGGGGCCAGAGTAATAGTAAAGCAGGTAGGGCACTTGCCTTGCACGTGGCAGACCTGGGTTTGGTTCCTGGCACCACATATGGTTCCCCAGGCTCCCCCAGGAGTGAGCCCTGAGCACTGCTAGTTGTGGCCCCCAAATCCCAAATAAAAATAACAATGAAATGAAGTCAGAATACCTAATTCCCTTCATACTGCATGTGTATCACTAGGATCCTGTGCAGTAGGGCTGGACAGAGCCTGGGTCCCCGCCACGAATCTGGGCAGCACCCAGGGTGGAGGATAGAGAAGGGCACCAGCTCAGTGGGTCTGGGACCTTGGACAGGATTGGCATAGGAGTGGTTCCACAGCGGGACACTGAGGTCTGAGGCCAGAGGGTACCATCTGGACCTGTTCCTTCAGCCCTGCTCATGCCCCCTCCCTGAGCCAAGGACCCTGGTGACGTCTGCATCTGAGGTCCCTAATGCTGTGCCAACATGAGACCCACTACAGCTGGCAGCTCTGAGCTGGGAGCTGAGAGACTGGGACTTGGCTGTTACTGGTTATCCAGCCTCGGACAAGTTTCCCCTTACTTCACTATGCCTTCCTGTCCCTCATTTGTATGCACGGGGGAGGTAGGAGAAGGCTGTGTGACTTGTGCTTCCCAGAGCTCAATTTGTAGTCCCCCCTCCAGTGACCAGGAAGAAGTCTGTGGGAATAGGGAAGCTGATATTAGTCTGAGTCCCCAAACTGCTGAGCCGAGCATAGTTTTGGGACTCAAACTATGGCCACCACAGGTTACCAGAGAGCCAAGAGAACGAAGAAAATCCTGGACAGGAAGCCTTGTGGTTTCCAGAAAACTATTTCTCAGAACAGAGTGGCTGCCCCGTGGTAACCAAGAAGGCGGCCCTCCAAGGAATTTCAGACCCTTGCTTGCCTGGCGCCGGCCGCTATCTCACCCTCCACAGCCACCAGCTCCCCAGTGACAAACAGAGGCTGGGTGTGCACGGCGTCCTGGAACAAGGCCTCTCCTGGGACAGAGGGAAAGTGAGTGTGCACCTCTGCCTGCTGTGGGGAGGAAGGGGTGCTTTCAGTAGGAGCAGGGGTGACCCCCAGATGTCCGGAGCTGGGGCAAGGGTCTTTTAGGATCACTGCTAGCACTACTGTCCCGGACCCTACAAACACTGGGAAGGGCACAGCGATTCCCACCCCAGGGAAGTGTTTGTGCTTTGACCTTAAACTGCCCAACCAAGAGGAAGCCCAAACTGGAGCCGGGCATGAGGGTCTGAGCCCTGGCTCTGGCCAAATCCCCTCTGTGTGGCCAGTGCTCAGACCCCACCTTGGAGAGGAGTTGGGGGACCCCCTGAGCAGCCTAGTCCAGGGTGGTCTGCTCAAGCTAGGACAGGTATAGAAGAGGAGACAGAGCTGAGTGTGAGAGGCGCTGCTGTCTGGATGTCCAGACTTCAGGTCCCTGCTAGCAACAGAAACAAAGACAGTGGTAAAGAGCCCGTGGCTGTCACATAGCCCTGCTTTCCCAAGGGCCAGGCACTCCACGGGATTGCCACACTGAGTGCTGGGCAGCAGCGATCCAACCTCCAGGTCTCCCAATACCAAACTTCTACAGAACTGTGGGTGACAAGGCTAGCTGCTGCCCAGAATCAGTTCAGATTCTCTCTGCAGGGAATAAGGCGCCCACAGCTCACCTGGGCGCAGGCTCCAAGCTGTCTCATTGGCACCTAAGTCTGTCCGGCTAACTCTGAGCGAGTGTCTAACGCTCAAGTGACTCTGCTTTCCACCCAACACAGGCAGTTCCTGAGGATGCTCAGGGCTTGGCTTTGGGTCCTCCTAAAGGAACCCAGACTGGGCCAGGGGATCTGTGAGTAGGGTCAGGAAAGGTCTCAGGGCATAAACCTGAGGACGTGCAGAGACAGGTTTCCACCCAGTTACTTGTCAACTGCCAAATGGGTTACACAGAGCTCCAGGATTTGGACTGAGTCCTCCTTAGAAGGGGTGGCATGAGAAGCCTGTAAGTCCAGGTGGGGCTGGTTGTGTTCACAGAGGACTTGGGGAATCTTACACGGAGTTCCTACCTTCCCAGGTATGATTTCAGCAGCTCCACCACCAGCTCAATGATGTTGCCACTTGGCATGGAGTGTACTCTCAGATAAGAGAGTGCAAGGTAGAATAAAAAGTGCAGGGTTAAGAAGCAGGTCAGGGGTCAGGGGCTTAGCACTGCTGCCCCTCACCTGAGTGAACTGTGAAAGCAGGTACAACTTGTAAAAGTCTGGAAGCAAATCTTGCAGGAGGCCATATGCCCTCACTCTTGGAGAGAGAACTGTGCCTGTCTTAGGGGCAACAGTTCACACGCACACATACACACACGCACACACACACACACATACACACATGCTGATGCTCACACACATGCACACACTGTCTTACACTCTTCAAACTGTGTACTTCACTTATGTGTAGCATGTCCTTTGTATTCAATAAAGCTGCTGATATTCTGGAGAGAGGAAACTGTGTCTCTTGTATGCAATACTTGACTGGTGCTGCTTTTCAGGATGATGTAGTTCCCTGGGACAGAGTGTTCTTACCTCTAAAGGTGACTGGAAGGGACAAGAGATAAGGTCTGTGCCCTCAGGGTGGAGTGCTTACTGAGAAGTGCCCTCTGACTGCATCAGTGGTCAAATAAGTGGGCAAGCATCCCGGCCACTGATGGTCTTGAACTTCCCAGAGACATCTCAGCTGCCTCCAGCTGCAGTCAGCAGTGGGTCCTTGCTCCCAGGAAGCCAGGGCACCAAGAAAACCCTTGGCTATCATATCCCCAATAGAGCCTGCACAGAGCATAAGTTTGACAATTGCTTGGTATGAAAGTCAGAGAATAGAGAATAAAAGTATGGCCAACATTCAACTACACTGTATCCTATAATCTTGGTCTCCAGGCCCAAACCCCAGATGAACCCTGAATTTCAATCTCTACAATATTTTCTCCCTCATCCCCTTCCCTGGATCAGCTGCCAGAACACTGACCCAGTATGTTGGTCCTGAGTTTACTAGAAAGGGGTTCAGCTAGTCAGCTGAGATGGATCAGGAGGCCTGTCCATATGCAGGTGGCTGGCCAAAAGCACCCAGCAGATGAGGGTGATCCTGAGGGAGACCGTCACAAAGGCCCAGAGTCAGCCCTGAATGTCCAAAGCCCCTGGTGGATGTGGCATTTTTTTTTCTGGAAGGGCTTGTGAATAACGGTGGGGTGTCCCCATTTTCCAATACTTGTCTAAGCATATGGTAAGGCTGATAGCAAACTTAGTCCAGAGAAAGGTGCTTTTCAGGACAACAAAGAGTGAGCCATAGTGTTGCCAAGGGCATGGCCAGGGAGGATCTGAGAATCAGAAAGGTAGGAATGAGGGGGCACAAAATTGCCAAGTTTTAGTTGAATAGACCCTAATTCATAGGTGCCAGGATGGCTAGACATCCCTAAAGGAACCTTTCTGGCAGACTAGGAAGAAAGCTAAAAGCATGGCTCTCTGACCACCTGAGGAAGTAGCAAGATTCCCACAGCAGGGGGCAGAGATGGGGTGGGGGGTGCTGCTTTCTGATTCCCCAGGACCCAGGGAGGCCTGAGGGACCATGGTGGGAGCCAGCTTTCTAGAACCGAATGAGCAAACCAGTCTCACTTTTTCCCTCAGACTCCATGCATGTACCCTCTTCTCTACCAGTCCTAACGCCATCACAGATCTAGTAGGGATCAAACCCTGATCTGTGGAGGGGGATGACATTTCCCTTGCATATTTCATTGCTTCCCAGCCACTCTCTGGCGGCCCAAATTAAAAACCCGTGTTTTCTTCTTCAGCAGTCCAGCTTAAGAGAAGTGTTCTTCATCATTCATTCATTAATTCATTCTTCATCATTCATTAATCCAATCAACAGAAATCACCCTGAATGCCCGCCCCCTCATCCAATGTCCTGCCAGGACTTGTGGGAAATGTAAAGACTAGATTCTACCACTAAGTTAGGGCTGTGTGCACCTCATTCAACTTCAACAAGGGGAAAAAACCCACAACCCCCCCCCAAAAAAAAAAACCCAAAAACCAAACATAGTCAAACATGAGACCTGAGATTCTCACTGTGGGTAGAAAAGCCATGTGAAGAATTCAATCCCTTCAACTCCTCTATGAATGAAGGGGGTAGGGGGCAGGCAGGAAGACACTAAGTGGGCACAGGACTGGCTGCAGTGGTCAGCAGGTCCTGTCTGGGCTGGGTGAAAATGGGCTTTGGTGAAACGGAGCCCCCAGAAGGTTAATGCGATTGTGTCCAGCAGTGGCTTCTCAATCTCACGGGGTGGAGAAGCAGCTTGAACACAGCCTCTCCTTCCAGCATCCCCAAAGGGCTAAGTAACTATTAATCCTGCCTCCCAAGAAGACTTAGCACCCGTAAGTAGGTGAAAGGGCACGCAGCTCTTACGAAACTGCTAAGACAGCTAAATCAATAGAGTAACACGAAAGAAACCAAGACTGGCAACCCCAGAGCTCATGGACCCTTCAAGGCAGTGTCATAGGGAGTTCACTGATGCCACCATCACTACAGCCCAAGTCAGGGAGGGGTGGCTGGGCAGCAGCAGGTGAGCTGAGGGATCTAGGGCTCTCGGCAAAGCTTGCAGATGTTCTGGCTTCTCATTTCACTGCCTCCCCATTTCCCAGCCTGTAGAGACTCGTGTCACAGAATATGTGTGGCATCTGTCCAGTGTCCCGCCATTCACACTTCCCCGTAGGCTGACGGACTTGCCTGGGAGGCTGAGACGGAGGATTTGAGAAGTTTTGATTGTGTACTTAGCCACAAAGTACCATCAGCTCTGTCTACTCCATACCTCTTTTGCCAAGAAACAGTGCCTCAGGGCCCTGGAACGATGTCATGAGCTACAAGATCACTGTGGGGCTCTAGCCACTCTCCTATATAGGGCACGCCAGGGACATCCACTGTCCAAACATGTCCAGCACATGTGCATACAGGCATGCAGACCTATGGTCCCTCCAGACAGCACCAGTCTGCTGTGAAAGATGAAGTGACACACAAAGACCCCCCAAAGAACCCTATGATCCCCGCAAAGGCTCATTAGAGTCTGAGGCTACTCAGGACCTGTGAGACCCCCCCCATCCCCAGCCCTAGCCACCTCAGCGTGAACTCTGCTCTCCCACTTCACACCTGGGCCTTTGGAGCAGTACTCTGCTTAGAGGGGGCGCCTCCTCCGAGGAGCCTCCCCTAACAGGCCAATTCTCAATGGTGGACATGCGGTGAAGCCTGGTTTCCTACTGCCCGACTGGCTTAGCTCTGCTGAGACCCCAGCGAGCACCAATGTCTGAATTTAGCAAAGCTCATCAAACATGCACTGTTAACATCATGTCATATATCTACCTCCAGGTGACGGTGGAATGTCTATGGGAGCCAGAAAAATTCATCCTCAAGGATCTGTGAACTGGGAAAGTTTCTCCCACCCATGAATGAAGGTTGTATGCTTTAACTAAATCCCTGAAATATTTCAGGTTAACAAGTCACCGTCAACGGATGAATAAAAGCCAAATAATTCCTTACAAGGGACGGCTGGGTTGCCATTTTGAGGGGAGGGTGGAAGGGTCAGAATAACTGGAGAAAGGAAATTAAAGACATGCTTAATATAATTTTAATAGTTCAGGAAAAGGTCATGAAGGCAGTTCAGAGGCCTTGCCTAGGTTCCACTTGGCACCACCTGGTTCCCTAGGCACCACTGGGAGACCTCCCCTAGCACTGAGCCAGGGTAACCGTCAGCACCACTGAGGGCACCCCAAAACACACACAGGAAAGTCAGAAAAGAAGAGGATAATTTGGATGCCCTAGATGTTGGAGGGAAAAGAGTGACAGTCCCTTGGTTCAAACTTGGCTCTGCCTCTTTGCAGGGTCACAGCCGCTCCCACTCAGGCTGGAGCACATCTCCGGGGCACTGGGTCTTCCAGGATCCCTCATCCAGGTGGCCACCGGCTGCACACCTGTGCTCTGTCTGGGTGCCACCCCCCAAACTGTTTGCAAACCACCAGGCTGAAAGACACCCGTCACCGTTGTTAGGACTGGGGCAGTGACACGCGCGCACTTGTTGGAGTGACGTGAGAGACTGCGAGCGTCCTTCCCCTCGCCCGTCCTTTGCCCATGCCCCAGCTCGGTGCGGATGCAAGGCTGGTACCCACCTCGGTGACGATAGTGGACAGGAAGACGTCCTGGCTGTACTCCCAGCCGTCCAGGCAGCCCTCCTGCTCCAGCCGCTCCAGGTCCACATCGCGCCCCGGCTCCAGCCCGAGCGCCGAGAAGTTGGCGATGTCCGCGAGCCGGTAGCGGCGGCAGCTGTGGGGCACCTCGCGGCCGTCCCGCAGCTGCAACGGGACACTGTGGTTGCGCCACGCGTCGCTCAGGTTCGCGGTGTCCGGCACTCGGCAGCGGTGCTCCGGGGTCCCCGTCAGGAACACGACTGACATCCCGTTGAAGCCGTTGGGGATGATGCTGGCGCTGAGCAGGAAGAAGATGAGGCGCTGGAAGGGCCCCCACTGGCCCAGGAAGGCGGTCACCTCGTCGTAGTCCCGCATGCCGCCGTCAGCTGCCCGCGGCGCCCGGGCCGGGGGATCCGGGACGCGGCGGCGCGCGGGGGCGGGGCGCAGCGTGAGTGTGCGCGTGCGCGCTGGGTACCCGCCGCGCGGCCGAGCGGGGACGGGCGCCGGGGCCGGGGCCGGGGCCGGGCCGGGGACTGGCCTGACGCTGAGCTCCGGCCGCTGCAGCCGCGCCGCAGCAGCGGCCGGTCTTACATAGGGCGCGAGACCGGGGCGGGTTCCGGGCCCGGGCTGCCAGGCCCGCCCGCCGACGGGGCGGTGCTGGGCCGCGCGTGACGGCGGGTGGGCGGACCCGGCCCCGGGGGTGGCGGCGCGAGGGGCCCGGGCCGCGGGCGGACAGAGCTGCGGGGTTGCAGGGAGCGCGCCCAGCGTCGGGCGAGGCAGAGGGGAGCCGTCGGGCCGAGGAATTAAAAACACTCTCCGGAGACATGTTCTGTGCATTGCTGGGCAAAAGTGACTCTTCCAGGGTCTCACGGCTATTAGCTGCCCTTGACACGACCCGACCTTAGAGTCGTAACAAGATTTTTTTTTGTAACCGGAACCATTAATTAACACCCTCCCCTTCCCTCCTCATAGAGGTTGGATGCAACGACTCGATTCAGACGTCCTTTGATTAGATAAAAATGGTTAATTGTGCTGGATTAATGTAATTAATTAATAATTTGAAATCATTCTAATCCAAGCGCCCTTTCCCTAATTTGATTGGTAGCAGGCTCTTTTGTTGTCCTTTAACATGTTTTAACGAATGTAAAAATTTAACTTCAAGATTTTTGGCGATCGCACTGTAGGATTAAATGTTCTCTACAGATTAGTTATTTCTGGAGAGTTGAGTCAAGAGTTAATTGGTAATTAAAAAAGCAATTAGGTGATTTAAAACTTCACTGTGTAATAGAATAAGTATCTACGTTTGTAATTTAAAAAATTTGTGGTGGCCTTACTAATACAAAGTCATCAAGTATGCTCTTCAAAGAAAAAATCGGACACCTAGTTAAGATACGGATTTTATTATTTTTGTCACACCTGATTGGGCTTGTTGCTGGGGGTGAGGAAATTGCTCCCAGCAGTACTGAGGCGGAACCGGGGCTCCCCCATGCAAATCATATGTTCTAACCTATTAAATTGATTTTTCCTAGTCCCTAAAACGTGAATTTTAGATAAATTTAAAGTATTAAAATATAGGTTAGAGGGGTAGAGATAGCTTAATGGACTGGAACCATGCATGTATGCGGGTGACCCTTTTTCCTTCCCAGCACGAAGTCAGAGTGACACACAAAAATCAGAATGTTCTGGGACATATGAAATTCAAACAATTGAGGGTGTGTGTCCAATATTTTATCTTCACTACATATAAGGAAATGGTAATGATAAAAGCACTGTGCTGTAGCTCTGTCCTCCAGTTGTTCATCGATTTGCTCTACCAGGCACCTGTAACGTTTCCATTGTGAGACTTGTTACTATTCTTGGCATATCGAATATGCCACAGGGAGCTTGCCAGGCTCTGTCGTGTGGGTGGGATACTCTTGGTAGCTTGCTGGGCTCTGGGAGAGGGACTGAGGAATCGAACCCGGGTTGGCCACGTACAAGGCAAACGCCCTACCCGCTGTGCTATCTCAGCGATCTGGCTGCAACATCTGTCACCGCATTGATCGCCAAGGTTGATTCGGCTCGTCTGGCTGGCTAGGCGGGTGTCCTCTTCCTCCCTCACCGCTCCTCCATGTGCATCCCCCCCAAAGCTGTCCATTAGAGCACGGTTGAAGAGGACAGCCTTCCCCGAATAGAGACAGATCGGTCTTCGGTGGAGGGTATATAAGTAGCTGTGCTCCCCTGCTAGAACCTCCAACCAAACAAGCTCTCAAGGTAATGATAAAAATTTAAAATAATTGTAAGAATATATTTAATCCAATATATGCAGAGCATTATCATTTCATCACATAAATAATATAGAAATGGAAGTGATTATGTTCTTATATTAATTTAAAAGTAATATTCACATTCTTTTTCTTCCCCATATTAAACGAGGTGTGTTCTATAGCACATTTCAGTTTAAATTAGTCACATGAAGCTGGTGGCTAGCTTTTTGATTAGAGCTGTTTCACAAGATTTTTAGAATTAGGCTGCTAAATTTAACACTGGAACATAATGTAGCACTATCCTCCCATTGTTCATCGATTTGCTTGAGCGGGCCCAGTAACGTCTCCATTGTGAGACTTGTTGGAACATAATACTTTTTACAATATTAATGGCTTAATGATAGACCCACATGTACATTTTAAAATGTAATTTGTTGGATGGATAAACACTTTGATCATGATTGTATTTGAAATAAAATAAAAAAATAGAGAAGAGGAAACTAACTTTGATAATTCTGCCTAAAAATAGCACAGGAACGACTAAACAGAAAAGAGGCAATTTATTGGCATGAGAACAGTTTAAATTGGGAAGCAAATCTGAGTACACGTTCTGTAGAACAGCTTCAAAGACAGAAAACTGGGGTCTGGTCTTATGCCCAGCACAGACTGATTTAATGGTTTATGCATACTTAGCAGTTCTCCAGGAAACTAATGCATAATTATGAAGGTGTAGGAATACGAGCAGTTCAGGAACATAGAATGCACATAGATGGCATGTATAGAAAATGGCAAAGAGAGGCAGAGAAGCTGGATAGTACAGTGGGTAGAGAACTTGCCTTGCATGAAGGCAGACCTGGGTTATTTCCTGCATCCTCTCTTGTCCCCAGAGTCCTAAGAGGAGTCATCCCTGAGCGCAGATTCAGAAGTAAGCTCTGAGCACTGCCAGGTGTGTCTCAAAAACAAAATAAAATAAACACCCCCCCCCCCAGCAAATAAATAATGAAAAAGGGTTGGGGAGAAAATGGCAGAGAAACATTATGAGGGCTGTGTTTTGTAATATGGTAATGAGGAAAAAGATGAGATTTAAGAGACTCCACTGTGCAGTCTTCACTGGTCACTGTCTGTGATGCTTAGTAGGGAAAAAAAAATCGGTTTTGGAGGGAAGTCTCTCCCACTGATGCTGTCCTCTCCAACCTGATGCTCCTGTAAGCAAAGCATGTGCTCCAGCCCTTTGAGTCATCTCCCTGGCTCTTTAAAGTTTTCTACCCCCTTCCCCAACTTTTTCCCAGCTCCCAGGATTTTAGGTCTTGTGGGCCCAATGGGTCAATGCAAGGGCCAAATATGCAGAGCTACTTGGGCCCTGCCCCGCTGAATCTCTAGGGACACACTGGCAGTGTTTGGGGGTAGGGGGTGCTCCAAGGCTATATCCAGTGGTGCTCAGGAGGCCATATGGTGCTAGGGTTGAAAAAGGGTCCACTGAGCTATCTCCATGACCTATCAAAAGTATTTTTTAGGTTTTGTCTTAGCCCAGTTAAAGTCAAAGGTGTATACAGTTGCAAATATTTTGGATTATTCGATCACAGAATTATGTTTTACACAGAGATTATACACATTTTCCATACAATATGGTAGATTTTCAGGCGTGTTCAAAGTGGTGTGGCTGTAGACCATATTTAGCTACCCGTGACATATTCAATATGCGAAACACAGTAACAGGAAGTCTCACGATGGAGACGTTACTGGGCCCGCTCGAGCAAATTGATGAACAACGAGAGGACAGTGACAGTGATGGTAGATTTTCAATTATAATAAAATTGTTAACACAGGTATTGGTCATTCTGATTATACGTAACTGTTCAGTACTGCCGCCTGAAGATGGAAGACTACATATCCAGAAATGTATCTAACCCTTTCTAGAATCTTCAGAAACATTGCTCGCAGCCAGAGAGACCGCTCACAGGCTTTGTGCATGCTTTTTATGCAGGAGGCCCTTTGGATCTCAAGCCCCGCATGGTCCCCTTAGTACTGCCAGGAGTGATCCCAGAACACAGAGCTGAAGGTAAACCCTGAGCAGCACTAGGTGTGGCCCCAGTACCAAAAGAAAAGAAACATTCCTTCCCTGGATCTAACTGAAAAGGAAAACCACACATCTTAAACAATGAACGGTGTTTTTGTAACAATTCTCAAAATTGTTTTAACATTTAAAATAAATAAAAGCTCAATGAAAAAGAATGCTGGCCTATGTTCAGACCAAACAAGGTGGAGCAGAGAAAGAATTCCTTTGGGAAAATAGAATAAAGGGTTCAGGCATGGTCCAGTGTGTAGCCACAGCACAGGGAAGGTAGAGGATTCAGAGGGTCTGCTGATGACGTCACAGATAGTGTATGATTTTATAGAAAGAAATAAAAAAATCAGCTGGAAAAAATTGAAATAGCTCTTTCCCCACCCCCACTCCCAAGAGCTCTATGAGATATTATTGCCTTGGCCTCAGTACGTCAGAGTATTAGCCCAAAGCGGAGGAACAGGAATCCACTCAACTCTCTAGCCAGCAGCCCACAGAGAATGTCATCACCGGGAAAACACACACACACACACACACACACACACACACACACACACACACACACACACACTAGCATTGGGGCAGAGCAGCACAGCTGTGGCTGAGGTTGACAGGAGCCCTCACCTGTCAGGGAACAGACAATACGGGTTCAAAGGCCACTGCAGACACACCTTAATGTGTCATGAAATGACAGAAAAGTCTCTCAGGAGTCCAGTTGGGGATGGCAGTTTGACTTTGAAGAAGAATGGGGTTGCACAAACAGACGAGCCAGAACAAACCATAATTGTGCTATCATGTGGTTTTGCCTTTGAACCCCAGTTTATTTTGGCCCAAACATATAATAACTAATCCTGAAGAAAATAGGCCTTGAATAATTCTGAAAACTAGATAAATTATATAATCAAATACTTTGAACATTAAAAAATAAAAAGACCCTACTCAGAGTGTTCAGAGGTCACTAGGGCACTCCCAAGGGTGCTGGGGCTGAGTGTCAGTGCTGGGGACAGGGCTTTGTACACAGAAGGCAAGTGCTCTACCACTTGGGCCACACCCCTGACCCTGAAGAATTTTTAAAGAACCTTTATGTCCAGAACTTTTCTTTCAGTGAGTATAATTTCCAATGTGAAAGCCCAAAATTTGGCATGAAGAAAAACAGGATGATTTTAAATTCCACATAAGTAACTACACACTACCACAAACTTGAGTAGAAATAGGATCATAAACTCATTACCTTCTAGGTGTACCTCATAAAGTGAGATGTGAAATATGCTATACTTTCATTTTTATGGAAGGGACCTCCTCAGCAGTGCTCAGGAGGCTCAGGGGACATTCCCAGCCATGAATGATGTGATAAGGCTCAGGCTTAGGAATGCTGGAGGCCATGAGGGCCAAACCCAGTGATGCTGAGGGATGTATTTTTATTTTAGGTTTTTTGGGCTACACCGGTGATGCTCAGGGGTTACTCCTGAGCCTGCACTCAGGAATTACACCTGGTCATGCTCAGGAGACCATATGGGATGACAGGTATCAAACCTAGGTCAGCCGCATGCAAGGTAAGTGCCCTGCCTGCTGTACTATCTCTCCAGCATCAGAACAGTTTTATTTTAAAGCCAAATTATCACATTCTAGAGTAGATGGAAAGGATATTAGTGACAATCAATGACAGATATAAAGTTTTCCCAAAAGGATTTTATGTACATCTGATATTGAAAGAAAATTTGGCTACTAATGTTAATTACTTCTTTAATCATTCATCAAATATTTAAATAGATTATTATGTGCCCAGTATTGTTTTGCATTCTGGGAATGGAGGAAAAAATAGTACTTGCTCTCATGGAACTTGTATTTTAGTTGGGAGATGGTGAAGCTGACAAACTTATAAGAAGAAATATAATTTTGATTGATTGCTGCTGGAGACTGAACCCAGGACATCACACATGCAAAGCACGTACTCTCACACAGCCATATACCCTGCAAAGATCCCAGAGGATGATGGTATGAAGATTGATGGTAGGTGACTACTTAATTTTATTTTTCAATTAAAAATTTTTGTTTTGGCCCATATGCTGCCCAAGCCCATGTGCTGCTTGTGCCCATGTGACCGAGCACATTCGGTGCCTGAGAACATATGTCACCTGTATCTCCCCTTTTGAGACGTGTACTTTCATGCTTTCATGTCTAATGCTGGGATGTGTGTAGGGGCTTTTTCCACCCTTTGAAGAAGCTCAGGTTCTCTCTTAAGCACTGTCTCACTTTCTCTCCCTCCTTCCCTTCAAAACCTCCAAATAAAAACTGTAATTAAAAAAAAATTTTTTTGTTTTGGTTTTGGGGTCACAACTTTTCGTGATACTCAGGGATTATTCCTGGCCTAGGGGATCACTCGTAGCAGTGCTCAGGAAACCAGGGATCCAACCATCATTGACCATGTGCAATGCAAGGGCCCTACTTGCTGAATTATATTGAACAGTGAGTGGTACTTCTCTGAGAGTGATTACTGAACTGTGATACAAGGAGAGAGGAGGAACCTATTGTGTGGAGATCTGGGAAGAGAGAGCAGCCAATGGAGAAGCAACAGGTACTAAAGGAATGCACTTAGAGGGACTGGAGTGATAGCACAGTGGGTAGGGCGTTTGCCTTGCACACAGCCAACCCGGGTTCGATTCCCAGCATCCCATATGGTTTCTTGAGCACTGCCAGGAGTAATTCCTGAGTGCAGAACCAGGAGTAACCCTGTGCATCGCCGGGTGTGACCCAAAAAGAAAAAAAATAAAAAGGAATGCACTTGGGTTGTTAGGGCAACATAGGGAAGACCAGCAAGATTGGAACAGGGTGAACAAATTGAGCTGTGATGGGACATAAGGTCAGAGACTTTGGCAGGAAACCAGATCACCAGTGCTTCATAGATAGTGGCAAAGAGTTTGAATTTTACTCTAGGTGCAATGAGAAACTATACTTTTTTTTTTAAAGCAGAGAATATGTAAGTTAGGATTTCTATCATAAAGAAGTTTTCTGGATGCCATTGGGAAAATTGATTGTAGAGACCAATAATGAAAAAGGTCAACTGGTTAGGAAGCTATGGGACATCACAGGCAAGAGGATATGTGTTGTCTTCAGTAGTATGTGTGAAAAAGAGCAATGGACGAATTCAGATTATATTTGGGAAATAAAAGGTAACTAACAACTTTTTTGTTATTATGGACATGAGGGAAGGAAAGTTAGGAGGACTAATGGATTTTTGGTCTAAGCCTTTTGGTGGCCTTTGGTGCAAATTTGTGAAATGAAAAAGTTGCAAAAGGTAGGTGCTTGAAAAATTAAAAAAACTTTTTTTTGTTTTGCTTTTTAAATATTGGTAAAACACACAGTCAATAAAATTTATCATCTTAATCATTTTCAGTGTATAGTCCAGTGTACTAACTACATCCATATTGTTGTGTAACCACCATTATCTCTAGAACTCTTAAAAGACTGCAATGCTGTACCCATTAAACAGTAACTCCTTTCTCCCCTCAAGCTACTAGCAAACCTTCTACTTGCTGTCTCTTAATTTGACCTCTTTCCGTTCCTCACATAAATGGAAGGAGATAGTGTTTGTCTTTATGACTGACTTATTTCACATGCCACAATGTCTTCAAGCTTCATCTGTACAGTAGTTTAAGTCAGATTTTTTTTTCTTCTTAAGACTGAATAATCTGCATGGCAGAGTCTGGCAAGCTCCCCATGGCATATTCGATATGTCAAAAGCAGTAACAAGTCTCACAATGGAGACATTACTGGTGCCCCCTCAAGCAAATCTATGAACAAAGGGAGGACAGTGCTACAGTGCTACAGAGCAAGACTGAATAATATTCCACTATTCATACATGCTGCAATCTGCTTTTCCATTCTGTCGATGGATGCTTCTGCTTTTGCCTATTGTGATTGCTATGAACATGAGCTTGATAACTATTCCTTCAGATCTATGCCTTCATTTCCTTGGGTGTATACTCAGAAATAGAATTATTCACTGTATCACTGTCATCCTGTTGTTCATTGATTTCCTTGAGCAGGCACCAGTAACGTCTCCATTTGTCCTAGCCCTGAGATTTTAGCAAGTGCCACATTGGAGGCTCCTTCAGGGTCAGGGAAATGAGATCCATCATTGTTACTGGGTTTTGGCATATCGAATATGACACGGGGAGCTTGCCAGACTCTGCCATGCAGGCAGGATACGCTTGGTAGCCTGTTGGGTTCTCCAAGAACAATAGACAATAAGAGGTTCAAACAAGCCTCACGCATGAAGGAACCAGCAGAGGAACCCACGTGTGTGGGACCCAGGGCTGAGATCTCCAAGCCTGCTCGGATTGGGACTGGGCCTCCTCGACTCAGATCCCCCAGCTTCCAGTAGCTAGGCATTACACCCACCAACTGCCTCCAGTGCCGTGTTATCCCATCAATGGTCAAGACCCAGGGACTATAAAACCCAGCTCCCAGAAACTTATATATTATATTATATTATTATGTTATGTTATATTATTAGATCATGGGCTGGAGCGATAGCACAGTGGTAGGGCATTTGCCTTGCGTGCAGCCGGCCCGGCTGAGCTGGGTTCGATTCCTCGGCCCCTCTCGGAGAGCCCGGCAAGCTACCAAAAGTATCTCGCCCATATGGCAAAGCCTGGCAAGCTCTCCGTGTCATATTCGATATGCCAAACACAGTAACAAGTCTCAAAATGGAGACATTACTGGGCCCGCTTGAGCAAATCGATGAACAACGGGAGGACAGTGCAGGACAGTATTATTAGATCATATCATTCCATTTTTGCATAATCTCTCCCTCAGGGGAAATTGGGGATCAGGCATGGGGCCACCTTCTGCAGTGCTGGTTCTGATGGTGTGGGCTTGAGGATGTACCATTTGGGTTCTGCAGTACTTGAGGGGGTTACCTGACAGTGGCCACTTGACTGGCCACACTTGACAGTGCTGGGGGTGGAGTCATTGGGTGCCAGTAACAGAACATCACTTCTAGGCATTTGCCCTATAATTTGAGTCATCTCCCTAATTTCAGGAAGTCTATTTTTATTTTATTTTTTGAGGAAGTACAACACTGGCTTCTGCCAAGTACACTATTTTACATTTCCACCAAAGTTTCCAAGTTTTATACATTCTCACCAATACTTATTGTATTCTATACCTTTAATAGTAACCATGCTAATGATTGCAAGATAATGTATCTTATAATATATCTCATTGTGCTTTTGATTTCTGGTTTCTTGATTAATTATATTGAGCATTTCATGGGCTCATTAGTCATTTATACATTTTCATTGCGAAATGTCTATTAAAATTCTTCCACCACTTTTTTTCTGTTTTGTGAGGTTGGGTTGTGATACCAAGGATTGAACCATGGGTATTGTATATGCAAATTATGTGCTCAGACACTGAGTTACAACCACAGCATGCTCTTCCCATTATAAACTTAATTTGGGTTTTTACTGTTGAGTTGTAGGAGCTTATTTTCATATATATATATATATATATATATATATATATATATATCTCCAGACTATCTCCTTAGATTTTGCAAATTTTTTGGTTTGTTTTGGGGTCACACTTGGAAGTGCTCAGGGCTTATTCCTGCCTCTGTGCTCAGGGATCACTCTTGGCAAGCTCAGGGAACTATATGGGGTGTTGGGAATCAAACCCGGATTTTCTGTATGCAAGGCAAAAGCCCTACCTGCTGTACTATCACTCTGGCCCCATATTCTGCAAATATTTTCTCTCATTCTGTGGGTTGCCTTTTCAAGTGAATGTTTATTTGAATGTTTGAAACAATATACTTGTACAGATAACAAAACCAACAAAAGAAAACTAAGACTACAAGAAAATGGAAAACTTCTGCATTTATGGAAATGGAAAACATTTATAAAAGAACATAAATGGGGGTATGGTGCCGCCAGGAGGTCAGTCTGTACCTGTGCAGGAAGTGCATCAGCAGCCTCATCGCGCCTTCAGGCTTCCAAATACCCCAAAATTTTTGCTGTGCCTTTGGCCAGACCCCAAAAACTTGGGACAAAGTTTACCAAGAAAGTAAACTTAAGTTTACCTTACTAAAAGTTAGGTATGTGGGAGACACACCCACAAACCACCTCCAGCTCAGCTATATAACTGGAGGCATGGACTCTCTGGTTCCTGATCGAACTGCTTGACGGCCATGATCCCAGAGACTCAGAAACAAATCTCGAAACCCAACGGCTTTTGTCAGAAATGCATCCAGTCCCTGCAGTAGGTTACCGGCTCTGGGCCACCCCAGGTGGGAATAGATTTCGTGTCTTGGCCTGTTCCCCCTGGTGGCCCAGTGGCTGCCATCCTCCAGAGGCCACTGGACAGTCAGGTCTGCGCCCACTGTGGCACCCGGGGCTTCACGGGATGGGGGTGGAGCCGGCCCTTTCCTCCCTGTCCCAACAAGACCCCCAGCTGCCTCCCACAAACGGCCTCTCTGGCTCCTGATCAAGCTGTTTAATGGCCATGATCCCAGAGACGCAGGAACAAGTCTCAGAACCCAGCAGGTTTTGGCAAGAAATCCATCCGGATTTAATTGTTAAAATTTCAAAATTTCAAAATCACGTGGCCACTACTGCAGCCATGCGACATCATAACCATATGTTATTCATAACCAGCAATAGAAAATAAATTGTCTGCTGCTGCCTTTTCGGCAGATCTGAGTGTTGGGTAAAATCCCAAATAATAGGAGCTAGAGCAATAGCACAGCGGGTAAGGTGTTTGCCTTGCACGCAGCCGACCCAGGTTCGATTCCCAGCATCCCATATGGTCCCCTGAGCACTGCCAGGAGTAACTCCTGAGTGCAGAGCCAGGAGTAACTCCTGAGTGCAGAGCCAGGAGTGACCCCTGTGCATTGCCGTGTGTGACCCAAAAAAGCAAAGCAAAAAAAAAAATCCCAAATTATAATGGTGGGTCTGTTGTCAAAATATTGAATGTAATCAAAGTAGAGAGAGAGTAATGTGGAAATCATCTGCCCCAAAGGTAGGGGGAGGGTGTGGGATGGGGTAAACTGGGGTTTTTGGTGGTGGAGAATGGGCACTGGTGAAGGCATGGGTGTTTCATTGTATGACTGATACTTAAACCCAAAAGCTTTGTAAATGCTCTCACGGTGATTCAATAAATAAAATTATAAAAAATGGGGAAAAAAAGTAAGGTGGAGTTCATGCACAATTCAATCAGCCTAATCAGTGGCTGAATAAATAGCAATACTCCTACATGAAAAAAATAACATAAATGAATGATCAAATGAGTGAAAAGGCATGCCATAGAAAGGGAGAACTTATTTGCAACTGTATATCAAGTATAGGTATGTTTTAAGTACTTATAAAAGCAAGTATTAGGTGACAGGTCCAAGTTAGAACTTTTCCTCTGCTTCCAGACCTCCATTTTTAACTATTAATACTGCTTATTGTGCTGAAAAGTGAAATTCAACCCCAGTCCTTACTAGCTGAGGCAATTCTGTCTCCTCAGCCTTCATATCCCTATAGTCAGGTCCATATGGTGGCGAATGGTCCAAGAGAGAAGGTGCCAATTCTGCACCTTAAGCTGAACCCACACTCTCTTTTGGATGCTCTGTATTCTTTTTTATTGGGTGGGAGAGGGTTGGGATCATACCCTGAGGTTCTTCGGGGTTATTCCTGGTTCTGTGCTCATAAGTGACCCCTGATAGTGTTCAGGGGATCATATGTGGTGCAGGGAATTCAAACCAGGGTCATGGCTACTGCAGCCAAATACAAGATAAGTGTCTCATCTCCAACCCTAAACCCAATTCTGGGTCTTAGTACTGTAAGGTGGTCTCCTATACCCCATGTAAGAAAAAAAAAGGAGGTAGAGAGACACAGCATGCTAGGATCAATAGAAGCTGTTCTGCTTTCACTCTTTTAAGTCTAGATTTTGTCTTTGTTTTCAGTCCATCTTGGTTCCTCCCTGGGTCTTGTCACTCTGCTAATGTGTTTTGAAAAGCCCCAAACCCAATCATGAATAAATTTCACTACACACTGGTACACTGGAGTAAACTACACACTTGAATTAGTGTCTCTACAAATTTACATTCACAGCCAGAATACCCGCAGCCAACTTGTCACTCTCACAATTCAATTGTTCCTCCTGCCCATGAAGATCCCCTTCTGAATCTCAACTCAGCAATGTGGACTGAGGGGGAAAAGCAGGATGGTTCCATTTAATTGGGACTCAGATTTGGCAAGACATGACAACAAAGGATCAGAGTAGTGGAGTGGATGAAAGGCAGGGATCTAGTAACATGGAAGAGAAAGAAATGAATGTCAAGGTATGGCTGAAAGTAAAGAAACTATCTGGAGGTGGAGTTACTGTGGTTAAGGACGACTGAAGGTGTGCCCTTGGCAGGGAGAGCTTGAGCACAGGTAAAGGTCAAGTACCATGAGGCTGAAGTATAGGATTACTCATCCTACTGTGCACAGGTAAGTCATTAATACTTGGGGGCTGGGTTTCTAACTGCTCACAGGATCTGGACAAACAAGCTGGCAACAAAATCAGAAGGCATGCAGTTTTCACATGGGAAAGTGAAGTTGTGGGTTTGGGAAGGGAACAAGGAAGATGCTAGGCTCTGAAATTCATGGAAAGCAGGAAAGGAAGAGACTCTGAGAGACAGGACCACGAGTGACTGGTAAAATGGGGACAGGGATGCTGGGTCTCAGTAGAAGTGAAGACATGGAGCTGGTGACCAATGAATTGAGAGTTTAGAGCACATCAGGGCAGGCATGGCTGCTTGGGAGGCTGGACTGGAGGCCTGTTCAAGCCCCTGAGCACACAAGAGGGTTAGAATGAGAGTATCTGACAAGAAAGGTTGAATCTGTGGGGTTGAAGAAAGATGGTCTGAATCACGTTTTAGACACTTTGATAACAACGCAGAGGCATTGGGTGATAGTTCAAATCCTGGTAAGTTTTTACAACCCACGTAGCAGTCTGTTAAATATAACCTTGGTAATAAAGTTTGCCTTCACTGGGCAAACTTGGCTAGGTCCAAACCAGGGTAGAGGTGACTACTGCTCAAGATGAGTGAGAAGAGAGTGAGAAAAACACTCAGGTCTGGTGGGGAGAAAGTGACTTTGACCTAGGTTTTAACTCCACAGAGCAGTCCTAGATGGGGCACTAGGCTAGTTGCTGGTTACCGAAGTTAGAATTTATAATCTGGCTAGACTAAATTCACTGCAGGCAAGTATTTTTCATTCTTTACCTTTGCTACCCCTGACCTTGTACTTAGTGACACTTGATGAAGGTTTTTATGTTGTTCAACCAACACTTCTAAAGTATAAAAAACTACAGAAAATTCACCAAAACAGAAAGGCCTCTCTAACACCACCTGCCTACTGCCAATACTGTAGGAGAAACTTCTCACTTGTCTGAGTTCTTTGTGAAGTATCTGAACTAGCACTAGACAGGTTAGCAAGGGGAAAATCAACTTCATAACACAGAAGTATTCATTATGCCGTTGGGTTCAAAGAAACTTGAATACGAAACCAAGGAAGGGGGAAGGGGAAGAGGGTCTGGGGTGCTGAGGAGATAGGGAGCAGGTTCAACTAGAAAGGAAGGAACAACTTCATCTTTCCTCTGAATAGAAAGATAAAGAAGGATCTGTTTTACTGATAACAAGACACGTGAATCAGATCGTGACCTCAACTACATTCTCTGGGTCATAAAAAGTCCCAGTGATCACTTCTTTCCTTCCAACAAAGGGTATGGTTAGAGGAAAGACAAGAACTTCTTCACCCCCCAGACCTTCATTGTTTGCCATTCAAAAGAATCTTTCTCCCATGGGGAGTGATAAAAGAGTTATTACTTGGTTAATTACATTATGATACTATATTGGTATTTTTTAATACTTGCATTTTCACATATTATTAAGAGTAGTTAAGGAGCTGGAGTGATAGCACAGTGATAAGGCTTACCTTGCATGCTGCTGACCTAGGTTGGATCTCTGACACGATATATGGTCTCGCAAACACTGCCAGGAGTGGTCTCTGAGCAAAGAGTTAGGAGTAAGCTCTACACACCATAGAGTATGACCCCAACCCCTCCTCCCAGTCTTGAAGGGCAAAAGATATAGTTCAGTGGTAGAGTCCTGTGTTTGATTCCTGGACTCTTCCAGAAAATGATTTTTTTTTTTTTGGCTTTTTGGGTCACATCCAATGATGCTCAGGGATAACTCCTGGCTCTGGCTCTGAACTCAGGAATTACTCCTGGCATTGCTTGGGAGAACCATATGGGATCCCAGGGTTTGAACCTGGGTTGGCCACATGCAAGGCAAACACCCTACTCACTGTTCTATCACTCTGGCCCCTCCCTCCAAATTCTTACACACCACTTTTATTTTTATTAGTGAAACACCATGAGGTACAGTTATAGACTTATAAATTTTTGTGCTTGGGTTTCAGTTATACAATGATCAAGTACCCATCCCTCCACCAGTGCCCATCCTCCACCACCACGGGTCCCAGCATCCCTCCCACCCTCCATCCCCCCCCAGTCCCACCCTGACTCTGTGGCAGGGAATTTCCCCTTGTTCTCTCTCTCTTCTTTTGGGTACTGTGTTTTGCAAGAGAGGCCTTAAGTTACACACCACTTTTAATAGGAAGCAGGGAGATAATACGGCAGGTAAGGAATTTGACTGGCCTGAGAGGCTGGTCTGAGCTTGGTTACAGGCACTACATATGATCCCCTAAGTCTTGCCAGAAGTAATCCCTGAGCACAGAGCCAGGAGAAAGCCCTGAGCAGAGCCAGGTATGGCCCCAAAACAAAAACAAAACAAACAGAACAATGATACATTATATTCTTCCATAAAGACACATCATTTTCTATTTCACTATTTTTATACTTAGTTATTTTTATTGTGGTAAAAACACATAACATTAACATTTATCATCTTAACCATTTTAAGTGTTCAGTAGCATAAAGTATATTTACATTTTTGTGCAAAGATCTTGAACTTTTTCATCTTGCAAAACTAGAAACCACTAAACACTAACTTCTCTTCATCTCATCCCTTCCCTACCTTGATAACTATATTTCTATCTTCTGTTTCTATAATTCTGACTATTTCAGACAGTTCCATGAGTGGAATGACACATTGTCATTTTGGGGACTGGCTTGTTTCACTAATTATGTCTTTGAGGTTCATTCATGTTACAGCATGTGACATATTTCCCTTCTTTTTAAGGCTGAAAAATATTTCACTGCATGCAGAGAACACATTTTCTTCTTCATCTATTCATCTGTTAATGGCTTCCAGCTCTTAGCTATTTTGAATGGTTCTCAAGGATATGTAACCATCATTTTGAGATTCTCCTTTGAATTATCTTGGCTTTATTCCATAAGTGAAATTGATGGATCATGTAGTAACCCTTCATTCTTAGCTTTTTGAGGAGCTGACATTCAGTTTTCCATAGTGACTTCATCATTTTACATTCCTACCAACAATGCAAATGCTTGCAATTTCTCAATTTCTCCACCTCTTTGTCAACACCAGTTTTCAGGTTTTTTTTTTTTTTAGAAATTCTAATGAGTGTGAGGTGAGAGTTCATTGTGGTTTTGATCTGCATTTTCCCAATGATTTGATGTTGGAGCATCTTTTCATATGCTTGCTTGCTATTGGCATCTGCATATCTATTTTCCTTGGAAGATTATCTTTTCAAATCTTTTGCCCAATTTTAAATCAGATTACTTGTCACCTTTTTTTATAGAGTTGAGAAGTTACCTATATATTCCAGATGCTGACCATTTATGAGATAGATGATTGACAAATAATTTCTCTTATTCCTTAGGCTGATATTTCACTGTACTGTTTCCTTTGATACATAGAAGCCTTAGAATTTTAGTAGCACAAGATGAATAGCACCTGTACCATTTGTACTTTTTTGCTTATGATGTCTTATTTTTGGTGCCAAGAAGTCATTGCAAAAACCAGCATCCTGAAGTTTTTCTTCTAGCTTATAGTTGTAGGTCTTACATTTATGCTTTTATCAATATTGAGTTACTTTTTGCCTGTGATTTAAGGTATAGGTACAATTTCATTCTTTTTTATGTGAACAGCCAGTTTTCCAAAAACCATTTGCTGAAAAGAACAGTCCTTAGTTCAACAAAAATGTTATTGGGATTTTGATAGAAATTGTATTAAGTTTGTAGATTGCTTTAG
Organism: Sorex fumeus; assembly: GCF_029834395.1. Classification (NCBI taxonomy): domain Eukaryota; kingdom Metazoa; phylum Chordata; class Mammalia; order Eulipotyphla; family Soricidae; genus Sorex; species Sorex fumeus. Next base: position 32,185,736 of record NW_026606108.1, on the reverse strand, counting down.
TTAGTATGGAAATTTGGTGACATTTGAGTTTTCTAGTCCACAAGCACAGATAAATAAATATCATTCCATTGATTTGTATCTTTGATTTCTTTAAACAGTGTCTTAAAGTGTACAAGTCTTAAATCTCTATATTATGCCATACTTAATTATTAATGCACACATATGCGAATAATGCCATATATACATATCTATATTTACATATCTATGTAAATAAATGTGTCCTATGTCTCTTGATTGTGGAGATGACATAGGAAAATACAAGCATTATAAATTTAAAACTCTAGAAACAGTGACAATTTGTTTTTTATAAAAAATTATAAACCATTTTATATTCTCACTAGAAAACTATGGGAGTGTATCTCCCCATACTTCCATCAATATTATATTCTATCACTCTGCAATTTCACTCATGTGTTAGCTAAAAAATGGCACTGTCATTTCAATTAGTATTCTTTGATTATTTGTAAAGCAGAAGACTGTATATTAACCAATGTTTTCTTGTTTGAAAACTAATTGTATTTTCCTATTTAACAATAATCTTGGCAACAGTAAATTTATCTTTTTTTGCGATATTTACTGAACACTTACTATGTGATGTATTTATTCTGACTGCTAGGGACAGAGAAATACTCCTCCTGGGATATAACCTCCACAAGGAAAAAGAATCCCCTCCCAGTCTGAGGTATCAGAGAGCAGAGCCAAAGAGATTATGAAGGAAGGAGTAGTCAAAGGCTTAGAGGAAAACTAAGCAAATGTGAGGTTCTACGAAATATTTTCAAAAAAATAAGTCTCTGATGCTTTGAGAGGTGAGGGAAGTAGAGCACTCTGATTTCTGAATTCAGAACATGCAACTCACCTAGAACCTTGATGAAAGGTGTTCTGCTGAGGGCTAATGCCTAACAAGAGAGGGCTCAGAGAAAATGGGGAGAAAATTGGAAGTAGCAAATAGTGAGCAATCTTTTGATTAATTTGAGGAAAAGCTGAAGGCAGATTGGGGTCAAGAGAGATACTAGCAGGTAGGTCACTTGCCTACCTGGCTGACTCAGGTTTGATCCCTTGCACCCCATGTGGTCCTCTGAACCCTGCCAGGAGTGATCCCTAAACACCACAGGGATCGGCCCAAACACTAGAGGGGGGGGGAGAGAGAGAGAGAGAGAGAGAGAGAGAGAGAGAGAGAGAGAGAGAGAGAGAGAGAGGATAGAGAGAGAGGGAGAAAAAGAGAAAGAACGTGAGAGATAGAGCTCTTAAACACTGTAGAAATAGAAATAGAAATAGGGCCGGAGCAATAGTTCAGTGGGTAGGGCACTTGCTTTGCATTTGACCAACCTGGGTTTAATCTCGGGCATCCCATATGGTCCCCTGGGCCCTGCCAGGAGCGATTTCTGAGTGCAGAGTCAGGATTAATCTCTGAGCATTGCCAGGTGTAGCCCCCAAACAAAAACCAAATCAAACCAAACCAAAAAACCATTGTAGACATAACAACATGTTTGTATGCTGAATGAGAAAAGTTCAGAAGAGAGGAGAAATTATTGGTGAGTCTGGAAAATCATTGGAACACTATCCTTGAGTAAGTGTGCAGTCTAGGCACAAAGTATAAAAGGAGAGAATGAGAGTAAGAGGTGGATAAAGAAATAAAGTGAGTTTAAAATTACGTAAATAGGGCTGGAGCGATAGTACAGCAGGGAGGGCATTTGCCTTGCACACTACTGACCCAGGTTCGATTCCTAGCATCCCACATGGTCCCCTGAGCCAAGAGTAATTCCTGAGTACAGAGCCAGGAGTATCTCCTGTGTATCACTGGGTGTGACCCAAAAAGCAAAAAAATAGATAAAAAATTAAATAAATTGGATGATCTAATTGGCTTTATTCAACAATTTATGACTTGTCCCATCTAGCTAGTAGATAGGTGCTTTGAGCTTACAAACTGAAAGGTTTCTATGGTCAGAAGGAGGATAGGGCAGGGCCAGGGGTTATTTAGCAAAAGAAATTATCACAGCAAGACCTATTTTCTTTGGTGGGGAACTGAGGAGTTTATGTGACATTTGCCAGTGTTGACTGGGACCATCATTTCTGGGAGGAGTTGAAACTATGTTTAAGTGTGTGTGTGTGTGTGTGTGTGTGTGTGTGTGTGTGTGTGTGTATGTAGCTGAAGGTTGAAACCTGGGCTTCTCAGATATAAGGCAAGCAACCTACATCCCTAGTCCTAATTAGGTTGGGTACTATTTTGGTATTGTAGTCTTTGCACAAATGACTACAGTTGGGGTGTGTTATCTTCTTTTCTTAATAAGGCCCTCCCATTGATCGTCGATTTGCTCGAGCGGGCCCAGTAATGTTTTCATTGGAGATTTTGTTGTTACTGTGTCTGGCATATCGAATACTCTCGGTAGCTTGCCGGGCTCTCCGAGAGGGGCGGAGGAATCGAACTCGGGTCGGCCATGTTGGCCGCGTGCAAGGCAAACGCCCTACAGATAAAGTCCTGTGCCAAAAGCAAAGACTGTTTATTTCAAGTAATTGAGAATAGAGAGGGTGTGGAGGTACAAATTGAATTAGATTAGTGGATTATTAAATGAGTAGGCAGTTTTCTCCCATTGCTTCTGTGTGTGCATATGGGACAGTGTAGATCTCCCAATCTGTACACTGGAAACCCGAGGCCTCTCCCAGTGATTCTTTCCAACTGGGCTGGTAGTTCAGTGCCAAGGCTGAAGGATGTGGTACTGCTCAGGCCCTGTAGTGTCAGGATTACCTGGGTTGTCTTGGTGGTGCTTGGGAACCTGAAGCGAGCTTTCTGGCCCCTGCAGCTCTTCTCTGTTGAACCAGGAAGCAATGGCCCAATTTAAGCAGAGGGGAGGAGACAGCATTCTAAATAACGAGGTTGCTGAGAGCGAACTAGGATTAACAGGACATGGCTATCATGAGCAATAGGGTTCCTGATGAAATGTCTGACAAAGTAAAATGATTAAAGTCAGCATGTTTGTTATTTTTTTTCCCAGGGCGTTCGCCTTACAAGCAGCCAACATGGCCGACCCAAGTTCAATTCCTCCGCCCCTCTCGGAGAGCCCGGCAAGCTACCGAGAGTATTCGATATGCCAGACACAGTAACAACAAAGTCTCCAATGGAGACGTTACTGGGCCCGCTCGAGCAAATCGACGATCAACGGGAGGGCCTTTACCTTTTACCTTACATTTATTGCTGGAGATGTCAATGGGGAACAGAAGTGGGGTCAGGAGTAATCAGCATTGTCACTTTACCTGAAAGAGTAAAGTAGATTAAGAAAGAGTCAAGGAATTGGATTAAAGGATTAACTCTGGAATTTAGAAAGTTGAGAAAAAGAAAATATCCAAGTCATCCTGATGTGGAAAATAGCCAAGTCAGCTAGGAAAGACTTCAGCACCCTTGAACTGTCTCCCTGGCTCTGGAGTTGAAAGTTCTTTTAATTAATGTATCAAAAGCCTGTGACAGTTGCAGAGCAGAGGAAACTCCAGGCAGCAAGGCTGATGCCATATGGCAGAGCATCACCCCAAAAACCCAAATGAAAGAGCGTCACAAATGCCAGTGGAGCCCAGAGAGGTGGGCAGTGGCTGCTGGCTGAGAGCGTCTCAGGAGGCCACATGAACTGCTCTATGTCCTGACCAGGGTAAAGAATACCAGCCCCCCAGAGCGTGCCACAAAGACGCTGATAGATGGAGCTGTGCACCTGGGTCCCCACAGACAAAACCTATATTATCCTTACTTATCCAAGCAAGTTTATAGTAATAGTCAAAAGGTAGATTTACTGAGTTCGTGATTTGGACATAAAAAAAGTACAAGAAACCAAACCACAGAAAGAAAAGTATTCTGAGTTCATCAGAAAAGGTCAAGAGAAGGATCATGATATAATAAGGACAGTTTAACAAGGATCAAGGGTTCCTTTGAAAAATATTTGAGAGTGGAAATTTGCACTTGGGGCTAATTATTTCTAGGAGACGCTGCCGCCAAGCAGCATGTCAGAGACAGTGGATATGACAAGCGTATCTGAGCTCTGGGCATATTCAAAGGACTGGTCACCCTGCTGTGTTCACTTTCAACAAAAACATGTTGTCCCTGAGTGTCTGAGAGGAACTTGTTGCTTTGGTACCATCTCAACAAGCCCTGTGACATAGCTAATTGCCATTTTCTGAGCTTAAGGAAATGCATCATCTCCTCAGTGACTTTCATCTTTTACGATGTTTTTTCATGGAATTCAGATTCCCTGTTCCAGATCAGTTGCACCCCTGAAAGGCAACAGCTTCATGTAAAGTATCAGAAAGGTAAGAATGGATGGAAAGGGCTGTTTGAAAAGGTTCTGCAGGTTGCTGGCTTGGATGCCCTTCTGGGTGCTGACCCTGGTTGGCTTTGGGACACAGACGAGCAAGTAATCTTTACTGATCTAACAGGTTTGGCCGTTTTCCTCATTCTTTTTGACAGCAAAATATCTCTTAGGAAATAGTCTTAGGAAACAGATGACTTAGTCACATATTCAAAAAGAGCACAAAGCACATGCCCCATTCCATTGGCTGTGAGGGCCTCCTCTGTCACCACCGCTCAGAGTGGCCTTAGGTTCTCTGTTGACTCCAGGAGCCAGGTCTCAGATCTGCTGCATTTCACTTTAAAATGTTTTTAATTAATATCAGTCTTCTCTGAGTACATAAATATTTTTAGAAGGGATTATTACATATAATCGTTTTGTTACTTCAGTAAGTTCACTTTAAAAATAGCAATCATTTTAAATGTGCTGTTTCACTTACATACTGCCCTTACACACACACACACACACACACACACACACACACACACACACACCATTGTCACCTGATTATTGTGCTAATACAATAACATTCTTCTTATTTGGATTGCATTTGTATGCTTGGAAATAAATGAGTGTTAATCTTGGTATGGCTTCATCAATCTTGACCAACACACACTTTCAAAAAGAAGTCTTAGAAACTCATCTCATTCAGAACTCTCTTGGAACAGTTGGCTCTTAAAAATCAGACGGTTATCTGGAAGGGCTGTACAGAGTTTTCTGGATGACACACACTTCTCAACGGCAAGGCCCACCAAAAGAAAGGACTTGGGTTTCTTCAGAGTCTCATGCATTTGTCTCCCAGGTCACCAAACGGGAAAGAAATTTTTATTAGAATGTAGTTATTACAACTTTGGGATTTTCCTCTTTCTCCATTGAATGTCTTGTTTTTTTCCCAGATCTGAACCTGAAAATAAGATAGGTGCTAAAGAAATTTAAATATTCAAGACCCTCTTCAAAAATGCATCTAGACTAGCATTTTATCATTTTGAAAACATGGAGCTATTTTCTTCATTAGACAGAAAGAAAAGCCACAATTTAAACTCTTCTTACAATTTCCTTAAGGAAAGACTAGAGGCAAGCATGGGGTACTTTGAAAGTTGAAGCTGATAGTGAAGTAGTTATGCAGCATCAGAAGAAAAAAAAAACTATCAAAAATGCTACCTTTTGCTGTATCTGTTTTGTTAGGAATCAGAATCCATCCACAATATAAACTTTATCATGTCCAGGCACTAAAAGTATTTTACTTACATAAACCTCACAATAGTCACATGAATTATTTCCATAAAACCCGATTTGAATACTGAGGTTTAGTGATAATTCAGTAGTCCGATCAAAATTATGCAGCAGACTTGGGAACTGAAGCTAAGATTTTCACTCTAGAATCTAAAACTTCTCTTAATGAACCATTTATCTTTGAAATATTTGGCAATCTCGTATCATAGAAAAACTCTTTTTTCTCTATAATTCTTTTATATTTTGAGTCACTCTCAGCAGTGCACAAGGGATACTGCAGGTGCTGGGGATCAAACTCAGGCCTCCTTCATGCCAAGTATGTGCTCTGACCCATTGCACTCTCTCTCTGGTCTTCCTGATTCCTGATACAGAGCTCCTATATCTCTTATTAATTTTCCAAGTAATGTGGTAATGAGAGTCTGGTCTTTTATTATAAAGAGGTGGCTCTTGGCTGGCCCTGCCATTCCTGGGGTGTGGCGCTGGTCAATGAAAGACAAAGTGTGGTTAAAAACCTGAAACTTGCAGCCTCCCTCTCAGCTCCAGGGAGGTAAGAGGGCTGGAGATTGAATTAATAATTGATTGTGCTTGTGTGATGATAATGTCTTAACTAACCTCTAAACAATGGGATTTGGAGAGCCTCCAAGTTGGCAAACGCATGCGTATGTGGCAGAGTGGCACTCCTCAACCACAGGAACAGAAGCTTCTATGTCTGGACATTTCAGAACTCACCCTCAGATCCACAATCAACCCAGAATGCTAAGTCGTGTTTTCCTGAGTTCTAGGAACGTACTGAATTTAAGGAAGAAGTGGGTGTGGAAACACTTAACTCTGTAGCCAGGTTAGAAGGAAGTACGGACAACCTGGGGGACCTCATACTTGCTGTGGCGTCTTAAGAGAGGTCAGTCTTGTGACCCCAGAAACCTGTGAAGTCTGACACAAACTCCCACAGTTAGTGTCGTAATTGAACTAATTTAGGGGACTCCCATTTGCCATAAAAAGTCATTGGTGGGCCAGAGCAATAGTATAGCGGGTAGGGTGTTAGCGTTGCATGCGGTCGACCTGGGTTCAATCCCTGGCATCCCATATGATCCCCCCAAGCACCACCAGGAGTAATTCCTGAGTGCAGAGCCAGGAGTAACCCCTGAGCATCACTGGGTATGACCCAAAAAGAAAAAAAAAATGGGTGGGTGGGGAAATGGTTTAAAAGGATGAGTACAGACCCTGCATGCATAAGGCCCCAAATTCCATTCCTGGAACCCATAGTGTCCCCTACTCTGAGCACTGAATCAAGTGTCAGGTACGTGGTATGCCTGTGGGTTCCTGAGCCTTACTGGGGAGGCAAAAAAAAAAATTAGTGTCTGAAGGAAGTACTAATCATCTGGGTCCACAAATAATAATAAAATGGAATCAAGAGGCTGGAGAGATAGTATAGTGGGTAAGGCACTTGGTCCCATGAGCACTACCAAGAGTAATTTCTGAGCCCAGAGGCAGGAATAATACCTAAGAATTGCTGGGGGTGATCCCAAAATAAACAAAACAAAACCATTTTTAAATATAATTATTTAATTTTATTTATTTTTAATTAGTGTGGACAGTATCTTTCTCTATGGATCAGCCACTGAAGCATCCTTCTCTGTAAGCTGCTGGCTGTATTTTTTGCTAGTTTTTCTACTACATTGTTGAGTTTACTCCACTGAACGCTAAGAGCTTTTGTTTGTTAGATATATTAATCCCGTGTCTATATTGTGCAGCAAAAATCTCCCTGAGCTGACCTTTGTCTTTATTTATGATTTCTTCTTTTGCTGTGCCAACAGTATATAAAGTTACATAATCAGATATTTCAATCTAGTCCCTTTATGGCTCTTTTTTTTTTATGTCATGTTCAGAAAGACCTTTTCTAAGACTATAAACATATTTTTCTTCCCGTATCTTTATGATTTCATATTTTCAGCCAAACTTTTTATTCCTTCTAGAATTTACTATGCCTTTTGTGGCAACAGCAGCCTCCCAGCAGTACTGGGGGTTGCCAAGGATACACTCATAAATGCTCAAGAGAGCATGAAGTGCCAGGGATTGAACCACGGGCCCTGTGTAGACAGGCAGATGCTCCAGACTTTTGAGGTTATCTTTCCAGTCTCTATCCTAGATATATTTTGAAGTGGGGTTTAAGCTTTTCATGTTTTTGCTTTTTGTTCAGTTTTTGGTTTTGGGGCCATATCTTGTAGTACTCAGGGCTTACTCCTGGTTCATCATTCACTGATTACCCTGGTGGTGCTTAGGGAATCATATGGAGTGCCGAGATCAAACCTGGCTCAGCTGCATACCAGGCAAGCACCTTACTTGATGTACTATCTCTCTGGCCCCAGGATTTAATTTTTTTATTTCTCCAAGTGGCTGGGTAAATTTTCTAACACATTTCCTGAATATGTGCATTCCCTCCTCTCCCCACTGAATCTAAATTGCTACCTTTTACATACTTTTTCTTATATTGGGGGGAAGTAATTCCAAATTATTGTAATCCATGAATTTATATTCCATCCCATTAGCACATTGGCACATCCCACTAATTTCCATTGCTTCACTCTATGCTTTGTTAATGGATCAAGCACATTCTACTTTTTTCAGAACCTTCCTTGTTCTTCTTGCATGTTTATCCTTTCTAAGAAAATGTGCTATCTTTTAAGATCGATCCTTCCTTCCATCCTTCCTTCCTTCCTTCCTTCCTTCCTTCCTTCCTTCCTTCCTTCCTTCCATTCTTTCTCTTTTCCTTTCCTTTTAGGCCACACCTGATGGTGCCCCTAGTGGTGCCCAGGGGACCGTATATAGTGTCAGGATTCCAACTCAGGCTGGCCACACTGCATGCAAGGCAAGCGCCCTTCTTGTGTACTATGTTTCTGGCCCTTTGGTATCATTTTTCCACTTACCCTTTTACTTTCTGCATCTGCTCCAAAGTTTCAGGTAGAGGCATTCCAAAACTTTCAGGGAAAAAAAGAGTGATGAGTCCGATCAGAACAGTCAGACTGCCCATGAGAATATAGGGCAGGATTCTGTTGTAAGCACCTGTGAGGGGTGGGACATAAGAAACAACAATGAGACAAAGGAATCTTCCAGATGCTTTTGAGACTTATCTTTTACTGGTGGCAAACAGTAATTGAGAGCCGTTTTAGATCTGAACATTTTTCATAGGAAACAAGATGTAGTGTTGGTTTCTTTTTGGCAAACTCCGCTGCCACAGCATTCCCCTCATCACTTAACCTCCCTGATTTTGCACTATCATAAGATCTTTCGTATCAGCTGTCATTCTCTAACCTACCACTTACTCATGTGTGACCAATGCTTGTTTGATAGAAATTGTTGCCTACCAAAGTTCTCCTCTTCAGGTGGAGATAACTAGAGAAGGGGGATGGAAGGACAGGAAAGGAAGGAGGCTGGTCATGGTGTGGCAGGGACGGCTGCTGGTCATTAAGAACAGAGCGACCTTTGCTTTTGTTCAAACCAGCAGGCTGTAGTGGAACTTTAGGTCCACAGAATTATGAGACTCCAAAACAAACAAGCAAACAAAGAAACCTAAGTACTAATTTCAATTTCATTTAAATCAATAAATGTCAGGCACCAGACCTTGGTTTCTTTTTGATGAATTTGGTTTCTTTTTGATGAAAATGTACAGAGATTTCAGGGTAACAACACATCTAAGAGTGCAATTAGTTAAAGAAAAAACAGAAACATCAGCATTTACCTTGAAGCTTCATTGAGGCCTCTGTCTCACAAAGGCAGTAGCCATGTGGATTGTAGAACTCTCTTAAAGACACCTTCATTTCTTATATATTAATACTCCACCACTTGACTCAAAAGCACAGAAAGTGGGGCATAGAAGGAAAATAACACCATTCTATATGATAAAACTCTCAGGGGGAGAGTGCTGGGAGTTCTGCAGACCACGTTTAAGATAAAATGTTTTTTCCTTTAAGATAAAAATGCCTTGCTGGTTATTTAAATATGTCTCAGATTATAAAGAGGGAGGTGTGAGTCTGTGTCTATGTGTTTGAATCAACATATAAGCAATGAATGATGAAAAAGAATGAAGACAGAGCCTACATCTCTCACCAGTAGATCCCTTAATGAGGATTTGACTTGGCATGGCAGATCCTCAATTTACTAAACATCCCTCTCAAACTCCTCTGTGGTAGTAGTCCAGATCAAGAAGTGTGGTTTCATAAAAATCAAAGTTTGCTGCATTGCACAGATCATTTTACAAAGTAAAAATGTGAAGAATAAAGGGGAAAAATTGAATAAAGGGAATAAAGGGGGAAAATATATACGGAGGACTAATTTCTTTTGATTACAAAGGGTTTTCACAGATCAATATGAAAATGTTGAATAGCCCATTAGAAGAAAGGCTAGAAGAAAGATGTGAGCAATATTGTCACTGAAAAAGTTAAGTGGAATGTTAACAAATATATATGAAAAATTCTCAATTGTACTCATGATTAAAGAAATGGAATGAGAGGAATGATGATGTCCAGTTTTTACATAACAGATCATCAATGCTTAAAAATGTCAATTCTTCCCATTGTTGGTTATTAGATGCAAGAAAATGGGCACTATCATAAAGTGATAGTTAGATGTAAGGTATATTTAGAAGTCAATTTGGAATTACCTATGACATTTTATCTTTGCTCCAGAAATTTTACTTCAGTGACTCTGAGTTCAAATATATGTAAACAAGAAACAGAGAGTATGAGGGTGTTGGGAATGTGCACTGCAGTGATCTCTGCAGTAACAAAACCCTGCAAGCCTGAATGTTTATCCATGAGCCGGTCAAGTAAATAATGGACATATCATCTTAGAAAATCATGTACTAACTAGACCATGAGAGAATGTTACATAGCAATAGGCAAAGATATTCTTATACCAAATAAAGTTTTTTCAATGTTGTGAAACAATATAGTTAATATAATTTTGTGTTCATTACATATACACAACAAATGCATGTGGTACAAAACAAACTTTATGAAGAATTACTCATAAATGACTAATATTCATGATTTCTAGGACTGTCACATATAGGGAGCTGAGAGAGAAAAGGTACTTGTATTTTTTCTAGCCCTTTCTATATAAATTGTTTGAATCTTTCATAATAAAAACCCATTCATATTTTATATCTGGAAAATAACAAACTTCTGCAGTGTATCTCACCAAGGTAAACAAAGTAGGGAGCGATGATGCTGCCCACACGGGAGGCCATGGAGGTGACCCCCACTGCCATATTCCTGACCAGGGTTGGATAGAGCTCTGCAGTGAAGACATACAGCATGGAGAAAGCAGAAGTGATCCCAAACTTCCCCAGCATCACCAGACCAATGGACAAACTGCTGTACTCTGTAAGAAAAACCCAGTGTCAATGTTAGCTTGAAATGATCATTCTGGACAAGAACTAAGAACTGAGTGCTGAAAGGAGATAAAGTTATACATGATAACCTTTCAGTACCTGCATTGCAAATCATAATGCCACACACACACACACACACACAGAGAGAGAGAGAGAGAGAGAGAGAGAGAGAGAGAGAGAGAGAGAGAGAGTTGTCTGCCATAGAGGCAGGCTGGGGATGAGGATGGGAGGGAAACTGGGAACACTGGTGGTGGGAAATGTGCACTTGGTGAAGGAATGGGTTTTGGAACATTGCATGACTGAAACCAATCATAAACAACTTTGTAACTGCATATATGTCTTGGTAATTTAAAAAAATTAAAAAACAGTGCATACAGAGGTTTTTGTCTTTTGTTTTTTAAAAAAACTTCTTTTGTGTGTGGCAGGGAAGGATTTAGTTTTGGGGACACACTGGGGGTTCTCAGGGTTTACTACTGCTTCTGTGCTCAGGGATCACTCTGGAGAGACTCTCAGGAAACTGTGTGGGGTGCCAGGGAATGAATCCAGATCGGTCCAGTGCAAGGCAAACACTCTAACTGCTGTACTCTCGATCCAGCCCCTCCCTCTACTGTTCTTTAAGATTATGCACCCAGTGACCTTAGTGCACTTTTACTTGTTATAACAGTTTCATGATAAAGTGTCAGCAAGTTATTTTCAAAGAGAAAGACCAATCCTTTTAATCCTATCAAGAAACATATATTTCCTGGAATGGGGGCAGGGCTGTCCCTTTCCTTCCCCACCCCACGAGATCCCTGAATCACAGCCCACGAACGAGCCCTCTGGCCACTCAACAAGCGACTTAAACCATGATCCCAGAGACTCAGAAACCGAGCAGCTTTTGGCAGAAATCCCTCCAGATTTAATTACTAAGATTTCAGAATTCCAAAATCATGCAGTCACTACTGCGGCAGTGCAAAACACACACACACACATTATTATTATTATTATTATTATTATCAGCAATAGAAAAAAATTATCTAATGTTGCCTTTTCGGCAGATGTGAGTGTTGGGGTAAAATCCCAAATAATAATGGTGGATCTGGTGTCAAAATACTGAATGTAATCAAAGTAGAGAGGGAGTAATGTGGAAACCATCTGCCACACAGGTAGGGGAGGGAGTGAAATGGGGGGTATACTGGGGTTTTTGGTGGTGGGAAATGTGCACTGGTGAAGGGACGTGTGTTTCATCATTGTATGACCAAGACTTAAACCCGAAAGCTTTATAACTGCTCTCACAGTGATTCAATAAATAAATTTTAAAAAAAGAAACGTGTATTTCCACATATCATTCTATGTATCAACCCTCTATTGTAATTATGTAAGGAAGCCAGACATAGGGATAAAGGAAAGCTCTTTATGTCTCTTCTGTGTTCTTTAACTACTTAAAGATTATAGCCCACAGAAATCACTAAATTTATTCTGGAGCTGGCATGTCCCACCAACTCTAACCCTTGAATATGCACCTCAGGAAAAAAGATAGAAGGTGCCATGAAACTGGGTACCATGACTCAAAGAAAGACAGTTGAGGGTGCAGGAAATGGTTCAGAGGCAAGGCACCTGCAAATAAGAGGTCACACATTCCCATCACCCCGCACCCCAATTGTACTGACGCTAGGGACAGTAGGTGGCCACAAATGCCACCTACAAAGCGCACACTCAGGTCACCACAGAAGCTATGTGTGACGTGTTATTGCAGCAGCAACAATGACAAAGGGGAAGGGAAGAGGACTAAAACAAAATTTTAAAAGTAAATTTAAAAAGGGACCAAAATGATAGTACAACAGGTAGGGTGCTAGCCTTGCGTGCGGCTGACCCGAATTCAATCCCTGGAACCCCACATGGGGCACGAGTCCCACCAGCAGTGATCCCTGAGCACAAAGCCAGGTCTAAGCCCTGAGCGCCACCAGGTGTGGCCCCCAAAGCAAAGAAATAAAATAAATGAAAAGGTCCGTGGGTTTAGGTAACTGTTCCTATGAATAGGATGTCAGGGAAAGTTTCTCTTCTAAAGCAGTTGGTGATTTCTGATTCTCAAAGGCTGATTTTGTTTGTTTGTTTGTTTTTGGGCTACATCTGGCGATGCACATGGGTTACTCCTGGCTCATGCACTCAGGAATTACTCCTGGCGGTTGCTTGGGGGACCGTATAGAATGCTGGGAATCGAACCCAGGTCGGACGTGTGCAAGGCAAAGTGCCCTACCCGCTGTGCTATAGTTCCAGCCCCCTGATGCTTCTATTTAAAGGGAGTTATTATAAACCAGGGAAAAGGCATTTAAAAGGCATTTAATCACTCATTTAATGGACTGATGACTGTGACAGCCGAATAGTTTATGAAGTAAAGGCTTCATAAACAGAGAACCCTGATTACTTGTTGGCTGGACAAGGAAATCTCTGGTAAGCTGTTAATATTGGTTAAAACTTCATACCTGCAGGCACCAATTGAACTAACAGTAGCACACCGCCTCCTAAGAACAGCACTCCTGCTATGATATAACGCCTGGGCAGGGTTCGTAGTAACAGCCAGGCTGTAAAGTATGCTGGAACTTCAATCAAGGCTGAGAGAAAACAGTTCAAGTAGGCATCTCCATGCAAATTAGGAGAATCAAGAGATAGAGCAAAGTAACTCACAGAGGTGAGCATCCTGAAAGACAAAACCAAAAAGTGAAAAATTGACAAGACAATGCCCTGAGTTCCTCTAAAATTCCATGATGTCAAGAAATTGGCTACATCTTGCTGTCCTGAAACTGACAACTAGCCAGCTGAATGTAACGTTAATAATTTTTTTCTTCCTGTTATTTTGGACCACACTCCAGCTGTGCTCAGCCCTTACCCCTGGCTCTGCTCAGGCATCAATCTTGGCAGTGCTTGAGAGACCATATTGGGTGGTGAGATCCAATATGGGTCAGTCATGTGCAAGACAAGACCTTACCCCCTGTACTATCTCTCCAATCCAATGTCTCAGTCATGTTTAGCCACATTTTCATTACCGAGTCATGTACTGACAATACAAATCTACTTGAATTGCTTCATAAATTTTATTGGATGGCACTAGTCTAGATACACCAGCATTCATCAACTCTTATACTAATTTCTAATTTCAGCTTTTCATGAACTATTTATTGTACATCATCATTATCTTAGAGCTCCTATTTGAAGAAAGAAAAAAATGTCAGTGACCTCATTGAAAATAAAGTTCCAACTCCATTCTTAGCAAAAGGAAGAAATCATAATGGAGGTTATATTGCTTCACTTCAGTACCTCACTTCCAGTAAATTCAAACGGATGAAGTAAAACTCACTTTAGGGAGGGGTATAACCATCCTATAACGCATCAAAAAGTTACAAAGAGCACAGCCTAGCCTGTCAGTGAACTGCCAGGTAGAAACTTCTCCTCAAATAAGTGATCTTACAGTGATCTCTCCATAGTGATCTGCTTCTTATTAACCTGACTGAAAACCATAGGATTTCTAAAAGTGACTCTTTGTAGACATACTCAACGAGGCTAGGAAGCTCAAGGGCTAATCTGAAACCAAACAACAGTTTTCTAGGAAGCTCAGTGGCTTCCACGTTGGTTACTCGGACAGCTCAGATAAAACCGCTGACTACTTTATCATGGGCTCAGCTGTGGCAGTGCTGTGGATAAGCCTCAAGGCGCGGGTGCCTGCAAATTCTTTTATTTTTATTTTTTATTTTTTTATTAGTGAAACACCATGAGGCCTGCAGCGAGAAAAGTCCTGTGCCTCAGACAGACAAGCCCAACTAAGAGGCAGAAACTCTGCCACTGGCTTCTTCTGGTGGCAAGACATCAGGGTGCTAGAAATTGATGAGCTGCACTCTAAACCAGCTAGTTGTGTGTGATGAAAATGTTCTCTATTTTTTTCACTGTTCTTGGAAGACAGGTCCTTATACTTAGCTTACTGCTCTGATTCATTACTTCCCTGCCTTTGAACCTCTTGTGAGTTATCTACTAACCAGTATAAAGAGCCAGACATAGTTTTGGGGAGCTGTGGATGAATTTGCATGCCAGACACAGGATCCTTACATCACTATCCCAGTAGAGTGGGGAGGGACCTTTCCCTGTGATCCACAGGACTGTAGACTTAAATACTGAGCCTGGGAGGTTGTTTCAGCATCCAGTTATGGGAGATATTCCCTGGGCATGAAAGGTCCCCCATAACTGGACTAAATGCCTGAAATTTGGCAGCACATACAAATAATTTAAAATCCTATCATTTCTATTTTGTGTCACAAACCCAGGTCTTGCCCAATTTCCCTCATGAAAAGAGTAGAAGCTGTAATAATCATGGACTGCCACCCCATTTCCACGACACTTACCACAGCAGCAAAGACATAATGGTTATTGTGGCAATATTCTGAGTTCTGAACAGGTCCAGAATGTAAACATTCTGCTTCTTCAGGGGTGTCAGCTCCTGTAGCTAAAATAATGCAAATAACCACGAGAAGGAGGGGAGTGAGTAGGATCCCAACCATGGCAACACAGGTAAAACTTGCACAGATACTGTCTCGACACAGAAGTCTTAAATTTGGTGGAAAAAAGAGCATTGACATATGGGTGAGAGCCCTCCCCACCCCAAGGGACCAAGCCCCAGCAGCCGACCTCCACTGCCCAACCACCGCCACGCTCCAGGCCACTTTCTGGACCACTGTGGCTGCTTTCTGGACTGCTGCAGCCTCGAAACACATTATAAGACACTTCCTACCCACTTAGGCCTCTCGAAGAGCCCGGCAAGCTACGGAAAGTATCCTGCCCACACGGGCAGAGTCAGGCAAGCTCCCCATGGCATATTCAATATGACAAATACAGTAACGACAATAGGTCTCATTTCCCTGACCCTGCAAGAGCCTCCAATTGTTGGGAAAAGACCAGTAAGAAGAGGCTGCTAAAATCTCAGGGCTGAGGGGAATAGAGACGTTACTGGCGCCCACTTGAGTAATTCGATAACCAATGGGATAACAGTGATACAGTGATACAGTAACATAAGGAATATTTACTCTAACACTATGAAATATGTGTGGCCCATTTCGGACAGAAGCCTATTAAACCTATAACACTGGTCCCTGTCTTTTACTAGAAAGCCTAGCCTTTCATACTCTTTGGTTGACACTCCAAGGGGCATGAGTCCCACTGGGCTGCTTCCTTAAGGGATGCTTGAGAGGGTAAGGCCATAGAGCTCATGTATATATAGATATATATGCTTTTTATACTTGTATTATTGTTAGCATTAGAACAATCTTGTGTTTGCTTAGCTCAGAACAATCATATCCTGATCATATCCTTGGAGACCTTGGTCAAGCCACATTTTACCCTCTCTGAATCTCAGTTTATTTCTCTGGAAAATGGGTATGCTGGAATCTGAGAGATAGTACAGCTGGTAGGGCACTTGCCTTGCTTGTACCAGACCCAGTTTTGATCCCTGGCATCCTATATGGTTCCTGAGCACCACCAGAAGTAATTCCTGGTGTAATGCTGGGGGAGAAGGTAGCTCAGATAGAGAAGGGAGCACCAAGTAAAGGGTGTTGGGAGGATCCTCCCAGGATGAGAGATGTATGCTGAAAGTAGGCTATAGACCAAACATGATTGCCACTCAATGCCTCTTTTGCAAACCACAGCACTCAAAAGGAGAGAGAGAACAAAAGGGAATGCCCTGCCACAGGGGTTGGGTGAGATAGGAGGTTGTGGGGGGTGGGAGGGATGCTGGGAGCATTGGAGGTGGGAAATGGGCACTGGTGGAGGGATGGGTATTCAATCATTGTATAACTGAAACCCAAGCACAAAAATTTGTAAGTCTACAACTGTACCTCATGGTGTTTCACTAATAAAAATTAAAAAAAAATAACAATATGAAAAAAAAGAAGTAATTGCTGGTGCACATCCTGAGCTCACAGAGTGTGGCCCCCAAAAAACTGCACTTAGCACTGTCCTCCCATTGTTCATTGATCTGCTGGAACGGGCACCAGTAATGTCTCCATTGTGAGACTTGTTACTGTTTTTGGCATATCGAATATGCCACGGGGAGCTTGCCAGGCTCTGCTGTGCGGGTGGGGATACTCTTTTTATAGTATCTGGGTAGTTTGCCGGGCTCTCTAAGAGGGACGGAGGAACTGAACCCGGGTCAGCCGCGTGCAAGGCAAACGCCCTATGCGCTCCAGTCCCCCCCAAAAAACAACAAAACATTTTTAAATGGGTATGCTAATTGGGTACTGAGAAGACAAAAGGAGATATGTATAAAGCTTGGGCTGGAGCACAGTGGTAGGGCATTTGCCTTGCACGCAGCCAACATGGCCAACCCGAGTTCGATTCCTCCACCCCTCTCGGAGAGCCCGGCAAGCTACTGAGAGTATCTCACCCACACGGCAGAGCCTGGCAAGCTACCCGTGATATATTCGATATGCCAAACACAGTAACAACAAAGTCTCCAATGGAGACGTTACTGGGCCCACTCGAGCAAATCGATGAACAACGGGAGGACAGTGACAGTGACAGTATAAAGCTTAGCAGCACTGTATTTGAACCATTGTAAAGGTCTAACATGTTTTAACTATAGCATTATTACTATCATAATAATTGAGGAACAAATGCAAGTTGTCAGTGGCGATTTCTTACCACTCTATGTGGAATCCCCTCAATTAGTTTCAATTTATTACAGTTAACTTGCCACTTTCCACATGGGTGGGCTACAGAGATAGTACAGTGGGCAAGTAACTTGCCTTGTACACAGCTAACTTGGGTTGGATCCCTAGCATTGGATATGGCCTCCTTACTACCTTCAGGAATGATGTCTGAGTATAGAGCTAGGAGTAAGCCCTGAGCACCACTGGGTATGACACACACGTGCGCGCGCGCGCGCGCGCGCACACACACACACACACACACGGAAAGATAAGAAACAAAATTTAACTTGCCACTTATTAGAAATACTGATAAACACAGTTATTCAACTGAAACTAAAATGTTTCAAGTCTGAAAGAGAGAAGCCCTCCTGCTGGTGTGGCAGGGTGCCATATATGGAACAGGGCACACTGGATGCTTCCCCAAACCCTGATTGTTGTGCCCCTCTCTGGGCCTGCTGGGTATTCCATGGGGCCTGGGGACTGTATTCTTAGAGCTCCTTGAATGACTGCTATAAGCATCCAGGTTTGGCAAATTCAGGTAAAAACAGTTCTTGTGTCTGGTGGTGCCTCTGGCCTGTGTACAGCCATCAGAATGCCTTTGGAGCCAGCACCCCCAGCATGCTGAAGGTGGTTCTGAGGGAGGTCAGAGAACCCAAGGTCACTTGCTTGCATAGGGCCACTCCCTTAAATCCAGGGGCTCATATAAATAAGACAAGTCAATACACCTAGCCATGCTGCCAGACCCTGCGCCAGGCTGTTTCATTTGGGGCAATTTGGAGGGGAGCAGGTGAGGACCCTCCGCACCCCAACAGAGCCCCAGCAGCCGAAAACCTCCAGAACTCAACCGCCACCATGCTCATGGTGCTCTCCACATGCTCAGACAAGCCTCACCCATGAGTGAATCTATACCTGGACCTCATGACATCTGTACTTTACACCACCAATCTATGAAGAGTAGTGTACCACAGTTGATTGGGCTTAAAGTAAAAGGTAACCAATCTAAGGGGGGGGGGGAATATATTTATACAGATATAGATATAAGCACACAAGGCTCAACCTTTAACAACATGTTACTAATCTCTTATATTAGGGCTTAATGGTTCTTGGGTGAAATTCAACAATCTTCACATATCTTCCTCTAAGAAACCTTTTGGTGGAAATGCCCTACCTGCTGTACTAGCACTTTTGGTCTTATTTTTACTGGAAATGCCCTACCTGCTGTACTAGCAGTACAAAATAAATTATTTTGGTTCTGCTTGGGGGGCAGGGTCTGGGGCTCAGGATGGAAAGATGGTGGCGGGAAGGTATAATGGTGGTGAAACTGGTGTTTGAATATTAAATATAATCAAATATTGTGAACAATTTTCACTGTCACTGTCCTCCCGTTGTTCATCGATTTGCTCAAACGGGCCCAATAATGTCTCCATCGTGACAACTGTTACTGTGGTTGGCATATCGAATACGTTACGGGTAGCTTGCCAGGCTTTGCTATGCGGGCGAGATACTCTCGGTAGCTTGCCAGGCTCTCTGAGAGGGGCGGAGAAATCGAACTCGGGTTGGCCATGTTGGCTGCTTGCAAGGCAAATGCCCTACCTGCTGTGTTATCACTCCAGCCCGTGAACAATTTTATAAAAATAAAATAGTTTTTAAAAAATTAAAGAAAAAAAAAGACAAGTACATGACCTGTCTGGCCCACAAGACTACCAAATTACTTTTAAAATGCTTTATTGGGGGCGCTGAAACAATAGCACAGCGGGTAGGGCATTTGCCTTGCACGCGGCCAAACCGGGTTCGATTCCCAGCATTCCATATGGTACACTGAGCACCGCCAGGAGTAATTCCTGAGTGAAGAGCCAGGAGTAAACCCTATGCATCGCCGGATATGACCCCAAAAAGTAAAAAAAAAAAAAAAGATGCTTTCTTGGGAGGTGGTCCTCCCAAGCAGTATTTAAGGGTCCAGTAACACTCGGTCAGTGGAACCCAAGGATGTAGTGTTGCTCAGGTGCTGCAGTTTTGAGGACCTGCTGGGCCACACCAGGTGGTGCTTAGGAGGCTAAAAGGAGCAAGAGGTCAAAGCCTGGTTGGCAGCATGCCAGGCAGACGCCTCACCCCCTCTCTGTACTAGCTCTCTGGCCCCTTAAGATATTATGTTATTTCCTGTTCAGGTTAATGCCACTGACCCAACAGGAGGTAGGAAAGCACTACTGATAAGAGCATTCACTTTGGTACCAGACAGATCCATTGACTTCTAGCTATGTGGTCCTGGGAAGTGACTGAACTTTGTACCCAATCATCCTTCGGAAAAACTGGCCTGTGAGCCAAGGTGAGCATAGCAGCAAGTGGGCAGAACTCTGTGCCTGGCATATACCAGGCTCTGAAGCATCCTTCTGAGCGGACTGACTACTGTTCCCAGGGCCTCCACCCTCCCCCTCCCCAGGAGAGGAGCCAGGGAGACCCTGGGCCAGCAATGCTCTCTGCCCCTCACTGGCTTGCCCAAAAGGTTCAGTGAACCTGAACTTCCTCATGGCAGGGAGCAACCAGGCTTGCCAAATGCATGTGTCTGACACTGCACTTTATTTTTGTTTCATCTGCATCGCTGCATCTCTTCCATGTTTCATAATTACCTTTTCCATGGAGGTCTGAGATCTGTAAGTTTCTGTGAAACAGAACTCAGACTACAAATCCAACTCTTATAGAATGATATCCAGCACAACCCTGGGGCAAGAATGTTAGCCACTCCCAGTGTTATTTTTGCATTTGGTTTAACTGCCTGAAGCTGGGAGTGAAATTTTTTTTTTCTTTTTGCTTTTTGGGTCACACCAGGCGATGCTCAGGGGTTACTCCTGGCTCATGCACTCAGGAATTGCTCCTGGCGGTGCTCGGGGGACCATATGGAATGCTGGGAATCGAACCTGTGTCGGCCATGTTGGCTGCGTGCAAGGCAAATGCCCTACTGGCTGTGCTATTGCTCCAGTCCCTGGGAGTGAAATTTAAAAAAAAATTTTTTTTATTAGTGAAACACCATGAGGTACAGTTGTAGACTTTCAAACTTTTGTGCTTGGGTTTCAGTTATACAATGATTGAATACCCATCCCTTCACCAGTGCCCATTCTCCACCACTAATGAAACACAGTAACCCTCCCACCCCCTACCCCATCCCCCCTCTACTCCACTCCACCTCTGTGGCAGCGCATTCCCTTTGGCTCTCTCTCTTTTCTTTAGGGTGTTGTGGTTTACAATAGAGGTATTGAGTGGCCAGTGTTCGGTCTATAGTCTACTTTCAGCAGTGCTTGGGAGTGAAATTCTTGAGAAAAAGGTAAGGTGCTCTTTGCTCTGGCAGCCCTAAGAGGCTGGGTTCTGCCACTGTAAATAGCCCCCAGCCTTGGCTCAGGAAGATGTTTCTGTCAAAGTTCCTGCAGGCCTGAGAAGGATGCCCTGGGGGTGGGGGTGGGGGACACATGGGTTTGCACGGGGCTCCTTTTCTGGGGTTGCAGTGGGGCACACCTGAGCAGGGGGAGTGCTGACCACCTGCTCACAGTGCCCTAAGCAGCCCTCCATTGGGTTGCCTTCCCACCCCGTGCCCCATCCCCTCCTCCCCTCTCTGAAGCTGCCCCCAGGCCCTGAACAACTGTGCACGCCCTCTTTGGCTGCACATATTGTCCACTTCTTGGAAACTTAGCCTGTACTCAGTCATCTCCTCCTTCATCTCCCTGACGCTCTGAGTTACAATAAAACACATGCGTAACTTGACTTGTTTTCCCAGGGAGCAAGCGAGGGCCCGCAGCCCTGCAGGTTTTGGGTGTGCACAGCTTCCTCAGCTGGATCAGGGCATGTCAGGCCCATGACCAGAACAGGTCTCCTATACTTTTTGGGGGGGGTCCAGACCCATGGTGCTCAGGGTTTACTCCTGACTTTGTGTTCATGGATCACTCCTGGCAGTGCTCAGGGACCATACAGGGTTCCAGGGATTAAACCCGAGTCAGCTGCATGCAAAGCAAGTTCCCACTTTCTGTACTATCTCTCCCAACTCCACCAATACATTTTTTGCCACTTAATAGAAATATTTAAAAATCACCAGCAAAAAAAAAAAAAAAAAAAAGAAAAAGAAGAAAAAAGAAAAAAAAAAGAAAGAAAAAAATCACCAGCAAAAACCAGGGAGATGGATGAGGGTTGAGTACAGGCTTTATTTGTGGGAGGGATGTGTTGATTGTTTGTTTGTTTTCTTTTTTAAGTAAAAGCAAGATAGCTTTTATTGAATGAAATTGCCTTCCAAAGACCTGATGGGAGAGAAAGAGAGGATCATGTTTTCAAGGGAGCACATGGGTTTGAAAGAGCAAGCCCAGGGAGGACCGCATTTTACCCTCCCACCCCCGCACCCCATGGTCCATAGCACTGAGCCTGAAGCAGCCCCCCAGCACTGACCTGTATCATCCTCACAGCAAACAAAAATCCACAGTATAGGACTGGTATATTTATAGGTAGCCCAATTACCTTCCCCCCCAAAAAAAGTTGTAGGTAAGCTTTCTAAACAAAAGGGAACTGATATTTCATGAACTCTTGCTATATGCCAAGCAAGCTGCATATTACTGTACTTAATTCATACACGGGCTGGAGCGATAATACAGAGGGTAGGGCCTTAGCCTTGCACGCAGCCGACCAGGCCAACCCGAGTTTGATTCCTCCGCCCCTCTCGGAGAGCCTGGCAAGCTACCGAGACTCTCTCACCCGCATGGCAAAGCTGGCAAGCTAGCCGTGATGTATTCAATATGCCAAACACAGTAACAAGACTCACAATGGAGACGTTACTAGGCCCACTTGAGCAAATCGATGAACAACGGGAGGACAGTGCTACAGTGCTACAGTTCATATACAGCCCTTAGAAGTGATGTTCTTTTATTTACTCATTCATTTTGGTTTTGGGATCACACCCAGTGGTGCTCAGGGCTTGCTCCTTGCTCTGCACTCAGGAGTCTCTCCTGGTGGTCTCAGGGAGCCGTATGGGGACGTGGGGATTAAACCCAAGTTGGCTACATGGCAAATGCCCTCCCTACTGTACTATTTCTGTGGCCCCTAAAGGTGATTTTTCTCTCAAAGCTTAATCATCATGTATCCCCAAGACCCCTATAGAGTATGTAGAACATAATGGGCACCAAAAAAAGGGGTGGGGATAGCAAAAGGGGGGGGGGAGAAAGAGAGAGAGAGAAAGTAAAGCACCTGCCATAGAGGCAGGCAGGGGGTGGGGAGTGGGGGGTTATGAGAGGAAAACTGGGGATACTGGTGCTGGGAAATATACAGTGGTGGAGAGATGGGTGTTGGAATACTGTATGTCTGAAATCCAATGATGAACAGACTCAATAAAAAAGTAAAAAAAAAAGGGGGGGAGTTTAAAATTAAATTCCATAAAACCCAACTGAATAGGAGCTGGGAGAAAGAACAGCTGTTAGGGGGCATGCCTGGTATATGCCCAACCCAGGTTTCATGCTCAGCACCATGCAGTCCTCTAAGCATTGCCAGGTGCAGCCCCAGAGGGGGTGACCTGGATATCCTGACACTCAGGGTCCAAGCAGCATCACATCCTCAGGCCCTAGAGCTGAACTGATGGTCTGGTTGGCTGAGACTCAGTGGTGAGGTCCCCCGGATCTCCTGAGCACTGCCTGGGAGGTCCCTATACCCCCAAAATAATTGAATAAAATTAAATTCCACCCAACCAAGAATGCAGAGTCACTCTCCGGAGGAAACATCTGCAAATGCTTACCTCATCAGGACGGAAAATCATCTCTGGGGCAGTTATTTTGTTCATTTTTGCAGCTTTTTGAATGATATCTTCAGCCTCAGTAAATCGTCTCTGGGATATCAGCCATCGGGGAGATTCAGGAATAAACCTAGAATTCATTTTGAAGGGTTTATAATTTTTTCACAATTGCTGGGTTTTATACTCCCAACCCTCCATGGCCCCCAAATAATTCTGACTTTGTCCCATTCTAGTTTGTCTTTCTAAGAAACTTGGGAGAGAAGCCTCCTCAGATTTCTATTGCTATAGGATTGTTATTTCTAGGAATAAATAAAAGCATCTTCAAGTCTCAAAGTTCTGATCCAATCCCAAAAAAGGTAGGTTGTTCTGTAAGCTAGTAATAGACAGGGGATGTGGGAAAGGGGGTGCTAGGGCCAGGGCGCCAGAGATGCCCTCTGAGCCCTGCCAGGCAGTGGGCTCCTGCCAGACACTCAGCCTCTGGTTAGCAGGTGACATTTATCTCAGTGTGTGCACGAGAACCTGGCAGCATCCTGAGGCCCCACCTGGTGAAGTGCATGGGTTTGTTGGGGGGATTGTTGGCCAGGGTGACCACGTCCCTGAACCTAATGATGCCAGAGGGCGGTGAATAGATGGCTTCCTTCCTGGGAGCTCTCCCTAGAGTGTCCACGTCCCCCAGGTCAGCAAGCACTCAAACCAGTGTTGAGAAAACAGCCAACACTGTCTTTTTTTTTTAGGTCCATAAATTTAATTTTGCTGTGATTGTTTTGGGACCACACCTAGAAGTGCTCAGGGCTTACTCTTGGTTCTGTGCTCAGGGATTGTTCCTGGTGGGGCTCAGGGAACCATATATGGTGCTGGAGATCAAAACAGGGTTGGCTATTTGCAAGGCAAATGCATTAAACCCTGTCCCATCTCTCTGGCCCCTAGAAATTTAATTTTTAAAAGTAATCTAGCTACATGTGCAAATGATACTTGAAAAACAGCTGACTTCTTTTCTCATTTGTCTTTTTCTATTTCTATTAATTTTATCACATATTTATTTGTAGTTTTCTATTTCCTAATATGTATTTCTCAAAATCTCTTGACACTCTTCTGCCATCTCATGTTTTCCTTACTCTTCATCAGGACTTAGTTATCTTGGAAAATGAATTACATGGAGTAGAGAGGCCTAAAACGAACAGGCCACTCCAAAATCTCAAGCTAAACTCATAGTCAAACACAGCTGTCAGATAGCAGATCCCAGCTCCCTTCCCCAAGCTTCTAGGACACTAGGTTGCAAATAAATCACATTTACATTTTTCAGAATAACCCTTAGTTCCTGAAGCCACTGTGGAGATGTTAGGTCATGGACCTTCCTAACAACTTAAGGCTGAATTCTCTAAGGCAACTTCTGTAATTGTTCACTCCTTGTGCTACCCACGAACCATCAATGGCAATCGCACCAGGGGGAGTAGAGTGGTGAAGAAACAAATCTTTAATTTAATTTAAATTAATCATAATGTAAATGGCTGCACCGTAGCCCCACAGGCTTCGATCTAACCACACAACTACTCTCTCGAGGTTCCTCTGCTGCAGAGTAGTATATTTTCCCAATTAGGTCATGCCGAGAAACATCCATCTTCCTTGCCCTGAGAGCCATCGCTGCACTTAGGGTTCCTAGCATTGAGCTTTCCCTATGCTGCCATCTGAACTCCCCACCCCAATACACGGACTCCACTCAGTTACGGCCAAATGGTTTAAAGGAAACCTGGGGTATGAAAGTGCCCACATGCCCGTGGAGGCCCCATGTACTTCTCCTCCCATTTCCAGTCCATTAAACCCAGGGCTTCTGGGATTGCCACCTTGGAATTGCCGGGTTTGGGCGTGCAAAGTCCCAAGTGCAGCTGATGATTTCAAAGGCAGTGCAGTGCCAAATGAACTTGAGCCTCTCCAGAGACTGAGTTCAAACAGGACAGGAGGGTGTTGCTGAAGCACCTCCCCATCAGCAGGGAGCCCCAAGCAATCCCCATACCATCCAGGCGGCTCAGTACTAGTGAAGACTTCTCCACAAAGTCCCACCCTGAAGATGGTTTTGTTATTTTGTTTGTTCGGGGGAACACTCAGTAGTTCCCAGGACTGATTCCTGACTCTGCACTCAGGTGGGACTTGGAGGGCCGTATGGGGTGCTGAGATACAAATTTGGGCCAGATGTAAATAAAGCAAGTGTCCTACTCACTGTACTATTGCTCCAGCCCCTCAAGGAGATATTTTTATAGAAAGATTATAAGACTGCTGTCAAGCTTTCCAGATGAGCACTTGACTGGTGAGTGCTGACTCTCAGTCTGGGGCAGTGCCCGCAGCCAGGAACACACAAGAAACTGCCTTGTAAGCAACTCTGTCCCTAGAGCAAGAGTGAGGAGCTCCTCAGGGAAAGATACCAGCTCAGCTGACACCAGACTTGCTCCCCACTGTGATATCTGATTCTGAGGCGAATCCTACAAGTTAAAGCCCTTTCTCTCTGGGGATCAGAACCCCTCTATTTATTTTTATTCTTCCCCTCCCCCACTCCTCTCTCTCCCTGACTGCTCTCTCTCTCTCTCACACACACAGAATAATACAGTAATAAGTTTGGTTAAAACATATTTTAAAAGTATTGGTCTCTGAGTTCAGAGCCAGGGAACAAAGGTGAGCAAAATCATTCACCTAAAGAGACATACAATAATCTTTGAGTAACATGTGCTGAGAGAACCACTAATCACTTGAAAATGTTGATCTTTTACAATTCATTTAGGAGGGGGTTGCGGAGAGAGGAACTGAGACGGATGATGATGATAACGACAGTGATGATGATAATGATGGTAATGATTTCATTCCAGAATATCATTCCAGGATATTGTAAATCTGGTATGCTTTTTTTGTAATAGCACTATGGAAAAAACAGTCTGCTTTATTTGAAACTTGCGTTCCATTCCAGAGGAAGTCTCCAACAATATCTAACCTTTAACTCTCTGTCTCTCAAATTCCAGGAAACTTAGGAAAAAATAAAGCATTCTTTCCCCCCATTTATGTCCCATGCCAACAATTACCATTGGTAAGCCACCTCTGCCTTAGAGGTCATGAAAAATAGTAAAGTAGTTTGGAGTGGTCCAACCTGCTAGCTGGGTCAGCAAGACCCAGAGGTGAAGCCTGTCAGTTTCAGGGGTTGCCTTGCACTCCTAGTGAGGTAAAGTCCCTTCGTGGGAACTTCCTCGGCAAAGAGACCAGAGATGGTACAACCCTGAAGATTAAACTGTGAGTTCCAAAAAATGAAGCCCCAAATGGTCATCTCTCAGGAGAAACCTCACTTCTGGAAGGAAAATTTCAGCATAAGCACAGAGAGGGTGTCCCGGGGACAAAGGGAAGGAGCTCTTGGGCCGGTGTGGGGTGACTTTACCCTTTCCCACAGTTCTGCAGTGTCGCTAAACAGTTGTGATTCATCAGGAAGATGAAGAGAGTCCTTCATGGAGATCAAGCCATTCAGCAAAATCAGCCACTATTGGGAGATTCCATTTTGATACCAGGAAACCAAACAGGAAGAATTTAGTTGGGGAGAAAAATGGAAGAAGGAAGAAACAGATTCACTAAGGGAAGAAACTTCCTTTCTTCTTGCTTAAATATGAAAGACCAAAAAAGAGGGAAATTTCAAAAGAGAGGGTATGGCTGGAATGTTATTCCATTCTTCTTTTTCTTTTTTCTTTTTTAAATAAGGGATAGCTGCCAGCACTCTGGGGCCACCAGGGGTATACCCAGTTGTACCTGGGGGGCCATGTGGTCCTAGAGATTGCAGTCAGAACATATTAGGTATATGTTCTACTACCAGAGCCATATCCCTTGCTTCCACTAGTCCCAGTCTTTTTTCTTGTCTGTAACATCCCAGATAATCATATTGCATAAAACTGGGCTCACTATCGCCAAGCTTCTTTGTTATTCCCACTTGTGTCAAAACTGGGTTGAAGGGTTGGAGAGAAAAGGAGAGAATACTCTGCTAGAAAGTCAATAAACAAGTTAACTCTCTCCCAGTCAGACCAGACCTATCAACATCCCTTCGCTGTGAATCATTGGATGATAGGGAAGTTTGAGGAAATTATATTGGTTAAATACATAAAAAGGGAGATAAAAAGGGAGATATGAGAGAGGAGAGAGAGAGAGAAAGAAAGAGAGGAAGAGAGAGGAAGAGAGGAAGAGAGAGAGAAGAGAGGAAGAGAGGAAGAGAGAGAGGAAGACAGAAAAGGAGAGAGAGTGAGGGAGAGAGAGAGAGTCAAAGGGCCATAGGCATAGTTTAAAACAATGCCCAATGGTGGTACCATGTCCACAAACAACAGACACAAATGGGCTGCATTTCCTAAGAACAGAGGAGAATAAGACCCAAGTACAAAGCAGCCCCCTCACGGTGGCCAATACTCTGGGCTTCAAGGCCTGGACGCGGCCAATGCCAGGGAGATCACGCATGCGCACACGAGGTCCACGCCAGGTTTGGCTCCGGGCACGCTGGTCCCTCTGCAAGGGGCTGTCTGGGACCGGGCCACACTCACCACCACAGCGGGACGCACAGCACCCCCGGCACCGTCAGCGCCAGCAGCAGCATCCGCCAGTCTCTGATGAAGTAAGCAAACAGGGGCAGCAGCATGTAGCCAACTGCAAAAAATGTGCACACTCCTAATGTGGAGAATATAATACGAACTGACTTGCCAAGAATTTCTGTTCCTGTTCAAAACAAGGGAGGCATGTTAGCATTTTTCACTCACTTTAACATTTGCTCTTTACATTATTACCTAGTTGGAGTTCAAATCCAACCATTTTGAAAAGGGAAAAGATGTTTGCCTCCTGGCCCTGAGCAGAGGGGTCAGGGTAGAGGAAGGTGGGATGTGACCTGAGACAGTTCCTTTTCCAAGGAAGGGTTTTTCATGAGACTTCAAAAGGAGCCACAGGTCCCTATTTTGCAAGGCAATCTCGTTTGTTTGTTTGTTTGTTTGTTTTTGGTCCACACCCAGTGATACTCAGGGTAACTCCTGGCTCTGCCCTCAGAAATTATTCCATATTCCATATGGCTCAGGGGACCATATGGAATACCATGTATGAAACCACGGTAGGCCACCTGCAAGGAAAGCACCCTATCCACTGTACTGTGGCTCCAGCTCCTGCAAGGCCATCTCTTGTTCCAGAAATATCATGCCCAGCCCTGAGCAATCACCCCTCAGGAGAAGCCTCATTTCTCAAGGAAAACCACACGTTAAGCACAGAGAGGGTATCCTAGGGTCCAAGGGAAAGGGACTTTCTAGGGGACTGTGTGGGGTGCCTTAAGCCTTCCCCATGGGTCTTCACTGTCCATAAACAGGTGTGGTTCATCGAGAAACACAAGAGTCCACATATCTGAGACATGTTAAGAGTACTCTCGGCCACTCCAGAGCCCTGAGAAAGGATACAGAGAATCCAGCTGGCTCCCTGGGTTCTTAGGGTATCTTAAGGGTCCTTAGAGTAGGCTCCCCACATCCACGTTGCACCCAAAGATTAGCCCCAGGTAGACACAGACCCTGAAAGCCCAAGAAAGCAACACCCGCTGTCCTGGTCGGAGGTGGCCCCAGAGCTGCCCCAGTGTCCCAGCATACCACAGGCCTGAGACTGCACAGCACTGTCCTGCTTTTGGAAAGGACACAGCAGGTGGCTCGTGGCTGTCAGCTCCTGCTATTCTGATGGACTCTAGTTCCCCCAGAGATGTTGTTCCCCCTGCCTCCCTACCCCAGCTCTTGGTTCTGGACTGGGACTCTGAGAACTAGTTCTATTCTTTGGACATGGGGTTCCGGCTGCCTAGAGCAAGGGCACAGAGCTAGCCAGTGGTTGCACAGCCACTTCGGAGCTGAGATCTGCCCACCACGGCACAGTAGCATCAGAAAATGCAAAACCAAGACCCATTAGGCGATGATTTCTAAACATGATTTCTAAACATACTACCAGAGAGATAGTATGGTGGGTGGGGCACTTGCTTTACACGAGGCCGATTGGGGTTCAATCCCCAGCACCCAAAATGGTTCCCTGAGCACTGGCAGGAGTGATCCCTAAGCATAGAGCCAGAAGTAAACCCTGAACACAGCCAGCTGTGGCCCCCAAACCAAAACACAAACGAAACCTCCAACAAAATGATGATGGCAAAATTCTTCAAGCCTGGCTTTCAAGAAAAATTTTCTCAGTCACATTAGATGCTAAGGGCTAATTCCAGACAAGGTGCAAAATTCTGACTTTGGCTCCTCTTCTATCCTCATTGCCTGCTGGGCCCCTACCCATCTCTCTCAGCATCACTGAGGGCTGTGCCTCTGTGGTACCCTCTTAACAGAAGTTTCTTAAAACCATGCTGAAAGGAAGATCCAGTTCTGCATGGCAACTCTAGCACTCAAGAATATATACTAGACTATCACCTTCTGTATTTCTCTGCCACTGATCCCAAAGGATAGGGCCTGATTTTTTTGAGGATTATGAGTGTAATTTCCAGATCTTTTCTTCCCTCATTAATCTTCCGAGGCCTCCCAGGGAAGACTCACTAGGCCATGATTTCTAAACACTCCATCTGGAATTTTCATAAGATGGGGATGGGTAGAGTATGCTTTGTTCCTAGGAAGAATCAGAAGAGAAGCAACAGATAATTTGATTCTGAAAAAGAGAAAGTAGACAGGACCAAGTGTGATGCTTGTAGGATGGGAAGGCCACGGGCACTTCCTTCCAGGACTCTGACAATAGAGAGAGGGAGGTTACACGGAATGGGCCACACCACTACTCTTGTCTCTAAATGTGAGTTTCAGACCAGAACAGAGTGGTCCTTACTTTGCAGAGAGCCTGTGGGGATGAGCAGATCCAGCTTCCATCTCTCTCTGCATCTTCGTGCAGAGTCAGTTGGATGGCACTAGCCTGAATCCTTCCCCATGAGTGCAGTTTCCCACTGGATGCCTTAGCCCATGACCCTTCCTGATCATCATCATCATCACTTTCTTCACTACCTGTTGGTCTTAAAGGCACTTTGAGCCAGGTCCCAAGCTACTATTTACATATATTATTGCTCTGAATCTCCATCATGCTAATGTAAGAACTATTATGACTTTCCACACAAAATTAAATGTGACTTAAAGAATGGAAACAAATTGCCTAAATTCATATACATATAAATGGGGGTGGCCAGGACTAGAGCCTGAGACCCCACCTATGGATAAATGCCTTCCAGAAAAATAATCACCTGGGGCCAAAGCCTTGGCTGGAGGAAACAGTTCTTCAACAAGATCCTCATGTGTAGGATGGGGGTGGGGGGTAAGGCCACCCCTACTTCCACAGAGGATCTGTCCCTTCCTGGGCCCATCTTTGGATTAACAAGAGCCCCCCACCCCCGCCCCTTACCCCAGCCTCATGTGGGGAGCCCTTAATCTAGCATATGCTGCTGAGTATGCAGCTGTCGCAGCTGGCAGCAGACAGGTGACAGTGGAGACTTCGAGCTTTGCTGACTGGGGACAGCCCCCATCATCCCTCCCTCTGGACCCCACATCCTAGCTTCTCTATACCCGAGGTTTTTGTTCCTGGGGCAAAGCCCAGTTGCTCTTTATCTGGCTGAGTTTCAAAGGGGCTTCGATGTCACCACAACCTCAATTCGACCAGTCACTTCCACGTCTATCATGATGCTTCTGTGGGACCCCAGGAATTCACTACTCCTCCAAGAGTGACCAGCAGATGCCTACAGCAGAACTTGAGTTCAAGAACCAAGGCTGGACTTAGTGGATCCTGGGCTCCCTGGCACTCGTGTGCTGTGAGAGCAATTTGGAAAGTCCTACTGGTTGGATTCATGATGAGAAGACTGTGGTCATGTCTGCTGAGTGCCTGGTAGAAAGTCTGGCAGGTGATCACTGCTCAGCAAGAGTTGACCCTTTCATCCGAGTCAAATAGGTGGGATGTGCTAGAGGTCAGGGGATTGGTGAAAAGCACAATGCCTTTGACCAAGGGATCTGAGGCAAGATAGCAGAATCTCTCTGCTCCTTGAAAAATGCTCTCAATTCTTTTCCTCTCCCCTGCTTAGGGTCTCTCTCTGATAACCTTCACAGATTATCTTAGTCAAAAGTAACCTTTCCTCACTTTGCATATATGCAGAACCTCCCCCCCCCACCCCCGGGCCAGTCACTGTGTCTGTCCCACCTCCTCAGTAGACATGTCCAGGGGGAGGGGTGGCAGGCCAGGACAGACTGCTAGTGATACAAGGTTTCTTTGAGGGTGATAAAAAATGTTCAAAGTTGAAGCACAATTTTGTGAATATATTAATGATCAATTAAATACTTTAAAAGAGTGATATACTTTAAAAGACATGTAAAATGTGTCGCTTTGTAAACAGTTTTCAAATATGTAACTGATTAAGGCTGCTTAGTGGTGATGATTAGATCTCAGTTATTTGTTTTTTTTTTTTTGATGGGGGGACCCTGGCAGTGTTCAGGGATCACTCCTGGCAGTGCTCAGGGGACCATATGGAGTGTCAGGAACCCGGGTTGGCCACATGCATGGCAGGCGTCTACCAGCCGTACGATCTCTCCAGCCTAGGCAGGTTCTAAAGGAAGATGCCCCACGCCAACCCTGACAGAAAGGAAGAACCACCTACACAGGAGACAGAACAGAGATCTGCATGCATGAAGGTTTGTGGAGGCAGGGCAGGGAGGACAGAGAAGATGCTGAATCAGTGGGGCAGTAGGAGAGGAGAAGGCAGCCGAGCAGAGTAAATTCAAACAGCTGGTTATGCGGGACTATGAGGTGGGGTGATGCTGCCGGCATTTTTCCTAAGAGGCTGTGGATAGGGAATAAGGGTCCTTTGGGGATATGGTAAGATAGAGTGAAAGAGTTCTAGGGTCCAGACGGGGTCAGGGTCCCTGGTTCTGAGGGTTTCCTCTAAACCAGCCTCTTTCCGGCAGGTTCCACACATCCAGATGTACCCACTTTATGTTCCCTGAGGGTGGCACTGTTCCTCTTTCTCTGTTACTGCACGGCAACCTCAAAACGTATTTTTAAGTACAGAGTCAGGAAGGATTGCTATCTGGCCTGCTTTGAGAGCAGGCATAATTCTGCTTCCTAAATGAACATGAAGACTGAAAACTGCGGCTCTTTGTCGCCAGCCCTTATGGTAAAAGCAAAGGTCCAGAAGAAGGTTTCGGGCCAGACCCCATGCTTGCTTTTGGCCCGCCGCCCCCTCTCCCCCCATTTCGAGTATTTCCACTTTACAACACCAGAGGGCGCTGCTTTGGTGTGGCCAGGCAGGCAGAGTCCACCGCGGCTGTTCCAATCCTCCCCACCAGGTTTCAATAACAAGTTCAAATGCTCAGATCTGAGACCCTAACAGAGTTTTACAGCAAGATACAAAAGTCAGCGGTTTCCTGCTGAATACTCCCGAACACAGAGGCTCAGGGAAGCTCCCAGAGTCCCACCGGGGGGAAGCCTGTGTGCCCCGCCCCACCCTCTGATCTGGTTTGCCCTGGGCCCTCTCTGTTCTCTCTGAGAGCAGGGTGGGGCACCCACTGCAGCTTCAGGGCCAACTGGGCAGGGCTTTCATGTGGGAAGGGGGCAGGGCGAGGGAGCTCTCATATCCTCATTCCCTCACCCAGGAGAGGGGCATGGGCACCCCCCAGAAATACCTATCTCAATACTGGCCATTCACAAGAAATGGGGGCACACTTCCTCCTGGTTTCCCATCAGAACACAGCACTTCACCCTGACCCAATCCCGGGGGGCTATGAGTGCCCCCACCAGGCTCTGCAGGCCTCAGGACAGTTCCTCTGTTTGCGAGGAGGTTTGCCTCTAGTTTGCCTCTAGCCAAGCAGAGTGGCACACTGTGTTTTTCAGAGTGAGGACAGGTCCCCTCAAAGGAATATGAACTCTGGGGTGTTTCAAACATGAGAATAATAGTGCCACATCTTACCTCTCCCCAGCACTGCCTGGCTTGGCCCGTGACCCTAGCACTGCTGGGCAGAGCAATATGGCATTGCCAGGCCCAAGCACTGAAGTCTTAGGCCAGCATAGCTGGACAAAGTGTCACTGGAAGCGACCTTGGGTCCTCACGCACTGCTTTGGAGGTCCCAGATAACAAAGAATCACTAGATTCACATGAAAGGTACCTCTTCCCCTGCTGTGCCCACAGGGGCAAACCGTGAGCACATAATACACCAAGGATCTCCCGCTGCGCCAGAGACTGGGGAGTCGGCAACCCTTATTCTAGAGGCGCCTCCAGCCTGTCAGCTGCTCAGAGAGCATGAGGGGGACTCTTGCTCCTATGAGCCTGCAAGGCGCTCCTTGTGTTTTTTAAAAAAAAAAAAAACAAAACACTGAGGGCCCTGGGGATCTCCTTCTGGCTCTGAGCAGCCATGATTCCCCACCCCATGTGGCCTGAGACCCCAGAGGCAGAATACCAGCCAGGAGGCAGGACACACATTATCAGTGCAGAGGGGCAGGGCCTGTGTGAAGCTGATACGCTCCTGGGGTGGTTCAGGAATGGGGTGAGGCCCTATCTGCCCTAGGATGGCGCGCAGACACAGGTACATTTCACTTACTGTGCAGTGTACCAGCCACCCCATCTACCCAAAATTCCATATCCCTTTGTGGACTATGCCCGGCTGCCAGGAACACCGTTTTGTCCCAGATCTCCACAATCTCATTAGTGCCTCTCCTAAGTCCCAGTACTCCAAAAATGACTAAGTTCCTGTGTGGCTCTGACCAGCTCTGCTCTGACGCACCACCATTGTTCAGGGCCTGGCACAGAGCTGCTCCCTGTGAGGGCCAAAGTACTGGGATGACAACCCTGCCGTGCATACATCCAAAGCCAACCATGTTTTGGAAGCATAGCACAAGGATGGGAGACACTTTTTCCAGACTGAGTAATAGCTCCCAGAGGCTCTCTTAAGTACCTCCTATCTCTCCCTGTGCGCACGCGTGCGCGCACACTCTCTCTCTCTCTCTCTCTCTCTCTCTCTCTCTCTCTCTCTCTCTCTCTCTCTCTCTCTCTCTTCCTGGGCCTCTCACAGGTCAGAAGGAGGTGCCCTGGCAGTGAGAAGTCCATTCCTACCGAGGATGAAGGCCACCACGTAGTTGGAGATCTGGCCCATGCCAACGATCACAAACAGCACTGTGAACATCTCCCAGTTGACGGAGAAAATCTGCAGGAAGCTGAAGCCAGTCTGCACAGCCATGGTTGCGAAGAGAACGTTCTTCCTGCCAAACCTGTGGGGGAGAGCACGGCACACACCATGGACTGAGCCACAGGATGGGTCACTGTGGGCCACAACAGGGAGGCGGGTCTGCCCTGCTCCAGGCACCGCTGCAGCCTTGACTGACTGTGACAGCTGTTTTTTTTCCCCCATTACATCCTGCCAGGGTCCTCCCTGATCTCTCTGCCCAGGAGGTCATTTCTGAGACCTTCACCCTCTAGTCCAGACTGCGCAGCTGACACAGGATCAGGGTGAGAGCTGCCACTGTGTCTGTGGGAATCGGGAGTAGTGCAGACTACAGAAGAGGCAAAAGGGAAATCCCTTTGACTCATACCTGTCCCTTCGTGCAGGGGCCTTCAACCTTGCTGCATCCAGTGAATTTCCAAAGCTACTGGTGCCAGCCCCATGACTGCAATGCAGCTTGAATATTAGGGTTTAAAAAAAATGTCTGGGGTCAGAGCGATAGTCCAGCGGGGAGGGCATATGCTTTGCATGTGGCTGACCTGGGTTCAATCCCCAGCATCCCACATGGTCCCCTGAGCACTGCCAGGAGTAATTTCTGAGTGCAGAGGCAGGAGTAACCACTGAGCATTGCTGGGTGTGGCCCCAAAAGAAAAAAAAAGTCCCAGGTAGGAGCCAGAGAGATAGCAAAAGGGTTAAGGCTTTGCCTTGCAGTGCCAGTTTGACCTCTGATACCACATATTGTCCCCTGAGCACTGTTAGGAGTGACCTGTGAGCAGAAACAGGAGTGAGTCCTGAGCTTTGTGGGGTGTAGTTCCCAAACCAAAATAATAAAATAAAGTGTCCTGGGTGAAATTCTGCAACCAAAACTGCAAGGCTCTGTGCAGTGAGTTTGGAGCCTCAGGCAGCAGTCAGGTTAGTGCTGTTGGAGATTTAAGTTCAAGTTCTGAGGATGGCTGATGGGCAGAGTAAAACACAGTTCCTAGCAGAAGAGCCTCCAGAACTCAGGCCTCTGGGTGTTAGACCCCAGCTCTAAAGCCTTCCCCGAATCTGTCATTTAGTATTCCCTCTTCCTAATCTAGCCCTACTTCAAACATTCAAGGGTCAGCGAACAATTCTCTGCATCCATTAATTTTGTTCCCTCTAGATTGTAAGCTCTAAAACAATAACAATAACAAAATAAATTTTAAAAATGAAATAAAAACTACCTTTTCTTATAAAAAGACAAAACAAACTGGGAGCTCTGCTCCAAAGTACATTCTAGCAAGGGGGGTTGAGTAAGGCATGTGAGAACAGGCATTCCGTGGCTCCATACCTTTCTCTGGGAGAAATCCCTAAATGCAGACCAACCCCAACACATGCAGTGAATTGACCAGGGCCCTGCCCCCCTCCTCCTTACCTGTCCGACAGCTGCCCAGACACAAAGGAGCCGAGGAGCACGCCCACAAAGAATAGGGACGTGGTCAGGGGTGTCTTCCAGTTCTCCTCACACACCAGATTCCACTGCAAGAGACCAGACGCAGGTGTGAGCCCAGTACGCAGAGAGGCTGCTCCCAGCCCATTGGTGGTCTTGGTGCCAACGCGACAGTCCTCCCAGCCTTGGGGAAGGTTCTGAACACTGCCATTGCGGGAACCAGCTTTCTTCTGAAAGGGAGGTGGTTCTGGCCCTGTTTCCATCACCCCGGGAAGGAAATGGGGGGTGGCTGGTGATTACTCCCACCAGCAGCCCCCAAACCTCGAAGACAGGAGTGGGAGCTGGGGGACTGGGCAATCCAGAGGGTCTGGGTACTTGACTTAGGGCGAAAATTCTCTTGGCCTTGTTGAAAAGTACAGGTGGGGACCAGAGTGATAAAACAGTAGGTGGGGTGCTTGCTTTGCACATGGTCAAAGGGGTTCAATCCCCAGCAATCCATATGGTCCCTTGAGCCTAGGTAATTCCTGAGTGCAGAGCCAGGAGTAAGCTCTGGCATGGTAAGTGCCAGGTGTGGTCCCCAAAACACAAAACAAGTACAGATAGACTCAGGAGTCTTGATTGTACTTTCTGAGCTTCCTAGTCACACCCCAGGCCATGCTTGATCCAGATCCAGGGTTCTGGGGCCCAGCCACCCCTGCCCCTGCTTCTTATCTCTCCTCCACACGTCTCCCAGAGGGGCTCCTCCCATTCCCTGGGGCCCGTGGACTCTCAGCGCCAACAAGTCCCTGCTGGTGGAGCCATTAAGGAGGATTTCAGCTGAGTTTCAGTTGACAGCTCTTACATCAATTTGCTAAAAGTTTCAAGGAAGATTGCAAACATTTTCAAGCATAGTCAATGAGTTTTCATTTCTTTACAAAATTAGCAAGTACCAAGTATTAGGGGTGGTGGGTCAGGGTTTGCTGTGTACATGCTATTGCCCAAAGGGCTGGAGCACATGACTGGCATGTGCCCAGCCTGGAGTTTGATCCTTGGCATGGCCTGACCCCCTGAGCGTTGTTGGGTGTACCCTGCTGGGCTCCAGGCACCTCTAGGTCCAAACAGCACAGCATTAACAGCCTGAGAAACTCACTGGCCATCCTGGCAGGCTCTTGAGCACTCCATGGGGAGACACCTCCCCGCAATCCAAAGTAATAAATAAATGAAAGATGGTCTAACCGAGAGGACAGAGCCCTTGCCTGCAGCTCAGTGGTGCTGCTGCTTCAGTGGCTTCACAAGGAGACTCAGAAACTCCTTAATCCACACCAAGTCCTAAAATAGATCCTAAAATGAATCACATATTGTTTTGTTATGGTTTTGATTTTGGGGTCACACCCAGCTGTGCTCAGGGCTTACTCCTGACTCTGCACTCAGACATCACTCCTGAAAGTGCTTAGGGGACCATATGAGGTACTGGGACCCAGGCTGACCATGTGCAAGGCTACAAGTACCCTACCTAACTTTCCTACTGCTTTGTTTCCTGAACTCACAGGTTGTTTTTTCAAGGAGAGGGGCACTTGGCTGTGCTCAGGGGCTATTCCTGGCTTGGTTCTTGGGGGTCCACTCCTGCTTGTACTCAGGGAAACATGAGATGCCAAGAAACAAACCCAGGGCTTCCATTTGCAAAAACATCATCTTGCCCTCTGAACCCACACATTGATGTCATATTTTATTCTGCACCAGAGAGGTGTTTACAAGGACTCATCCAAGAGGAAAATGTCAAAACACTAGGGGAGGCTTGGGGAAGGCAGCTCGAATGGCTGAGGGCAAGCTTTGCATATGGGAACCCCAGGTTTGATCTCTGGCATCTCATGATCCCCCAAACACCATGGGAGTAACATCCAAACACTAAGCCAGGAATAACTCAGAGGCAACTTTAGGTCTGGTTCCAAAACAAACAGAACAAAAAAGCTGAGGGAATTAGTATAAACACAAAATTTCAGAGGAGGGGAGATTTTACAGAGACAAGCCTAAGGCTGTGGAACTCTGTGTGTGTGTGGGGGGGAGGGGGGAACGCACATGTGCTTGGCCAATGCCTGGATGCCCGAGTACCCTAACCGATCAGTCCCAGCAGAATCAAAATACACAGATGGTTAAGCATACCCACAGAGACTTGATTTTTCTGAGTATGAAGACCTAGCCTGCACACACGGCAGAGTCTGGCAAACTCCCCGTGGCGTACCCAATATGCCAAATACCGGTAACAATGATGGGTCTCATTCTCCTAAAGAGCCTTGAATATAATCTCAGGGCTAGGATGAAGGAGACGTTACTGGGGCCTGCTCGAGGCAATCGACGAATAACAGGATGATCTGTGATCTGTGATGAAGACCTAGGAGAAGTCACTCCACAACAGGGTCACGTGTAATTCTGAGGATCGTGTCCTAGAGAACATGCCCACCCGGGAGACAATAGCAAGCTGTCTGAAGCTGTCTGGGGTGGTGGCTACAATGCCATTGCAGGCAGGCCACCCAAGCCCAGCTCCACAGAAGGAAAACAGCAAGGGCCAGGAACTCCTGACAGACTACCCATGGGCCAATTGAGATCAAACCGAGAGAAGGGTTGTTACAATGAGGACCCCTTAATGGACTTGAGGGGAAAGGGTGTAAAATCCTTTAAAATCATATGCACAATCACGTCCTGCCAGCCACACATAGGTAGAAGGGATAGGAGGACATGGGCTAAATGACTGATCACTCATTTTGAAAAATCACTGACCCGAGAATGTCAGGAAAGAGATGGGACTGGACCCCAAACACGGAGCAAATGAGGTCCAAAACACTTGTAGAATGCAACCCATTTTGCAGAAAAGTAAACTAAGACTCTGAGGTGAGTGTCTGTCTGAAGTCACAATACATAAACTGATAGCCAGCAACCCACTCACATCAGCCTCATCCATGACCTGCTTTGCACATGACCTCCAAAAACCAGACAAAATATGTTGATTATAGCCCATCCTACACTCTGCAACAATAGGGTGGGGGTGGAATTCAGTGGTAGGGTACTTGTCATGCATGTGCGAAGCCCTAAATTTAGTCCCCAGAACCTCCAAAAAAAAAAAGTTTTGCTATGATCTTCAAGATTATCTGGTCCAAAGTTGTCCTTCTGGCAGAGAGCTCAGTGAACTGGAGCACATGCTTTGCATGTAGGAGACCCGGGTCTGAACCAAGCACAGCATGGTCTCCTGAGCACCGTCAAGGATAACCCCCCGCCCCCCAACGCCCAATCACAGTATGGAGTAGTTCCTGAACACTGCCAAGTGTGGTCCTAAAACAAAACAAACAGGGCCAGAGTGATAGGACAGCAGGTAGCGCATTTGATTTGTATGCTGCCAGCTGGATTTGACCCTGGCATCCTGTACGGTCCCCTGAGCCAGCCAGGAGTGATCCCTGAGAGCAGAGCTAGGAGTTAACCGGGGCACTGACGAGTGTGGCTCCAAAACCAAAAATCAAACCCAAAATATATATAAATAAACTAATAAAACCAGGACTGTGTTTCTTCAGCAGGCTGCAGCTCCCAGCCTTAAGGCCAGCGAGTGACTGGGGGTAGTCCTGACTGTCCTCACCACTCCAGCTGCTCTTGAGCTGAGGTTAATGTGCTCTCCTTGATGGCTTTCTGTTTTGTTTTGTGGCTATTTTCCTGTTGGAACTTGCCTTCAGGGAGAATAGCTATAGAGGAAGGTGGTCAGACTCTGAGACAGTGTGAGCCCAGGAAGTGGGCAGGACTGGTGAGCTCATCTGCAGATCTACCAGCTTCAAGTGCAAGCTGAAAACCAGCGCTGTGCCTCTTGCAGAAGTTATCCAGCAGTTCAGGGGGTCAATAACTGATCAAAATGGGCGGGGGGGGGGGGGGAGGGGAGAGTGGGACAATGCAGTGTGTGGAGGGAAGAGAGTGGGACAATGCAGGTTGTGCTGGGAAGCAGTCCGGGCGTGTTGAGTCCCCATCTTTGGGGAATGAAGCGGGCACAGGCACCCTGGGGTGCTGAGGCACTGGGAAGGGTGAGGGCCAGCACCTCATCTTTCTTACTGGCAACTAAGCAGCGATGGTTCTAGCACCCTATCCCTGAAGGCAGGCTAAGGCAGCATCGCATGGCCCCAGGGCCCTTGGTACACCAGCTCCCTGTGGAGACCTGCTGTCTCCAGCCACAGGTAGCTGGACCTCAGGGTAACCTGTGCTGGGTTCCAGGCTCGACCCACTCTTGGGGAATCCCTGTGCCTGATGCTGTCCTTTTGGGAGGCTGCAATAGGACACACAACAATTCCAGTGGCAACTCATAGGAATGGGGTCCAGTAAGTGAACTGCCAATATGAAGAGACCCTTTGGTCCACGGCATTGTTTTTGTTTGTCTGTCTTTTGGGGATGGGGGTTGGGAGGACACTCAAGACTTACTCCTGCCTCTGCCCTCAGGAATAACTCCTGGTGGGGCTCCATATGGGGTGCTGGGGATTGAACCCAGATTGGTCACATGCAAGGTAAGCACCCTACCTGCTGTACTATACTATTGCTCCAGCCCCCCAAGCATTATTGTTGGGAGTGGGATACCCTGCCTGACCCCCATCCCTAGGGCTTGAGGGGTGTCTCTTGGGGACACAGTAGCCAGGTTCTGGAGACCTCTCTTTGTTAATAGGGACATGGTAGACCCAGTGGGAGAGTCTTTTCATTGATGCGGTAAATCCTGTGATCTCTATATGTGTGTGTGTGTGTGTACACACACACACACACACACACACACACACTCATTTATAAGCACAAACACATACACACATTTACATGCACATACATGCTCACATACACACATTTACACACCACCCACATGCGTCATGTGTTCAACTCAGAGGCTACTGGCAGTGGGCCTGCCGAATTACTGACTGGTATTACTTTGGAACTGTGCTTTCAGGTCAAATATGAAACATTCCTTCCCCTCCCTCCCCCAACCCTTGGGACAGAGACTGGAATGTGGGGAACACCTGCCTGAGCTGTGCCCAGTGGGGTGCTAGATATGCCCTGAGGGGTCTATCTCACAGGCAGGGTCTTAGGTCAACCTTCCCTAACACAGCATACTGAGTCCCATGAAGCTGCTTCGCCTTCAGCTCTGGGGGGAACAAAAGCCAGGTCACAGGTGATCCAAAACTGGGGTACTTCCGCCACACAAGAGTGCCCTCACACTGCTCGGAAGGGATCACAGTGGGAATGGGGAGTGCAGTGTGTTGCTCCCTGGGCAACTGGCACTATCCCGTAGGATCTCAGCATTGCCACGTGACAGGAACTCTCCATGCCCATTTGACAAATGAGGAACTAAAGGCACAGAGCACTGAAGCGAACAACTCAAGTTCTAGTGGGGTGGCAAAGGAATTGCTTAATCATTGATGCGAATGTCCTTGGTGCCTGCTGAGACTGGACTCTGTGTGGGGCACGAAGCCACCATGGTCACTGCGTCGACAAATGCTCAAGGTCAGGCATTTTTGGGGCAGGTTAGCTGTGCCCCTCTGCAGGCATGAAGCCTGGTTCTGGGAAGGACAGGGTCTGTTTCAGACCACTCTGCCTCTACTCTCTGACTAGAGAGTGAGAGAGGCAACTCTCCGCCCATCCCCCCGACCCTCCTCCAGATGAACAGAATTCTAAAACCCAAACACACCTGAATCATCTACAGTGATTGTAGATAACTAACACTTGCACAAGACCACAAATCTGGTGGCTGCTTAACAAACTGCTGATGAATGAATGTTGAACAATTAGGAGTAATGGAAAATGAGTTTAAGAAATGTGGGTTATAACATGATGACCTTTGAAAATCACCCTCAACTACTCTTCCAAGTAGACAAAGTCTACTGGTTGTGACCTTTACCAAAGCCATAAAATACCACAAAGATGAGTGTTTCCCTCTTACCTGCATAGAGAAATTTGTTTGTTTTTGAATGACACCTGACAGTGCTCAGGGGCTATTCCCAACTCAGTGCTTGGGGGACCAAATGGAACTGGGGTTCAAACCCTGGTCTCCCACATGTGAGGCATGTACTCCCACCTATTGAGCTGTCTTCTTGGCCCCTGAGAACTCCGAAGGAAGCCTGATGTTGAATAGAGTTCATGCTCTCTTGGGTTCTGCCGATCCAAGCTGTGTGTCACTGGGGCACATAATCGCTTTTATCAGCCTGTCTTGTCATTTTCAAAGAAGTGATCATAATATTTCCCCTGAGGTTCTTGTGAGCATTGGCAGGAAATGTAAATAAAGTGTCTGACATGGTGTCCTCATTAAATGGCAGTTCCCTTTCTCTATCTAACTCTTTTTTTCCTATTAGCCTTTGTCCTAAGCAAAACCATGACTGAGAACAAATAACATGCATGAATAAGCTAAATCAGTTATATTTAAACCTGAGCAGCAGAGAAAAAAATTCTTAGAAATAAGAATATTTTTACGACTAAAAACTAGAAGAGCATTAAAAAAAAAAACCTGTATCCTAGGGCCAGAGGAATAGTATGGTGACCAAAGCCTTGCACACAGTTGACCTGAGTTTGGTCCCCGGCACTGTATATAGTCCCTGGAGCCAACCTGGAATGATCCCTGAGTGCAGAGGCAGGATGATCTCTGAGACCGCCAGGTGTGGCCCAAAACCAAAACCATAACCAAAAAAAAATTTAAAAAATATATTCCCCTTGCCCTCTCATTTTATTGTTGCAATGATGAGCAGTCACACTTTTGGCTGTGGTGCCTTTACACACACTTGGTTTGCAATACAGCAAAAATCTAAATTTGCTGTGACACTAGGGACCACAAATGCCAGTGCTGTGCTGCTGGGTTCACATGGAAGGTGGCACTGGGATTCAAACTCATGCTTCTAAATTGGGCATTCTACCACAAGCTATCCCTGGGAACTCATGGGAATAGAATAGTTTTTTATTAGGGGGGGTGCTCTGAAGTGGTGCTCAGAGGCTCTAGAAACTAAGTAGGCTGCAGGCTCAATTCTAGGGTGTGAGGATGCAGTGCTGCTCAGGCCCCATAGGGCCAGAGATTACACAGTCCTACAGGCCCAGTTGTGTTTTGGGGTCTCTAAACCACACCCAGTGATGCACTAGAGACCATGTGGTACCAGGGGTCAAACCTGGTTTGGACACATTACCCCTGTACTATCTCCCAGCACCCAAACTAGAATAACTTTTACCACAAGGTGTGAAAAAATCTCTTTACAAATAGACTTCAATCTCAGAAATGACTGAGGGAAAATTAGCAGTAGTACATTTAAGAATGAAAAATCGGGCCAGAAAGATAGTATGGTGGGCAGGAAGCATGCTTAGCACATAGCTGACCCAGGTTTGATCCCTGCATAGAACCCAAGCACTGCCAGGAGCAATTCCTGAGCTCAAAGCCAGAAGTAAGCCATGAGCACCTGAGCACCACAAGGTGTACAAGGTGTAGCAAGAGAGAGAGAGAGAGATCTTAAGATGTACATATAGTTCAGCAGACAAGATGCTTGCTTGTCTTCCATATGACCAACCCAAGTTCAGTTCCCTGAGCCCTACCAAGAGTGATTGCAGAGTTCAGAGTCAAGAGTAAGCCCTGAGAACTGCTAGGTAAGGAGATAGATAAAAATAATTTGGATTATAAGACCTATATAGTAGTTACTAGAAAGGAAGAACGTGCAGGAGTACTTAAACTGAGGAAAAGGGGACAAATATTTGGTGAAGGACAGAATTGAACTCTGAAAACTTAATGCAGTATCATTCATTACACGTGATGATTTTCAGTGATGCACACCTGAAACTTACACCCTAAAAGAGATGGGAGAGGGAGAGAAAGAGAGAGAGAGAGAGAGAGAGAGAGAGAGAGAGAGAGAGAGAATTGATTTCTCAAATCGTTATTTTCCATTCCAAAAGGAAAGTTAGGTAGTGGCCTACAACTAATAAAATTTACAATTACCCCATTTCTTCTTCCTTTTGGGGGGGAGATGGGCTTCCAAATGGTGTTCAAGAAGACTGAGGTCACTCTTGGAGATTCTTGGCCAGTCAAGGTGGCTTAATGCAAGCACTTGAGAATGAAGTGCTGCTCAGACCTTGCATACAGGGTGTCATCAGTCACCCTGGTGGTCCTTGGGTGGTCCTGGGTGAGGGGTTGGGTGGGCATGTGGTGCTGGGATGAGCTGGGGTCAGGCACATGCATTCATTCTAACAATCCCTGCTGGAAATTTCCTGACCATTGTGTGTTTGATGGGGGGGGAGGCTAGTTATTTTTCATAATAGCTTTGTTGAGACATACTTAAATAATATAAAATGTACTCTTTAATATATGTCTGATTCAGTGTTTTTGTTCTATTCAACAGAATTGTGCAATTATCTAGTTTCAAAACAATTCATCACCTCTGAAACTCCATCACCAATAGAAGTCACTTCCCATTCTCTTTCTCCAGCCATTAATGCTATTTCTGTCTCTGTAGACTTAACCTATTCTATAATTTAACATAAGTGCAATCAAACAATATGAAATTATTTGTGACTGACTTCTTCCCTTAATATATATTTTAAGACTCATTCATCTGGCAGTGACAGTACAAAATTTCTTTCAAGTTTGCGATAGCACAGCGGTAGGGTATTTGCCTTGTGTGCACCCAGCCCGGCCAAACTGGGTTCGATTCCTCCGCCCCTCTCAGAGAGCCCAGCAAGCTACCAAGAGTATCTTGCCCACACAGCAAAGCCTGGCAAGTCCCCGAGATGTATTCGATATGCCAAAGACAGTAACAAGAAGTCTCAAAATGGAGACGTTACTGGGCCTGCTCGAGCAAAAAAAAAAAAAAATCGAT
Organism: Sorex fumeus; assembly: GCF_029834395.1. Classification (NCBI taxonomy): domain Eukaryota; kingdom Metazoa; phylum Chordata; class Mammalia; order Eulipotyphla; family Soricidae; genus Sorex; species Sorex fumeus. The sequence goes on along the minus strand of NW_026606108.1, from coordinate 32,140,944 downwards.
GAACAACTGGAGGACAGTGTTTGTTTGTTTGTTTGTTGAATAATAGTCATTGTATAGATAGCCACAGTTTATTTAGCCATTCATCAGTTGGCAGACATCTGCCAACTGTTTCTATTTTTGGCTACTATGTATAATGCTCCTCTGAACTTTTATGTGCATGATTTAACATGGTTAAATGTTTTTATTTCTTTTGAGTATATACGTAGGAACAGAATTGCTGGGTGTCATGTGGTAAATCTATGTTTACCCTTTTGAGGAACTCCCAATCTGTTTTCTAAAGTGGCTGCACCATTTCACAATCCCAACACTAGTAAGCAAGGGTTTCAATTTCTCCATATTCCTAGCAACAGAACTGTTACTGTGTGTCTGTTAATTTTAACCAACCCAGTGGGTGTTACAAAGTATCTCATTGTGATTGTGATTTGCATTTCCCTAGATGCTAATAGTATCAAATATCTTTTGTGTTGAATCTGTACCTCAGTTTGAGGAGTGCTAGATGTATATTTTTTTATTTCAGGAGGGGCAAACCAGTAAGTGTTTGGGGTTGACTCCTATCCCTGGGATTTGGGTGATGCTCAGGTCACGGTATATGGTATCAGGGATTTATCTAGGTTGGTCGCATGCAAGGCAAGCACCTGACGGGTTCTACTAATTCTCTAGTCTATAAAATTTATTTCAAATATGCTCTGTAGTTTTGAGAACATAAATTGTACACTTAAACTATACTTTTTGGAAATGTCCAGTGGCAGATGAATGAATAAAGAAGCTGATGTATAATTCAAAAAATGGAATGCTGAACAGCTCCAAAAAATATGAAAATGTTCTTTGTGATAACACGATTATAATTGAAGGTGTCTCAGGCTAAGAGAAATAATTCAGAAGGAGAAATACAAATATGAGGGGTCAGAATGATAGTACAGTGGTAAGGCTATCTTGCACACAGCCAACATGGGTTCAATCTCCTATCCCACATGGTCCCCAAAGCACCAGGAGTAATTCCTGAATGCAGTGCCTGGAGTAACCCCTGAGAATCACTGGATGTGACCCCCAAACCAAAAAGAATTGTACAAGGAATATTAAAGGAAATATTTATGATATTTAGGGCTGGAGCGATAGCACAGTGGGTAGGGCGTTTGCCTTACATGCGGCCAACATGGCCAACCCGAGTTCGATTCCTCCGCCCCTCTCGGAGAGCCCGGCAAGCTACCGAGAGTATTCGATATGCCAGACACAGTAACAACAAAGTCTCCAATGGAGACGTTACTGGGCCCGCTCGAGCAAATCGACGATCAACGGGAGGGACTTTACCTTTACCTTTACCTTATTTATGAATAATAACTATAATTAAAGGTTGGCTGCATGTAAGGCAAGTGCTCTACCCACTATACTATCTCTCCAGTCCCTAACCTCAGTTTTTAAGATGCGGGAAGTTATTGTTCCTAAATATTTCCTTTAATATTCCTTTGTTTCTCATATCCGCAACCTGGATTCAGTCCCTGGCATCCCATATGGTACCCCAAGCCTGCAGGAGAATGATCCCTGAGCACCACTGGTTGGGGCCCAAAAACCAAAGGGAAAAAAATTGAGGTTATGTTAGTTTTCAAAACTATATATGCTTTTGGATACAATTTCATACTTCTTCATGACATATATTACAACACTTGCTTTGTTTCTGGGGAAAAAAACCCTTTTACTCTGGTTTGTGGTGCTTGGTGTTCACATACTTCCATTTCAGAATCCACTGTGGAAAGGGTATGCGCATTTTAGTGATGGTGCTCAGACACCTGATGCTGGTCTGCTGTATTCTGAACACTTTGTTGCAGCACCAGGATCACAATTAGGAGTGGAACAGGGTTACACTTGGCACATGGAGTGGTGCCAGGTGTCAAATTCAGAGCCTCATGCCTATAAGGTACATTAGCACTTAGTATGTGCACTAAATCATTGCCAGGCTCTAAACAAAGTTCTTAATTGATGTGTTTTTTTCTTTCTACCCTGTGAATTATTACTTCCACACTTTGGAGTGTTATCTCATTACCTCTGGCCTCTAGCTATCTGTGATGAGAATGTAAATAATATTGGGGAGCCCTTACATGCAACAAGTCATTATTTTCTTGCTGCTTTTCATTTTTCCCTTTGTCTTTGGCCTTCAGTAGTTTTATTATGTGTTTGTGTGTGAAACTGTTTCTTCTACTTGGAGTTCATTGAGCTTCAGAACTGGATAGATTTATATTATTCATCCAATTTGGAAAGTTTCCAGTCATAATATTTTTCTCTCTTTTCCTCCAGGATTCCCATTATATGTTGGTATGCTTAATGTTGTCCCACTTCCACTGTCCCTCTTCTCTAAGGAAGGCCTTGTTCATTTTATTTCATTCTTTTATTTTTTTCCCCCAGTGGTTTTTGGGCCATACCTGGTAGTGCTCAGTGTTTCTTATTGACTCCACGCTCAGGGATCATTCCTGGCAGTACTCTGTGAACCACACATGATATTGGGGATTGAACCTGGTCAGCTGCATGCAAATACTAACTTAATCCCTCTACCTTCCATTGTTAAGCACTAGTGCCATTAGTTCTTTGAACCTACTTACAAAAACTGTTTTGAAGTCTTTAGTAAATCACATTTGGGTCCTTTTAAGAAGTCTGCTTGTTTTGTTTGTTTCTTTGCATACCTTGTCCCTTTTTTGGCTTGAAAACAAGAGATTTTAGGAAATATATTGTGAAAATTGAATATTGAAACTTCTGGTGTGGGGGGGGATGTAGGGGGAGGGGCAGAGGGGGATGGAGATTGTCTTCATTTTTGCTTCAATTTTAGTGATTTGGCTGGACCTTGTGAAGTCTATTTTTCCTGCAGTGCGAAATCACTAAAATTGCTCCTCTGAGAGTATAACCTTGTATATGTGCACAGTCAACCTGGGATGATGGTTCTCCTTGGCTGTCTCTTTCCTTGGTTTTTCTGTGAAGTGGTATGCAACTGCTGCTATCATATCCAGCAGTTAGGTTCGATTAATTGCCAGCCCATTTCTTATTTTCAACAATGTACTGGGGATGTAAATAACCTTCAAGGCCTAGTTCAATCAAATTCAAGCCCCTTTGCAGGAGTAGTTTTTGAGGCAAGTCTTTGAGATTTGTTTTGACTTCAAAGAGCTGCTCTGACCAATTTTCTGGTTCTCTCAAGTAAATGGCTGTCCTAGGGTTATCTTATTGTTCTAACATTTATCACTGTTTACCATCACAGTCGTCATCATTTTAAAAGTATGCTTAGATGGCTATGTTTACAAGCTGTTTTCATATAGTTACTTCCTGTAGGGATGGTTTCATAACTCTCCATTCTGAGGTGTGGATAATCCCTCTCGAGCAAAATCTGAGTCTCTGCTTCAGAGCTAGGGTGTGGAGAGCTGGCCTCGAGTATGCCTGAGTTTTTGAACGCTGGGTGAACGTGGTAACCTCTGTCTTTCTGATTTGTATCTTCTGCTGTGATACCTGAGCCCCATGAACAAGATGGGACAATGACTTGGAACTTGTGGAACTTGTGGTAGAAACTCTACCAAATAGTACAGGCTGAGTCAAGGATGAAATCTCTGATTTCCTGACTGCACACACCTAAGAAGACTGTACAACTCAAAATCCAGGGATGACGAGAACAAAGTCTTAAAATGTCCTCTATATGTTTCTTCACCTTACAGGTAAAGATAAAAGCAGACATAGGTGAAGAATAGAAGCGCAGAGTTCTGAGGTGACCTGAGGTTTTATGGACAGTGTGGAAGAGAGGGGGTGACCCAAGGATAGGGAGAGGCGCTTGGGCACCTGGCTTCCTGCAGGGTCTCTTCACACGAGCCTCAACAGCCCTTCCAGGCTCCACTCCGGGAACATGAGTGCATGGGAGGGGTCTGTGCCAGCTCCAACACTCTGAGGGAAGGAGGCACGATGAATCTGCCCTCCAGTCCTGTGAACAGAGCAGAAGCTGCCAGCCTGGGGCTGTTTGTGCCAACTGCCAGGTAACTCAGACTTTTCCTATTCTCTGTACCATCTTTGTCCCCAGCAGGAATCTCTGCCTTCCTCTGGGGCTGAGTTAAAGTGACAGGCTTAATGGTGTGCCTGTCACACCATTAAGGTTTCAGATAACAAGGCAAGCCAACATTAGTCTTTCATGTAAATTGAATCCAGTTCCTTCCAAGAGAAAAATGACAGTCCCCTCAGGCTACAGAACCTCCAGCTCCTCTGACCAGCGCTGCTAAAGCCTTGTTTTTGTCAACACACTACCCTACCTCTTGGATTCTGTTTGAAGGTTCTGCTGCCCACCAGGAGGGACGGACAAAGTCTGTTTATCCAGAAACTTGGCAGGAAGTATGGGTGAAACAGCCTCTGCACAAAGGCACATTCTGAGATCCCAGTGGCCATTGTCAAAGGAACACAGTTGAGAAGCAACAGACCTACTGTTTGGAGTCAGGCAGCAGCTGATACACAATCAGGGACACATATTTGGGCCAGAGCCAGAGAAGGCCCCAAATCTCCTTTATTTACTCTCTGGCAAGATTACTTCTGAAACATTCACTGTAAACAAAAAATCTCACCAATGTTAGTGGGGGGGAAGAAGTGCCCACACCTTATCCCCTTTGCAGTCTTCCACGGGCCATCTGAGAGCAACCTGGTTAATATTCAGGCTCTCCTGAGGCCACACTGAGCTTTCACCACCATCTGCAGCATCTAGGTAGCCTGCTGACCTGATGGAATGAACAGCACATTAACCTGCTGCTCAAAGAGCCCACCAAGAGGGGAAATAGGCAGCTGGGAGCTGCTGGGGGCACTGGTCTGTCTGAGAGCTCTCTCCCTCAGACCTTGACCTTTGGGTTATGGTGAATAATCAGTGAGTTCGGCTCTGCCCATGTTCTGACTCCAGGTGCCAGGAAAGACACAGGGCAAGGGCTTCTAAGGGTCCAGGCTCTTGCCTACTTCTCTCCCACTGAAAGCCAGAACTTTAGCAGCTCTGGCTGTGGGTTCCTCAAGGATGAAGCTGTGGTGGGAATAGCTAAAAGTTTATCTCATGAAGCAGAGGTCCTGCCCTTAGCTGGCCAATGGTTACTGGTTCAACCAAATGTGGTCTTCTTGGGGCTTCCAGAGCCTGGGATTATGAGAGAGAGAGCCTGGCTCTGAGCAGATGGCATAGTCTACCCAGTTCACAGACTGAGGGGTTAATTGACCTTATGTAGCTATGGGAAAACAGGACATATGTGAGGCCGGGCTCACCACAATTGTTGTGTGCTGACGCATGTACAACCCCCTCACACCAGAGAGGGCATCTGCTGCCTCCCTGACTCTGAAGCCTCCTTACAGCCTCAGTCTCTGACCACTGGCCTGTGTCTCTGGGGGTCCTGATACCACACTCATCCCTGTAGTCCATCTTGTGACATGAGATCTATTCCCTCCCTGTAGAAATTTCCGTCCCAACCATTGAGTCAGATCTTACCAGTTCTTGGTCCTGCCCTAGAAAACCTTCCCAAAACGCAACTGGCTCTCTTCCCAGGGGCAAACAGAAGCTCCTCTAGCCTCTGACTTTCATATCCTTTATATTTGTTTGTTTTGTTTTTTTGTTTGTTTGCTTTTTAGGCCATACCCAGCAGTGTTTAGGGCTTACTCCTGTTGACCAAGTGTGGTGCTCCAGGGACTGTATGTGTTGCTGAAGATCAAACTGGTCAGCTGTTAGAAAGGCAAGTACCTTAACCTTGGAGCCATCTCCCACGCTCTTTACTCTTGTTGTGTTTTGTTTTTAGCTTTGATTTTTTTGGCCACACCTGGCAGTGCTATTGGCTTACTCTTGGCTCTTTTTTCAGGGATTGCTCCTGATGGGATCAGGGGACCATATTGAGCGCTGGGGGTGAAACCTGGGTTGACCGCGTGTAAGGCAAGCACCTTACCCGCTATTCTATTACTCCAGCCCACATTCTTTACTCTTAAAGAGAAAAAATAATGAATTCAATCTGCTACAAAACTACTGGTTCCAGCCGGAGCAATAAAAATAAATAAGAATTTTATTAGATTACAACTCAAGCAATAAGATAAATATGCATGAATTTGTACAGATGTAAAGTAATTGTTTAAATAAATAAACAAGAGTGAAGGAGATGCTCTTGACAGCAGAATTCCAACAACAGATTGGAAAGAATGTAGAAGGGATGTGGGAGAGGCAAAAATCACAGTTAATGTTTTGTGATGGGTACTAAAATCAGTCATAAGAGTCTGAGGAAAAACAGGTTATTTTTACTGTCTCTAAGTATCTCCCCAACATATATGTTAATTATGAAGTGACATATTAGTCACCGTACATTGGAGAAACCAAGCAGATGCCAAGTTAGCCACATATTCAAGGTCACCATCATGGGAAGAAGTCCTGCTATCATCTGCTAACAGATGATAGCAGGATGTCCTGAGGAAACCATGCTCCCCTGGCAGTCTCACTCAAAGGTCTCAAACTCAGTCTTTTTTGGAGAGGAAGCACTCCTGGAAGTGCTCAGGGATTACTCCTGGCTCTGTGCTCATGGTTTGCTCCTGGCAGGGATCAGGAGATCAGGGATCAATTCATGGTTAGCCACATCAAAGGCAAATTCCTTATCTTTCCATGCAACAAACTCAATCTTTCTTTTGAAGTTGGAGGGCAAACTGCTCAGAAGTGAGTCCTCGCTTTGCACTCAGAAATTACTCCTGGCAGGGCTTGGGGACCATACAGGATGCCGGAGATTGAACCTGGGTCAGCTATATACAAGTCAAATCCCTACTCACTGTACTATCTCTCTAGCCTATAAAAACTCAATCTTTTATTTTCTTCTTTTTGGATCACACCCAACAAAGCTCAGGGATTGCTCTTGGCTCTGCACTCAGGAATTACTCCTGGAATGCTTGGGGGACCATATGGGATTCTGGGGATCGAACTTGGGTTGGCTGCGTGCAAGGCAAATGCTCTGCCCGCTGTACTATTGCTACAGCCCCACAAACTCATAACACCAACATAAAATGAGGGAAATCCATTAAAATAATTAATGGACTCATAAGACATGTCTGGGACATATAAGATAAAGAAAGACTGAGAAACTTTCACACATTGGAGAAAACTAGGGAGACATTACAGCTAAATACAAGGCAGGATTTGGGACTGTAACCAAAACCAAACATAGCATTAGTGGAAAAACTAGCTAAATGCTATTGAATTCTGTAGTTTAGTTCATAATAATATACTATATGCAAATTTCCTTGTTTTGATAAATGTATAGCGAGTCTGTAAATTGGGTAAAGGCTTTAAGTGAACGCTCAGTACTATTCACAACTTTCTCTAACTCAAAAATCATTGTCAAACATGGGCTGGAGAGACAGTACAGCAGGTAGAATACTTCGCAACCGGCTGATCTGGGTTTGATCCCTGGCACCAAGTATGATCTTCCCAGCACCTCCAGGAGTGAGATCCTCCCAGCAACTCACTCCTGGTCCTCCCTCACTAAGCACTGCTCAGGAGAGCATAGAACCATGAGTAAGCCCTGAGCACAACTGGGCATTGCACCTCTACCAAAAAAATTATTGCTGGAGTTTTTTTAAAGTATGATTCTTGGCCACTGCTTAAGAAGAGCCAAATGGACTTCACAACAGTTGCCAAGGCAGGAAAAAATTATAGGCATGTGGATACAAGGCCCACACAAAGCACAACTCACACCGCAAAACTGTACCTGGTTATCTATTTCCAGAACAGAATATGTCATCCCAGTACCTGGCAGATCTTGGGGACCCTAAAGAGGTATCAGTGGTCAGTTCAGGTGTTCAGGAGTATTTGCCCACTGGGAGCTCCTGCACGTGGACGAAAAAAAGATAAAACCCTGCTTACTCATCTACCTATCTCCTTGTATCATGCCAGGTGGGATGCAGAGATCCTGGTCAGGGCCCTGAGTTGGACCCAATAGGATAATCGAAGTCATTTCACTGGTGAAGTTAATATGCGTTTAGCCATATGTTTTATTCTATGCACCCTGGAACTTCCACCAAGGGGAAAAAGGTTCAGCCTCCAGCATCACCCGTTATAGTGACCACTACCTAGACCTTAGGACAGACCACTCTCTCAACTCTCACAGTACTCCTGCCCATGGTCCCCACTGCTGATGATGGGGGCGTATTGTGACACCTGAGCTCACCGAGTTCTCCCAACAGTTCAGCTACATGGCAACAGATCCAGAGAGATAGTTCAGTGGGTAGGGTGTTTGCCTTGCATGTGGCAAATCTGGATTCAGTCCCTGGCACCCCTTATAGTTCCCTGAACACTGTCAGGAGTGATCCCTGAGTGCAGAGTCAGGAGTAGGCCCTGCACACAGTTGAGTTTGGCCTCAAAACAAAACAAACAAATAGCGGCGCCATGATTTTGATTAAAAAAACTGGTAAAGCAAGCATAACAGTAAACTAATCTTTATCTTCCCTCCCTGTAATCACCATTGTGATGACTAGGGGTTGTGAACACTTGGTTATGGTGTTCACATACTTGGTTCATCTGAATGATTTTAAGCACACAGTTTAGCAGAAATAAATATATTCACATTGTGCAATCACCAGCACTCGATTCACCTCGTAAAACTAATCTTTATACCCATCAAACAAGTCATTTACCCTCCTCCCAGTCCCAGGCAATTTACCATCCTACTTTGTTTCTATGAGTTTGACAATTCTTAATACGTGAGTAACTCCCACGGTTTTATCTTTCTGTGATTGACTTAATTTATTTCACATCATGTTCTCAAGGTTCATCTGTGCTGCAGTATGTGTCAGAATTTCTTTCTTTTTAAGGATGAATAATTTCCCATTTGTGTATGTAGCCCACATTTTCTTCATGTCATGGGCATTTGGCTATTTTCCCCTTTTGGCTCATGGGAATAATGTTATTAAACAAAGGGGTACAAACATTTAAAATTCCTACTTTTAATCTATTTAGATATCTACCTAGAAGACCTACAAACCTAGGTTGGGTCTTTTTGTTTTTTTGTTTTTGTTTTTAGGAATTGCCACACTGCTTTTTATAATGACCGTACCAGCTTACGTTCCCATCAAGGAATGATGCATATGGATACTAGGATTACAATTTCTCCACATCCTTGCAAATCATTATTTTCTGGTTATTTATTCCCCCTAATAGGTGTGCAATATCTCATTGTGGTCTTGATTTATATTTACTTAATGACTACTTATGTTATGAACCTTATTATAGTTTGTGTTCCCAGGTTAAGGAATCTGAGGCTGAAGTCAGACATGCAGTTACAGTGGGATCAGAACTGAGTCTGTAGGTATTCTCATTCGAAAACTCCTTCTCATGTCACCTGTTCCCCAGAAGGAGAACCACCCTGCCCTTTCACCCTGGTGTGGAGACCCTCCTACCTAACAACCACCAGTGCTCTTCTGTCTCATCCAAAAAGCAAACAAGAAAGAGAGAGGCTACTGGGAGAAGAACTCACATATGTGCATTTGTGATGATGTCTAGGCGCCCTGACGAAGAGACCCAACCAAGAAGCCATGGATTTGGAAGTCCAACAACTCACCCCTCACAACCTAAGTGAATCAAAACCAACCATTTTTTAATAAGATACCTTACCTGGCTGAGACCTCCGGGGCGATCTTGGAAGGGAGGTGAGCCAGCTTCTGCCCCACCAAAGCTCCAGAAGCCTTTTCTACATCCTAAAGCCACTGCCATGCCTCTGGTTGGACATATTCAAAATATTTGGAGAGACATCTCCAAACTCTATAACATGACATTCCAGTATAGCACACCAGATGGGATGGAATATAGAATCCATCCAATCTCAACTAACAAAAACATTAACACAGAAGTCTTAACTTGCATCAACAGCTTAGTAAATTATAAGATAAGCATTTAATGCCCCCATGTTGAGATACAACAATTTTCACAAATTTTCTTCCATGGAAATATTTTTTGATTATTCCATTTGTCATTTAGTGGTAACAAGCAATATAAAATAAATTATTGCGAGCCTTTTACAGGCTTAAGAGGTGGTTGGGAAATGGAGATAATGGTGGAGAGAAGGTGATGGTGGTGAGATTGGTGTTGGAATATTGAATGCCTATAACATCATCATGAACAACTTCGTAAACCACAGTGTTTAAAATGGGGGGCGGTGAACCAGCCAGGATTAGAGAAAAAGTGCTAAAGAACCCATTTTCAGCATTGGTTCCAATGTCCATCTCAGACACTGAAGACAGGATTAAGGAGGGGATAAACTCACCCCTCCCCCACTAGACAGTGAGTGGGGTGGCAAGGTGTGGGAAAGGGAGAATGTAGACACTCAAGAGTTACTGTAAGAGGGACAAAGCTAGAGAAGCACAGACAAGCACAGACACCTCAGGGTCCAAAACAGGAATAGCACTGTCGCTGGGGTTATCCAAAGGTGCTGATGGCACTTTCCCCCGATTTATAGATTCCATATCCATCACTCCAATTCATGCTTACTCACTGTCTTGCTTCTTCTTAGAAAGCAAACAATACAATCTGGCTCTATTATGTCTGGCTTAGAATACTTTACTAGTTACTCACTATCCTCAACCTACCTATAAGGCTTCCTGGGAACTTGTTCTGTAAGAATTTCTCTCCTCACCAACCATCCTCTGAGCTCTACCCAATTCCATCTGGGGAGATTCCATCCCCAGAATCTGCTACATTCCTTGCCTGGGCAAGTTCTACTCATATTTCTAACTCAGTTCAAATGCTGTTGCCTCTCCTTGGAGCATTTTCTAACCTTGTGATTCCCCCAAGGAGGGTAATACATTTGTGCAAGTCATGCAGCAAGCAGCTAGGATTTGAATTCAGGCGCCAGAACCTTCTTGCCATTGCCAGTGGCTATTAATTCTCCCTGTGATATGGTCTGGTGGAATTTGGGCTCAGAAGGCAGAACCCAAAGCCCAGATGCCTGCAAGCTTAGTATCCAGATGAGGCATGACATGGTATCTCACGACAGGCCTCACTGTGCCAAGGGGAGGGGATACATGAATAACAGTGACTGCCTTCAGTTTTTTTTCTTGGAAGAAACCAGCCAGAGCCAGATGAGCCAGATGCTAGGGACTCCCACCTGCCTGCTCAGTGGCAGGTAGGTCTGTGACACTACCCTCCTAAAGGGGTGTGTCCTGGGGTGAGGACATGAAGCAGGACATGCAGGGAGCAAATGATGTGTGTATCAAGATTCCTGAGATTTTGAAAATGAGCCACCGAACCACAAAGGATGCTAAGGTGCTAACGGTACACCGTACACCGGTACACGCTCTGGGAGTCCCTGCCCACCCAGCATGGGGGTTCTCCGCCAGAGAGGGGTGGGGGAGAGAAGGGGAACGGTCGAGGGGGAGTGTGTCTCAGCGGGTCTGTTTCATCATAAGCAGCTGGAGGCCAGGTGCTGCCTCCTTAACTCTCTGCACCTCGGAAGCAGTAGTCAGCAGGAGGTCCCCAGCTCCTTTTCAGAAAAATCGGATGGAGCTTGGGGTAGGACCATGCCTTACCATAAGGTGGGGAGCAAATCCCATGATGCTTCCAGAAGTTGGTACCCGGAGAACAGGCCACAATTGCAGAAGCCCAGCGAGCTCTGTGCGTGCATTTGGGTTCAGGACCTTCTCCTACACCCTCCTCCCAGCCTGGCCCCTGGGAGGAACCTGACTAGGGCTACTCACTCCCAGCAGCATCCTGGCTCTTGGCAAACAGCTTTATGTGTTGTGAAACTCGGAGAGGAAAAGGCCGTTGGTGACCACAATCCCTTCTCCATCCCCTCTACAGTGGACAGGGCGGAGCAAGAAGGAGCTTCTCTCTGGGTCCCCCTCTCCTGGGCTGCAGCCGCGTTAGCTTCAGACTTGCCCGCTAGCTGAGGGGAGCAACCGACCCGGGCGCTGACTCTGGAAGGAGGCGGGCGGGGGTGGGTGGGGGTGGGGGTGGGTGCTAACGCAGGTGAAGGTCGCTCGCGTACCCACCTCGGTGACGATGGTGGACAGGTAGACGTCCTGGCTGTACTCCCAGCCGTCCAGGCAGCCCTCCTGCTCCAGCCGCTCCAGGTCCACATCGCGCCCCGGCTCCAGCCCGAGCGCCGAGAAGTTGGCGATGTCCGCGAGCCGGTAGCGGCGGCAGCTGTGGGGCACCTCGCGGCCGTCCCGCAGCTGCAACGGGACACTGTGGTTGCGCCACGCGTCGCTCAGGTTCGCGGTGTCCGGCACTCGGCAGCGGTGCTCCGGGGTCCCCGCCAGGAACACGACTGACATCCCGTTGAAGCCGTTGGGGATGATGCTGGCGCTGAGCAGGAAGAAGATGAGGCGCTGGAAGGGCCCCCACTGGCCCAGGAAGGCGGTCACCTCGTCGTAGTCCCGCATGCCGCCGTCAGCCGCCCGCGGCGCGCCACAGGCGCGGACAGGAGCGCTCGGGGACACTGCCGCGCGATCTCGGGCGTTCTCTGGGGGTGTCAGCACCTTCTGTCGGAGCCAGGCAGCCTGAGGGAAGTTGGGGTGCGAAGTCGGGGGACGTTCCGGGCAAAGCAGAGACTGACTTCGAGCGTTCCCGGTAGCGGGACGCGGCGCGGGAGGCAGCCGGGGCAGATCGGGACCACACCCCCTGCCGGCGGGGCCGGGGAAGCCAGCGCGGGGCGCCGTGGGGGCGGGGCTGCGGGTGGCCACGCCCCTTCCCGCCTCGCCCGGCTCCCCCCAGCTCCCCAGACAGGGAAGCGGGGTCCCGGAGCCGGGTGGTGTCGCCGGCGTGCGTGCGGGGTGAAGCCCGGGGACCGCGCCCTCCCGTGCCCCGCGACCCGGAAGGGTTGAGTGTTCAGAACCGGTCCGCCGTGTGGGCCGCACCCCGAGAGCGGGCGAAAAGGAGGCGCCGAGGTCGTAGACCAAGGTCTTCGGGAGGTCGCATGAAGCCGGGCCCCGGCCAGAGGTTTCCCGGCGGCCGTCAGTCGCGGCGGTGGGAGTCTGCCGGCCGCGGGGGAGTCCGCGATCCCGGGAAGCCTGGGCGGCCGCGGGGCTGTGACAGCCCGGCGGCGACCCGTTCATTGGATATGTCTCCTCACCTGAAGAAGGGAAGGCTCGCTCATCTCCCGAAGTGGATGCGCAGGGTCACGCCGCTGCGTCAGAGCTGGACTCGGAATGAGGGGACATGCGGGTGGGGGTGGGGGGAGCTGCAGGCGCCGGGTGGTCTCAGGGTCCCTCGGTGCCTGGCGCCATGGTGAGAGCTCGGAAATGGAGGCGCTGCTGTCACGACTCCCCGGGTTCTGATTCGGGTGTCTTTGCTCGTCGGACGCCCCAGGGCTTTATATTGGGCTCAGCTGCCAGAACCTTCTTGGACTGCGAGGCCTCCGGTTTTGCAGAACCAACAGCCCCAGTCCAGGAACAGAGGGAGGGCAGGAGGGCGGGAGGGAGGAAGAAAGAGGTCCAGCTTGGTGCCAGATCTAACAGAGTGACAGGAGCAGGGTTCAGCCTGCTGCCCGGGGACTGTCCTGGGAGTCGCCTTGGTGAGGCAGACGACAATGACAGGCTGAAGGGTTCCACATCTTTGGAGATTTTGTAAAAGTGTGTTTGCTGCTGGGAATCCAGGAGGCTGAACGATATTTGTTTCATTTGTTTTTGTACGCTCCATTCAGAGCCTTATGATGAATTGATCCTAATTTCTTGGATAGATGGAATCCTTTCAAAAAAAAAATTCCCTTTGTTTCAGTGCCAGAATGGAATCCAGGGCCTCACAAATATAAAAAGCAATTGCTCCACCTCTGACCTACTTACGCTGGCTTTTCACTCCTTGGAACCTTCCTTTCCTTGTGTGTAACTAGCCTGCTTGTCCTGGTGTACCCAGACAGCTGATTTTTTTGCCTAGCACTCCAGTAAAATTGTTAATAGCACATTCCTTTTTTAAGAAAGTGTATGCCCTTGAACAATATTTGCCATATAGTATAGTCACTTCGTGGGCTGGAGTGATAGCACAGCGGTAGGGCGTTTGCCTTGCACGCAGCCAACATGGCCAACCCGAGGTCGAGTCCTCCACCCCTCTCAGAGAGCCTGGCAAGCTACCGAGAGTATCTCACCTGCACGGCAGAGCCTGGCAAGCTCCCCGTGACGTATTCGATATGCCAGACACAGTAACAACAAAGTCTCCAATGGAGACGTTACTGGGCCTGCTCGAGCAAATCGATGAACAACAGGAGGACAGCGACAGTAATAGTCACTTCGTAACTTGGATTTCATCTCCCCACCCTTCCTCAATAATCAAACAGAAGGAAGGAAGCTTTGTAGCTTGGTTTATTTTGAGTCGTGATCTCAGAGATCACTAATTAGATCACAGGCATGAATATCAAGAACTGTGAGCGAGGCCAGGGTGTAAGGCCGACACAGACAGACTGACCAGGTCATTTGTGTTCACCAGCATCAGGCACAGCTTAGAGTTAAAGGCCAAAGAAGGTATTAGCAATGCTGATCTGATCTTTACTATAAGTTTTAATATTTTTGTACATCATGGATTTTTACATTGCTTTTGATTTCTAAAAATATTTTATTAAAGTGTGTGTGTGTGTGTGTGTGTGTGTGTGTGTGTGTGTGTTCCAGGGATTGAACCCAGGGCCTTAGATGTGCAAAGCATATGCTTTACCACTGCTCTACATCACTACCCCCATATTTATCTTATTGAATTTTTTGACATCCCTCTCCCCATTAAATGTACCAGAGGCAGATGCCCCATATATTTTACTTACTTCACCTTTTCCTGACTCTTATTACTACCAGTGAGCAATTGGGATTTGATTATACTGGGAGCCTCTCAAGAACCATCTAGAATGAAGAGACTCATTTCTGAATGGAGCTTAATTTTCGTCTCCATTAGTCAACTCTATTGCACATGTGAGAGAGTCAAGCAGGTGCCATTCAACTAAACAGTTTGCCTTTGTCTTTGCCTCTAAATCCAAACTTTGAGTCTTCTGCCTTCCTGAGTCCCCTGGGCAAGGAAGGAGCTGGGTGTAGGCCCTAAGTACTGGGAGTAAGACCTCAAAACAAACACTAAAATGCAAGACTAGAGAGGTAGTACAGTGAGTAAGGTGCCTACCTTTCATGTGGCCAATCTAGGTTCTATTCCCAGCACCATATAAGGTCCCCCAAACACTGCCACGAGTGACCTTTGAGTGCAGAGCTAGAAGTAAGCCCTGACCACCACATAGTTTGGCCCCCAAACCAAAATAAAAGAAAAATGTATGACAAGAGCATTACTCATACTTAGACTCATTGGGGATTAGCCCCTTACCTTTGTTATGTACGGTTGCTCCTATCTGGGGCTATGTTGCAGTAATTATCTGTTTCTTTGCTAGTATCAAGTCATCTGTGAGTGAGGGCTAAATGTTATTTTCCTCTGTTGGTTAAGGAGAATTGTCCTGATAAGACGATAGGTTTGCATTGAGAATGATGAGGTAGTTGTCACAGGAGTCTAAACTGGCTGTTTTTAAGCTTCTAGACCTATGAAGTTAGCATCTATCCATCTATGGACTAGCACTTGAAAACCATTCATCATTAACTTAATTGAGCCCTGTAGACTCACTCAATTCTGATCCTCATTCCACACATTATTACAATGACCTGCCGGTGTGCCTCCCTTAAGCTTATGACTTGCAGGACTCTAACAAGGCCGGGATTATACTGGGCATCTCAAGTCATCTGATGTCTCATTGCCAGGCACTATTTTTACTGTGGCCAAATGGCTGCTTTATAAAAGGCAAATAGTTGCCTGCTCCCAGGCATGATCTTAACTCTTTATTAGCTTATCAGTGACTATCCAGTATCCTCTGTAGCCCTTTCAAACCTGCTGGGTAATAGGAATCAAATATTGGGGAACCTTGTTCTGTGGTCGGATATACTATAGAGCTCTCCCTTGCTCTGGGCTTCATTCAAAACTGAAAGTCTTCCAAGGTAGTTGATTAATGGTCAGGGTGGTATTCTCACTAAGCTATGTCTTTTTATTAGTGATAGAAGGTTCAGAGTACAACAACTAGCCTTTACCTTATAAGGGATGAGCTGGCATATCCCAGACTATTGGATTCCTAATAATGTCACAAGTCTGCTTCATAAGAATATGAGATGGAAAAAGTGAATGAGAATATAGATTTTAAAAATTGGTCATGAGGCTGGAGCAATAATATGGTGGGTAGGGCATTTGCCTTGCACACTGCAGACCTGGGTTCAATCCCTGGCATCCCTTATGGTCCACCAAGCCCAGCAAGGAGTAATTCTTGAGTGCAGAGACAGGAGTAAGCCCTGAGAATCACAGAGTGTGACCCAAAAAGCCAAAAACAGTTGGTTATGATAGTGGTTTTATGGATTCACTTTACTAGTTTATGCTTCACTCATTACACTGAATTCATTTGAGAACAAAAAGGTACAAAACATCTCCAAAATGGAAAGCTTTGACTCATCGTGCTTTTCCCCCTTTATCCTCTGTTATGTGTGTGTCTGACAGAGACATCAAGAGAACTTATTCCTTCTCAGTAGATTACATTAGCATTTTTTGTTAATACAGTGGACCATTATGATGTTCTCTGGAATACCTTGGCAATTGAAGTCACTAAATATTATGTGGTTATAGGATAATTAACATAGCCTAGGGGCAATAAGAAATATGTACTGCTATGTATCCCACATAAAAGCAAACAGGATTAGATTTTACTGAAGAATATGGAGGGAGAAATCTTTGATGTTGGTGCTAATCACTGCAATTTCTAGGGTATGGGTTTGCTTCTAATTTAACACATTGACAAAAGAGGGGGTGGTTTTCTCTGGCACAGTGCCCATTTACTTAACTCCTCGGAACACCATTGTTTATTAGTCATATCAAACTGCCCCATAAGACGACACAGTTGTTGCTATGTTGATTTTGTGATTATATCCACTTTATTTCTGTTAAGTATCACCAAGCAGCCTCTGCCATCTCCAAGACTGCATTTTGTATTGCCCCAATGAAGGGAGTGGATTTGCCTTGGGGATGTAATCTGGAACAAGTTCTCTTTTCTTGAATGATAAAAACAGTCAAATATTCTCTCACCCCAGCATGTTTAATGGAACACAGGTCCTGTCGTTTCCCACTGTGCATGTTGTTTCCTTGTGGACCAAGGACTATATTTCCTCAGAGAGATGGTGCTGAGACCTAGATCCACTTATTGCACTAGGCAATGATGGGGAGAATGTGGGGAGGATAGGCATCAGTTTGGAGATACTTGCCTCACACCAGGATTCTCTTTTGGAGAGACTGCTCCCTAAAGCAGGAGAGAGAGTTACTACTGCTGGTTAAAAAAAAAAAGCAAAAACCACTGGCAGAGCAGTTACTACTCTGCTACTTCTGACTTTCAGAAAATCCAATGCCTCTGCATTAGATCATTCTTGTCCTCGAATGTCCTTAATCTGTGGTCTAGGGAGCTGTGAATTTCCCATCAGGCCACAACTTTGTACTGGACCCTTCTGAATTGCTTGTGTAACCTTTCTGACGCCTCAGTCATGCTTACAATCAAATCAGTTCTAACTTGGACTTTATTTCCAGCACAGTCTGCCCACTGGCTACAGGAAGTGAGACTGAAAGCTTTCAAGGAGGCCTGCTTTCCCTAGTGAGCTCTGACTTCATTTAAGTTAGTTGACCTGGGCCTTTTTTTCAAGTTTTTGGAGCACTTAGCAAAAGTCATTAAATCCCACCATCACTGAATATTCAAAGTGCCATAATCAAGGTTCTTGCAACTACTGAAGTCTGGAGTGTTGATTCTAGTGTTTAGCAATGGCCTCATTCCGTGGATTTGTGAGAGAAAGAGCACTCTCTTGGTGCTGGGGAATGTATCTCAGTGAACATTTGCTTTGCAAGTATGAGGCCCTGGGTTCAACTGAATCAAATAAATATGAAAAAAAAAACCCAGCAAAATAAGACAAGGTAAATTCTAGCTTACCAGTCAATGCCATGTGTCTTACCTGAAAAAGAATGTGAATTAGAGTTTCAACACCACCAGATGTGACCCCCAGTGGCCCCAGCTCTGGGCCAAGCATTATAGTGCCTAGCTCCATTGGCCAAATATTGCTAGAAATGGTACCTAGTCTCTTTGCTTGGGAATCCTCCCCCACCTCAAAATATGTATCCAGACATTGATATTGTCTTCTGGGGTGGGGGTAGGGAGGGTAAAATGATCTCTGTTTATAAATCATACATGCCAAGATCTTACTTTCTACCTGTGTCTCACTTCTGTCTGGCATGGATAAGAACCAAGGTGAGGTTACAGCATGACAGACATTGTTACCAGTACCATATTCCTATTAGGTAAATGTTTCAACTCTAGAGTTCCTTTCTTTGGATCTCTAACTCACAGGTTGCCTTATATTTAGGAATGTACACTAGGAATCAAAGATTTTAGAGACTGAAACAGAAGAAAAGTAACAAGAAGACATTGTATCATTGTTTACGGGTGTAGTACCCCAGAGTAATAGGTTGGGGGGAGGAAAAGGCCTTAGACTCTCTAAGTTTTAGGAGGCACCATTTATCCATAGGTTCTATTGCAAGTAGATAGATAGTGTCCCCTGGTAATGAACTTCTCTGGAAGCTTCCTAGTCTCTAGCCCTGAAGCAATCCAAAGACATGAAGACCACATCCCCTTGAGATGCAAATACTGAGCTTTCTGGAGATAGAGAAGATGAGGTGCCACTCAGAGAAGAGTGGACCCCTTCTGAAAAGGAGAACCTGAAAAGAATATCTAGAGGTTATGATAATATCATAAAGATCATCTAGGATGGGGCAGGAGAGATAGTACAGACAGTAAAGTGCTAGTCCAGGTTCAATCCCCTGCATAGTATATGGTCCCCCAAGTCAGGAGTGATCCCTGAGAAACAGCCAGGAGTAAGCCCTGAGCAGAGTCTGGTGTGGCCCTCAAATGAAAGGAAATCGAGGGAGGCTTTTTGCCTTGACAATGACCTAATAACAGACTCTGGGGGTAGTTCAGGAAAGACCCAAATGGCCAAAGGCAACAGAACCTGAGAACTGGCCTTTGGAGCTGTGCTAACAAGGATAGATTGGGTGTGGATGGGAGGGGGTCCTGAGGCCCTGTGTGGAGGGAAGCAGATAGTGGTGGAGGGTGTGGTATAGGAACACTGTCTGCACGAAACCCTATCATTAACAGTATTATAAGTTACCTCGTCCCCCAAAGTTTCAAAAGCCAAACACAAACCAACTTTAGAAGGACAAGCAGTCACATTCTTCATCTTGGAAATTCCCCACATCTCTCAACTTTTACTTTATGGTATATTCTCTATGAGATATGTGATTCACCTACATCTCAGTGTATATACAAGGTGTTTCCCCTCTAGAAAAGTCGGTTCTCTCAGTTTTACTTAGAGAATATGAGAATATGAAATAGTGGAAGAAAATAGTTTTTACTTAGAGACTATATTTTCCTCTACTATTTCATCTCTTGATCATTTGATCACTTGATATCCCGTTACTCATCAATTTGCTGGAGCGGGTGCCAGTAATGTCTCCATTTGTCCCTGTCATGTGCTAGTGTAAGGCAAAGGGCTGGAGCGATAGCACAGAGGGTAGGGCGTTTGCCTTGCACGCAGCCAACATGGCCGACCCGAGTTCGATTCCTCCGCCCCTCTCGGAGAGCCCGGCAAGCTACCGAGAGTATTCGATATGCCAAACACAGTAACAACAAAGTCTCCAATGGAGATGTTACTGGGCCTGCTCGAGCAAATCGATGATCAACGGGAGGGCCTTTACCTTTTTATGTGCTAGTGTAGCTCAATTGATGTCTGCTTGCTATAGGGACACGAAGAGCCTCAAACCATTTGTTCAGGGTCTCGATAAAGAAGTCTGACTATCTCATAGGTGGTCACACATTCTTTTGATGTCACATGGAATCCAGTCGGTAACAGCTCTAGTCCAGTGGTCGCCTTCAAATCATATTACGTGTCCAGCCCATCTGATTTTCGATGGCTTGGCAAATGAGACAGCATCCCTGATTCTCGATCATTGATGGAGGTCGGAACTTCGGATTCCTTCTCTCACTTGAGTGAAGCGTGATAGTCCAAGCATAGCTCTTTTGATTCCTCTTTGGGTGATCCAAATAGCGTTCTCATCCTGTTTTCATAGGGCCCAGGTCTCTGAGGCGTATGTTAGTGCAGGGAGAACAGTGGAGTCAAAGAGATGTGCCCGGAGCTGTAGGTTCTTTGTTCGCTTAGCTATTTCTTCGATGCTCTTGAAGGCGTTCCATGCTGCTTTCTTCCTCCTGTGCAACTCAGGTGCCAGGTCGTTTGTCATGTTGAGTTCTCAACTCAGGTACACATAACTACTGCATTCAGAGATGTTGATTTCATTGAGAGCAAATGGAACATCAGGAATTTGTCCATTTTTCATAAATATTGTCTTTGTGAGATTCAGCTGCAGTTCGATCTTTCCACACCCACAGTTGAAGTCTGCCAGCATTTGTGCCGCTTGGCTAATATTAGAACGATGTCATCAGTGAAGTGGAGGTAGTGTAGTTGCCAACTGTCTATCTTCACTCCCATTCCTTCCCATTCCAGTCATTGCATGACGTTCTTGAGGGTGGAACTGAAAAGTTTTGGTGCAATGGTATTGCCCTGCTGAACCCCTCTCCTGACATGGATGATCACTTCCTTGTAGAATGGTGAGATCCTGGTGTTGAATCCATAATACAGCTCACAGAGGATCGTGATGTACTGAGTTTAAATGCCCTGTTTGGCTAGGGCTTCGATGACCACTTCAGTATCGACAGAATCAATGGCCTTCTTTAAACCAATAAACATTAGGTAGAGTGGCATCTTGAACTCCTGAGAAGCCTCAATGAGCTTGGTCACCGTGTGAATATGGTCAATCGTGCTGAATCCTTTTCGGAACCCGACTTGCTCGCATAGTTGTCTTTCATCTAGTGTTCTGCCAATCCTATTCAGGATGACTTGAGTGACGAGAGACAACAGGCAGATGGGGCAATAGTTGCCAATGTCATGGATGTCACCCTTCTTATACAGCAGAATGGTCCTGCTAGTTTTCCATTGGGATGGAACCTTGCATTCAGATAGGTAGTGTGTGAAGAGTCGAGCCAGTGTATTGACGGGTACTGATGGCAGATTCTTCAGGTGTTCGAGTCTGACCTTGTCTGGGCCAGGTGTTGTTCACTTCTTTACCAACAAAATGGCGTGTCAGATTTTGGAAGGGAGAACATTGGGAACAACATATTCATCCTGCGGAATTTGGTATGTGGGTAGTTGAACATGGTTATCGAAGAGATTCGAGTAGAAGTCATGGATAATCTTCTCCATTGCCCTTCTGGAAGATGTGATAGATCCATCAGGATGTCGAAGAGCAGTCATCTTGGTCTTTTAGTTGGTGAAGGACAGGTGGGTGTTGTGAATACTTTTCCCGGCTTCTGCCACATCTGCCAGCACTGCTGCTCTTCTCTCTTTGAGGTCTTCCTTTATCACTTCTCTGCACTGCTTTGCGAGCTTGGACGTTAGGTTGTGGTTGCCTGAGGCTTGCGCCAAGCCACGTTGGCGAATGAGCTCAAGAGTTTTCGAAGACAGGCATCTTTTTGTGATGGTCTCTCTCTTGGTGTTCCTCACACAATGGTGGAGGTGCTGAACCAGTCAATCTTATTCCTCGTTGATGTCATCAACGACAGCATCTTCCCATGTTGCAGCAATGGTGCCAAAGAGCTCGCAGTTGGTGGTCATTCTGGGAGTTCTCTTCTTAAACTTTACAGCCTTTTCTCCTACTCCTGAAGTAGAATTTTGCATGAAGGAGATGGTGGTCCAATCCCATTTGGAATTTTGGGACAACAGTGACGTCAGGCAAAACCATCGATTGAATATGATGTGGTCAATTTTGTTGTGGAACTGTCCACTGGGAGACTCCCCTATCCAATGTTTAGACTCCCATGTCCAACACTCCAAGCTGCTTTCTGGATGCTTGGGCTGAGCCTCACACATGAGAGAATCCTCACAGAACCAGGTAAGCAGAACTTTGTGACCTTTGACTCCAGGCTCAACGAGACCCGAAAACAGAGATCCTCTGCCTGCTTCCACCAATCTCTCATGACCCAGGGATCACACCCAGAAGCCCCACCCTGCTGGTGCCAGATAAATACCTCATTGGTCTACCTCCACTACCTCTACTACCCTCACTACCAAGCCTCCGCCATGCTCCAGGCCAACTTCCGGACATCATAAGACACTTTATACCTATCTTCCAAGATTACCACACCATATTTGATGGGGCTCAAATATGGTGTGAACCATGGGAACACGTATAAGGATGATTAGAGGCCGCCCTAAAAGCCTCCATTCCTCTCAGAGAGCCCGGCAAGCTAGTGAGAATATCCCACCCACATGGCAGGGCCTGGCAAGCTACCCGAGGTGTATTCGATATGCCAAAAACAGTAAAAACAATGGGCCTCATTCCCCTGACACTGAAAGAGCCCCAATACAGCAGCATTAAGAAGGATGAACAAGGAGAGGCTGATAAAATCTCAGGGCTGAAGTAGGCTGCCAAAATGAAGAAGGACTAAAATGACTGTGTACTTTCAATGAATGTATGCTGTCATCGAAAGCATCCATCAAGGACCTGATGGTGCAAGCGCGGAAGATCAAACACGACATCATTGGTCTGACCGAGACAAGAAGACATCAACCACATTACTTTTGACACTGGAGAAGAATTGTTCTTCGGAACATGCGACAAAAGAGACATTGGTGTTGTCGATGTCCTCATCAACACGAACTTGGCCATGAGCATTGATTCATTCAAATATCTAACATCCCGAATCGGACACTTACGCTTGAATAGATGAAGCTCACTGCCGGCAGTTTCTATCTTCATCGTCTACGCACCAACATCCGACTACGATGAAGAAGAAATTCAGAAATTCTACAAGGAGGTGGAGAAGTTCTATAAAGAAGACCACACCTTCTATAAGATCATTGTTGGTAATTCTGATGCCAAGACAGGACTAAGAAGATTGCCCAAAGAGCTCCACATTGGGACCCATGGCCTAGAATGGGACGAACTGGGTGAGAGACTGTCTGAGACAGTTCCAGAAGGCCGAATCTATTTCATTTCATGATTTTTTTTTCTGTGAGGGAAGGTGATGTTCCTGGAAAACCTGTACATGAGTTAGAATTCATTTTCCTTGTTCTGCAAAGAGAAATTTCTTGGTCCGGCCTGAGTCTATGGCTCCCCTATAATAATGGTTGTGGGTACCAGTTTCTGCACCATGTAGATAAAGTAGACATCAAAAAGAACTTGACAAAATGTTCACTCTCTCTCACTTTAGACAACACATGCATGAGCATAGAGCAGGTTTCTATATGTAATCCAGACCTCTGCTGAGACCAGGACATCTTGGAAAAGCTAGTTGTTTGTAAGTGGCAGAAGTAAGCCTTTTGTTGTAGGTAGATAGGTAGGGAGGACCTGGCAATGTACTTTAGGGCAAAAAAGCAAGTTAAGAGATTTTCTAGCTCTGAAGTAGCATGAAGTAGCATGAAGATCACATGCCTTTGAAACATACAAATTCCGAATCCTTTGAAGAAAAGAATCTGAGGCATCACCCAGATGCAGAAATCCAAGGACCCACCTAGCGAAGGGTGTACTCCATAGAAAAGGAGAAGCTACAGGAAAATCCATGAGACTATGAAAGGACCATTAGCAATACAAGGCTTTCCTATGACATAGCCAGATTAACCTTTTTTTTCCCTATACATAGTGGTGCTGAGAGCTTTCTCCTGGCTCTGTGCTCAGGGATATTTCCTGGCAGTCTCAGGCTCATGGGACTATATAGGATGCTGGGGATCAAACCCAGGTTGGTGGCATCAAAGTAAGCACCATACCTGCTGTTCCAGCTCCCCAGATTAACACGGACTTCCAAATGGTTTTTTTTCTTGAGTTTTGCATATATAAAAATTAATCTGGGAAGCGGGCAAGACAAGAACCCAGTAACTCTGGGTCCCAGGTGTCAGAGGCAGATTGGGAGAGAGTGACCATCTTTCTCTCCTACTGACTCATGTGATATAGGTGGGGTCCACCTACATCACACTCTGAAAAAACCTGTGTTGTCTATTGAACACACACACTTCTCTCTTTCTCTTCCCTCATGTCTTTCTAAATAACTTTCAATAAAAAAAAACTAGCTTGCTTCACTATTTTGATTCCTCCTGAATTTTTTTTCTGTGAGGGAAAGACAATGGACCCACAATATCTGTGCTGCAGTTACATCTGACTTGATCTAGGCCAAGTGTTTCCCTGAGTGCTGAGGGACCTGGAATGAACTATGTGGGCTAAGCATGTCCACACACCACCTCCTGCTCCTGAGTAATTGAATCTAAATTTTTGCCCATGTGAGTGCCAAACCAGTGGTTTCAAGCAAGGGATGATACTGGGAAGGTTGGAAGAGGCCTGGCCATTCTTGACATTAAACAATTTTAATTAAAAGCCTTTAGATTGGATTCTGACATCATGGGTATCAGAGCAAAATCTGATGAGATTTGGGTTTTAGAAAGATCCTTCTTTTGGCCAAGAGGAGAATGTGAGTGAGGAGCTAGGGTGGACATAGGAGAAACAGGGAGGAGACTGTTTCAGGCATGGAAAAAGGTGATGGTGATGATAGCCAAGACATAGATGGATTGATTCTAGAATGAATAAGAACTGACAAGGATAGAAAGATTGCATTCTTCTGGGGAACATCACTTATCACTTAATCACTTAATCCCCGTTATTCATCGATTTACTCGAGCGGGTGCCAGTAACGTCTCCATTCATCCCGGTTGCGTGCTAGCGTAGCCCAATGTTCTAGGAACATGCAGAGCCTCAAACCGATCATTCAGGGTCTTGATGAAGAAGTCTGACCATCTTGTAGGTGGGCGTCCACGTGATCTTTTGATGTCCCGTGGAATCCAATCAGTAATGGCTCTAGTCCAGTGGTTGTCTGTAAACCTCATTACGTGTCCAGCCCATCTGATTTTTGATGTCTTGGCAAATGAGACAGTGTCCCTGATTCTTGATTCTATCTCTAACTCTGGATTCTATCTCTCATTTGAGTGGATCGTGATATTCCAAGCATAGCTCTTTTGATTCCTCTTTGAGAGACCCAAATAGCGTTCTCATCCTGTTTTCATAGGGTCCAGGTCTCTGAGGCATATGTTAATGCAGGAAGAACAGTGGAATCAAAGAGATGTGCTCGTAGTTGGAGGTTCTTTGTCCTTTTAGTTATTTCTTCAACGTTCTTGAAGGCATTCCAAGCCGCTCTCTTCCTCCTGTGCAACTCAGGTGCTAGGTCATTCATCATGTTGATTTCTCGACCTAGGTATATATAACTGTTGCATTCGGAGATGGTGGTTCCATTGAGAGCGAATGGAGCATCAGGAACAAGGCTGTTTCTCATAAACATTGTCTTTGTAAGATTCAGCTGTAGTCCGACCTTTCCACATTCACGGTCAAAGTCGTTCAGCATTTGTGCCACTTGGCTGATGTTTGGTGTTATTAGAACGATGTCATCAGCAAAGCGGAGGTGGTGTAGTTGCCGACCATCTATCTTCACTCCCATGCTTTCCCATTTCAGTAGTTGCATGATGTTCTCGAGGGTGGCACTGAAGAGTTTTGGTGAAATGGTATCACCCTGCCGAACCCCTCTCTTGATATGGATGATTACTTCTTTGTAGAATGGTGACATCTTGGTAGTGAATCCGCAATAGAGCTCACGAAGGATCCTGATGTATTGAGTTTGTACGCCCTGATTGGCTAGGGCTTCCATGACCGCTTCCGTCTCAACAGAATCAAAGGCCTTCTTTAAATCAATGAACGTTAGACAGAGCGACATCTTGAACTCCCGAGAAACTAAATGAGCTTAGTAATCGTGTGGATATGGTCGATGGTACTGAATCCTTTTCGGAATCCGGCTTGTTCACATGGTTGTCCTTCATCTAGTGTTCTGCTAATCCTATTCAGGATGACTCGAGTGAACAGTTTGTAGACGACAGACAATAGGCAGATTGGGCGATAGTTGCCAATGTCGTGGATGTCTCCCTTCTTGTATAGTAGTACAGTCCTGCTGGTTTTCCATTGGGATGGAACCTTGCATTCAGACAGGTAACGTGTGAAGAGCCGAGCCAATGTATTGATGAGTACTGATAGTAAGAAACAAAGAGCACCTGGCCCAGACAAGATCAGACCTGAACACCTGAAGAACTTACCATCTGGGGAACATAAAGTAACAAAATAGGAGACTAACACCCAAGAATGGCCGAGATTAGTACCAGGAATTTTGCTCCATGGCTTAGAGACCAGCCACACATGCTAGGGGAAAAGGGAGCTCAGATAGAGAAGGAAGCACCAAATAAAGGGTGTTGGGAGGATCCTCCCAGGATGGGAGATGCATGCTGAAAGTAGACTATAGACCAAACATGATTGCCACTCAATGCTTCTTTTGCAAACCACAACACCCAAAAGGAGAGAGAGAAAAGAGGGGAATGCTCTGCCACAGAGGCAGGGTGGGAAGGGGGGATATGGGGGGTGGGAGGGATACTGGGATCGGTGGTGGTGGGAAATGGGCACTGGTGGAGGGATGGGTATTTGATCGCTGTATAATTGAAACCCAAGCACAAAAATTTCTAAGTCTACAACTATACCTTATGGTGTCTCACTAATAAAAATTTAAAAATTTTTTAAAAAGTCAAATTTTAAAAAAAAAGAACTGGCAAGGACAGGTCTGGAACAACTGGACGTGGAGATGAGAGAGGAAGAGGAGGTAGGAACTTAGAGGTACATGAGTTGGAGAGAAGGTAATGAAGAGGATTTGGGATATTTTGCATATTGTGCCATCCCAGTGAGTGCACACAGTCTCTCAGTCTCTGTCTCTCTCAGTGTCTCTGTCTCTGTCTCTCTTTCTCTTCTTCTCTCAGGACTCAAAAAAAGTTGGTAACAGGAGCAGCCAGGACATTCCATTTACAGGATCATGACCTGATATTAGGGGCAAGTTATATAAGATAGGGAAAGCAGGGGGTGGGGAGTGGGGGTGGTAGTGGGTCACACATACCAGAGTTTATGATTAGGTCCTGTGGGCACCAGTCAGCCTTGCTTAATCCAAGGCATTAGGGACATCTTGATTTCACCTAGCTTCTTATTTCTTTCTTTTTCCTTTGTTTTGGCGTCACACCAGCAGTGCTCAGGGGTTACTTCTGACTCTATAGTTAGGGGTCACTTCAGGTGGCCCTCAGGGACTATATGTGGTACCAGGGATGGAACCCAACTCGGCCACATGCAAGGCTAGCACCTAACCCTTTGTACTGTCTCTCTGGCCCCCACCCATCTTCTTCATTCCATGCCCTGAGTGAGGGTTGCCTGAGGCCTGAATCTGCTCCTTGGACTATTCTGGGGAATTTGCCAAGCAGAGATAGATCAGCACCCTCCCAAAGTGGCCTGGTCAGAGTCTCAAGATCATTGGTAAAACACTCAGCGTCTCCAAGTGAAGAATGAGCACTGGCAATTGTCTTGAATATTCCTGACACTGATAGCTACGCTGTTTCTCAACCTTTCTTAGTGCATCTATAAAGTGAAGGGAGGACTCAGAAGGAGAAAGATCAGTTCCCTGAGGCTGTTGGAGGGATTAGTTGCTATTATAGTGATTGTCCGACCCGTGGCGCTTCTGAACCATGTGTAATCCCATGGAACCATGCCTGATGGCTGAGAATGCCATGAGGAACAGTAAGGCACCCTTATGCTAGCTAGCTGCTTCTGTGGGTAAAGGAGCAGGTGTGTGGTGTGAGCCTGGCTGAGCAGGTGTGAGTGGGATGCAGTCTTACACTGTATTCACGGCTGGGCTGAACAGAGTTCTGAGTCCATGTGGCTCAGGCCAACCCTAGACACTGCAGGAACAGAGGAGGCCTTTGGTGGCTTCTGGGGTTTCTAACTTTTGTCTTCAGCCACAAAGGCTCCATGTTAGAGAGGAGAAAAGATAAAACTTGATTTTTGAGAAAATCCAAATTGAGTTTTTCACCTGTGGTAGAAAGGACACAGGGACAGTCCTTAATCTGTTAGAGGTGGGGGAACCTTTACTAATCCTAATTCCTTTCCAGACCTCCACCTCCACTAGAGGCTGAGGAACAATGCATGGGAACCTATTAAATATCAGCTCAGAAAATGTGAGCTCAGGAAATTAACCAGAGGTGAGAGTTGGGCATGAAGCAGATTCAGAGACGAGCAGTTGTTGCCTAGGTTCGAAGCTGTCCTGGATGAAGCTGGAGGGCAGAGACGCGGGGTGGGGGGGGGGGGCCCGGGGAGGGGAGGGGGGGTGAGGGCAGGTGTGGGCAGTGAACAGAGGAATGTTTGACTCTGTGCCTGTGGCCTGATCTTCTGGGCATCACAGCACCTTGGGCATCAAGGGCCAAGGTGGGCCTATGGGGCTGGGTCCTTGGCCAGGGAGCCTCTGGCTTCTCCTGCCTACCAACTCCCCTTCACATGGCTTTACTACCAGGGAAGTAGGTAGGAGAATGAAGTTCGTCACATAGAGCAGTAAGACGAGGGACTGTTTTTACTCCGAGTTTCTTGCAGGGAAGGGAGGCAGCAGGAGCCTGGGAGAGGCTACAGCCCAGCACGACTGGGTTGGGGGCCAGGAGGCGGTGGTGGGCAGGGAATAGAAGCTGAGACTCAGTATGAGAGCAGCAGCAGCTCTCCTTGACAAGAGGCACAGCAACAAGAACTGCATTTGTTGTTTGTTTGCTTTGTTTTGATGCCATGCCTGGAAGTGCTTACTCCTGGCGCTGTGCTCAGGCTTCTCACCTAGAGGGGCCCGGGGGCTCCTCATGTGGTGCCAGGGTATTGAATCTGCAAGACAAGCGCCCTACCCACTGTATTCTGTCTGGTCCCAGGAATGCATTTTGAGAAGCTCCCTTTGGTGTTGTGTGGAGAAGGGACTAAGGGGCACATGGGAGATGGGAATGCGGGCAGGGCCTGGAAGGCTGAGGGCCTGGATGGGGGCAGGGCCCTGGAGGCAGAGCGAAGTTGGCTGGTTAGAGATTAGTTCGTGATAAAAGTAGTCATGCCTACTTCTACCTTTGCCCCTTCCCGTCCATTCTCTTTACAGCAGCTGGAGTGATCCTGGTTAAAAGAGAAACACCCAGATCACGCTGCTCCTCTGACTTCTTATCTGAGTGAAAGCCAAAATTCCTGTCAGTGGCTCATAAGGTCAACGCAGCCAGCGCTCTCGCTGCAGTTCTGTCGATGGCCCCATGCTCTGCTGCTGGGTCTTCCCAGGTCTTAGATGGTGAGCACTGGTCTTCCTGACCCAGCCTAGGCATCTGCTCCTTTGCCTGCAGTGTACTTTCCCCAAAGACCCACACAGACACACCCCAAAGCCTTGGTCTCTGCTTACATGTCAACCCTCCTGTGAGATCTTTCCAAATGCCTCTGGCATCCCAAATGGTGCCCTGAGCACCACCAGGAGAAATACCTGCGTGCAGAGCCAGGAGGAACCCCTGAACAGCATCTGGTGTGGTCCCAACCCCCTCTCCACTAACCCCCTCCCTAAACTCAGAGGTCATGTTTCTTCTTTAAGGTTAAGGTAACACTTCCTCCCCAGGCTCTCAGGCCCAAGCTGGACTCTCCTTCCATACACTAAGGTGACATATACTGGGAGAAGCCTATTCTGAATATCTTGGAAGAAACCTATCAGTCTGAAATTTTTTGCAGGGGATCCTGACCAGATCCTGGGTCTGGCATGTCCTCCTTGACTCTATTGGTTCTGTCTCAGACATAGGACCTTGGGCCACAGAGAACTGCCTCCAGGCTTTTCAGGCTCCACCATGTGTGGGTCCTGACAGGACCCCCAGGCAGCAATTGGAGCTTGAAGCAGAGATCAGGCTGGCCGCACAGGCCTCTCAGCTCCTGTCCCTCCTAGTCTGTGTCCACCCAAGGAGGGCTGCTGCTCTGGTAGTGGCACCAGGTAAAAGCAGAGCTTTTGGGTTGGCAGGTGATTTTTCAGTGCCAAGGTGGTCCAAAGACTCCCACCAGGGTTGGGGGTGGAGGTGTTGCAAGTCTGGGATCGGATCATCCTGGATGAGTCTAGGAGGGGCAAGGGTGGGACTGGGGCAGTATTCTTCCACCTGCTCTTGCCTCTTAATAGCCTGTCTGGCTGTCCATCATCCCCTCTATTTCTGCCCATGTCCTGCTGGGACTGGAATTTGCAGTCTGACAGAGAAGGCCAGGCTAGTCCAATGCCCCATCAGGCTCAGGTACAGCCCCAGTGGGGGAGGGGGTGAGTTAAAGTTGTGTGTGTGTGTGTGTGTGTGTGTGTGTGTGTGTGTGTGCGCGCGCGCGCACACACACCTACATAGGGCTCAGCTGCTCAATGAGAAGGAGACAAGGACTGGTGGATACAGAGTCATCCTAAGGATCCGGTTCAACCCCCTCTATTTCACTTCCTTTTGGGAGCTGGAGGAACTTGCTCACTGTCCCAGGTTTCGCTCTGGGGAGGGGAGGTTCCTGCAGGAAGGAACCTCTAAGGAGAAGCACAGAGCAGCAAAAGGACTCAAATGACTGAGCCCATGTTTTGCAAGTGGAGCTCCTGGTTTGATTTCTGGCCCACACCCCCCAGCACCACCAGAGTGACCCTGAGCACAACGGGATGTGCTACATAAATGAGAAAAAAAGAAAGAAAAAAGAAAATGGGAGTTAAGATATAGGAGGATGCCACGAAACACCCAAATAATGCAGGTCACTGTCTTCCCCTTACCTATTCTTTCCAACCTCTGGATTCAGGGCTACTGCTGTAACTATCCAAAGAAATTTTAGTTTATTTTTTCCAGAGACAACCTGACACACTGCATCTGAACACCAACAATTGGAAATGTGCAAGAATAGCCTTGACATGTTTGTAAAGGAAGAATAAGCAGAGGAACTGGAAGATCAAACTCTAAAACAGTAGTCATTAAACAGTGTGATGTCACCATAATCAGAAAATAGATCCTTGGAATAGAATTCAGTAACAAAGATTCTTATAAAAGCATGAAAAGGACCCATCACTAAGCAGTTTAATAAACCTCAGGAAAATGAGTAGAGAGGTGAAAGCCTCACGGATAGTTGGGGAAGATCATTCTTTCCCACCAGTGAGCAATAAAGGTTTGTTGAAGCAAAACTCTTGACTGGGAATAACAGAAACTCAAATTGAAACAAGAACAGAGCATGTTTTATGCATCATATTGAACAAAAAGGAAAACTATTTGACAACTCCTTGTGTTGGTAAGCGCAGAAGGAAATGGCAGTGTCCTATGCTGATGGTGTGAACAGGTGTCTTTGTGGTTAGTGATGTGACAAAATGGAAAAATAGCACAGACTGTACAACACTCACGGCTTGGCTAAATAAACCGGGATCATAAAAAGGGGCTGCTCCCTGCTCCAAGTTAACCACATGACCAAGGATCCCGGCTGTTATAGTGGGGTATAAACAGCCACAATTCTGACACTATTCAGGTATTTTTAGGTGGGAGTGTAAAAGGGCAATGTGCAATGCAAGATTGGCCTGGGGGAAGGAGGCTTGTTTATCCTTGAGATGGGAGAGAGAAGAAAGTGTTTGGGTTCCTTCACCGATTTCTCCCGCTTTCCCCTCCCCCCGCCCCCCCATGAGAGAGAGGAGAGAGAGAGAGAGAGAGAGAGAGAGAGAGAGAGAGAGAGAGAGAGAGAGAGAGAGAGAACGCGACCCACGTGGGGGTGGGGAAAAGGGAAAGAAAATAGGGATGCTGGGGTGGGGGTGTGGGAAGAAGTCGCTGAAAAAAAAATGAATAAACCTTGTGGGTTGGCAGAGGTATGAGAAAATACCAGGAGGCAGCTGCCAACCCCTCCACCCCCCATCCCCCATCTCTGCTGCGGTCTCCCCGTCCTGTCCCCTCCTCTATTCACGTTTCTCTGCCCACAGCCCCTCCCTCCGCTGCGAGCCGCCCCCCCTCTGCTGCTGGTGGCCAAACCGGGATTTTCCACTGGGCTTGGCCTTAGCCTCCCGGGGCACTGCTTTCCCTTCTCATCCCCGAGTTCTCCCAGCTAGCACGGAACCGATTCTACCCAGGTTAGCCCCCGGGGCTAGACGTGGCCTTACAGCACCCCCTTGTGACGCCTCCCGGGAGGGGACAGCCCCGCAGTGTCCGCGGGGCACCTGGACGGTCGCGGCGCTGGGGCGGGCGGGCCAGGGCGCGACGGCCTCGGGAGTGGTGCAGCGGGAGGCGTTTATTAGAGACGCGGCGGGGCCAAGGCGTATTTACAGGAGCCGAAGAGGGGGGTGGGGTGTGTCTGGGAAGAAGCGGGGGCGGGCCGGGCGTTGGGGGACGCGCGGCTCAGACGAGCTCCACCTTGGCGTTGGGGTACACCGCCACCACATCGTAGCCCTCGGGCGGCTTGACGCGCGCCTTGGCGTGGTTCTCGCAGTAGAGCCGCTCGTCCAGGAAGAAGTAGCCGCGCTGCTTGAGGTTCAGGCCGCAGTCGCTGCACATGAAGCACTCGGGGTGATAGAGCTTGTCGCGCGCCTTGACGATGGTGCCCCTGATGCGGGAAGGCGGGGAGGGCAGGTTTGGGCGACTTGCCTCGCCGGGGGTGGGGGTGGGTGTCACGGGCGTGGAGGGGGTGGAGGCGGTTACTCACACGATGCCGTGGCCGCAGCGGGTGCACTCGGGCAGTCCCTGGAGGCCACCCAGCGGGGCGCCCAACTTGCTCGCTGCGGGCTTGAGGTTCCGGGGACCACCGGGCCCGGGCCGCTCCCCTGAAAGCCGCAGCGCGGGTGGAATGAGCCAGGTGCGGCGGTCAGACGGGGAGGGGGGCACTTAACGCGGGATGTGGGGTTGGGCCACGAGTTTAAGGATGGGGTTTAAGGACTCAGGTGCGGGAGGGACCAAGACAGAGGGTCGTGGTAAGCAGATAAATGCTGGCTTGGGGTGGGGGGAGGGCAGGGTGATAGTACAGTGGGTAGGGCATTTGCCTTGCACACAGGAGGACCTGGGTTTGATACTCAGCAACCCATAGAGTCCCCCAAGCACTGCCAGGCGTAATTCTTGAGCACAGAGCCAGGAGGAACCCCTAAGCATCAGTAGGTGTGGCCTAACAACAACAAAACCCGAAACCAAAGAGTGCTGGCTGGAGGGAAGATGTCAGTGACAGGAGATGGAAGGCTGCAAGACAGAGAGCAGGGTCACAAGACAAGGCTGTGGGGGTCACCACAGGGTGTGGGAAGGCTGGGGTAGGGGCAGCCAGGTGGCCGAAGTCTTACCCCCCTCACCGGCCTCCAGCATGCCCTGCAAGTAGCGAAAGGAGCCTGACTGCTTGGGTTCTGAGGAAGGGGGCTCAGCTGGCTCCTGGAGCATCCGGTACACCTCGGAGCCCAGGTCCACGCAGTCACGGCTCCGTGAGAGGCCTCTGGCAGGGTCAGCGCTGCAGAAAAGAGATGCGGGAGGGACAGGGCTGCAGGACCAGGCTTAGCTCTGCAGGTGCAGGGCTTGGGCAAGATTTCCTGGGTCAGAATTGCCACCAGCAGAGCCCCAGGGATCAGGCTGGGACCTGGGGAGCTCTGACTGAGGACGAGGATCTTCCTGGGAGGCTCAGAGCTCTCTGTAGTACCTGTGGGGTGGTGACACGTGCAGATTGTTCATCTGGGCCAGGAAGGTGGCGTCGCTGCTGCCGTTGTGGGGGGCTGGGAGACGAGGTGGTTGCCCATAAGGGGAGCCCAGGGCTGACCTGCTGTCTTCAGGCCCAATGCCAGTGATGGAGGACCTCCTGCTGGTGGCTGGGCTGCCATCCTGGGAGAGAGGGGCCCCGAGGCACTGAGAGACCTGGAGCAAGGCTCTTCACCCCATCTTCACACATTGCACCCCACCTTACTATGTTAGGCCTTCCCTTTGTTCTTTAGCAGAGTCTCCTCAGTGGTGCTCAGTGGAACAGGTGGTCTCTCCTCAAGAAGCAAGGCCAGGGGATGCTTAGGCTGGTGCTTCAGGGCCCGGCAGTGCCAGGGAACTACCAGGGTTATCCCTAGTGATGCTCAGGGGGCCACGGGGGCCAGGAATGGAACTTGGGGCACATGCCAGGCACTTGCTCCATGCCTCTGAACCATATCCCCGGGCCTCTCCCAGGCCTTCTTGAGTGCTGTCTGGCAGTATCAAGGTACTTCCAGATGAACATGTGAGAATAAGAACTGGTGCTCCGGCACGCCTTTCTGCACATCTGGAGGTGCACACCTGAAATGGGGGGGTTAGCCTGGGATAGCCATGGTAGCTTTCATGGGGGACCAGGCTGGTGGTGGGGGCAGCCCAATTTTAGGGGATGGCTGAGGGTCCAGACCATGAGGTAGTTCTCAGCCTCAGCCTGGGAGGTGACATATCAGTGTCCGCTCTGGTGTAAACAGGGAGATAGGGAGGGGAGAGCAGCGAGGGGGATTCCAACACTTAGGCACCCCCCCCACCTCTGGTTCCCCCATGGAAGCTACAATGGCCATGCCTAGGATGCCCCCTTGTTCTGGGCGTGCACTTCTAGATGTGCAATATAGGCCCATGCAAGGGTAGGGTCTTGTTCTCACGTGTGTTAACTGGAAGCATCTGTGTGAGCTGTCCCCATGCGTGTTTGTAAAGGGGGGCAGCCTAGCCCTGACTTAGGCACACACACAACACTGAGGTCTGAGCCACCTTGTGAGGCTCGGTCCTGACCCCTTGCTTTGCACCAGATCTGAGCTGCCCAGGAGTCTGGGGAATAGGCAATCCAGCAGCTGGGTGGGGCCGTGCTCTTGTTTCCCACACTCCCCACAGACAAATAAGAGAGGTGTTCACTGCCCAGGTGGGCCCCCATCAGGGAGACAGCAACAGCAGCAGCAGCAGCAGCAGGAAAACCCTCATCCCGGTGGGGCCCAGTAAAGCCCCCGAGAAACCCGAGCACGCTCACACACAGGCGCGGGGCGGGCAGGGCTGGCCGCTAATGGGGACCAGATGGCCACGAGCAGTGGGGGCAGGGCTGGATCCTATGCATAGGCGACTCCAATAGGAAGGGGGTCTGAGGGACCTGGGGGATGGAGTCGCTCACTCACCCCATCTGGCCATGTGTGGGAGCCTTGAGCCCTGCCCCGCCCATGGCCACCCAGCCAGCTGCTCCTTCAATGACGAGGGTTGTGAGGGACCTCAGCCTTTTTTCAAGCCCCAGCTCCCTCACTCATTAACCAGGCAATTCCTTCACTTATCAGAACTTGTTTCTTTACCATGAAATGGGGAGCATCATGGCAACCCCAAGTTCCTTGAGACGGCTGCACACAAAAGCACCAAACACAGTGCCTCAATGTGACAGCTGCCTTGGCTTGACTGCCCTTCTCCGTGTGTGCCCAGGTGCTCCTAATTGGAGTGCCCAGCAGCTGCCCGTGTGGTGGCTGAAGCTCCAGTATGTTCTACGGAAAAATGGGAGCTGCTGCCAGTGTGTCAGTGCCCACGGGACTGCTGAAGGCAGGTGCTGAGTCCTCCCTAGCAAGTGGCTCCTCCTGAGGCCCCGCTCCAGCTCTTGGATGATGGGGAGCCAGGCTGGGCATGGATGGGGTGTGGCTGCACCCAGCCTACCTTCCCCACCATCCAGCTCTAAGCTCGTCCTCTTGTCCTCCCTCCATTCTGACCACCCTGAGCCCCTCCTGGGTTCCCAAGTGAGGCCCAGCAAACGGCCTCTTATTACCCAATTGTCCCTGAATCCCCCACTGCCAGACCCATCCCTCTTGAGGGGTGCATGCCAGGGTACTCTCAGCTAGTCTAAGGGCTAATTATGGGCTTTCTCTTCCTTCGATGGCTGCAGCTAAGCCCACCCCTTCTTCTTCCTGCAGAGGCTGGGAGCAGTGTGGGGACAATGGGGCCTGTGTCTGTTACCGAGGACACGGCCTGCAGGGGCTGGATGGGGGTGTTTCTGTTACCACCCAAGGAGCCCATGATCTTTTAAGTACAAAAGGGGGGCAGCAGCTGAGAGCGGGCTCACTGGCGCTGAGCCGCTCTTGGAGGACTGAGCTGAACTGAGCTTCACATTCCAAGCTCAGGCCTCCCGTCTGTCCACCCCGGCATTCACTCAGGAGCTCGGGACTGCAGGAGCCGCTCCCCTCTGCCAGGCCCATGTCAAGCCTGCCTGACTCATCAATGGCCCCTGCCTTGCCCCCACACGGCGTGGGTCCCTGGGACTGCTAGAGCAAGCTTCAAAACAGGTGTGGTCATGGAGCTCCACACAACAGCTGAGATTCCCAGGAGGGAGCTTTGGAGCTTCCTGACAGCCGAGTCACCTCATGCCTGACTGCTGCTCCCAGTCCCGGGGCCTTTCTGTTCTCTGAACCATGGAGCACAGCCTCGAGCTGGGTCTGGACAGGGTTCCGTGCTCACTCCTCCTCCCTGGCTCCCTTCATCCATCTCATTCCCTTAAGCCTTCGGGCCTCGACTTGGCTCTGCCTTCTGTGGGAAGTCTGCTTGGACCTCTTGGGAAAGGTACCTTCTTGGAACTCCTGTGATCTCTAGTTTCCAGCATCCACAAACCCTTTGGTCACCTCCCTCACCAGGATCGATGGACCCTGATATGTGGCAAGCGTCTGGCCTCAGGGCTGCCAACAAAGGCGATATGGAACAAATGTCAGAGCAAGCTGTGGAATGGCAAGGGAGAGGCTGTGGCAGGTCTCCCCGGCTCAGCGAGACTTCCCCTTTCTTTGATGGTGAGAGAGTGGACACATATGTGGGGGTCCACGAGCATATCATGGAGTAGGGTCTACCTTGCTCAAGCCCCATGACCTGAGAGGGACCCAGTCTCTCCCAGGCAGCCACCCCTCATACCCAGGGCCAATGAGGTCCTAGTGCAGCTGGCCCCCACACTCCCCTTCAGGCCAGCTCTGCAGTTTTAATCCCTGCTATGCCCGGAAGCGGCCCAGGCAGGCAGTCTTTGGTGCCGAAAGCCTCAGCTTTAGAAAGACAAGGAGGGGTTGTCCGGCCTAAGGTCAGACCTGCAGGGGATGTTGGCTAGGATGAGATAGAAGGGTAGCTTTGGGACAAACTCAGGAGCTCCCCACCTCTATGCCCAGACTGCCTGGGCTGACATCACTAGGCACCAGAGAAAACTGGACTTAGGGGTGTTGATAAGGGCAGGCCCCAGCCCTGCCTCCTACAGATTCCTTGGCCTTGGCATGCAGGACTCGCCAGGGTAGAGACGAGCCCTTCAGCTGGGGTGGGCTGGATGGGTATGGGCATAGCCCAGTGACGGTCTTCTGCATCCATGTCTGCCTTGGCATCTGAGACCCAAGGGCAGAACCTTCAGCACCAATGAACCTGTGGGCCAGGCTCTGCCCCGGCTCTCTGGACCAGGCCAGCTGTGTCCGTCATACATACCTGGGCCTCGGGATCGATGTGGATCCTGTGTGCCTGAGCCTTACTGTCCTCGGGAGCAGCGGGCCAGCTTCTGCCCTCAGGTCTGTGGTGGGAAATTGGATGGTTCACTGTACCCACCATGCCCGGAAACCAGAGTCAAGTCCAAGGCGGGCAGGGCTCCAGGCCCAGAGTCCCCCAGGGTCAAGCCTGGCACCCTGAGAAAGACACCGCCCAGCACTTTCCTCTGCAGCACAATGGTGGCCTTTGTAGTAAGAAAATACAGCTCCATATTCGTCCTGGAGAGGGGTCTCCCCAGCCCCCCTGCAGCTGTCCCATTCCTCTCCCTGTCCCTCTCTGGTCTGTTTCCCAGAGAGGTGGCAGCAGCAGGCTGGCGACTTCCCTACCCTTCCACCTCTGCGGCCACAGCAGTTCAGCCTAGAGGTTTGGCTGTGGGCAGGGCAGCTGTGGGCAGGGCGAGCCAGGCCTCACACAGTGCTCTGCGAGGAGTCCAGCCCTGCTGGGAGGGACTGGGGGGTGATGGGATGGAGGCAGAGGGGTGCGCCTTCTCCCCTGCACTGCAGGCAGAGTCATCACCAATGTCTGCCCAGCCCAGATGGGAAGCAGGCCATTAGGAAATTCCTGCTTCGCCATAGAAACCAAAAGCCAAACACCACTCAGGAGGGAGAAAAACATCATAAACCTGCCATAAGCAGGGCAGGCAGGGCTCAGCGGCCCCAGCCCAGGGCTGCCACTTGGTCGCCCAGCAAGGAGAGCCCTGAAGAAGCAATGATCCTGGATCAGCAGATGGGGGTGAGGTTGGGTAGCTCAGAACCAAGGAAATAATGTCCCTATTCTACCCCAAAAGGTTTCCTGGGGGTCTCACCCCTGTTCTAGCAGCTCAACCCTACAGAGCTCAGCTGGTTTTAACCTGCTGTCTACACCTGTAGTTCCACTCAGCTGCACCTCCTCACCTTCACTTAGTCTTCCCTGCAGGCTCTCTGTCCTCCCCAAGGGCCTGAGGTCCCAGGCTCTGCTGCGCCTGGACATCACCCCTGACCCCTCTCAGGTCTCAAGGGACCGGCCTAAGCTGCAGCTCCAACTGTGTCCTCCATACACTCAGAACTTGGCTGGGCGAGACCCTGGTCATCTCGTGAGGCTGTTTTGAATGAAGGTCTGCATGGAAGAAAAAAGTCCAGGTCTGAGGTCTGGAGGTCAGAGGACACCAAGTGCCCAGCACCATGGCAGTGGCCTGAGGGGTCAGTTCAGCCTGATGCATATCCACCTCCTTCCCAGGCCCCAATTCAGTCTGGGCAGGTGACACCCGTGTGCCATCTTCAGTGACCAAGGGTGGACTGAGCAGTGGGGGACAGGGAGCCCAGCCAGGCCCCTGGGCAGGAGCTGATGCTACAGGCACCATAAAACGTGGTCAGGAAGCACAGGTCAGCTCAGGCGGTTGGATGCCTAACTTCAGGCCCAGACAAAAATCAGCAGAGCCAAAAGGTGAAGACTTTAATTCACCTTTTTTTTTTTTTTTTTTGGCGTCACATGCACTCAGAAATTACTCCTGGAGGTGCTCAGGGGACCATATGGGATGCTGGGAATCGAACCTAGGTTGGCCACGTACAAGGCAATTGCCCTACCCCCATTTTTTTATTCTGTAGAGAGGTCTGAGGACTAGAGCCATGAGCCCCGAGAGGCAAGCAGGGAAGCAGGTCTAGTAGAGCTCAGGTGGGTGGGCACAGAGAAGTTCCTTCCAGCCAGCTCTTCATGCCGACACTCCTGAGCCTCGTGTGGAGGGGAGTCTGCAGCCCTGGCCTAGGTCCTGGCAGAGCAGGCTGAGGCCTTATGGGTGCGAAGAGGCCAGGAAAAGAGGCAGTCCCCGGCTTGCCTCCTCCCAGTTGAGTGTGGGTATGCAAGGCTTGGGGGAGGACCTCAGATTTCCCTCCTGACTAAGCAGATAGATTGTCATCATTGCTCGGGTCCCAGGTCATTAGACCCTCCCTATTTTGGAGATGAGGAAGTTTGGAGCTCTGAGGTCAAAATACTTGTAGGAGGACAGCATGGCTCCCAAGGGAAAGTTGGGACTAGAACCCCGAGGTGTGGCAGTAGAGAAAGTGTCCTCACTCACACCACCGCTAGCAGCATCTGGGGACCGACATGCCCGGAGTGGAACAAAGTGGGCCCGTGGCTCCATCCAGGCCCACATGGAACAAATGACCAGGGAAGGAAGGAAGGAAGGGGGACCTCCACCCCACCCACACTACCTTTCCCTGACATCATCTTCTCGGGGGACCTCCCTCCACAGACCCCCAGTGATCCCTCCATCCCGCACCCCTGCCCCCCACATCATTTTGCCACCAGGGCTGCCCTTGTTCAGTCAGAGAGTTAAAGCCGGAGGTGAGTCAGGGCCGAGGAACCCGGCCAAGTGGGGCGTCCTGAGAGGCCACTAGTGGGCCGGGCCTCACTGATGTTTCCTCCATCAGCCCATACCTCAGCCAGGAGGGGGAGGGAGGAAGCCCAGGCTCAAAGGGGTCACTCCAGAGTCTGGGCGCACCCAAACCTGCGCCTCCTCACTCTGCACCGCGGCACTGGCTGTGGCAGAGCCCACTTGGCAGCAAAGCACAACCTGGGCTTGGACCCACCAAGTATAAGGGCTCAGCTCCCACCCCGCCAGCTCCGAGGCATGGTTAGCGACACTGTGGTTTGGGGTAGCTTTGCCCATACATAGTCACAGTGGGGATGGGGGATGGGGGGTATGGAAAGTCCCTGGTAGCCTGAGCTGGCAGAGCAAGGCAGAGCTGTCTGACTTCTCTGGAGCTAGGCAGGTGGGACGGGCACAGACAGGGATGATCTGGCCAAGCATCATCAGAGCAAAACAGGGAACAAGGCTGGAGGCATATGCCCAGGACACTCTCTATCCTAGACCACTGATGAGGCACTGTCAGGGCTGGGTGCCCCCTACCCTATTGGAGGGTTCTTTCTCAGTCCATGGCAAGGCAAAGGCCTGGGCCTTTATGGGGGATGGCTGAGGCCCCACACTGGGGCCAGCAGGGCACTGGGAGTTAGAGAGACCCAAAGTCAAATTCTGTTTCCCTTCTCCCTTGCCAACATTAAACACCCTTCAGGGGTTCTGAGTCTGTTATCTCACGGACAAGAGGGGGCAACATAAGGTTGGACCTTATGAGGGTTACATGAGGTGCTGGACAGGACATGGCTTTGAAGTGTTTTGACTTGTACCAAGCAAGTCACTGAAAGAAGAAAGACCTGAAACCAGCGCCCCAGCGGCTCCCCAAGGACAGGCTTCAGCCCTGGTCTCAGGACTGCCTCTGCCTACCCTCTGTCAATAGAACACCAATGCACCCCTGCCTCGAACGAGTAAAGGGGGATAGCCGTGCCAGGATCTGTGCAGTGAGGCCCCCTCCCCGGCCCCGTAGCCCCTGCTCCCAGAGCTACCTGCTGACAGAGAGTGTGAGGCGGTCACGGCAGCCCTTGATGCGGTTCTGGGCCTCCAGATGTGTCATGAGCTCGGTGCTCTCCCCGTTGATGGCCTGGATGAGGTCGCCAGGGCACAGGGCGGCCAGGGCAGCCTTGCTGCCAGCATGGACCTGGGGGAGGGAGGGTGACAAGCCAGAGGGCCGTGCTCAGTTACTTGCTCCAAGCTTGGTTCTAGGCCCCCACTGACCTCAGAACCAGGCCAGGGCTGGTCAAGCCGGGATACGGGGTGCGGTGGTTCTCGGCAGCCACACTTTGGCTTCTGTCCTCAAAACTCCCAAGCCCAGCTGGATGTGTTGAGGATGCCTGGAGCTCCCAAGGGCAGCATCCTCTGGGCTGCGACAAGGGGGCTTGCATATGTGCCAAGGACACCTGAGGGTCACATAGGAACACAAGTGCTCTAGACATGTGGAAAGAGTGGAGACTTGCTCAGCAGAATAGCCCCCCACCTGACCCGATGTTTGAAACTTGGTGACCTTGTTCCCGTCCCTGTCACGACCCCACACTGCACCTCCACTCCCTGCTCTGTGCAGATCATTGCAGGTGTGTTTGTGTGTGAGTGTATATGAGTATGAATGTGTGTGTGAAAGTATGTGTGAGTGTGTATATGAATGTGTGAGTGTAATCTGTGTCTGAGTGTATGATTGTGTGGAGTGTGAATGTGTGAGTGTGAGAGAGTGTAGCATATGAGTGTAAGTGTGTGTATATGAATGTGTGAGTGTAATCTGTGTATGAGTGTGTGATTGTGTTGAGTGTGAATGTGTGTGAGTGTGTAATGTATGAGTGTAAATGTGAATGTAGGTATGCGTAAATGTGTGAAAATATGTGTATGTTTGTAAGAATGGGGGGGTGTTTGTGTGTGTGTGTCTCTGTGTGTAAGTGTATGAGAGAGAGAGAGAGAGAGAGAGAGTGTGTGTGTGTGTGTGTGTGTGTGTGTACTGGGGGCTCTGGGCACCAGACACCTCTCAGCTCCCACTTCTACAGATGCTCTTCTCTGGTCTTGGAGCACTCTGTCCTCTGACCTCCCATTCCCCATTCTCTCCTCATCCTCAGTCACCCCTAGAGGCCCCTCTCCTGGGAGCCACAGCATTGGCTCTCAGCACCCGCCCAGCCACCTTTGCTCCTGAAATGTGGTTGTTGCC
The DNA here is from genome assembly GCF_029834395.1 of Sorex fumeus. NCBI lineage: Eukaryota > Metazoa > Chordata > Mammalia > Eulipotyphla > Soricidae > Sorex > Sorex fumeus. Next base: position 32,098,927 of record NW_026606108.1, on the reverse strand, counting down.
TCATTCCGGCTGGGTGCCATCACCCCCACCCCCAGCTCTGGGTTGGCTGCTTCCAGTCTGGCCTCAATCAGGCCAGGCTGGGCAAGCCAGGAGATGGGGAGGTCCTCTGCAGCCAAGCTGCGGCCTCTGCCCCCAGCACTCCTAAGCCCAGCACCCGGATGCACGGGGCTCTCTCTGAGAGTATGGTTTTCTGTGCTGGGACACGGGAGGGCTGTCACTTTTGGCATGTGTGCCAAGGACATCCAAGGGACACGTGTGCTCTGGCTGCATGATCTCAATCTCACCTCTGCCTCCTCCCAGGACAGGCCACCCCAGTGTCACCGTGGACCCTGGGAGCACAGGTCAACATGCAGAGTCTCTTACAGTGTTGGTGAGGGCCCCAGGAGGTTTGGACAGGCTCATGGGGAGGCCTGAGGAGACATCCCAGTGGCCCACTCCCCATCCTAGCGCAGCGTTTGGAACTCCAGGTAACCCTTCATTCCAAGCCAGCCTCTCCAGTGGGGTCTGCCTGTAGCGTAGGAGTTCTCCATGACCCTGTTCCTTTCCAGGGGGGTGGGCACTCCTAGAAGCCTCATCAGACTCCACTTCCCTAGTCCTAGTAATGAGTGGACAGAGTTGAGGTGCGGGCAGCTCCTGGAGGCCTGTTGTGGGCACTGTCCGGGCAGATCTGCGCTGAAATCATAGGCTGCCCCGGGGCATGCTCTGGAGCATGGCTCTCTCAGCCAACTGGCACTCAGGTGGCCTGGGCACCTATGTCAGGCCATCCTTCTGAGCAAGGCAGCACAGGACACCAGCATCCCAACCTCCCTTCGAGGGCCTGCTTCAGACCTTTCTTCCTGGCGATGGGTTCTGTGACAGGTTTGACCTTGGCACTTCCCCAGGACATGGGACAAGCACCCAGCAGCCTCGAGACTCCAGGGAAACAGAAGCTGATCTCATCCCTATTTACTGATGAAGAAAGGCTTGGGGGAAGGGGCACCTCGCAGCAGTCCCCACACTAAAGAGGCATCTTATTCCTCAGGGGGGCGGTGAGCTGCAGGATGACTCAGCCAGTACAAGGGGTGCATTCAGGCCCCTGTGGGTAGAGGAAGTTCTCGAAAGTAGGGGTGGCTGGGACTCAGCCAGCTCTGCTAGCTCGGGGAATTCTGGTCAGAGAGGGCATAGGGCCAGGAAACCATGACTCTTGCGACAGCCTTGACACGCATTGTCTCATTAATTTCCAAGGCAAGCCCATTTCTTAGGTGGGGGAAACTGAGGCCCAGAGACGTGCAGAAAGACGCCAAAGAGATAAACGGTAGAGTGATTTCTTTAGATCCGAGCCAACTGCTTTCAAGTTTTCGGCACTTTTTCTTTCTTTCTTGACCAGTGGAGCCTGACCAGGCTTCTAGGAGTGTCCACCCCCATGGAAAGGAACAGGATCATGGAGAACTCCTACGCCACAGGCAGATTTGTTTTGAGACCACACCTGACAGCACTAGAGGGGTTACTTTCCAGGTTGGTGCTTGGGGAGGGGGGCATTTGGTGTCAAGGATCAAACCTGGGGCTCCCACATATAAAGCACAGGCTCCAGTCCTGGGAGCCATCTCCCCAGCTTGAGATTCCTCTGCTTTTAACTGCTTTCTTGCTTAATGGGGGTGAAGGGGATTCTCCGGGTAGAAGGGTCCAGTGAATCACAGCTCATCCTGAGGAGTGAGAGCAGCTCCTGGGGCCAAAGCCTCATTAGTGAGGGAAAGTGGAGTGGATGAAGTCAGAGGCACAGCAGGAGGCAGACCCATGGGCCTGTGAGAGAAGGGGTTTCTCCAGGATTGTGGGGAACCGGCACGGGTGCTGAGCTGGCAAGTCACAGGACAGAGCTGAATTCCGTCTCTACTGCTGAGTGCAGGAAACACAGGAGGAAGCAGAGGAGAGAAAGGGGTCAATGAGTGGCTGGGGCCCGGAGCCAGCCCCTCACCTCAAGCAGCTGCACTCACAGTCCTGCCCCCACTGCCAGCCTAGCCCCTGTGGCAGGCTGGGGGAACAACCAGACGGGCATTATGTCACCCCAACAGGTACCATACGCTCCATATGGGCCAGGGTTCCCGTTTCTGCTGATTCCTACTGTCTTAGTCCCTCGAGACTCAGGGTCTCCATCTATAATGGGCATCAGAGGGGGTCTTTACCATTTTTGTTTTGTTTTGGGTCCAAACCTGGCAGTGCTCAGGGGCTACTCCAGGCTCGGTTCTTGGGGGACCATGCAATGCTGGTATGTGCTCAGCCCACTGAGCTCTCTCTGGCATTTTGTGGGTTCTTCTAAGGGCTATTTCGAGGATGACTTGGAACTGCCGGGCCCAAAGCCTGAAGGGGTAGGGCAGACGGGGGGGGGGGGGGCTTTTTTCAGGGTACTGGTACCATGTGCTGAAAGGCTGATTCTAAGGCCCAGGTGGATAAGGCCTGGAACCTGGGAGCAGCTCAGCCAAATCAATGGAGAGGAACCCAAGAGCTCATACCAGGCAATTGCTTGGCCTACCCAGACCCAGGATGCCAGCAGCCTGGCTCCCTGGGCTGAGTGGCATTCCCTAGGGGCTAGAGGAGGTCCCGAGGCATGGGGGGGGGGATGGGTTTAAGCCTCCTGAGGGAGGACACTCACACATATCAGCAATGCCTGTAGACCTGCCCAGGAGGTACCTGAAGGGCAAGCTGTGGCCTGTGCCTCCCTTGCCCTGTCTATCTCCCCAAATCCCACCCAAACCCTGGCTCAGCCATCCTGGCTCCTCAGGCCTAAACTGCCGCCATGTGACTTTAGGGAACAAGAGGGGAGGGGTGGGGGGGGTTTCTTGCGGACAAACTCTCTCCCAGCCTGCTGGCCTGCCTGCATGTCAGGGGCCTGCATCCTGATGGGTCCCAAACAAGGCAAGCCTAGTGACGTGCAGAGGCCTCCCTGGCGGGCAGGCGGCCGCGTGGGCAACAGATGTCTCTGCTCCCTGCCGCCCGCGGCCATCAGCCGCCGCCACTGAGCCTGTCAGCGGCCTCACGCCCAGGGTGCCTGGCCCGCCGCCGCCCAGTGTCGCCCCCCCCCCTCCACTCACCAGCAGCCGGCCTGGGCTCACACCAGCATAACACACACCAGCAGCACAGACACAAGCACACCCCCCGCGCACTGCTCCCTGGGGAGGGGGAGATGAAAGGCACCCCCGGATGTGTGCAAGGCCCGGCCCATTCAGCCCGGCCACCAGAGCAGACGAGGGAGGCTTCCCAGGACAGCTGGGCCTGCCTGTCACCCAGAATCTCCACACAGGACAGAACTCCAAAGAGTCCCATCAGCTTGGTCCAGCCGCCACAACGAAGAAGCAGTAGGGGGAGAGGGGGCTCTCAGTTCTCCTGGCACAGACCCACTAAACCTGAGAAGCCCACTCGGGGGAAGTGATGGTCCTCAAATGGGACTAGCCCCTGCCCCTAGTTCCCTCTAGCTGAGAAGCCCACAGGGCAGGGCCCGGTTTCTCTCCTTCCTCCCTGGTTGGGACCCCCATGGCCAGGGACTAAGGTTTTTCTCTGCCCTTCAAACTATAGGATTGGGCGGGGGTGAGGGTTGGGGGAGGTTCTGACTCCCCCAGACCAGACACCCTTCTGACACCGGAGTGTTCTTATCTCTTCTAGTTCTCCATCCTTCTCAGATCCTCTCTTCCTCCTCTTCCTCCTCTGCCCTGTGGCCAGCTGGGCCTGGTGTGGACTGAGCAGGGGGTCCCATGACTATAGGGGTCTCTCCCTCCTCCAGGGAAGAACTGCCTCCTGCTCCTGTGTCCTTAGGACACCGAGGTGAGGGGACTGGAGACTGACCAAAGCCGGGACAGAGTGGAAATATAAATGGAGCTTTCGCTCTTAGGAGTCAGCAAGGACCCCAGAGTTCCTTAGGACCCCGTAATGTCAGGGGCTACTGACTGGGAAAGGAAGCGCTCAAGTCTCTTTGCCCCAATCTTCAGGCTGCATTCCAATGTTGTGGGGCCTGGCAGTGACTCCCCCAGTTGAAGCCAGAGAGAAGCTGGTGTGTGGACCTTTGGGGGACGAACCCCCCCCCCCCCCGCCCCCGGGAGGAAAGGGGCAGGCCTGGCAGGAGAGAGAAGATGGTAGGGGAGGCGCTGCCCAGCTGGAAGCGTCCTCGACAGTCCGCGGGTCACCCAGCCTACCCCTTGGCCTTGGAGCGTCAGGGGCGTCGGGGATCAAGGTCCTCGGGAGGACTGGGGGGAGGAGGAGCGGGACCGCGATGATGGGGGGGGGGGGTGGTCAGGGCCAGGACCTCCCCGCCGGTCAGGGCCCCCAGACTCACCCGGGAGATGGTGAGGGGCGCGCTGAAGTCCCGGCCGCCCACCAGGCGGAAGCCCCAGGGCGAAGGGCCGCGCAGGGTCACGGAGAGGGACATCGCGGACCGGAGCCGCAGCCGGAGCCGAGCCGGACACTGAGGAGCCGCCGCCGCCGCTGCTGCCTCCGCCGCCGCCGCCGGGACGCCGCGCCCCGCCCCCGCCGCCCGCCCCCGGCCCCGCCGCCCGCCCCCGCCCCCGCGCCCCGCGCTCCCGGATTGGCCCCGAGGCCCGCCCGACCCTCCCACTTCGGGGGGCTCTGAGGATCCGCCCCTCAGTCCCCGGCTGCTAGGAGCCCGGCGCCCCCCACCAGCTTCTTCTGGAGCCCCCCAGACGGGGCCGGCCCGACGGCCCCGCTCCCGCGCCCTAGAGACCGCCGTGGAAGCTCGGGGACGGGCTCTTTGAAGTCGCGGGGCGGCGCCCGGGTCCGGGGAGGGATGGGGGAGAGGGGGGCGGAGGGGTGGGGGACGGCCCGGATGGGGGATGGGGCTGCTCCTGCCTCCAAAACTTCAAGGTCCCGGCCGCCCGCGGAACCCAGGGCCCCACCCCTAGGGCAGCGTGCCTTCGCCACGGCCCCTACGGGGCAACCAGGCAGGGACCCCAGACCCAGGAAAGAGAGCCGGCGGCGTCAAGGAAGGAGGTGGAGCAGAAAGGTGCCCGCTCTAGTTTGGGGGGTCCGGGAAGTCAGGTGACTCCCGTGTTGGGTCTAGAAGCAAGTGAGGTGCCTTGCCTTGGGTCTCCGGCATCCTCGAACACCTGGACCTTCTCTGCCTGCCCTCTCCTCCTGCGATATCCGCCTGTCCTCATCCTCCCGGCCGGATATCTCCCTCTCTGCGTTCTCCTCTCTACATTTTCAAGGGACTTTGTATTCCCGGTTTCCTGGAACGGGAGCGGGAGGCTGGGCCGTTGTCTGAGTCTCCCTGAAGAGCGTCTCTAGTCTCAACTGCTCACCAGCTTCTTTGGGTGCTCCTACCCGCTCGCGTACTTGACCAGCATCCTGCCTACTCGGAGTCTGGTCACCTCAGGGCAGCCCTTTGCTCCCCCAGACCCTGAAAGGACCTGCATTTAGCCATTTTCACTTTTGGGGGGCTTTTTGGGTCACATCCGCCAATGCTCAGAGGTTACTCCTGGCTCTCACTTAGGAATTACTCCTGACAGTGCTCTAGGGCATATGTGATGCAGGATCAAACCTGACGTGTGCAAGGCAAATGCCCTATCTGCTGTACTATCGCTCAGGCCTCCAGCATTTACTTCTTCCTTCCTTTTTCCCCTTTCCTTCATTCTCTCCATCTTTGTCTCTCTCTATTTTTGTCCTGTGACTGAACCCAGGCCTTCTCATCCCTGGCCCTTAGGTGTCATTCCTTTTTTGTCCCAAAAAGCCCCCCAAAAGTGAATAATGACTACAAGAACCAATTCCTTGTAGTTCTTCCTGACCAACTTATGTTTTCATGTCCATCTCAAGTGATTCAAGGCTTTGAGGTGGGATGTGTCTGTGGGGTTTCTGACATCCCACAAGAGAAGGCTGCTTGAGAGTCACAAACTTAGGGTAGTCCCAGGAAGAGGAGTGCCCTCAATGAAACATGGTTGCCTCATCCCTGCCTTTATGGTCTCCACTTGTTCTCTGTCCACAGAGGGGATACTGTGGTGTGTTTCCTTGGCAGACAATGAGTGGGAGGTGGTGGTGGTGTGTACACGTGTGTGTTTTTGTATTTGTGGGATGAGGTGTCCAGATCTACAGAGCACCACAGAACTCTCTCCTATGAGGGGGAGGTTTCTGGACCCCACGTGGACAGAGAAGAAGGGCCTGCAGGAGATGGTCTGGTTGGCCTCTTAGAGACACACCCCAGCATGGAGATTGGGGGACAGCCATCCCATCAGTAATTGCCTGAGGTAGGTGGGCAGCATTGCCCACTACATCCCCTCTGCATTCCGGGAGCTGTAGTTCATGTAAATGGAGCACAGCTTTGCTGCAATGCTGGGGGACAGGGTACCCCAGAGATTAAGGAAGCTCCCATTTAAACAATCTGTAGCAATTCCTGCAACTCCTCCTTAGAGTGTACTTTTTTCCCCCAAGTAACATCCCTCTAGGAACTGCCCAGCCTCCATCCTCTGCAAGCCCTCTTTTCCCCTGTACTTTTTACCATTTGTGGAGCTCCCTCCAGAAGTGCTCTCCTAATGGACTCTGATCTGTGGGTCCTCTCTCTCCAAGTTCTCCCTCATGGGGTTGAAGGTAGGAGTGCGGGGAAGTTGTTCTGCTGCAATCTGGTGCTTAAATGTCCTCATTTCCGCCCCCGCCCAATCCCCATTTTTGGTTTTAGGTCCACACCTGACAGTGCTCAGGGGGACCATATGGGATGCCAGGAATTGAAGATGGGTTTGCTGTGTGCAAGGCAAATGTCCTACCTGCTGTGCTATCACTCTGGCCCCTAAATGTCCCCATTTCCTCTTGTAGTTTATGGGATAATTTGGGGGAAATACAGGAGTCCATACCAGGCAACCCCTCCCCAGAGGATTGTTGGTGATGTCCTTGACTTGAGCGGACACTAGAAAACCATATTTGGCAGTGCCCTTCCACAGGACAGTGCTCCATGGCCCAGGCTATGCACTTAGAAATTGGAGGAGTCCTTCATAGGGGGCACACTGTAGGTCTGCTCTCGAGGTGTCCTGGAAACTTCCAGCCCATCTCAAAAACCCCCTCCTCTGAATTTCTGTTTCAGTCTTAAGGACTTGTTCCTGGCGGGTTGCTGTGTGGTGAGTCTCTGTTGGGCCAGGCCTCCATGTTGTAGGTTCTGGGATCCCTCTGCATTGTGGGGTTGGGTGAGACTTCCACACACCCCACACACCCCACCAGGCATCTGTGCTGCAGGGTACAACCAGGCGGCTCATTTCACATAATTTTCATTCGTTCAAAAATAAATTTTGAGTATTGTATTTCCTCACACAATCATAACAGATTTTATGACAATTATTATTATTTTTTGTGAAAATATGAGGCTCAACCATTTATGTGAGACTTTAAAACGTTTTTTGGTGTTGGTACTGTTTTTCAAAAGGGTGCAACAATTATGTGGTAGAATAGGCTTTTCATAAGCCCTGGTCGTGTGGCTTGTTCAGGTGTGGGACTGAGCTGTCCAGTGGGGAGGGGGCAGGGGTTATCCATCGTATTTATTTATATTTCCCCAACACCAGCAGAGCCTGAAACATAGACGGTATTCAGAATCTTTGCTATGAACAATGTAATCTCTGCTATGGGAATTATTTCTTAGTCCACTCCTTCACCATAACCTGGAAAGAGACAGAAAAGGCCTGAGAGATACCAAGAGGGGGATGACCTCTGCCCTATTCCTTAGAGGTCACACCCCAGCACTCTGTCCTTCAGGAGAGTCCTTAGTGGCTCAGGGCCCTGTGCCCAGGCCTCTGTGTGTGGCCAAGCTGTCCAAGGACAGGAGAAACCACAGCTTTTTCCTCAATGGGTTGGCAGGTTCTGCAGAGCAGATGCCCTTGGGAGACGTCCTTGGGGCTGAGCTCACCAGAGGGGGAGGGAATAACTGAGAAACAATTTCAGGCAGACGGGAGCTCGGGGGACTGCCTGGAGGAGGGTGCAGCCCTGGGTGGAGGGAATTTGACTCTCTGCCCTGGTACACTCTTCCCTGGGAGGTGAGGGAGTAGGCTATCCACAGCCCTAGCCTGGCCCAGTGGTCCCTTACCTCTGGGTAAAGTGTCCACATTTGAGGTTCAGATCCTTGGGGCCCAGACAGCCTTCCTTGAAGGTCCAATATGCTGGGCATCTATATTCTTGATGGAGTCAATTATTTTCTTGGGGTGCCCACTCTGTAGTAATGACCATTGTAGGGTTCCAGAGGGTAGCCAACAAATGACTGAGCAGCCCCCTTCTCAGTGGGGTCTGTCTGTCCAGATCCCACAGTCTTTGAGTTGCGGTGAGTTGAGAGAGCAGTGTGTGTGTGTGTGGGGGGGGGGGGGGGAGTACTTGTGCCTCCCACAGCCAAGTGGGCAGGGTCAAAACTCTCTGAAAAGGGGTGACAGGAGTGTAGGCAGCCAGAAACACCCAAAAGGTGTTGGAGTCCTACAGCAGGACTCAGTGAGAGAGGTGACAGAACCGGCCTTTGAGGGAATTTGAGCAGAGCAGAGAGGAAGGCGTGCCAGCGACAAAGGGAGTTTCCCAGCTCCGGTTGTGCCATCAGTCCCTCCACAAACAGTGCTTGTCTGTGGTGTCTAGGCTGGACCTGATGAACCAGATTTGGAGGTGCACTGGGAACTCCTCCACCCGGACTCCCCAGAGCTGACAGATTGCCACTGGGGGCAGAGGTGTCAAGGAGTTAGAGCTTTTCTCTGAGGCTCCTAAACGGGAACATGGCTGAGGGCCTCATGATGGGCCTGGCGCCAGACTCCAGGGTCAAACAAAAGCAGAAGCAGTTCTGGTGAGTCCACGCAGTGTCCAGGCTGGGGTGGACCCTGTCTTGGTTGGCTAATGCTTCTCAGTCCCACCCTCACTCCTTCAGGCCTGCCTTGTCTCTGTTCCTCTGCAACCCGACAAAGGGGCTGCCAGGCCCAGCAGGGTGGGGGCAGGTTTACCCAGCTGAGCACAGGAGGCTGGGCCCTGAGGCCTGGGTGCGGACAGTGGGGAGTTTCCTCTCATCTGCTGGGCGGGGCGGGGTGGCCAGAGGGGGTGTGGAGGCAGCAGACAGGTGGGACAGCCAGAGGCAGCTCAGCCCAGCCCAGGCTGGGATGTGACAGAACAGGCTGACTCGGTGGCAGTGGCAATGGGGCCCATGAGATAGGATTGTGCAAGTGGGCCTCAGGGGCTGAAGCAGCCTGGCCTCAGCCTGGCCTCACGCCCGGTCCCCTCTTCCCCCTCTTCTCATTCAAGCTCCAGAGTACAGGCAGCCTCCCCTGGGCTCCCCAGCCTGCGGATCCCTGAGAGCCTCCAGGCTGCCTGCAGCCACTCCCCCACCCACCCCTGCCCTCCACACAACTGTCCCAGGCCTTCTTGGGTTTCTAGCTTCCTGCAGTAACTGGAGGCTCCTACCAGCACAAATGTGGAGAAGGCCCCACCATTCACAATGAGCACCGAGGACAGGGAGGGAAGGGGACAGTGTGGTCATGGGTTTGGATGTAGGGGTGCAGATTTCTTCCCTTCTCAAGGAGAGAGACCACCAGAGGTGCTACGCAGAGCGCAGGAGCCAGGGCCCGAGTGATACTACAGCAGGTGAGGTGCTCACCTTGCACGTGGCTGACCCGGGTTCTCTCCTCAGCACCACATATTTTCCCCCAAGCATCATCAGGAGCAATCCCTGAGCACAGAGCAAGGGATTGCTCAGGAATTCCTCAGGGATCTCTCAGGAGAAAGCCCTGAGCACTACTGGGTATAGCCCCCCAACACCCCCCTTACAAATAAAAACCACACAGAAATCCAGCATGGGGTCCAGTACAGCCGCTCACTGCAGCTCCGTGCCACCCTCATCTGTCAGCTTGGGACCCCCTGCTCTAGTTGCTGGGACACTGGCAGGCCTGGTCCTGCCCAGCAGTGTCTGCCTCATAGTCAGTGCTCCTCAGTGACCTGCCCAGAGCAATCTGGGCTCTGGCTCAGGAGCCCCCTCCCCACCACATCTCTTCTTCTGGAATCCACAGCTGATTGCCAGATCACTCACAGGGTCAGAGACGTCCAGCCCATTTCCATTTCTGGGCTGCCGGTGGGATAAAAGAGAAGAACATGAAAGCTGCTGTTAGAATCGTGGCGTAGGTGACGGAGGTGTTATTTGTTCTGTAACTGTTGCTGAGTGTTTTCTGGATGCGGGCATAGTTCCAGACTTGGATGCTTGATAATAAAATTTCTGTAACACATATAAAATGTCTCATTTCAAACTTCAAATCATTGAAATTGTGGACTGCTTGGCACTCCTCAGGATGGACCCTCTCTCCCTCCCGCCCACTCTCTGGGTCTCTCTGCTCCCCGCCAGGCCCTGCTTTCTCTCCTGTGCCCAGCCCTCCTGCCTGCAACAGCACCACCTTTGGCCGCTGATTGGTCCTGGGGAAGCGCCGGCCCAGTGATGCCCAGCACTACCCAGTGTGGCACAAATGGTGTCTCTCTGGGGCTGAGTCACGGGCTGGCGGGGACTCTGGAGGCTGATCTCACCTCCGGGTCTGGCTGTGAGACACCCCAGCTGTGGCCACCTGGTGTGAGGCTGGCCGTCTGTGCTGCTGGGAGAGACGGGCAGAGTCGTGCCACCAGGGCACAGCAGCTGCCAGCTGGCCCTGGCGTCTGGGAATCCAGGTGCAGGGGGCCATGGGGATTAGAGCAAAAGTACCAGATCCGGGGCTGGGAGGTGCAGCTGGGTCGTGGCTGCTCCCGGCCTGCAGGGAGAGTGAGTGGGCAGGTGCAAAACCCCCGAGTTAGCTTTAGAACCTGCAGGGCTATTTTCTTGGGGCCCAAGAATCTCCAAAATCCATTTCTATTTACATCTCCTCCCAAAGTTAGGCTCACAACTGTGCAGGCCCAGGCTGAGCCTCTGGGAATGGCGGGCAGGGTCGAGCTGAATTCCTTACCCCCCAGGCTTCCCAGATCCACCCACCATGGCAAAAGCATGCACGTGACTTGAGCCCGCATTGAGAGGATGCCTCTTGAGATTGTTTGTGGCTGTGAGATCAGAGAAAAGACAGACTTGCCTCAAGTCAGGTGGAGGGATTCCTGATCTCCACTGAAAGTCAGGATTGTTCCAAGAGAATCTTGATAAGCTGAGAGTGTTCCACCAGAGTGATCTCAGTTTAGGAGAGAGGAGAGGAAGTAGTGGGTCTAAAGTAGAAATGCAGTGGCTGGGCTCTGCGCTCAGTAGGTCCCCAGAAGAAGCTGTGTTTAGAATTGAGACAAGCTTGCCACAAAGAACTGTGACATCGGGCACTCAAGCATAAAGCATTGTTGGCACAAGCAGCCTCTGTTAGAGATCTGGGGTGTTGCAGAGTCAGAGGGAGAAGGAACGTTTCTGTAATCCTGTGAAATTCTGCTCATTATCTGAATGGAAGGACAGCCCCAGCAAACAAAATGGAAGAGCAATCTAATGTAAATAGAGCAAATTGACTTTCATGGTATGTTAAAACAGTTACAATCTGTTTTCTTTCTTCCTAGGATGATGAGTTTAACATCATACAAGGCGTTGATTGATTTAAAGGAAAAAAGAGACTGTGGGGGTGATTTTAAAAGATTTTTGAGGGTTGGAGAGAGAGTACAGAGGTTCAGGAGCTTGCCTTGCACATGTCTAACCCTGGTCTGATCCCAACATCGAGTGGATTGCTCTGCCAGGAGACACCTCTGTAAGCCCTGAGCACTGCTTGGTGTTCCATCCCCCGAAAAAGACATTTGAAAATTTTCATCAGCTTTTCTTATTAAAAAATTAGAAAATGACAAAGAGAAGAAAATGTTCTTAACATGTATTTTATGTCATTTTTTGGTTTGGGGACTTATCTCTGTGTTTAGAACTGATTCCTGGCAGTATTCAGGGAACCATGTGGTACTGAAATTCAAACTCAGGTCAGTCACAGGCAAGGCAAGTGCTTTATGCATTATGCTGCCTCTTGCCCCTCTTAACATTTTAAAAACATAAATTGGAAAACGAAAGGTAGTGTTAGCAACCTAAAACCCCCTTGAATGTTGGATCCAAATAATGTCACTTTCACATTACTATGTAGTATTTGTCTGGAAGTCGTAAGTAGAACAATTAGGAAAGAAGAAAAAAGCGAAAATAAAAGAAATAAGTAACTGAAGATCAAAATGATAAACTATTGTTAGATGCTATTTTGATTGTCCCTCATGAAATTGAAGAGAATTAATTGAAAAACTATTATGACTACTAGATGGGTCTAATTAAGTGAGGGGAAAAAACAAATTTAAACCTGTATGTATGATTTAATGGCTTTTAAAAGTGTTTTTCCATATTTAGAGAAAAAAGTATCATTTACAGTAGCGGTGACATACACATGGAAAAATGCCTAGCTCATTCAGGACTTGCAGGAACTATGTAAAAATTGTTATAGGCATAGATTGTTTATTTTTTTCTGTTTTTTGGGTCACATCCGGTGATGCTCAGGGGTTACTCCTGGCTCTGCACTCAGGAATTATTCCTGGCAGTGCTCAGGGAACCATATGGGATGCTGGGATTTGAACCCGGTCGAACGCATGCAAGACAAACGTACTACCCGTTGTGCTATTGCTCCAGCCCCTAGATTGGGTTTTTAATTTTTATTTTGTTGAGACCCATTGTAATTACAAGAAAACTCTTGAGCTTATTCGCCAACATGGTTTGGCGCATGCCTCCGGCAACCGCAAGCGAAACAAGCAGCGCAGAGATGCAATCAAGGAAGACCTCAAAGAGAGAAGAGCAGAAGTGCTGGTAGATGCGGCAGAAGCCGGGAAAAGTATTTGTAACACCCGCCTGTCCTTTGCCAACTACAAGAACAAGATAACTGCCCTCCGACGTCCTGATGGATCTATCACATCCTCCAGAATGGTAATGAAGATTATCCATGACTTCTACTCAAATCTCTTCGATAGCCATGTCCACTTGCCAACATACCAAATTCCACAGGATGGATATGTCGTTCCCAATGTTCTCCCTTTCGAAATCCGACATGCCATTTCGTGAGTAAAGAAACGAACAGCACCCGGCCCAGACAAGGTCAGACCTGAACACCTGAAGAACCTGCCGTCAGTACTCATCAATACACTGGCTTGGCTCTTCACACGCTACCTGTCCAAATGCAAGGTTCCTTCCCAATGGAAAACCAGCAGCACTGTACTACTGTTCAAGAAGGGAGACATCCATGACATTGGCAACTATCGCCCAATCTGCCTATTGTCTGTCATCTACAAGTTGTTCACTCGAGTCATCCTAAATAGGATTGGCAGAACACTAGATGAAGGACAACCATGCGAGCAAGCCGGGTTCCGCAAAGGATTCAGCACCATTAACCATATCCACATGATAACCAAGCTCATTGAGGTTTCTCGGGAGTTCAAGATGCCGCTCTGTCTAACATTCATTGATTTAAAGAAGGCCTTTGATTCTGTTGAGACGGAAGCGGTCATTGAAGTCCTAGCCAATCAGGGCATTCAAGCTCAATACATCAAGATCCTCCGTGAGCTGTATTGCAGATTCACTACCAGGATCTCACCATTCTACAAAGAAGTAATCATTGATGATAAGAGAGGGGTTCAGCAGGGTGATACCATTTCACTGAAACTCTTCAGTGCCACCCTCGAGAACATCATGCGATGACTGGAATGGGAAGGAATGGGAGTGAAGATAGATGGTCGGCAACTACACCACCTCCGCTTTGCTAATGACATTGTTTTAATAACAACAAACATCAGCCAAGCTGCACAAATGCTGGCCGACTTCGACCATGACTATGGAAAGGTAGGACTACAGCTGAATATTACGAAGACAATGTTTATGAGAAACAGCCTCGTTCCTGACGCCCCATTCGCTCTCAATGGAACGACCATCTCCGAATGCAACAGCTATGTGTACCTAGGTCGAGAAGTCAACATGACAAATGACCTGGCACCCGAGCTGCGCAGGAGGAAGAGAGCGGCTTGGAACGTCTTCAAGAGCGTCGAAGAAATAGCTAAGAGGACGAAGAACCTCTGACTCCGGGCACATCTCTTTGATTCCACTGTTCTTCCTGCATTAACATACGTCTCAGAGACCTGGGCCCTATGCAAACAGGATGAGAACGCTATTCGGGTCTCCCAAAGAGGAACTGAAAGAGCTATGCTTGGAATATCACGTTTCACTCAAATGAGAGAAAGAATCTGGAGTTCCAACATCCATCGATGATCAAGAATCAGGGACGCTGTCTCATTTGCCAATGTGTCAAAAATCAGATGGACTGGTCACGTAATGAGATTTAAAGACGACCGCTGGACTAGAGCTGTTACTGACTGGATTCCACGGGATGTCAAAAGACCACGTGGCCGCCCACCTACCAGATGGTCAGACTTCTTTGTGAAGATCATGAACGATCGGTTTGAGGCTCTTCAATTTCCTAGAGCGAACAGATGCCATTGGGCTACACTAGCACGTGACAGGAACAAATGGAGACGTTACTGGAGCCCACTCAAGCAAATCAACGATTAACGGGAAGTCAAGTGATCAAGTGATTTTGTTGCAGTGCTGAAGATCAAACCTAGAGCCTCACACATGCAAAACAATAGCTCTACTCTTGAGCAACATACCAGTACTCTTGGATAGATTTAAAATAAGGCAAGGGGCTGGGGAGATAGCACAGTGGGTAGGGCATTTGCCTTGCACGTGGCAGACTGGGGTTTGATTCCCAGCATCCCATGTGGTCCCCTGAGTACCGCCAGGAGTAATTCCTGAGTGCAGAGCCAGGAGTAACTCCTGTGCATCGCCTCAGGTGTGACCCAAAAAGAAAAAAAAATTAAAATAAGGCAAAATAAATAAAGGTATATGTCATGTTCCTGGTAAATGCAATATGTAGACTGATCAGTCTTATACAATTCTGATCACAGTTTATTTGGGTGAGGGAAGTTGAAAGGAAGATTCTGAGCATCTATTGAAAGGGTATCATTTGATCACTTGATCACTTGACATCCTGTTATTCATCGATTTGCTCAAGCAGGTGCCATTTGTCCCTATTGCGTGCTAGGGTAGCCCAATGGTGTCTGCTCGTTCTAAGAACACGAAGAGCCTCAAACCGATTGTTCAGGGTCTTGACGAAGAAGTCTGACCATCTTGTAGGTGGGCGGCTCCGCGATCTTTTGACATCCTGTGGAATCCAGTCAGTAATGGCTCTAGTCCAGTGGTTGTCTCCAAATCTCATTACGTGTCCAGCCCATCTGATTTTTGACACCTTGGCAAATGAGACAGCGTCCCTGATTCTTGACTGTCAATGGAGGTCAGAACTCCGGATTCTTTGTCTCATTTGAATGAAGCGTGATACTCCAAGCATAGCTCTTTAGATTCCTCTTTGGGAGACCCGAATAGCGTTCTCATCCTGTTTGCATAGGGCCCAGGTCTCTAAGGCGTATGTTAATGCAGGAAGAACAGTGGAATCAAAGAGATGTGCCCAGAGCCAAAGGTTCTTCATCCACTTAGCTATTTCTTCGACGCTCTTGAAGGCGTTCCAAGCCGCTCTCTTTCTCCTGCGCAACTCAGGTGCCAGGTCATTTGTTATGTTGACTTCTCGACCTAGGTACACATAACTGTTGCATTCGGAGATGTTCATCCTGTTGAGACCAAATGGAGCGTCAGGAACAAGACCGTTTCTCATGAACATTGTCTTCGTGAGATTCAGCTGTAGTCCAAACTTTCCACACTTATGGTCTAAGTCGGCCAGCATTTGTGCCGCTTGGCTAATGTTTGGTGTTATTAGAATGATGTCATCAGCAAAGCGGAGGTGGTGTGGTTGCTGACCGTCTATCTTCACTCCCAGTTCTTCCCATTCCAGTTGTTACATGATGTTCTCGAGGGTGGCACTGAAGAGTTTCAGTGAAATGGTATCACCCTGCTGAACCCCTTTCTTGACGTTCTTGAGGGTGGCACTGAAGAGTTTCAGTGAAATGGTATCACCCTGCTGAACCCCTTTCTTGACATGGATGATCACTTCTTTGTAGAATGGTGAGATCCTGGTAGTGAATCCGTAATACAGCTCACGGAGGATCCTGATGTACTGAGTTTGAACGCTGATTGGCTAGGGCTTCAATGACCGCTTTTGTCTCAACAGAATCAAAGGCCTTCTTTAAATCAGTGAAGGTTAGACAGAGTGGCATCTTTTCTTTTCTTTTCTTTTTATTAATTTTTATTAGTGAAACACCATGAGGTACAGTTGTAGACTTACAAATTTTTGTGCTTGGGTTTCAATTTTACTATGATCAAATACCCATCCCTCCACCAGAGCCCATTTTCTACCACCATGGATCCGCATTCGCGGCCGCGCGACATCTTAACAGAATGGACAAACTTGCAGGCTATCCAATGTAGCCTGCCCACAGGGCAGAGTCTGGCAAACTCCCCGTGGCGTACCAAATATGCCAAATACCAGTAACAATGATGGGTCTCATTCTCCTAAATAGCCTTGAATATAATCTCAGGGCTAGGATGAAAGAGACGTTACTGGGGCCTGCTCGAGGCAATCGACGAATAACAGGATGATGAAATGAAATGATGATGAAATGGATCCCAGTACCCCACACCCCCATCCCTGCCATCCCATCCTGCCTCTGTGGCAGGGCATTCCATTTTGTTCAGAGTGGCATCCTTATCTCGCGAGAAACCTCAATGAGCTTGGTTATCGTGTGGATATGGTTGATCATGCTGAATCCTTTGTGGAACCCAGCTTGCTCGCATGGTTGTCCTTCATCTAGTGTTCTGCCAATCCTATTCAGGATGTCTCAAGTGAACAGCTTGTAGATGACAGACAATAGACAAATCGGGTGATAGTTGTCAATGTTGTGAATGTTTACCTTCTTGTACAGTAGTACAGTCCTGCTGGTCCTGAAAGGGTATATGTGAAAGATACTACACTTGATCTTAACCAAAAGGCAAAGAAACTATGAAAGAAAAAGCAAAAATGACTGAATTAATGAGCTAATGAGGTACAATTGTTTTTCACACTTCAAAGTCTGATAAAGTAAAGTAATTAAAGGTGTTGAAATAGCTGTAGAAAAAAACTTTGAAATATATTTAAGAATCACAAAAAAATTCAAATCATGCAACAAAGAAAGTATCTTAATTCAGGGATAAACAGTTTATTTAATAAATTATATAGAGGTAATTTGTTATTTATACATAAAGAAAAGATTATAATCCTGTATAATATACTTCTCTACATCATAAAGTGAATTTTATGTAAATTTATGATTTATGTGTTTCCAACATGATACTTTTATAAACTAGTGTACACATAAACTATCCCAAGAGAAGTACATATTCAAAAGTAAAAATAATGATTTTCTCATAAACACAAAAGTTGAGAAAAGTCATCACCAGCAAACCCCCTGTACAAGACATCTTTTAAAAGTATTTTGTTGTAGTTATCTTTGAGAAAAGAACATTTGAAACTTGTATCTAAATACCAAAAGTATTCTATGTACATTATACAGTGAAAATAATTTCAATTTTTTAAATAAAGGTAGGAAGGACATGTTATATTCTAGTATTAGTCACCCTCGACACCCGTAAAATAGTATAGTATTATTGAAGAATGAAATAAGAATTCTTATAGTACATGTTGCAAAGTATATGGAGATGAGTTAATTTTTTTTTGCGGGGGCGGGGGAATGGAGACTTATAGCTGATGGTCAGAAGAAAACAGAAAAATATGAAGTTAAATTAAATTAAAAACAGAAAATGGAAGAATAAAAACACTCAGTAGAAGACAATTACAAGCATGGTAGAAATTAATATAACATGTCAGCAACCTCTTTGCTCCTTCATTGAAGATTAATTGCCTATATACCTGAAGACCTGTCTGGATTTTCAATTCTATTCCATTAATCACAGTTTTTATCTTCATTCCAATACCACACTATTTTGACTACTTATTGCTTTATTATAAGTTTGGAGTTATACTTGGAGTTCAAAACAAGAGTCTTCCGATTCTCTTTTATCCTAGAATTGCTTTGGCTATTAGAGGAGGTTTATTATTCCATACAAATTTTAACAGCATTTGATCTATGTCCCTTAAAAAATATCATGGGTAAATAAAGTAAGCAAAAAGAGGAAAAACAAACACAAGATGATATCACTTACATATGGCATATAGAGTAGTACTAGGAAACACAATGTTTTAAGGAAGACAATGATAGAGAATGAAAGAAATGGAATGGGGAAGAAGAAACAGAAGGGATGCAAGAGGGAGGGGACCAGGGGTCAAGGGAATACAGGTACATCAATGATGTAAAGGAGTTGTATAACTAAACAACCAAACCCACAGATTCAACAGCACTGATTAAGTGAGATCTAAATTTCAACAACCAAACTTTAAAATGTGCCTTTAAGGTGACAGGGTAGTGAGGGTGGAATGGAACCTATGAACATTGGTGGAAGGAGGTTGACACTGGTTGTGGGATATTGTGCTGGAACATTTTATGTCCAAAATTTGACTATGAATAACTTTGTAACTCATGATATCTTAATAAAGCAAAATTAAAACTATAAAAAAATAAAAAGGTCTGATAGAAAAAATAGGAATTTTTATCATCTGGTGATAAGAGGTATTTTTCTCATCAAGGCAAATTCTTTAGATAGACTTTCCTCTTTATATAGATAAAATATATCAGAAAAATCAAATGTAAACTCTCAGAAGTTTTCTTTGACTGGAGGAAGGGCCATACCTGGAATTGCCCAAGTCTTACTCATGGGTCTGTGCTCAGGGATCACTCCTGGCAGGCTCAGGGTAGGATATGGAGTGCTGGGTATTGAACCCAGATTGATGGCATATAAGGCAAGTGCCCTACCTACTCTACCACTGTACTATTGCTCCAGACCCAGAAAGTTTTTATTTCTGGTGAAAGCATTTTGAAAGGATTCTAGATTATGTATTTATACATTGTTTTATTTAGTATAAATAAAAGTGTATTGAATGTTATGTCACTTAACAGTGGGGCTCTACTCTGAGAAATTCACTGTCAGGTGATTTTGTTATTGTGCAATAATCACATGGTACATGTTATTCTCCAAACAGCACTCTATGTCATCCATAGAGGTGCTGGCCCGGGGCGGGCAGGGGAGGAGGGGAAGGCTGTATAGTGCCGAGGACTGGAACCAGAATCAGGAGCTTCTGGATTCAAAACATGAGCTCCAGCCATTGAGTAATCTCCAGATCCAAGAAATGCATCCGCCTCTTTGTCTCGACTTCAGCTCAGGTTATCAGATGTTCTCTGTGTGTGACATAGGCCTGGCTCAAACTTTTGTTCATCCCGTTGCTTTCTGTGAAGCAAGTTTTTGAACAACATTAATCACCGTTATGTTTTTCAATATCCTTTCTATAGTGGAATGAGACATGCCTGGCTGATGAGAAATAATCATCACAGATATTCATGTTCATCATCCTTCATCACTTTTAATTTTGCGGCCAGATTAGTCACTTCACCTGCTCCTTCTGGCAACATCTGTGGTGAATTTCATACACTTGGCTATAATGAAAACAATGTGAGAATAAGTGAAGTACAGAGGGAAATAATGCTATCAAGAGACGAGACACACACAAGGTGAACCAAGTGTTACCAGCACTAAACACTAACTTAATGGCAACTCCCAAAAGAATCACTAGCCTACAGGAGCTCAGGCATCACCATTGTATGGATGATCTGTCTTTGACTGGAACCTCCTCATGCTGCATGTATGTCTAGCCAGATAAATGAAGCGATAAAAGGAAAAATAACTAAGAAAAGAATAAATACTGACTTCCGCAGGGAGTGTCGGACCAAGTAGTCGCCGCCCCTCCCCAACAGGTCTGTGGACTATCATCTGGACTGGCTGGGGGTGTGAACATCACTGTAGGGGCATGGCCTCCTCAAAATTGGGCGTGGCCTTCTCCAGGGCAGGCAGCCACTTATGCGGCTGCAGTTATATTTTCCACTACCAGCACTCTGGACTCCCACCCCAGCCTTCATCATCTAAATCTGTGGAAAAAATTCTGGCCACCTAAACTACAATACAACAACAATCCACTGGCCTACTCCAATCCTAACAAAGGACCAGTACGCAATAAAAGCTGTATAAACCCAATATTAAAAGAGCATCTTCTACAAAGCTTCACTAGATGCCCGTCATAAGCCAAAGAAAAATGCCTGAGAGGATGCTCAGTCCCTAGAAAGAGAGAAGGGTGTGCACCATTGACCGGCCTTATACAGAATCCTTTCCCACAATAAGAGGAACAGTGCTTGTGAATTCCAGGGTTTTACCATTAGACAACCAAAACAACATGAAAAAACAGCGCAAATCTTCACTACAAGAAGAAGACGAAGAAAAGATCCCTGAATCCTCAACCGCGGTGACTTACAAATATGCTCTCTCTGATAAAGAATTCCGAGATGAAATGCAGAGGATGTTCAAGGACCTACTCAAAGAATCAATGGAGGAGATATCCAGAAAACTAAAAGAAGAAATGAAAGAAACAATAGAATGGTAGTCAAGAAAATACAGGAAGAAATGAGAGCAGAAACAAAAAATCTACAAAAAGAAGTGTCACAAATAAAGGATTTGGTAGACGAAATTAAAAACTCAAAAAGTACCCTTAGCAGTAGGATGAGTACAGCTGAAGACAGGATCAGTGAGCTTGAAGATGAGCAGTAGAAATCCCATAGGGAAAAACAAGCAATGGCAAAAGATCTCAAAATGGCTCTAAGGAGTATCAGAGACCTAGGGGATGATGTCTAGAGGAACAACATTAGAATCATTGGAGTACCAGAAGGGCAGGGAGGCAACCCCAATGAAAAAGCCACAGTCAAGGAAATTATTGCTAAAAAGTTCCCAGAGTTAAAGAATGCAGACATACAAATCCAAGGAGCCAGAAGGGTGCCAGCAAAAAGAGACCCTAATAAAAACACTCCAAGGTATATCATAGTCAGAACGATGGATGCTGTGGACAGAGACACAATACTACAAGCAGCAAGGTCAAAGAAGGAAATCACATACAAAGGAGCGCCCCTTAGATTTACAGCAGACCTATCAGAGGAAACCCTCCAAGCCCGAAGGCAATGGTGGGATATAGCGAAAAAACTCAATGAAATGAATACCTCACCAAGAATACTTTATCCAGCTAAACTCTCATTCAAACTCGATGGAACTATACACCATTTGGTAGATAAACAACAGCTCAGGAACTTCATAGACTCAAAACCAAATCAAAAAGAAGGAAGGGTTAAAGGGGCTCCTGTAAGATAAGAAGGAAAACACATAGAAACACAACAAACCCCTACAGAAAGATGGCACAAAATCCCATGACAATAATCTCTCTCAATGTCAATGGTCTAAATGCACCAATCAAGAGACACAGAGTGGCAAAATGGATACAGAAACTGAAACCAACATTCTGCTGTCTACAAGAAACTCATAACAATCAGAGCAAACACAGACTCAGAGTTAAAGGATGGAAAACAATCCTGCAAGCAAACAGCTCTCTCAAAAAAGCTGGGGTGGCCATACCAGTATCCGACAACATAAATTTCAGGTTGAAGAAGATTAGAAGAGACAGCCAAGGCCATTTTCTATTTATCAAAGGATACATACAACAGGAAGAAATCACACTCTTAAAAGTATTCACCTAATGAGGGAACAGCTAAATACTTAAAACAACTGCTAACAGATTTTAAGGAGGACATTGCTAGTAACACAATAGTAGTTGGAGACTTCAACATCGCCTTATCACCTCTGGATAGATCAACAAGAACAAAACTCAACAAGGAAACATTGGCTTTGAAGGAAGAAATAGGAGAGAGAGCTATCTAATAGACCTATACAGGGCTATATACCCCAAAAAGAAAGAATACACATTCTTCTCCAGTGCACATGGAATATTCTCCAAAATAGACCATATGTTAGTCCACAAAACATATCTCAATAAAATCAGGAAGATAGAAGTAGTATCAACAATCTTTTCAGATCATGATGCAATGAAGATCGAAGCAAATCACACAAAGACACCAAGAAACAAATCAAACACCTGGAAATTAAACAACTCAACGTTGAACAATGAGTGGGTCAGGAAGGAAGTCAAAGACAAAATCAGAAGATACCTGGAAACAAGTGAGAATGAAGACATGAGCTAGTAGAGCCTATGGGATGCAGCTAAAGCTGTGCTAAGAGGAAAATTTATAGCGTTGCAAGCATTCCTAAGGAAAGAAGAAAGGGCCTACATAGATAACCCAACCACACAGCTCAAGATTTTAGAAAAAGACCAACAAAAGGAACCCAAAATTGGCCAAAGAAAAGAAATAATAAACTTAGAGCAGATATTAATGACATGGAAACCAAAAAAACAATCCGAAAGGTCAATGAAACCAAGAGCTGGTTCTTTGAGAAAATAAATAAGATTGATAAACCACTAGCAAGACTCACAAAGAAAGAAAGAGAGAGAACCCTAATAAACTGAATCAGAAATGAAAAAGGGGACATTGTAACAGAAACCAATGAAATCCAAAAGATCATCAGAGACTACTTTGAGAGTCTGTATGCCACGAAACAAGAGAAATGGACAAATTCCTGGATTCCTATAATCTCCCAAGATTGAACCAGGAAGACTTGGGATACCTGAATAGACCCATTCATATCAAGGAAATTGAAGCGGTAATCAAAAGCCTTCCCAAAAACAAAAGCCCAGGCCCAGACGGTTTCAGTAGTGAATTCTTCCAAACATTCAAAGAAGACCTTTTGTCACTTCTCCTCAAGCTTTTCCAGAAAATTGAAAAAACAGGAACTCTCCCAAACAGCTTCTATGAGGCACATATCTCCCTACCTAAAGCAAACAAAGACACCACTAACAAAGAAAACTATAGGCAAATATCCCTGATGAACACAGATGCGAAGATCCTCAACCAAATATTAGCAAATAGAATCCAACAACTCATCAAAAAGATCATACACCACGACCAAGTGGGTTTCATCCCAGGGATACAAGGATGGTTTAACATTCGAAAATAAATCAACATAATCCATCATATCAACAAAAGTAAGATGAGAACCATATGATCATATCAATAGATGCAGAGAAAGCTTTTGACAAGATCTAGCACACGTTTATGATGAAAACTCTCACCAAAATGGGTTTTGAAGGAACTTTCCTCAAGAGAGTCAAAGACATCCACGACAAACCCATGGCAAGCATTATCCTCAATGGGGAAAGACTGAGGCCATTTCCTCTAAGATCAGGGACAAAACAAGGATGCCCACTATCACCACTGCTGTTTAACATAGTACTGGAAGTACTTGCAATAGCAATTACGCAAGAAAAAGACATTAAAGGTATCCAGATATGAAAGGAAGAAATCAAGCTCTCACTATTTGCAGATGATATGATACTATATCTCGAAAATCCTAAATTCTCTACCAAGAAACTCCTAGAAACAATAGTCTTGTACAGTAAAGTCGCAGGCTATAAAATCAACACCCAAAAATCCATGGCCTTCCTATATGCAAATAATGAGACAGAGGAAAGTGACGTGAAAAAAATAATCCCATTCACAATTGTGCCCCAGAAAATCAAATACCTCGGAATCAGCCTAACTAAAGAGGTAAAGGATCTCTACAATTAAAACTACAAAACGCTATTCCATGAAATAAAAGAGGACACGGGGAAATGGAAACATATCCCCTGCTCATGGATAGGAAGAATCAACATCGTCAAAAAGGCAATATTCCTGAAAGCATTATACAGATTCAACGCTATCCCTATAAGGATACCCATGAAATTCTTCAAAGAAATAGATCAAGAACTCCTGAAATTCATATGGAACAACAAATGCTCACGAATAGCCAAAGCAATTCTTGGGAAAAAGACATGGGGAGGCATTACCCTCTCCAACCTCAAACTCTACTACAAAGCGGTAATAATTAAAACAGCATGCTACTGGAACAAAGCCAGGGCTTCAGATCAATGGAACAGGGTGGAATATCCGTACACACGACCCCAAATGCATGAACATCTAATCTTTGATAAGAGAGCAAGAATTGTGAAGTGGAACAAGGAAAGCCTAACAGGACAACCAAGTGCAAAAAAATGTGCTTAGACCTCAACCCAACACCATGCACAAAAGTTAGATCAAAATGGATTAAAGATCTCAACATCAGGCCAAAATCCATAAGATACATTGAAGACAAGGTTGAAAAAACCCTCCAGGATATTAAGGCTAATGGTATCTTCAAAGACAACACTCCACTGACCAAGCAAGTGGAAACAGAGATAAACAAATGGGACTATCTTAAATTAAGAAGCTTCTGCACCTCAAAAGCTACAATAACCAGAATACAAAGAGAATCTACAGAATGGGAAAGGATATTTACCCAATGCCCATCTGATAAAGGGTTGATATCAAGGACATACAAAGCATTGGTTGAACTCTACAAGAAGAAAACATCTAACCCCATCCAAAAATGGGTTGATGAAATGAACAGAAACTTTCCCAAAGAAGAAATTCAAATGGCTAAAAGGCACATGAGAAAATGCTCTACATCACTAATCATCAGGGAGATGCAGATCAAAACAACGAGATAGCATCTCACACCACAGAGACTGGCCCACATCCAAAGGAAAGAAGCAACTGGTGTTGGCGTGGATGTGGTGAGAAAGGGACTCTCCTTCACTGCTGGTGGGAATGCCAACTCATTCAGCCCTTTTGGAAAACAGTATGGATGATTCCCAAAAAATTAGAAATTGAGCTCCCATTTGACCAAGCAATACTACTCCTAGGAATATATCCCGGAGAGGCAAAAGAGTACAGTTGGAATGACATCTGCACTTCTATATTCATTGCTGCACTATTCACAATAGCCAAAATTTTGAGTGCCCAAAAACAGATGACTGGTTAAAGAAACTTTGGTACATCTACACAATGGAGTACTATGCAGCTGTTAGAAAAGATGAAGTCATGAAATTTACATACAAGTGGTACTACATGGAAAGTATCATGCTAAACGAAATGAGTCAGAAAGAGAGGGACAGACATAAAAAGATTGCATTCATCTGGGGAATATAAAGTAACAAATTGGGAGACTAACATCCAAGAATAGCCAAAATAAGTACCAGGAGGTTCACTCTATGGCTTGGAGGCCAGCCGCGCATGCTAGGGGAGAAGGCAGCTCAGATAGAGAGGGGAGCACCAAGTAAAGGGTATTGGGAGGATCCTCCAAAGATGAGAGATACATGCTGAAAATAGACTATAGACCAAACATGATTGCCACTCAATGCCTCTTTTGCAAACCACAGCACACAAAAGGAAAGAGAGAACAAAAGGGAGATAGAAGCCAAGCAGATAGAAGCCTATTTTCTGTACTACCACTCCAACCCCTTTTCCATTATTTTGATGACATGAATGAAAGTCACACTTTCATGTATGAGTCTTTTAAAAAATTCTTTATTCTTCTTCATCTAGTTTGTTGCTAAATCCTTGTGCTGACTCTTTCTTTTTCAATTGTGTTCTTCATTACAAATTTGTTTCCAAGACACATGCAGGGGAAGAATTTTAGCCTCCAAGACTTTTGGAAAAAACTACAATAGGTCCACAGGTGTGAGTTACATCAAATGACTGCCTCTCAGTCAAATGCTTTAACAAAACTAAACAGAATACTTAAGAGAAAGAAAAAAAAATAAATACTACTCATGTATTACAAGCATCTTCAATAATGTACTTTGACTTACCTGCCCTTCCTTTGTACTTTTTTACTTACATAATTCTTAAAGTAATTTCCTTCCTTCCTTCCTTCCTTCCTTCCTTCCTTCCTTCCTTCCTTCCTTCCTTCCTTCGTTTTTATTTCTCTTTCTTCCTAGTGTCTTGGCCACACCCAGCAGTGTTCAGAATTTACTTCTGGCTCTGTACTCAGGGATCACTCTGGCAGGGCTTTGGTGAACACATGGGCTGCCTGGAATTTAACCTGGGTGGGTTCCATGCAAGGCAAGTTCCATGCAAGGCAAGTATCTCTCTGGTCCTTATTTTCTTGCTTTAAATGTTGACTTTTAAATAATTTGAGAAACATATTTAGTTGATCCATTTACTCAGTGTCATTGTTCTTTTATTTAACACTGAGTTTCCATCAGTTAACTTATTCCCTTTAACCTTAAGAACTTCCTTTAACATTTCTGGTAGGGTTTGTATGCTGGTTGTGGATTTACTCTGCATTTTTTTTTTTCCTTAAAACCACCCTTCCTTTTTAGAGGATAATTTCTCTAGTTTAAGAACTTGGGTAGACTTTTTTTTTTGGCTTTTTGGCTTTTTGGGTCATACCTGGTGATGTTCAGGTATTCGTGTCTCTGCACTCAGGAATTACTCCTGGTGGTGCTCAGGGAGCCACACAGGATGTCGGAGATTGAACCTGGGCCGGCCGAGTGCAAGGAAAATGCCCTACTTGCTGTAGTATCACCCTGGCCCGGGTTGACTTTTTTCTCATGGGTATATATAGTGCATCATTACATGTTTTCCATCTTGCTTTACTTCGGATGAAAAGTAAACTCTTTATTTGGTGGGAGGTGCTCCCAAGTGATGCTCAAGAGGTCCACGGACTCTTCCTAGAAATTCCTGGCCTACTGGGCTATGCTCTAGAGCCAGGTGGAAATGTACTGCGGCTGGCCACGTGCAAAGCAAGTGCCTTAACCCCTCTTTTATCTCTTTGGTCTCATCAATGACAGTTCTTATCATAGTTCTTCTTAATGTTGTGTACTTGTGTAAAGATATCTTAAAATAAGGATAGTTTAAGATATTTGACAAGCCTATAACTAGTTTTATTTGCTTTTATCCTGCTTGGGATTTTATGCTGTGAAGCTTCCTGGGCTAATGAGTGAAATTTTTTAAAGCCAAATTTAAAACTTGTCATTATTGATTTTTAAAAATTCTTCTAATCTCTTTCTTTTCTCTCCTTTTGGGACTCTTATTTTATTTGTTTATTTGCTTTTTTAGGGGGGTTCACACCCGGTGATGTGCAGGGGTTACTTCTGGCTCTGCACTCAGGAATTACTCCTGGTCGTGCTCAGGGGACCATATGGGAATCAAACCCGGGTCTTTTGGGACTCTTATTTTTTGTGTTATATGGTTCACTGTTGTTTGAAGATGATTTCACTAATTTTTTTAAAAAATCATTTTCCTTTCTAAGTTTCAACTAAAATTTCTATGTTTTGCTCAAGTTTAAGCTTGCTAAACTTTTCTTCTGTAGTGCTCATTAGTTTGTGCCTAAACCCCCATAGTATAATGTTTACTTTGTATATTGTATTTTTTTTTTTAGTTCTGGGATTTCCATAAATTTTTTGAGGCCACACCCAGCACTGCTGAATGGAGAGGCCTGAGGAGCCTAGGAATGGGCCGAGAGCCTGCCACCTACTAGGCGTGTGCTCTACCCTCGGCTCTCGGGACCTCATTTAGCTCTTTCCGTTTTTGGTTTTTTTTTTTCTTTTTAATAGTTCTTATTTCTTTACTGAAATGACTCATCTGTTCATTTTTATTTCCACCTTGGCAATTAAATTTTGTGAATAAGATTTAAGGAATGAAATTCATCGTATTTACAATGAATATCTTAATATACCCATCTACTAGTTCTAATGTCTTATTATTTCAAGCTCTATTTCTGTTTCTTTCCCTGACTGAGGATCATATTTTCCTGCTTTTCAAATGTCTGCTAATATTTAATTGTATGTTGGGGATTGTGGATGATACACTGTTGAAAGTCTGGATTATGCTGTCTCCTTTATAGAGTATTCTGTTTGTATCACTAGGTAGTAAATTTACTAGAAGGTTTATTGGAGCCTGTGGAGACTTGATTTTGAGCTTTGTTAGGTCAGGTGTGAAGCAACATGCAAACCAAATGGCTGGAGTGTTCCATCCCTAAGGTCTGGGCTTTCTAAGATCTTAATTAAATGCTCTGGTATTTCCATCATGGCTGACCAGAACCAAGTTTCAGCACTGTGTGACCCCTGGGGTCCTCATTTGGAGCACTGACCCAGGGCTTCCACCTGGCCTCAGGGCAACTTGCTCCTAATATGTGTTACACAAAACCTCCAGAGGACCCCATGTAGGTTACCAGGATCCTTCTAGGGACGTTCCTTATGGCCTCACTCCACAAACGCTGTCACCTCAGCACTTTCTATCTCTGATCCTCCCCCCAGTAAGCTCATTGAGCTCCTTGGCCTCCAGGTCCCTCTGCCATAGTTTGGAAAGTGCCCCAGGAAAAGAACTTCAGTGAATGTCTCTTTTACTTTCTGTGTTTCCCTTCTCTGGAGGATGAGGACTATTTGATGTGCAATGCCTATAATCACTTGCTATAAATGTTTTATCTAGTTTTATATTTGTTTACAGTGGAAAATTCAGTTTATTACCAATTACTCCATCATGGTTGGAAGCCAATAAACATTGAAGGAAAGATAACTAGAAAGCCCTAATTAAGGCTGTGGATCTGATGCCACAAGCAACTAAAAGAAAACAGTTGGCTGGTGGGCCTTGCCCTCTCCATATTTTTCTAAACTGGCATCAGAATGAGATTGTATTCAGATATAATTTTCACCTCTGGCTACAATGGCAGATTGTGTCAGACCAGTCCTCCTGCCAAAAGTAACTATAAAAGTTGGGCAAAATATATCAAACAATTATCTATAAAGGTGCTGGAGGGCATCCAACACAGGTAAGAATTCAGAAGGATGATCCTTGAGAAAGAAACAGCATGTGGTCTGTTTTCCTGGGAGCATTTCCCTGCCTTGCTTCTTTGGGGACTCAGGATCAAGCTGAAAGCATCAACCTTGTCGAACCAAGCATATAGGGGTTACAGTTCAAAGATACCGAGGACACTGAAATTTGAAGAGGGTTCTAGAAAGGAGGCAACAACAGAAAAGGAGCCTGATTGTTGCACTTTTTAATGAATGTATTGACCTACTTCTAAGCACCTAGTTGGAAGCTAAATAATTAAGATGAAGTTTTTGAAAACAGCAAAGAGAGACAAATTGGAGTTCAAGTTCTTTGTTTGTTTGCTTGCTTTTGTTGTTGTTGTTTTTTTGGTGGCAGTGCACAGAGATTACTCCCAAGTCTGTGCTTGGAGTAATCACTCCTGGTGGTGCTTAGGAATAGAATAGGGGTCGGCTGCATGCAAGGCAGTGCCTTACTCACATTGCAATCCACCAGGAGTAATCACTCCTGGTGGTGCTTAGGAATAGAATAGAGGTCGGCTGCATGCAAGGCAGTGCCTTACTCATTGTACTGTCTCTCTGATCCCTGAAATTCAGGGTAGACATTGGTAAACATCCAGATTTGCAGATGAGTCTAAGAGGGCTAATGCCCAAGGAGAGAACTACTTCCCTAAACTTAGAGTTATGGCATAGAACAACAACAATCACTGTATCACTGTCATCCTGTTGTTCATTGATTTCCTCAAGCAGGCACCAGTAACGTCTCCTTCGTCCTAGCCCTGAGATTTTAGAAAGTGCCACATTCGAGGCTCTTTCAGGGTCAGGAGAATGAGACCCATCATTGTTACTGGTTTTTGGCATATTGAATACGCCATATTGAATTATCCCCCAAAATTTGACCCACACTACCTAAAACAAAGCATAAAGCCAGGTCTTGGCAGGACATCAGTATCAGTATCTTGCCTGCCAGAGATGAAAGATTTTTTTTTTGATAAAGATAACTCCACCTAGAGCCTTTCCAAATTTACATCAAAGTGTATCTCGTCCCACAGAAAATCAGAAACATGTTAAAAACAAAACCAACCCCCAAACCAAGAAGGACCAAATGACTGAAAATTAAAAGAAAAAGCAAAAAAACAGAAATAGACCTACATAAATTGTAATATTAAAGACAGGGTCTGGAGTGATAGCACAGTGGGTAGGGCATTTGTCTTGCATACAGTCGACCTGGGTTCGGTCCCCAGCATCCCATATGGTCCCCTGAGCACTGCCAAGAATGATTCCTGAGTGCAGAGCCAGGAGTAGTAACCCCTGAGCTGAGTGTAACCCAAAAAGACAAAAAAAAAAATAGAAAAAGGGGAAAAGTCAGCGAAAACTGAAAGAATTTAAAAATAGAACTTGTATCACTTTTATCATTTGTCATCCCGTTGTTCATTGATTTGCTCAAGCGGCACCAGTAATGTCTGCATTTGTCCCTGTCGCATGCTAGCGTAGCCCAATGGCGTACTGGGGGGCTCTTTCAGGGTCAGGGGAATGAGACACGTTATTGTTACTGTTTTTGGCATATTGAATACGTCACGGGTAGCTTGCCAGGCTCTGCTGTGAGGACGGGATACTCCCGGTAGCTTGCCGGGCTCTCTGAGAGGGAGAAAAATAGAACTACAATATAAAAATGAATAAAATCAAATAAAACTAAAGCACGCTTTATCTGAAATTGAAAGCTCATCATGTAGGCTTAATAGCAGACTGCACAGAGAAGTTAGGAAAATTGAACAGAAGATGTTCAAACTAAAGCTCACAGATGAAAATAAAAGCAGAACAAAGGAGAGACTAAGAGAGCTGTGGAACACTGTGAAGCACACCAATGCTTGTATAATTGGCATTTAGAAGATGAAACAAAGATTGAGGGCAATGTTAGAATAAGTTACAGGGAAGAATTTGCTAAAATCTATAACATATACCAAGGCAAAGTTTAAAAAGCTAAAAAGGGCAGAGGCTGTAATGCTGGAGCACAAGGTTGCTTGCAGGAGTCATAGACTCACTCCCTGGCACAATAGGTCTCGTGAAGCATGTGGGGAGTGACCCCTGAGCACTGATATAGGAGTGGTTTCTGTGCATGGTGGGGTGTGGTCCCAAAGCCAAGAAAAACAAAGACAAAAGAACTACAAAGAGAACTCTACGTAGGTATGTCATAGCTAAACTGCTAAGAAACAAAAATCATAAAATTACAATAAACAGTCATATTTCTTTCCACTGAGCCATTATAGCTTCCAGGTTAGTGGACACATGGAGACTTGAGGAGACTGGTGTTCCTGGAGATGCTCGGAAAGGGTTCTACATTTGAAGCTTAGTATGGATGCAAATCACAAAAAATGTCTGGAGGATGCAAACTACAACTTGAGCAACTGCAACATCATTTGCCAGCCAACACCATTATCAACTAACTAAAGTCAGCAGTGAAGCAAACTGAGTTCATGTACTTTCTTGACTTTAGTGCCCTCCATATATCCTCAATAACAATGACAATGATGAGGATGACTTCTGTACAGTAAAGAATCAAACTGTATTCATAATTGACAAGATTTACTAATAAACTAAATATCCATGGAGGAATAAATAGATCAAAAAAGTGGATAATCGAAAAGAAGGAAATTCTGAACCTGGATGAATCTTGAGAACATTATGTTGAATCAAATTAGGACCACCAGAGAATTGTCGTTCCCAGTCCTCAAAACCAAGTATTTGCATCCTCCTGTCTTGGGAACAACAACAAAAACAAAGGATGAAACATTTTTTGTTGAGAAAGTCTGAATTGTTTTCCACTGGATTGTTGACGAGTTTCACAATTATGGAGGTGAGACCATGAGCTGGTTCACCTGACTAGTCCTGCTTATGCACATTTTGTTTCACATAAAAATCAAGATTTCCTTCTTGTAACTGAAAATGAAATAACTATCTATGAATCTTACTGCAGGGCTGGAGCGATAGCACAGCGTGTAGGGCATTTGCCTTGCACATGGGTGACCTGGGTTCGATTCCTCTGTCCCTCTTGGAGAGGCTGGCAAGTTACCAAGAGTATCCCGCTCACAAGGCAGAGCCTGGCAAGCTCCCCACGGTGTATTTGATATGCCAAAAATAGTAACAACAAGTCTCACAATGGAGATGTTACTGGTGCCCGCTCAAGCAAATCGATGATCAGGAGGACAGTGCTACAGTGCGACAGAGCCATTATAAAATGTTTCACTCTTTTATCAAAAGAAATAATTTGACCCCAAGAATTTGTAGACAATGGAATGAAATAAGATATAATTTTTTCAAAAGAAATAATTTTGGCCCTAATAATTATTTGGCCCCCCAAATTTGTGGACAACAGAATGATGTCTTCCAATTACAGATAGGAAAAAATCTACCAAGAGAAAAATTATTTACCCAGTACAATAAACTTCTGAAGGCAAAATAAACACAGTTCTGACAAACCAAGCCTGAATTTCTAAACAGTGGGTCTTTATTATTATAAGATATTCTAAATACTCTATCAGACTAGCTGCAACTATCCTATGTAGAAGCATAATATTATAGGAAGGAAATAATGAGTAACATTAGAAAGGATAGACAGTTGGGTAAAATTAATAGATTTTAAAATCTATTGTTTAAAATGAGAACTCAAGATCTAGAAATACTCAGGACACAGTGAATGCCATGAAGGCTTGAAGTCCTGGGTTTGACCCCAGCACCACCCAATACACGCTAATCACAAGCACAATAGCTCTGCTGTTTGGGATTCTTGTGTGATCCCCGGAGCACTGCAGCAGTATGTGCAAGCTCCCAGCTAGAGTGTGAGACCTCCAGTGAGCAACGAAACCAAAATGTGAGCAAGCTCTACAGGCAAACTGAAATCTGGCCAGAGCAAACAAAGAAACCAAAGTGTGTGACCCCTGGCAAACTACATAACAGGGCTGTGAGCACTGTTACCAACAGTGTGTGAACTCCCCCTCCCCCAGCATTGCAATTACAGAAGAAAAAAAGGGAAAAGAAGGGAACAAAAGAGAGAGGGACGGGAGAGACAGTATAGGGGTAGAGTGCCTGCCTAGCATGTGGCCAACCAGAATTCAATCTCTGGCATTCAGTACGGTCCCCGGAGTCCCACCAGAAATGATCCCTGGGCGCAAAGACAGGGGTAATCACCTGAACACTACCAGGTATGACTTAAAAGAAAGAGAGAGAAAGAGGGAGAGAGAGGGAGAGAGAGAGAGTAAGAGAGAGAGCAAGAGAAAGAGAGAAGTGTGTGTGTGTATGTGTGAGAGAATGCATTGTTTCACAATAATTCCTGAGTGTATAACATGTAGAATTAAAAGATGTGATGACAGTGGCACAAAGAGTGAGTAGGAGGGAGGCTTAATGGAGTTAATCTGTTGTACATTTCTTGTATTATTCAGGCAATTATGAATTGCCTGAATAATACAAGAATACTAACTTACTATAGACTGTAATAAGTTAAGTCTACATATTGCTATCTCTAGGGAAATTTATAAAAGAATAACAAAGAATAGCTAACTGGAAAGTTAATGGAGGAGAAAGTGGAAGAACAAACTCGCATGTGTCCAGTTTTTTGATTTGGCACAAAGGCACCCTTCATTACAGTGAAGTATGGGTGGTCTTTCCAATTATTAGTTTGGGGTCAAAAGGATAATCATGTCAACTTTGATTCTTCATTATATCACGTACAAAAACTTAATTCAGAATGGATCATAGACAGAAAAGAGCGAAAACAACCAAGTTTTTAAAAGAAACAATGCAGCATGCCTTCAGGACCTCTAGGTAGGTAGCAGAACATAAAAAGCACTAAACAAAACCCAAAAGATCAATTAAACTAGATTTATAAGAAGTTTGAGCCTTTTTAAAAATATCTTTTGGGTTGCACCCCGCAGGCCTCCGGGTTTACTTACTCCGAACTCTGTGTTCAGGGTTCACTCCTAGAGGTGCCTGAAGGATCATATACTTTGTGAGGATTGAACTGGAGTCGGCCACGCACAAGGCAAGTGTTCTATCTATTGTACTATTCTTTGGTCTTAAGAATTTAGGACTTTTGTTTCTCACTAAATAAATGAAATGTCAAATCACAGATTGAGAGATGACTTTTGCATAGCATATATCCTACAAAAGACTCACCCAGAATACATGTAGGATCCTACAAATTAAAATTAATAAGAACAGTATAGAAACCCCAGTGGACAGTTTGAACAGATATGTCATAAGAAATCACAAAAAATGTATGATAAAAGGTACTAATGCAAATAATCATTAGCCGCTAGGGAACCAGAGAACACTCCTTGCATACAAAAGGTCCTAGATTTCATCTCAAACACTGCATGGTCCTCGAGCACCACCAGATAACTTTTTAGTGATCTTTGGGCATTGTTGGCTCTAGCACTGCAAGGTGTGGCCTCACAACAAGTTTGCGGGGAGTCCAGGGCCCAGTCCTGGCCATTCTAGGGGAACCAGACCAGTGGTCAGTGC
This sequence comes from Sorex fumeus, assembly GCF_029834395.1. Lineage (NCBI taxonomy): Eukaryota > Metazoa > Chordata > Mammalia > Eulipotyphla > Soricidae > Sorex > Sorex fumeus. Next base: position 32,064,725 of record NW_026606108.1, on the reverse strand, counting down.
TAGGATATGAGGATACGGTGTTGCTTGGAACATCAGGGCTGCCTCCGATGCTTGGGAGTCTCTAGGACCACACCCAACAGTGCTTGGGGGGCCCATCATAATTATTTTCTTAAAGATGTAGTGAACTACACAGCATCACAAAAGAGATACACAGGAGCATACTATGCCTACACAAGTAGCAATATGAGTGTGAGAAACAGACACAGAAGAGTGTATAGTGCATAATTCTACTTCCACACAGTTCAAAATCTGATCAAAGTAATCAAAGGTGAAAGGAGGAAGTGTGACAGTCAAATTTAGGAGGCACTGTTAATTATGATGGGGCATTACAGAGTCTTTTGGTCTTGTGGATGCTATCTAACCCTAGGTGGTATATATTTATGTGTATTTGCATAAAAATACGCATTCTTGAATTTATATGTACACACATGTTGAGCTGTATATTAAGACATGTGTGGTTGGCTGTTCGTAAGTCTATCTTAATGAGCAGGTTTTCATGCAGAAGTTTAAAATGACTGTGGCTGGGGTGGTGAGAGGGATCAACAAGCGGAGCACATGCTTCGCATACAGGAGGCCTGGATTTGATTCCCAGCATCGCTTTCTGCCCTGAGCACCACTGGGAGAACCTCCCAGCATAAAGCCAGGAGGATCCTCAGTACACCTGGTGTGACCCCAAAAGTAAAACAAATACAAAACATAAAAACCAACAACCTTAATGAACTGAAATGACCCTGACTGTCCAGGCCACCCCATGCTTGTTCCCCAGGTCTGTGAGGTTCAGCCAGAGCTGCTGGCCCTCGGACGTGAGGTGAGTTCACTTTTGTACTTAAAGTTCATGGGCTGGAATGATAGCACACCTCGAGGGTAGGGCGGTTTCCCTTGCACGAGGCAGACCCGGGTTTGATTCCTCTGTCCCTCTCGGAGAGCCTGGCAAGCTACTGATAGTATTCTGTCCACAGGGCAGAGCCTGGCAAGCTCCATGTGGCGTATTCGATATGCCAAAAACAGTAACAAGAAGTCTCACCTCATGTTCCTGGAGCGAGCAGATGCCATTGGGCTACACTAAATGGGACAGGGACAAATGGAGACGTTACTGGTACCCGCTCAAGCATATCAATGGACAACAGAATGACAGTGCTACAGTGCTACTTAGAGTTCACAGGTAGGATTATATCAGCTACTGGCCACACCCTTTTCCCACTCATTATTAGTCTTCCTTTTTTTCTGTCTACCAACTTGCTCTCGCTACGTTTGTCCCAAGAACAGAAGAGAGTTTTCTGGTGATTTATGGGTTATGGCCTTTGAGGCTGGAGCAGTAAACTGAAGGTCATTCACTTTGTTTGCTTGGGGGTGGGGGATTTCTCTAGTGGTTCTGGGATCCTCCAGATTCCTGGGATCAAACACGGGACTGCACACACAGCTGCTTATGTGCGAACCTTTTGATCTACGTCCCCAGACCGTGAGATTACTTCTCTTTTTAGACCCATCTTACTAAGATCACACCACCCACTCTGGCTTGAGACCACATTATTAGCCTCTCTCTTTTTTAAATTTAATTCTTCCTTTTCTTTTCTTTTCTTCTCCCGGTTTTTGGGCCACACCTGAGGGTGCTAGGGCTTACTCCTGGCTCTGCTCTCAGGGATCACTCCTAGCAGGGTGGAGGACCATATGTGGTGCTGCAGAATCCAACTCGGGTTGTCTATGTGCAAAGCAAACACCTTATCCACTGTACTGTTTCTCTAGCCCTATCCTTCCCTTTTAAATTTTAATTAATTTAATTGTTGGGCTTTGGATCTCACCTGTTAGTGCTCAGGGCTTACTCCTGGTTCTGTGCTCAGGCATCATGCCTAGCAGACTCAGGGAATCATATGTAGTATTGGTGATCAAACCCTGGTCAGGTATAAGGCAAGTGCCTTACTGGCTCTGTTATCTCACAGGCTCCACCCTTTATTTTTAAAAATTTATTTATTTGGAGCAATAGCGCGTGGAGAGTGGTCTCAGCACAGTGGTGGCTGGTTCTGGAGGTCTTCGGCTGCCGGAGCCCTGGTCGGGGCTGGGAGGGAAACTCAACCCGCTCCCCTCCAAGGGGCCCCGGTAAGGACAGCCAGGAGCGGGGGCAGGAGACTCTGCGCTGTTCTCTTCTGGGAGCTGGGTTTTATAGTCTCTGAGTCTTGGTCGCTGATGGGATTACACGGTGCCAGGGGGCCAGTTGGTGTGTGTGACCCCTGCCTACTGGAATTTGAAGGATCTGGGTAGAGGATGCTCAGCCCCGATCCGAGCAGGCTTGGAGATCTCAGCCCCGGGACCCGCATGCCTTTGTTCCTCTGCCGGTACCTTCATGTGTGTGGAGAGTGTCGTGCATGGTGGTGGCTGGTTCTGGAGGTCTTCGGCTGCCGGAGCCCTGGTCGGGGCGGGGAGGGAAACTCAACCCGCTCTCCTCCAAGGGGTCCTGGCGAGGACAGCCAGGCCCAGGGGCAGGAGACTCTGCCACATGCATGAAGGTACCGGCAGAGAAACAAAGGCATGCGGGTCCCAGGGCTGAGATCTCCAAGCCTGCTCGGATTGGGGCTGAGCATCCTCCACCCAGATCCTCCAAATTCCAGGCAGGGGTCACACTCAGCAACTGGCCCCCTGGCACCGTGTAATCCCATCAGCGGCCAAGATGCAAAGACTATAAAACCCAGCTCCTGGAAGAGAACAACGCAGAGTTTCCTGCCCCCGCGCCTGACTGTCCTCGCCAGGGCCCCTTGGAGGGGAGCGGGTTGAGTTTCCCTCCCCGCCCTGACCAGGGCTCCGGCAGCCGAAGACCTCCAGAACCAACCACCACCATGCTGAGACCACTCTCCACACGCATGAAGGTACTGGCAGAGGAACAAAGGCATGCAGGTCCTGGGGCTGAGATCTCCAAGCCTGCTCAGATCGGGGCTGAGCATCCTCCCCAGATCCTCCAAATTCCAGTAGGCAGGGGTCACACCCACCAACTGGCCCCCTGGCGCCGTGTAATCCCATCAGCGGCCAAGACTCAGAGACTATAAAACCTAGCTCCTGGAACCGCGCGGCCACATTTGCGGCCGTGCGACATCTTATTATGACATCTTATTATTCCATTCCTACTTTGGACAAACTGGCAGGCTACCGAATGTAACCTGCCCACATGGCAGAGTTTGGCAAACTCCCCGGTGGTGTACCCACCCAATATGCCAAATACCAGTAACAATGATGGGTCTCATTCTCCTAACTCTGAAAGAGCCTTGAATATGGCACTTTTTTAAAAATCTCAGGGCTAGGATGAAGGAGACGTTACTGGGGTCTGCTCGAGGCAATCGACGAATAACAGGATGGTCGTGATCGTGATCGAAGCAATAGCACAGCGGGTAGGGCTGCATTTCCCACCACTAGAGGTTCTTGCACTGGAGTCATTCCTTATGGCCTGGAAAACATCACTATCTGCCCAGCAGCACCATTAGGTGACTTCGGACAAGTGTCAGGCAAACCCTTGGCAGTTTGGAGTGGTACAGCACAGACTGTAACGGCCCCTGGGAGCTTTCTGAGCAAGGCAGGAACTGCTTCTATAACTGGTGTTCCACCGTGCAACACATGCGTCCTCTAGTGGCCATCCTTATTTTTACAGCTGCAACTTGCAGGACGGGAAGGATGGGAACAACTTTCAAAGTTCAGCATGTTCCCAGGGACATGGATTAGCTCGTGTCTTGGGATGTAGTACAACAACAACAACAAAAAATCCGAGGTCTGGAGAGATAGTACAGGGGTTAAGGTTGTTTGTATTTGGATGATCCGATCCCTAGCACTGGGTATGATCCCCAGAGCACAGAGCTAGGAGTAAGTCCTGAGAACTGCTGGGTGTGGTGCCTCACAAAACAACAAACAGAAGAACCAAATCTCAGGTCTGTCAAGGGCTGGAGGTCAGTGGCATGCAGCTGTTGAGGTTAGAGCACTGCTTGTGCCCCCACCACGGAGGAGGGTGTGTTTGGCGGAGCCGACCGAGGCCCGCCTTTCAGTCGGGGATGAGTAAGCAGGTCACCTCTGCTTCCCTTGAGATGTGTCCTGCAGATGAAGGAGGTGAACATCTTCCTGATTTGGAGCCTCAACTAGCTGGGCAGGGTCAGAGATAAGTCAGATTCTGGTTCAAACTCAACATTAGGTCAAAGTCAAGGTAGCGTAGCATAAGCCTGACATAAGCTGGGCCTGGATCCAGTTCTTGGTCCCCCAAACATCAGGGTGGCCGGGTGATGCCCATCAGGATGCTAAGACTGCACCAATGCTTCATGGAGAATCACTGGGTACAGGGGGGAGGTGTCCCTCCCTCAAAAAATAAAGACAAACAATAAAAACATAGGGGAGCAATATTAGTGGGAAGGATGTTTGTCTTGCATGTGGCCAAACTGGTTTCGATCCCTGACACCCCTTATGTTCCCCCAAGTTCCACCAGAACTGATCCTTGAGTACAGAGCCAGGAGGAGTAAGCCCTGAGCTCCACTTAGTGTGTCCTTCCCCTCCCCCAACAAACAAACAAAATAAACAAAGATGACTAAGCTTCTCACAGTCTTACAAAAATGTTTGATACAGAAAGAACATGTGAAAAAACTAAATAAGGGTTATACTAAATGTTGACAAATGTAATAACACTATGTCTTGAAAGTTCATCTGTTGCAGCTCAGCCCTGGTTTTTTTGTTTATTTTTTTGTTTGTTTGTTTGTTTTTTGGATGGTGATCCCAAGCTGTGCTCAGTTGGTCTAGGGATCCCACTCTGATAGCCAGGCCTGCTGTTGAATGCAAGGTCCGGTGGTATTGGGGCTACCCAGGCCACCCGATATGACTGGGGGCTTTCAGAGCCACATCTGGTGACACTCAGGGGCCTGAGAGGCTGCACCCTGCCTGCTCGGGGGTAACCATGTGGTGCTAAGAATCAAACCTGAGTCCGCATTCTTTAACCACTGTTCTGTCTCCCAGTCCCTAGGCTGTGTTTGTGTTCATACTGGGTGATTTCATTGTTTTTCAACTTTACTGTAGTGTGGAAGTCACATTCCTGGAAATCGAGGTGTGATACTTTGGTGATGTAGAGCTGCTATAGCAAGTACGCTGCCCAGTCAGCATCTGTCCAGGTAATGACAGTGACCCCACTGTAAGTCAAGGGGGATTTGTTTGTTTGTTTGGGACAGCCACACCCTGCAGTTCTCAGGGCATATTCAGGAATCACTTTCAGTGGTACTTGGGGAACCATCAGGGATGACAGGGATCAAACCTGGGTTGTCTTCATGCAAGGAAAGCACTTTACTGCTCAAAAATCCCGCTGGCCCAAGTCAAATAAGGTCTGTAGCACTGTAGCACTGTCCTCCTGTTGTTCATCAATTTGCTTGAGGAGGCACCAGTAACATCTCTATTGTGAGACTTGTTGTTACTGTTTTTGGCATATCAAATACATCACAGGCAGCTTGCCAGGCTTTGCTGTGTGGGCTGAATACTCTCGGTAGCTTGCCGGGCTCTACAAGAGGGGCAGAAGAATCGAACCCGGGTCGGCCGGATGCAAGGCAAATGCCCTACCTGCTATGCTATATCTGTAACGTGCCTGAATAACATGGATCAGGCCAGTAAAGAGGTCAGAGTGCTGAGTGCATACTTGGCATGTGGAAGCCCAGGTTTTATCCCTGGTCAACCAAGCTCCACTGGGTTTTACCCCCACCCTCACTCCAGCCCCCAGAATATGAAGCACATTTAAAAGTAGGAGAGGGCCCGTCCCTCTCCAAGGGAACTAGCCCCAGAAGCGGAAAACCTCCATAATTCAATCACTGCCATGCTCACAGTTGCTCTCCACACACTCGGGCAGAGCCTCACCCATGAGCAAACCTATTCCTGGACATCTCATACCTCATACCACTCATACTCAAAAAGTAGCGCACCACACTTGATGGGGTTTAAAGTAGAAAGCAACCAACCTTAGAGGGAAATATATTTTTACATATATATACTAATATATATGTGTATATTCACACAAGGTTCAACTTTTAACAGCATATTAGTAATCTCTTATAGAAGAGCTCAATGGCCCCTGGGTGAAATACAACAATCTTCAAATACTCTCCCCTAAGGAAAGTTTTTTGGAGCATTTTTAGTGGTTTATTCATAACAAACAATACAAAATAAATTATTTCGGTTCTGCTTTGGGGCAGGGGTTGGGATTCGGGATGGAAACATCTGAAATATGATGATGGGAAGGTGTAATGGTGGTGGGATTGGTGTTCAGATAATAAACGAAATCAAATATTGTGAGCAACTTTATAAGTATAAAATAAAATTTAAAAAAAAAGATAAAAATAGGAGAGGGAGCTGAGTACCAGTGAAAGGAAGGGTAGGGTTAGTATGTTAGTATGGGAATTTTGCATGAGGGAACTTCTGTTAGGGAATAATGCCATGAAAAGGATTTGGAGGAATTCACTGCCGGTGAGAATTGTGTCTGGTTTGACCTGGTAGAAACAATACGGAGGGTTCTCAGTAAATTTAAAATTGAGCTGCTTTGGGTTATGTAAACCCCATGAGAGAAAAACTATTCATTCAAAAGGTCGTAAGCACACAGCTCTTCATGGCAAGACTCAGTAAAAGAGCTAAGATATGTAATCAACCTAGAGATTCAACAGCAGATCAGTGGATCATGAAGATGTTTGTAATATAAACGGTGTATATATACTACTCAGCTATGAGAGATGATGAATTCATGCAATTTGCCACAGCCTGAAAGAGAACTGGAAAATACTGTGTTAACTGGAGAAAGAGAGAGGAAGGATGAACACAGGATGATATCACTTATATGCGGGTATTTCAGAGAAACTGTTTGAGGAAATGCAATGTTTTCAAGGAGAGATGTTTGGATCCATGGACCCAGAGTATAGAGAGGGAAGAAGGATAGGGAGAGAAGAGGTAGATGAGACGAAAATGGGGCAGAGTTAAAGGGATCTCAGGTCCATCAGTGGTATTAAAAAGGAATGACGGAGCTAACTACCCAAACCACAGAGTTAGTAACACTGAAACTCCAAGACTCAAACTTTAATAACAAGATTTGAAAGGTGCCTGTCAAGATGGGAGGTGGGGAGTGGGGGACGGGTGTAGGAGAGAGAATCCGGAAACACTGGTGGAGGGATTGGTGATGGAACACTGTACATCAAAAGCCCCACTGTGAATAACTTTGTGATTCCCGGTGCTTTAGTACCGCACTGTCCTCCCGTTGTTCATCGATTTGCTCGAGAAGGCCCAGGAACGTCTGCATTTTGAGACTTGTTGGTCCTGTGTTTGGTCTATCGAATATGTCATGGCTAGCTTGCCGGGCTTGGCTGTGAGGGGGGATACTCTCGGTAGCTTGCCAAGCTCTCTCCGAGAGGGGCAGAGGAATTGAATCTGGCTTGGCAGGGAGGGCTGCGCACAAGGCCAACGCCCTACTACTGTGCTATCGCTCCAGCCTCCAAACCCTCCAAATCCTTTTCATGACATGATTCCCTCACTTCCTTCATTAAGTGGGCGGGCCCCTCACCACTGATGAGTCCCGCTGTCGAGGAAACCAGACCCATGATTAGCACTCCAGGCCTCTGGGCACCAGGAAGGCTGTGCTCGGGGGCGTGCCTGGTAGGTCTATCCTGTAAGTTCTTTGCTGCAAGCATTTTTGCTGCATAACTCATCAGACAGAAGGCAGTTTTTCCATAAAAGATCAAATAACTAGTTGACATTTGGTTTCAACTCACAAGTACTCCCATTTTTTGTGTAATATAAATCTTTGTCCTCATAACAGTCTGTAAAGTAGTAATTAGATGTGGTGATTTTAAACAGTGGGTGCTAATGGTGATGTGTATACTGAAAATATAGGAATTAGCACCAAAGTGGGTTGGGTGCTTGCCTGGCACATGGCAGACCTGGGGTTCAGTTCCCAGCACTCCATATGGTACCCCTGAGCACCACAAGGCATGCCCCTGAAGCAAAACAAAAAAAGGAAAGAAAATACAGGGATCTTGGAGTTATTGAGGAGCTGTTGTCCCCATCCTGTCACTGCAGAAACTGAAGTGATGTCGGTGGGCCCCACAGGTGGCTCATGTGAAGTGGGGAGGAGAAAGACGGTCACTTTCGCCTGATCCGCCTCTGCCACCTGGAACCCAGGTTCTTGTCTTGCCTCACAGAAAAGAATTTTAGGATTAGAAAGGCAGTAAAATTACAATTTTTATTTAGAGGTTTTGAAGGGAAGGAGGGAGAGAAAGTGGGAGAGAGTGAAGAGTAACATGCTCAAGAGAGAATCTGGGCTTCTCCAAGGGCAGGGAGAGCCCCTATATACATCCCAGCATTAGGCGTGAAACCATAAAAGTACACCTCTAAAGAGGGGAGATGCAGGTGCTCGGGCACCGCATGTACTCGGCCATGTGGGCGCAAGCAGCACATGGGCTTGGGCAGCATATGCCTGCTCTTCCTTTGTTCAAGGTGGCCTTTATAGGGTTTCTCCAACCTGCCTCTTTGTGGGGCTTCTACCTAGGTTAAAGTTCGATGCTAAGGAGGTTGTCAGGAGGGTAGAGTTGGGAGTGGTGATGGTCTTCTTTGAAGTTCCTTTCCTGGCCTTTAGTTCCTGGATGGAGTTTCTATGGGAGCAGGGTTCAGCCTCCTTCGGGTCTGTTAGGGACTGGCACCAGTTGTCCATGAGGGCAGTGCTATTACTTCCCAGGAAATTTACTTGCATTGCCTTGGAAGGGGGCCTTCCCTATCTGCCTGCCTGCCTACATCAAAAGGAGCCGGGCATGGTGGAGAGCTGGAAAGAGGCAGGTTTTCTGGAGGCAGCTCTGCCTGTGTTTACACTCATCATCGTAAAAGCAATAAATTTCATTTAATGCTTAACAAAGAAAAACCCCGTGGTGCTAAACCTCACTGGAAATATGAAGTATGAAGGCATAAAACCAGATTGAATACTCTACAAGAACATGATTACATATCAGTTTGCAAAATCCTCTCGTGAGCACAGTTTTCTAACTGGTCAAGACCAGCACATTAGGTTGAAAAACTGTAATTCTTAAACAATCATGTAAATCCAGAGTAGAGCAACATTTGATTCACAAAAATTTAATTTGCTTTAATTTCCTTATTTCATGGAACCTCTTTCACTATCTATTTGAGCAGTAATGCCCCATGTGTAAACCACACTTTATGGACTAGATGCATTATTGTTAGTGACCAGAGTGGTATTAGAAGTGGCAAATTGAATCATTTAATATCATTGCTTAAGAGCATCTAGGAAAGAGGGAGAGAGAGAGAGAGAGAGAGAGAGAGAGAGAGAGAGAGAGAGAGAGAGAGAGAGAGAGAGAGAGTGATATTTTTCCTGGTCACAGTTAATAAGACTCATGGCTAAATTTTCATTAAAAAGGCAAAAACATTCTTTTTTATAAGTGTTTTAGGTTTGGGGGTTTTGGAGTCACATCGGGTGATGTGCAAGAGTTATTCCTGTTCTGTGCTCAGGAATTAATCCTGGCGAGCCCAAACTATATAGAATAACAGTGATTGAACCTAGGTCTGTCATGAGCAAAGTAAGCACCCTACTCACTTTCTTATTGCTCTGCTTCAATAAAAGAAAAAAAACATTCTTAACAATTTTGTGTTAATGAAGAACTGCTGAGAAAGAGAATTATAAATCCTGGCACATATGGCCTTAATCATCTCAAGATGAACTTTGTGGCCTATGTAATTCACTTCTCTGTTCTTGTCTATGCTCTTTTTTTTTCTTTCTGAAAATTAAAACACAAAAGTAAGAAGAAAGAAAGATAGAGAAAGAAAGAAAGAAAAGAAAGAAAAAGAACCAGCACATTACTTTTTGGTCTCTTAGCTCACTTACACAGTTCAGCTCATTCTCTGATGCAGGCTTTACCGAATGTACTATGTTTATACTGGAGGCTCAAGAGGAATGAAGCTCCCCCTGCCCTCCCCAATAGACATGGTTACCTGCTACCTGGTGAATGTCGTTTCCAAACACTGGGATCCATATTTGTCACTGCATTTTGTCCTGCCTTGTGAAATGCTCTCCTCTGGGCACTTTCTTTTGTGTCCAATGATTCATGTTCCAAGTTCTACGGAAAATGCAGGTTCAACTCTGTATCTCTGAGGCCTCTTTTTCCTTCAGTATAGCATGTGATATTTTTGTTTGTTTTGGGGGGCTGTGGGAAACCCACTAGGGAGTCATCTGGCCATTCTCAGGAGGCCAGTAGGCGCCAGGGTCCTGGCAGTCCCTTGAACAGTTTCTCTATGGGTTGTAGCTTGTTTTGAAATGAGGTGCCCTGGACTCTTGGGACAGACCATTATCTCCCACCAGCTTGTAACATTGTCATATTACAATCCATAATGTTGCTAAAAGACTCTTTCACCCAGACTTGAAGCCAAACTATTAAATTTTCTCTTTTACAACAATAAGGTCTGATGGCCAAGAGCCCTGCAGAGAAAACACGGTGGCAAAGATTTTAATAGGTTGCTACCTGGAGTAACGGAGCTGCTCACTCTTTCTGTGCTGTGCTGCCTACAGGCTGCCATGGGTCCTCTTAGCAGGGCCTGTCCCAGGCGACAGGTGGAGGGAAGCGTAGTGAAGAGACCTCATTCTGGATGAGACACATGCAGCGTCTCACCTGCTCAGGATGCTGAGAGGAGCAGAACTTCAGTAAGTATCTGCAGAATGAGCAGGAGGGTGAAGGGGAACTTAACTGCTTTCCTGGTTCTTTTTTTTCAGGGCTTACTCTTGGCTCTGCGCTCAGGGATCACTCCCGACAGTGCACAGGGATTGAAGGCATATGGGCCTGATTCTTAAGCCCATCTCCTCTCCCTGTACATACTGAGCCCCCCATCTGCCATCTAAGCCCTGTGCTGTATACGAGCTCTACGCTGTGTTCTCTGTCACCTCCACAATCCCCTCAGTCTCTGCTTCCCTGTGGCAGGCAGCTGGGGTGCTCTTCCTAAACCCCCCAGTCGGCTCTAGCTCCTCCTTGGCAGACCCTCGAGTGGCTGCTCTGTGCCTTCAGCATTACATCCACATTCCCTTTTGGGACCCAGGAGGTTTGTGTTCTGCTCTGTGAACTCCTGCAGCCTCAAGTTTTGCCATCTCCCCTGACGTCAACTCATTTTGTCAAGGGCTGAAAAATAGCAGACCCCTGCACTTTCAGTGCCCCTATGCCCTGCCCTCTGCGGATACTGTTGCCATGACCAGGAAGGACAGAGATGTTCACTGGCATAGTATTTAATTGTGGTACTCTTCGGGGTCACCACACTGGACTGTGGTGCATCTGGAAATCACTCGTGACGCCTGCAGGCAGCAGCACCAGATGGACCGCACAGCCTCCAGCCTGCGAGGCAGGCGATTGGCCATCGAGCCGCCTCCAGGCCTCTTGACCACTCATCTTTTTCTTTTTTTTTTCTTAAATTTTTATTAGTGAAACACCATGAGGTACAGTTGTAGACTTACAGATTTTTGTGCTTGGGTTTCAGTTATACAGTGAGCGAATACCCATCCCTCTACCAGTGCCCATTCTCCACCACCACTGATCCCAGTATCCCTCCCACCTCCCATCCCCCCATCCCACCCTACCTCTGTGGCAGGGCATTCCCTTTTGTTATCTCTCTCCTTTTGAGAGCTGTGGTTTGCAAAAGAGACATTGAGTAGCAATCATGTTCAGTCTATAGTCTACTCTCATCACACATCTCCCATCCTGAGAGGAGGTTCTGCTCATCCTTTTCAAACTGTAGCAAAGACAGATACCCAAGGGCTCTCCTCAGCCTCCCCTCATGCTTAGCCCCAGGCCCTACCCAGCCCCACCTTGAGTAAGGCTGAAGGAGGAGGACTGGCAGCTGTGCTTAATAATAGTAATTTTTTAAAGCATGCTTTACACTGTGTGCTTCAAAATACCCGGTTTTCTAAGTACCATACTTAACTGACTCCTGGCCCGCCCCTAAGTTTTTCACTTTCCCAAGATGGAAGGGGAAGGTGGCGAGAGAGGGGAGTCACAGTCCCGCCAGTGTCTCTGTCCCAGACCTGCTGGGTAATTACAGCTTGGCTGGGACGCCTGTCTCTGTCCCGTAATCACAGCCCTTCTGGTGCTGGCTCTGCAACCTTGGGTGGCAGGGATCCATAGGGAGAGAGCTGGGAGGGGACTTGTAGCCATCTCTTAGGGTTTGTCTTGCTTCTTTTGTACAACAGTGTGCTCACGGATTTGGAGGTGTATTCAGGATCTCTGAGTTTTCTGTCAGTTTTCCTTTCTCCAGATCTTGACCACCTGGGAAGTTCTGTTTCTGGCCACCAGGGGGCCTCACTCAGTCTGCAGTGCCCGCGGCTCTGTGGGGAGGGTTGAATTCAGGCTCTACTCAATCAGGACACTGTCTCCTTAAAACCCTGGGGGACTGGGAATGGGGTGGGGTTACAGTGGGCATGTCACTTGCCTTGACTGTGACAGATCTGAGCTTGGTCGCAGAAACCCTATATGGTCCCCTAAGCCTGCCAGGAGTGACTTTTTTTTTTTTTAATGAATCACTGTGAGAAACAGTTACAGACTTACAAACTTTCGTGATTCAGTCATGCAATGATGGAGTACCCATCCCTCCACCAGTGCCCATTCTCCACCACCAATGTTCCCAGTATCCCTCCTGCCACCCCCTCCCCACCCCTCCATCCCCCACCTCTGTGGCAGGCACATTCCCTTTCACTCTCTCTCCTTTTGAGTATTATGGTTTGCAATACAAGTACTAAGTGGCCATCATGTTTGGTCCATAGTCTGGGAGTGACTTCTGAGTGACTTCCGAGTGCAGAGCCAGGAGTAAGCCCTGAGCACAGCTGGATGTGCCCCCGGCCAGTACCCCCTGTCTCTTCACCAAAAACAAACCAAAAAACAAACAAAAATCCACCCCACCAGAAATCCCAGAAGGGAGTATAGGCCCAGCATCCAGTGAACAGCTCTGTGAGGAGGATACAGAGGTGTGGCAGCTGAGGAGACTGCTCTGCCACACCGCTTGGCCCAGGCTCTTGGCTCTGGGGGATTCTATGGCAGGATCAGTATTCATGGGCCAGTGCTGGCAGGGCCTTCATAGGTCACCACTGGGACCTTCGTGGCCAAGCAGTAGCGCTCACTCCCCTCCACTTCCCCAGGACAGGAAGCACAGATGAGTGGAGAAACGGGGGCATACAGGCTAAGGAAGACCCTGTTTGGGGGAACACCCTATCTGTTCTCCACATACCCAATTATCTAACTCCCCAACACAGGTGATTTTTGCAGGGGCCACAGCAGGCAGTGCTCGGGGCTTACTTCTGTCTCAGTGCTCAGGGATCATTTCTGGTGGGACTCAGAGGGTCATATGGGGTGCCAGGGATCAAACCTGGGTTAGGCACGTGCAAGGCAAATGCCCCACCCACTGTTCTATTGTTCTGTCTGCCCAGCGCTCTGGTGTTTTGCCAGTCCTTCTGCAGGTCCTTTCCTAGGGATGGGCATGATGGCTGCACGTCTAGCCTACTTGAAGGACCACTGGTCGGGGATGTCATGGAGAGTCAGCCTGGGGAGTGACACGTTCATATGGCAATGCCTCTGGCGCACTGTGATCCAAAGTGGGGTGTATTCCAGAGCCTGAGGCTGACAGGGGTCTCTAAGGCTGGGGCAAGGTGGGCAGCCCCTCCTGCCAGAACCTTTACTGTGTGGAAGGTGTTGGGTCTTCCCTCCTGGTCTAGGTTGCTTTGCTGGCCAGTTTTCTGCTGGGGTTTCACCCCTTGGAACTTGAGGTTTCCTGAATCAGCTGTCAGCCTCAGCTGGTGTGTTCTTGTGGTGTTGGAGCTTGGTGGGCATCAAGAAGCCACCAAGGGAGGTGGGACTTAGCTCCCACAGCTGAGACAGGGGTGTGACACAGCTGTTCCACATGCTGATATGGTGCCTGTGTTCAGTGAGGGTTACTGGGGGCCATGGTGGTGGTGGTGGTGGTGGTGGTGGTAGTGTGTGTGTGTGTGTGTGTGTGTGTGTGTGTGTGTGTGTAAACACTCATGTGTTTATTTTCTCTACTTTCTATCCAGGTCCTGGCGGCCAGACCTTATGCTGAAGACACAAGGTGATCAGGCCAGAGCAGCCCCAAATGCTCAGCAAGACAAAGTGGGGAAGGTGTAGACACGAGTGAGTTCTGGTCGCGATCCTGAAACTCCTCTCCAAGTAGTTATGGTGCTATGGTAGAGACCTGGCTCACACTGGGCCCAAAGAAAGGTTTTGAAGGAAACAACTTTTGGGGAAAGGAGCGTTCCTGGCAGAAAGCAGGGAAAGACAAAGGCAGAGGTCGGGGCTGACACATGTCTGGGCTGACTAGAGCATCCAGTTGCTTGCTTTCAGTATTTCTGCCCCTTCCCGTCCTTATGCTGCTGTTGTTGCGTGTCCAGATGTCACACTGGGCTAGTTGTGGTGCTGTGATGCTCGTCTGGGACCACGCTCTCCTTTCGTTGTGTTACTCACATTCAGTCTGGTTGTACAACTTATTAGGACTGCAGCGCTGCTCCTCTGCTTGCTGGGAGTTGCACGTTTGGCCTTGGAGAGCTCATACATCTTCTAGTTTCTGTGCTTGCCAAGGGTCACACAATTCAGCTGTGGCATTTGCATACACGTAGTTAAGCTCTGGAGGTCAGACCTACTCGGTTAAGATCCCAGACAATAATGCTGCCAGGACAGAGCATGGCGTATGTCAGCAGCACTCAGGATCGAACTCATTGTCTCACAGCAAGCACCTTACCTGCTGTATGATCTTTCTGGCCCCCCAGTCTCCCTCGCGGTTTTGCCAGGCCTTATTCAGACACTAGATTGTAACCCTAGGGATGGGCGTGATCATTCACTGGGTAATTCACAGGGTCTCTGGAACATCCAGTTTGAGACAGTACCTGTTAGCAGTCATGAGAGTTGGATAAAGGGAACTGGCATCTCTGGTTTATCCTCTGAGCAATGAAACACTCTTGAGGGGCATTTAGGCACAACATGGTCTGAGTCTCCTGGTTAAAATATCCTGTTGGAGAGTTAAAGATAGAGGGGGCTGAGTGAAGCTGTGGGCCGCGATGGATCATCCAGTGGAGAGAGGGCCATATCTGGGTTGTGGTAGTGGAATGGGGCAAAGTTTGTGGGTTGGGAGTGATCAGGTAAGAACCACAGGGGAGAATGTGGTGGAGAAGAAAGTGGAAGTGATTTCCCCAAAGACACAGGTAATGCTATACCATAAGCAGTTTAGGTGGTGTGGGGGAGTGCACGGGGACACAGTAA
This sequence comes from Sorex fumeus, assembly GCF_029834395.1. NCBI lineage: Eukaryota > Metazoa > Chordata > Mammalia > Eulipotyphla > Soricidae > Sorex > Sorex fumeus. The sequence goes on along the minus strand of NW_026606108.1, from coordinate 32,049,444 downwards.
GTTCACCTCCCAAGTAGACACACAGGAAAGGCCATACAGTTTTGGAAAAGCCAGAGCCAATGATTCAGAACTGAGAGCCGTGGATTTACATGAGCCCATGGCCATGGATTTATATGAATGTGACTTTATTGGAAGAGAGGAGACTACAAATCCAATTAAGGACTGTGAGATGAGATCAGCCTGATTCCCTGGATGGGTCCTAAACCTGCTATTAAAAGAGTCAGAAGAGAAAAAGGTGCAGATGTAGAAGAGAAGACCGTGGAAGATGGGTCCAGGTTGGAGGGATGCAACAAGCCAGGAAACACCAGGAACCACTGAGAGCTGGAAGAGGCTTGGGAGAGTTTTCCCCACAGCCTTCAGAGAGTGCCTGGTCTGTTAGCACCTTTGTTTCGCATTTCTAGCCTTTACAACTGTGACAGAAGATGTGTCTGAATTTTTCACACCTCATTTGTACAAATTTGGTTTGGCAGCTCTAGGAAATATCATAGTTTCCTTTTTGATTCCATTGGGATGGAATCAGAAGCTGCCTCATGCTAAGGGAAACTGAGGCCACGGAGGATGCTAAGCCAGACATGGGCTCTTCTGGATGAGATTAAGTAGGTTAAGAATATAAGAATGAGTGAATGAGTGAATGGCTTCTTCCTGCAAGGCAAGGGGCCATGGAGACCAAGGAAATGATCTGGCTTTCAGCGAACCCTGGCCCTGCTCAGGGCCTGGCATTCCCAGGAAGGCATCTGGCAGCTGATGGGGCCCTGAGCTTCCAGGCCCTACAATGCTGTGGGTTTCCCATCTCCACAATGAGTTCTATATATATATATATATATATATGTTTCTTTGAAAATATGCTAATTTTTATTGATATTCTGTAATTTACAATGCTATTAATGATGCTTTCTCATGCACATAATTCCAATACCACGTCCATCACCAGTGTACCCCCTCTCTCTTTCTCAAAGACCTTAAGTACCATCTCTCACAGGTTCCTCTGTTCCCCCTCCCCCCCAAATTAATTGTGTGGATCAGTTCTTCCATTATGTTTCCTTTGGATCCTTTTTGCTACTTTGCTGTGTATCTTTAAGTCCCATATATTAGAGAGATTCTATGTCTATCCCTTTCCTTCTGACTTCACTCAGCATAATATCCTCTAGTTCCATCTTTGTTGCTGCGAATTGCATGATTTTGTTCTCTCTTAAAGCTGCATGAGTCTGCAAATATTTACTGAGCCCTGTTCTATGGAGAAACTGAGAATAGGATGGTGGATAAAAACACACATAGTTTACATACTCGTGCAGCTGCCAGGCAGGTGGAGGGTCAGATATTAAGCAATCCCAACCTCATTTTATTATATTGACTGTGGCAAGCATTACAAAGCAGGTATGAGGAACTATCATAGGAAGATTTGACCTGGTCAGGGAAATGCAGAAAATCCCAGCTAAGGGGATCTGAAGAATTCAACTGGGAAGGAGGAACAATGTTCAGGCAGAAAAAACAGGAAAATACAAGGATAGAGGTGGGGTGGTGAGGGACAGTGTCCAATTAGAGGACATGGAGGGAAGACTGTGTGGTTAGAGAAGTGTGGGGTGGGGGTTGGCCCTTGTGGGATCTGACAGGCCAATTTAGACCCATGCAATTTACAAAGGTGGGGGTGATGGACACAGAGCTGCCCTTTGAGGCCAAGAGACAGCAGAGTTCAATCCTGGCACCATATATGGCCTCTTGAGTGATCAGGAGTTATTCCTGAGTATAGAGCCAGGATTAAGTTCTGAGAATAGCCAGTAAAGATCGCGTCCTTCCCCCGCCCCCACCAAACCAAACCATAAATCAGCGCTGCCCTTTGAGGAGACCACAGTGGACAGTGGCTGTAGTGTGGAAGAGAGACAGGGAGGAAACAAGAACAGAGTGGGTCGGGGTCAGGAAATGGCTTAAGCAGTAGAGCACACGCTTTGCACCTGTGAGGTTCCTGGGTTTGACCCCTGACACCACATACAGCCCCATATATGTTGAGCCCCAGTTGTTCCACACAGGCCCCTGTGAGTGTTTTCTCCACTGAAGCTGGGACATGGAGGTGCGGAGTGGGGCAGGGGAGAGAGCAGCCACTCAGGGTCACACGTGGAGATCCAAGCAGAGAAGGAGACTTATCTGAACACTGGAGGTCTGGAGCTCAGGGGTCAGACCAAGGGGAGGAGAGAAATCTGTAAGTCATTTGCGCAGAGGAAGGAAAAGAGGCAAAGAAAGCACGGGGACCAGAACTGTTCCCTTCCTGTTCAGGAAGCGGGTAGGGGGATTGAATCCAGGTTCCCAGGTATGCAAGCTGTGTGCTCTACTTCTGACTGCCCTGCCACAACCTCAGGCCAAGTCTGAATAGGGCCACACCTGTCATGGCCTTGTGGGGTGCTCACACTGTACCAGGTGCTTGCTCTGCTGGGGCAGGGAGGGGTCACACCTGGCAGTGCTGGGGGTTAACGGGGTTATGCCCAGTGATACCCAGGGTAGCATGTGGTGCCAGGGTTTGAACTCAGGGCTATACACATGCTAAGTATGCTCTCTTCCTTCTTGCCCCATTACTCGATTTTTATTTTATTATTATTATTATTATTATTTGCTAGCACAACAGGTAGGGCGTTAGCCTTGCATGCAGCCGACCTGGTCAACCCAGGTTTGATTCCTCCGCCCCTCTTGAAGAGCCCAGCAAGCTACTGAGAGTATCTCGCTCGCACGGCAAAACCTGGCAAGCTACCCGTGACGTATTCGATATGCCAAACACAGTAACCAGTCTCACAATGAAGACGTTACTGGGCTCACTCAAGCAAATCAATGAACAATGGAAGGATAGTAGTCAGTAGTCAGTATTTTTTTTTTTGCATCCAGGGGGTCCAACCTTGGGCTTCACACTTGCAAGGCAGACACACTACCACAGAGTCACATCCCCTGTTCCTTGAGTTTGCCTTCCTGTGTTTTGAGGAACTCCAGCCTTTATTGACTAGTGGGGAGGCAGAGAGGGAGATGGGGGTTAGGGCTGGGGCAGGCAAACCAAGGTGAGAAGACCAGATGGTGCAATCAAGGCAAGGGATGTTGGAGGGAAGCAGGTCGAAGGCTGCTGGGTTTTACACACTGCTGGGGGCTGCAGATGAGGACCGGCATGTGGCTATTGAATTCAGAGATTTGGAGGTCAAGGAAACGTAGTAAGACCTGTGTTGGTATTGGGGCCAGAGTGATAATACAGTGGGGAGGGCATTTGCCTTACATGTTATGACTCACCCGGGTTCAATCCCCGGCATCCCATATGGTCCCCTGAACACTGCCAGAAGGATTAGGAGTAATTCCTGAGTGCAGAGCCACGAGCATCACTGGGTGTGACCCAAAAAGCCAAAAAAGAAAAAAAAAAAAGACCTGGTTGGTGTGGGGTGAGCAGAGAGAGGTGAGTTTTCTGAACTTGAACTTGAGAAGAGAACACAGTGGGTGGGTGGAATGAGGGCTTTGTGTCTATAGTGAGACATGAATTTATTTATAGGCCATGGAAGAATTCAGCTAAGAGGGGAGGGTTGAACCTTCAGTAGATGAGCCACAGGACAAGCTCCTGAGAAGAGAGGCTGGGAGGGAGAGGTGGGCAGAGGGAGTTTACTGGGGGGGGGGGGGGGGGGGGTGTAGCAGGCTGTAGCACATGCTGGAAAATTTGTTTAGTTTAAGTCAAACTTTGCTGGTGTCTTATCTCTTACTCTGTACAACTTTCATTTTTTGTTTGGTGGTGGTGGTGGTGGGGTGTATCTTCTGGCTCTACACTCAGGAATTACTCCTGATGGTGCTTGGGGGACCATATGGGATGCCCGGGATCGAACATGGATCAGCTGTATGTATGGTAAATGCCCGAGCCTCTGTACTATCAGTTCGGCTTATGTGTGTAATTCTGTGTGTTTGCTTGGAGGTTCCCTAGCTGAGCTGCTTGCCTGGCTAGTGTGCCACAGGGAATGTCTGTATATGGCCTGGACAGAGGCTGGGAGCCTGCCATTCGGAACCAGCTCCCTGATGAGATTCTCAGACTTTTCCCCTTCATTTATGACCAGGAAGGTTCACAGAGCAGGCGTGGGAACCTCCTGGCCGCCAGGACCTCCTGGGGCTCACTGAAGTCTGTGGCCTCCCTGTCTTCATGCCCTTCCCGCCTCCACAACCAATGAGGTGTCACTGTTCTGAGTAGATGTTGGGCCCTGATGGAAGGATTTGAGTCAACCAGAGGTGGTTATGTGTCCCCCTTGCCCGCCCTAGTCTGACAGGCTTCTACCTCATTAATCCATAGCCAGAAGCACTTTGCTGGGTGCTGGAACGCTGGGAATCCCTCTGGGAGCTGGGGCGGTGGTGGGGCTGGGCGGTGGCATTGCCCCCATGTCCCCAGCCAACGTCACCACCGTCTTGTTATTATTGGAGGTGGCACACCCGGCAGGGCTCAGGGGTCACTCCTGGTGGGGCTCGTGGTGGTGCTCGGATTGAACCCGGGGCATCCACATGCAAGGCCAGTGCCCTGACCCCTCTACACTCCGACACCATCCCTAGTCGTCTTGAGGGGCTTCCCCACTCCCATCCTTTGAAACCCCGATTCCAAGTCCAGGGTGACCCTAGTGTTCTGTGGTCAGACGGTGCTGATCCGGCGGAGGGGGTAGGGGGAGGGTGTGCGTCGAGGCGGGCGCCCGGCAGTGCTTGTGGTAGCCGTCGGGCGGGCGCCCGGACGCCCCCGCTGGCCGGAGAGCCGCGGCCAGAGCTGGGCGCGGGGGCGGCCGCGGGCTGTGTACGTGCTGCGGGCGGTGGGCGGCTCCCGCCCGGCCCCGGCCAGCTCCCGCCTCCCCGCCGGCACAGCCCAGGCCGGCTCGGAGGCCCCCGTGGGTGACGCCCCCAGCCTAGGCTGCTGGGGGCCGCAGAGGGGCGGGAGGGGGGACGTGGCGGCGGCTCAAGGGGGCGGAGCGGCCGCGCGGGGGCGGAGCCGCGGGAGGAGCCGCCGCGTTGGCCCCGCGCCGCAACCGGAGCTTCTGGAAACGCCTGGACAGCGCGTGTCCAGGTGAGCGCCCCCGCTCTGGCCTCCGGGGGTCTCGGGAGACCGGAGGGGTGCGGGCGGGGGTGGGCGCGGGGCTCCGACTGGGGGGAGCGGAGGGGGGGAGGATCGAGGGGCGCAGTGAGAGCCACAGCCCCGCGCCCGCAGCCCCGGTTCCGAGGCGCCCGGGTTCCTGTCCCCGCCGCCCTTCCTGCCGGTCCCCGCGGCCGCCGCACCCTGTCGTGCCCCGGGCAGGGCGGCCTGGCCCCGAGGGCTGCCTGGTGGACGGCGCTGGCCGCTCGCCGTCCGGGAGAGCCCTTGTCCTTTGTAAAAGGGCACGGGGTCGTGGTCCCGCAGGGTTCAGGCTGGTGCCCGCCTAGAGGGGCTATGGGACGAGAACGTTATCCCTCCCTCCCAGGCATCCCTTACAAACTCGGCTTGTCTTGCCTTAGCTGCTGCGCGGAGAACCGTAGTCACGGGCAGAATCCAGCACACAGCCCTGGCTCGGGAGTCCAGAGAAGCCGAGGAACCGAAGATCAGATCCCGAGAGGCCAGACTCTAAACAGCGAGCGTGGTGAGTGCAGGGCTGGGAGGGAGCACCCGACTCTGGGTAGCATAGACCAGAGGGCTTCCAGCATTAGGACATCCCTGAGCTGGAACAAGGGTGATGCAGTCCACTGAAGCCTGTGGGGAAACTGGGAAACAAGACTCACTAGTGGACACAAGGTGATGGGGGACCCTTATCACTCTACCAGAAACCCAAAGCCAGAGGACAGTGTTCTGTGCCCTGGGCGGAAACAGGGCACAGTGACCGCAGACTTGCTCCCGTTTTCTCTGTTCCACTCCCATCCCGGGAGAAGAAGGTGTGGAGGAACATTTGCATCCCTCCAAGTCTGAGAGGTGCCTTAGATGGAGACCCACATCTGTCGCCCTCAGCCAGCTTGCAGGAGATGCTCACCCTGACAGTAAGAGTTGGGGGCTTCGTCACTCTGTAATTTAGGACAGTCCCAAGACTTTTTTTGCAAGCTGCTGCTTCTCAGCTTCCATCACATCTGGGGTGGCAGCTTCCATAGTTTAGTTCTCTGGTAAATGAACCAATATCTGATGCTTTCGTCCCTGGTATGTCTAGGGTGCAGTATCTCACCTTGGACCCAGCCTATCTGTTCACTTCTCCTTTTGTGAAATGTTTTGGCCTTGGATCATCTGGGGCCTTCCTGTTCTCAGAAGGCCAAGCCTATCCACTGTGGCCCAGCCAAGGAAGCCACGTAGCAAGGATGGAGGGAATTGGCAGCGGGCCTCATCCCCAGAGATGCCATAATGGGTCACTCTAGTTCTCTGAGAGTCCAGCAGTCAGACGTAGTGACCACTGGGCAGTGTCTGTGACTTCTTCTATTTTGTTGTGGGCCCTGAAATGGGCAGTTCAGTGCTTACCTTGTCACTGGTTCAGCCTGACCACAGTGAATCTTCTTGTGGTCCTTATTTCTACTGAGTGTATGCCAGGGACTGGAATGAGGGGGAAGGAGAGGAGGTGCCATTGGTAGTTCTCTTCTTGGCCCTGGGTACTTTATAATCCCTGAGATTGCTGTTTTATGCTGGCCACTGGCAGAAGACGGGAGAAGCCCAGAGCCTGAGTATTCATCAGAAGGAAAGAGTATGTGGGTACAGCCCTGAGGAATGAGTGGGGTGAATGATCTGGGGTCTGCTCATTTCCCAAGAGAGCCTTTCTTTTTTTGATTCTGTCCTCCCACATCCCTGGGAGGGTCTGAGGTTGGATACAAGCTCTTGGCTGATTTCTGGCCACGCTGGCCGATAGTGTGCAGAGGATGGTGGGTGTGTCCCTGGCCCCTGGGATCTGTCAAGAGTTTAATTTTATGCAGATGGAGTTGGCAGGAAGTGCTCTGATGCAGGCACGTGCAAGCCCAGACAGAGGCTGGAACAAGAGTGATACTTGGAAAAATTTGTTCAGACCTAGCAATTTAGACTTTTGAAGTGCCCCAGGGTGGTACCCAAACCTACCCTAAGGCAGAGAAGGCTGGTGACTCCTGTGGTTTCTGGCATTTATGGTGGGATGAGGATAGAGGAGAAGAACATTTTCAGAAGGAGCTTAGGGAAATGAAAGGTCTGGACTAGACTTTATGCAGTTCCGGAAGAGAGATTTTTTTTTGATCCAGAGGTGACCTTGCAGGGTGGAGACTGAACCATTTGAGTCATGAATTTTCCAGCTTAGGTTCAGGGGATCTGCCTGAACCTGGTCACTGACCAGCCCCTGCTCTAGACCTGCCAGGAAGTGCTTTCAGGAGTGGAGCCCGCTCAGTACCTGGCATTCCTGTGCCAAGTGAGGCCTTGTTCTTGATGCCTGGTCCTGATGTGAACTGATCAGAGGTACAGAAATACATGAGATCCTATAGTGTTGGTCCAGACTCATATATATATATATTTTTTTTTTGGGGGGCGGGATGGACTGGAGTGGTTGATCAGTAGCTATTCCTGGCTCTTTTTTAGGAGTGACTCCTGGTGATACTCTGGGGCTACTTTGTGGTATCTGGGGATTAAGCTGGGGGATCAAACTGTACAGTTTCTCTGTCTCTGTACTTCCACCTTTTGCTAGAGAATTTTCCTCATGAACTTGAGGATTTTTTTTTGGGGGGGGGGCACAACCTGGTGCTCAAGGTTTACTTTTTTTTTTATGTAGGAGTACTGCTATTTATTCAGCCACTGATTAGGCTGATTGAATTGGGCATGTACTCCACAAGGTTTACTTTTGACTATGCTCTCTGGACCCTAGAGTTGAGGATTGACTCGTCTCAGGGTTTTTCCATGACGGTCAGAGCTGCCTGTCTCTTCTGAATTAATATTTTATTTCTTCTGGGACTCCTATGTCTGGGTATTGGCCATATATTGCCTCAGTTTCTTCTTCATTGTCCTCAAAACTGACCTTCTAACTCCCTAGACATCAGCTGGACAGCAGGCCACTTCAACCCATGGGTCTTCCTTAGTGCCCTTGGTGCTGGTATGAATTGTGCTTGATCTTGGGCTGACCACTGCCATCTCATTGTCACTATAAGGTGGATGGGAAATGGCCTCGCACTGAGAAACTGTCTGCAGAGCTTGTCTGGAGATGTCCTGCTTTGCCGGAGTCTATGGACTCCGGCCAGCTTGTTAAAACGAGGCTTCCAAGAGACCCATCACCTGTCAAAGGTCACAGAGCCAGGAAGTGGTGGTGGAGCTGAGATTTAATTCTGGGGGTGTCTGCCCCCCATGACAGGTGGGCCTTTCCTTTGGGCTGTCCTGCCTGTCTTCTGCTGAGGACAGGAGGGGCCACCCCTGAGCTGGACCACTATGTTGTTGTCTTCTGGATCCATCTGCTGTCCTCCCTCCCTGAGGATGCAGTGAGGGATGTCCACAAGGCAACTTCGTGAATCCATTCAGGATTGTGGGATTGGCCTGGGCGTGGCCCAGGTGGGAGATCCTTATGTTGAAGACTTCACAGATAGTTCTTCTGAGTAGGACCAACTGACAGGAAGAGCTAATGGAAAATGTTTGGGGTTGAGTCTTGTTCTGTACTTGATTTGCTGGAGCATGTCAGGCAACCGGAAATGCTCAGCCTCAGTTAGTTTAGAGATCTGTGTGTGGAGTGGAGATGATAATCTAGGTTACAAAGTTCTGGTGAGGATTAGGTGGTAGAAATGAAAGATTTGGGGGATCATGAATAGTGGTTATCTTAGTTTAGAAAACAGAGCCTGAGGCAGTGCTTAAGTGCTTAATGCTTGACTGGATGGTGCAGAGATGGGATAGCCTGGGTGCGGCCCAGGAAACCTGCGGCAGAGCAGGAAGCTCTGACTAGTGGTGTATTACCAATGGACCAGCCGGCAGGGACACTCGCTGACTGCTCATTCTTGCAGCACTTTTCTGGGCCATCGCCACAGCGTCACAGGCAGTTCCTTGTTGCGAGGCGGGGAGGGATTTTATCTGCTAACCTCCCATTATCTGCTGGCCTCCATTGTCCTTCCTTGGCTGGAGTGGCCTCCTGAGGAATGAGCTTGTCTTCATGCCTACTCCTCTGTCCCCTTTTGTTGGTGTCTAGAAGTGGAGGAGGGTGCCGGAGACTTAGGGCCTCTGTGGTCCCTTCCATTGGGTCTGAGTCAGGACAAGTGGCCACATGCCCTGGAGACAGGGGAAACCCAGAAAGGAGGTGGCGGCAAGTAGGTCCGAAGTGCCCCTTATGTGGTTCCCATTCACAGAGGCTACCCGTCTTTGCCAACAGGTTGACTGGGAACCAACGTGGCCATTGCATGTCTAGTTACCAAAGCAGGAGAGTGGAACACGCTAATCACATGTTCACAGGTGGGACAGCAAGCATGAGGATCCATTTGGAGGAATTTGGCGGTGTGGTACATTATCAAGGAAGGAGCACAGTTTTCCTGTGAGGTCGTAGTTCTGAGCGAAAAGGACACGAAGCCTGACGATCGATTGATTGTTCAATCATTAGAAGATAGGACTGCAGGGGACAGCAAGGAGGGGTCACATGGAGTCAAAAGGGACTTGGAGCTGAGGAGTCCGGACTGTCCGCCCAGGGCAGTAGAGAACCTCTGGGGGACCCACAGTCAACCCTAGAGATGGAGTACGATGTAAAGTGGTGAGGACCAGAGGCCAGATGAAATGAGAGGCCAGTGTAGACAAGATCCAGAGGGGCTGCCGGAGGGATCGGGTGACTGAATGCGGGAATGACTAAGACATGAAAGAGTTGGGACACAGGGCTGGAGCCATAGCACAGTGGGTAGGGCGTTTGCCTTGCACGCAGTCGACCTGGGTTCGATTCCCAGCATCCCATAAAGTCCCCTGAGTACCACCAGGAGTATTTCCAGGAGTAATTCCTGAGTGCATGAGCCAGGAGCAACCCCTGTGCATCGCAGGGTGTGACCCAAAAAGCAAAGCAAAAAAAAAAAAAAAAGAGTTGGGACACCTGCTGCCCCTCCCTGGGTTGAGGGGGGCTGTTTGCTGCTCTGAGCTTTGCTAGCAGTGCCTCTGCTAGCAGTGCCTTTGCTAGCCATGCCTCAGAGCATGGGCAAGACTCCGCTGGGCACTGCCTTCCTATGCTTATTTATACAAATAAGCATGAAGAGTTGACCACCTGGAGGCAGAACCCCCAGGCGTGGGGGGAGTCCTGCTTAGACAGATTTTACTCCTTTATGGCAGATAGCCTCTTGTTCTGGCCAAGCCAGCCCAGTTTGTTCTGGGCAAACCCATGTCCTGTCTCAGGGCTGTTAGAAACATTGTTAAAACGCAGCCTGTTGCATTGGGGCTGCAGCTGGGAGCTTGGCAGACGTTCTTGCCTGATGAGGTAAAGGGAGAAGTTCAGGACGCTGCTGGTTTGCAGCTGGAAACATCTTCTCATGGCCATTTGGCCAGGTTGTAAATGTCTTTTCCAAAGAGCGCTTGTTGGGCCTCTGATTGTATATCTTGGAACTGGCCTGTGCTTAGAAACAGGGCTGGTCCCCAGGGCCATCACTGGCACTGGGCTTTGGCAGATTTTAAAGGACCTCCCAGTGGGGAACTTGCAGGGCTGCCTTGGACTCTATTTGAGAGCAAACTGCATTGTTTTCTTTTCTTTTAAAGCATATTATAAAATATTTTAAAAATTCTTTTTAGAATTCCTTGTAGAAAGATTTGGAAATACAAATAAGCATAAGGAGAAAAATGAAATTCCTCACTAAGACACAGCTAGATTTATGGCAGTCTCCTTGCACATGTGTGCCGTACAAGCAGACTTTTCTTGCAAACATGGAATCATAAAGTGTTCCTGCTCTTCTTGTGTCCTATTCTGCTCTGTTCTTCTCCTTGGGATAGGCATGCGGACACCTTCTCTGACCTCCCCAAGCTGACTGTGGGTTTGAGGTGGGATTAGCATGCTCAGGCAGTATGGGTTGGTCTCTCTTTCTGTCTCTTTCCAACCTGGCACTGAGTGGGTGACTATTATTTTTTAAAATTAAATTATTTTTTTTTAATGAATCACCGTAAGATACGGTCACAGACTTACAAACTTTCATGATTACATTTCAGTCATACAATGATCTAGCACCCATCCCTCCATCAGTGCCCATTTTCTACCACCAATGTTCCCAGTATCCCTCCTGCCACCCCTACCCCATCCCACCCCCTGCCTCTGTGGTAGGCACATTCTTTCTTACTCTCTCTCTCCTTTTGGGTGTTATGGTTTTCAATACAGATACTAAGCGGTCATCATGTTTGTTCCATAGTCTACTTTCAGCATGCATCCTGAGCGAGCCCTCCAACCATCATTTACTTAGTGGTCCCTTCTTTATCCCAGCTGCCTTTTCCCCCCAGCATGTGAGACTGGGTTCCAAGCTGTGGAGTGATCCTCCTGGCTCTTATCTCTGCTATCCTTAGGTGTTTGTCTCTTATTATGTTACTTTATATTCTACAAATGAGTGCAGTCATTCTATGTCTGTCCCTCTCTTTATGATTCATTTCACTTGGCATGATACTTTCCATATCACCCACTTACATGAGAATTTCATGATTTCATCTTTTCTAATAGCTGCATAGTATTCCACTGTGTAGATGTACCAGAGTTTCTTTAACCAGTCTTCTGTTCTTGGGTACTTGTTTTTTTTTTTTTTCCAGATTCCTGCTAATGTAAATAGTGCTGCAATAAATATACAAGTGAAGATGTCATTTCTACTATACTTTTTTGCATCTCCAGGATATATTCCCAGAAATGGTATTTCTGGGTCAAATGGGAGCTCAATTTCTAATTTTTTGAGAAATGTTCATATTGTTTTCCAAAAGGGCCAAACCAGTCGGCATTCCCACCAGCAGTGAAGGAGAGTCCCTTTCTCCCCATATCCACGCCAGCACCGTTTGCTTTTATTCTTTTGGATGTGTGCCAGTCTCTGTGGTGTGAGATGATATCTCATTGTTGTTTTGATCTGCATCTCCCTGATGATTAGTGATGGAGAGCATTTTTTTTTTTTTGCTTTTTGGGTCACACCCAGCAATGCACAGGGGTTACTCCTGCCTTATGCACTCAGAAACCACTCCTGGCAGTGCTCAGGGGACCATATGGAATGATGGGAATTGAACCCAGTTCAGCCGTGTGCAAGGCAAATGCCCCACCCGCTGTGCTATCGCTCCAGTCCCTGGAGAGCATTTTTCATGTGCCTTTTAGCCATTCGGATTTCTTCTTTGAGAAAGTTTCTGTTCATTTCATCACCCCACTTTCTGATGGGATTGGATGTTTTCTTTTTGTAGAGTTCAACCAGTGCCTTGTATATCCTTGGTATTTACCCCTTATCAGAAGGGTATTGGGTAAATATCCTTTCCCATTCTGCAGACGGTCTTTGAATTCTGGTCATTGTTTCTTTTGAGGCGTAGAAGCGTCTTAGTTTAAGATAGTCCTATTTATCTGTGTTTCTACTTGCTTGCTCGGTGATGTTTCATCTTTGAAGATACCTTTAGCTTCAGTGTCATGGAGGGTTTTGTTGACCTTTTCTTCAATGTACCTTATGGATTCTGGTCTGATGTTGAGGTATTTAATCCATTTTGATCTGACTTTTGTGCATCGTGTTAAGTAGAGGTCTGAGCCCATTTTTTTGCATGTAACTGTCCAGTTTTACCAGCACCATTTGTTAAAGAGGCTTTCCTTGCTCCACTTTATATTTCTTGCTCCCTTCTCAAACATTAGATGATCATATATTTGAGGGTGTGTGTGAGTTTATTCAACCCTATTCCATTGGTCTGTAGATCTGTCTTTGTTCCAATTCCATGCTGTTTCAATTATTACCACTTTGTAGTACAGTTTGAGGTTGGGGAAGGTGATGCCTCCCATCCTTCCCCCCCCCCCCCCAATTGCTTTAGCTATTTGTAAGGGCTTGTTGTTCTATATGAATTTTAGGAATGTTTGATCAATTTCTTTGAAGAATGGGGTGACTTTATTTTTTTAAAAATAGGATCCACACCCAGTGGAATTCAGGTGCCACCAGCTACACCCAGTGAAACTCCAGTGGCCATATGATTCTGGAAATAGGACCCAGGGATTTGTGCATGTGATGCATCTGCTCTGCCACGTGAGCATTCTCCCCAGCCCTGGATAATCTTTGCGCCAAGCCTTTAGCATGCAGAGACCCACAGATCAGGAGAAAGGAGTCTCCCCTGCTTGGGGTGACAGGGCTGATAGTGGCAGTCAGGGTGCTGCTCTGGGGTGTCTGGTTCTTTGGACCAGCAGACTGTGTCCTCTGCTTCCCAGCAGAGTGGGGCTGAGAGACCCCTGCTGTGTTGCTTCCCGAAGCCCAGGTTGTGGCGCACTGGGGCTTGTGGACTGTGGATGGGTGCCGCTAGCCCCGATAGCTCATTCCGGAGAAATGGCAACTGGAATTTAGGAGGCTCTGAGGGAAGCTGGCTGCTTCCCACCCTCCCCCCACCCCTGCCCCAGACCGCTGAAAGATGCAAACTATGGACAGCCTCTCAGGATGATCAGAAGGGAGTAAGAGGCTTTTTCTCCTCAATTTTGTCTCTGAAGATGCTTGGCTCTGCGTGGTGACACAGCTGAGAAGTGCTGGATCCCTCTCTTCCAGCTGTGTCCACTTTGGTCTCCAGCCTGACCGATGGCTCATTGGTTCCTCCATGTCTGCAACGTGGCCTCCGGCCCTGTGTTTCCCGTCGCTCCCTGAAGGAGCCTTACAGAAGGAGCCTTTTGCGTCAGACCTCTTGAAGTGGAAAGGGCAAGCAGGGCCTTCTGTGAGGACTGTGTAAGCATGAAGAAAAGTTTTCTGGAATCCAGGGTGGAGGCGCAGTGAGGGTGGGGGAGCACATGTGTAGCTCGACAGAGATGGCCATGACTTCCCCTTAGGGCTAATCTGGTGGTTTCCCATTTCCGTGACTTACTACCCCCCACTCCCTGGTAGTTCCCCGATCCTGATATCCCCTACCCTGGCAGGTTCTGGGATGAAGGATCCTGTCTGGGCATCTCTGGGCTCTCTGTGGACATGCTGGCTTTGAACATGGACATGGGGCTGGAGCAGGAACCAATAGAGCGTGTTCCTCTCCTCCTCTTCCAGCCTGAGGCATCTGTTTGGGGGTGGGCTGGGGTTGGGCATCTCTGACCTGGTGCGGCCATCCTGGGTCTGATTCTCTTCTGAAGGGTGGGGTGTCGGGTGTGTGGACACAAATAGGCGGGGCTGTCAGCAGTGGGTAAACTGGCATGAGCTGACTTAGGGTTCAGTCACCTCAGATGCATTGTTAGGGGGAGCATTTGTATTTCCTCCATATTCCTGGATTTCTCCCAGTAAAATTCCTTGGGAGCCCTGTGTGAGGCAGAGCAGGAAGGGAGGTGCAGGGCTGGGGTTGGAGCTGGGATTGCATGCTTGCACTGCAGGCCCGAGCAGGGGGGATGGATGTCTGAGCTTCCGTTGTGTACTTGGGTCCCCTGCCAGCAAGCATTGCTCCAGGTTGTGGCCGTGGCCTTGAGAACTGGGCTTGGCTATTTCTAGATGGGTGAGCAGACAGCGGCTGGCCTCTTCCCCATGTCAGCAGCTCAGCCCAGCCCGCCCAGGCTGAGGGCGTGTGAGTGGTTTCTCTTCAGGGAGGTCACTGACTTCCCCAGAAGCTTCTCTGTGGCTTGGGGCAAATGGGCAGGGGGCAGCTTCGCCCCTCTCCTAGCTGATGATCTCCTGTACAACTCACCTCAGGGGTTGGTCCCCTGGCACAATGTGCCCAGTTCTCTCTCTGTCATTACCTCTCCTGTCCCAGTACTAGACCAGTAGGCAGGGCTGTGAGTTAGATCTGGGTCCCATGCATGTGTGTTGACTGGAAAAACCGGAACAGACAAGTGCTGTGAAAGAAGCACTGGGCACTAGAGGTGATGGTCCCTCAGGGCTGACCAGCTTTCCCATGCTGAATTGGGGGTGGGTGGACAGAGATTCCCCCAGGGTCACGGGCCTCCCGGAGAGGGCTGGATAGCCACATCCCTGGTGTCATGCCCAGGCCACTTTTGGCCAAGACCCTGCTTATTTGCTGGCTTTGATGTGGTCGTCTCAGTGTGAGTGTATGTACACACATGATAGTCCCCTCATGGCATTTGCTTTCCTTTTGATCTAGGGACCATTACTGAATGCCTTGCAGGCGCAGCCCTCTGTGACCAATGACCATGAACCCTCGGGTGTCTGCCTTGCTGACGGCCTGGTTCAGTGTCCTGTGCTCCGTGCAGGCTGAATTCTTCACCTCGATTGGTACGTACCAATAGGATTGTCAGAGTCACCTGCACAGGTGCTGGGCAAAGTCGCTGCCTCGGGCTTGTTCTTGTTTAGGGCATGTGGCTTCAACTGCTGTTGTTTGTTTTTGAAATCCTCCCCCATTGTCTTTGTTGATATTACGATAACCAGGGACTTGGTATGCGCCTGGCTGCACTAGTGCTGAGCACTGCTCACGTGGTGCAAGTAGAGGTCTGCCCTCCTTTCACTCTGGTGCCCGTTGGGGTTTCGCTCTTTGTCGAAACATGCGGTTACAATGTGGAGCTTGCTGGGGTTTGCTGGTGCTCAGTTGGGATACATTTCACATCTTTTTTCAATTGCAGTAACCGGGTGTTGCACACCTTTTTTGTGGTGCTTATGTATGCTTAGGTATGGCTAGAAACCATTTGAGGTGCTGGGGAGCAAACAGACAGCAGAGCTCCCAGGATTGTGCTTAGCCCATATGGGACACTGAGGATTTGTTTTTCTGTTTTGCTTTTTGGGTCACACCCAGCAATGCACAGGGATTACTCCTGGTTCATGCACTCAGGCATTACTCCTGGCAGTGCTCGGGAGACCATATGGGATGCTGGGAATCGAACCCGGGTTGGCCGCGTGCAAGGCAAATGCCCTACCTGCTATGCTATCAGTCTAGCCCCGACACTGAGGATTTGGACTCATGACCATATGCTTGCACTGTAGGTGCTCTGAGCCCCGGCACTATTCCTGCATTATTCTGTTTCTCACTAGTTTGCAGGAAAGTGAAACTTGTAGACTTACCACTTTTCACATTTTTCTCCTTTGGTTTTTGGGACATACCTGGTGATACTCAGGTTTTTTCTTGCCTCTCTGCACTCAGGAATCACTTCTGGTGGGCTCAGCAGTCCATATGGGATGCTGAGGATCAAACTCAGGTTGGCCACGTGCAAGGCAAGCACCCTACCCTCTGTGCTATCTCTCTGGTCCCTCTGAAGTTCTTCCTGATGAGCTGAGTATGCTAGGGACCAGCTGTCTGACCCAGGGACCGTCCCTGGGAAGTACCGGCTACTCCTGGACTTCTTAGCTTTTCTGACCGTCTACCGATTCAGAGAGTGGTTTTGAGCAGAGAGCACTCTAGTAGATTCTTTCCTTCTCTCCTCACCTACAGTCTCAGAGCTTATGTCTTTGTGGTAAAGCCCAGAGATTATGCATGCCCCATGACATGCATGTACTAGCTGTGTAGTAGTAAAAGAGTGAGATTTGGTGCTCCTTCTGGAAGCATCTCCTAGTGCACTTACCTTAGTTTCTTACTACCTTTGCCCCTCCCTGAGACCAGAGACCACAACCACGTGAGTTCCTGGACTTCTTTTGACTCCAGTTCCCACAGCCCCATCTTTGAAAAAAAAAAACAACAACAAAATAAAACAATAAAAAACTGATAATGCTCTTGGCCCAGGGGACTTGCTTCTCTCCGGGCTGGGCTTGCCTGTTAAAGGATGGGATCTGGATATCCTCATTTATTCCTTCCTGACCCTTTCATTCTCCTTCGCAGGGCACATGACAGACCTGATTTATGCAGAGCAGGACCTGGTACAGTCTCTGAAGGAGTACATCCTTGTGGAGGAAGCTAAACTCTCCAAGATTAAGAGGTCTGATATCCTGTGTTCCCACCCTGCCCTGAGTCAGCTTATACCTTGCCCCTCTTCCCCGAAGAACCCTGAGTGTGCCCTTCAGAGGCTCTTGATAGGGCATGTGTGGCTGATCTGTAGCTTGTTTCAAGCCAGTTTTCCAGAGTAACTAAGTATATGGGCTATGGACTGAAGGCTTTTTGCAGACATTTAGTTTCTAGACTTTTTGCAGACATTTAGAGGACACTGACAGGGGCTGGGGACACTCTGATCATCATAATTCAGGGTGCTACTGGGATTTTGTGAGGAGGGGCCGGGACACTGCCAGACACTCTGCAATGCACAGGACAGCCCCTCCCTCCAAATAATCATTCAGCTCCAAACCTCAATAGTAATATTGTTTAGAGAACCTACTGTGGACTCTTTTTGGGGGGAGTGGTCCCCAAAAGGGCCCAGCGGCCTCGGGGGTCATTCCTGGCAATACTTAATCTGACAGAGCAAGCCTCACATTTGCAGTGCTTGGGAATATTGGGTGCCTGAGAGACCAACCACTGGTATTTGGGGTGCTGCATAGTGTCAGGGATCTAACTGGGGGCCAGGCATACTGTCCAACCCTTTGATCTGTCGGCCTGAACCTGTGGACCCAAACAGCTCTATGGAAGAAAGCCCTGGAGTCCAGTCTCTTCAACATGGTCCATGTGACCTCAGTAAAGGCTGAGTGAGGGGTTTGTGTGCTTGAAAACTATTTCCCAATGACTTTTGATGAAACCTAAGGGGTAGTGGCATGGGATGGCTCCTTAAAAGACCAGAGAGAGATGAAAAAAATCAGTCTACCCAGGCAGGACAGAAGAAGAATGTGTGGATATGTCAAGTGAACAACGAAGAGACTGTCATAGAGCAGGCCAAGGGGGTGGGGTGGTGAGAAGCCCAGGGTAGGAGCTTCTCAGCGAGGAAAGTTAGAAGTTAGGTGTGAGTGCTGGGGGGCTTGTTCCTGGCCTTCAGTGCCCTGGTGAGCTTCTTGCAGGAGGTGGTCTTGCTTTGGACATCAGGGACGATTGTGCATTATTTTGGTTAGTGGAACATGAGCAGAGGTGATATACCCTGGGGTCAGACACATTTAGGATTGGTGTGTGTTTCCTCCATGTGGGCAAGAGTAACCCACCTGCATGGCAGAGCCTGGTAAGCTCCCCATGGCGTATTCGATATGCCAAAAACAGTAACAACAGGTCTCACAATGGAGATATTACTAGTGCCCGCTCGAGCAAATCGATGAACAATGGGAGGACAGTGCTACAGGACAGTGCAGTGCTAGTTTCTTAGCTTTCATCTAGATGAAGGGGGGTGGAAGTATTCCGGGATGCTGGGGCTTACTCATATAGCTTATTGCTTTCTGATGAGAAGCATCCTGAATCTCACCACAGGTCAAGACCCCTGTGGGTAGGTGTGTTAATTGTCCTTTTTCAAATCCCTTCTTTCTCAGTTGGGCCAACAAAATGGAGGCCCTGACCAGCAAGTCAGCAGCTGACCCTGAGGGCTACCTGGCCCACCCTGTGAATGCCTACAAACTGGTGAAGCGGCTGAACACAGATTGGCTGGCGCTGGAGGACCTTATTCTGCAGGACTCTGCCGCAGGTGAGGGGCAACGAGCCAGTGCTGTGGTGAGCCAGTCCGTGTTTGTGTGCTTGTTGGGGTGTGGGTGTGTGTGGGGGGTCTGAACTGTTGGGTTCAGGTGTGTGTGGGCATGTGTAGTGTATAGCCATAGACCCGCAAGTCCCATGGATACTCCCTTTTCTGTGGGACTTGGCAATTGACTATCATTGTTTATTTAGGGTTTTTTTTTCTTTCTTTTTTTTTTGAGGTCACACCCAGCAATGCTCAGGGCTTACTCCTGGCTCTGGCTTACTCTTGGCTCTGCATTCAGGAATCACTTGTGGTATTGTTCAGGGGACCATATGGGATGCCAGGGATTGAACTCGGGTCAGTCGTGTGCAAGGCAAATGCTCTACTTGCTGTACTATTGTTCCAGATCCAGTTTATTTAATTTTTGTTTTGGGGTCATACTCAGAGCTGCTCAGGGATGCTCTGTGCTCAGGAATCACTATTTTTTTTTTTTTTGAGGAATGACACACCCAGTGTGCTCAGAGGTTACTCCTGGCTCTGCTCTCAAGAATTATTACTGGCAGTGCATGGGGACTGTTTGGGATGCCAGGATCGAACCCGGGTTGACTGCATGCAAGGCAAGCACCCTACCCACTATACTATCGCTCCTGAGATCACTCTTGGCAGGCTCAGGGGACTGTATGAAGTGCTGGGGATTAAACCTAGGTGGCTACATGCAAGGCAAGTACCTTACCTGTGGTACTCTCTTTCTGGCCCTTTTCTTGTTTTTAGTATGTGATAATGCCATTTCCTTGCCTTTTCTTGGTGTTTTTATTTCTTCTCTTTCTTTGGGGTTAACTTCCCCCACACCCCTAATTACATTTTAGTATACATGTTTTCACAAAGAATTTGGAAAGCACAAAAGCAATCAAGTAGAAATTACAATTTTTGTTTGTTTTAGCCCCACCAATCTGTGCTGAAGGCTTACCTGGCTCTGTGCTCAGGGATCACTGCTGACTGTTCTTGGGGGGACTACATGTGATGCTGGGGATCAAATTTTGGTCAGCTCAGTGCAATGCAACATCTTAATCCCTGTACTGTCTCTCCGATCTTGAAAATTGCAATTTTTGATAAAATTTCCTAGTGATAAGTAACATATAAAATGCTAGTAATTTTACACATGAATATTTATCTTGAGAAACAGTAGAACCATAGATATCTGCCAAGTAATATGAGTATACTGTTTTTGAAGGAGCAAGTGAATAAACAAAATGAGTTATGCACATGCAAAGAAATATAATATATCACATTAATACATGAAAAGACAAAAATAAATAAAATCTGAGAAAACATTTAACAGGACTCAGTGCCCAATTATAAAGATTCCAATAAATTAGGGATAAATGGACTATATATCAGCATAATAAAGATTGTATATCACAGACCTATAGTTAATATGATACTTAATGGTGAAAAACTGAAAGCATTTTCTCTATTAGGTACAAGGCAAGATTGTCCTCTCTAACATATTATTCCACATAGATTGACAATCCTCACTAGCGCACTTAGATAAGAAAATGAAATGAAAGGAATTCAAATTAGAAAATGTAAAATGGTCTCTGTTTGCAGATAACATAATATACATAGAAAACCCTAGAGTCGCCACTAAAAGACTAGAAATAGTATATCAGTATAATAAATTGGCAGACTAAAAAAATCAACATACAAAAAAAAAGTGTTGTCAGGGCTGGAGAGATGATACAGCAGGTAGGGCATTTGTCTTGCATTCGGCCAACCTGCTCTCATATGCTTTCTGGAGCCCTCCAGGAGTAATTCCTGAGTGCAGAGCCAGGAGTAAGTAACTCTTGAGCATGCTGGGTGTTGCCCAAAAAATTTTTAAAAAAGTGTTGTGTTACTATATGCAAGTAGTGAAATAAGTGAAAGAAATTAATAGAAGAACTTTATTTATAATTTCTTCAAAATAATAAGACATTGTTAAAGGAAATCAGAGAAGACACAAAACCCAGAATGATGTTCTGTGCTCATGAATTGGAAAATTAGCAGTTTTTGAGGGGTGGGGGGCATACCTGAAAGTGCTTAGGGGTTACTTCTGGCTCTGCACTCAAGAATTACACCTGGTGGTTCTTGGGGACCATATGGGATGTCAGGGATCAAATCCAGGTCGTCCATGTGCAACAGGTAAGCTCCTTACTTGCCGTACTATTGTTTTGGCCCCCAGGGAAGACTCACTGTATCACTGTCACTATCATCCCATTGTTCATCAGTTCGCTGGAGGAGGCACCAGTAACGTCTCCATTCCATTCATCCCAGCCCTGAGATTTTAGCAGCCTCTTGGTACTCATCCTTCCCAATGATGCTGTATTGGAGACTCTTTCAGGGTCAGGGGAATGAGACCCATTGTTGTTACTATTTTTGGCATATTGAATACACCACGGGGAGCTTGCAGCAGTATATACATTCATTTCAATTCCTATCTAAATTTTAATAGCAGTTATTAAATAAAATAGTATAAACTTACTGAACTTTGTCTTGATCTACAAAAGACCCAAAAGAGTCAAAGGAATCCTGAGAAATGTGTCTCAAATTCAAACTGTAATACAAAGCATTAGTTAGCGGGACGATATAGTAAGAACAAGGCAGAGTTAAAACAGACACATAAATCAGTGGAGCAGAATTGTGATCCCAGGAATACCACCCCCCTATACACACACACACACATTGACAGTTAATTTTTTTCTTCCTGAATTCAGTAAAAGCCTTTAGGGAAACAGAAAGGAAAGAACAGTAAAGCAGAGAAATATGGGAGGGTTCTCCTAAAGTGGGATTCCAAGTAAAGGCTGAAGCCTTTTCCCTTTTATATCTTTTTAACAAAGGTAGGTGGGTGAGCATTTCTTTATCATGTTTTAAGAATATGGGAGGGATAAGTCTGTAATGGTACCTCACGGTGATTCACCAATAAAAAATGAAAAAAAAAAGAATATGGGAAGGGGAGGAATGGAGGGAGGAAAAGAGGGAGGGAGGGAGAGGGGGAGAGAGAGAAAAGTGCCTAGAGGCAGGGGGATGGAGTGGGGGAGGGGAGGACAACTGGGGACACTGGTAGTGAGAAATACACACTGGTGATGGGATGAGTATTAGAACATTATATGACTGAAACCCAATCACGAGCAACTTTGTAACTGTGTATTTCACTGTGATTCAATAAAAAATAAGTAAAAATAAAAACTCAATGTAATGAATGGTGAAAAAAAAGAATGTGGGCTATAATCATGGGAGAATACGGTGAGATAATTATCTTCTGGTGTCTGGATCCAGCAGGGCCTGGGTCATCCAAGTTATTAGGCACCACCTAGGCCTCCATTGTGATCTTTCATACCAGGTGATTCCTTTTTTAAGGGCCATATTCCTAATCTTGCACTACCCATTCCCCTTGTCTCTGTCATTTCCCCTGTTCAGCAGAGACCTCCAAATGTAATAGAGGAATAGGGGGAAAAAGTTATCTGACTACTCCCTACTAAAAGGGGTCAATGTTTCAGGCTGCAGATGGAGCCCCCTTTGAAAAAAAAAATAGTATGACCATGGAAAAGTCACATGGAATGTCTAATCTGTGCTACATCAGCATCTGTATGTATGACAGTTAATTTATGTCAGAGAAGCTAAGAGCACATGGTGGCTATCACTTCATACCTGTGAGATGGCCTTTATCACAAAGGTCAGAAACAAGTATTGGTCAGGAGTGAAGAAAGGGAACCTGTACTTCTGGAGGGAATGTTAGCTGGTCCAGTCTCTTTGGGAATCAGTATGGAGGTTTCTCAAGATGCTAAAAATAGACTTACATTATTCAGAAATCCAACTCCTATGTATTTATCTGAAGAATTAAAAAAATGTTACTTCAGAAAGATGCATAGAGTCTTAGGCTTACTGTAGTGCTATATATTTTAATCAAGATGTGGAAAGAAGAGCCCAATGATGAATAACAAAATTATATATAAATACACAATGGAAAATTACTTGGCTATTAGAAAAGATGAAATCTTGCCAGTTCTGACACCATCGATGGAGTGGGAGGGTATTATGCTAAGTGAAATAAATCAGAAGGAGAAAAGACAAATCCTAGATGATCTCACTCATATGTGGGATATAAAGAAACAAAGTAAAAGAACAGACAAAACCAATCCAAAGCTAACTGTTGGACTTAGATCACAGAACTGCAGATGTGGGGGATGAACTCACTGCAAGTCAGGGGTCTAATATGGGGATGGAGGGATATTGGCACTCTGGTGGGGGTGAAGTGTGAAAAAGCCCTCCAACACATAGACACAGTGAGGTAAGCCAATGTTGCTTCAGTCTTAAAAATTGAGTTCAGTGGGTGGGTCAGTGGGCCCAGGTAAGGTCGATAACCCTGACCTCACCTAAATTCACTTCCATTCATGCATTTCACAAATCTGCTGTCAGCTATGTTTTATTTGTGAAACAGCCTATATCTTTTTCCTCTTGAATTTTCTAGTTTTTCTAAATTCCCACTATGTGTTCTTCTGTAATATCATAACCTGCCATCCTGAAATAGGATAAATGTCATTGGACTGGGGATTATTCTAAATTATCAACAGTTTTCTCATGGATTCATATCTGTAACCATCTCTTGATTATTTTATTTGTTTATTTTTTTGGGGGGCCCCAACCCAGCAGTGCTCAGGGCTGACTCCTGGCTCTCTGCTTAGGGATTATTCCTGGTGGGCTTGGGGGACCATATGGGGTACTGGAAATTGGCTGATTAAAAAAAAATTCTGGGCCTCTGATTAAAAAATAATTATTTTACTTGGATCACAGTGAGATACACAGTTACAAAGTTGTTTATGATTGTGTTCCAATACAATGTTCCAATACCCATCCCTTCACCAGTGTACATTTCCCACCACCAAATGTCCTCATTTTCCATACCCCCCTCCCATGTCTGATTATTTTTAAAATCAATCTCCAGAAGTGGTATCTGTTTGCAGATCAGAATATGTTTGTGTGTGTGTGTGTTTTTTTTTTCAGCCTGGGCTATGTTTGGACTTTTCCTGTGGTTGTATTTCCTATGTGCTGAAACTTTCCTCTGGACAGAAGAGGGCGGAATGGGCCGCGTGGCCCCTCCTGACCCTTCACTTCTTTCTCAGTCTCCTGAACTCTCTGCTTCTCCCTGCCATGGGAGAGATTAACTTTGGAGTAGTCGTCTCTGGCGAAGGCATTTCGGCCTGTGTAGCAGACTGGGCCGGGTTTGGCTGAGGGCAGGGAGGCCTCTGGGGAGGGCTTGTGAGCTCAGCCGGGCTGGATCCTTGCCCAGTGAGCTCACTGCCTCAGGAACCCTGACTGCCTTTCCCAAACCCCACCTCCAGCCTGGCCTGCGCCTGCCCGGAGCTCAGAACTGGCTGTTCCCTGTGTGGTGGGAGACTCAGACTGTCCCCAGATCTCCTCCTCACTAGCCCTGTTCTCCATTCCCCGCCCCTCCTGTCAACAGCTGGTTCCTTTGGAAAACTACCTGGAGGAGACAGCCCCGCCCACGGAGCGGGAGCTGCTTTTCCTTCTGTTTCTTACTTCTTCTTTTTTTTTTTTTCACAAACAAAATGATTTTTATTTTATTTTGGTTGACTTTTTTTGTAGAAGTTTTATTATTATTAATTATTATTATTATTATTATTTTTATTAGTGAAACACCATGAGGTACAGTTATTGATGTTGTGGCTTTTTCAGTGTGTGTGGGGGGTGGAGGGGGTATGGGGGTTCCGGGGCTGGGGGGGGGACTGGGGGGGTGGGGAATGACATGTTTTCTTTTTCCTGGATTCCTAGCTCATCAGAGCTCCAGACCTTGCAGCCTGGGCAGGATAGCAAGCAGTCTGGTGATCCCTGGGCCCCTGGGCGTGGCTGCGAGTGGGTTTTTGAGTCTGGGGGCAAGGGGAGTAGATGACCCTGGATGCTGCTGCTTGGGGGAAGAGGCAGAAGAAATGCCTTTGGAGGCTGTTCTTCACCCCTCTCCTCCACCCCCAAATTGTCAACTCCCAGCAGACTTGAAGGCGCTGATTCAGCGTGGGCGGCCCCGGGCCCCACCCAGGAGGTGCATGCCTTGCTTTGTAACTAAGGATCCAAAGTCCCAAGACAGCCCCTTGGGATCAGGAGCTCCTCTGGCTCCAAGCCATGGTCCTGGGAGGTCAGACTGGTCTAAGTGGGGGCGGGGGGCTCCCTAGAGAGGGGAGCAAGACCCAGTGTGGTCTCTCAGGGGCCTCTGCTGGACTGCACAGTGCTGCCTCAGCACTTGGCCTGGCTTGGCCCTGCGAGCCTCATGCCTGTCTCCCCTTCCCAGCCGCTGGGGGCAGCATTGAGCTCCCCAGGCCTGGCATCACTGTTTCTCTAGGGCAGACCTTCTGAAACTTGCCCCCTTGCCACCTCCTTTCACCTGACAAATGTTTACGCAGCCCTGGGTATATAAAATAGGCATGCAAACCAAACAGTTACTGATAATATATCAAAGGAAATTTATTTATTTATTTGGTTTTTGGGGCCTTCCCCAGAAGTGCTCAGGGCTTTCTCATGGCTCTGCGCTCAGAAATTACTCCTGGTGGGCTCGGGGGACCATATGGGATGCTGCGGATTGATCCCGGGTCAGCCTCATGCAAGGCAAACTCCCCACTACTGCTCTGGCTCCAGGAAATTTTTTCAAAAACACTTTAAACTTTGTGTGTGTGTGTGTGTGTGTGTGAGAGAGAGAGAGAGAGAGAGAGAGAGAGAGAGAGAGAGAGAGAGAGAGAGAAATAGAGACCTGACCCACAGTTTAAGTCACTTAGCAGTAAGGGCCAGAGGTCAGTGATGAGTTTCCAGCTGACCACCTCTGTCTCTTGGGCCACTCCACCTGAGAAGTGGCCTAGAGGTGGATGGTCTGGGTCCAGAGTGTCCGTGTTACTCATTTCTACTCAGGTATGCTTAAGTTCCTTCCCACCCCACCCCCAAGTCAGTCCTGTGCCCCCGGCAGTCAGCGTCCATGTCTTCTGTCCCTTCTGCTGCTGCCAGTTGTGACAGTGCTTGGAGCCAGAACTCCCAGACTCACGTGCTGCACTGCACGCAGAGTCTCTGATTGGTTCCAGATGCACTGCCCAGGCAGGCAGCACGGCAAGATGTGAGAGGCGCGTCTTGGGGTAGGGCAGGGGCAGTGGAGAACTGCCCTCACCAGAAACCCTCCAGTGGATGCTCTGGTCCCGGTGAGATCCACCGTGGCTGCAGGGTGACGTGTGGCCTCCTTCTCTCCTTTACAGGGTTTATCGCCAACCTCTCCGTGCAGCGGCGCTTCTTCCCCACAGAGGAGGATGAGGCGGGAGCTGCCAAGGCGCTGATGAGGCTGCAGGATACGTATCGGTTGGATGCAGAAACTATCTCCAAAGGGGAACTCCCAGGTACTCAGCCCTCAGGGGTGGCTGTCTCGCACGTGGCACTCAGGGTCCACACAGGGTTGGAGTCACCTCAGATTTGTGATCTCTGCCCTCAGGTACTGTGGCACCTCAGGCTGGCACTTTTCTAGGTTTCACATGTTACCAGTCTTCCATCATCCCCGTGCCAGCGGCCTCCCTCACCCCTGCCCAGCTGTTTCCCTCACATACGAGCCCAGAAACCTTCCTCTATCGCCTCAGAGAAAGCCAAGTTGCTGCTCCCCAGAGAAAGCCTCTGCACCTCAGGGCCCCACTGAGGTGCATCCAGACCCACTTCCATCTGCCCTTATCCAATTCCTTCCTGCCCAAGGCTGGTCTTTAGACTCACCGCCACTATCCCTGGCCCTGAACTCTCTGCATGCTTTCCCCTGAGTTCACACAGGCTCAGTTCTTACTCATCTTCCAAACACCTCCCTCTGAATCCAAGACCCTTTCGCGCCTCTGCTGTTGACCTGTGTGTCCCTCCTGCCTAGGCTTCTGAGGAGCGGTAGACACCCTTTCTCCACTGTCTGGTTTCTTTATCCTGAACACTCAGTCTGGCCTTCACCCCCTTACATCTTTTTTGTTTGCTTTTGGATTTTGGACCACTCCTGCCTGGGCTCATTTTTCTCTTTTCTTCTGGCTCTATACTTGGGGATCACACCTGGTAGTACCGGGGATCAGACAGGGTTAGTTACATGCTAGTCCCCTGCTTTAGACCCTGTTCTCTCTCTGATCCCAGTCCTCATATGTCTTTACATTGTCTGCTCTTCTCTCTCATCTCATACCTCCCTTCCCCACGGAGCCAGAGCCCTCAGGCTTGTGGAGGGTGCGTCTTCTGTTGTGGAGGCCCTGACTCCAGCCTCCTGGCCGCTCCTTTCTTAAGTGGATTATTAAAATATTGTTCTCTTCTTTCACAGCTTGACTGCTTACAATAATCCTCCATGTGGTCTTGAACTCCTGTAATTACTTGATTTCCTGATCCTGATCACGTGCTTCATATTCAGGGCCAATTCCAAGTTCCTTTCCCAGGAGCACTCTCTAGGGGGTGATACTCAATTTGGCTTCTGGGGAGGATGCCAAGTGCCTGGGACTATTCTCCACATTCTCTATATCTCTGGGGCATATTGATAATAACTACTGCTTATTAGCAGCCTGGGCATGAGAGGAGAATCTTTATGCATCATTATTTTGAATTCTTGGCACAAGTCCTTCAAAATTATCTCTCTTTGGAGATGAGGAGGCTGAGAATCAGAGAGGCTGAGGAACTCGTGCATTGTCACACAGCTGACGGGTGCCGCAGTGAGACCCGCATAGGCTGGATTTTGTCTCGCTTACTCCGCTGTGCCTCTCTGCCTCTGATAGAGTTCTGCGGCTGCAGAGCTAGAGATCTGTGGAGGTCTGTGGAGAACAGACAGGGTCTCAAGGAATCTTCTGATCTCCGAGCTGTTGATCCCATCTTGTGTTTATTCTCCCCAGCTTTTTTTTTGGGGGGGGGGGGAGTCACACCCAGTGATGCTCAAGGGTTTCTCCTGGCTCTGCACTCAGGAATTACTCCTGGTGGTGCTTGGGGGACCATATGGGATGCCGGGGGTTGAATTTGGGTTTGACTGTGTGCAAGGCAAACACCCTACCCTCTGTACTATTGTTCCAGCCCCTCTCCTCAGCTTATTAACTTTCATTATACATCCCTGGGTTCTCAGGGTGAGCTGACCTTATTCTTAGAGGCAGTCAGGCCCCTGGAGCTGGAGTTTCATCCTGGAGTGAACACCATAAGGACCCCCCTCTGTACCCAGCCGGCTGTGAGCAGACTGAGGGCACTCCCCTTGCTTTTCAGGGAACCTGCTGCTTCTTGTTCTCAGAGGAGTGCATTCCTAGTCCCTCCCACCTTACCCCGACTCAAAAGCTGCATCTTGTCATAGCTAGCATACCTCTCCGTTTTGTTCTTGATCTGAGACTGTCTTGCAGTCTCACTTTCCTAAGCTCAGCCCCCAACAGCAGACGAACAACAGTGACTGGTTTTACTGGTTGATGTTCCTCTAGGCTCCTGCCACCTGCTGGCCATAGCTGGTACTGCACTCCTGGCTTTCCTCAGCCTCTGACTCACTCACACTTACTCATTTTTCCACCTCATCTGTCCTTCTCAGTGTTCTTTCCTCCCCCTTTCCTTTCCTTTCCTTTCCTTTCCTTTCCTTTCCTTTCCTTTCCTTTCCTTTCCTTTCCTTTCCTTTCCTTTCCTTTCCTTTCCTTTCTTTTCCTTTCCTTTCCTTTCCTTTCCTTTCCTTTCCTTTCCTTTCCTTTCCTTCCCTTCCCTTCCCTTCCCTTCCCTTCCCTTCCCTTTTCCTATCCCTTCCCTTCCCGCTCTTTTTCTTTTACGGTTTTGGGTCACATCCAGCAGTACTCAGGGATTACTCCTGACTCTGTGCTCCGGGACCACTCCTAGCAAGACTTGGGAAACCATATGAGATGCTGGAGAGCAACCCTGGTTCTGCTATATGCTGTAGCTCCCTCCCTGCTCCCTCCCTGCTGTACTATGTGTCTGGGCATAACTCCTGTTTTTCACATTCATTTCATTTTTCTACCCTTCACGTGCACGTAGCCTCCTCCCCAGCAGTCACTTTCTCCAGTACGGACTTTCTTACTTTCCTGAACACTACTTCTTGGTGGGTTTGGGGGGCTTCTTCCAAACACAGGCTCCTTCCCACTTGGGAGAAAGGGAGTTGGAGGCAAGATGGGCTATGCCCCTCAGCCCAAAGCAGTGCCAGCCTCACTCTGCCCACCCTGCCATAGGCCCTTTGGGGGTGTGTCCTGAAGCCCTTGTGGGACACTGCCGTGGTCAGGCCCTTTGTCAGTGGCCCAGGCTTTCCTGGATGTGGGCATCTCTCCCTGGCCCTGAGCTTCTTTGGAACGTGACTGTGTTTCTTCTGCTGCAGGAACCAAGTACCAGGCGCTGCTGAGTGTGGATGACTGCTTCGGGATGGGCCGCTTGGCCTACAACGAAGGGGACTATTACCACACAGTGCTGTGGATGGAGCAGGTGCTAAAGCAGCTGGACACCGGCGAGGAAGCCACCACCACGAAGGCCGAGGCGCTTGACTACCTGAGCTATGCTGTTTTCCAGCTGGGTGACCTGCACCGCGCCCTGGAGCTCACCCGCCGCCTGCTGGCCCTTGGTAAGGAAGTTCTGGGGATGGTAAGAGGAGGATGGGGCGACTGGGACCATCTACTGGCCCTTTTCCTGGGGCTGGGCCAGGCTCTTCTGTCACCTGCTCTGTGATTAGTGCCTCACGGCGCCCAGGCCTGGGGTCGCTGCCAGATAGCTCTGTTCCCACCTCAGTTCTGACTGCAGAGCTACCACGTTCATTGCTCGAGACAGCCAGGCCTGTGTCACCCGGCTCCTGCGTGCCCCTCTCAGATCAGAAACCCGGAGCTGTAGGCAAGAGCTTTTGCATATCATGGGCAGTTCCTGAGTAGGGCAACCCGGCTGCTAGGGTGGCTGTGGTGACAGTGACCTGATCATTGCTTAGGAACCTACAGCCTGCCTGGTGGGACTTACCATGAGACGGGCATTGTAAACATCTTGAGCTGTTTTACTGAAGGCTCTGAAATGCACCCTGTCTTTAACCCCCAGAGCCCGAGGTCACCCAGCAGAGTTTCTAAAACTTTCCCCCTTGTCACCCCTCTTTGCTGAAAAATACATTATACTAGGGACATAGGTATGTAAAATAGGTACATAAACCATTAACTTTCTGATAATAAGCCACAAAGAAAAGAAGTTCAAAAAATTCTGATTTTTGGGTCATCCCAGTACTACTCAGGGCTTGCTCCCAGTTCTGTGCTCAGAAGTCACTCCTGGTAGTGTTAGGGGGTCCAGGTGTGGTGGTAGGGATTGAACTAGCATTGGCAAGTTCCTTAAATCCTTTTTCTCTGGCCCAAATACGTCTTAGATATAATTTTTTAAATTGAATTACCATGAGATATACAGTTAGAAAGTTCAAGATTGGGTTTTATTCATACAATGTTCCAACATCTGTCTCTTCACCAGTGTACATTTCCCACCAACAATGCCCCCAATTTCCCTTCTGACACGCCCCACCATCCTGCCTCTATGGCAGGTATTTTTCCTCTCTCTCTCTCTCTCTCTCTCTCATCTTCTCTGTCTCTTTCCCTTATGGTTTGCAATGCAGGCACTGAAAGGTTATCATGTGTACCCCTTTACCTACTTTCAGCACTTAGTTCTTATCCAGAGTGATCATTTCCAACTATCATTGTCATAGTGGTCTCTTCCCTATCCTAACTTCCCTCCTCCCACAATCCCCCCCCCCGCCATACTTGTGGCAAGCTTCTAACCATAGACCAGCATTCCTGATCCTTGTTTCTACTATCCTTGAGTATTAGTCTCATACTGTTTTTTTCATATCCCACATATGAATGCTGTCATTCTATGTCTGTCCCTCTCCCTCTGACTCATTTCATTCAGCATGATACTCTCCATATCCATCCATTTATAAGCAAATTTCATGACTTCATTTTTCCTAACAGCTGTTTAGTATTCTATCGTGTACCATAGTTTCTTTATCCAGTCATCTTTCTTGGGCACTCAGGTTGTTTCTAGATTCTAGCTATTGTGAATAGTGCTGAAATGAACAGAGAAATGCAGATGACTTTTCTGCTGTGTGTTTTGGGCCTCCAGGATATATTCCCAGAAATGGTATTGTTGGGTCATATATAGGAACTCAATTTTTAGTTTTTGGAGGAATGTGCATATTGTTTTTCAGAAAGGCTGGACTTTTCCACCAACAATGCATGAGAGTCCCTTTCTCCCTGCATCTGTGCAGGTTGTTCTTGTTCTTTTGATGTGTGCCAGTCTCAGTAGTATGAGATGATATCTCATTGTTGTTTTGATTTGCATCTCCCTGATAATTAGTGATGTAGAGCATTTTTTCATGTGCTTTTTTGCAATTTGAGTTTCTTCTTTGGGGAAGTATCTGTTCATTTCTTCTCCCCATTTTTTTTTTTTTTATGGAACTGGATGTTTTGTTCTTGGAAAGTTCTACCAGTGCTAATAAGATGGGTATTGGGTAAATAGTTTTTTCCCATTCCATGGGCTGTCTTTGTATCTTGTAGACATACTTTTCAGATATTTTTGAGACCTTCACATTTTGTTCTGCTGCCTCCTGATGGTTCACAAGCTGCAGCCTCAGGAGCGAGGAGCAGACAGGGAGAGGAGTATATGGTTTTAGTCAGCACTTTGCCCAGGGAGTCACATTCCTGTTGCCTGTAGCTTTTGATCAGTCTCTGATATCTTTGGACTTCAGTTTCCTGCTCTGAGGCGGGGCATGGTGGTCTCATCCAAGCCTTTGGTGTGAGGTGGCAGTGTCCTGTGACTGTGCTTGGTACTGCTGCTTTAGCCTGTGATGGTCTCCACAACAATGACTGTGCTCCAGAGGACATGTGTCACTGCACTCGACCAAGTGGGGAGGGAGAGGCGACACTTTGGACCAGTTTCCTCGAGATGCCCCCAGAAGGTGTGAGCAGGAACCCACAGTGGTAGCTGGTTAAGCATCCCCCTCTCTGTTGCTCCTCTCTCATCTCTCACCAAAGTGGGGGAAGCTTCTGCTGTCTTTTCCTCTCTGCCCAGTGAACCCCAGCTGAGTGCTGGCGAGGGCAGTGCTCTATGTGCAAGGAAGCTGCCGGGAGAGAAACCGCTTACAGAATAATTTCTCTAAGTGACCTAACAGATGTTTGTGGTTTCCTCTTCCTTCTCGTCCTTTTTCTTTTCTAGAGCCGAGCCACGAGCGAGCTGGAGGCAATCTGCGGTACTTCGAACGACTGTTGGAGGAAGAGAGAGAGAAAACAGTATTGAATCAGACAGGAGCCGAGCCTGCCACCCAGGAAGGCTTCTACGAGAGGCCTTCGGACTACCTGCCCGAGAGGGACGTGTACGAGAGCCTCTGTCGTGGGGAGGGCGTCAAACTGGTGAGTCACAGTCACTGGCTCAGGGGCCCAGACTGGGACCTAGATATTACCTCTGGACTCCATGGACTTGGAGAGCATGTTCCTTTGCCTTTAGGTCATTTTCCCAGCATCTTTCTCTGTTCCTTGCAGCATCTACTGAGGCTGACATGGGGTTATTCTCTGAGGTGGAGAATGGGAAGCTGATGCTTCAAGTAGAATTTCAGCCCTCTGAGTTATTCCTGAAACACTCCCTGCCCATGTGCCCGTTATGCTGGGTTCCAAACCATTAGGAAGAAAACTAGGGATGTGAGTGTCATGGTCCCTATCGGAATCTGTGGTCTCTATTGCAAAAAGCCAGCAGTTGGCAGAGCTTGCATGACCCCTGTCCTTTGAGGAACTTGAGTTCCCTGTGCCAGCTCAGGGAGGCTCAGGGCTGAGGCAGTGCTCAGCATTTTCCATGCCCGAGTCTCTGTGGCTCCCCCCGCAGTCCCCCACCCAGAGGCTTCCCCTTGCTGGCACCCCTCAGAGCTGGTCACGTCTCTGTGGAAGGGGTCAGTGACCCTCTGTTCTAGGGCCTGTGAATGGAAGGGATTCTTGGAAGAGAGAGTGATTTGTGGGGTGTCATTTCACAGTGGGATCACTGGGGCCCTTTTATTTCATTGGTGCCATGGCGGAGGGAGCAGTTGTTCGACTTGGGGTGAGGGTGAGAATTTGGACTCAGTCATGATCCTATTATTCTCTGCTCCCCAGACACCCCGGAGGCAGAAGAGGCTTTTCTGTAGGTACCACCATGGCCACGGGACGCCACAGCTGCTCATCGCCCCCTTCAAAGAGGAGGACGAGTGGGACAGCCCGCACATCGTCAGGTACTACGATGTCATGTCCGATGAGGAAATCGAGAGGATCAAGGAGATTGCAAAACCTAAGGTAGATGTCACTGCCTGCCCTTGTTCCTTCTTGTCCCATGCCATAAGTGGGTTTGGTGGCTCAGCCACAGTGTGACCCTGTGAAATTGTGCAGCATGTGCTGGAGTCAGGGTCCGTTGAGCTGACATGCGCAGCCCAGAGCTCTGGGGTAGGGCCACAATGAGAAGTGTAGCTGGCCTGGTTCAAGGGCTGGAGAAGATGAAAGGTTTTAGGGTGCTGCAAGGCAGGATCTGAGGCACTTCTGATGAGTTGCAAAGCCAAAACTTGGAGGGGGATTATCGTGATATTAGTTCTTACCTAGGAATATTTTGGTTTTCCCCATTTACTCATGACTTTTAAAATTTCTGGTGCTGGAGAGATAGTTTAATGGGTATAGCGCTTCCTGGCACATGACCGACCTGATTTGATCCCTGGCACCCTGTATGGTATCCTGAACCCTGCTAGGAGTGATCCCTGAATATACAGCCAGGGGTGTATTCCTGAGCACTGCTGGCTGTGGCCCCCAAACCAAGAAAATTTTCTTTTTAAATATCCTCCCTGACATTTCCTCTCTTCCTTTTTTGTAAAATTATTTTTTAGTGGGGTTTTTGGGTTTGCTCAGGGTTTACTCCTGAATCTACACTCAGGAATTACTCCTGGTGGTGCTCAGGGGACCATATAGGATGCTGGGGATTGAACCTGGGTAGGCTGCGTGCATGGCAAATGCCCTACTTGCTATACTATTGCTCCGGCCCCATCCCTAACATTTCTTGATCCATTTTATTTCTATTTAGCTTTCTGTTACTGTCACAGGACTTTTTTTTTCTTTTTGGGTCACACTCAGAGATACACAGGGGTTACTCCTGGCTCTGCACTCCGGAATTACCCCTGGCGGTGCCCAGGGGACCATATGGGATGCTGGGAATTGAACCCTAGTTGGCTGCATGCAAGGCAGCTACCCGCTGTGCTGTTGCTCCAACCCCTGCCACAGGACTTTTTTCCTTCATTATATTTTTACTAGTTATATTGGTTTACTTTTCTATACTCATCTGTTGATATTAAACCATATTTCACAGAGATAACTAATATTTGTCAACTTAGGAGTGAAGAACCTGTTCTGAGTGCTAACTATTTATTAAAAATTGAGTCTTTTAAGCAGACTCTGCCATTATTTTCTCCATGATGAAGTTGTGAATTGTGTGGGACAGGGGTAGCTGTTGAACTCACTTATTCCTCTTTGAGTTTTTGGGTTTTTAGGTGATTTATTTAGGTTGTCCAGAAAATGAAGAACTGCAAATAAGGACAATTTTGTCTTCTTCCTAATAATTATAGTTCTTTTATTTATCTTACCGTACCACCTGGAGATTCTGGAGTATTGTTACAAAAGGCATCCTCGTCTTGTTTCAGAATTTCCTGGAAATTCCTCTAGTATTTCACTCCCAAGTATGCAGCTGGCTGTTAATGTTATATATATATATATATATATATATATATATATGTATATATATATCATTATGTTGTAAAGCTATTCTATTTCTAGTTCATAAAAGATTTGCTACCATTTGGCGTCTTTGAAAGACACTACTTGCTGTTATATCCCTACCCTTCTCCTATCACTGGTGATTAGGAGGGAGAATTTGGCATGATCCTTTATTGCTTTGTACATAATAGAATTGTGCTCAGAGAGCCCAGAATTGAAGGAGAGACCTAGTACAGCTTCCAGCCTCGGCCCCTGGACCACATCTTAGAATGACCTTGACTTGAGTACTAAGATTTCAAGCCAGTTGGTGGCATCATTGATGTGACCGAGGCATGTCTGAACAAGTTGTGTGCAGATGCAAAGCAGACCCGCATTCACCTCCAGGTCAGTTCCATCCAGGGAAGAAAATTGCTTTCCCCCGGCTTGACAGTCTTCTGGGATACCTCACTGCCCCTCAGACACAGATCCTGGAGAAGGTGTGTGTGTGTGTGTGTGTGTGTGTGTGTGTGTGTGTGTGTGTGTGTGTGTGTACTCTGTGTGTGTGTTTGCGTATTTGCACATGCTTGCAATATTTGCGGTGGGTGCCTGTTCACACTAGTGTGTAATGTGACAGTGGGGGGCAGGGCAATGTTGGAAAAACTTGTCTTTGAACAGAAGCCAAATGCAGAGCCACGCATGCTTACGAGCTGACCTCTGCCTTCCGGAGTCTGTGAAGGACAGATGCTATTCTGGCTTTGAAGTAGGGCCCATGGGCTTAGTGTGGCCTGTGTGGAATGCCTGGCAGCTGCCTGTGTGTCCCCAGCCTACTTTCAAAATAACCCGTCTGTCCCCAGGAGCCAGGCCCAGCTGCCCAGAGCTGCCTGTGGGCATCAGGCCAGCACTCAACTCGGGTATTTGGAGGGGCTCTGGCAGTGGCTGCAGTTGTCATCTGGGAGAGGCCGGCCTGTATTGAAGTTTAGCACGGGCCTGGGCATGGCTCAGGGATCCCGTGGCATCATGTACCTGCCATTGTACCAGAACATGCAGCCCCAGCTGTGTCCAGTCAGTGTTAGCCCCTGATGCGTTTTCTCTTGTCACTCCTCCCCAGCCCTTCTGGTGCTCCTGCTCTGTCCTGATCAGTTTGTCCCTGACCTCTGCCTCATCCTTCTCATTGTCTTCTTTGCTTTGGGGGTAGGGCTGGGGCCATACCTGGTAATGCTAAGGGGCTACACTTGGCTCTGTTACCAGGTTTGAGTCCTAGGGGAACCATAAGTCGGGCTGGGGATTCAGCCTGAGTCGGCCACATGCAGGGCGAGCACCCTAACCCCTGTGCTAACTCTACCCACCAATATTCAGATTCTAAATGTCCCTTGCCAGCATCCCTGCTTCTCACTGGCCGAAGGTTGGATCCAGGCCACATCCCCAACCTGCCTCTTCAGCCTTTCTTTCTCTTATCTGAAGAGAAGTCATGTACCTACCATTCTGACCTACCCGCTTTAAGCGATTGGTTTAGCCTCAGCCTTTAGCACTGTTCCTTCCCTGTTCTCTCATAGCGCCCCTCCTTGGCTACCTCTTTCTTACTCCTCCACTCTTGGCTGAATGGTTCTCTCCTTTTGAAATCATCATTGGCTCTACAGACTGTCCTTGCAGGAAGCTGGTCCCCCCTCACTCAGCTTCCTCCACTCACTGAATTCTGGGGGTCAGGGTCACATCCTGGTCACTCAGCACAGTGTCAAATGCATAGTAGACATAGTGCACCCATTGCAGTGAAAGGAAGAGCTGTTGAGGTGGGTATGTGGCCCACCCGTGTGTCAGGAGAGGACTCAGCTGGAGCATCAGGGTGTCTCTCGGGAGCTCAGGTAGGTAGAGGCTATGTAAGCGGGTTGGGTGGCTCCCAGAGAAGCTTTTGTTGTTGTTTGATTTGGGGCCACACCCGGCAGTGCTCTGGGCTTACTTCTGACTCTGCGCTCAGGGATCACTCCTGTACGGTTTGGGGGACCAGAGTTGGTGCTGGGAATGGAACCCAGGTCGGCCATGTGCAAGGCAAGCGCCCTCTCCGCTGTACTGTCTCTCTGGCCTCCAGGCAAGCTCTTGTGTCAGCATGTGGAATGCTTCCTTGATTCTGAGTGAGAACTGTGTGCCTCCTGTACCCACCCCTGGCAGCTGCATGATCTCCTGTGAGCTGAGAGGTGCAGGAGAGGGTGTGGGTAGGATTTTTGGGAGGGGAAGGATGATAAGATGGTTGAAAGGGGTGTCTCAGAGATTGGCTCAGGTGTCAGCACAGTCTGGATGGGGTGAGAGCAGTCAGTGAAGGTGATCCTAGGACCTGGGTTGTAAGAGAACTTGGAGAGAAGGGGCTATCCAGGCAACTGGGTGGGGGGCAGAGAAGACACCATTGGCACGATTGTCAGCCAGCAGAGAGAGGGTGTGTGGTGACCATTCTGAGTCAGGAACTGAATTGTTTGGGCCTCTGACTAATGACATGGCCTGGCTTGCATAATTAGGAGGCTTTGCCCCAGCCCAAGCTGTGAATCTTCCTCCCCCATGCCCAGATACATAGATAAGCCTTTTCTTATCTATGCATCTGGAGGAATCACCTCTCAAGACCATGCCATTATCCTCTGCTCTCTTCTTGTCTTCCAGCTTGCAAGAGCGACAGTTCGTGATCCCAAGACTGGTGTCCTTACAACTGCCAGCTATAGGGTTTCCAAAAGGTGAGCAGAGGAGGTGATGGGGTGTTGTTGGGGTCTCCTCAGGGAGGGTAGCGTGGCTTCTCCTGCCTCTGCTTCTCCCCCGCGCTGTCTGTTCATGTGGCCCCGGCTCTGGGGAGAGCCTGCAGAAGCTCACCAAAGCCTGCCTTCTGCACCTGCCTTTCTCTCCTTTTGGCACAGCTCCTGGCTGGAGGAGAATGATGACCCAGTTGTGGCTCGAGTGAATCTTCGGATGCAACACATCACAGGGCTAACAGTAAAGACAGCAGAATTATTGCAGGTATGGCTGTTCCAGGCACCCTGGCATGGGAAGGGGGGTTCTGGCTCAGTGGGGCGCCACAACTGGGCCAGTAAACTATATGCCTGCTTAGTGCTGTGAATATGGGTGACCCTACATTTGGAAACCAGGATGAAGCATGCCCACTGACATACTTCAATTAGCATTTGACAACTGGTGACAGAGATTCTGAACACCAAAGTGTCATGCTAAGAGACAGGGATCAGGGATGGGTTGGCTCCTTTCTATCTCCTCTACTCCAGAATTTCTGAGTTTTCCCAGGGACACCTCTAAGCGAGCTATAAATATTTTCAGAGATCTTTGTCCTGAGTCACAGTTAAATGCGCTTGGAGATACAGTGTTTTGTTTTGTTTTAGATTTTTATCAATAGGTGCTACTCACAGCAGAACTTGTCTGGTGCCAGCCAGTGGTTCTTGGACTGCTGGTGCTTGGGGGTCATCAGGGCCATACCCAGACCACACTGGGTAATGCTTGGAGTGGGGTGCATGCAGTGCTGAGGAATTGAACTAGGGTCTTGGTCATGCTGGGCATGTGCTCTGCCTCTAAGTATCTCCTCAGCTCCTTGGAAACACTGGTGGAAGTGAGATTGGAACCAGTGTCCTGGAGAACGTGGGTGCGCTTCTCTGTTACTCCCTGAGGGACACCTGGCTTCTTGCCTCTATTTCCGGGGTGGTTGTGAAGACACATGGCAGCCCAGTGTTGAAAGGTTCTGAATAAAGCTCCTGATAATGTGCTGCCTGGTCTATTGAGTTGAAATCAACACTGACTTTGCTCCTTTCTGAATGTCATTGCTCATGGGTTACAAAGTGACATCCTGAGACACTGCCAGAGAGTCTTCACTGGCATTTTAGCATTTTTCCAGAGTCCCTAAATGTGAATTTAAGGAGCACACCCTTTGCCTTTAGGCTTGGGTGTGACCAATCACACTTCTCATTAGATTATCAAAATGAAGATTGCTTGCAAAAGATTCTTTGGACCTTTTTCCTGGATGTACCCATTTG
Source organism: Sorex fumeus (assembly GCF_029834395.1). Taxonomy (NCBI): domain Eukaryota; kingdom Metazoa; phylum Chordata; class Mammalia; order Eulipotyphla; family Soricidae; genus Sorex; species Sorex fumeus. The sequence goes on along the minus strand of NW_026606108.1, from coordinate 32,011,188 downwards.
CATGGTTTTTTTTTTTTCTTTTTGGGTCACACCCGGCGATGCTCAGGGGTTACTCCTGGCTCATGCACTCAGGAATTACTCCTGGCGGTGCTCAGGGGACCATATGGGGTGCTGGCAATCGAACCTGGGTCGGCCATGTTGGCTGCGTGCAAGGCAAACGCCCTACCCGCTGTGCTATCGCTCCAGCCCCTTGCATGGGTTTTTGTTTGTTTGTTTGTTTGTTTGTTTTAATCACTGAAATCAGAAAATCAGCTTTGGGGGCTAGAGAGTTAGTATAGTGGGTAGGGCACTTGCCTTGCGCATGGCTGACCTGCTTCAATCCCCGGCACCCATAAGGTCTCCTGAGCACTGCCAGGAGTGACCCCAGAGCCAGGAATAAGCTCTGAGCACTGCCAGGTGTGGCCTGGAACACAAACAAAAAGAAGAAGAAAAAAAGAAAACTAATTTTGAAAGGTGATCTTCATGAATGTTGTGATGCTCACCAGCATTTTAAATTACTCGATCCCATGGCCTGTTGCCCTTTTCTTCCCTTTTGTTGCTGCTGCTGGTGGTGGTGGTGGCCATGGTCACCATGGTACTTAACAAACACCGTGGTGTTTGGTACTTAACATAGGTTCCACTCATTTCAGTTGTGGTGCTCATGCACAGTATTATTGCAGAGTTTGCCAGGAATGACTGTGGCATTTACAACTGCCCACTGGGTGCCACACACTTCAGTTGCTGTGTTTGCAGACTGCATGCCTGAGATCGCACACTCTTGCAGCTCTGGCTGCTAGCACCTTTCCCAGAACACGTGGGCCTCACCAGGGATTGAAGTCACAGCCTCACTCTGGAAATGCAGGTGCTTTTATCCACAAACAATCCCCCAGATCCCCCATGCAAATAATGCTATGCAATTTTTATATAATAAAATATATATTATATATTTATATATAATATTTTAATTTCCAACAATATTGCATTTACTTTATTTCATATAAATTTGATGTTTGGGTCACATTCAGCTGAGCTCAGGGCTCATTTCTGATTCTATGTTCAGGGTTCCCTCCTGGTGGTGCTGAGAGTCCATATTTTGTGCCAGGACTCAAACTGGGGTTGGCAGTTTGCAAGGCATGTCTGGGTGGGCCAAGAGCCTGGATTTCAAGCATTGATCTCTCTCTTTTTTATTATTTGGCCTTTTGGGTTATACCCGGCAATGCACAGGGGTTACTACTGGCTCATGCACTCAGGACTTACTCCTGGCGGTGCTCAGGGGACCATATGGGATGCTGGGAGTTGAACCCAGGTCGGCTGCATGCAAGGCAAATGCCTTACCTGCTATGCTATTGTTCCAGCCCCAGCATTGATCCAGCATTGATCTCTTAAGAGGTCCTGCTTATGGGCTGCTGGCGTTATGATCCAATACCATCCTAAACACCAGTGTCAACAGCACTCTAGGGTCTCTGTGTAACTGTCAGAAGGCTTCTGGTAAAGAACTGTATTTTTTGCTACCAGTCAACACTTTCTTTCATCTCTTTTCCCTCCCTTTTTTTTGGGGGGGGGGCACATCTGGCAGTACTCAGGGCTTATTCCTGGCTCTGAGCTCAAGGATCACTCCTAATGGGTTTGGGGACCATATATGGTGCCATAGATGGAACCTAGGTAGGAAAGTTCCCTACCCCTAGGTAGGCATATGCCGTACCCCTGTGCTGTCACCCCCCCCCCCCCGTCCTCTCCCCTACATCAACACTTTCAACTGTAGTTACACGTTTGCTATAGATCGTTTGGAAGATTGGCCTTTGAGACTTTCCTGTGAATTGGACAAGGGCCTGCTAGATAGAGGAGGCGCAACTGCATTCTCTGATGCACGTGGACTGAAGACACTCTGACTCAGTGTCATGACCTCTCTGACCTCAGCACTGTAAACACCCATTTCTTTCCACTGACAGACTCTTCTACTTTTGGTATCACAAATGTATAAATATTCAAATAAGTCATTACTCATAGGAATCAGTATTTTGGGGACAATACTATGAGGTCTAGCGCCTCCACCATCAATGCTCAGTAAGCAGCACCAGCGGTTCCAGACAAGGGTCCTGCAGTGCTGGGATACACCGGTCATCCTAGTGCTGCTGGGGGCTCTGTGCCTGCACCCAGCTGTGCTCAGGAGCCTCCAGGATGCACCTGATGATGCTCAGGGGACCTTGTGTATGGGATTCTGGGAATCAAACCTGGATCCCTGTCATGCTAGACATGTGCCCTAAGTGCCTCACTACCTGGCTCTGGGAATCAATTTTGCTGCATCAATCATCATTCTGGGGACTGGTACCATACCTGCCAACTTGATAGCTTCAAATCTGGAAGTTTTTGTGCTGTTTTCACCATTGGAAGGGAAAGAATTAAATAATGCAGAACAAATATCAAATAAAGCACAAATTCTTCAGCACCATGTTCAAGTATAGTTCCCCAAACTGTGTTGAAAAGTGCCAGCTAAACACTGCAGATTATTTTGCTATCTGGTGTCTGCAAGTTTAAGCTTTCTATCTGCAGCCCAAACAACAGCAGTGAATGAACTGTCCTGGGTTCATGCTATTAATCGCAATCGTGTTTAATGGGGGTGAAGGGTGGTGGCTCAGTGATTGAGCATATGTATCACATGTGTGAGGCTCTGGGTTCAATATCCAGCACTGAAAAAAAAGTAAGTAAGTAAGTAAAGTAAAGGCCCTCCCGTTGATCATCGATTTGCTCGAGCGGGCCCAGTAACATCTCCATTGGAGACTTTGTTGTTACTGTGTCTGGCATATCGAATACTCTCGGTAGCTTGCCAGGCTCTCCGAGAGGGGCGGAGGAATCAAACTCGGGTCGGCCATGTTGGCTACGTGCAAGGCAGACGCCCTACCCACTGTGCTATCGCTCCAGGGCTGGAGCGATAGCACAGCGGGTAGGGCGTTCGCCTTACAAGCACTGAAAAAAATCAAATAAAATTTCCTCAAAGTTCTTGTTAAACTGAAACCAAAGAAAACACCTGTCATCCTTTAAGCCAGTCCAGCACTTCCCTCCTGGGGTGCACCCCAGCCCTCTGAGCCAGGTCTCCTAGTGCCGTCTGCAGGATCTCTGGGTCTTTTGGACACAGGAGTCTTGAAGACTGAATCATGTTTTCATTCAATGATTCTTTTTATTTATTTTTTGGTTTTGAGGCTGAATTCTTTTTTTAGAAACTCTCAGTTTCGGTTAAGACATATATCTTAAAGGGCAAATGCTTGGCATGCACAAGGCCCAGGTCCGTTCCCTGGCACTGCCTGGTACTCCCCACCCCATCCACCAGCATTTCTGGGTGTGGTCCTTCAAAAACAAATCCTAATCTTGAATGTGGTGTTGGTGGCTTCCTTTGGGAGTGCCTCCTCATTATCTCCCAAACAAATAGAGCCTAGTCCAGGGCTTGGCTCTGCTGCTGCCTGAGGCCCCTGCAGGGCTGGAGCTCGTCCACAGGGACCCGACTGCAGTTGGCCCAGTCTCTCTTGTTCTGTTGGAAAGCCACATTGTGCGCAGGGCACTTTCTGGCACAGCTGGGCACACGTTGGCAGTATGTGTTCTGCCTGTGGTGGCAGGGCATAGTTACTCTCCCTTTTAGGAAGGCTGTTCTTGGAGATTCTGACTGTTTGGGGGTCCAAGTTATTCTGGTTGTTACCTGGGGAGATGCTGTTCCAAGGAGATGGTGTTGTCTCAGGGCTGTTGACGCTGCTCTCTCCCGCCAGGTTGCTAATTATGGAATGGGCGGCCAGTATGAGCCACACTTCGACTTCTCCAGGGTAAGGCCTGAATCTGGGGTGCTTTTGGAGGGTCCCCCTCCAGCTGATTTCTTGAAAAGGCTGGAGCGTCTCGGAGCTCTTCAGCCTCTACATCAGTCCCCTTCCTGCCTGGTCTCTTGACTGCTGGAGAAGACCCAGTATGAAATGAGGGGCCTGCGGAGTTTGGAGTGTTCCCTTGGCCCAGCCCCTTGACTCAGCCCCGACTCTGCACAGGAACTCATGGGTCTTTGTGAAAGTGGTTCCTGCCCCTCGTCCTCTTGTCCCCTGCCCCGGGTTTCCTCTGAGTCTGGACTGGTGCTCTGGCCATTGGGTGACATGCATGCTTATTACCCCTTCTGGACCTTTCTGACCCCAGTTCTGCGGGTGGCGGGTGAATCAGTTGCAAAGTTGGGTGAAAGTTATTGTTTGTTGCAGCGACCTTTTGACAGCGGCCTCAAAACGGAGGGGAATAGGTTAGCAACGTTTCTTAACTATGTAAGTATCGGGTCCAGGCCCGTCTGTTCACTCTCACTTAATTTTATAGAACGATGAGCAAGATGTTTTCAAGCATTTAGGGACGGGAAATCGAGTGGCCACGTTCTTAAACTACGTGAGTATGATGTGTGCAGTGTCTGGCCTGAAGGGTCACCCATACTTGTGGGGTGATCCATCAGCTGTTGCTCACTGGCCAGGCCCTTCAGCCCTCAGCTTCCTTCTTAGCTTGAGTAGAGAGCTGGTCTCCATTCCCAACTGTGGGCCCCTTTTCTCCACCCCTGCCACTCCCCACCTCAGGCCTTTCACATTCTTATTCCTGCCTCCTTTCTGAGGGCCCCAGTGCTAATCTAGACCTTGAGGGCAGTGGAGGGTCCCGTGACCTTAGCACAGTGATGTGGGTGCTGTGAGGAGCTCTTAGATGAAAGCCCCCTTTGTTTCCCCAGAGCTTGTTGGCTGCCTCTCACCTACTACCTGTGCCCCAGCCAAGTTAGTGGGGCTCCCCTCTTACCTGAGGAACAGTTTCCTCTTCTTGAAAGAGCCAGCCTAAGGAGCACAGAAGCTGTCAAGCAGCCAAGAGAGTGAAACCCGTGTCCAGTTTTTCCTTGGTGTCTCACTTCAGTTTTCATGGTGTGGAGGTTATATTGGGAGATTGGGGGCGCACAGGGACACTGCCATGAATGCTGCTGAGGAGGACCTGGGCGGGATCTCCTGTGGGTCTGATGGGCTGAAACAGGAGCTTTCAGTTAAATTCGGAGAGGGAAATTAGTTACCATGGTGACTTAGCACTTTGAAGAACTAGCTCAGGGCTGGCGGCTGGCTCGAAAGGAGGCCTCCCTTGGGAGGTAACATGTTAGTGGAGTCTTGAAGGTGGAGAGGAAATTAGTTGGTGGAACATGCCTTCTGGTGGTGCTGAGGATGTCTGGAGACCGAGAAAGGAGCTTGAGATGTTTGGAAAAATAGAAAACGAGAGTAGCTCAGAGGCAGCTTATGAATTGAGAGGGGCCAGGGAGGTAGGCGAGACTGACAGGATCTTTGTTTTCTGGAACAGTCTGGGTTGGATCTCTAGAGTCGGAAGTCATAAGAGGTTTCCATCTTATTCATTTTACTTTATGTCTGTTGAGTGCTAGTCTGTCTGGAATGTGTCCTGTGGAAATACTTTTTTAGCTCCAAATTTTATTACACTATAGGTGAAAAATACCAAACCAAAACACTTAAGAGAGCCAGATGAGAAAGAAGTGCTGGCTCAGGCATGAGTTGAGGCGCGCTCTGCGGGCAGGAGTGCAGCCTCACCACCGTGGAACTTGTGTTCCGTCTCGTCTGAGGCCTCACCGCAGGAGAAAGCAGGGCCTCTGGAGACACGCGCCCTCCCCGCCCACCCTGGAGGAGGCTGTCCTGGGAAGGTGAGGGCATGACTGGAGCAGCAGGTTCCTAGTGTCAGGAGAAGCAGCTCTAGTGAGGACCACAGAGAGTGCTGGAAACAGCAGGGAGCACTGGTCAGGGCAATGCAGTGCGGGGACATGGCCCAGACTGGATGGGGAGAAAGGGGATTGGGGTGCAGGTGGCATTTTGCAAGTACAGTTCCTGATTGTCCCCAGCATTCAGAGGACATGGGACAGAGGCCACTGGCAAGCCTGTAGCTCTTCCTGAGTCCTGGGCCTGGAGACTGTTGTGTGGAGACTCACAGATGAGGCAGGACTCAAGGCCCCCGGTGAGGGAAAAAGCCTTCTGGGCTCTGGTGCAGAAGCAGAGCCTCTGTGCATTGCCCAAAGTGCCCAGGGGAGGGCACTCTGCAATCTTGTCATGGTCTCTGACTCGAGTGCTCTGAGAGTCTTGGGTAACTTGTGTTTTGCATTCCTAGATGAGTGATGTAGAAGCAGGTGGTGCCACTGTCTTTCCTGATCTGGGAGCTGCAATTTGGCCAAAGAAGGTATGTTCTGGTTCTGGTGGGGCAGAGGTTGGAATAGGGCCCAGGCCTGTTCCATGCCATCCAGTTGGGCGGCCCCACCTGCCTAACTCTCACTGTAAGATGGCTGCGCACTTCTCCTGATCGTTATGGCCCCAGTTTCCATCTGAGAAGCACTTTTGGGTGATGATGGTGGGATTCTAAACATGTATGCCATCGCGAGGAAGGGCAGAGGCCTGCTAGGGGAACTGCTCTGTTCCTGGAGTCCCAGAGCACAAGTTCCCATCTGGGCATGGTCAGCTTTTCCTCAGGGAAGGCTCTCTGGAACTTGGGGTTGAGTCCTTGAGCCATCTCTCTAAGCGCGTTAGCTGACAGGTTGTCTCTCTCCCAGGGCACCGCTGTGTTCTGGTACAACCTCCTGCGGAGTGGGGAAGGGGACTATCGGACGAGGCATGCGGCCTGCCCCGTGCTTGTGGGCTGCAAGTGGGGTGAGTGACTTCCGGCGTGGTGCTGACCTTGGAGGCCTGGGTCTAGGCTGTGTTGGTTCTCACAGAACCCATGCTGGGTGGCAACTGCTATCTGATTTTCACAGAACTGAGACTATCCCTTTCTGAGGTGTTCCTACCCTTTCCCACTAACTGCTGGTCTCATCCAGCTACATGTTTATTACCTGGGGTAAGACACCTGGTTGGGAGCACTCTAAGAGAGGCCCAGATTGCCAAGGAGGCCCTGAGGATGCATAGTGGTGCCTGCATCAGGCCTCGGAGAGGTCCCTATGCCGTGGGCTCTAGTGAGAGTTCTGCAGGGTGGTGGGGACAAAAGTTGACACCAGAGGAGGATGTCCTAGACTAGCAAAGTCCACATAGAAGAGCTCAGCATCACAAATGTTGGGACTGGCTGCATTTGTCACTTGGATAAGGAGAAGTCTTGATGTGGAGGCCAGAAGAGATTGGAAGCTGGGACTGACCCCAGAGGCTTGAGTCTGAGTCTTGTTATGGGCAGATGTGAGGAGCCGTGGAAAGGATGTGATAGGGTGTGATGGCAAAGAGATGAATTTATAGCCCTCCGGAGAGTTTTTGGGATAATAATGATAAGATCACAGAAAAGCAAGCAATAGAAAATAAGGCAAATGCCTATTTGAGGAAAAGAAAAAGTTGTACAAAAAATCTGTAACACTGTAGCACTGTCCTCCCGTTGTTCATCAATTTGCTGGAGCAGGCCCAGTAATGTCTCCATTGTGAGACTTGTTGTTACTGTGTTTGGCATATCTAATACCTCATGGGGAGCTTGCCAGGCTTTGCCATGCAGGCGAGATACTCTCGGTAGCTTGCCGGGCTCTTCGAGAGGGGCAGAGAAATCGAACTCGGGTTGGCCATGTCAGCCGAGTGCAAGACAAATGCCCTACAGCTGTGCTATCGCTCCAGCCCTTACAAAAAATACTTCAGTATAATTTAGGTGACTCATCATTTAAAGGACACATCATTTGTATGTCATAATAATGGAAACACTGATAAATTTAACTAAGATTTGTGACTGAATTATATTGGAAGCCTAAGGGGGAAATAAGGATGAGGTTTGGGGATAGTATAAAAGAATTCCAAGATGGAAAATCAATAAGTAGCACTATAAACTTGTTATTTAGAAATATGAGTTAGAATATCAGAAGAGACAACAGAGGGAGTTAAAAGGTCTCTGGAGTGGGGATTGGAGGCGGTGTGGGGTGTGTAGGAAATTGTTGTTTATTATTGTAAGTTTTGTAGACAGTTTTGATTTTTTTCAACTAGGAGTGTGAATTGCTTTGGATTAAATTATATTAAAAGGCTCTGTGGCATCAGCGGTGTGTGAGGATAAATTTGTTTTATTCATTATGAGTGTTAAGGAATGAAATCATGTTTAGCAGGCAGTCAGTGCAAGTCCAGTTCTGCTGCTCTGTCCCTGTAGTGCACACTTTGCTACCCGAAGCCCCCGGTGTGAGTATGCAGGGATGCCCAGATTCTTCACAACACCCAGGCTTCCTCGTGTACTTCTTTGACCTTCAGTCCTTGCTCAACACATCAGGAATAGAAAGTTTCTTAGGGTAGCTCATGCTTTGATGTTTCTCTCCTGACCCACTTCCCAGACTCCCAGGGTACAGGACCTGTTGTGGTCTCTCTGTCCGCTTCCCTGGGTACCTCCTACTCAGCTTCATGTCCCAGCCAGGAAGGATTCTTCTCCTTGCCCCTGGTTTTGACTTTGTTTTCATGTACTTTGGGCTGCTGAACTAACTGACAGGATTATAACATGCTTTCTCTCTGTTCACAGTCTCCAATAAGTGGTTCCATGAGCGAGGACAGGAGTTCTTGAGGCCGTGTGGATCAACAGAAGTTGACTGACATTCTTTTCTGCTCTGCCCCTTCCTGGCCCCACAGCCCATGTTGTCTTCAAGTTCAATCTAACAGACATCTTTGCAGGTTCAGGCCTGGTCAGGCAGGTCTGTGGAGGAGTGAATGTTTGGAACAGAGAGTGGACTGGGGAAGGTTCTAATTGACGTGGGCCCCAGTCTCACTGGTCACCCGTCCATCTCTGACTCCCAAAGACAGGGTTGGAGTGGCTACAGCGGACTCAGGCTGTGTAGAGCACCGCACTCAAAGGTGCCTTTGTACCTCAGATGTTTTTGGTGTGAGACATTTCAGTGAACCAAAGTTCTGATAATTTGTTTACATGTTGTTTCTATGACATTTCTGTCAATGTGGCTTTAACCAAAAAATAAAATGTCCCTGCCAAAAGCCTTAAAGAGCCTTATTTGGAGTATTTTTGAGATGGGGAGCTTTTTACCAACTTCACCACGTCCAGTATATCTGTTCTGTGCGTGCACAGTCTGCTTAATGAGCTCTAATACACAAAACCCTGACCTTGGGTTTTAGACCTGGTTCTAATACTTTTGTCTCCTCCAAACTTTAATCTCTTTCTGGAAAGTGAACCTCTCTGCTTCCCAGTGAATGTAGGGTGAATGTAGGAGATATATATTTTATGATGGTAATGCTTTCATAGTTCAGACTTTCATATTTTTAAACTTTGAAGTGTACACTCAGATGTATATGCTTGGGACACATATTTTATGACCTAAAGAATACAAAGGTCAGCGTAGGCCCCATTTCACAACCACCCTGGGAGAGAAGAGAATGTTCCCCGATCTGCATCTCAAGGGGACAACTCGATGGTAACCTTTGTCTGGTGGTTTGTAGTGGGCAGATGCTTTGCTTTTTGGGGGTAGTTTCACTACGCATGTCTACATGTCTAAGTAGTTACCTTGTTTGTGCTGATTTTGAACTTTTTACAAATAGAGTCACTGTATTCAGGGAAGGTTGATGGCTTTTTTAGTTTGATGATTGTTTTTAAGACTCATGCATATTGAGTAGCTGAAGTTTGTTTTAATTTTTATAGTTTGTTCAGTCTTCTAAATGTGTATTTTTAGGGTAACACCATAAGATAGCAAACATATTACTGATATTCTTTTAATTTGGTTTCAGTTTTTGAATATAGTGAATAATACCACAGTAGCTTAATTTTTTAAAAATTAGACTGTAGAGCTAATATAAAGTGTAAGACACCTGCTTTGCATGTGACCAACCCCAGTTTGATCCCTAGAACCTCATATGGCTCCCTGAGCACTGCTAGGAGGGATCCCTGAACACAAAGCCATGAGTGGCCCAACACCTCCCCCCCAAAAAGTTAAATTTTTCAATTGGGTTAAAATAGTTTATACATGTTAATGCTTTTGCTTTAAGTATACAAAGTTAGTGCTCCTGCACCAACACTATCCTTATTATCAGCATTTTTATACATGATCCTGGTGTACATAAATGGAATTCCTCTGAATTCCTTTGAATAACTGTAACTGGAGATGTTGGGTCTTTGTAGGTGAATCCTCAACTTTACCATGTACTGTATTCCATAGTAGGTACAAATTCTCACAAGAAGTAAATGAGAATTTTTTTGTTTGATTGATTTTTTGTTTGGAGGCCACACCCAACTATGCTCAAGGCTTACTCCTGGTTCTGCACTCAGGGATCACTCCTGGGCAGGGCACAGGAGACAATATGGGATGCTGAGGATTGAATCCAGGTTGGATGCATGGAAAACAAGTGCCTTATCTCCTGTACTATCTCTCCGGCTCCATAAATGAGTCCTTGCCCCCCCCCCAACCTTTATAGGTATTGTCAAACTTTTGCATTTTAGCTAGCTTGTTAAATGTGGAGCATAAACATGATTATTAATGACACTGAGCACCTTTTGTATGTTTCATCAGTCTAGTTTCTTCTTCGGTGTCATGTCTTTACTTGAAAAATTTTAATATATTATGGATTGAGATTTGTGTTGATTATATGCTTTACAATATATGTGTTCGGTTCGTCTTTAAACTATCTATTGATGAGCAGCTCTTAAGTTTTGTTAAATATATCAAGTTTTCCCTTTTTTATTAGAGCTTTATATATTTTGTTTAAGAAATTCTATATTATCCACAGTTCTTTAGGTAATTAAGATGATGAATATATTTCCTACGTTCTTTTCTAAAAGCATCAGAGTCTTGAATTTTCCATTTGTGTCTTTAATACATCTGGGTTTTATTTTTGAATGAGGTCCAAGGATCTGCCTAAAAATTTTTTTGTGTATTTTATTCCTCTCCTTTCCTGGACTTTTCATTTCTGTAATCTAGGACCAAGGGGAAAATCTTGGTTTTGTTTTTCCCTAGAGACTTCCAAGATTTCTGCTAGTTTCCTTACCTCTAAACAGAGATTGGGTCATTTATCTAGATCCACAGTCTCTTATCCCATGTCTAGAATAAAAGAATAACCTAAGTGTAAAAAAGGCTACAGATTTTTGGTTCACTACCCTGAGATTCATCTTTTCTTAGGATCCAGCATTCGTGGTTATTTTTGACAAGAATTTTGGTTTACTTAATCGTGGCTGGAATTGGAAATCAAGTGTTCACTTGATTTTCAAGTTCTTTTTTATGTGAAATAAAAAAACAGAGACAGAAAGCCTTGTCTGATATCTTTCTTTGTTATCTGTTATAACAAGATGTTCTGCATTCATCTTAAATCTTTCCTGCATTAAGCATAGAGTCAACCTCTAAGGAATCTGTTGTATGTGGTTTCCTGTCAATTTCATTGCAGCTGGAAACAAAGACAGGATAATCTTAGATACAGGAAATTATTTTCAGTAATCTTTATGAACTTATTTAGTTTTGCAATAATGTGTTTGCTATAGCACCAAAGAATTGAGCATTTGGTATACATTTGACAGGGTGCTAGGGATATTATAGCCTGTCATTTTAAATATGCAGCTCTAAGTAGGTAATTAAGATACTGCAGGTTGGAAAGGTTAGGTAGGTAATATAACTGAAGTCACATGAGCTCTCATTGCTGGTCAGTGAAAAGCCTAGGAATAAAACTCTGATCTGGAAACTTTCCAAAGCCTTTGCTCTAAAAAGAGTAAATGATACTTTCATGCATTCAGTAGTTATTAATGGTCAGATGAAGAAAGAAAGCTAAATTAATTTCTTTTACCTTTAAAGAATCTAGAATAATTGTAGAGATTCTTAAATGGATGTGTGAAATGTGAGAAGTCTTATAATAGTATCCACGAAGCATAAGAAAGTGAGGGTATATCTTAACTAGGGACATTTGCACTAGAGTAAGCAACATTAAGCCTGGGTCTTAGTGTAAGTAGAAATGTGCCATCTCTTCTTTCTCGGTTGAAATAACATGTGCATGTATTAAAAATCAGGGAACAGAAGAGTTGTCCTCAGAAGAGGTAAGAAGAAGGAATAATTTCCTTACCCTACTACTACTTTCTAGCTCTAATGACCTTTCCTTCTACACACCTCCATCCTCAGTTTAAAGGGTTGAAGAACCACAGTACTGGACTCATATGTTAATTTAATTTTATTTTATTTTATTAGGGACTGTAGAGATAGTATGAAAAGGGGGCTGCAGAGGTAGTACAGGGTTGAGGCACTTCCCTTGCATGAGGCCAACACAGTTTAATCTTGGCAGCCATATGGTCCCCCAAGTCCTGCCTGGAGTGATAACTAAGTATAGAGCCAGTTTCTTTTGTGACCCCATACCCAAACCAAAACAACAACAACAACAAAAACCCGCATATGAGGACCTAGGAAATAAAGGGTTAGAAGCACATGTTTTCATGTGTGAGGCCAGAGATTTAGATCTCTGGCATCACATGATCCCCTTCAGCACTACTTCACTTTTGTCTCCCAACCACCCCTGGGAGGGCCTTGGTGACACCTAACACTGGTAGGGCCAGCAATCACTGCACTGTATCACTGCCCCCAAGCATCAAACCAGGCCTGTACTGCCAGGTATGGAATATTATTGAGAGGGGTCCCTTGGGGCTCCAGCACAGCTGGGAATGACCTGCACCCCTTTCCAATCCATGTATGAGGGGCTGAGGAGATAGCTAAAGGTGATGGAGGGCATGCCTTGCAATCATGAGGCTCTGTTAAATCTTCAGCACAGCAAGGAACTTGGAGCACAAAGGTTGTGGTCCCTGGTTGCCCCAACACCACAAGGCTTGAGCAATAAATTGACAGACCTGCACCTCCAGGCCATGTGTGACCCCAGGCCCCTGAATACCACTGCATAGACCACTCCTCCCAATGAATAAGTAGAAATAGGCCTCCTTAGGTTTATAAAGATCAAAGTCAATCAAGGCACTTAAAGCAAATTAAAGATATCTGTCAAATATTAAAAGATGTAATATCAAATGATGAAGTACAATATAGTTAAACAGAAATAATCTTGATGCAAACACAAATTCCTATGTATTGTATTTATGGAATGATAATTCACCTAAGATAAATGTAAGGGTTTATTCTTTTTAAAAAAAATTACTATATACAAAATTGTTTGATGTAAGTCTTTGCTTCTAAGAAAGGAGAGCAAATACCTTGCTTTTGTTTTGTTTTGAGGTCATACTGGTGGTGCTCAGGGCTTACTTCTAGCTCTGTGCCCAGGGAACACTCTTGGTGGGGCTCTGGGAACCATATGGGGTACCAGGGATTGAACCCTGGTCAGCCATGTGCAAGGCAAATGTCTTCCCTGCTGTACTATTGCTCTGGCCCTGAAAATAACTCTTTGATTAATCTAAAGCTTTAGCAAAAGATGTGAATATACCTACTGAATATGAAAATTAGAAGAAATAAAAATGCTAAATCAGTGAGTGTATCAATTATTATAAGAAGAGGTTTATTAAATACTTAGTAAAAGTATTAAGTAGAGGTTAAAATATAGATGTCTTAAAAATGGAGATAGGAAAAAGCAAATGAAGTATCTTCAGACATTTTGAATTTTTACTGGGAGAAAAGTTATTTTCTATAAATACTTATGATCGACAAAAATAGAATCTGATGATTTAACTCCTGTGGAAATGTCATCTGAAGTAGTTTTTAAGTTTTTTAAAAAATTTATTGAAATAGCTTTATTGTGTACCCCTACCCTTCCCTCTTCTTGTTGTGACAGCATTGGGTATCATGCACTTTTGGCTCTGGTGCCCTTTGGGTCCACACATCAGATGACAATGCTCACACTTTGGCTGTAGTGCTTGCTAAGAGTCACACACCTTTTGCTGAGATGCTCAGGCATATTTTCTGGTTGTAGTGCTTGCTGGGGGGTGCTGTAGAGCTTACACATGTTCTACAGGGGCCCGTCCCAGTGATGCTCACGCATCTTTTACTTGTGCTTTGGGGAATCCCATCACTTTAGTTATGCTAACACACACCTGGTTGTGATGCAACTAGAAATCACTTGTCTGAGACCTGGACTCTCAGACAGCATAGCTTCAGGGTCTCCCAGGGCACATGTGGCAGAAATTAGAGGCTGCCATCTGCTGGGCCAGTGCTTTAAGTCTTTGGTGATTCCCCACCCCGTCATCTGAAGTGCTCATCTTCAGCAGCATACAATAGCACGATCACGATCATGATCACGATCCTCCCATTGTTCATCGATTTGCTCGAGCGGGCCCAGTAACATCTCCATTGTGAGACTTGCTGTTACTGTGTTTGGCATATTGAATACGTCACGGGTAGCTTGCCAGGCTCTGCCGTGTGGGCGAGATACTCTCAGTAGCTTGCTGGGCTTTCCGAGATTTATAATATCAAATCAGCATTGAAGCCTATATAATACTATATGGCAAGTTTATTTCAAAAGTATTGTGTTTGGATTTTCTAAAACTGGATCACTCTGTGTGTGTGTTTGTGTGTATTCATTCAAATTTGGAAGTATATTAGGGAATTTTTAAAAACCACACTAGTTGGGAGTATGGTGCTGCCAGCAGGTCAATCTGTACCTGTGAGGAGAGTGCATCAGCAGCCTGATGGCACCTTCAGACTTCCAGATACCCCAAAATTGCTGCTGTGCCTTTGGCCAGGCCCCAAAAACTTGGGACAAAGTTTACCAAGAAAGTAAATGGCCAAAAGTTAGGTATGTGGGAAACACACCCGCAAAACACCTAGGGCTCAGCTATATAATTGGAGGCATGTACTCCCTGATTCCTGATTGAACTGCTTAATGGCCATGATCCCAGAGACTCACAAATAAATCTCAAAAATGCAGCAGCTTTTGACAGAAATGTATCTGGACCACGCAGTAGGTTACTGGCGCTGGGCCAACCTAGGTGGGAATATGTTTCGTGCCTTGGCATGTTCCCCCTGGCAGCCCAGTGGCCGCCATCCTCCAGAGGCCACTTGGACAGTCAGGTTTGGGCCTGCAGTGACGAGACACATGGGGCCTCATGGGATGGGGGTGGAGCGGGTCCTGTCCTCCCTGTCCTAATGAGACCCCCAAGTCATCGCCCACGAACGGCCTCTCTGGCTCTTGATCAAGCTGCTTAACAGCCATGATCCCAGAGACTCAGAAAAAAATCTCGAAACCCAGCGGCTTTTGGCAGACATGCTTCCTCCCGTTGACAGTAATGCAGTAGGTTACTGTCGCCGGCCCACCGCAGGGGGGAAAGGGTTCTGTCCCTCCACCTGCTTCCCGCTGGAGACTGTGTGGCAGTCATCCTCCAGAGGCCATTGGACAGTCACGCTTGGGCCCGCAGTGATGAAACTTGTTGGGCCTCACGGGATGGGGGTGGAGCCGGTCCTGTCCTCCCTACCCAATGAGACCCCAAGTCATCGCCCACGAGCGGCCTCTCTGGCTCCTGATCAAGCTGCTCAACGACCATGATCCCAGACTCAGGAGCAAATCTCAAAACCCAGTGACTTTTGGCAGAAATTCCTTCAGATTTAAGTGTTAAAATTTCGGAATTTCAAAGTCACATGGCCCTACTGCAACCACGTGACATCATATGTTATTCATAACCAGCAATAGAACACAAATTGTCTACTGATGCCTTTTCAGCAGATCTGAATGTTGGGATAAAATCTCAAATAATAATGGTGGGTCTGGTGTCAAAATATTGAATGTGATCAAAGTAGAGAGAGTAATGTGGAAATCGGCTGCTCTACAGGTAGGGGGAGGGTGTGGTATGGGGGTATACTGGGGTTGTTGGGGGTGGAGAATGGACACTGTGTACGAGTGTTTCATTGTATGACTGAGACTTAAACCCAAAAGTTTTGCAACTACTCTCATGGTGATTCAATAAATAAAATTATAAAAAATGAAAAAAAAGTAAGGTGGAGTTCATGCCCAATTCAATCAGCTAAACAGTGACTGAATAAATAGCAGTACTCCTACATTAAAAAAAAAAAACACTAGTCATAGCAGCACTCTACAAAAGGTTTCAGTACCCTAAAGTTCACTTAAAATGATTGAAGGCTATCATTTGATCAAAAGTAGATTTGGGAAATTTTTTCAGTTCATCTGATTACATTGTAGGAAAATAATATTTGCTGCAATTTATTAGTGTATAAGCAAAATATTTAAACTGTGAATTTTAATCTACCAGTTTTTGATATTTTCAACTAATTTAAAAACATTCAAAAACGTGTTACAAAAGGCTCTAAATCTCTGCTATGGACTGACACCTGTCTGCTTATTTCTAGAGTGGGCACCTGAAGACAGCATTAGGCTAGCAGTTTTTTTGTTTGTTTGTTTTTTGAGTCATACCCAGTGATGCTCAGGGGTTACTCCTGGTTCTGCCACACTTGATCCCTCAGGACCAGCACTGGTCCCTCTGGAATATTTTTCTCTCAGGTAAGTAGAGTTTCTGGTCTCCTTCCCTTTAGATATTGATTTAACAGACACACCTTTTTGGACTACCTGGAAGACCTGCGCCCCGCCCGCCGAGTTCCCCCTAATGTTTTACTTCACAGCACTGCTAAGTGCTTTGTTTATTTGTGGATTAGTTTATGATCTGTCTCCCCAGACTGGACAAGAAGTGCTTAGAGGGAAGCTTCCCCCACTTCTCTAGCACCAATAGCCCTTAGTGGCAAATTAGCAATTGTTCTCGAGTCACGTGAAACGGACCTTCTGGGAGGGCGGGAGGGAGTGTAGTAGTCGGGTGGGGATTGGTGGGAGGAGCCTGCAAGGGCGGGACATGTGGGGGGCGGGGCGGGGTGGGGCGGGGCCAGAACCTTATGGAAAGGCCAGAAAAGCACGTGAGTGCTTCCGGATTTCCTGCTGTGAGCTAATGGGAGGTGAGGAGGTGGTTGCGGGAGAGACAGGTATGTTTTAGCGGGGTGCTGGCTATCACTGTCCCGCTTTCAGATTTCTAGCTGAAGATTTATTCCGGGCCCAGCCCCTCAGGATCGGCATTGAAAAGTGTTTCTGGGGCTCTGACCTTTTAAGGGGTGAGTGTTGCCCCAGCGCTAGAATTGGTGACTGGCAGAGCAGGATGCAACCTGAGGGCGAGGATGTGGGTGTGCCCAAAGATTTACTAGAAGTCACTTCCAAAACCCAGGCTACTTTGAAGAGGCATTTAACCTTTGTAGGGATTCTTAAGTGTAAATGCCAGGAAATAACATTTTTCCTCCTTGTGTTAACTGTGGGAGCCCCCTCCAACGCAGTGTTGGGGGCAGGGGTGGGCACAGGGGTGTACCCTGTGGTGCTGAGGGCAAAGGCTGGATCAAGTGCAAGTTTGAGCCATAAACTCCCCCTCGCAATAATTTCTTTCACGGCACGTTTGGAAATTGGGTGTGTTAAGTGATACAAAAAGGTCAGGGGTGTTTGACATACGTCAAGTTCAGTGTTTTGAAAGAACTTTGCTGTGTTTTTCTGAAAGTGCACTACTGATGTGGTTCATCTGTGGGTCCCCAGGTCTGTGCCTGGTCTCTGGAAAGTGTGCGCTGTCCTGGTGGCTAGACCCTACAGACACTTGGACTTGTGTTTTCTTTTGTGTCAAGCACTCCATGATGCTTGATTTTCCTTTTCCACTCTTCTGGCAACTTCTCTTCTTGGTCCACTTTTCTCCTGTATTAATGTGCCCTTCCCCGGTTCCTTTTCACAGTCCTGTACCGAGTCCTGGGTAAGAGGAGACGCTTAGCAACCCTAACTGCTTAGCAACCATTTATATGCTCATTGTATGATACATTAAATTCTGTGCACTCAAATCTTTCCTTCTTTACTCATTTTCAACTTCCTAGTGGTCATAACAATAGTGAGAACAAAGAGAACAATAGTGACGGTGACTATTAACCTTTGGAGTGACAGACCCTCTCAAAAAATCTTTTGAAAAATCAAGAACTTTCTGCCCAAAAGACTCATGCTAATTTTTGTGTATAGTTAAAGGAACTTCCCAGATTCTCTGATGTTTAATAACTCAAAAATTTGGGTTAGGTTTTCCTGAAATGATAAAATGAAAATGTGTCTTCATAGACATAGAACAAATTTAGAACAAATTTTGCAGTGATTTAACCTCCATGGACATAAAATGCCTGAGAACGATTTATGGAAACTTGGTCTTCAGAAATAGCATAAAAAATGATAATCTGTAGTAAAGATTAAAGGGACTGCAGTGCCTCTGATCTTTTTTCTTAAGATTGCTTTGGCTATTCTGGGGTTTTATGGTTCCATATGAATTTTAGAAGTATTTGTTGTTGTCTTTGAAAAATTCCATGAGAATTTTGATGGGAATTGTATGGCATCTATAAATTACTTTGGGTAAGATGGTTTTTAATTTTTTCAACACATGAATAAGGAGTATGTTTTCATTTTTTAAATATCATTCAAAGGGGTTTTATATTTTTTGTTTTCTATCATTTAAAGTGGTTTATAATTTCAGTAGGCCTTTTAGTTCATGTGTTAAGTTGATTTCTAACTATATTCCTAAGTAGGCTTTTGAATTTTACCTGTTTTTGTGAATGGCAAAGATAACTGATCATTTTTCCTAGCCATAAACTAAGATGTCTACCAGGATCCATCTTTGGTCCCATTGCCCTTAATAATTCATGTAACTTTCTTTTCCCCAGTACATTAAAAAAATTTTAAAATAGGCTTATCCCCCCTCCACATCCCCCCCCCCCTTTGTTGTTGCTGTTGTGGCATCCAGGGTTTGCACTTATTGAGTTGCAGGGTGTTTGAGGTCACACACTCGATATGGCACTGGAGATCACCACGGAGATGTAGACCAGAACTAGAAATTGAATTAGTGGTCTCAGGTATGCAAGACAAGAATGTACCACTGAGCAACTTTACTGTGTGCAAACTAGACTTGCTTTAAAATTCTTAATTACATAAAGAACTACTGTATACTGTGTTCTCTCTAAATAATTTAGGCAAAACAAATAAAATGTTCGTTTCTTCCCATTCTCCATTTTTCCCCTATCTCTCAACAGCAGTGTTGCTCATATGGAACATTTGGCAAAGTATGAAAAGAGGCTAGAGCTGCTGGTAAACATCTGTGGTGTACAGGAGAGAACCCTACAAGAGAATACTTGCAGTTGGCAAGTTAGTAGTTCTGAGGTTGAGAAACCTTACTTTGGAGGTAATCACTATATATTTATATAATTGTAATCGGATTGTTCAGTATTACATACACTAACCATAAGGCTGTTCATTTTGAAGGTAATAGAACTTGACAAAAATTTAGTGCCTTAGTCTTATTAACTACATTTTAAGTGCTTAATGGACAAAGGAGGCCATTGAAATGAATAGAATAAATAGTAGAATGTATTTATCACCTTGGTAGTTTTGTTGATCAGTGCTTGAGTACATATGATGTATATTCACAAAATATGTGTGGACTCTCTGACCACGTGCATTCCGTGGCAATAAGCCACTTCCCCTCCCTGGCCTGCCGTTGTCATCACCAACAGATGTGTGAAGGAGGGAACAGGGCCTCCAAGCTTGTTGGTGATCAGTCGTTTATTCCAATCTCTGTCCCGCCATTTATTCCATTCTCCCCATGCGCCTATTCCAATCTCACACTGCACTCATTCCCATCTCCTACTTTCCCCCATTTGGTGTCACTCTGCTTCCAATTCATGTCTCACAGCCTTAGTTAACAATCAACAATCAACAACAAGGGCTAGGGGTAGCAATTCCACCTAGGTGAGGTAGCACAATCAACATATGAAAGCCCTTCCTTCTGGGGAAGCTCTTCTAAGACAAAGGTCTCTTCCTTCAAGGAGATCCTCTCAAGGGTGGAATTTCATCTAAGGGAGTATTTTCTCCTTTCCTAAGTCCATAACCATTTAAATAGTCATCTAAATTTACTTCTTAATATTTCTAATCATTTTATATGGACACAGTAAGAGATATATTAAGCTTAAAGGGTGAAAGGGTAGAGGAGAAAGGACAAACCAATGTTATTTTACAATAATGTAAATATATTATATGATTTTAAAAAATAAAATACTGTTCTATTGCTTTTGTTATGTTGTGATTTTTCTCTTTTATTTTTAAATTTTATTTTATTTTTATTTATTTTTTCCTTTTTTATTTTATTTGTTGAATCACCATGAGAGCAGTTACAAAGCTTTTGGGTCTAAGTCTCTGTCATACAATGAAACACCCATACCTTCACCAGTGCCCATTCTCCACCACCAAAAACCCCAGTATACCCCTATCCCATACCCTCCCCCTACCTGTGGTGCAGATGATTTCCACATTACTCTCTCTCTACTTTGATCACATTCAATATTTCGACACCAGACCCACCATTATTATTTGAGATTTTACCCCAACACTCAGATCTGCTGAAAAGGCATCAGTAGACAATTTGTGTTCTATTGCTGGTTATGAATAACATATGCTGTCACGTGGCTGCAGTAGGGCCATGTGATTTTGAAATTCCGAAATTTTAGCACTTAAATCTGGAGGCATTTCTGCCAAAAGCCACTGGGTTTTTGAGATTTGCTCCCGAGTCTCTGGGATCATGGCCGTTAAGCAGCTTGATCAGGAGCCAGAAAGGCCGTTCGCGGGCAATGACTTGGTGTCTCATTGGGGTGGGGAGGACAGGACCGTCTCCACCCCCATCCCGTGAGGCCCAAAATGTCTCGTCACTGCGGGCCCAAACCTGACTGTCCAATGGCCTCTGCAGGATGATGGCCACTGAGCAGCCAGGGGGAAGCAGGCGGGGGACAACACCCTTTCCCACCTCGGGTGACCCAGCAACAGTAACCTACTGTGTGGTCCGGACACATTTCTGCCAAAAGCCGCTGGGTTTCGAGATTTGTTTCTGAGTCTCTGGGATCATGGCTGTTAAGCAGCTTGATCAGGAGCCAGAGAGGCCGTTCGTGGGCAATGACTTGGGGTCTCATTGGGGTGGGGAGGACTGGCCCAGCTCCACCCCCATCCTGTGAGGTCCAAAAAGTCTAGTCACTGCGGGCCCAGACCTGACTGTCCAAGTGGCCTCTGGAGGATGACGGCCACCGAGCCGCCAAGGGGGAGCAGGCAGAGGGACAACACCCTTTCCTCCCTGGGGTGACCGGGTGACAGTAACGTACTGTGGGACCCGGAGGCATTTCTGCCAAAAGCCACTGGGTTTCGAGATTTGTTTCTGAGTCTCTGGGATCATGGCCGTTAAGCAGCTTGATCAGGAGCCAGAGAGGCCGTTCGTGGGCGATGACTTGGGGTCTCGTTAGGACGGGGAGGACAGGACCGGCTCCAGCCCCATCCCGTGAAGCCCCATGTGTCTCGTCACTGCAGGCCCAAACCTGACTGTCCAGTGGCCTCTGGAGGATGGCGGCCACTGGGCCGCGGTGGGGAACAGGCCAAGGCATGAAACCTATTTCCACCTGGGTTGGCCCAGCACCGGTAACCTACTGCATGGTCCGGATGCATTTCTGCCAAAAGCCGCTGGGTTTCAAGATTTGTTTCTGAGTCTCTGGGATCATGGCCATTAAGCAGTTCAATCAGGAACCAGGGAGTCCATGCCTCCAATTATATAGCTGAGCCCTAGGTGGTTTGCGGGTGTGTTTCCCCCATATCTAACTTTTGACCGTTTACTTTCCTGGTAAACTTTGCCCCAAGTTTTTGGGGTCTGGCCAAAGGCACAACAGCAGTTTTGGGGTATCTGGAAGTCTGAAGGCGCCATCAGGCTGCTGATGCACTCTCCTCACAGGTACAGATTGACCTGCTGGCGGCACCATACCCCCATATTTTAAAATTTTAAATATTTTTGTTTTTAATGTAAGTAATCTGGGTTTGATTCCCCCACCCCTCTCGGAGAGCCAGGCAAGCTACCGAGAGTATCCCACCTGCACGGCAGAGCCTGGAAAGCTACACGTGACGTATTCGATATGCCAAACACAGTAAGAAGTCTGACAATGTTACTTGGCCCGCTTGAGCAAATGCATGAACAATGGGAAGACAGTGACAGTGAATGTAAGTATTTAAATTTAGTAATCTTTTATTACTTGATTTTAAAAATTATTTGCTTATTTTTTATTGAATCTTCGTGAGATATAGTTGCAAAGCTTTCATGATTGAGTTTCAGTCATACAATGATCGAACATCCATCCCTTCACCAGTGTACATTTTCTACCATCAGTGTCCCCACCCACTCCCTTCCTTTTTGGCAGACATTAAATTTAGTAATCTTGTTAATTAATTCTATTTATAATTTAGTAATATTTTGCTTTAGCAATATTTAATTTTTTTTTCTTTTTGGGTCACACACCCGGTAATGCTCAGAGGTTCCTCCTGGCTCTGCATTCAGGAATCACTCCTTGCGGTGCTCAGGGATATGGGATGCTGGGAATCGAACCCGGGTTGGCCGCATGCAAGGCAAATGCCCTGCCTGCTGTGCTATCGCTCCAGCCCCGCAATATTTAATTTTATCCTTTAAAAAGTTTATACATGAGGAGCTGGAGTGATAGTACAGTGGGCAGGATGCCTTCCTTGCAGATGACCAAGTTCAATCCGTGTCATCCCATATGGCACCCAAACATTGCTAGGAGTAATGCCTGAGTGCAGAGCCAGGAGTAACCTCTGAACATTGCTGGATGTGGCCTCAACCCCACTTCTTCCAAAAAATGTTTTTACATGAATTCTACAGTATATATTTCTATTGTATAGTTTAACTTAATATTTTTTAAAGTTATATTCTTATTATTTTTGTGTTTTTGTGTATCTATTCATTTTAAGTGCTCTATGGTATTCCATTAGATGACTATATAATGCTTTATTCATTCTATTATTGATGCACATTTAAGTTTCTTTTTTTAGAGTCCGAAGTCTACCATCCCTCAAGGACAGAGAACAGAGCCGATAATGCAAATAACATAGCGAGGTTTATTGTTCCAGCTAGCTGGGGTCCAAATATTGACCTGATGCAGCTGGTTTCAACAAGAAACTCAGGCACTAAATTCAGAGAGTTCTTATACTTTTTTTTTTTTGACCCGTGACATCCAGCCCACTCCCTACCAGTTACATTCTGGAGACATTTTGGGGATGTAATCTTTGACAAAAGCATGTGGTTTTTCTGCTTTTCTTATTCCTGGAAGAAGCCTAGGTCACTCAGAAGGCCACAGAGCCTGTCATGGCAGTTCTCCGGCTAAGTGCTCCGGCTAAGTGGGTCCTAACATTCCCCCTTTGGTTATTCATAATAAGGAATCATCCTCATTCTGACCACTCAAGTGTAGGCTCCCCAGGTTTGGGAGCTTCTGGTACTCCTGCCTGAGAACCATCAACTGTATGGTGTTTATCCTCCTTAACAAAAGACACCAACTTATTCAGGATGCAGAAGCCCGTGGTCAGGAGCAAAAGCAGAAATACTAGGGGTCCCAGCAGGGGATGGGATCAAGGTGACAAGTTGACTTTGCCAGCTCTCTTCCTATAACAATATTCTTGTAGCACAATCTTTACCCTTAAACACAATTCAGGAGGACTGGAGTTGGCAATGTAAGAAGGGGACAAGCAAGAGAGTACGTGCAAGACAATAGGCTCAGTAGTTCCCTGAACAAACACACGTCCCAGTGTAGGTCATAACTGGCACAGATTCAGGTTAATTCTACTTGTCTGAGTATCAGAGAGTACCCAGTGCCAAAACTGGGAATGTAAGGAGCTCGCTCTGCAGCTGTCACTGCAATCATGCAGAAATAGAGAATAATCTGTGACCTTCCCATTGGTCCTTTGAGCCACTTTCTTCAGTCTTATCTGGAGTGGGGTCATCTACCATTGTCCGGACATGCCACTGGTCGGTGTCATTCTATCTCCAAACAGGGAGGCAGCTTTTACGTGTGTAGCATGGACCCGGGTCTTGATTCCATCCACCTTCAGAGCAGTTGGTGTGGTCAGGATCATGGTGTAAGGACCTCGTGGGTGGCAGTCTCATGTCGCCTAATTCAGGCCAGATCTCCCAATGTGTATGGATGAGAAATTCAGTCTGGTAGTGTGTTCCTGCATGGAACTGGGCCTTGATACCTGTAGGGCCAGTAATGACTGGAGAAGAGAGAGATCATACACTCTAGCCTACAATTCCTTTTTCAAAGCTGAGTTGGAATAGTGGCAGTTGACCGAAAAGAATTTTACAGGGAGCAGAGTTCCTCTGTAAAAGGGGTTTGCACTCACAACAGACAATTGGGATTTTCAGGGGGATGGGTGGGGAGGCTTCCATAATCTATCTACCTACATTCCCCAAATGTGAGGGTATTCGAGGAATTTCCTTTCATGGGGAGGGGTCCAGTCTCCTCAGGGTCTGCTGCTCAAGGTCTTATCTGTATCCGGAGTGGAACAACTGTAGAGCTTTTCTTCCCAGGAATCTTGTTGACCTAGGTTCCATTGCTGAGGGCCTTTTCCTGTCTACCTGCCTACATCACACTCCCCACTAAAGATTTAACCACCTTTAATCTTCAGGGGAGAATGGTTGCAAGTCCATCTTCTGGAGTTGTATCATGCTGACAAAAGGGTGCTGACTCTGCCTGCACAAAGTGAAATCTCATGCTACCTTAGTTTTAATGGGCCCCAGGCAATGAATTGGTTTGGTTCCTGAAGATATCTGAAAGAAAAGATCACTTTGAATGATTAGACCTTGGAGGAGAAGGTCCTTTCTGATCTAGTAAGGACAGAGTGGTTTGCTGTCTTAGAAAACATAAGAGTTAAAGCAACAGCATACCCATTCCTATTATAAAAATGGAAAGAAGTAACTGTTTCATTCATGGTTAATAGAAAATGACATCCTGTGTTCAGATTCTATGGACACAAACACCAAGTCACCTCTGCCTTTTTCATACAGATTCGAAAAGCTTCTCCCCATCCACTGAAGCTATTAATACCTTGAACATTTGATCATTTGATCATCTGTATGAGATCAAGCTGCCTATCCTCCTCTGCATAAGGTGTTCCTTGATGCTGAACAGGTCTTAGGAAAGGAGGCCCAAAATTTTCACTAGGTTCATTAATGGCACAGAAATGGCACTCACAGTTCTGAGTTACTTTTCTTACTCTGTTATTTCAGTCCTTTCAATATTTCACTGTTTTAGTCTAGGGGTCAGTAATTTTCCATTTCTTTTTGGAAACCTCGTTCCAATGCCCATCTGTTATCTTCTGCAGAATGTCCTGGCTTAGAGGTAATATTCTCTAAATGAGAAGTTAATCCCATGATAGAATAATTGAGAGTTGTTAAAAAAAATCTCTGTTCTTTCCAAATGACTATATATATTAACTAAAAATAAATACTTAGAACCAGTTTAGATGTCCACTCTCAGCACTTTAGCTAATTGTCAGTCTGGGGGAAACAATTGATCCTGCTCTTTAAGCTGAGGTTCTCCCTGGTAAAACTCTGGCTTCCGATACCCTGGTCAGGCTAGTGACAGCATGTACAACATTGAATTCCTTTATTGGCTAGCCTGCTTTCCTACAACCAGTAAACCAAGTTTTATCTGAATTTCCCAAAGAGGGTACCTTTTAAACCAAGATTAGAATACATTTATTCAATCACCTCTGTAGAATTAGAATCTGATTCTTACAAAAAGTAAGTTACAGAAACAAGGTTTTCTCTCCACCTTCCTTTTAAACTTGCCAGATGGCTTAACAAACCTGGCTCGTTCTTTTGCATAAACACAGCAAGATTAAAGAACTCTCCATTTGGGGTACCCCATTATTTACTGAGAAGTCCTGGGGGTTGGCTAAAGACAGGAGATACACCAATAACGGCATTAATTTTATCTGGCACATCAGAGTTACCCAGACCTGGCCATAAGATGTCCCACAATGAACTGGAGGTGCCTCAAACCTTCAGGTTAAACTGGATGTGACCTTGGGCCTCATTTTCCACAGAGATGACCTGGCAGAAAGGAGTCCATCCCATCCCTTCTTCAGGGCTGGGAGAGGTCCTGGTTTCCAGGTTTTTTTTTTTTTTTTTGACGCTGAGAGTAGGCCCAGGCTGAGTTAAGTCACTGTAGATTCTCTGATTCCTTATTCTTCATAGCAGAGATAATTTCCAGTCTTTCCTTGATCTGGCCTGTCTCTAGGATTCCTCTGAGGTTTGTTGGTACTTGAAACAATACCATACCTGTTTAATACCTGCTCCTGTCATTTAGATCAATAACTTGACTGTTTCCCTGGAAAAGGACTTTGGGGTCCCATAGCTGGGTTTCCTGTCTGTATGAGGGGTAGACCCTATTACAGAGAGGAAAGACTTTTATCTGGATTTATGCAAACCAACATAGTGCCATGAAGCATCAAATATATACTGAAGGTACAAAGAAGAGAAAAGCAAACATTTCACTTTTACTCACAATGAGATATTAAACACCTGTTTGCTGTGGGTCCTAGTCAAAAGAAGCTAAAATATGTAGTGATAAAGCATACAATTTAGCATCATGTTTAAACCTTGGTTTCCCATTATCTAAGAGCACTGTACCAGAGTCCAGTGTATAGTTTAACATGTATAATTCGTTTAATCCCATATTGAAAAACTCTTGATTTCCTGCAAGGTTCTTTTGAAGAATTCAATGATATAAGAGCACTGTAATAGAAGTCTGGACATTCTGTTCAATATCTTTTTTTTTAAATAATTTTTTTACTTTAGAAATTAGTTCACAATATTTGATTACATTTAATATTTAAACATGTCATTACGTGGACACTACTTCCACTACTCAGCCGTCGCCACACTCCAGAACGCTTTCCAGACCCGCGCGGCAGCTCCGGCCGAGACCCACGCATGACTGAAGACCCACAGAACAAGATAAGCGGAACTCTCTGAGACCTTGGACTCCAGGCTCGGCGGACCCAGGGACAGAGCTTCTCTGCTTGCTCCCACCACCACAGGTGACAAAGCGGCCGCGCGACAAATCATAAGACACTAAATACCCATCTTCTGGAATTGTTGTACCATATTTGATAGGGTTCAAATATGGTAACACCTACAAGGGTGATTAGAGGTCACCCCAAAAGCCTCTATCCCTCTCGGAAAGACTGGCAAGCTACCTAGAGTATTCCGCCCACACGGAAGAGCCTGGCAAGCTATCCGCTGTGTATTCGATATGCCAAAACCAGTAACTACAACTGGTCTCATTCACCTGACCCTGAAGGCTTCACCGACATGGCAGCACTGAGAAGGATGAGAAAGGACAGGCCAACAAAATCTCAAGGCCGACCTAGGCTGCCACAACGAAGGAAGACAAAAATGATCGTCTGTACTTTCAATGCACGTACGCTAGCACCAGATGCATCCATCGAGGACCTGATGGTACAAGCGCGAATGATCAAGTACGACATCATTGGTCTGACCGAGACAAGAAGGCACGAATCTCACCATGCCGTTTTCGACACTGGAGAAGAATTGTTCCTCGGAACATGCGATAAAAGAGGTGTTGGAGGCGTCGGTGTCCTTGTCAACACAAACTTGGCCAAGAGCATTGATTCATTCGAATGCCTAACAACCCGAATCCGGACGTTTACATTTGAATAGATGTGGCTCACTGCCTGCAGTTTCTATCTTCGTTGCCTATGCACCAACATCTCATTATGTTGAAAGAGAAATCGAGAAGTTCTACATGGAGCTAGAGAAGTTCTATAAAGAAGAGTGTTAACTAGAATTCATCTGCCTCACAGGCATTGGGAAGAGTGGAGGGTGGGGGTTTATTGGGGTTCTTCGTGGTAAAAAATAGGTATTGGTAAAGGGAAATGTGTTTGATATTTGCATGACCGAGACCTAAACCTGAAAGCTTTGTAACTTCCCACAGTGATTCAATAAATAAATAAATTATAAAACAAAAAACAACAAAAAAAATACAACCTCAAACCTTCTACACAATCCTTAACATTCATTCTATTTTTTTTCATGTTTTTATAATTTTATTTATTGAATCACCTTGAGAACAGTTACAAAGCTTTTGAGTTTAAGTCTCGGTCATACAGTGAAACACCTGTACTTTCACCAGTGCCCATTCTCCACCACCAAAAACCCCAGTATGCCCTCATCCTACACCCTCCCCCTACCTGTGAGGCAGATGATTTCCACATTACTCTTTCTCTAAGCGGGTAGGGCGTTCGCCTTACAAGCGGCCAACATGGCTGACCCGAGTTCGATTCTCCGCCCCTCTCGGAGAGCCTGGCAAGCTACCGAGAGTATTCGATATGCCAGACACAGTAACAATAAAGTCTCCAATGGAGACGTTACTGGGCCCGCTCGAGCAAATCGACGATCAACGGGAGGGTCTTTACCTTTACCTTTACTTTGATTGCATTCAATATTTTGACACCAGACCCACCATTATTATTTGGGATTTTACCCCAACACTCAGATCTGCTGAAAAGGCAACAGTAGACAATTTGTTTTCTATTGCTGGTTATGAATAACATATGATGTCGCGCAGCTGCAATTTTGAAATTCCGAAATTTTAACAATTGAATATGGAGGGATTTCTGCCAAAACCTGTCGGTTTCGAGATTTGTTCCTGAGTCTCTGGGATCATGGCTGTTAAGCAGCTTGATCAGAAGCCAGAGAGGCTGTTCGTGGGCGGCGACTTGGGGTGCGCTGGGGTGGGGAGGGAAGGGCTGGCTCCACCCCCATCCTGTGAGGCCCCGTGTGCTTCATCACTGCAGGCCCAAACCTGACTGTCCAATGGCCTCTGGAGCATAGCGGCCACTGGACCGCCAGGGGAAATAGGCCAAGGCACGAAACCTATTCCTACCTGTGGTGGCCCGGCGCCAGTAACCTACTGTTGGAACTGGACACATTTATGCCAGAAGCCATTGGCTTTTGAGATTTGTTTCTGAGTCTCTGGGATCATGGCCGTTAAGCAGTCCAATCAGGAACCACAGAGGCCATGCCTCCAATTATATAGCTGAGCCCTAGGAGGTTTATGGGTGTGTTTCCCACATACCTAACTTTTGTTCATTTACTTTCTTGATAAACTTTGCCCCAAGTTTTTGGGGTCTGGCCAAAGGCACAGCAGCAATTTTGGGGTATTTGGAAGTCTGAAGGCGCCATTAGGCTGCTGATGCACTCGCCTCACAGGCACAGATTGACCTACTGGCAGCACCATACCCCCGTTAACGTTCATTCTGTCCTGAAACTTTCCTTCATCCCGTTTCAAAACCCACGTCACTTTAACAAGATTCCTTTCCTTGTTCCCACTGATGATATCTCCATCCATTATGTTTCTGATTTAAGACAAAAATCTATATTAGCACAATATGATCTCTCAAGTTTAGACACAAGTTACCAATTATCTCACTTAACATGACTAAACTGTACTCTGCAGTGCTATTTCAAAAGCCTTAGATCAGTTCTATAGATATTCAAAAGGCCTTAAAAAATGCTCACAGTTAAAATTTTTACAATGTATATTCGCTGGGCAGAAGTTCACTTCACATTAGAAACTAACTAGAAGACATCTTTAGAATTCTGATCTCTAGGAAAGCACAGATATAAAAGGATTAAAACACTCATAGATTACCATGAAACAGTAAGGATTTCATACTTGTCTGAAGGTGAGGAATAGGTTGATACCTGGTGACAAAGCTTTGCATGAAATAAAAGTTATAATAATACCATGCATTTTCACATACTGGACAGACTGATTAACAATATAGTCAGGAAAAAGTTGACTAGCTATTTTCCCACATTTTCCATGAAATTCTCCATTCTCAGAAACTATTACAGCAGGCTCACATCTGAGATTAACCCATTTTACATCTCTTTACTTAGTAGTTCTAGAAATTTTTCTCAGAGATCAGATAGAGCACTGGTAGGATAAGTTTCATAACCATTTTTACGACTATAGAAACTCATGATTAAACTAAACCATTACTTTTTGAACCTGTTTTTACCACAATTATCTAATCTAATGCAAATACATATGTAAATTGACATAACAGCATAAAACCTTTGAGCCATCAATTTTTATGAAACATGAAAAAAACCTTCTTTTAAACTTAATTTCAAAAGTTCTTGTACCTTAGTTATTTCAAACCAAGAGCTTTCTACAGCAGATACTATTAACAATTTCACAAGAATACAAACATGCTTTACACAAAAGTGGCCCTTAGTTTTTACCAAATTTTGATATAAGCATAAGAAAACACAATGAACTGCCAATGTTTATTAAAAAAAACATGAGAAAAATGTATTTTGATGTCTCCTATGTCTCTGTTATTTGTAAAAAAAAAACCCTAAATTCTCATTAAGGTTATCTCTGCACTGTCTCACAAAGCTCTTATCTCTGCTGCTTTTGGCTCAAGCTCCTGGCCCTTTTTAAATACAGGTCCTGGAGCTGAGAGAACTTCAGGGAATCCAGGAACTTTTAATTCTTTCCAGTAAGATCTAGATTGAGAATTTCTATTTCTTTGTATGCTCAAGATTCCTGACAAGAAATCTTTGTTTAAACCTGGTCTAACAAGTTCTAAAACCACTTAAATCTTTCAAATTGCTGGATTGCATACTCTGACCTCTCATGATGATCCTGCTTGCCCAGGTCTAAGAATTTCTACTTCTGATTTCATCAAACCTGACTCTAACAGACAAAAAGACAATGAACTGACTACAAACAGTCAATCCTACGATCTTGCATTTTCCTGCCTCCTCTGCTTTGATAATCCCATTTCTTTTACTTCCTGCAAAAAGATCGAACTGCAGTATGGTCTGATAATGCAAACTGCCATTCACTGGGTGTTACATAGGTTAACAAGATGCTCCTTATTTAAACTGCCTAGTTGGAAGCTTCTCCGATGTTTTAATAAGCAACCTAAAGGAGAATCTTTGGGTATTCATGTAGAATTTCCCGTATTTCCTGAGTGCCATCAATGACTAATGAAAAAGGATGGTCCTCTGGCAAAACTTTGCCTTTCTTAGCTTGCTAAATCTTCACTGCCTTTTACTCTTTTTTTTTTTTTCTTTGTCTAGAGCTGTACCTGCTGGCTACCTCCATTAGAATTTCAGTTGACCCCTAGCTGATCTAGACTGGGTAGGGCAAGGATCTCTACTTGGGAGCTGGTCTGCTTTAGTTTCCCTGAATCTTCTCACTAGTGGGTTTTCCTCCCATCCTTCCTGTAGTGAACAGTGATGCGAAACAGACAAAGGAGGGGTGCCTCTTTGCAGAGACCACTGAGGTGCTTGCCTGGCCAGTGGAGGACTTAGCCATAATGGTTCAGCATTGTGACTTGTGACCGGCATCTATGCCAGTGCCACCCTTGACTGTATGTCCTTTGTGTAATTTCAGGCAGCCCACTCGAGCTCCGTGAAGTAGAGGGACTTAAAGAGTGTCAGGTCGTGGAGTCACACAATCACGCCCTATCAGAGGACCTTTCGGGGTACTCATGCACACACACATTCACACAGTGGTTATCACATTCCTCCCTTATCCCCCCTAGAGATTTTAAGGGAGCATACCTCGACGGCAGATTTTCCACAGGTTACCTCCTTCTTCGTGGATTTCTTAACTGCATGGTCCCCAGATCAAAATTAGTTAAGAGGTCAGATTTCGGGGTCAACTGGGCCTGACCCATAATGATCAGGAGAAAGGACAAATTAAAAAAACAAAAAATAACAGAGACCCTGCACCAGTGAAATAGATTCACACTAAGTCACGACAAAGGGATGGATTAAACAGAAAATAACAACAGAGACCACTCCATCCGTGAAACACATTCACACTCAGTCACTCAACACACACACACCAGCTGGTCAGACACACTACTCTCACAGACAAATTATACCACTCACACCCAGATCAGGATCCTTACCAGAGTTCAGTCCAAACAGCGTCCACTGGGGACAGCGTTCTGACTCCTGACGTCAGGGACACTTAACGCGTCTCGACTGACTCCTGACGTCGGGGATGTCTCACATGACCTCTAGCAGTGGAATCTCCAAGGTCTCCAGCCCCTTCATTCTCTACCCAGATGAGAATTGGGGACCTCCCAGTTCCCCCCCCCACCCCCCGACAGAGGTAGCCAATTCACCTTACCTCAATCTTGTCCCTAACAGTTTAAACCTTGTTATTGGGGTTGTCTGTTCTCGAGGAGAGGGTCATTCACTTTCGAGCCTCCAAATGTTAGAGTCCAGAGTCGACCACCCCCAAGGATAGAGAACAGAGCTGATAATGCAAATCACATAGTGAGATTTATTGTTCAAGCTAGCTGGGGCCCAAGTATCAGCTCGACACAGCAGGTTTCAACAAGGAACTCAAGCACTAAATTCAGAAGTATTACTATAGCTTTTAATGTAGGAATCTTACACTTTTGTTAGTTATGTTTCCATGTACTGTATTGTTTTTTATTCTATCATTAATGGGATTGTTTTTCTTAGTTTCACTTTTCTATATTCATTGTTACTGTTTGTAAATTTACCTTTTTTTCACATATTCAGCAACTTTGCTAAGTTTTTTTTTAAAAAAATACAAGTTCTAGAGATTTTCATGTGATTTTGTGGGATTTTCTTTTCTTCTTGTTTTTTTTTTTTTGTTTTGGGGTCACACCCAGTGATGCTTAGGTGTTGCTCCTGGATCTGTACTCAGGAATTATTCCTGGCAGTGCTCAGGGGATCATATGGGATGCGGAGTCTCAAGCCAGGGTCGGCCTTGTGTGAGGCAAATACCTTGCCCACAGTACTACCTCTCCAGCCCCCAAATTTCTTGGGATTTTTCTATCTTGTATATTGTAGCCTATTTTTGTGGTTGAGCTTTGCTGTTTTAGGTGACTATAGACTTTTCACCAATTTAGTGTTTTGATTTGGTTTTGTTATGAATTTGTGTGCTCAGTTTTGATCATGTTACTTCTAGAATTTTTTAGTTTCAACATTCATAGCATACTTAATTTGTGGTTCCCAGTATTCAGGTCATGTTGTTTATCCTGGAATTAAAACATTCCATGACCTACACCCATTACTTTCTAACTGGTTGCTCTTCTACTGCTTGCTTTCCTAAAGAAGTTTAGGATACAGAAGTTTCTTTAAGTTTTTAACTTATGAGATATTTATTTGGTTTATGTTGGTTGCTCACAATGCTACTTTCACTTCCATTAGTATAGACGAGAGCAGATAGTGTTCATTACAAAAAATCCTTAGTTCTCAGTGTCAGGTATGGCTTATTAATTTTCTATCAGGGCATAAAAATCTTATTCACATATTTTCACTCAAAATTCAGAGACAGAGTTTAAAGAAAAAAGTTTTCAGAGGGCTCCAAAGATAGTACAGCAGTTAGGGCATTTGTCTTGCATATGGGTTTCATCCCCAGCATCCTGTATGATCCCCCGAACCCTGCCAGGAGTAATCAAGAGTAAGCCCTGAGCACTGCTGGTTATAACACTACTCCCCCACAAAAAAGTTTCCAAACATCAATACTCTTTATTTTGCAGACCATTAAAGGCACTTGAGTTCAACAATCTAAATTTGTTTTTCTTGAAAACAGGAGTTTGTGGTCTGTATCTCTTTTGTGAGGTATATTCTTTAAGCTTTTTAGAGTGCTTAAACATGAGTCATAGCCATAGTACAGAGGGTAGGGCTGCTTTCCTCGCATGCAGCCAACGTGAGTTCTCTTTCCAGCATCCCATATGGTCCCTTGAACCCTCCAGGAATGATTCCTGTGTGCAAAGCCAAAAGTAATCTCTGAGCACTGCTGGTGTGCCCCCCACCCCCGCAAGAAAGAATGTTCAAACATGTTTTATGGAATGTCCGTGATTGTAGACCTGGGAAATTTCTCTTCCGTACCTGAAATTTCAGAGTTAATTCCTATGTATTGAAGTAGTTTTATCCTGAGGAGTTCGCATACTCCACAAAATGAGATTTCCCTTTAGATGAGAGGATGAGAGAAAATTTTCTCCCAGATAGACTTAATTCTGTACAGTTCAGTCCTGATCATCCCTGTGAGAATCATGCATTTCTTTCCTTGGAGCCAAAGAATAGAAACATACTAACAGATTTCAACTCTAAGACCCAGTGATTTCAGTAAAGGCAGTCTGGAGAAGACTTGGCTTTCAAAGGAATGTTTGTCCAGTGACAAAAGCTGGGAAATCATTTGTTCTGTTGTGGTGACCCTTTCTTTTATCCCCTTGTAGGGCGCATGACTTATTTGATTTTTGTGGCAGAACAACTGGTACAGCCTCTGAAAGAATAAAACCCTTTCAGATGGAGCCAAACTCTATGATGAAATGGTAAAGGTTATCTTTCATTCCCATATCCTTTGTAGAACCTGGCCTTCTCTTACTCTCCAAACATAGAAATTAACATGAATAAGAGCCTCTTGAGTGCTCACAAGAAGTAAATGCAATTTTTTCTAACAGAAAGCTCTTTAAATTCAGGCTACAAGGCTTTTCTGATCATGAGTTTATAAGCATAAAATATAAAAACAATTTATTATGAGTATCAACACAAACAGTAGAGGGTTGAGAGATAGTACAGGGCTTATAGTCCTTGTCTTATACCTTACTCACCCAGTTCTAACCTTGGCACCACATATGCACCACAGATGTTAGGATGATTCCAGAACACAGAGCAAGAAATAACTGCTGAGCTCTGCCAGGTATGGCTCAACCATTTCCTCCTTCAATAAAAACAATAGAAAGGAAAATTAAAATTAAACTCCTAAGGGACCAAAATGATAGTATAAAGGGTAAAGTACTTGCCATGCGGCTGACTCATGTTCTATCCCTGGTATCCCATATGGTCCCCCGAGCCTTGCCAGGAGTCAGCCCTGAGCACTGTTGAGTGTGGCCCCAAAACAACTTGATCACTTGACTTCCCGTTAATCGGCGATTTGCTCGAGTGGGTGCCAGTAATGTCTCCATTTGTCCCTGTCGCGTGCTAGTGTAGCCCAATGGTGTCTGTTCGTTTTAGGAACACGAAGAGTCTCAAACCGATTGTTCAGGATCTTGATGAAGAAGTCTGACCATCTGGTAGGTGGTCGGCCACGTGGTCTTTTGACGTCCCATGGAATCCAGTCGGTAATAGCTCTAGTCCAGCGGTTTGGTGTTATTAGAACAGTGTCATCAGCAAAGCAGAGGCGGTGTAGTTGCCGACCATCTATCTTCACTCCCATTCCTTCCCATTCCAGTTGTCGCATTATGTTCTCGAGGGTGGCATTGAAGAGTTTCGGTGAAATGGTGTCACTGTGCCGAACCCCTCTCTTGACATCAATGATTACTTCTTTGTAGAATGGTGAGATTATGGTAGTGAATCCGTAATACAGCTCACGGAGGATCCTGATGTATTGAGTTTGAAGGCCCTGATTGGCTAGAACTTGGATGACCGCTTCTGTCTTAACAGAATCAAAGGCCTTCTTTAAATCAATGAACATTAGACAGAGCAGCATCTTGAACTCCCGAGAAACCTCAATGAGCTTGGTTATCGTGTGGATATGGTCGATGGTGCTGAATCCTTTGCGGAACCTGGATTGCTCGCATGTTTGTCCTTCATCTAGTGTTCTGCCAATCCAATTCAGGATGACTCGAGTGAACAGCTTGTAGATGACAGACAATAGGCAGATTGGGCGATAGTTGCCAATGTCATGGATGTCTCCCTTCTTGTACAGTAGTACAGTCCTGCTGGTTTTCCATTGGGACAGAACCTTGCATTCAGACAGGTAGCGTGTGAAGAGCTGAGCCAGCGTATTGATGAGTACTTGACGGCAGGTTCTTCATGTGTTCAAGTCTGACCTTGTCTGGGCCGGGTGCTGTTCGTTTCTTTACCGACAAAATGGCGTGTTGGATTTCAGAAGGGAGAACATTGGGAACGACATATCCATCCTGCGGAATTTGGTATGTGGGCAGGTGGACATGGCTATTGAAGAGATATGAATAGAAGTCATGGATAATCTTCTCCATTGCCCTTCTGGAAGATGTGATAGATCCATCAGGACGTTGGAGGGCAGTCATCTTGGTCTTGTAGTTGGCGAAGGACAGGCGGGCGTTACGAATACTTTTCCCGGCTTCTGCCGCATCTACCAGCACTTCTGCTCTTCTTTCTTTGAGGTCTTCCTTGATCGAATCTCTGCACTGCTTTGCGAGCTCCGATGTTTGCTTGTGGTTATGTGAGGCAAGCGCCAAACCACGTTGGCGAATAAGCTCAAGAGTTTTCGAAGACAGGCTTTTTTTGTGGCTATCTCTCTCTTGGCGTTCCTCACACAACCATGGAGGTGCTGAAGCAGTCGATTGTATTCCTCGTCAATGTTATCGACAATGGTATCTTCCCATGTTGCCGCAGTAGTGCCAAAGAACTCCCAGTTGGTGGTCGTTCTGGGAGTTCTCTTCTTAAACTTTGAAACCCTTTCTCCCCACTCTGTGAAGTAGAATTTTGCACGAAGGAGATGTTGGTCCGATCCCATTTGGAATTTTGGGACAACAGCGACATCAGTCAGGCAAAACCGTCGATTGAATAGGATGTGGTCTATTTCGTTGTGGAACCGTCCACCAGGAGACTCCCATGTCCAGTGTTTAGATTCGGCCTTCTGGAACTGTGAGTTACCATAGATGGTCTTGGTCGACATGATGAACTCAGACAGTCTCTCACCCTGTTCGTTCCATTCTAGGTCATGGGTCCTGATGTGGAGTTCTTCGGTTGATCTTCTCAGTCCTATCTTGGCATTAAAATCACCCACAATGATCTTGTAGAAGGTGTGGTCTTTATAGAACTTCTCCAGCTCCACGTAGAACTTCTCAATTTCTCCTTCATAATTGGATGTTGATGTGTAGACAACGAAGATAGAAACTGCAGACAGTGAGCCACATCTATTCAAATGTAAATGTCCGATTCGGGTTGTTAGGCATTCGAATGAATCAATGCTCATGGCCAAGTTCATGTTGACAAGGACACCGATGCCTCTGACACCTCTTTAATCGCATGTTCCGAGGAATAATTCTTCTTTAGTGTCAAAAACGGCGCGATGAGATTGGTGCCTTCTTTCTCAGTCAGACCAATGATGTCGTACTTGATCTTTCGCGCTTGTACCATCAGGTCCTTGATGGATGCATCTGATGCTAGCATACATGCATTGAAAGTACAATCATTTTTGTCTTCCTTCGTTGTGGCAGCCTAGTTCGGCCTTGAGATTTTATCAGTCTC
This sequence comes from Sorex fumeus, assembly GCF_029834395.1. Taxonomy (NCBI): domain Eukaryota; kingdom Metazoa; phylum Chordata; class Mammalia; order Eulipotyphla; family Soricidae; genus Sorex; species Sorex fumeus. The sequence goes on along the minus strand of NW_026606108.1, from coordinate 31,974,135 downwards.
ACCTTCCTCATCCTTCTCAATGCTGCCATATTGGTGACGCCTTCAGGGTCAGGGAAATGAGACCCATTGTAATTACTGGTTTTGGCATATCAAATACACAATGGAGAGGTTTCGAGGCTCTGCTGTGCGGACAGAATACTCTCGGTAGCTTTCCAGGCTCTCCAAGAGGGATAGAGGCTTTTGGGGCGGCCTCTAATCGCCCTTGTAGGTGTTCCCATGGTTCAAACCATATTTGAACCCTATCAAATATGGTACGGCAATTCTGAAAGATGGGTATTAAGTGTCTTATAATGTGTCGTGCGGCCGCTACCGCTACCTCCACTACCCAGCGGCTGCCATGCTCCAGGACGCTTTCCGGATGCTCTGGCCGAGACTCACACACGACTGATGCCACATAGAACAAGATAAGCAGAACTCTGAAACCTTGGACTCCAGGCTCAATGAACCCAGGGACAGACATTCTCTGCTTGCTCCCACCTACCACAGGTGACGAAGGGATTAAAATCAGGAGCCCCACCCTACCCTGTCCTGTCTGCTTCCACCAACCCCCAGAGACCCAGGGATTGGATTGCGTGCAGAAGACCCACCCTACCCCTACAGTACCAGATAAATACCTCACCGGCAGACCTCCACTACCTCCACTATCCAGCCACCGCCACGCTCCAGGACATGACACAGATATGCAATGGCAAATATATAATGATATATATATTTACATTATAATATCACCCAGAATATTTAAACTGTCCTGAAAATTCTTTATGCTCTCTCTGTTTGCTCCTTACCACCTTGGAAACCGTTGTCTGTAAAGTTTTGCCTTTTTCAGAATAATATCATATAGTTTGAATCATACTGTTTGTAGTCCTTTTATGTTTTTTTATGGCTTACTAGTGTGTTTAATTTAATGCTGAATAATATTTCATTGTCCTGATATATCACAGTTTTTCCACTCACCTACAGAGTGGAAGGACCTCTTAGTTGTTTCCAAATTTTAAAATTAATGAATAATGACTAGCTATGCATGAGTAGGTTTTTGTGGACATGTTTTCAACTCCTTTATGTAAGTAAGGAACATCATGACTTCACTGTATAGTAAACACGTGTTTAGGGTCAGGGAAAAGACTAAAAGGTATTTGTATGCTTTGTATGCATGAGGCCTCAAGTTCCATTCTGACATGATTTAATATTGCTGTGAATGTCTATGTGAACAATGCTTGGGAAGCCCCTATATAAAAGGAAATATTTGATTTTTAGTTATATATCTAAATATATGTGTATCTTTAGATATATAGATATATACGTAGTTATATAAAATGTAGATTTTTATATTTCCACATTCATATTTAGTTTTTGTAAGGTCAGTTGTGTTCCAAAGTGATTACATAATTTTGCATTCTTACCACTATATGTGGGCTGGAGCAATAGCACAGTGGGTAGGGTGTTTGCCTTGCACTCGGCCAACCCAGGTTCAATTCCTCTGTCCCTCTTGGAGAGCCTGGCAAGCTACCGGGCTATGAGTATCCTACCTGCAGGGCAGAGCCTGGAAGGCTCCCCATGGTGTATTTGATATGCCAAAAACAGTAACAACAAGTTTCACAATGCAGATGTTACTGGTGCCCGCTCCAGCAAATCCATGAACAACAGTGCTACAGTGTTACCACTATATGTGGGTTAGGGATTGAACCTAGGTCTACTTCATGCAAGGCAAATGCCTTACCCATTGTACCCAGTGCATTGTCTCTCGGGCTCCATGATTTTCTTCTTTCACCTGGTAATAGTTATTGTTCTTAAGTTCATCTCGATGATATTAGTCACCAGTTTTCTTTTGATTTTTATGTTATGATTATATTACTTTTTTAGAGAAGTTTTTGGGTTCCAGAAAAACTGAGCAGACAATATAGAACTTCCTATTTATTTCCTTACCAACCCCCCCACCCCCTGGCCTGGAGCGATAGTACAGTGGGAAAGGCGTTTACCTTGCACATGGTCGAACTGGGTTCGATTCCTCTGCCCCTCTCAGAGAGCCCAGCAAGCTATTGAGAGTATCTCGCCCGCAGGGCAAAGCCTTGCAAGCTACCCGTGATATATTTGATATGCCAAAAACAGTAACAAGTCTCACAATTTGTAGAGACATTACTTGTGCCCGCTTGAGCAAATCTATGAACAATGAGAGGACAATGCTACAGTGCTACCCCCATCCCCCATATACATGGTGCCTATAACAATATCTCTTTTTTTAAAAAATTTTAAAATATTAAATTTTTTTTTGCTTTTTAGGTCACACCCAGCAGTGCGCAGGGGTTACTCCTGGCTCTGCGCTCAGGAATTACTCCTGGCAGTGCTTGTGGAACCATATGGGATGTTGGGGATTGAACCAGGGTCAGCCACATGCAAGGCAAATGCCTTACCAGATGTACTGTCGCTCTGGCCCCTTATATCAGCATCTTCTAATAATGTGATATATTTGTTCATGAGCAAATATAAATTGATTAATGATTTTAGTTTATAATAGGATTTATTAACATCGTACATTATGTGATACATTTGTTATGGTTTATGAACAAATATAAATTAATAGCCTTATTTTTTTTGATGGTAGTCATGCAGTTTTATTGTGTCTAATTATCACAAATAGGTGTGAAGAATCATCCTGTATATTCTGCTTTCTGTTGGCAGAAAACTGTAAAAAAGAAATAAAGAAAACTTGAATCTTATTCATTAGCCTTCTGTACTGTTCCTTCTTCAGAAACATAGATACCATCCAAAAACTTTTGGGCATCCTTGTTTTTTACTGTTGTGGCTTGCTGAATCAAAGCGGCTGAGTTTGATACAAGTTCAATGTCATTTCCTTCACGAATCAACTCATCTTTCTGGGCCTGAGAGACAGAACAAGCAACACCTGACCTCATACGAACCCTGGGGATATATTTTTCACCGAGGAAATTTCGGATTTCAACAAGAGACCCATTCTCCTAAACAACCACGTTAGGAAAATGGGCATACACAGACCTCATCTTGTAGCGAGAGCCCAGCATGACACCCTTGATCATGTTCTGCACATGACTGCAGATGGTGCAGACCATAGCCAGTTCCTTTCGATTGCCCCACCATTTGTAAACCCGGAGCCTCTTCTTCTTGCCAAGGAGGCTGAGCTCCACATTGATGTGGTTGAAGTCCCTCTGCAAGCTGCCTCGGGGGCCCTTCACGATGACCGTGTGGCCCTTGAGGGAGATGTCCACATTCTCGGGGATGTCCACGATCTGGTTGCTGAAGATGGTCTTCATCCTCGTAGTAGATGCAGCAAAGAGAATGGCCTTATTTTATAATAGGATTCTTTGTTTTTGTACCTAGCATGTGCAATACCCTGAGTAAGATCCCTGCTCTGAATACTCTCCTGTGCATCAGCTGACCTGAACACTGCACTGGAAATTCTGAATTTCCGGCTTGAGCGTTAGGAGTAGACCTTGCCCCTGGGAGTGAACCCCCTGGGAGTGATCTTTATAAAAAAGCAAATAATTTTAAATAAACTATTTTTGTAGTTGATTCCTATTTGTCCTACTTGCTCTGTGCTCCTTTTAAATTTTTTTTCAGCTCACTTTTGGATGAATCAGTTTTGTTACCCCATTTTTATCTCCATTATTTCCCTATTTGTGATTCTTTATTTATTTATTGCTTTTCGGGTCACACCGATGCTCAGGCGGTGCTCAGGGGTTATTCTTGGCTCTTCACTCAGGAATTACTCCTGGTGGTGCTCAGGGGACCATATGGAATGCTGGGATTCGAACCCGGTCGGCCACGTGCAAGGCAAACGCCCTACCTGCTGTGCTGTCGCTCCAGCCCTGCTATTTGTGATTCTTAACACAACTTTTCCCTTTTAGCCAGAACCACCAGCGCCCAGTAAATCGCAAAAATGACCAACACAAAAGGAAAGCGGAGGGGCACCTGCTATATGTTCTCCAGACCTTTCAGAAAACAAGGAGTTGTTCCTTCGACCACATACATTCGTATATACAAGAAAGGTGATATCGTAGACATAAAGGGAATGGGCACTGTCCAAAAAGGAATGCCCCAAAAATATTATCATGGCAAAACTGGAAGAGTCTACAATGTTACCCAGCATGCTGTTGGCATTGTTTTTAACAAACAAGGCAAGGGCAAGATTCTTGCCAAGAGAATTAATGTCCGCATCGAGCATATTAAGCACTCTAAAAGTTGAGACAGTTTCCTGAAACGGGTGAAGGAAAATGATCAAAAAAAGAAGGAAGCCAAAGAGAAAGGAACTTGGGTTCAACTGCAGCACCAGCCTCCTCCACCCAGAGAAGCACACTTTGTAAGAACCAATAGAAAGGAGCCTTTCCCTATGAATTCATGGCATGAGAAGTGTTTGTTTAAAAATAAAGAGACTCCTGGACTATAAAAAAAAGACTTTGTGGTTATTTTAGAGTTTACGTGTACAATTTATCCTTGAGTATGATTTTGAACTTATATACAGATTAAAGAAAATAGTTGGCCCTACATATTGCAAGCTTTGCATTTATGTGTTTGTTCGGTCAGAGTTTGTGAAAACAAAGACTGACTCTCAGAGACTTGAGAATTCATGGATTTTGTTTTTCACCAGAGTTCCTGAAACCAGTCCCTCTCAGAGACCAAAGGATGACTGTAGTTAAGTTTTCAGATAATTTAAAATTAAAAAAAGGATACTTGAATTTTTTTACTGATGAGAGATTAATTTTCAGTTGCTTGAAGCTCAGTGCCCCTTCATGCATGAGGCTCATCCGAACGTATGGAGAGTGGTCTTAAGAATTGCTGTGGCTGGAACCGGAGGTCTTCAGCTGCTGGGGCTCTGCTCAGGGTGGGGAGGGAAACTCAACCCACCCTCCTCCGAGGGGCCCCGGTGAGGACAGCCAGGCGCGAAGGCAGGAGACTCTGTGCTGTTCTCTTCCGGGAGCTGGGTTTTGTAGTCTCTGGGTCTTGGCCATTGATGGGATTACACGGTGCTGGGGGCAGTTGGTGGGTGTAATGCCTACATACTGGAAGATAGGGGATCTGGGTGGAGGAGGCCCAGTTCCAACCCTAGCAGGCTTGGAGATCTATGCCCTGGGTCCTGCAGACCTGGGTTCCTCTGCTGGTTCCTTCATGCTGACTCTGCAGAGGAACTCCTGCCTCCGAGCTTGGCTATCCTCACCGGGGCCCCTTGGAGGAGGGTGGGTTGAGTTTCCCTCCCTACCCCGAGCAGAGCTCTGGCAGCTGAAGACCTCCGGTTCCAGCCACAGCCATGGTTAAGACCATTCTCCACAATTTCAGACAAGCCTCACGCATAAAGGAACCAGCAGAGAAACCCAGGTGTGCGGGACCAGAGGCATAGATCTCCAAGCCTGCTCGGATTGGGACTGGGCCTCCTCCACCCAGATCCCCCATCTTTCCAGTATGTAGGCGTTATGCCCACCAATTGTCCCCCGGCACTGTGTAATCCCATCAACGGCCAAGACCCAGAGACTATAAAACCCAGCTCCCGGAAGCACGCGGCCGCACAACATCTTACTATCTAGTTCTTACTCTGGATAACCTGGCAGGCTACCAAAAGTATCCTGCCCACACGGCAGAGTCTGGCAAACTCCCCGTGGCGTATTCAATATGCCAAAAACCAGTAACAATGATGGGTCTCATTCTCCTGACCCTGAAAGAGCCTTGAATGTGGCACTTTCTAAAATCTCAGGGCTAGGACGAAGGAGACGTTTCTGGTGCCTGCTCAGGCAATCGATGAACAACAGGATGACAGTGATACAGTGATACAGTGCCCCTAATCTTTGTTATTCAAGTGTCAACGTAGACTTTCAGTTAATCACAGTCAGGGCATAGGATTTTGCTTAACTGAGAGAACACATATTGGTTTGATTCCTGGTGCTGCGTGGCTCCCTAAGTATCACTGGTATGACTCTGTTGTCCCCTGAGCAGTGTTAGGAATGCCCCCAAACCCCAACAACCACTAGAAGAGGTCTTTATAATGGAAAAAAAAGAAACAACCTGAGAAAATCCCAGGGATAGCAGTCTTTCTTGTGAGCACCCAGTGAAGATATGTGGAGATCATGTAAGGGGTTTTAAACTGTACTTTCCTTTTAGAAATTAAAAAAAAAAAACTATGACTTCTTTTTATTTGCTTAAATGGTGCCCAGTGTTTTTTTCTTTTGTGCACTGCCATAGGTAAACCTTGGTTCATGTTACATCTCTTATCAGTGGCATCTAATTTTCCTTGGAATATGCAGAGCAAGGATCTAATTTAGGGCCTTTTAGACTTTTTGATTATCTAATGACCTCAGATATTTGATAGGTTCAAGAAAAGTTACAGTTTTGTAGTTTATTTAGCTATTGTTGGTGTTGCAGTGTGAGCAACTTGCTATATCCTGGAATTCTTCACTTTTTTAAAAGGGGATTTTTGTTGTAATCCATCTCATATGTATTTAATATATATTATGATCATTCATATTTCTTTTTATTTAAGGTATGATTTATCTTTAACCTAGAGTTTTGTAGAGTTTAAAAATTTTTTTAAGATAGTGAGATTTTGATTTAAGCTTTTGTTCTTTCTACTGTTAAAACATTATAGCCAAAGAATGAGGACAATTAAATATTTGCTTAGGGAAATATTTTTAAGTGTTTTAATGACTTTTTGACCAGAATGTACATCAATATTTTTATGGTATGATGTTTACTATCTCTGTTAATCCATACTTATTAATGATTAATGATAGCCATTTTATATCTTTATGTACATATGTATTTATTATGTGTTGGGTGTCCAGCTTAGGGCCTCCCACGTATGAGCTATGCACTCTATCACTGAGTCAAATTTCTGGTCTATTATATCCTTATTTATTTTCCTGCTTGATCTGTTACAAATTGAAGTAATTTAGAGGTATCCATTATTTTATCACAAATTAAAATTTTTTATTGATTGAAATTCTGTAATTTACAATACTGTTTTTAAATTTTGTCTTGCTTGTTTTGGTTTGTTTGTTTTGGGACCATACTCGGCTCTGCTCAAGGTTTATGTCTGACTCTGCTCAGGGATCACTCCTAGTTGATCTCAAGAGAACATATGGGGTTCTGAGGACCAGACTCAGGTTGGCTATGTGCAAGGCAAGTGCCCTACCTGATGTACTGTCATTCCAATCCAATTTACAGAACTGCTAGTGATGTTTCTCATTGCCATAATTTCAACACCACATCTATTACCAGTGTACGTGCTTTCCTCCACTAAGGACCCCAGTTCCCCTCCCCATCAGCACCCCTCCCCCAACTTGATTGTGTGAATTGGTTCTCCAGTTGTATTTTCTTTGACTCTTTGTTGCTACCTTGCTGTTCTACCTATGAGAAGGTTCATTCTGTGTCTTTCCCTTTCTTTCTCACTGACTGTACTTGGCATAGTCATTTCATCCATGTTGCTGAAAATGGCATGATTTTGTTCTTTCTTAGAGATGCATAGTATTCCACTGTGTATACATACTACATCTTCCCAATCTATTTACCTATAGTTGATTAATTGGGTTGTTTCCATATTTTGGCTATTGTCCTAAGTGCAGTGATGAACATAGGTGTGTATCATATCCTTGCAGTGCTCAGGGGTTACTCCTGGATCTGCACTCAGAAATTACTCCTGGTGGGGCTCAGGGGACTGTATTGAATGCCAGGAATCAAACCCAGGTTGGCTAAGTGCAAGGCAAACAGCCTACCTGCTGTATTATTTCTTTGGCCTGTTTTTATCAATTTGTATTAAATTGCCTTTACTCCTGATTAGTTTTTTGATAATTTGTAACGATATGTGTGTATGAGTAAGTAAGTAAAGGCCCTCCCGTTGATCATCGATTTGCTCGAGCGGGCCCAGTAACGTCTCCATCGGAGACTTTGTTGTTACTGTGTTTGGCATATCAAATACTCTCGGTAGCTTGCCGGGCTCTCCGAGAGGGGCGGAGGAATCGAACTCGGGTCGGCCATGTTGGCCGCTTGTAAGGCGAACGCCCTACCCGCTGTGCTATCGCTCCAGCCCCGTTCGCCTTACAAGCGGCCAACATGGCCGACCCGAGTTCGATTCCTCCGCCCCTCTCGGAGAGCCCGGCAAGCTACCGAGAGTATTCGATATGCCAGACACAGTAACAACAAAGTCTCCAATGGAGACGTTACTGGGCCCGCTCGAGCAAATCGACGATCAACGGGAGGGCCTTTATGGCCTTTATGGTATGCTATGTGTGTATGAATGCATTTATTTGGGAGGATTACAAGAAAAAAACGACTTTAATTTAATTTAATTTTTTCTCTCTGTAGCTATTGCTTTTTTTTTTCACGTTGGCGGGGCGAGGGGGTGGTGTTTGGAGGCCTCACCCAGCAATGCTTAGGGTTTATGCCTGGCTCTGCACACAGCTGGCAGTGATTGGAGAACATGGGATGCCAGGAATCAAGTCCAGGTTGGCTGTGTGCAAAGCAAGCACTCTACCTGCTGTACTGCCACTATAGCTGTTGCTATTTTTTTGTTTCATATATCTTTGCTCACTTCTTCATTTTTAATGTGTCTGCTTCTATCCCAGCTCCAGTGTGAAAACTCCAGTCCAAATTTATTGTCATCCTTAATCTCAACTTAAAATAGGTTCTTTGTTTTTTTTTAAATTTTTATTAGTGAAACACCATGAGGTACAGTTGTAGACTTACAATTTTTTTTTTAAATAGGTTCTTAATTGGTGTTCTTGTTTTCACTTTTACTGTGCCACAATTCATTCATCAGCCAGTAGCCAAAGGATTCATTATCCAGTTGAAAGGTCACCCATGGCTCCTCTCATGCTCAACATACTACTTTTGCTTTTATTATGTAACCTACTCCCAGAGCAGCATTCTAACCTCATCTCATACCTCTTCCCTTTGCTAAATATCTTTTAGCCATTCTGGCCTAACGTTTTTCCTTAACCATGCCTTTGCTTGTGTTAGGTCCTTTGCAGTAGATAGTAACTCTAGAAGGTATCTTTTCATGACTAATGACTTATTTAGGACTAAGAGCATTTGTTACTGCAGAGAATTCCTCCCTGATCACCTAATCTAGTTATTTAATTACCAAGCCACACATTTATATATCTAAAATATACTTGACTATTTGTATATTCAGAAAAGAATGAGTACCCTCTGTGAGCTGTCTTCTGCTATATATCCTGACATTTGTATCTTTGTATATCTTAGGGAAGTTTTCTTCAGCAGGTTCTTTATTCCTTATGTTTTCATCTATTCAAAAATAATTTTATTTTATTTTTTAATTGAATCGTCATGCCATAGAGAGTTACAAAGCTGTTCATGGTCAGTTTCAATCATATAGTGTTCCAACACCCATTCCTCCACCAGAGTACATTTCCCAGCACCAGTGTCCCCAGGTTCCCTCCAATCACCCCCTACCCCCGCCTGTCTCTATGGCAGGCACTTTTCTTCTCTCTCTCCCCCCCTCCCACCGCTTTTGGACATTGTGGTTTGCAATATTGATACTGAAAGATTATCAAGAATATCCCTTACCTACTTTTAACCCTCAGGTCTTATCAGCGTGATCATTCCCAGCTATTGTCATAGCGGTCTTTTCTCTATCTTACCTACCCTCAGCCCCCCACACACTTGTGGTTAGTTCTAACCATTGACCAGTCCTTCTAACCCCTGTTTTTCCTGGCCATGGATATTCTTCTTCTTATATATATTTGATATATTACAAATGAATGCAGTCATTCTATATCTGTCTCTTTCCTTCTGACTCATTTCACTCAGCATGATACTCTCTTTGTGCATTCATTTATAGGCAAATTTCATGACTTCATTATGTAACCTCTTTTTAATTTGTTTAATACTGTTATTTGTTTATCTTTGTGTTGTTATCTTTACCAGTATATTAAAATAATTGACTACACCTCTTGTTGGGTAACATATCCTGGAGAGTGCTGCCAGTGTTTTCTTCAGTGTATTTTATGGATTCCTGGTCTTTAATCTTTAATTCACTTTGAGTTAACTTTCATATAGGGGGTGAGACACAGATCCAATTTTTTTCTTTTTTCTTTTACCTTTTATTTTCTCTTCTTTCTTCATGTGGCTATCCAGTTTTTCCAGCCAATCTAAAGAAGTTTTTCTTACTGTACATTATGTACTCAGCTCCTTTATCATAAATGAACTGTTTATGCATCTGAGGGTTTGATCACTGGATTCTCAATTTTATTCCACTGGTCTGGTAGTCTCTTTATTCCAGTGCCACACAGTTTTGATTACTGTGACTTTATTGTATAACTTAAAGTCAGGAAATGCAATACCTCTGTCTTCTGTTTTCTCAAAACAGCTTTGGCTATTTCAGGAGTTTTATGATTCCATACAAATTTTCATAGCGTTTGTTCTAAATTCTTGAAAAATGTCATCAGAATTTTGAAGATAATTGTATTGAATCTGCAAAATTCTTTGGGTAGGATGATCATTTTGACAGTGCCAGTTCTTTTAATCCATGAACATAGAATATTTTTCTATTTTCTGTGTCTTATTTATCTTAATGAAAACATAGTTTTCAATATAGAATTATTTCATACCATTTGTTAAGTTTATTTCTTCTGCTATTTGTGTTTGGGAACACATTTGAAAATTAGTTAACCATTTTTATTGAGGTGCTGTCACTTTTAATACTGTTAATTATGGTTGCTGTGCATTCATTGTTCCAACACCATGCCCATAACCCGAGTGCTAATTTAAGGGGCACTATTTTATTTATTTGGTTTTGGTTTTTGAGGCTAACTCCTGGCTCTGTACTCAGGACTTACTCGTGACATTGCTCAGGGGACCATATCGGATGCTGGGGATCGAACTCAGGTCAGCTGTGTGCAAGGTAAATTCCTTGCCCACTGTAATATCTCTCCAGCTTTATGACACTTTTTAAAACAATAGATTAGAAAAGTCTATTTTATATTGGTTGAAAAGTAGAAGTAAAAAAAAGACTACTTTCTCTTGGAAAGGAGAAGAGACAGAAACTTCCCTTGTGGGAAAAGCTTAGTATAGGACTAAGTTAAATAGGACTCATTTTATGGATTTTTTAAAAATAGAAAATTGGGTCTTTGTGTTACTTGTCAAGTGACAAGAATGTTATAGAAAATGCAAGGGTTTTATAGTGGTCTGGATAGGTTAGAATCTTTTAGGTTATTTGTTTGACCATTTGCCTAAGCATTACCCATTATCTCTTAGTTTTCCGTGAGCCTAAGATCTGGCACAAAATTTGTGGTTTTGGGAAACTGTTAACTTGTCATTCTCAGAAAGATTCCAAAATTTTGCAGGAATGTGTAAAGTGTGGAATGGAGACGCCAAAATAAAGCTGCTCACAGCAGTCAATAAGGAGAAACTGAGGCATACTCTTTTAATTTCAAAGTATTTCTTAAACCAAACTATGTACTGCTAGAAAAGTCTCTCTCTCTCTCTCTCTCTCTCTCTCTCTCTCTCTCTCTCTCTCTCTCTCTTTCTCTCTCTCTCTCTCTCACACACACACACACACAAACACACACACACATTCCACATATATCTGCACTTTACCTAGGAAATGTCATTCCTGTTGTTTCTAGAGATTCTGAAATTATATTATGCCCAGAAAAAAAATCCCTGGCATATACTTGGTATTTCACTGCATACACCTTGTATTAAGCTCCATTTTCACTTGTTATTTCAGTGTTTATTGCTCCCCTTCCAAGTTTGTTACCCTTTTTTTCCCTGCCCCCATTTTAGTTAAACACTGTAGTTTACAAAGTTGTTCATGATGACTTGTTATAGGCATTCAATATTCCAACACCAATTCCACCACCAATGTTACCTTCCTTCTACCATTGTCTCCATTTTCCCAATCACCTCTCAAGCCTGCCCCTGTAGCAGGCCCACAGTAATTTATTTTATATTGCTTGTTACGACTAGATGACTAATGGAATGATCAATACATATTTCCATAGAAGAAAATTGGTTAAAATTGTTGTATCTCACCGTGCGGACATTAAGTCCTTGTTTGGAGGGTTTACTAAGCTGTTGTTGCAAGTTAACCTTCTGTGTTTTTTGTTACCAAGATTGGTTGGATTCTATCTTACATTCCCATTCAATCTGGTGTGATACTACTGGGATGGAAATTCTGTAGTGTTTAGAGATGTTGCTTCAGAAAATCCAGAATATTTTACTGGGTAGTCTGGAGAGAGGCATGTGTTGTGGTGGTTTTGGGGCATGAGAGTGACTGCCAGGGTTTTGGTAAGGCAGGAGCTGGCCCACCTCCTTCCCAAGATTACCCAAGAAGTCTCAGCCAGAAATGGGTATCCAAGAAATACTGGGGGCTAGTTGATTTCTTTTGAGATTATTTATAAGTCTTTGGAACAAGGCCGGGGGGCATTATTTTAAATAGTATTTTTTCACCTTTTTGATTTGTTCTCTTCCAGTTCATTATTTGCATGTAGAAATGTAACCAATTTTTGTGTATTGATTTTGTAGTCTGTTATTTTGATGTGTTAGTTTATTGTTTCTAAGGGGTTTTTAAGTGGAATCTTTAGGTTCTATGTATGTCATCTTCTCATCTGCAGGTAATGGTAGTTTAACTTCTTTTCCAGTTTTTATTCCAAGTATTTCTTTTTCTTGACAAAATACTATGGTGAGGACCTTCAAAACTATATTCAATAATAGTGGAGGGGAGCTGGAGTGGTACAGAAGATATGTGTATGGAGGAAGGGGATCACGACAGTTCTGGTTCCTGGGGCCAGGCAGCTGTTCCTGAAAAGTTTTTTTTTTTTTAAAAAAAAAACATTAATGGATACTGAATCTTATCTAAAGTTTTCTCTACATCTGTTTATATAGTCATATGATTTTGTCTTTTCTTTTATGGTATGGTTTTTACATTAATTGATGTGTGAATATTGAATCACACATCCCTAAAGTAAGTCCTACTTGTATGGTCCTTTTGATATATTGTTGAATTAGGGTGACTGAGATTTTTTGAAGATGTTCATGTTAATCATCAGTACTATAAGTATATGATTTTCTTTTTTAGTAGTATGTCTGTCTGCTTTTGATACGCAGGTAATGCTGACTTCATAGAAGCTATTAAGAAAGATTCCTTTTCTTTGATATTTTGAAAAAGCTTCAGGAGAATAGGTAAGTTGTCTTTAAAGGTTTGGTAGAACTCACTAGTGAACACACCTGGACCATAGGTGTGTTCTTGGGAAAATTTTTAATTACTGTTTCAATCTCTTTACTTGCATTCAAAATTTTCAGATTTTCTACTTCTTCCAGATTTAATTATGGGAGGATTATGATTCTAATTAATTCATTCATTTCCATTAGGTTCTCTGTAGTAGTGACATGATTGTTCATAGTAACCTCTTTTGTACTACTGAGGTATTGTAATTTCTCCCCTTTCATCTCTGATCTAGTTAATTTGGGTTTTCTTTCTTTTTTCCTCATGAGTTTAACTAAGGTGTTGCCAATCTCATTTATTCTTTTAGGTATTTTTACTTATTTTTAGTTTTGGGGTCACACCCAGTGATGCTCACAGGTCACTCCTGGATCTACACTCAGGAATTAGTCCTGGTGGTACTTGGGGGACCATATGGGATGCTGGGGATGGAACCAGGTTGGTCACGTGCAAGAAAAATATTTTACCCACTGTACCATCCTTATTTATTTATTTAAAAACCTGGTTTTATTTATTCTTTGTATTGATTTCTTGATTTATATCCCCCTCTGGTTGGGCTGGAGTGATAGCACAGTGGGTAGGGCATTTGCCTTGCATGCGGCTGACCTGGGTTTGATTCTTCCGCCCCACTCAGAGAGTCTGGCAAGCTACTGAGAGTATCCCGCCCGCACGGCAAAGCCTGTCATGCTACCCGTGACATATTTGATATGCGAGAAAAAAATACAGTAACAACAAGTCTCACAATGGAGACGTTACTGGGCCTGCTCAAGCAAATTGATGAACAACAGGAGGACAGTGCTACAGTGCTATATTTCCCTCTGCTTAATTTGGGATTAATTTTCTTTTCTCTGAAGCTATGAGGCTAGGTTGTTTTGAGATTTTTTTTGTCTGTTTTTTTTTAAAATTTTGTTTTATTTTTATAAAGTTGTTCACAATAATTACTTATATTTACTATTTGAATGGCAATCCCCCAACCATTATACCTTCCTACCACTATATTTTGAATGTTTCCATCCAAAATCCCATACTCTGTCCTGAAATCAGAACCAAATTAATTTATTTTTTAAATAAATTAAAAGCAGAGCCATATTTATTTTGTATTACTTTTTTTGAGTAATTCACTAAAAATTTTCCCCAAAAAAGTTTTCTTAGAGGAAAGTGTGTGAAGATTGTTGTATTGCACCCAGGAGCCATTAAGCACTTCTATAAGAGATTAGTAGCATGTTGCTAAAGGTTGCTCCTAGTGTGCTTTCATATATCTATATCTATATCTATATCTATATCTATATCTATATCTATATCTATCTATATATATCTGTGTAAATAAATTTGCCCCAAAATTTTGTTGCCTTCTACTTTAAACCCCATCATACGTGGTGTGCTACTCTTAGCATATCAGTGGTGTAAAGTATGAGATGTTGTGTGGCCACATTTGCTGCCGCGTGGTCCAGGAACACATTCACTCATGGATGAGGCTCATCTGAGCCTGTGGAGATTGGCCGTGAGCATGGCAGCAGTTGAGTTGTGGAGGTTTTTAGCTTCTGGGGCTGGCCCTGTTGGGGTGAGGAGGAGAACTCACTTGGCCCCCTCCCGGTTGCCTCGAATGGAACAGCCTGGCATGGGGTCTGGAGGCATCTCTATGGCATTGAGGTAAGTCTGTCTTGCTATGAACTTCCCCCTTAGTCTAGCTTTTGCTGTAATCATAGATTCCAGTAGTTTGTTTCTTCATTCTCATTTGCTTTTAATAGTTTTATTTTTAATGTAGGAGTACTGCTATTTATTCAGCCACTGATTAGCTGATTGATTTGGGCATTGAACTCCACCTAACTTTTTTTTCATACTTTTATTTATTTATTTATTTTCTTATATTTATTTATTGAATCACTGGGGGAAAAGTTACTAAGCTTTCAGGTTTAAGTCGGGTCATACAATGATCAAACACCTCTCCCTTCACAAGTACTCATTTTTCACCACCAAGAACCCTAATATACCCCGCCCACATCTTGTGTTATGGCTGTGCTGGAGAGCTGCTCGTTGGGGGGCAACTCGTGACCTTGGTAGGGCGTGAAGGATGAGCCAGTACCGACCCCCTTCCCATGAGACTGAGTTGCCCCGTCACCACTGGCTCATACCTGGCTTTCCAATAAGCTCTGAGGTGGTGGCCACCTTGCTGCCGGGGGGTAGGGGGAGGAGAAAGGTGGAAGGAAGCAACACCTGTTCCCTCCCGGGGAGGCATGGCGTCATAGTTTAACGCATGGTCCATTCAGTTTTCTGTCACAAGCTGCTGGGCTCTGGATTAAGTCCTTTTGCCTCCAGAGCCATGGCCGTGCTGGAGAGCCGCTCTTGGGGGGCAACTCGTGACCTCGGTAGGGCAAGAAGGACAAGCCAGTAACTCCCCTTTTCCCATGAGACTGCAGTTGCCCTGTCTTTCCAATAAGCTCTGAGGCAGCGGCCACCTTGTATGCGGTGCAGATGCATTTCTGCCAAAAGCCACTGGGTTTCGAGATTTGTTTCTGAGTCTCTGGGATCATGGCCATTAAGCAGCTTGATCAGGAGCCAGAGAGGCTGTTTGTAGGCGGCGACTCGGGGTCTCGCTGGGATGGGGAGGAAAGGGCCGGTTCCACACCCATCTGGTGAGGCCCCGCGTGTCTCGTCACTGCAGGCCCAAACCTGACTGTCCAGTGGTCTCTGGAGGATGGTGGTCACCGGGCCACCAGGGGGAACAGGCCAAGGCACGAAACCTATTCCCACCTGGAGTGGCCCAGCGCCAGTAACCTACTGCAGGAACAGGACGCATTTCTGCCAAAAGCCTTTGGGTTCTGAGATTTGTTTCTGAGTCTCTGGGATCATGGCCGTTAAGCAGTTCGATTAGGAACCAGAGAGGCCATGCCTCCAATTATATAGCTGAGCCAAAGGTGGTTTGTGGGTGTGTCTCCCACATACCTAACTTTTGGCTGTTTACTTTCTTGGTAAACTTTGCCCCAAGTTTTTGGGATCTGACCAAAGGCACAGCAGCAATTTTGGGGTATCAAAAGTCTGACGGTGCCATCAGGCTGCTGATGCACTCGCCTCACAGGTACAGATTGACCTGCTGGTGGCACCATACCCCCTGCTTTGAATAGTGTTAATTTCTTCACTAAACTAATGTTATTTAACAATATGTTGTTCAGTTTTCAAGTATTGGAAGTTTTTGAAACTCTCTTTATGTGATAAATTTCTACCTACATAGCATTGCAGTCTGAAAAAGATACTTGATATGGTTTTGTTTTTGTGACTTTATGGGCAATCTCATTGCGCCCCTGTGGGTGGTCTATTCTGGGGAATGTTCTGTGTGCACTGGAGGAATTTGTATTCTACTTTTTGTGGCTGGAGGGCAGAGGGTACTGCTTATGCGTATTTCCATTTTCTTTTTTAGGTCTTTTGTTTCTGTGCTGATGATATTCCTTCTAGTTAATCTGTCCATTGATGATAATTTAGCTCTCCCATTACTATTTGCTGTCTTTGATATATGTTATTTTTATTATGGTGCTTGCTTTAGAAATTTTGTTGCCCTTTCATTTGGTGCATTTATGTTGAGTAAAGTTCTCTTGGTGTGTTAGTTCCTCAACTAGTATGTAATGCTCATTCTTATCTCTTATTAAACTCTTTAGCTTGAATATGTGTGATATAGGTATAGCCATATTTTCCTTCTTTTAGTATACCCTTGATGTGTATGACTGTTTTCCATCTTTATACTCTGAGCCTATGTTTATCATGAGAGTTCAGTTGTATCTATTGTGAACATCAGAAGGTTGGATTTTGTTCCTGATTTAGCCAACCACTTGTACCTTTTTTTTTTGGAGGTGGTAATTTGAGCCACACTTCGTGGTACAAGGGGCTTTCTCCTGGCTTTGATCTCAGAGGTCACTACTGGTTGTGCTCCGTATACTATATGGGGTGCCATGAATTAAACCTGGGTCAGCTGCATGCAAGGCAAGTGCCCTACCTGCTTTATTATTGCTCTGCCCTGCTTTGTGTCTTTTAATAGAAGAGTTCAGTCCATTTACATTCAGAAAATTATTAATGTGAAGATATTTGATGCCATCTTCCTATGAGGATTTTTTTTACCGAAAAACAAACAAACAAACAAACAAAAACACACAAAAAAACCCCACCCAAAACATTACAGGAAGGGGCATTTCAGAGGAGGGAAGGGTCAGCTATTAAAAAGGAAATATTTCTGAAACATTCAGTGTTTGTTTTTGTCTTTTGTTTATTTTTAGGGAAAGTACTAACTCCTGGCTTCATGTTAGGAATCCCTCTGGGTGTCTGCTACCTGCGGTAGCCTTGGGATGGTAGCTTCCAATTGCCTTTTTGGGAAAAGCTTCTCAAAATTGTAGCCTAGGTACAACTGTGCCCTGCCTGTGCAATACTTGTACAGGCACAAAACCGAATCTTTTTGGATCATTTGCACTCAGTTTAAACTTGAGATTAAGTCTGATCTGCCCACTTTAGGGGAGTTTCCTCTGGTTCTCTGCTGACTCCAGCTACAAGGCTATCAGATTTCCTGAAGGGTAGACCTGGGACTGGGAACCTGTTTGGGTGGGATGGTGGCTGCAGTCTATGCATGGGTAGATGTGGTCAAGACTTTTTTTGCTGGACTTTACACGTCCCAAGACTCTAGAGCTCCTGCATTCCAATTTAAAACTGATTTCTGTGGGGATAAGGCAGGACAATCAACTCAGACAGCAAGTCTGTGAGGGATTGGGCAGTGGGCTGAGACAGCAATCTTTTTGGGCATGGATCACCTTGGAAATGGTTGCTCCAGGTCAGAGAGTGGCAGCCCACTGCGTTGGATTCAGCAAGCCCAGAGTCTGTTTTAACTTAGCGAGGGCTGGTATAAAACTGATGCAGTTTTAGTCCTTTGGCCTAGGTTGGTGTTTCTCTCTGATACTGGATTACAGACTTGCTAGGCCCCTTTCTCTTTCTCTGCTTCTCTCTCCTCCCCACCAGTCCCTTCCAGTCTGCTTCTCTCTTCTCCCCACTCCTTAATGCTCTGTATTTACCTGCTGTTCTGTCTTCTATAGAGCGAACTTCAAGGCAGGAAGAAAGAACTATGGTTAAAATTTCTTCAGAAGCCCCCTAAGTACTTTCTAATGGTATGAGAAGGACAGGAAGTATGTCTTCTCTTGTGGTTTTTTCCTTTTTATCTCATTTGTTTCTTTACTCTCCCTCCAGTATAGATTATTTTTCTGAAAATTTCCAACTCTCGTTGTTATAGTGATAATTTTCCAATATGTCCTAGATCATTTTCAGCTATCACTGTCCTAACTGCTTCTCTGTCCCCCTCTTGTGGCAAGCTTCCGATTATGGACCAGTCCTCCTGTCCCTTGCTTCTACTTGGTTGAGTATTAGACTGATCCTATGTTTTTTTATATCCCACAGATGAGTGCAGTTATTCTATGTCTGTCCCTCTCTTGCTCATTTCACTCAGCATGACACTATCCATGTCCATCCATTTCACTATCATCCTATTGTTCATCGATTTGCTTGAGCGGGAGCCTGTAACATCTCCATTTGTCCCTGTCACGTGCTAGTGTAGCCCAATGGCATATTGGAGGCTCTTTCAGGGTCAGGGGAATGAGGACCATCATTGTTACTGTTTTTGGCATATTGAGTATGCTACAGGTAGTTTGTCAGGTTCTGCCATCCAGGCGGGATACTCTCAGTAGCTTGCCGGGCTCTCTGAAAGGGATGGAGGCTTTTGGGACAGCCTCTAATCACCTTTACAGGTGTTCCCAGTCAGGCAAATATGCGTCCATCCATTTATAAGCAAATTTTGTGACTTCATTTTTTCCTGGTAGCTGTGTAGTATTCCACTGTGTAGATGTATCATAGTTTTTTTTAATGCTTCTTTATTTGTTTTTAGGCCACGTCTAGTGATGACTGGGATAACTCCTGGATCTTCATTCAGGAATTGCTCTTGGCTGTGACTGGGAGACCATGTGGGAATCCAGGACAGTCACTTTCAAGGAGAATACTATACTCACTGTTGCTGTTGCTTTGGTCCCATACCATAGTTTTTTTTTTTAATCCATCTGTTCTCATGCACTCAGGTTGTTTCCAGATTCTGGCTATTGTGAATAGTACTTCATTGAACAGAGAAGAGCAGATGATATTTCTGCTATGTGTTTTTGGGCCTCAAGGGTATATTTCCAGAAGCTGAGTCATATAGAAGCTCAATTTCTAGTATTTTGAAGAATGCCCATAGTGTTTTCCAAAAAGGCTGGACCAGTCTGCATTCCCACCACCAATGCATGAAAATCCATTTCTTCCTGCATCTGCACCAGCACTGATTGTACTTGTTCTTTTTGATGTGTGTTAGCCTCTGTGATGTGAGATGATATCACATTATTGTTGAGATATGCATCTCCCTGATGATAAGTGATGTAGAGTAATTTTCATGTGCCTTTTGTCCATTTGTATTTCTTCTTTGAAGAAGTTTCTGTTCATTTCTTCTCATTTTTGGATGGAGTTGGATGCTTTTTTTTCTTGTAAATTTCTACCAGTGGCTTATATATTTGTGATGTTAACCCTGTATGAGATAGGGATTGAGTCAATAATTTTATTCCCATTCTTTGTGCTGTCTTTGTATCTTGGTCATTGTTTTCTTTGAGGTGCAGAAGCTTCTTGGTTTAATGTAGTCCTGTTTGTTTGTCTATAAAATATGATTTTTTTATTTTGCTTTTTGGGTCACACCCGATGATACACTGGGTTTACTCCTGGCTCTGCACTCAGGAATTACTCCTGGCAGTGCTCAGGGGACCATATGGGATGCTGGGAATCAAACCCAGGTCAGCCACATGCAAGGCAAATGCCCTACCTGCTGTGCTATCGCTTCAGCCCCTATAAAATATGGTTTATAATGAGCCAAAGGACATTGAGTGACTGCTATTTCCCTGCTCTGTTCTGGGTACTGAGAAAAATTCAGAAGCTCATTCCATACCTAAACTGAGCCCAATCTCTGGGGAGTTTTTAGTCATTTGAAGAATTAAGTGACAAAAGAAAGGAATTTCTCAAGAAATCTAGTTGTGCTAAAAGAAGTGAGAGCTCTCTCAGAACTGGTTAGCTGGGGAGTCTTCCAGAAGAAGACTGTATTAGCTAAGTCTTAAAAAATAGTTGGAAAAAGGAAGGATGTGGTCAAGATGGACTAGGTGGTGGGTGTAGT
The DNA here is from genome assembly GCF_029834395.1 of Sorex fumeus. NCBI lineage: Eukaryota > Metazoa > Chordata > Mammalia > Eulipotyphla > Soricidae > Sorex > Sorex fumeus. The sequence goes on along the minus strand of NW_026606108.1, from coordinate 31,953,727 downwards.
TGGTACAAAGATGATGTAGAGGCCCTAATCAGCATGATATGTGTAAGAGTATAAATAAAGGATCAGTTTGGGCAAAGAAGGCAAACGGGCTATCAAGTTAGGTATGCACTGGACCAGTTAACCTGGACCACATATATGACTGCAGGAAGATGTTAGAGAACTTCAAGGCAGGAAGAAAGAACTATGGTTAAAATTTCTTCAGAAGGCCCCATAAGTACTTTCCAATGGTGTGAGAAGGACAGGAAGTATGTCTTCTCTTGTGGTTTTTTCCTTTTTATCTCATTTGTTTCTTTACTCTCCCTCCAGTATAGATTATTATTCTGAAAATTTCCCTGGAGTGACTTCTGATTTCCACCATCTTAAAAAACAGGATAAGGTTAACACCATACACTTTTCTTTCTAGGAGCAATTGCAGTCTGGTTCCTGAAAATATACTAGATTACAGCAGAGATACTAGAGTTTTTAAAAATGAATCCTGCATCCTCAACTCTGACTTAGGGTCATAAAATGGATCCTCTATTTTCATCATACTATTTATGAAAAATAGATTTTAAGGAAAGAAATAAAAGTAGAAAAAGTTTATATTGTTGCTCCTGTCTGGGGGACGGACGGGGAAGAAGGAATATTGCATTTACTGATTATCAATATTTCCAAGATATTTTGAATCATGTAATGAACTGCATTGCATAAGTTGCCCAAGAAATATTCTTATAATATAATGATTAGGAAGTTAAGGACTCACTCAACCCATTATTTCATTTCTTAAGTCACTGAAAGCAAGAGAGACTTTCTAGAATGGAACACAAAGGAATTAAATCCCATCATTATGTCCGGTGGGCCCAACGTGGTGCCTTTGGCTATTTGCCAAAGTGGAACTTCTCAGTAATGGGAACGGACGTAAAGGTTTCACCTAGTATCATCATGATTACACTTGATTATACACCATTATACCAGTCTGAATTTGCTAAGCCTTTTTCTTAATACTCCATTTCATAATATATCCCCTTTTCTTGGACCTTTATGAAAATATCTCTGATACAAAGAATTTTTAGGGGGTAGAGGGAAGTGGAAAGTACTCCCAAATTGTGCTCAGTATTGCTCGGTACTACCAGTGATACTTGGATGAATCGTTGAATATTAGAGCCTGATAATGTGATAGTGCGCAGGCTGAGAAGTGCTAGGGTCACCAGACCACATCTAACAGTGTTCAGGGGCCTCTAATATCCGATAGTGCTTAGGGGTAGTCTGTGAGTTACCAAGGATGAACTCAGGTTCTCATGCAGAATATGCTCTCCCTCAATGTTCCCTAAACTGTATCTCTAATCCCTAGAACAAGGCTTTTGCCTAAGTAGCAGACGCTTGAGAAGGTTTTATTGAAAGGTTGTGCTCAGAAGCTAATCCTGGCAATATTCTGGTGGTCATTTGTAGTGTTGGAAATAGAACTGAGGTCAACTTCATGGAAGGAAAGTGTCTTAACCCCTAGGACTATCTGGACTCTGCATGAGAACATTTGAGGTGCTAAAGGGTTTTATGTTGCTATGTGATTTTTCCTTGCTTCATCTGTCATGAGAGCTTTGTTTCTTTTGTATTTGGCAGTGGTTTTTGCTACCAAATTCTATCTTTCATCCTTTGGAAAATTCTGCCCCTAAATAAATAGGGGCAGAATTTCCAAATTCAAGCTTGGACTATGATATCCTATGCAAGAGCCAGTTATCATATAAAACTATTTAAATATTAATAATTAAAATATAATAAAATTTGGGCTGGGGAAATAAAACATAAGTTAAGAACCTTGCCTAGCATGAGGTTGCAGCTTCAGCTCTGGTTGAAATCCTGGCATAGTATATGGTCCTTGGTTATAGAGCCAGGAAATTTAAATCTTTAACTACCTTAATCATGTGATTCCTAATTATATGTGCCTAAAGGTTCTCATGTTGGACAGATTCATCATAGAATGTTTGACTGGATAACTGATTGTAGAATAATATTGCTAGATTCCAGGAGCACCGTCCAGGGTAGATACTCAAGTTTAGACAGATTCAAGTTCTTCTTTGCCACCATGTGAAGCAAAAATAGCTCTTCATTATTCCAAATAGGCTTATGGCAGTGAGTTGGATATAGTACAAATTAATTTTTTTAATGTAGGAGGGTAGGGAATTTGCCTTGCACGCAGTCAACATGGCCAACCCGAGTTCGATTCCTCCGCTCCTCTCAGAGATCCCGGCAAGCTACCAAGAGTATCTCGCCCGCATGGCAGAGCCTGGCAAGCTACCCGTGACGTATTCGATATGCCAAACACAGTAACAATAAGTCTCACGATGGAGACGTTACTGGGCCCGCTCCAACAAATCGATGAACAACGGGAGGATCGTGTAGGAGTACTGCTATTTATTCAGCCACTGATTAGCTGATTGAATTGGGCATGAACTCCACCTTACTTTTTTTCTCATAGTTTTATTTATTTGTTTAGGGCTGGAGCGATAGCACAGCGGGTAGGGCGTTCGCCTTACAAGCGGTCAACATGGCCGACCTGAGTTCGATTCCTCCACCCCTCTCGGAGAGCCCGGCAAGCTACCGAGAGTATTCGATATGCCAGACACAGTAACAACAAAGTCTCCAATGGAGACGTTACTGGGCCCGCTCGAGCAAATCGACGATCAACGGGAGGGCCTTTACTTTACTTTACTTTACTTATTTATTTGTTTATTTTTCTTCTTATATTTATTTATTGAATCGTTGTGGGAAAAATTACTAAGCTTTCAGGTTTAAGTCTCGGTCATACAATGATCAAACACCTCTCCCTTCACCAGTACTCATTTTTCACCACCAAGAACCCCAATATACCCCCCTCCCACCCCTCCCAATGCCTGTGAGGCAGATGATTTCTACTTAACTCTTCTCTATATTGATTACATTCATTATTTTGACGAAAGATGCACCACCATTATTGTTTAGAATTTCCCCCCACCCCCAACAATCAGAATTGCTGAAAGGCATTGTGAAATACTGTTTTCTATGGCTGGTTATGAGAATCATATAATGTCTGATTTTGGATTTCTGCAAAGAGCCAGATAATTACAAAATTGATTTCTGTGTGACTGGTGTTATGACTGTGCCAGAGAGCCGCTCGTGGGGGGCAACTCGTGACCTTGGTAGGGTGTGAAGGACGAGCCAGTACCGCCCCCCTTCCCATGAGAATGCAGTTGCCCCGTCACCTCTGGCTCATACCTGGCTTTCCTATAAGTTCTGAGGCGGTGGCCACCTTGTTTCCAGGGAAGAAAAAGACGGAAGGGAGCAACACATTTTCCCCCCAGGAGGCATGGCACTGTAGTTTAATGCATGGTCCATTCACTTTTCTGCCACAAGCTGCTGGGCTCTGGATTAAGTCCTATTGCCTCTGGAGCCATGACCGTGCCGGAGAGCCGCTCGTGAGGGGCAACTCGTAACCTCGGTAGGGTTTGAAGGACGATCCAGTACCATCCCCCTTCCCATGAGAATGCAGTTGCCTTGTCACCACTGGCTCATACCTGGCTTTCCAATAAGCTCTGAGGCGACAGCCACCTTGCTGCCAGGGGGAGAAAGGCGGAAGGGAGCAACATCCTTTCCCTCCCGGGGAGGCATGACACCGTAGTTTAACGCATGCTCCTTTTCTGCTGCAAGCTGCCGGGCTCTGGATTAAGTCCTTTTGCCTCTGGAGCCATGGACATGTATGCAGTTCAGATGCTTTTCTGCCCAAAGCCAGTGGGTTTCGAGATTTGTTTCTGAGTCTCTGGGATCGTGGCCGTTAATCAGCTTGATTAGGAGCTAGAGAGGCCGTTTGTAGGCAGCAACTCGGGGTCTCGCTGGGATGGGGAGGAAAGGGCTGGTTCCACCCCCATCTGGTGAGGCCCTGTGTGTCTTGTCACTGCAGGCCCAAACCTGTTTGTTCAGTGGCCTCTGGAGGATGACAGTCACTGGGCTGCCAAGAGGAATAGGCCAAGGCACGAAACCTATTCCCATCTGGAGTGGCCCAGCGCCAGTAACCTACTGCAGGAACAGGACGCATTTCTGCCAAAAATCTTTGGGTTCCGAGGTTTGTTTCTGAGTCTCTGGGATCATGGCCATTAAGCAGTTCGATTAGGAACCAGAGAGGCCATGCCTCCAATTACATAGCTCAGCCGGAGGTGGTTTGTGGATATGTCTCACTCATACCTAACTTTCGTCCGTTTACTTTCTTGGTAAACTTTGCCCCAAATTTTTGGGGTCTGACCAAAGGCACAGCAATCATTTTGGGGTATCTGAAAGTCTGACGGTGCCATCAGGCTACTGATGCACTCGCCTCACAGGTGCAGATTGACCTGCTGGTGGCACCCTACAGTACAAATTAATTTTTTAGTCAAAATATTCTAAAGAGGAGAATCATTTCCAAATTTCTTCATAATTTACCACATGATAAAATTGTTAGTTCATGTTACTCTACATAGAAGTCTCCTCTTTTAAATTGTGCCTGTCATAAATAAGAAATAAACCAATTTCTAAACCTCTCTTACTTAATGGCAGGTCACTCAACTATAAAAGAATACAATATAAACTTTTCCTACCTATTTCTTTTTTTAAAATAATATAGGGGTTTTTATTTGCTTATTCATTGTAAAACACTGATCATGGCATGAATTCCTGGGGAAGGGGCTCCAGCAGCTCAGGCTCCTTCCATTGGTCCTCAGACATTGTGCTTCTTTGACTGGGAAAGGCTGACATTTCACTAATCTCAAGTACCTTCCTTCTTTATCTGATCATTTTTCTTCATGTTTCAGGAATCCAATAGCACTGTAGCACTGTCCTCCCATTGTTCATCGATTTTCTCAAGCAGGCCCAGTAACGTCTCCATTGTGAGACTTGTTACTGTTTCTGGCATATTGAATACGTCACAGGTAGCTTGCCAGGCTTTGCTGTGTGGGCGAGATATTCTCGTTAGCTTGCCAGAGGCTAATCTCAAGAATCTAATATGCTCATTAATTCTTTTGACAAGAATATTGCCCTTGTTGGCATTCCTTGCTGAACAGTGCCTACAGTGCCTATTCTTTTGTATCTGCTCTAGCATCTTCCTTCCTTCCTTCCTTCCTTCCTTCCTTCCTTCCTTCCTTCCTTCCTTCCTTCCTTCCTTCCTCTTTCTTTCTTTCTTTCTTTCTTTCTTTCTTTCTTTCTTTCTTTCTTTCTTTCTTTCTTTCTTTCTCTCTCTCCTTCCTTCCTTCCTTCCTTCCTTCCTTCCTTCCTTCCTTCCTTCCTTCCTTCCTGCCTTCCTGCCTTCCTGCCTTCCTGCCTTCCTGCCTTCCTGCCTGCCTTCCTGCCTTCCTTCTCTTGCTTTATTTTTGCACCTGGCAATACTCAGGGGTTACTCTTGGCTTTGTACTCAGGAATTACTCCTCATGCTGCTTGGGGGACCATGTGGGATACCAGGACTCGAACCTGGGCTGGCCACATTCAAGCCAAACACCTTATCTGCTGTACTATCATTTCAGCCTATATAGCATCTTTCTTTCAGACCTACATGTCTATAACCAAAGGAACAACTCCATGATTTCTAAAAGGTCTAGAGAACATACAGCAGGGGCTTTTCCTCTTTCACTTTGTGTTGGCCATTTTGGCGGTGTACTTGAATGTTGGTAATTGGGATGAAAGGCATCTATTTCTTTTGGGGGGCATAGTCACTTTCCGTCCTTCTCCTTCCTTCCTCCTTTCCTTCTCCTTCCTTCTCCTTCCTTCCTTCCTTCCTTCCTTCCTTCCTTCCTTCCTTCCTTCCTCCCTCCCTCCCTCCCTCCCTCCCTCCCTCTTTTGGGCCACACTTGGCAGTGCTCAGGGCTTACTCCTGGCTTTGCACACAGGGATCACTCCTGGAAGGGCTCAGAGACCATATGTGGTGCTGGGGGTTGAACCCAGGTTGGCTGAGCAAGGCTAGTGCTCTACCTACTGTACTGTTGCTTCAGCCCCCAGGGAATCTATTTCTTTTAACAGATTGGTGAAGTATTCACCTTCTCCTCAGTCTCTGGGGAGGATTTATGGGTAGTATCAGGGAGTGAGCATTAGGAAGACTTTGGTAGATGTTATATAGTCTTTATTACTTTATATAGTCTTTATTACTTCACACCTATCTCTAAAAAGAAGTCCTTATTTTACCTGGCATGGAGAACTTTAGTTCCACAACTCATCTCTGAGGTCATTGTAGAGTGGGTGGAGGGAGGTGAGGATGAAGCTTTGGTTTTAACTATTTTCATAACCTTAAGAGTGGATTTATAGAAACCAAGGGTTTTTTCCTTCATTACCACAACACCCCCAGGATTCCATTTCCTGTAGATGTGGCAACAGCACCTCTAGCCACGGCCCAGTCTTTCGGACCTTGCCTTGAGAGAACTCTGCCTCTGCCTTGAGTTCCATTTGTACCTTTCTATTAGAAATCGTTATTTTATTTGCCTTAGCTTGATGGCCAGGATATCCTCTGTTAAAGTGGGAATTAGAGTTGCCCTATGGGTAAAAGACGTTTTGTTTTGTATTAGAGAAAGAGATAAGTAGAGGTTGCTACCAGTACTACCCAAAGATATGAAAAAAATTTTGCTCCTGAGGTGAACCCCTGCCTGCTCCTCTCCCTGACCCTTTCTTCCCTTTTACCCTATTTTCATTTTTGCCGAGCTCTTTTTCTGACTCTGATGCTATTTCAGACCACCTTCCCTCGGTCTGCCACTATTCTACCACTGAACCAGACTTCACAGAGCTTTGAGGAACAGTCTCTCAAAATCTGGGCAGAGACTCTTGGGGTTCGTATGCTGTTGAGAAGTGGGCTGTCTTTTGACTTCTTTCAACAGAAGAGCTCTCCCTCAGACTGTTCAGTACTTTGTGCCCAACTCTCTCCCTAATTTGTAGGCATTAAGCTGTTCTGTAGGAGAGAGCTGGCTCATATCCCCATCTGCAGGAACCACAGTGATCCAGCAGTGATGGTCTAGAAAGAGACATGGCAGCAAGTCAAAGATATTTGGAGTCAGGTCACCCATGGACTGAAGAGCTCTCTGTGTAAGAAACAGTCTTCTTTAGCCTTTACTTGGGTTCTTGATGATTTTATAAAAATTAGTTCTATTTTGTAATTACTCAGGCGATGCATGAATATACTCCCTTGTAGTATCTTAAAGGCACAAGTATATTTTAAAATAATAAAAATAGAGTCAAGGAAATAGCTCAAAGTGATAGAAGTATTGTATATGCCAGCTCTATGTTCAATCCCCAGTACCTTGTTTTCCCTCGAGCACTGTCCATGTTTCCCCTGTCCCCCTTCCCCTTCTCTTCTTCTTTCCTTCCTTTCCTCCATCCTCCATTTCTTTTAATTTTATGGCAGTTTGTATTTTTTATTTTTATAAAGATGATCACAAAGTTTGATTACATTTAATATTCAAACACAAGTCCCATCACCATTACACCTTCCCACCACCATATTTCCATCCCAAACCCCAAGCCCTGTCCCCAAAGCAGAACCAAAATAATTTATTTTGTGTTGCTTATTCATGAATAATTCATTGAAAATTAGAAAAAGGTTTCTTAGAGGAAAGTGTGGGAATATTGTTGTATATCACCTAGGAGCCAGTTGGTGGGTGTGACCCCTGCCTACTGGAGTTTGGAGGATCTGGGTGGAGGATGCTCGACTCCAATCCGAGTAGGCTTGGAGATCTCGGCCCTGGAACCCACGTGGCTTTGTCCCTCTGCCGGTACCTTCAGGTGTGCGGAGAGTGGTCTCAGCATGGTGGTGTCTGGTCCTGGAGGTCGTTGGTTGAGCTTTCCTCCCCGCCCCGACCAGGTCTCCGGCAGCCGACGACCTCCAGGACCAGACACCACCGTGCTGAGACCACTCTCCGCACACCTGAAGGTACCGGCAGAGGGACAAAGCCACGTGGGTTCCGGGGCCGAGATCTCCAAGCCTACTCGGATTGGAGTCGAGCACCCTCCACCCAGATCCTCTAAACTCCAGTAGGCAGGGGTCACACCCACCAACTGGCCCCCTGGCGCCGTGTAATCCCATCAGCGGCCAAGACTCAGAGACTATAAAAATCAGCTCCCTGACATTTTATTATGACATCTCATTCCTACTTTGACAAACTGGCAGGCTCCCGAATGTAACCTGCCCACACCGCAGAGTCTGGCAAACTCCCTGTGTCGTACCCATTATGCCAAATACCAGTAACAATGATGGGTCTCATAAAGAGCCTTGAATATAATCTCAGGGCTAGGATGAAGGAGACGTTACTGGGGCCTGCTCGAGGCAATCGACGAATAACAGGATGATCTGTGATCTTGATCTGTGATCACCTAGGAGCCATTAAGCCCTTCTATAAGAGATTAGTATCATGTTGTTAAAGGTTGAGACTTGTGTGCTTATATCTGTATCTCTATAAATATATTTCCCCCTAAGATTGATTCCTCCTCTCTTATTTCCTTCCTCGTTTCCTCCTCTATCCTTCCCTACCCCCTCCTTTTCTTCCTTCCTCCTTTCTACTTTCTTTCCTTCCTTCCTTCCTTCCTTCCTTCCTTCCTTCCTTCCTTCCTTCCTTCCTTCCTTTCATTCTTCCCTCCCTTCCTTCATCCTCCCTTTCCTTCCCTTCCCTCCCTTCCTTCCCTTTTTACTTCCTTCACCCTTTCCTTCCCTCCCTCTCTCCTCCTTTCCCTTTCTCTTTCCTTACTTCTTTCCCTCCTTACCTCCTTCTTTCCTTCCTTTCCGCATGCTTTGTGTTATACCTATTCTAGAAGTTATCAGTCAGTAACATCTCTTAGAAGTTTCACAAAAGATTGGAGCCAAGCAGGTCACTGCAGAGATGCCTCCAGACCTTGTGCCAGGCCAATTTCACTGGGGCGCCTCAGATGGGAGCAGGCATTGTCCCTTCACCTGTCCCCTAGGAATCCCAGAGGCCACCAATTTTCAGAACCCAGTGAAAAGCCCAGGTATGCGGGATCAGTGATGGCAAACTCCATGCTTCAAGGGATTGGAGATGGGCCTCTCCTCACCCCTTGGGACCCTGGATGTTACACCCACTAACTGCCTCTGGCAGCAATTTAAGCTCATTAATCCAGAGACACACAAAAGAATCTCAGAACCCAGCAGCTCACTGCAGAGATTTCTCCAGACCCTATTTATATAAAATTTTAGAATTCTAGGAGCATGTGGCTACAAGAGTGGCCACACAACATCTCATGCTATTCATAAAAAGCAATACAAAATAAATTATCTAGCATCTGCTGTTCAGCAGGTTTGAGTTGTAGTAGGAAAATTCAAAATAATGGTGGTGGTACTGGTGTCGAAATATTGAATGTAATCTATTATTGTGAACAACTTTGTGAAAATAAAATTTTAAAAAAGGTTTCATGTTGGTTCAGAGTCATATGAATTTTCCCCTTTATTTAGACACTGTGGCTTACACGGTTGTTTATGATGCATTTGTTACCTGCATTCAATTCCAGTACCAATCTCACCTCCAGTGTGACCTTTGCTTCACCATTGTCTTCATTTTCTCCACTACCATTGTCCTCATTTCCCTAACTAAGTCTGCACCCTTAGCAGTCAATAATTTATTTTGTATTGCTTGTTACAACCAAATGGCTAATGCAACTATTAAAAAATAATAATTAAGTAAAAGAAACACTGTCCTCCCATTGTTCATCGATTTGCTCTAGCAGGCCCAGTAACGTCTCCATTGTGAGACTTCTTGTTACTGTGTTTGTCATATTGAATACTCTTGGTAGCTTCCAGGCTCTCCAAGAGGGGCGGAGGAATCGGCCGGGCTGGCTGCGTGCAAGGCAAACACCCTATCTCACCTCAGTCTTTGAGAGTTTAGAGCCTTCTGTATTAATGTTTTTGTTTATTGAGCTTAGTTGGCTTCTTTGTTACTTTCCCATCTCTTTTGTTGTGCTCCTACTGGGATGTCAATGTTACAGAGTTTGGAGGTATCACAGGAATATGTCTGTGTGCTTCAGAAACTTCAGAATATTTAGCTGGGGAATAAGTTTACAGGAAGCAGTTGTAGGATATGTGTATGGCTGCCAAAGCTTCCTGAAGTACGGGGGAGTGGGGAGTGAGGGAAGCTACCAGCTCCTACTCGGAGAAGACCCCAGAGTTCTCAGCCTGACGACTGTGGTACCTGAAACTTTTGATGGTTTGGTGTTTCTGTGAAGCTCAGTCATGATGACATGGAGTTGTGCTGTTGGCATGGTGGCAGCTATGGGAGTGTGAGTGCGACTGCTAGGGCTTCGGCAGGGTGGGGACTTGACCCAATCCCTCTTCTGAGATTGCCCCAGAGTTTTCAGCTGGGAGACAGGTGTATCTGTGAATTTTTGTGGCTAGTTGTTCTCTTCTGAGATTTAATCATGAGTCTGTAAAGCTGGGATTGTAAATGAGTTTACATGGCAGTGGTTGTGGGATCTCATGTAAAATTTTTTAAACTGTAACTTTTTTTTTTTAGCATGAACATACTACTCCAGTTTATTTACTCATTTCTGGTTGATATACGTTTTATGTGACATCCCAGTTTTTGCTGTTAAACTAAACTCAAGTGGGTAATCCTGTGTATGCCTTATTGAGCACATAAGCGTCAGAAATCACATCAGGGGTGTATATAAAGACTGCCAACCTGATATTCGGAGAACAAATTGGACCCACTAGTAGTAACATTACACTCCCCCTGATAGCTTAATGAAGTCATTGTCTTGATGGTATCAAGTGTTGCATGCCAATTTTTTGCCTGTTTCATCTCTTAAGTTCTTTAGTGCAATTTTCTAAAAATTGGTTATCTCATATTTTAGTGTCAGTTTTAAAACTTACAGCCTTTTCTCCAAGTTTAATTCCCACGGTTGCCATTTTCTTCAAATTTCCCACCATTTTAATTAAGATACCATGATTTAAAATATCATTTTTGATGATTTCATGCATATATTTTTCCAACACCGTATGCACCACCTGGGTGCCTACTTTCCTCTGTGTCCCTAGGACCCCTTCTTGTCTCTTCTTTCCTCCTAGGTATACTCAATTCTGTAGACTAACTTTCCAGTTTTAAGTTACCTTTGGCTATTTTTGCTCCCACATATCAGAGAGAGCATTCTGAATGTATCCCTTTCCTTCTGACTGACTTCATTTAGCATGATACCATGTTGTGGCAAGTTGCATGATTTTATCTTTTCTTATAACTGAGTAGTATTTCACTGTGTATATAGACTACAATTTCTTTATCCAGTCATCTATTCGTAGGCACTTGGGTTCTTTCCAGATCTTGACTTTTGTTTTGTTTTCCCCCTCCCCCTAACCACCACCCCTGCTTCAGTGCCACTCCCAGTAGTTCTCAGGGTTTACTCCTGATTCTTTGCTCAGGGATCACTCCTATTGGAGTTCAGGGGATCATTTGGGGTGCTGACGATCGAATTCAGGTCAGTCATATGCAAGGCAAGTGCCCTACTCACTGTACTATTGCTCTTGCTTTATTCTTAATTTTTTGAGGCATTTTCATACTGTTTTCCATAAAGGTTGCCATTGCCCCAGTTCATAATCTTAGCAGTGTTCCTTTTTCTCCGCATCCTTGCCGACACTTGTTTCTTGTCTTTTTGATGTAAATGATTCTCACAGATTCAGGTGATTACTTAACAGTGATTTGGATATTTATTTCCTAATGATAAATGATGATACACATTTTTTTACATGGCATTTGGTAACCTATTTCTCTTCTCTGTAGGAGGGACTTTTAATACTTTGCCCATTTTTTGATTGGGTTGTTTGATTACATCCATTTGTTTGATTGTTTTTTGTTTCCAGTGAGTCACTGTGAGATACAGTAACAAAGTTGTTCATGGTTGGGTTTGAGTCATACCAACACCCATTAAACCTTCACCAGTGTACATTTCCTGCTATCAGTGTCTCCAATTTCTCTTCCCCTCCCAGTCTACCTCTATGCAGACAGTTTTTCCTCCTGCCCCCCTTTTCCCTCTCTCTCTCTCTCTCTCTCTCTCTCTCTCTCTTTCTCTCTCTCTCCTTTTAGGCACTGTGATTTGCAATACTATTACTGAAAGGTTATCATGTATATCACTTGATCACTTGATCACTTGACTTCCCGTTAATTGTCGAGTTGCTCGAGTGGGCGCCAGTAACGTCTCCATTTGTTCCTGTCGCGTGCTAGTGTAGCTTGGGCGTCTGTTCGCTCTAGGAACATGAAGAGCCTCAAACCGATCATTCGTGATCTTGATGAAGAAGTCTGACCATCTGGTAGGTGGGCGACCACGCGGTCTTTTGACATCCCGTGGAATCCAGTCGGTAACAGCTCTAGTCCAGCGGTCGTCTTTAAATCTCATTACGTGACCAGCCCATCTGATTTTTGACACGTTGGCAAACGAGACAGCGTCCCTGATTCTTGATCGTCGACAGATGTCGGAATTCAGGATTCTTTCTCTCATTTGAGTGAAACGTGATATTCCAAGCATACTCTTTCAATTCCTCTTTGGGAGACCCGAATAGCGTTCTCATCCTGTTTGCATAGGGCCCAGGTCTCTGAGGCGTATGTTAGTGCAGGAAGAACAGTGGAATCAAAGAGATGTGCCCAGAGCCAGAGGTTCTTCATCCTCTTAGCTATTTCTTCGACGCTCTTGAAGGCATTCCAAGCCGCTCTCTTCCTCCTGCGCAGCTCGGGTGCCAGGTCATTTGTCATGTTGACCTCTCGACCTAGGCACACACAGCTGTTGCATTCGGAGATGGTCGATCCATTGAGAGCAAATGGGGCATCAGGAACGAGGCTGTTTCTCATAAACATTGTCTTCGTAATATTCAGCTGTAGTCCTACCTTTCCACACTCACGGTCAAAGTCGGCCAGCATTTGTGCCGCTTGGCTGATGTTTGGTGTTATTAAAACAATGTCATCAGCAAAGGGAGGTGGTGTAGTTGCCGACCATCTATCTTCACTCCCATTCCTTCCCATTCCAGTCATTGCATGATGTTCTCGAGGGTCGCACTGAAGAGTTTTGGTGAAATGGTATCACCCTGCCAAACCCCTCTCTTGACATCGATGATTACTTCTTTGTAGAATGGTGAGATCCTGGTAATACAGCTCATGGAGGATCTTGATGTATTGAGCTTGAATGCCCTGATTGGCTAGGGCTTCAATGACCGCTTCCGTCTCAACAGAATCAAAGGCCTTCTTTAAATCAATGAACGTTAAACAGAGCGGCATCTTGAACTCCCGAGAAACCTCAGTGAGCTTGGTTATCGTGTGGATATGGTCAATGGTGCTGAATCCTTTGTGGAACCCGGCTTGCTCGCATGTTTGTCCTTCATCTAGTGTTCTGCCAATCCTATTTAGGATAACTCGAGTGAACAACTTGTAGATGACAGACAATAGGCAGATTGGGCGATAGTTGCCAATGTCATGGATATCTCCCTTCTTGAACAGTAGTACAGTCCTGCGGGTTTTCCATTGGGATGGAACCTTGCATTCAGCCAGGTAGCGTGTGAAGAGCCGAGCCGGTGTATTGATGAATACTGACGGCAGGTTCTTCAGGTGTTCAGGTCTGACCTTGTCTGGGCCGGGTGCTGTTCGTTTCTTTACTGACGAAATGGCGTGTCAGATTTCGGAAGGGAGAACATTGGGAGCGACATATCCATCCTGTGGAATTTGGTATGTTGGCAAGTGGACATGGCTATCGAAGAGATTTGAGTAGAAGTCATGGATAATCTTCTCCATTGCCATTCTGGAGGATGTGATAGATCTATCAGGACATCAGAGGGCAGTCATCTTGGTCTTGTAGTTGGCGAAGGACAGGCGGGCATTACGAATACTTTTCCTGGCTTCTGCCGCATTTACCAGCACTTCTTTTCCTGGCTTCTGCCGCATTTACCAGCACTTCTGCTCTTCTCTCTTTGAGATCTTCCTTGATTGCATCTCTGCACTGCTTTGCGAGCTCGGACATTCACTTGTGGTTGCCTGAGCCAAGCGCCAAACCACGTTGGCGAATAAGCTCAAGAGTTTTCGAATACAGGCTTTTTTTGTGGCTATCTCTCTCTTGACGTTCCTCACACAATCATGGAGGTGCTGAACCAGTCGATCGTATTCCTCGTCAATGTTATCGACAATGGTATCTTCCCATGTTGCCGCAATAGTGCCAAAGAGCTCCCAGTTGGTGGTCGTTCTGGGAGTTCTCTTTTTAAACTTTGCAGCCCTTTCTCCCCTCTCTGTGAAGTAGAATTTTGCATGAAGGAGATGGTGGTCTGATCCCGTTTGGAATTTTGGGACAACAGTGACGTCAGTCAGGCAAAACCGTCGATTGAATAGGATGTGGTCTATTTCGTTGTGGAATCGTCCACCGGGAGACTCCCATGTCCAGTGTTTAGATTCAGCCTTCTGGAACTGTGAGTTACCATGGATGCTCTTGATCGACATGATGAACTCAGACAGTTTCTCACCCTGTTTGTTCCATTCTTGACCATGGGTCCCGATGTGAAGTTCTTCAGCTGATCTTCTCAGTCCTATCTTGGCATTAAAATCACCCACAATGATCTTGTAGAAGGTGTGGTCTTCTTTATAGAACTTCTCCAGCTCCATGTAGAACTTCTCAATTTCTCCTTCACTATAATTGGATGTTGGTGCATAGACAACGAAGATAGAAACTGCTGGCAGTGAGCCACATCTATTCAAATGTAAATGTTTGATTCGGGTTGTTAGGCATTCGAATGAATCAGTGCTCATGGCCAAGTTCGTGTTGACAAGGACACAGACGCCTCCAACCCCTCTTTTATCACATGTTCCGAGGAACAATTCTTCTCCAGTGTCGAAAACGGCATGATGAGATTGGTGCCTTCTTGTCTCGGTCAGACCAATCATGTCGTACTTGATCTTTCGCGCTTGTACCATCAGGTCCTCGATGGATGCATCTGATGCTAGCGTACGTGCATTGAAAGTACAGACGATCATTTTTGTCTTCCTTCGTTGTGGCAGCCCAGTTCAGCCTTGAGATTTTATCGGCCTGTCCTTTCTCATCCTCTCAGTGCTACCATGTTGTTGAAGCCTTCAGGGTCAAGTGAATGAGACCCACTGTAATTACTGGTTTTGGCATATTGAATACACAATGGATAGTTTGCCAGGCTCTGCCGTGCGGGCGGAATACTCTCGGTAGCTTGCCAGTCTTTCTGAGAGGGATAGAGGCTTTTGGGGTGACCTCTAATCGCCCTCGTAGGTGTTACCATATTTGAACCCTATCAAATATGGTACGGCAATTCCAGAAGATGGGTATTTAGTGTCTTATGATGTGTCCGGAAGCGTCCTGGAGTGTAGCGGCGGCTGGGTAGTGGAGGTAGTGTCGGTAGTGGAGGTCTGCCAGTGGGGTATTTATCTGGTCCCGGTAGGGGTAGGGTGGGTCTTCTGTGCGCAATCCAATCCCTGGGTCTCTGGTGGTTGATGGAAGCAGACAGGGCAGGGTAGGGTGGGGCTCCTGATTATAATCCCTTTGTCACCTGTGGTTGATGGGGGCAAGCAGAGAATCTCTGTCCCTGGGTCCATTGAGCCTGGAGTCCAGGGTCTCAGAGAGTTCCGCTTATCTTGTTGTATGTATATCACTTTACCTCTTTTTTAGCAGTTGTCCAGAGTGAGCATTTCTAATGATCATTGTCATACTAGTCCCTACTCTTCCTAACTGCACTCCCCCACAACTTGTGGCATGCTTCCTACTATACCTGTCGTATAGGCCCTCATTGCTACTGTCTTTGGGAATCATTATCATACTATTTTTTTAATATCATAAGGGTTGTTTGATTTATTTATTTATTTATTTAAAAAATTTTTATTAGTGAGACATCAATTGTAGACTTACAAATTTTTGTGCTTGGGTTTCAATTATACAATGATCAAATACCCATCCCTCCACCCGTGCCCATTTCCCACCACCATGGATCACAGTATCCCTTTTACCCCCCATCCCCCTATCCTACTCTGCCTCTGTGGCAGGGCATTCCCTTTTGTTCTCTCTTTCTCTTATTGGGTTTTGTGGTTTGCAAAAGAGGCAATGGGTGACAATCATGTTTTGTCTATAGTCTACTTTCAGCATGCTTCTCCCATCCTGGGAGGATCCTCCCAACACCCTTTATTTGGTGCTTCCTTCTCTATCTGAGCTCCCTTTTCCCCTAGCATGTGTGGCCGGCCTCCAAGCCATGGAGTAAAATTCCTGGTACTAATCTCGGCCATTCTTGGGTGTTAGTCTCCTATTTTGTTACTTTATTTTCCTTGATTTTTTAAATGAGCTATATATTTTGGATAAAAACAAACAAACACTGTCCTCCCGTTCTTCACCGATTTGCTCAAGTGGGCCCAGTAACTCTCCATTTTGAGAGTTGTTGTTACTGTGTTTGGCATATTGAATTCGTCACGGGGAGCTTGCCAGGCTTTGCAGTGCGGGCAAGATACTCTCGGTAGTTTGCCGGGCTCTCTGAGAGGCGCGGAGGAATCGAACTCCGGTCGGCCATATTGGCCGCTTGCAAGGCAACCGCCCTACTCGCTGTGCTTTCGTTCCAGCCCATATTTTGGATAGTAATCAGATAAAGTTTGCTGATATCCTCTTATTCATTACTTTACCTTTAAATTGTGTCTTTCACTATGCAGAATATTTTTAAAATATTTTATAGTTGTATTTATTTATTTTGCTTCTACTTTCCTGCCATTGGCATAGAATTTCCAAAGACATCTTTAAAGCCAAGGTTAGTGAGCTTTTCACTTTTATTTTTCTCATATGTATTGTATATGTTCAGGTCTTGTTTATATTTTATAGTTTTAATCTTTTTTTGAGTGAATTTATGTGTATGATTTAAAGTAGTGATCTAGTTCTATTCCTATCCAATGGTTATCTAGTTTTCTGGCATTTACTGAAGAGGCTTTACTTTCTCTGTTTTATCCACTTAGCTCCTTTGTCATATTTTAGCTGCCCATATTTGTATAAGTTTATATCTCGTCTCTCAGTTATACTTCATTGATCTGTGTATCTGTGTGTCTATTTTTAGTCCAATGCCCCAATGCCATACTGTGTTTTGATTTATACAGCTTTGTAATATATATATTGAAATTGGGGAATGATACTTTTTTTTTTGGAGGGGTCTCCCAAACAATGGCCGAGGAGGCCCAGAGTCTCCTCTTGGTGATTCTCAGTCAGCTAGGCCAGCATTTTATTGCAAAGACTTGAAGATGCAGTGCTATTCAGGCCCTGAAGATACAATGCTACTCAGGCCCTATGGTGCCAGGGATTATCCAAGTCACCCTGGTAGTGCTTAGGGACCTCCAGGACATCACCTGGTGGTGCTTAGAGAACCATGTGGTACCACCATGCAAAGCATGCACCTTAACTTATGTAACATCTTTCTAGTTTCCACCTATTTTTATAATATGTTTTTCTTTATATTTTGGCTTTATTTTAAAATATATTCTTTTGTGAAAGTTTTGAGTGGGGATATAGCTTTATATACATCTGTAAGGGATGACTATGTGTAAGCTTTATTGTCTTCTTCTTCCCTTTTCCCTTGCTAACAGAAGTCTGAATTTCCCTGCTGTATGATTGTTTTGGGGGCACACCTGATAGGACTCAGGCAAGATCACTGAGTGCAGAGCTAAGAGTAAGCTTTGAGGCACAGCTGGATTTGGCTCCTTCAAAGAAAATAAACAAATAAAGTATTTTAAATAAAGGTAATAGAAATCAGGTTGTAACTGACATGGATTGATGAAATCATTCCTGTTCTGAAATCTTAACTACTTCTTTTATGCAAGTCTTTAAATTTTCTTTATTGTTTTAAGCAATTTGAATTTTCTTTTATGTAAAACTAAAAAATTCCTAGTCAATTTCACAAATGGGCTGGAGCAATAGCACAGTGGTAGGGCATTTGCCTTGCACGTGGCCAGCCCGGCCGACCAGAGTTCGATTCCTCTGCCCCTCTCGAGAGCCTGGCAAGCTACCGAGAGTATCTCGCCTGCACGGCAAAGCCTGGCAAGCTACCCATGATGTATTCAATATGCCAAACACAGTAACAACAAAGTCTGTTGATGGAGACATTACTGGGCCCTCTCGAGCAAATCGATGAACAGTGGGAAGACAGTGCAGTATAGTGCAATTTCACAAATGCCGATCTCAGTATTTTTTATTGAAAACTTTATTTTATGTCAATGTTAGACACCACTTGTGGTTGACTCAGAATTGCTTATGGAAAGACTTAAGATGAATGTGAACTGATAATACCAGATACTACAGCTGAGTATAGATGCAATTCCTAAAATGATAGGAATAAGAATTTTCTATAAGATACATTTTAGACCTGTGTGACATAACTTATTAAAGACCAAGGTTAGGGGCCGAAGTGATAGTACAGAGAGTGGGGTGTTTGCCTAGCATACAGGCGACCTAGATTCGATCCCCAGCATCCCATATGGTCCCCCAAGCACTGCCAGGAGTAATTCCTGAGTGCAGAGACAGGAGCAACCCCTGAGCATTTCTGTGTGTGACCCAAAAAGAAAAAAAAAAGACCAAGGTTATTATTGCTTTATTTGGTAAGCTATTTTTGGTTCTGATGTTGACAGGATTATAAAAGGCAATGACTTCTCTTCTGGGCTCTTCTGATCTGGCAGACAGTTCATTCTATGCAGATTTTCATCTCATTGAACTTGGGGCTTCATTTCTAAGGAAGCAAGAAAGTATATGGGAATCCATAGCTCTCACATGTATCCTCAGAAATTTTCTTGGCACATCTAAATATTGGTTACATCAGAATTAAAAAAAATAGAATAATCCTGAACAGAGTCAAAGTTAGCATTCGCAATCTCCCTGAATATAGATTTTTATCTCACTCCACAAATTCCACAACTATGGATCTGATTCTGAACTCTTCAATCTGAATCATTGATTTCTTGTTTATACATCAGTTTCCCACTTTGAATTCTTGTCGCTTTATAACATATTTTTTGAGGAAGGGAAAATTGATGCTCAGGGGTTATTTCTGGCTTTGCACTCAGAAATTATTGCTGGCAGTGCTTGGGGGACCGTATTAGATACCAAGGATCAAACTCAGGTCAGCCATGTGCAAGGTAAGCACCCTACCCACTTTATTATCTCTCACGTCCCTGCCTTGTAACATATTTTATTATTATTGTTTTTTTGTGTGCTATGCCCAGTGATGCTCAGAGGTTACTCCTTGCTCTGCACTCAGGAATTATTCAGCACTGAAGCTGGGTTAGCCCTGTGCAGAGCAAGTACTATCATTTTGTTCCTGCTTTGTTATATATTTTAATGTCATATAAGGAATGAAAATATTTTACCATAATTCTTCCAAATGATCTAAAATATTATTTTATGTGAATTTTAGAATCAATCAAGATATATTAGATGTTCTGTAGGAATTTTTATTTTGGTTGAGTTGATGTCGAATTTATCAACTAATTGATGGAGAATTGACTTCTGTAGCACTTATTAAAATTCTTATTTTTAGTTGTTGATCTTTTATCTGCTCACATCATTCAGCGCCTGGGTTTTCAATGTAGTCTCACAAGATCAAAATTTAATAAAATGGTGTAGTGATTAAAAGTAGTAATAAAAAATACTGAAGTCTGGGGCTGGAGAGATAGCATAGCGGGTAGGGTGTTTGCCTTGCATGTGGCTGACCCGGGTTTGATTCCCAGTATCCCATATGGTCCCCTGAGCACCGCCAGGAGTAAGTCCTGAATGCAGAGCCAGGAGTAAGCCCATGTGCATCGCCAGGTGTGATCCAAAAAGCAAAAAAAGAAAAAAAATACTGAAGTCATTGTTGCCAGGACTTAAATTCTGGTTCTGTCATTTATTAGTCAAACAATTCAAAATCTCTATAATTTGATTTCCTCATTTGTAAAAATAGGGAGTAATTTTTTAGGATTAAACAATCAATATGTCAAAGATAAAATTATAGCAACCAGTGAAGTCTTCATAATCTTTTATTTTAAGTAATCAAGTTTAAATGTTTATTTAATCTTCATAAATAGTTTTCTTATTTTTATAGGAAGGACTTCAATGTAATATTGAATTGTAGCACAGATAATGAGTACTGTTGCTTTATTTCTTGGCAAGGTGTCTTCTAATGCTTCACTATTAAAATGTATTTGTTGGCCCAGAGAGATAGAACATGGATTAAGGCACATGCCTTGCATGTGACATTTCAGTTTGATCCCTGGGATTGCATCCTAGCACCACCACAGA
This sequence comes from Sorex fumeus, assembly GCF_029834395.1. Taxonomy (NCBI): domain Eukaryota; kingdom Metazoa; phylum Chordata; class Mammalia; order Eulipotyphla; family Soricidae; genus Sorex; species Sorex fumeus. Next base: position 31,933,495 of record NW_026606108.1, on the reverse strand, counting down.
GAGAAATACTTAAGCACAGATCTGTAATAGATCATGAACATCATTGGATGGGGCTCAAATCTCCCTTCACCATATATATTTGTTATAGATTTTTGTATAACTTGTTTTGTTTTGGCCATCTGGTGGTGCTTACTCCTGGCTCTGTACTCCTGGGTCTGTGCTCAGGATCACTCTTAGTAGTGCTCAAGGGACCAGATGAAATGCTGGGAATTGAACCCAGGTTGGCCATATACAAGGCAGGTATCCTACCTGCTTACTATCTCTCCAGCCCCATTTCTGGTATAATTTTTTATTTTATGGAGGGTGCTTCCTAATATTCCTAGTATATGAAGAGTTGGTTTAAATATTGAGTAAGGATCAAGAACCAAGCATGATGGAACTTTGTAAGAAAAGTAGAGATCAGGTTTCAGGTGCTTCAGGCAGGCAAGACACCCACTTTGGTGAGTCCTGTGCTTAGAAGGTCATGGCAGGCAACAATGTGCTTGGGCTTTACCTACAGAAGATTCTGGCTGATGTGTACATGTATGTGCAGGAGTTATGTATATGTGTATGTGTTCTCATCATGCTTTGTGATCCCCACAATAGCAGCTTTAGGTAGCCCTGTTAGCTTCCTTTAAAGTAGGGAAGATGCGTTCCTGTCTGTCATGTCTCTTGGATAGTCATAGTTTTCTGCATGTAGCACTCCTACTTTATCTTCCCCCACATCCTAGAAGCAGGCAGGGTGATGACTTAAACACAAAACCTGTGGTTTCCATAACAGGAAGTGATTTAGATGCTGAAAGCTAATTTTAGATGAGTTGATAGGGGTTTTTAAAGAATGTTTCAGGGGTGGTTTCAGACTCAAGGCTTGTCCCCTGTTCTTTCATTTACAGGGTCTGACAGTTTCCCACTGTCATTAGCACTGTCTAGATGGGTGAGTTCATACACAATTGGGCAAGGTTCTGGGGTGGAAATGCAGGGCTGGTTTTCCCTGGATTCCAGACTGCCTGACTCATTGATTTAGGCCTTGAGTCCCATGCAGACTTCTGTGAGTCAGCATAAGTTGGCTCTAGGCCAGGATGACATAGGATCTCTTATTCTTGCTGAAAACTGTCTGGATGCTCTGAGTGTCCTGACATTCACCCCATCTAGGCTGAGGCCTAGGCCACAGATAAAGTAACTTTTTGTCAAGGAAAGTGCCATTTGAATGGTAGGCACTGAAGTAGGGTGGGGGTGTCCTCCATATGTGCCCCTTTCCAAGTCTTTGTAGGGAGGGCACTCAGACTCAGAGGGCCCGCCCTACCTCAGAGATCCTATCTCTTTTTCAGCAGTGAAAGAGATGGAAGGAGCTACTGGTAGCAGTAGACACAAGAGAGAATAGACACAGAACTCAGTGAGTTCTGTCCTTCTGAAGCTGAAGCTCTTTGCACTTAGAGACCATTGGTTTCTGTTTCCACCAAGATCTGTGCACAGAAAACATAAACTTAAGGCTCCTTGCTCATCTGAATAAGAGTCTTCAGCCATTTTTATATGCTATCCCCTTTCCTAGGCTTCCACAGAACCTCTGAAGCAGATAAGGCCTTCCCTATTCTCAGAAAAGAATCCAGGCCTCCCCAGGATTACATAACTAATACAAGGTGACATCGTAGCCAAGACTGACCTTTGTACCAAACTGCCAGTGGGATGCCCAGTGTTCAGGAAAAGAGCTTTATATATGTGATCCAAGCAGCAGTCAAAATCGACAATAAGCATAATTGATGTCTCTATTCCCTTGAATGATTTTGAGGTGAAGTGTAGCCTGGCATGTGAGATCTTGGTTGGTTTGTAGGGGGAAATACTCCCAATCCAGACAGACCATACATACAGACATTTCCAGAGGCCGACAACATCCAGCCTTCTCTTTGACCTCTGTGACCATGCAGACCCCTATGGAGATTCAAGCAGGGCAGGACTAATGACTCAAGCAGTGCTCAGACCCAAAGAGGAGGAGATTGTTATCAAAAAGCCCCACTGTTTGCAGTCTCATAAATAGAGTTGGATGCTGCTAGCTAAGCTCTGCTTTGAGAGTTCCATTGAAGATGTCTCTCTTTTTTTTCTTTTTTCTTTTTTTTTTTTTTTGCTTTTTGGGTCACACCCAGTTATGCACAGGGGTTACTCCTGGCTCATGCACTCAGGAATTACTTCTGGCGGTGCTTGGGGGATCATATGGGATGCTGGGAATTGAACCTGGGTTGGCCGTGTGCAAGGCAAATGCCCTACCCTCTGTGCTATCACTCCAGCTCCCCATTGAAAATGTCTTTGACCTATTTTCAAGGGCTGTGGTGACAGAAGGAATTTTGGGTCACATCATAGGGTTTTGTGGTCATTTTTGACAGATCTATCTCAGGATGTTGTAATTTTCCACAATTAAGTTATTAGTCATAAAAATTATCCCTGCCCCCAGCCCCTGGTTCTTACAGTCCAGCAGGTTGACTGAGGTCTGGAGAAACTTGTGTCCGTAGTTTAAATCTCAAAAGTAGGCTCCAAGAATTGGAGACCCTGAGCTCTTGACATTGTATCCTCTGTTGCTCATGTCAGTTGTAAAACCATAGCCCCTCTCCAGGATTCACCCATCTTTTTTAAAAAAAGAAATTATTTATTTTATTATTGAATCACCATGAGATACAGTTGTAAGCTTTCGTGTTTGATTACTGTTGGGGACTGGCCTTGGTAGCCCCTACTTGTTTTCCCTGAGAAGGGAATGAGCAGGGGAAAACTTGGCGTGTGAGAGCGCCATGTCCTGGTGGTTGACCCTGTTAAGCGGGCCAAAGGAAAGGCTGCACCTGATCCGCCTTGCCCAACCAGGAGCCACATTCTCATTCCTGTCCTGTTTTGCAGAGAAAGTTCAAGAAACTGCCTGCATACACAGCTGCAAAACAGAATAACAGATTACAATCATACAATGATCAAACACCCATCCTTCCACCAGTGCACATTCCCCACTACCAATTTTCCCAGTATAACCCCCCTTTCCCACCTCCCCCTCCCTCCACGGCAGACAATTTCCCCATAATCTCTCTCTACTTTTAGGCATTATGGTTTGCAATACAGATACTGAGAGGTTATCATGTTTGGTCCTTTATCTACTTTTGGCACACATCTCCCATCCCAGCTGATCCATCCAACCATCATTTTGTTAGTGATATCTTCTCTATTCCAGTTGCTTTCCCTACCTGCTCATAAGGCAGACTTCCAGCTATGAAGTAATATTCCTGGCCCTTGTGTCTACTGTCCTTGGGTGTCAGTCTCATATTATTTATACTCCACAAGTGAGTGGAGTCCTTCTATATCTGTCCCTCTCTTTCTAACTCATTTCACTTAGCATGATACTCTCCATGTCTGTCTACATATAGGCAAATTTCATGACTTCATCTCTCCTAACAGCTGCATAGTATTCTATTGTGTAGATGTACCAAAGTTTCTTTAGACATTCGTCTGTTCTCGGGCACTAGGATTGTTTCCAGATTTTGGCTATGGTGAAGAGTGCTGCAATGAACAGGTACAGATGTCATTTCTACTGTGCTTTTTTTGCATCCTCGAGATATATTCTCAGAAGTGGTATTGCAGGGTCATATGGAAGCTCAATTTCTAGTTTTTGAATGGCTGTCCATAGTGTTTTCCAGAAAGACTGGACCGGTCGGCATTCCCACCAATAGTGAAAGAGCGTCCCTTTTCGCCCACATCCACGCCAGCACTGGTTGCTTTTTGTTCTTGTGAATGTGTGCCAGTCTCTGTAGTGTGAGATGATATCTCATTGTTGTTTTGATTTGCATCTCCCTGATTATTAGTGATGTGGAGCATTTTTTCATGTGCCTTTTGGACATTTGTACTTCTTTTTTGAGGAAGCGTCTGTTCATTTCTTCTCCCCATTTTTTGATGGGGTTGGTTTTTTTTCTTGTACAATTATACTAGTGTCTTGTATATCCTGGATATTAGTCCTTTATCAGATGTCACCCATCTCTTTGAGCAGTTTGTCCTCCACAGAGAATTGGGGGCTTAGAAATCTTTTAAGAGCTCAATTAAGGGTCAGAGAGATAGTACAAGAATTAAAGTGCTTGCTTTATAATTCTGCCAAGCCTGGTTTAAATTCCAGGCACCATCTGTGGTCATCCAAGCAAAGATGAATCACTTCGAACACTGCTGAGTGAGACTCCAAAATAAAACAACAAATATAGCAAGAAATATCTTAGTTAAGTGTTGTTAGTAGAAAAAAGTTCTGAGAAAGTCTATTATATGGGGAGACCCATGCACTCTATGGTCTTGATTAACTATGAGAGCTCAATCTATGTCTTTTCTAGGACATTATTGTTTTAAGAAATGTTTTTTTTAAAGGAAATAATATCTTAATCCAAAGGAATACATCAATGTGGGTATTTCAGAAAACCATGCAGGATTTCAGAGTGCCTTGCTAACTAGATAGATGTTATGTAGAATTTTACACCTAGACCCATAGAATGGGCTTCATTAAAGTTCTGGATGCTGCCGTGATTTTAGAGGGGCCAAATTTTGGCTCAAGATTTCAGGTGTTGGGGCTGGAGTGATAGCACATTTGCCTTGCACGTGGCTGACCCGGGTTCAACTCCCAGTATCCCATATGGTCCCCCGAGCACCACCAGGAGTAATTCCTGAGTGCATGAGTCAGGAGTAACCCCTGTGCGTGTGTGACCCAAAAAAGAAAAAAAAAAGGAAAAAGATTTCAGGTGTTTGGGAGCCTCTAAGAGCCCTTTTCTTTTTTTTTTTCCCTTTATTTTATTTTATTTTTTTTACAGTTGTAGATTTACAATTTTTTGTGCTTGGGTTTCAATTATACAATGATCAGATACCCATCCCTCCACCAGTGCCCATTTTCCACCACCATGGATAATATCCCTCCCATCCCCATCCCCCCATCCCCCCCTGTCTCTGTGGCAGGGCAATCCCCTGTGTTCTCAAAGAGCCCTTTTCATATCTAGTAAGTGACACAGCTCTCCACTCACCTCCAAATTTTATTAGTCTATTTTTGGACCTTCCAAGTAATACTTAGAGGGCTTCTCATAATGATATTTGACCAACCGGGCCAGCAGTTTAATGTGAAGGCCCAAGGAAGAAGTGCTTCTTGGCTCTGCAGTGCTGAGCACCATCAGGGCTACCCCCACAGTACTTGGGGGTCTTCTGTACTACACCCAGTGATGCTTGAGAGGCTGCACGGTTTTGGGGGTCAAGCCTGGGTTGGATACATACTTGTTATTGTATTATCTTCTGGTCCCTCCTTCCAAACTATTAGCTTCCAAACTTTGAACTATCTTGTCAGAAAATTCAGGAAGAGGATGGCTTCTCACACATGGGGAAGTAGGTTTAGCAAGAAAGCAGACACTGCATGCAAGAGAAGATTAAAATTAGGCTTGTCAGGTCAAAAGTCATTAGGGACAAACTTTAGACAAGAAACCAAGAAGACAACTGATACGGGTGAGAACACCATGCTGCCTTTAGAAAAATAGAAGTCTGAGATCTTTGGGGAGTACAATAGGGCAAGCCCAGACATTATTCTAAACCTATCTAGCAGTTCTTTTCATAGCATTTTTCATTTCCCCACCTTAACCAATAGTGTTTACCACAACCTAGGCTTTTAGGGGCAGCTCAGGAGCTGTCGTTCATTGAATCTAGCTAGGATTGCAGGTGCAGCAGCAGGTGGGACCAACCCTGGATGGGCAGTAACCCCTCAACATCCTATCAGCCTGCCATTCAAGTTACAGTTCTACAAGTCACTTTGCTTTTGAATTCTGTGTCTCATCTTTCTAAAGAGCATTTGGTAGCAGTTTTAGTTCAAGAGATAAGACTCCAATTCCTGACTCTGCCACATAGTTTCTAACTTTCCCTATTTCTTCAGTCAACATATATTACTTGAATATCTATGTACCAGGTACTAGTCAAAGTACTTGGGAGTTATCCTAGAGAAAACAGAAAAGTACTGTTGCCTTCAGAAATGTGTGTCACAGCTTGTGAGACACAAAATAAACAAACCCGATAGCATGTAAGATAGAAAGTACAATAGAATAGAGGAAATGTGGGTGGAGAGACAGAGGTGCTAGGAGTGGTGCAGAAGGGGTTGAAATCTCTTAAGAGTAGGAAGAGCAGAGTTCTAAGAAAACAGATTCAGAGGGCCAAGTAAATAGTACAGGGGTTAGGGTGCTGACCTGGGTTTGATCCTCAGGATCATATGTCTTCCTGAGCATTGCCTGTATAGTCCCCAAAGCTCCCGAACATTGTAAGGCATGACCCTGGAGGTCTCTGAGAACTCCAGGGATGGCCCTGGGATCCCCAGAATTGCAGAACATAATCAGCATTGCATTCTTGGGCCCAAAAGTTGAAATGCCAGCCTGAATGGTAGAGTATCACTGAACATACTACCAACTCCTCTGAGAATCACTTGGGTGGCCTTCCTACCCCTGAAAACAAAAAACAAAAAAATAAAATAACATCTGGCCAAGGAGTTAAATTGCTCAAGGGAGAGGATAGAACCTGTATTATACAGCCTTGAGGCTGGTGAGTCCACGGAACAGCAAGGCAAGTCTGGAGCAATGTAATAAGGAGGGTGGGAAAGACCACGGGGTTGATGTCAAACTGGTGATGGAAATATGAAGGGGCAGATGATGTCAGTTTTTAGACCATTGTGGGAACTTTGGATTTTACTCTGGTAAAACACAGAACCACTGGAGAGTTTTCAGGCAGGTAGCATAATTGTACTTATATTGTAACAAGATTTCTGACTGCGGAGTTGAAAATAGAGCAGGGCATAGGTAAAAGTAGGGAATAACATAAGTGTCTACTGAAGTATATTCTGGGAAGGAGATAATAGTCACTTAAACCTCTATAAAAGCAATGGAGATCGCAAGAAATGTTGGATCTAGATACATTTAATAAGGGGAAACATTAAGATTTGATGATGGATTAGATGTGGAATGTGAGTGCAAGCATTGTTAGTGGTGATTCATTCCACTTTGCTTTGAGCAGCTGGAAAGGACTTGTCATGAACTGAGATAGGAAGGCTACAGATGGAGCAGGTTTGATTTAATGATCAAAAGTTCACTTTGAAATATGTAAAATGAGTATATGACTTTCTGAGCATTGCCTGTATAGTCCCCAAAGCCCCCCGAGCATTGTAAGGCATGATCCTGGAGGTCTCTGAGAACATTACAGGACTTGTGAGGATTCAGTAAGCTAGTATGTGAAAGTGTTCAGCACCAGCTTATAGCTCTCGGTACATGTCACTTTCCCTTTTATTTTTGCACACAAGTGGAAAAGCATGAGAATTAAGGGTCTTCAAATCCAATCTGACAAATTGCCTTTTTTGTTGAAATAGTGAGCCAATCGAGACCAAAATAGTCTTTTAGGTGGTTTTCTCGCCCTTCAGAAAACTTTCATTGTTGCGAAAAGGGTCTTTTGATTTGTCAGGGTTTCTTAGTTTCATGTCTTCTTCACAGTGTTGACACATGGATGAGATAATATGTTTCTGCTTCAGTGGCATCTGGGACCCAGACAATCAATCATCTTTTGCTCTGTCTTTCCTTTTAAGTCAGTCTGTAGGTGTCAGATGAGTGAGGAGGGAGACATTTTCATAATAGTGAACAGAGATTGAGAAGGGAAGGAGTTTCTTCTCCAGAAATGATGCTGTCCTCTATCCGAATATACCTGGGCCACGGAGATAGCTCAGTAATCATGAGAGCACAGGGACATGAGTTCAATCTCCATCACTACATGCTTTCTGAGCACTGTCAGAATAGCCTTAAAAATCTCCCTAGCCCTCTGAGAGTAGTTTTGGTGGCTCTAGTGGACCCCAACATCACTGGGTTGGAATGACACTGCATCCTCAAGCTGAGCATTGAACCATCTAGCCTGGTTGGCTAAGTATTGCCAGATGTGGCTCTGGGATCCCTGAACACTGCTTGAGAGTCCCCCAGATACCGCCTCTCCATAAAGGAGACAGTTATCGCATATAACATTAAGTCACAATTTTCTCTTGGTTATTTTTCTTATTTGTTTCTGAATAAGGTTGTTGACATATGGCATGTTATAGTTATGTCCACTGTCCACTGTCCACTATCCTCCCGTTGTTCATCGAGTTGCTCAAGCGGACCCAGTAACGTCTCCATTGGAGATTTTGTTGTTACTGTGTTTGGCATATCAAATACATCACGGGTAGCTTGCCAGGCTCTTCCGTGTGGGCGAGATACTCTCGGTAGCTTGCCAGGCTCTCCGAGAGGGGCGGAGGAATCGAACTCGAGTCGGCCATATTGGCTGCATGCAAGGCAAACGCCCTACCGCTGTAATGATCAAAAATTTAAAAAGGTTTTGACATGTATAGTAAGAAACATTTTCATCAAGGAAATGAATGTAGAAATGAAACCTGTATAGGTGGAAACAGATAAGTGTTTTAAGGATGCTAGCCATCTCTGGAAATTGAATGACTTTTACTTGTTTGGGGTTTTAAGAACAAACTTCTATAATACCTAAGACAGTATTAACTTTAAAAGTGTCTAAAATATTCAAGAAATATTTATGTTGTATTTAGCACAGCGGGTAGGGCGTCTGCCTTGCATGCAGCCAACATGGCCGACCCGAGTTCGATTCCTCCGCCCCTCTCGGAGAGCCCGGCAAGCTACCGAGAGTATTCGATATGCCAGACACAGTAACAACAAAGTCTCCAATGGAGACGTTACTGGGCCCGCTCGAGCAAGTCGATGATCAACTTGAGGGCCTTTACTTTACTTACTATCCATAGTGTGCATAGGTTTTTTTAGAAGAATCTTTGTGGTGATATTGCTTCATCTGAGGAACTGCCTCATTTGGATAGCAATGGGATAGGCCAGAGGCGCATAAATTGGGAACAGCTTAAGAAAATAGACAATACTTCCTCAAAAGTGTCCAAAATTTGAGGCTAGAGAAAAAGTACAATGGGTAAGGTATTTGCCTGACATACTGCTGACTCTGGTTGTATCCTCAGCATTTCACTTGGTCCCCTGAGCACTGCCAGAAGTAATTTATGAGTGCAGAATTAGGAATAATTCTTGAGTACAGCCAGGTGTGACCTACCCCCCTCCAAAAAAAAAAGTGTCTAAACTTGCCTCTTCTGTTGAGGTTGGTGATTGCCAGATGTGTACTTCTTATTCTCATATTCCTTACTCAAAGAAAGCACCTTCATTGCAGGAAGAGGTGAATGGATTATGGCACTAGGTTTTTCCTGTGCTTCAGATAGTGAAAGAGCTTCATGTGAACATGGGAAATTGTTGGCAGCTTTGGGATAGCAGAATCTTTGTGTCTAGAAGTTGTACTTGAGGGCCACCTATTGGACTGGCATATATAAGAATGGCTGTCTTATCCCTATATGCTTAAGTTCTGGAGTTTTGATTTGTGTGAACCTGCCACTGGGCATTAGTAAGTGAATCCAAAATACACAGTCTTTGTTAGCTTTTAGAATAGCTCAAGAGTCAGGTTAAGTCCTGTCTTAAACTGTTATAACATGGTCTTTCAAGAAAGTTATCGAAATATTCAGAGCTTTTGAGTACCAGCCTTTGAGTTGGGATCCTGTAGTTATAAACCCTAGTATTACCCTGATCTAACTTGTTTTTCTGAGTTCAGAACAGCCTCATTCTGGAAAAAATGATATAGTTCTTATGCTCTCTTGACCCTAATATTCCATTTTTAAGGTGTTAAATTAGATCGTGATGAATGTCACTTAATAGGTCAAAAGTATCATCCTCTAAGCTTCTGAAGTATACTGATGGGGGTAACTTTAGTGAACCACATTTTTTTCCATTGTGAATGTTCCCATAAGAAATCTGCCTCATCCAGCTATTGCCATTCTTATTGCAATAGCCCCTTCTTCTATTTATGCCCCCTTCATATTGACACTACCCATTCTTTGGTATCTTTGGGGCTTGGATACTAAATGCAGATGAGAACTTTCTATGGTTCCAAGAAAGATGTGAGTAAGTGGTGAATGTGAATTCTACTAACCACTGTCTATTCCTCCTGGCAGATGTTCTCCTCTAGCGCTACATTACTAAGCCCTGTCTAACACTTTATCTGTGACCAGGATATCAGAAGCTGTTCCAGATGCAAAGGGGTGCAGCACTAGCCTCCTCATCAGGCAATGGTGTACATGTTGGGGCTTAGTGGGTTTCAATCTTGGTTTATCAGCCAGGATCATGGTCAGGTCAGAGTGCAGAGTGGCAGACAGTTACTGAAAATCACTCTGGCCTCTATTCCTTAGAGTTTTAGCATTTCAAACACAAAAGCATCAAGTAGAAGAGTACTTGTAACATCTCAAGTCCTATTCCTAATATGACTGGAATCAGGAAACTTTCAGAGTGAGGATCAGGCCTAGGGTTCCTTACCAGCTGTTCATTACCTGGAATTTTTGAGCATTGTCCAAGAGCATTTGGCAGAGGTCTCTGAGTCCGGATTACTGAGAAGTGAAGAGTGGAAAAGTTGAGAGCTGGAACTTCTTGTCTGGAGTTGAATACTGAATCTGGTCTCCCTCTTAGGAGTCATCCTTTTTTTCTTTCCTATGATCCCTTTTTTGGTTGATTTTCCCCTTGTTTCTTCTTCACCCTGATCCAGTTCAGATCCTTACCCTGGAACAATCCTCCTTGACACATTTAGCACAGTGACCTGAGTGATCCTTTAAAAATAATAAAAAAAAAGAGGTGTGGGGGCGACTAAAACCTCATGGGAAGGGGGGCGTTCCGGTCCGTCCTTCACACCCTACCGAGGACACCAGTTGCCCCCCACGAGCGGCTCTCCAGCACGGCCACAGCCCCAGAAGCACAAGGGCTTAATGCAGAACCCAGCAGCTTGGAGCAGAAAAGTGAAAGGACTATGCGTTAATCCAGGCCATCATGTCTGCCTGGAGGGGAAAGGGTGTTCCTCCCTCTGGAAAGAAAGATGGCGGCCACACGGGAGCCTTGTGGACAGCAGGTATGAGCTGGGGGTGTGGGGGCGACTAAAACCTCATGGGAAGGGGGGCGTTCCGGTCCGTCCTTCACGCCCTACCGAGGTCACCATTTGCCCCCTGCGAGCGGCTCTCCAGCACAGCCACAGCCCCAGAAGCACAAGGACTTAATGCAGAACCCGGCAGCTTGGAGCAGAAAAGTGAAAGGACTATGCGTTAATCCAGTCCATCATGTCTGTCCGGAGGGGAAAGGGTGTTGCCCCATTCGCCCTTTCCTCCCTGGAAAGAAAGATGGCGGCCGCATGGGAGCCTTGTGGACAGCAGGTATGAGCCGGGGGTGTGGGGGCGACTAAAACCTCATGGGAAGGGGGGCGTTTCGGTCCGCCCTTCACGCCCTACCGAGGCCACCAGTTGCCCCCCACGAGCAGCTCTCCAGCACGGCCACGACTCCAGAGCACAGAAACCAATTTCTTAACTTTCTGACTTTCAGTAGAAATACTTCCAGGGTCAATAAGTAAAATAGCAGAAATCCAAAACCAACATTTAATTCTTGAACCCAGCTGTAGAAAGCAAATCACTTCACAATGCTTTTTCAGCATGTCTGATTTGGGGGGGGGGGTAAACTCTAAATAATAGTGGTGAATCTTTTAATGAAACAATGAATCTAATCAAAGCAGATAGAGTGTTAACTAGAATTCATCTGCTCACAGGGACTGGGAGGGGTGGGGGGTGGGGTCTTATTGGGGTTCTTCATGGTAAAAAATAAGTATTGGTCAAGGGAAATGTGTTTGATATTTGCATGACTGAGACCTAAACCTGAAAGCTTTGTAACCTTTCCCTCAGTGATTCAATAAATAAATAAATTTAAATTAAAAAAAATAAAAAAAGAAAAGAAAATCCATCTCCTTTTCAATTCTTAGCTAAATATCAACTCTTCATAAAGATTATAATTGACTATTATTAAAATCTCCATGTAATCGTGTTTTATTCTCTCTATTGTTCTTGATTTCTGATATTATCTGGGAGATAATTTTTTTAATAGACACCAAACCTAATGTTGGTTGGGCTGGGGGCAGCAGGACCACTCCTGGCAGTATGTAGTGCCAGTTATCGAACTCATGGCTTTGCATATACTAAGTATGCACTCTACTCTACCATTTGAACTATCTCCCTGACCCTAGGAAATTCTTTTTTTTCTGTTTTGCTACTTAGCCCCTCACTAGAAATGGGGTGCATACTGATATACACTGAGTAGATGTTCAATAAGTATTTATTGAATGAATCAAACTATCCATCTATCCTCCAAAAGAGGCCACTTTCTAATCACTATGCTGTTTGGCTGTTCTTAGAAGTACCTGAATGCTGTGGAGAAGAGATAGCCTCTTCCTGCAAGGCATGAGCCTGTCATAACCCCAAGGGATGAGGCAAGGGCCTTTTGGCGGGGTGACAACAAGCCTGTAAGTGGCAGGAAGCCAGGCTCTGGAGATAAGAAAGTATGACTGTCAGTGTAATAAATGTGGGAAGAGGGCAGAGAGGCGGGGTCAGCCAGGCTCCCCTATACCACTCCCTGGGGATGTCCAGGGCCTCTGTGACAGTCCATCCAAAACCACATGCTTCCTGTGTGGAACAAAGAGAGGACATCCCCGTTAAAGACCCTGGAGTTGGGGCTGCCCCAGTTATCTTAGTTTGTCCTCACTGAGGTGGCTGTGACAGAGGATTGCTTTTACTGACATTTCACACACATCACAAAGAACAAAAACAATCAGTATGGATGTGGTGGGAAAAGGGACCCTCACTCACTGATGGTAGGAATGCTGACTGGTTTAGCCTTTTGGAAAACAGTATAGAAACTTCTCAAAAAAAAAAAAACACAAAAAAAATCCTAGGAGTAGGGCTATCATTATGATCCAGCAATTTTTCTCCTTGGCATCTACCCTAAGGACCCCCAAATTCTATTCAGAAAAAACATTTGCTTCTATGTATATTGCAGCTTTAGCCAATAGCCAAAATCTGAAAACAATCCAGATGCCCTAGTAGATGACTATATAAAGAAACTGATACATTTGCACAATAGAATACTACTTAGCTATAAGAAAAGATGAAGTCATGCAATTTGCTGCCATGTGAATGAGTCTGAAGTGTATCATACTGAGTGAAGTTATATAGACACTCTCTCGTATGTGGGATACAAAGAAAAATATTAGGGGTATAACAAATGCCCAAAGACAATAGAAACTGAGAACTGGTTTTCAGCAGGAAGCTTACCACAAGGGAGAGAAAGTGGGACAACGGTGAAGGGAAGTGGAAACTCTAGTGAGGGCTGTGGTATTGGAATGTGTTATGCATGAAACCCTATTATTAACAGTATTGTAAACTACAGCATCAAAAATCTTTTAAATGTATAGTTACATATATATATATATATAACTTTATATATTCATATAAGAACTCATTATATTCTCATTTCACATACTCTTAAGGAATGCCATAGGGCAGGTGTACTCTGTTTGACCCATGGAGATTTGACTTTGTCCGAGATTTTTTTTTTTTTTTTGCGTCACACCCGGCAATGGTCCTGGCTCTAGACTCAGGAATTAATCCTGACTTTGTTTGGGGGACCATATGGAATGCTGAGGATTGAACCCAGGTTGGCTGCATGCAAGGCAAATGCCCTACCCACTGAACTATCACTCTGGTCCTTGGCCCAACTTTCCATGCTTCTCTTTTTTTTTTATAAACGACTCTACCAGTTCTGGCAGTTGTGAAGGGCATGGGAGATCTTGGAGAAGTGTCTATCTAAGTGGGAATGTGGCTACAGAAGACCAATGTATGAGGTGCGAGAGACTAGCAAAAGTGGTGAAAGGATCAGATAAGATACCCATTGACCAAAATCTCCATAAAATCATCTGTTTTCTTATCAAGGTCATGTGGCAGACATGTGGCCAACACTTAGAGGACCCACAGGATAGCTAGTGTACTGATGATACTTATTATAGAACTAGCATCTTTCAGCATCTTATCTTACATTCATGCTGTATGCAGGGATTATTGGAAGAGCTCCTGACAAAGAGCCTCAGAGATAAGACTCTAGAAGTTATTTCTAAATTCAGTGCTTCAATTTGCCACTGTGAATTGGGGGGGGGGGGGGGAGAATGATATGTTCTCTCTCTCTCTCTCTCTCTCTTTCTCTCTCTCTCATGATTGGTGGTGAACATAAAACAATGTAATACATTTCATTGAGTTCAGACTTCAGCTCTCCAGTCCTAGCAGAGCTTCTTTCTAGAATGGATATGATAGGAGTGCTGTGGCTATAAACCAAGGAAGCCAGAAAACGCTGTCCTGACTCAGTGTCTTGCCCCATCTTGACCTCTGATCTAGATTCTGGGGACCTGAGTCAAGGGATAGGGGTTGAAGATGGGGTTTCCCTGTAGATCCCATGGGATAAACAGTATAGCTCAATGGAAAAATTCTTTAAATATCTGGAGATAACCCTGCCTAAGAAGAACTCAGAGTTACCAGACCAGACGGGTGGACCCATTTGATTTACCTTCTGGGAAAATCCAGGCATGAGTTGACCCCTAGACCTGAACAGTTCCTGTTCATCCTGTTCCAGAGAGACTCCAGGAAAAGCTTGTAAGGGTGGCCCTCAAGCTGTGGGCTGCTGTCCTCTGAATCCTTCTTGACATCTCACTATACAAAGTTTTATTTAGTCCCCAGTGCCTGAATTGTCCAGGCCTTTCCACTCACTTCATGTCCTACTCCCCATTTCCCCCTCATTCTAGCTGCTCTAATCTAAGACTTTGCCAAAAAATGACTCATCACCCCATACTAACTTGATTTCATCGGGATTCAGGTTATTTTCTGGCTTCTTGGTCTTCCCTGTTTCCATAAACCACCACTCCTGGTTCCTCTGTCTACCGTCCAGGTTTGCAAATTCTTTAGATCTAGGTTTTTTTCTTGGGGACTAGAGAGATAGTATAGATAGTATAGTATAGAGATAGGTAAGGCGCTTGCCTATCGATCTGGGTTTGATCCCTGGCATCCCATTTGGTCTCCCGGGCCTGCCAGGAGTGATTCCTGAGTGCAGAGCCAGGAGGAACTGCCGGACACTGCTGGGAGTGGCCCCAAACCAAACAAAAACAGATCAAGTTTCTTTCTCTGTTTTGTTACATTTCATATCTCAAACTTGTGGTTTAAGGATGAAGTCAGGACATGCACCCTCTAATTTGGGTCCCTGTCTTTTCTTAATATGCTTCTCCATGAATAACACTTAAAACTCACTGTATTCTCTAAACATGCTTCTGCATGTTCTTATTTAGAGAGAAATTCCACTGTTATGTAATCACCCTAACTGTGAATGAAGTAACTGGAAACATGTTTTTCTTATCTGGCTTCATCCTCTATCCCAATATCAATTCATCTTTATCATGGCCTCCTGGCATGAATGAAGGACTCCTTCGAAGGCATCCATTTGCAAGCACCATTATTCCCTACCTCTTTGTCACCTTCAAATGATTCTTCAACCATATTTTAAAGAATGCCCAGAACTTTCCCAAGGAACTCTACCTAAATCTACCCCCTGACCCAGATGTGATTGAATTTGCTCATTGTGTTATCATGTGTTCTTGGCACCTAATGGCTGTGATACTATTAAACTCAATATTAGAGAGGAAGGGGGCATAAAACCATTTTCCTAAGAAAATGGGTTCTTGATTTTTTTTTTCTTTTTGGGTCACACCTGGCGATGCACAGGGGTTACTCCTGGCTCTGCACTCAGGTGTTACTCCTGGCGGTGCTCAGGGGACCATATGGGATGCTGGGAATCGAACCCGGGTCGGCCGTGTGCAAGGCAAAGGCCCTACCTGCTGTGCTATTGCTCCAGCCCCGAAAATGGGTTCTTGAGAACAGTACAATGAGACCCTTCCCTGGGGGATCTCTGACTGTTGACCTGTTTTGGTTTTATGCATGGTATTTTGAAGGTGGTGTGGTTTATGCTATGTATAAGGTCCTTTATGAATAAGGAATAAGGAATGTTAGTCTGTTAGTATGACTACCATCTGTTAGTATGACTACCAAAGACAGCGTCAGCATTCTGGGGCTTGCCTCTGCTAAAGAAAATTCCTTCATGTAAGGTCATACCTATTTTCAAGGGAAAGTTTATGTCTAGTGACTGATAAAGGTGAACATAAAAAGTGTGGATCTCTTGGTCCTTTAAGAAAACTTTGAGGGACATCCAGGAGTCCTCCCTTGGGCTTAGTTGAAACCTTTGATGGAATTGTGTCGCAGTTCAACCTCCCTCTGCCTAATCTGGTTTGCTGCCTCTCATTTCCACAGATGTCAATTAGATAACCCTAATAAAGATCCTGCTTTCCAATTTTGACTCATCACACACTTTTCATATGACCTAATCTGTATAATTTTGTTCTTGGAGTGATAAAAAGGGAAGCTAAACTGGGCTTTTGGAATTGGATCACTCACCATCTGGTTGCACGTGAGCACCAATCCCACCTCAGGTGGCAGGACACCTAACCAGTGCCTTCAAGCAAAGAGTTAATCTGAAGCTAAAATATGTGTGGATTCTTGGGACTGGCAAATGACTTGGCAGGTCGGTAAGGAGAAAGTAGGAGAAAGGATAAACATGGAGGATTCTGGTGCTATGGGAAGTGATTCTATAGAGAAATGGGTTTAGAATTTAATTCACTGGGTAGGACAGGATGATGTACTAACCAGAACATCCTTCAGAACACCCTTATTCCCTCCACTTAGGAGTGCTACTAGGACCTCTTTTGGATTTCCTCAGATGGAAAAAATTGCTATCTAAAGTGACATTTAGAAAGAAAGATGGCAGCCGCTTGGGAGCTTTGTGGAAAGTCAGGAATGAGCTGGTTGTGGTGGGGCGACTCATGGGAAAAAATCTCATGGGAAGGGGGGCATTCCTGGCTCGTCCTTCACACCCTACCGAGGTCACCAGTTGCCCCCCACGAGCGGCTCTCCGGCACGGCCATGGCTCCAGAGCACAGAAACCAATCTTTTAATTATCTGACTCTCAGCAGAAATACTTCCAGCGTTAATAAGTAAAATAGAAATCCAAAACCGCACAGCCACTATCGCGGCCGCATGACATCATTTAATTCTTGAACCCAGCTGTAGAAAGCAAATCATTTCACAATGCCTTTTCAGCATGATTTGGGGGTGTAAACTCTAAATAATAATGGTGCATCTTTTATCGAAACAATGAATTTAGTCAAAGTAGATAGAGTGTTAACTAGAATTCACCTGCCTCACAGGCATTGGGAGTGTTGGGGGGTGGGAGTTTATTGGGGTTCTTCGTGATAAAAATAAGTATTGGTAAAGGGAAATGTGTTTGATATTTGCATGACTGAGACCTAAACCTGAAAGCTTTGTAACTTTTTCCACAGTGATTCAATAAATAAATAAATTTTAAAAATTAAATTAAATTTAAAAAAATAAAGTGACATTTACCAAGGACAGTTTACGTTCAATTATTGATCATCAGGAAGAAATAAATGTGTCTCCTACTCACCCCAAATTAGAAAACTCTAAAGGGGCATTCAGTTTTTAACTCCCTTTTGAGTAAGTTGGGATTTCTGTTGTGACCACATAATTCCAGCTTCACCTTCTATTTAATCTTCCTTCCTGTGTCTTCCACAAACAATCTCAGCAAGCTAATCTGTGTCTTAGCATTTACTTCCCAGGAACTTCAGTCCACTGAGCATGAGGTACAAAACTTCATTCAAGGGAATACTATGCAGCTGTCAGGAGAGATGAAGACATGAACTTTGCTTATAAATGGATAGACATGGAGAGTATCATGCTAAGTGAAATGAGTCAGAAAGAGAGGGATAGACATAGAAGGACTGCACTCTTTTGTGGAATATAAAACAACATAACATGAAGTTGACACCTAAGGATAGTAGATACACAGGACAGGAAGATTGCTTCATAGCTGAAAGTCTGCCTCATGAGCAAAGGGGAGAAGGCAACTGTAATAGAGAAGGGATCACTAAGAAAACAATGGCTGGAGGAATCGGTCAAGATGGGAGATGTGTGCAGAAAGTAGATAAAGGACCAAACAAGATGGCCTCTCATAGCTATATAGCAAAACAATGCCCAAAAGTAGAAAGTGAGTATGGGGAAAATTGTCTGCCAGGGAGGCAAGGGGAGGGTGGGAAAGTGGGGGGTATACCAGGGATATTGGTGGTGGGGAATGTGCACTGGTGGAAGGATGGGTGTTTGATCATTGTGTGATTGTAACCCAAACATGAAAGCTTGTAACTATCTCACAGTGATTCAATAAAATTTAAAAAATTTTAAAAAGATTAAAAAAAACTCCATTCAAGGTAGGAAAGTCTCAGTCCTTCCTAGGACTTTTGTGGCCTCTATAGATTTAGAGCTAAGTGGGTACTAATATGAGTTATGTGTGCCGTCTCTGTTCCTATGGAAAGGGCTCAGTGCCTCATGCTCTCCCCATGTCCACAACCATTTAGGTCTCCAAGCCCTGGAAATTCAGGGAAGCTGATCAGCTGAAGCTAAACTTCCTCTGATAAGCACAGAATATGGACTGCACCCTCAACCTTGCACTGACTAATGTGCCCAGAGTCTGGACTTACCGAGGTCCCAAAGGGCTGTGAGTAGGCCCTAGGAGTGATATGGAGAAATTCTCCCTGCCCCTAATACTATAAGGAAAAAAAGATCCAAGAACAAGATTCTTGGGATGGAGAGATAGTACAGAAGGTAGGGTGTTTTCCTTGCATACAGCCAACCTGGATTTGATTCCTGGCATTGCATATGGTCCCTTGAGCCATCCAGAAGTAATTTCTGAGTATGAATCCAGGAGTAACCACTAAACACTGTGGGGTGTACCCCCTCAAAAAAAGATTCTTGTAGCATGCGGAAAGTGAACTATAGACTAAACATGATTGTCACCCATTGCCTCTTTTGCAAACCACAACACCCAATAAGAGAGAGAGAACAAAAGGGAATGCCCTGCCACAGAGGCAGAGTGGGATGGGGGGGGAAGGGGGGTGGGAGGGATACTGGGATCCGTGGTGGTGGGAAATGGGCACTGGTGGAGGGATGGGTATTTGATCATTGTATAATTGAAACCCAAGCACAAAAATGTGTAAGTTTGCGACTGTACCTCATGATGTCTCACTATTAAAAAATTATTTTTATTTTATTTTTTCTTTTTTTATTAGTGAAACACCATGAGGTACAGTTATAGGCTTACAAATTTTGTGCTTGGGTTTTAGTTATACAATGATCAAGTGCCCATCCCTCCACCAGTGCCAAGATTCTTGAGTCTTGCTTTAGGAATAGCGAGGGGCACAGCCTGCTTCCTTCCTGAGAGGTGAAGGCAGCACTGTGGCCGTAGAAGTTCCTCAAAGTTTCTTTCTTTCTGAAGGATGGGCCACAAAAATGATCTCATTGTTGCAAACATTTGCTTAAATATACTATTCGCCCCTTGGGAACTTTCAGAGAGTTTTTCTTGCCTGTCATTTGAAAAGTCAAGAAGGATCCACACACCAGACAAACAGAAGACAGTAAAATAAACTGTACCCAGTGAGACAGAAAGAATCCCCCCCTCCCTTTCCTTCATAGTCCATTAATGATACATAACACTTTTAAAACCCAGTCAAGCCACTGGCCTGCCAAATCCTACAGAGCCTAAGGAAGCATGCCGGGCGCTCCCCGCAGACCCATGAGTACACAGTGTGAGGCACACGTGCTCATTCATGGCCACTAGTGTGCAAGAGGCACATGACAAAGAATACTTTTCCCCAAGCAAACATGTTCAGTAGCACATCAGGAAACAATAAATGCTCCGCTTTGTAACAAAGAGACACAGAACATTGGCACCAGCAGTGCGGCCTGTGCAGGGTCCTCGCTGGCATCACAGAGAGAAATTGTGGCACGCATTCGAGGGCAAAGCCAAAACAAGTGGCATCCTTTGGGTCGGGAGGAGGATTCCTCCCTTCAGGTCAAATATTAGTTACCCAGAAGGGTCCGGGTGTGTCTCTTCTGAGCACTTTAGAAGTGTTTATAAATATGAAAAGAAAACTTCTTCAATAAATACATGGGTGAGTCTTTGCTGGTGACCTCCGGGGTCTGCCGCTGCTGGGGCCAGACCCACTCTACTTCTTGGAGACGTCAGGCAGGGTGCAAATCCCGGGAACAGAGGTCTCTTCCTCAGGAAGGAGGCGTTGATCAGTAGGTCTCTTCGTAATCTGAGTCCAGGTACTCAACAGAGCGAACACAGAGTCGGGCCATGCAGTCATGCTCCTCCTCCTGGTCAATGTCATTTGAAACCTTGATTGAAGACTTCTTGTAGCTGGACTTGCTTCTCTTCTTCAGCGCCGCAGACTTCCCTTTCTATCGGCAGGAGCAGCAGGACGACCACCACTGCCGAGGGGATGAAGCCGAGGATGGAGAGAAGAGCCACAGAGGAGAGCATGGTGCCAAAGCCCCGTTCTGTGATTGTCAGCTCCGTCACTGGAATATTATGGTGCACATCTGGGGGATTCTTTATGGCACAGCTGAACGTTCTGTTGTCCTTGAAGGTCGGATTGCTGATGCTTATAGACGCGTCCCCTTTGTACAGGTCTCCAGCCCAGGAAATTCAGTCCCGAAACGTTTCTGCTGTGGTTGGGTACTGGAAAGACTGGTAATAAAAAATACTTGCTGATTCTGTATGGCTGCTGCTGGGCGGGTGGTACATCCAGTCTATGGTGAGCTTGTCACTAACAGATGCCATTGACTTGAAGGTGCATCGCAGTTTGATCTTTTCTCCCATGTAACCTCGGACATGGGCATCCACTTTGATCTCCAAAGAAAGGGCCACGTGAGCACCTAATCAGAGCAAGCCAAACACTGATGAGGGAAGCACAGGCTGGGGATACAGCGAGGTGAGGATACAACCCAGAGACACTCAGTTCCTCAAAGTTTCTGATTGCGGTGCCACTAGGGAGGGACTCCAATATCTTCTGAGACTGAGCTTGAGAAAGAGCTTTTATATTTAATTTTTAAAAAAAAATTTGGGGTCATACTCTGTAGGATAACACTGTTTTGTCCTTCCTGCATAGCCTCAGGTAGTTTAGGTATATTGGGCTGCTCCCATCACAGTGCTCCCATTCCTTTGTGTTTATGTGTACCTTTTTTGTGCTCTATTGACTTGTAAATATTGTTTTTCTCTTCTCCCTAAGTCCTTTGCATGTTTATTCAGAGCAATGTCCTTTTTGTATGGACACAAGAAGATAGTATATGCTATGCTTTTGTGATGTGACTCTCAGTGATATTTCCCTCTTGGGCATCTGTACTCTCACCTAAGCCTCAGCTGCCTTTACTTCCTAGTGCCCCCAAAAGCAGGGTCCTGATGAGAGACTGGATTGGAACCAGGGCAAGCGGTAAGCTATGTACTACCCTGGCATCGAGATGGGCCTGGCCAAAGCGCCATAATGCTTAACTATAAGTTAAGAGCTTAGTCATGGACAAATGCAATCATGATCCAAAAAGTAATAATTAGATTCGGACCCTGCTAGGGTTAGGAATGATTAATCTGGCCTGAGCGCTGCTGTAGTCTGATTCTGTGGCAAGATGTTCCTAGGAAAGCTGCCCTACAAGGCTCAATGTTATCTCTTACTGTGTCTATACAAAAATAACTAGTATTGAGATATTGGTAGAGTTATTGGACTGAGGGAAGGAGAAAAACACTTAAAGAGGTATTTTGCCTGGGGCAGTCAGGAAGGGCTTTGGAATACCTTTTAGGTGGTGTTTCCTTTGAACTTGGTGGGCCCTCAGGAAGGACTTTCTTATGTTGATTTGACTACCTGACTGGGTGCAGTGTCAGCCCAGAGTGGGGGAGGGGGGAAGAAAACCCAAGCTTTGAGATGGAGTGTGGAGAGATAAGTGGGAGAGTCCAGAGGAGACAGGAACGAGGGGCAGTGTGAGACTAGGATGGGAGGCTCAGAGTGACTGGGGCAGGCGAGTGGGGAGAAAGGAATAAACGGCAACCGATCAATCAACTGGCTTGGACTCCCCATTTGGTGCTCAAAGGTAATTCCTTGCAGTGCTAGGGGATGCAGTTCCAAGGATTAAACCTCAGCCTCTGGTATGCAAAATAATGCAATCAGCCCTTTGAGCTATGTCCCTTTCCCCATAAATGACATCTCTCTCCCTGACCACAGTCATCAGCTGCATCTGTCCATCTGCCACGAGTCTCAACCTATCTGCCTCTATGTCATTTTGTCACCACCACTGTCCCAGCTCGTCTCTCAGTAGCAAGGACTGTTCATGTCTTTCCACTTGTCACTGCCAGGAGCCCTGAGCAGTGTCAGTCTGTCACTGTTGGAACCCACGGCCTGCCTATGACTCCTGGATGTTTGCATTGGCAGTGTCTATAGGAAATACCCTGCCTGAGGTTTCTGGTCACTAAGGAACCTATACCCTCTGCTGGTTTTTTTTTGTTTTGTTTTGTTTTGGTTTTTTGGTGTTTTGGATTGTTTTGGAACCCAAAACTGTGTTTCTCTCTCCCTGACAATCTTTAGTTTGACTATGACCCAGGGCATGACCTGAGGCTTTGATAGTTTCTCCTAATTTCTGCTAGGTTGAAGTGCATTTCTAGGGGTTGGGTTTTTTGGGGGGGAGCAGTGGGGAGTGTGAGGTTTTATATGAGTCATAGATCTACTGCAAATCTGGGTTGGGTGCTGCCTGGCTGCAGCCCTGGCTGGGGAGGGCTAGAGTTTCTGTTTCAGTTGAAGACCTGAAGGGCATCAGTAGCTGATCCAGAGAGTGCCCCTTAGGCAGAAGCCTGGAGGCTGAAGGGTCAGTAAAGGAGGGCTTTTTGTGTGTGAGGGGAAAGAAGGGCTAAGTATTCGTAGAGTCCAATGAACCGGTGACTTCAGCAAGACTTACTATTTCCCTGGCCCCTGGTCCTAGCAGATGAAATAGCCCCACCTTGATTAGCCCTGCTGGCGGAAGAGGCTTGAGCCAAGGCCCCAGTGGGGTTTCCCCAGGCTCTGGGCAGAAGGAAGTATGACACAATGCCAGAGAATTGGGCTTCCCTCCCTCTTTTGAGCTTCTTTTGAGATGGTTCCCGAATCTGTCAAGTGGGAAAGGGAGCAGGCAACTTTTTCCCAGCTCCCCTTCTGAGTGGCCCAAGGTCACCCTCCTTGGCTCACATCTCACATGCCATTGTTGATGAGGATAAGGGTAAGAGGACCCTTGGCTGTGTATTGAAAACAGTGTATTATAGAGTGGTTTTGATCTCTGCCCCACAGAGTATTATCTCAACTTTGAAAACTCATGCAGCCTTTCCATGTCAGCATACCTTTTATGATTTGCATAAAACCTTGCATTAAAAAGTTTTTGACTTTTTGAGTGATACCTGCAGTACTCAGGGGTTCCTCCTGGCTCTACACTCAGGAATTACTCCTGGGAGGGCTCAGGGAACCATATGAAATGCCAAGGATTGAATCGGGTTGAGCATGTGCAAGACAAGCACCCTACCCTGCTGTACTTTGGCTCGGGCCCCCCATTTAAAAAATTTTAAAGAAAAAATTCGGGCTACTCCCTCTAGTACTCAAGAGCCCATGTGGGGTCAGAGATTAAATCCCTGACCTTATACATTCAGGACATGTTCTCTGAAGTGAAAAAAGACTCACTTTCTTCAGACCCTGACATACAGCTATTGCTGGCACAATGCATTGTGTTTAGGGTGTGCCTCTCCATACAGGGAATCTCAGTAGCTCAGAGCGAAGACCCCCATACCACTGAGTACATAAAACAGTATACTTGGGAAGCTCAGAAAGAGTGCCAGCAAACCTGAGAGAGAGACGTCTCAGTAGGGAACACGCCCATCTCCTACTATTCTACCGATTGTAGGATAGGAGAGGTGGGAGAGGACAGCCACTGGCTGGGGTATATTCCAGCCCTGAGATTAGGGGATAAGAGGAGAACTGTAGCTATTTCTTATTCCTGCAGCCCACAACTGTTGTGTGAGACAGATGGCTGTGAACAGTGAGGTGTGGGGTTCTGCAGGAGTCTTGGGTGCTAGAGTGGCAGGGTTAGGTTTGACCAAATGAAATTCATTTGGTCAAAAATTCATTAGGTCAGACCAAATGAAATTCATGTGAGCCTGCAAATTCCCTGAATGTAAGCATCTTGAGGGCTAGATTCCTTTCAGGGCCAAGAAGAGTTCCTAATACTCAATATTAGGACTCCAAATAAGCATTCAATAAATACTCGTTTGAATAAATTAATGGGCACAAGAATCCACCCAGGCTATATGGTGGAGAGAAGTGGAAGAGGTCTATGTAGAAATGAGTTCTTGTGGCATTTGAGATGGTTATGTAGGAGAAGTGGGCTAGGTCAAGACAAAGCTGTAGGATTGAGAGAAGTGGGAAGATTTGAAAGGGATCAGGAGGGCCAGGGATGTGGCTCAGTGTTAGAGCACTTGGCTTACACGTGTAAGATCCAGGGTTGGATCATTATTACTATGAACAAGGAGGGGAAGTACACAAAAGGGGGCAGAAACCCGAAAGCTTCAGGTGGTAGAGTGTTGAAGGGATGGGCACCAAGATGAGCCAAGAATACTCTCTGGAGCTGAGTCTCTAAGAACAGGTAAGAACAGTTCACTTCAGTTTCTTGGGGGCCTCCCAGAGTCTGTGAGGCCAGAGTTACGACAAAGGACACACTGCACAAAGTGCTGGTAAAACACTGTCCACTTTCATGTCAGACTAGGCTCTTTTGGACCTACTTCTTCACAAAGGAGATACTGGATGTGGAGGCTTCCATAGTTGTGGAAACCCAGCGGGTTGGCTGTACCTGCTCTTATCAGTGAGCAGCTTTCACTGCTTCACTGCTTCACTGCCACTGCCCAAGGCAGGCACCCTAAGGGAAAATTTATGGCCATTTGAGCAAAGTCTAACTTCAACCAGGCTTACTGACTTGTCAGGATGTGGACAAGTTGGGCGACACTTGATTTTTGATATAACATTTGGAAAGCAGCCTCAGGTGTTGTGAGGGGAAAGGAGACAACCAGTGTCTGATGAGCATGCAGTGTCCACTCAAAGCAGGAAAAACAACAGTGCTGTTTATGAAAGACTTTTCCTTGGAAGAATATTTGGTACCACCTACTAATGTTAAATACATGTGCTATGACTCAGTAATTCCAAACCAATCTAATTTTTCCAATTGAAATACATATATGTACTCTTCAAAAGATAAGTACAAGAATAGTCATAGTAGCATCATTAGTATTTGTCAAAAAGAAGAAATAGTTCTTACTCTATTAGCAATAGAATGGGAAGTTATGATACATAATGTGATACTGCACTGAAAAGGAAAGAACAGCAGGGGCAGGCTGGAGCAGTAATACAGTGGGTAGGGCATTTGACTTGCTTGTGGCTGACTCGGGTTCAACTCCATATGGTCCCCTGAGCACTGCCAGGAGTAATTCCTGAGTTCAGAGCCAGGAGTAACCCCTGAGCAATATTGGGTATATCCCCCAAACAAACAAAAGCAATAGCAGTTACCTGAAACAACTGGAAAGAATTGTATAGGCATACAATTGTTGAATGGAAGAGATTAAATAAAAGACAGTGCAGTCCATGGTCATGCTCAAGAAGAGGCAAATTTATGGATTTATAGTAATAGATGTCGGAATATTGACTGTACTCTGAGGGCACATACTGCATAAGAAGGAGAATTGGAAATGCTGGACTATGTTCCATGTCTTATTCTGAAACTGATTATATCAGGATAGACATCTAAAGATTTATCAAAATTTTTCCACTAAAATATTTGTGTATTTCTGAGGCGAGAGATATAGTATGAGATTTAAGGTGCTTAGGTTAAGGCTTTGCACACAACTGACCCCATTCAAATTCTAGCACCGCATATGATCCTCTGATCATTGCTGAGAACGATCCCTAAGCACAGATCCAAGAGTAAGCCCTGAGCACAGCTAGGAAGACTGAAACAACAAAAGAGTTGTGCATTTTGCTATGTAATAACTCAATAAAAATGATAATAAAGTTTTAAATGTATTTTGGGATATATCCAGTGGGTTCTTGGGGGACCATGTGGTGCTGGGCACATAGCCCAGGGTTCCAGCATGTAACGCAGAGCCTGTTGAACCATCTCAACAGTCCTAAAATATTTTTAAAACGGCTTTCCCCCAGCTCCAAGAAGAACAGCTGAGTATCAGAAGATAACTGGGTGAAGGACAAAATATTATTTTGAGGGTGGAACCTGGGGAATTTGTGCTGATCTTTCCTTGAATTTGAGAAAAAGTAAGGGGTTCAACGAGTAGGTTTGGGCCAGAGATAACATCAGTGGCAGCAACATGAAACTGTTTCACTGGCCTTATCTCAAACCACAGTGTAGCTAACTGTGTCGATAACTCATGTAGCTGCATCTTTCCTGAGCTCTAGCTCACTGTGAGGGTCCCCTCACAGGAGAGAAATTGGTCATCTACTTTTGAGAGCAAAATGTGTGCCTAGCAGCCCTTTGGAGAGCCCGGAAAGGGACCAGACTTAAGGATTCTGTTTAACTAACCTCTTGTGTGTAAGCTACAGGCCTTTCTGGAACCGAGGACCAGGGACCTTCCACTAACCATGGTGAAATAGTCCTTCTTCATCCCCTGCTCCTGTCTTGGTGGTTCACCCTGCTTTGTCCTGCTCTGCAGATGTGTATGCAGGAGCAGCATTTTGCTCAGAGAAACAGCAGCAGCAGGGCACCCTCCATCTAAAGGTTTCCCAGCACAGTCCTAGGTCTCGCAGTAAAAGGGGTCTGTGTCCATGTATGCATCTGTACATCAAGGTGAACCTATCTAGGGCCTTTCTGACTCTGCCACACCCCTCTCACAGATAAAACTGAGACCCTGAGACAGCACCCCTCCCACCTGCCAATTTTTTTTTGTGAAGTCTATAAAAAGATGGGAGGGTGTAGGGTAGAAACTCCTGGTGCCAAAATGACTAATAATTTACTCAGAAGTGACAAGAAGAGCAACCATATGTGCCTGGTCTATGAAGTCCCTATGCTCTGCTTCCATTCCTCTCCACCCGAACTCCCAAGCACATACATGTGCAGACAGTTAGGAAGCAAGAGCAGCAAAGGCTCAGGAGCACAGCTCACCTGGTTTCCTGGGGCAAACCTGCCAGACAAGGCAATCCAGGTACAGTCCAGATGTGTATTCCTCATCTGTGACTCCATGCTCTATATAAATGAGGTCAGTGAAAGATTTTTTGGCTCTACCACACAACTTCCAGGCCCACTTAAGAATTGTCTGCCTGTA
Source organism: Sorex fumeus (assembly GCF_029834395.1). Lineage (NCBI taxonomy): Eukaryota > Metazoa > Chordata > Mammalia > Eulipotyphla > Soricidae > Sorex > Sorex fumeus. Next base: position 31,906,232 of record NW_026606108.1, on the reverse strand, counting down.
AGGAAAGAGCAGGACCTCTTCTGTGGTCCATCACTGTATCACTGTCATCCTGCTGTTCATCGAGTGCCTCGAACAGGCCCCAGTAACGTCTCCTTCGTCCTAGCCCCGAGATTTTAAAAATTGCCACATTCGAGGCTCTTTCAGGGGTCAGGAGAATGAGACCCTTCATTGTTACTGGTTTTTGGCATATTGAATACACCATGGGGAGTTTGCCAGACTCTGCCTTGTGGGCAAAATACTTTTGGTAGCCTGCCAGATTCTTCATGTGGTCCATACTATCTCAGGAGGAGGGTGAAATGCTGCCCTCGTTTTTAGTTAATGGCCTGCATCTTGGCTTAACAACCATCTTTGGAAATCAGTGAATGCAGCACAGGCTCCACCCAGTACACTCATGTAGCTGGGGACATTGAAGATACAAATTTTGTCTAAGCATGGGAACCGCATGATGTCCACTGATAATGGCATATAGCATTTTTCCTGCCATTCAGTCGTGGCTTCATTGCACCTGTCACAGAGTTGAAAACCGAAGTGGATGTTTACCTGCATTGCACCATTCAACTCATCATCCTCATTCTCTTCCAACCTTTGGCTCATCCAGAATCATCTCAACCTTGAGCCCATTCTGGATCTTCCCTGATACTCTGCCATGTTGCTATTTTAGCTTCACATTTGTCATTTTCTGGTTCTGTGGAGAAAGTGTTGCTCTTTTGTCTCCCTTAATATGAATTCTGAGTCTAAGGAAGTGGCATACTAAAGCATGTGACAGTTGTGTCATGTGGCTCCCATGGGCACTCTTCCAGTTTTTAAGTCCTTGCAAAGGGAGAGGCTATACTCTTAGATATCTTTGATACCTGCTTCCAACCTGAATGCTGTTGATTTGAAGGTTGGGAGGTGTGTAGGACCCCAGAATTCAGAAGATGAGATTGTTGAGATGGTCTTGAGGAGGCCCCTGAGAAGTGGGGCACTGTGTCTGCTGACCTGGAAAGTTTTATACTGTGTTGGTGAATTTATTTCCTTAGGCCACGCAACCTTGTTCTCTCTTCTGGTTTAGAAATGGGCCTAACAGAATCAAGGATGTCTCTTCAAGACCAGAGTTCTCTCCTTCTGGAGGATATAACTTGGTATTATTATTATAATAATTATTATTATTATTATTATATTTTGGGTCACAACCAGCGTGCTCAGGGCTTACGCCTGGCTCTGCACTAGGGATCACTCCTGGTGGGGCTCAGGGCACTATATTTCGTGCTAGGTATTGAATCCAGGCTGGTTGCGTGCCAGGTAAACACCTTACCTGCTGTACTATCACTCGGGCCCTGAAGGATATATTTTGGACCAATTTCTCAAAGGGGTGTCCAGGGCCAACCGCAGCCCCAACCAGTTGGTTGTCACGGTAGTGTCTTTTGTGCCCAAGTGCCCAGGAAAAAGCCCCAACCTGTATCAGATTTGGGTTTTTTTCGTTTGTTTTTTCTTTTTGCTTTTTTTTGGTGTTGGGGGGCGGGGGGATGGTGGTCACATCCAGCGATGATCAAGGGTTGCTCCTGGCTTTGCACTCAGGAATTACTCCTGGCAGTGCTCGGGGGGACCATATGGGTTGCTGGGAATCGAATCTAGGTCGACTGCGTGCAAGACAAATGCTCTACCCACTGTGCTATCACTCCAGCCCCAGATTTTCTTTAAATCCTGAGATTTCTTTAAATCTGCTTTCAGTCCCTGCCAGACTTCTTTGCATTAGAGTCCAAATCTAAGCATGATTTTTAGGGAAACAAGGACACGTGGGGAATCCTAGTGACTCCCACTGCTCTGTCTCTTTATGGGTGACTGTTTAGTCAACTTTACCAGGACTTAAGGCTGTAAATGTAAATGAGGGTAGTTATTCCATATGTATAGTCACTTTCTAACCTGTATCATGTCAACATTGCTATTTACTAGAAGAGACAGCAGAAAATCTCTTACCAATCTCAAGTTCCCTAGTATTGAAACAGAAGCTCTGAGAGTTTCTATCTTGACAAAAGCTATAGTCTGTGGTCTGACCTTGGGGGCTAGACTATACCCTGACTTTGTGGACTGTGGCTAAGAGACTGAAGTACTTGTCCAAAGTCACACATCAAGATAGTGGCAAATCAGGCTTATGCATGCCCTGTTCTTCTGACCATGCAGTGGGATAACAGGATGTAGATGCAAGCCAGTAACTATTTATAGGTGTTGCCTCAGGCTAAGAAGAGATTTAACCAAGTGGTAGGTTTTCCTGCCCATGCTCCCCAGTGTCCCCACCCTGCCATGCTGGTTCTGCTGCTTCTGCAGAGAGGAATGGCCTTGAGAACCCCATGGTATCTGTGCGGTCGACCCAATACAGGGATCTACTGGCTTCTAGAAGCCATGCTCTGAGCTGTCTCAGGGCTGAAATTGCTCTCAGCCCCAGATCTCAACCTGAATGAGAGAGACACACTCCATGTTCTAGGATAAATTGGCAACTTAAATTGGTCACACCTGCTGGCCTGCATTCTGATGTAACATCTCCAGGGGGAAATGAGTAGAGAGGGGTCTAGAATTCCCAGGGCAAAGGACAGGAGTGAGCAGTCCATGCGTACTGGCAGGAATAGTCTGAGGCTTTAGAGCCAGGCAAGTCTAATAATGAGTAGATGTTGCAGACATTCTGCAGGTCTGCCCCAGGCCAAATTGTGGTTACTGCTAGAAAGCCCATTAGACTCAAGAACAATAGATCTTTATTCTGGTTTGGTTCAGAAAATCATGTTCTGAAAGCTTTGTACTGTTGGAAGCTGTTTGGATTGCTGTTACCTTCAATAAAATGTTGAAAAGGTCAGTTAAAGTGAGAATTGAGGGTAGGGAATCAGAGTTTAGCAGCCAATATGGCAGCATATTAGGACCTGATCAACTACAGGATTTAACATAGACAAAAACCCTATTCACAGGGTGAGGAATGAGAGTTTTGGTAATGGGGAGAGAACAGTTATGTCACTTAGACATGGAGGGAGTTATGAGGCTTGGTGAGTGGCTCTACTTTGAAACGACAAGGCCTTTGTTGGTCTAGAAGAAAAGAGGGATTAGATATGTCCTAGTCCCTGTCAACCCTACTGCCCCGATCTAGATCCCTCCCCTCACTGTGCCCAGTCCTGTGATTAGCTACAAACTCCCCATTTTCCTGAGTTGTTTACTGGACCTGACACATCTGTGGTACCATTCTTGGGCCCTGGGGCATGTGGAGGATGTCGGGCATAAGTTAGACTAGTTCTCTAGGAAACAGAGGAAAAGCTACAGCCCTTAATCCTTAAGTCTTAACCTTGAATGGGCCCCAATGGAAGCTGGGGAGGACTTAAGTTCTGAAGGCCACAGGAAGAAGGGTATAGTAATAAGTGCACAGACGTTAATGAAGCTCTTGCTGTGTCACCACCGTCATTGAAGGTGCAGCAAGTGATAGGTGATGTGAGGTTTCCACTCACTTTCCTCAGGGGACACCCCCTCCTCACCCTCTAGCTCAGGAGTCTGAGTTATATGGGGCTACCAACTCCACACACTCCCCACACCCCTCCTAGTATATCAAGGCCCCAGGGAGTCTAGATTTGATGACATCTCTCTCTCTCTCTCCACCATTTCAACACCCTGGTTTTATTGCAGCAATAATTACAGAAGTGTTTCCTCAGGCATTTTGCCTCCCTTCCCCACCCTTGCCTTCATCTGCTGACCCAGAGCCAGCAAACTCGCATCCCACCCCACCTGTGCGTTGTTTTGGAAGGTCCTTCCGTGCCATTTCCTGTGGTTCTAACCACATACACAGGGCTTGACTGAGAGGATGGGGTCCCAGAGGCTGTCTCTCATCCTTTGACAGGATGTCCATCCTTCTATGTACATGACAACATCATGTAAGGCCTTCTTGAACTTTGAGAAATCACTCCTTTCAGTAATACAGTTCTTAGGTGATTCTGTTGGCTAGAAAGAAAATTTTCTTAGAAAAAAATTAAACTGTAAACCCCTCTCTTGGCAGTTCCCTGGATAGACCCTCCTCACTGTCTGCACAGGACACTGGTTGCCCTCCGGGTGTGGGGAGGCCTCAGAGCTTCCAGAACAGAACAGGGAGGAGAGGGGTGGGAACTCAAAGACATAGGGCAAGAAGTAGAGAGCGGGAAGTCCTTAGTAATGTTCCCACCACCATTGCCTTCCATGCATTGTGAATTCCCACGGAACTCCATAGTTCAGAAGTGAGCAAACCAGAGCCATCTTGGATGGAATGCCCTTGCCTCCTGTGCTGAGTCCATCACCAGCCCTGCTTTGACTTGCTTCTGATCTGGTGTGCACACTGACCCTGGGGATAGCCACAGCCCAAATGGCTTGAACCTGTCACCCTTCACCCCAGCCTCTGCAGTGAGTTGACTTTCTTTGAATCAGAAAGTAGTACCCAAGGTCTCACATATGGTGAGTGAGGGTCCTTGGCCCTGCTGTACCCTGGCTGTGGAGGCAGAGAAATGATATCAGGGGTTCTTCTAAACATAAACGGTAACTTACTTTTAGTTTGGAGCAGATTCTAGTTAGTATTTTCATGTTCTTATAAATCTTTTGTATGTGAATGTCTTTCTGGTTATAGTTCATAAGTTTCTCCAGGGTGGCGATGAAATCCTTTGTGAACTGGCCGTAGCAGTGCTCCTGAAATGGGGCAGGGACGCTGGGAAAGTGGGTTATATAACAGAGAAGCAGCAGACTCATCCCAGTATCCCCCACCCTGCCTCATCATCTCAACTCATTCCGGCCAGATGCTACCCAGGCTTCCAGTGCAGCTCAGTGTGGATTCTCCCATGGAGACCTGCAAGCTATGCAGTGCTCTTCTAGGGACAGGCAACTCTGGAGCTCAGAGGAACCAGTCCTGGCCATTGATTTATTTGTTGGCTGAGCTATAGGCTCCCTCCCCAGACTCTGCTGCCTGGAACCCAGATTTCTCATTCTAATGCCCCATATTATTATCTCTGCTCTGGGTGCCCAAGGGGTCACTGCTCCTTACCTCAGTGGTGTTCTGGGGCTTTGTGAAGGAACCCTGGAAGCAGAAGTGTAAGTCAGAGACATAAAGGGCCACTGAGAGCAAAGTGATGTTTGCTGAAGACCCAGGCTTACATTGTACTTAGTGTTTTCGGCTGAAAGTTCTCTCTGAATCTCAGCACAAACTGCCGTGTGGTTGTCGTAGGGAGATGCGCTGCCTATCTCTGTTGGAGCAGAATGGCTTCCCAAGCTCCAGAGCACGCAAGCCAGGAGCATATACAGCTGCATGGTATCTTGAAGATGGCTCCACATTGATCCGAACTCAGAGCTTGGCAGCATTTCTATGGGGAGGGGTACCTATATACGTTAGGCTAAGGAAATGCTCTATCTCTTATCAGTCATCACTGGCTTACGAGGAAAACAGAGAGGACCTTATCACTGGGCAAGAAGTGCTTTTCATGCGTTTTCTATGACCACAGCCCACTTCATGGTGTCATGTTTTTGCTGAAATTCAGGTTTGGTCTATGAATTACTATTTGTAATGACATTTAGAGTCGCAACCTTTTTAGCCTGGTAGGGTCAGACCTCTGGCCTGGACTATAGGCAGGTGCTGACCAGAACATGGAGAACAAAAGGAAAGAGCCAGAAAGGGCAACAGCTGCATTTAGCCAGTGTCTCCATGCCCAGTTGGAGACATGAAAGGATGAACGCAATGCTTGCCTGATAGTAGGGGACACACCTCTTTCCTCACAGTATCCAAATGGACCCCAGGGTTTAGGCTTTGAAGCAAAGATGGAAGCTCTGCTGGTAAAGATATGGGAAGGCAGAGAGCTGCCATTTTCTTGGGCTAAAGGTCATGGATTTTAGGAGAAAGTTCATTGCATGCAAAACATCAAAAAGAACTAAAAACCACCTCAGAAAAATGCTATACTAGAATTTTGTACTAACAGATTATTTTGACTCTCCAAGAATAAGACATGCCCACTTTGGGGAAACTTGCCAAGTATACTGAACCCTGCATTCGGTACTTTTTCTTTGAATTCCTATTCTGTGTGCTTGCTCTCCTGAGGATACTTGAGAGTGAGGGGCCAGTGTAGCCTGAGGGTCCAGGTCTCCTGATAGTTCAGTTAGTGACTGGCTAAACCGCAATGACCCCCTGGTCCTCCAGGATGGTGATACCCTGTCTATGGAGCCAGGCTCCTTCTGGGATTTCCAAGCAAACCTGGAAAACTCTCTCATGGTGGGAGCCCTTGAGAAGCAGGGAGAAGTAACAACACTGCTCCTCAGACAGTGCCCACTGGGGCCCTGCCCGAGGGGTCAAAAGCACTTTCTACATTTGCTCATAGCTGCAAACAAAGTGGAAAACTGCACCAATAAAACAGGCTTTTAATAATTTATTATTATAGTAAAATATCTTGAATAAATATGAACCATAACTTTTAAATAAATAAATAAATAAATATTAAAATACATAAATATATAAATAAATATTACATTTCTTGACAGTGGAACAGCCCTGTCCCCAATTTTGCAGCCATGTCTGCCTGAGGCTCAGTGTGGTTCAGAGCAAGTCTGTGTCCCTGAACATCATCCTGGTCCTTCCCAGGGGAAGACCCTCATTTTGGCTTTGTGAGGGTGGGGGCCAGCACGCTGGGGGGCGAGCCCCTGAGGCAGAAGTGCCCTGTCAGTCTTCTAAACTGGATTTCTTGCAGTCAAAGGCCACTTCATTGAGAAAAGATTTCAGGTCCTCTTTGAAACCTTTGTAGGTGATTATCTGGGTTTCACAGGAAGATTCCTTAAAAAAGAAAAGAAAAAAGAAAACGTGAATCCAGGTACATGAGTGAGTAGCATGGGGAAATTACTGGTTTTTCTTGCTATATCTTAGAATTGAAGACAAAAGGGCTGGCTGGAGCCAGCCTGCTGACCTGGGTCAGGTGACATGTTGTCATCCATGTGTCACCCACAGGGTATATGGCTGTGCCAATGGCAGGCGGGGCCAGAGGCCTGACAAAGTGCCAGCCTGAGATTGGTCTACTGGGAAGGCAGTGCACCTCCTCTTTGGTCCCAGGCCAGAGCAGTAGGGCTGAGGCCAGTTCCGGGAGCTCAGAAGAGACAGGAGTTAGGACTAGAGATCTTATTCCCTTTCCTTGCTCTTCTGCATTCAGGCACCCCAGATGAGGCCAGCCAAGGGGAAAGTCCCTTTGAGTTGTGCCAGTTGGGCCCTGGAACTTCCTTTGGACCTTAGGCAGAATCTGAGTTTCCTTAGGTTTGCTTCAACTCTGATCTCATTAATGAGAATGATCACAGCGACAAGAGCAGCGTCAGCTGCTACTGGGGACTTCTCTGGGCACCACAGCTCCATGGGTTTAAATCTTAGAGATAAAGCTAAGAGCTGGGCTGAGCTGGGCTGCCCTCTCTCTGGAGGCGTTAATCATTACAAATCAGGTTTTTTTTTTTTTTTTTTTTTTTAGCACAGTGGTAGGGCGTTTGCCTTGCACGCAGCCAGCCTGGCTGATTCCTCCGCCCCCCTCGGAGACAACGGCAAACTACCGAGAGTATCTCACCCGCATGGCAAAGTCTGGCAAGCTACCCATGACGTATTGAATATGCCAAACACAGTAACAACAAGTCTCAAAATGGAGGTTACTGGGCCCGCTTATGCAAATCAATGAACAACGGGAGGATAGTGTTCATTTGTAAACAAAGGTCACCGATAGTGATGTGCAAGGGCCCCAGAGCCACCTGGGGGCATGCGGTGTTGCAGATCAAACTCAGGACCAGGGCTGGAGAGATAGCACAGCGGGTAGGGCGTTTGCCTTGCATGCGGCCGACCGGGGGTTCGATTCCCAGCATCCCATATGGTCCCCTGAGCACCGCCAGGAGTAACTCCTGAGTGCAAAGCCAGGAGTAACCCCTGAGTGCAGAGCCAGGAGTAACCCCTGTTCATCGCCAGGTGTGACCCAAAAAGCAAAAAAAAAAAAAAAAACAACTCAGGACCTAGAATATTCTGGCCATGTGCTTGACCATTTGTGCAGTCTTTCCAGCCCCTCTTTACAATTTTGTTAACACAGAGACCCTTTGGGGTCCCAAATAGTGATGACTTAAGACCTCCCACCCCCGACCTTTCCCAACCCCTCAGCCTTTTCAAGTGAGACCTTCCCACTTGGGGCCCTGACATGGGCACTCACCGGGATGAAGGAGCAGTGCTGCTCGTAGTAGCTGGCGATTAGAGCCAAGTGACCCCTGAGCCTGGTGAGGCTGCCTCGAAGGCCCTGCTGGTACAGCTTCAGACGGGTCTGCAGGCATGTTGGCTCCTGGAAGAAATGATAATTCCTCTGTGAGCATTAGCCAAGAGCCTAGGGACACGGGACAGCACGCCAACATTCCTTTTTATTCCTATTGCTGTTTTCTAGGAGTAGGACCTGGTGGGAGACAGGGGTAGGGGAGGGATGACTTTCTACTTGACTGAAGTGGGGACCGCTTGTGCATACTGTCCTATTTCCCTGTTTGCTGTGGGCATGAGTTAGATACCTCCTCAACCCTCAGCAAGCCCAGCCACATTCCTTTGACCTGGCATTTTAAGAAGGTCCCAACCCCCAGGAAAGGAGAAGGTGTGCCCAGAGCAATGTGAGTAATGATCTATCCTTGAATCCCTCTGTGCTCCTCAGTAGCCACCATCCTTCAGCAATAAGTGCCTATGCCCACAGCGTCTGTCTCACGAACAAATCACTGCATACCCAGCAGAGCCCAGGTGACCACTGGCTCCTTGAATATTAGGTCTGTCCATGGCTGCTCAGCTAATAAAGGCTCACATGACAGGGGCAAGGCCTGAGCAACCCCCCTCTGGTAGCCAGGTGACTGGAGAGAAAGTGGATCATCCTGTGAGAGGCGATCTAAAATGGACCTCCCCCAGACCAGAGGACACCGGGAAGGTGTGTCGGAGAGAAGCATCTTACCTCCGAGTCAAATACTTCAGAGACGACTTCTACTGTTTCATTCTGTAGAGAGGGAAAAAGTCATGTTTTCAAGCTGACAGGAATGACCAGCGCTGAGTGGCAAGATGACCCAGGTACAGCCCACATGCCCTCACTCACCATCACAGCATCAGTATCATTATTCTGTCTCAGAATGCTCCTGGCCTCCTTGATGGCAGCCACATGCTGCTGTGAGGTCTGGGTGACAAAGTGGGGTGGGCGGCTGGGTGCAGAGATGCTGCAGACCACAGTGCCCAGGAGAAGCAAGTTCTGCAGCCACATCCTCCTGGGGACTTTAGCCTTTCTCTCTGAGTACTGGGCTCACTGGCAAAAGGGCTCTTATATACACAGTTAGAGGAAATGATTAATGGTGACCACAAAACGCCTGGGAGGCGGGGGAACTACCTGAACTGTGGAATCTCCTGGCCCTTATCAGCTACACATGGGAACGTGAGCCTTCCTCCCAGGTGGTCAGGCTTGGGGGTTTTTTATTAAAGGGCCCTTCCAAGAACTAGCAGCCCACCTACCTACCTCCTTGAAACTCTCCAGCTTTCTCTGGGCTGGCCAGGCTCTCCCTCCCTCATAAGCTCACCCCCCACACCCCCACACCCAGGGCGTGCAATGGACTTCCTGGCTCTGGAGTGGCTGAGCAGGTGGGCGGGGCCTCGGAGACACTGGACCAGCTCCCATTCCCAGGCTCCCTGTTCTGTCTGTTAGCTAGCGGACTTTCCCGGGGCAGTGTCCACCCTGACCCATGCTTACCCCATCCTTCTCTTTCTCTTTCCCAGGCCCTCTACTCTGATCGTAGTAAGTGATTGGAGTGAGTGTGGAAGGAACTGATGTGTCCATCCCACTGCCCACCTAGAAATAATCCAGTCAAGTAACATAGTTTTTTGACTGCTCATCTGTGCCCTCTTCCCACCCCGGACCCAAAGCAGTCAGCAAGTCCTGCCCAGCCAGGGGCATCTGCCCCTGTGAGCACTGGGAATGACAACCAAACACAGTCTAGTTAGAGAGACTGCTCTGGAGTCCTTCTTGGTGAGAGCCCACCTGACAGCAATAGTTGTGTCTACATGGCTCTGTTCAATGCCCAAGCTGTAGAAGTGGGTCAAGAATCAGAGTTCAAATTCTGCTTCACTACCACATGTAGTACCATGCTGAGTGACTCATCCCTCTTAGTTGTATGAGCTTCACAATCCTTGGCAGAGCCAACTGCGCCTGGGATGTGGGCACTGCATTCCTACCTGTGATTCCTGGCAGATATTAGGGGCTTCAGGGACTGGCTACTGGCTTGTGACTGCATCCCCTGCCCTGATCAGGGAAAGCGGCTTCTCAGACAAGTCTTCCAGCTTCATTTCCTCTAAGGTTCCTGCCAGCCCTCTCCTGTTCTAGAGGCCCCTTTGTGGAACAGGAACCACAGACTTTTGAGAGGCTCAGAAGTGTTTGATTTTCACAATAGAATTTGAAGAGAACAGCACGAGTTGGTGTTTGCACAGGCGAACCAGCTCAAGCTGGCCCGTGCCATGAGTCCTGAGGCCACCAGAATATGGGTTTATGTGTGTCAGTTTCTTAGTGTCTGTGCCAGTGTGATTAAATGTAGACATAATAACGGGTGTGTTGGGAGGGGGAGTTGTTTAACATAAGGTGCCTCCTTGTGAGACCCCATGCCTGTGCAGGTGCTCCTCTGCTTATGGGAGAAGCTCCTCACCCTGGGTATGAAGTTTCTGGACTCCACAGGCTGATTTGGCTTGGTCTGATGGGTTGGCTGCATCAAGTGAGGACATTTTGCTCAACTCTAGCATAAGCCCTTGAGATCAGGTGGAATCATTGTCTCAGTTACAGTGTCCTAATCCTAGGCAAGTTTTACTACACAGAGGGGCTTGGGGAAAGTTTTGAGGAGGAGCCTATCCTTGCACAGGGAGGTGAGGCTTTAATCCTTCAGACTGGGTGTCTGAAACTATGAGGGTCTGTGACCAGCTTTATACCCTTCTGAGCCAGGTAGGGACAAAGAATTTAGCACGCCCCTGTCCTGATCCTTCATACTCTCTGTGAGGCCTCTGTTTGGGAGGCACGGGGAGGTTAAGGACATTAGACAGGGCAGAGAGAGAGAGAGAGAGAGAGAGAGAGAGAGAGAGAGAGAGAGAGAGAGCACGGGGGCTAAGGCATTTGCATTGCATGTGACTGACTCTGAATTGATCCCCAGCACCACACATACTTCTCTAAGCACTGCCAGGGCTAATTCTTAAGCACAGAGCCAGAGTAGCCCCCAATCATGGCATGCTGTGACCCAATCCACTCCCCCCCCCCCCCCCACACACACATTCACTCGCCAACTCCCGCAACCTGCCAGAACACTAGATAGAGTTGCCACTCCCAGTAGAAGTCTTATGTCAGTCTAGAAGGTTGGAGGTAGGTTATTGGGAGCCACAGGCAGCAACTAGGCAGGTGGCTAGAGGAGCAGTTCCTCTTAGAAGGAAGGCCATATCCCTGCAGTAATCAGTTGTCAAAGCTCAGTCAACAAACTTTCTAATCAACAGATTGTGAGAATCAGGAGAGAGTTTTGGGCATAGAGAGGTAGAGGGTTTTTATTTGATATCTTCTTAAATTTTATTTTGCTTTTAGGACCACACCCTAAAACCAAAATAAAATAGTGTTAAGGGATTCTTCTTGGCTCTGTGCTCAGGAATGACCCCTGGCGGTGATCAGTGGACAGTATCCAGTGATGGGAGTCAAACCAGGGTTGGCTGCATCCAGGGCAATTACCTTATCCTCTGTACTATCTCCCAAGCCCAGAAGAATTTAGGAGTATGTATGTTGAAGAGGGAGCATATTCCAGAGAGATTTAGGACTATATTATTGATGGGACTGAGTGATGTCGCAGGCTCATCCATTCAGTATTCACTGAGCCACCTAGCAGGTTACCAACAAGAGAAGGGACTACAAGGATGAGAGGAAACAGACAGGTCCTGCCTTTATCAGTTTTGTAACTCAAGTATGGAGGAGCAGTATTAATCTGATACTGTGTTACCTAAAGTGTGCTTTTGAATATAAGTAAGAGGACTTAGTATTCTCTCTAGATGCCTAAGGTCAAGCCAGGATGTGGCCTGCCCATGGACACTCAAGTTAGGAGGTGGAATGTAAAAATCTGTGGGTTTGATGATGGGGTTTGTGGGCAGCTCCACAACTCCCCCCTGACACCAGGGCTGAGTCCTTGACATGAGCAGACATTCCTAGATTTCTCTGTGTGGAAAGAGCTAGTAACAGCATCCAACAGTGCCAGTGTAATGACTCAGGCCTCCCTAGGACTGTGGGAGGGTGGGTGTGGGGATTATGATGAACCTGTTGGATAACTCATCATTGGTCCCATTCCCACAGGGCCAGTAGAAAACGCTCTGGAAGAAGTTTCCTGTGAGTATCTCTCCCACAGGTTCTGGACTCAACTGGGACTTGTGGCCACCTTGTACCCCATTTCAAAAGGAAGTTATCACAGTCAGATGGAAATAGGCCTTGATGTGCATAGGATTCTGCCAGACATCAGAATTTTGGCTTATCTCATCTTCCTGGGCCTGTCAATCTTTGGGGCAGAAGATGTCTCTGTCTTTGCTTGAAAACTGAGATCCTGGATACTAGTGGCTGGACCAGTGCACACAGTGGTGGCAGGGATAAGGTATGAACCCATATCTGTACCAGTTCCCCTAATGTCCTGCTACCTCAGAGATCATAAAACCAGGATATATTTTTCACCTGGCAAGCGTAGCATAGGCCATATCCCCCTCAGGGCAGTGGGAAAGGGAAATTTCTACAGTGTTGGCAGGGAAGCTGGAATGACTTTTGATTGGCCTAAGGAAGCCAGAAATTCTGTTTTGGTTTGTTGTTTTTGTTTTTGTTTTTTGCTTTTTGGGTCACACCCGGCAATGCACAGGAGTTACTCCTGGCTCTGTGCTCAGGAATTACCCCTGGCGGTGCTCAGGGTACCATATATGATGCTGGGAATTGAACCCGGGTTGGCCGCATGCAAGGCAAATGCCCCACCCGCTGTACTATTGGAAGCCAGAAATTCTGAAGGCAGAATCACAGCAGCATCACTGCTGTCTCACATCTTGGTCCGAGGCTTGGAGTCTTTGCCTCTGCTTCTGAGATTACCCAAGAAGAACTTCCTCTGAGAAAACTCTCCTGACCCAAGAATATTAGTGGGGTGTCCTCTGGGGGGATAATTTGTGGTTCAACTTTCTCCTCACTTTAGGAGGTTTCTAAACCCCAAACTGGCCAGAGGACCCAGGCTTGCTTGAATTTCCAGGTATAGTGGCCCCTGTCCAGCCCAGAGTGCTTCATTCTGAGTAGCTGCAGTGAAGGTGAGCCTCCACCCAGATTTGGGGCTTTTGTCGTCGGACATCACTCTTGGGAGACTCTGGTATAGAAAAAACACCACGAATGACTTATCTTTCTCTAAGACGGGGTCCTGGTTGGTTATTCTAGGCTACACCAGATAAAAGGCAAGAACCCTGACCTTTGTGCTTGTAGCTTCAGGGACCCTTCCACATCTCCAGAGGTCTGATTCAAAAAGACCCCCAAAGAACTCCAGTTCTAGTTCTGTTGATTGGTATCCCCCAAGACCATGGCTCTCATGTGTCCTGACCGGACTAGAAGGACCTGATGGGGGTTAACCTCCAAGTGTGGACTCTGTGTCCAGCCAGCCGTGCTTCCTGGAAGGTCTTCCATGACTGGTGACCTCACAGACCTCTTTGATTAGAGCTCATATCTAGTGGTTAGATAGGTTATATTCGGTGCAAGGAGGGACAATGGGGCCTACATTATCAGGTACAGAGCATCCCAAAAAAATGTATGCAGGGAATGAACAACCTGGAAAAGGGATTGTGAAATGAACGTAAAAGATTACATTTTAAAAATATAGGGGGCCATTGCATTCATCTGGGGAACATAAAGTAATAAAATAGGAGACTAACATCCAAGAATAGCCGAGATAAGTACCAGGAGGATTACTCCATGGCTTTGAGGTCAGCCACACACACTAGGGGAAAAGGCAGCTCAGATAGAGAAGGGAGCACCAAATAAAGGGTGTTGGGAGGATCCTCCCAGGATGGGAGATGCATGCTGAAAGTAGACTATAGACCGAACATGATTTCCACTCAATGCCTCTTTTGCAAACCACAGCACCCAAAAGGAGAAAGAGAACAAAAGGGAATGCCCTGTCACAGCGGCAGGGTGGGATGGTGGGATGGTGGGTGGGAGGAGTACTGGATCAGTGGTGGTGGAGAATGGGCACTGGTGGAGGGATGGGTATTCAATTATTGTATAACTGAAACACAAGCACAAAAATTTGTAAGTCTACAACTGTACCTCATGGTGTTTCACTAAATAAAAATTTAAGGAAAAAAATAAAAGACTATGACAAGTTTTAAAAAATAAAACACTTAAAGAAAGAAGTAAAATTATTTTCAATTTTATGCCTGATAAAAAATATATATAGGGGCCATGTGGTACGCTGGTCCTCACCAAGGCCACACCCAGCAGTGCTATGGGATGTTCTTGAGGAATCTTGGAAATGTGATTTTGGATTGGGACAAGAGGTGAATGAGGGGTCTCTGATTCTTGGGGTTCTTGCTTAGGAATTGAATGGACAGTAGGATCATTTGTTATGAAGAAGGATTCAAGGTAACAGAGAAATTTGGGTAGTTAATCCAGACTAGACTGCATGCAGTAAGTTTGAGAGGTCAGAGCCTCTCTGTTGTAGCTCAGAGCTTAACCAGAGATGGCTTGAAGCCATTGATGAGGAGAGAAAGTTCCCTGTATCAGAGATCAGCAAGGAGGAAGCCAGACCATGGGGACTGCCTAGAGATACCAAATTTTAAGGTTGGGTCAAAGATAATGATATCACCATCTTTGCTTTGTATCTCACTTCTTGAGGCTTCTTTCATGTTTCTCCAGGACTTGGCAAGTCTGCACTCAGACTAATGGTTCTTCTGCACACAAACACTCCCAGTATAAGAGAAGGAAGCCTGCCCTCCATACTGCCCCCTTCCTACCTATGTCTCTTATCAGTGCAGCCTACTTTCTCCAGGACAGAAAATGCACCCCAGAAGGGACCACCACCTTTATCTCAGATACAGAGCATCCAAAAAAATTGGTATATTGGGGACTGAATTAAACATGTTTTTTATTTGTTTGTTTTTTAAAGGAATGGGCTTGAGATAGTTCAGGGGTTAGCAATATCTACCTGCCTTTGATATGCAAAGACCCAAGTTTGACTCCTTGCACTTCATGGTCCCCAAAACATGTCTGGGTATAGCCTGGTGGACCCCTGCACTACCAGACCCAGCGTGGCTTGACTGGGCTAGTATCACTGAGAACAGACCCCAGGTTTCCTGAGCACCACTTGGGAGGTCTCCCTGCCAAAAAAAAAAAAAAAAATACAGAGAGAAGCAATCATCAGATCAGAAACCTTTATTTTTAATTTTTATTTTTTATTGAATACTGTGATATACAGTTACAAAGCTTTCATGATTGAATTTCAGTCATACAATGATCAAATACTCATCCCTCCACCAGTATACATTTTCCATCTCCAATGTTCCCAGTATCCCTCCAGCCACCCTCACCTGACCCCACCCCCTACCTCTGTGGCAGACAGTTTCCTTTTTACTCTCTCACTACTTTTGGACATTATGGTTTGCAATACAGATACTGAGAGGCCATTATGTTTTGTCTTTAGTCTACTTTCAGCATATATTTCCCATCCCAGGCGATCTCTCCAACCATCATTGACTTAGTGGTCTCTTCTCTATCCCAGCTGCCTTCTCCTCCAGCTCATAAGGCAGGCTTTCAACCATGGAGCAATCTTCCTGGCCCTTGTCTCTACAGTCTTGTTAGTCTCATATTATGTTATTTTACATTCCACAAATGAGTGCAGTCATAAACTTTCTACAGCCCTGAGGGTGCTTCAGCTTCCGCAGTCCTAGGGTGTCTGTCATAGCCCTCTGTATGAGGCTGAGTCCAGGCCAAGGTGCTGGGTGGGGCTCTGGCCCAGCTCCCACACTCCTACTGCTGGAGCTGGCAGGCCAGATCAGCACGTGGGCTTTCTGTGTGGAGACAGGACAGGTGGTTCTGGAATGAATTCCTTCAGGACTTTTCTGATATACCAGGGCTTCCTCAGACTTTCCCTGGGGCCGTATCTGGGCAGGTACATTTCTTGCTTCCTGGTTCATCAGGTCTGAGAAGGCTGGCCTCAAGCCTCCACCCTCTGCGTAGGAGGGCTCTAAGTGTGAGAGTAAGGGAATACCTCCAAGGGGTACAGGAGCTCCCTTTGTGTTGAAGACTTGTCTTCAAGCCCAGCCAGCCCCTTTTCTCTCTGACCTTGGGACACAACTTCCACCTCTCAGACCCTTCCACTGTACTCCTCATCCAGATGGGTTGATGCCCATCTGCCCTTAGAGAACCTGGCCATGTGGAGGGCTGCTTACTTTTTAGGATTGCTGGATGTCTCCTCTGCAAGCCTGTCTAAGTTATTTAAGAGAAAGTGATAGGGTGGGTGGGATCTTTTTTAAAGCCTTTACATGCCCTGGAGGTAGGAGTAAATTTAGACTTTGTTTATGTAGGTGGATTCCTTGTGCAGACCCATCCCAAAAGCCAAACATCTCCATCCACCCAGTCCCAAGAGGAGGGCCCCCGGGCAGCCTGAGTCTGAGGTCAGCTGAGTGGGAAATGACTCAGTAACAGGGTTTTCCTGAACAAAGCCAAGCCAGGACAGGGACTATCTTCCCAATTCCTACTCTGGGTTTCTACTGGGCGGAGACAATCTCAGCTTCCAGAGGCCCAAGATCCTGCATTGTAGAAATAAGCAGCCCTTGAGTTGGCCCTCAGACTGTGGAGAGAGGAACTGAGAAGATCATTGATGGAGTCCATGAACCACGGGGATTAGGGAGGGCTCACAAGGGGAAGTGAGCCTGGACTCGAGGAAGTAATTGAGTCTGAGGTCTCGAAGGAAAGACTTTGAGTGCCAATGTAGACAGAAGATGGCACGAGTCTCAAACTCCATGAACTCTGGGGCTGGGGAGACCTGGACGGAGCACTGAGAGCCAAGCTTCTATGCCCCATTGCGTCTGTGGAGAGAACTGAAGAGGAGAGACTGATGGGCACGTAGAGGGTTTTGGTGAACGTGGGGGTGTTTGTGAACAGACCCTGGAGCTGAGGCACAGAGACGATCCACTTCTCTCTGAGACTGAAACCAGCAAGTAACTATGGAAGCCAGAGTCAATCAAGAACTGATTGAAACACGGGCTGAAGGAGGCAGAGACACTGAGCCTCAGAGGTACAAGAGGAGGATCTCCAGAAGTAAAATAGGGGTAATTGTAGGGTTTGCTGAGCCACTGAGGGGATTCTCTGAGTCCCTCACTTCAGCAGTAATTTGCCTGATTTATTACTTGTCATTGCCTCTCCCCAACCCACAAAAGCCTGATGAGGTTTTTGGAGGAAAATCGAGTCCTCAAGCCACATTGCGAATACACGAGACTCCACTCTGGTCCCCACATCTTCTGCTTCCCTCCTCCCACCTTCGTTCCAGGGAACCCTCTCAGTTTCACTGGCCCTTCTTTCATCCAGCATCTCTTCTGCCCTGGCTCCTTCTTGTTAGGATTAAACACTATGGCCCCGACCTACCTGACTCTTCCTTGCATATACCCACCACTCCTCCAGTCAGCACAAGATTGCCTGGGCTGCCATAGAGTCAAAGATGGGGTGTTGGGGAAGGAGACCAAAGATATCTAGTTCCCAGGGTGACTGTGACCCAAGAACAAAGGCAATGACTGGGGGACCTGGTACCATGGACCACCTGCTGTCTACACTCTATAGTCAGAACATTCTGCAAACTGCTTAGACCTTCCTGTGTTCCTTGCTTATGTGAATTCTTAGCCCTCTGTGCCCATGCTCCCCAGTACCATCTACCTAACACCTCTTCCCCGCTCCCCATGATCTTCTTTTTCTTTCCCAGGCTCTCCCTCCACAACATGTGCTGTGGGAAGCACATCTGATGAGATCCCCCCTTTTCCATCCAGCAACACTCTCCAGAACAACACTTTATTACACTGCTGGACCAACTACATGACAAGGAGACCTCCCCATCCCAAAGCCAGACCCAGTGTTTTCCCAACTCCCTGGCCTACCCTGGATAGTACTCAAAGGGTTTGATGAATGGAGTTGAATGCGGATGGGAGACCTGGGTAGGAGGAGCAGAGTGGCTTTCACAGAACTATGGAATTTCCTCTTCTTAGGCTCATGCCTTTCCAGTGATTTTTTAAATTAATTTTTTATTAAGGTATCATAGTTTACAGTACTGTTAAAGTAGTTGTTTTACAACTGTGGAGATAATACACCAATCCCTCCACCTGTGTTTTATGGTCCCTCTACCATTACCCTTCCCCCTTTTCCTCCCTGCCTCAGCACCTTTTGCCTTTCTGGCAATTTCTCTTGGCACTGGTATATATACGTAAATATATATACACATATGTATATATTATATATAAAAATTTATATATAGTATAATATATTTTTATATATATATTGGCAGAGCCTGGCAAACTCTCCATGGAGTATTCAATATGCCAAAAAAAGTAACAAGTCAAATTGATGGAACAGGAGGACAGTGCTACATATATATATATGTTATATATATATATATATATATCCAAGATTTTATAGACCTGAATGACAAGTAAATAAGTAAATGTTAATCCTCATCACAGTGAGGGAGGAAAGAGTTTGAAAAAGGGAAACACCAGCACTGTGAAGATCTGGAGACCGAACTAGACTGAGAACATTTACAGAACACGAGAAAGCCCTGTGACCTGAGTGCATTCTGGTTAGAATTCCACTATTCCTTCAGTCCAAATGAGCGTATATATGCTCTTTTGTTGCCCTATCACTAAAAATCAATAAAATGAATAAAAATTTATTTTAATATTGTAAAAATTAAAATTCCTGATTAGGTCTTCTATTTACCTTGGATTTAGAACAGGGAGGGGGTGGGATTTAGAGTGGCGCATTGCTGCTCCCTGGTGGCAAGTGAGTTTGTGAACAGCATCAAAGCAGGGAAGAGAATAGCACCCCCAAGGGACCTCCCATTCATTGAATCAGGGAGTTATCCGCCTAGCCTAGTCCCTGCAGGAGACTTGATCATGAGATTAAAATGCCCCATCCTGTCTGGGAAGTGACCAGTCAGTTCTGGGCCTTTGGACCAGACTCATGGCCAGACTACCTGCCCACTCATGCCTGCCTCTGTTAGCCTTCTGACTGACTCAGGCTTCCCTGCCGAGGAGGGAAGGGAGTGAGACTAAGGAGAGTTGTAAGATCCAGATCAGAATTTGCTCCTATCACAATTCTTTGTGGTATTTTGTGAGTGTTCAATCGCCATTTCTTAGCCCTGCTGGAAATTCTCTGTCCTGAGCTCCTTTTTCCCTGTAAAGAAACAATGTGGATGTAAAGAAACAATGTTCTTTCTATAACTCAATGTTCTTTCTGTAACTCCTTTTGATGACATCACTATATTGCGCCCTTTAGAGGTACTATGATCTATATAAGGGAGATTTCAGGGCTCTGGGGGGGAGGGGGGGACACGTGCATCAGTATTCTATATGCCAAAGATAAGTGAGATCATCTCGTGTTTGTGTGTGTGTCTGGCTTGCTTCTCTCAATACGATATCTTCCAGTTCTGACAAGGTTGCAGCAAACGGTATGATTTCATGATTAATTCCATCATAGTATTCCGTCATGTGTATATACATGTTTTCATAGTCCATTCATCTGTTGTTGGAACACCTAGGTTGATTCCATGTCTTAGCTATTGTACTGAGTGCAGCAAGGAAAATGATATACACATGTTCTTTTGAGAGAGAGTTTTTATATTCTGGGGTAGATGCCCCAAAGTGGGATTGCAGGTCATACAACAGTTCAATTTTAAGTTTATTGTGAGCTCTCCATACTGTTTTCCACAGGGGTTGTACCAAACATTCCCACCAGCAGAGAATGAGAGTTCCTTTTTCACCACATCTCCTCCAACACAGATTAGAACTAACAAGTTTTAAAAAAGATTTAGCCGCTGTTTCTGTGAACCATTGTGAGCTGGTTCAAGCCACCACTGGCTCTGGTTCTCTAGAGACAAGGTGTGGGGGAAATGTGGCTAGACAGGCTCAGTGCCTTCTCTCCACCAGCCCGACTTCAAGGCTTGTCTATGTCCCAGCAAACCTCATTCCAGTCCCCAACTCTGTGACACACCTCTCCCTTGTGGCATCATAAGAAAGTACAGCTATTTCCTAACTCTTTCCAAGATCAGCCTGAGTTGTCACAGTGGGCCGGGTAGGAGATAGGGGGGGGCAAGTAAGAGAAAGCATTTTTTTAAAGAGCATTGAAAAAAATTTTTTTAATTTTTATTAGTGAAACACCATGAGGTACAGTTGTATACTTACAAATTTTTGTGCTTGGGTTTCAGTTATACAATGATCTACTACCCATCCCTCCACCAGTGCCCATTTTCCACCACCACCACGGATCCCAGTATCCCTCCCACCCCCCATCCCCCCACCCCACCCTGCCTCTGTGGCAGGGCATTCCCTTTTGTTCTCTCTCTCCTTTTGGGTGTTGTGGTTTGCAATAGAGGTATTGAGTGGCAATCATGTTCGGTCTATAGTCTACTTTCAGCATGCATCTCCCATCCTGGGCGGATCCTCCCAACACCCTTTATTTGGTGCTCCCTTCTCTATCCAAGCTGCCTTTTCCCCCAGCATGTGTGACTGGCCTCCAAGCCATGGAGCGAACCTCCTGGTACTTACCTCAGCTATTCTTGGATGTTAGTCTCCTATTCTGTTACTTTATATTCCACTGATTAATGCAATCTTTCTATGTCTGTCCCTCTCTTTCTGACTCATTTCACTTAGCATGATACTTTCCATGTAGAACCACTTGTATGTAAATTTTATGACGTCATTGAGAAAGCATATATTTTGTAGAAAAACAATGATTTGTTAAGAAGAAGGAAGTCTTCCTCCTGTTCTGTTTAAGCTACTGAAGTCTTCCCTATTCATATAACCTTAGCAGAGGAGTGGATCAAGATGGGAAACTGAAAAAGAGGGAGACAGGACCAGTACCTGTCAGCACAACAACCTTCATGAGATTTGTGAGGAATCAGGGTGACATTGATGCTTAGCATGGTGGCAAGAGAGGATATTTTCTTCCCCACATCCCCAGACTTCACTGTGTATCCAGCTATGGTGCAGGGTAGGTAGAGGGGGAGCACTCAGCCTCATGAGTTGGTGGATCGAAGCTTCTCAGTGATGATTGTGTTGTGTCAGGCCTCACTAACTATTCTCCTAGTGGGTCCCCACTAACTCTGCTATTTCAGAGAAGTGTTAATTCCTAACTTTAAGATAGGCAGTATTTGAGATGGCCTCTGAAGGAGGAATTTGCCATGCTGGATGAGTACAGGTGTGCAAGCCTGAGGAGACTGTGGGCCAAATTTGAGAGCTGTGAAGAGAAGTGTGTGGTTGGTCTTGGAAATCATGGTGCTCTTGTCTGTACCACAGAGGCTGGCAGCTAGATAAGTGAAGAAATAGAAATTGGTGGAAACAATTTTTGATGCTAACTTGAAGATGTGGGTAAGGCCTTCATTTTATGGAATTGGAAAATTCATGTCAGCGACCAACCTGATCAGATTTTCAACTCCTAAAACACAGTCTGGTTTCCCAGTAACACAAATTCACAAGTTGTGGGTCTAGGGGCCAGTCTTTTGGCAGGGAGACCTGAAGTGGGTTGGAGTAGAGGTGTACTGCTAAATCATCAGGCAGGAGAATGACCAAGATCTGAATCAAAATGAGAGACCAGCGACAAGGCACTTATTAATAGTGTGTGGTTTATTTTCACAGATATATAGAAAACATTTTAATGCCCAAGGTATGTTAGTGAGCATGCCCAGGAACCACATCCTGAGTCTTGTTCATAAGGTATAAGATATGATTCTCTGCTAAAATAAAAACATTTTGCATTTCATAAGGCAATAAATACATAACATACGTACATATATAGCCATAATAGGAGAAAAGAACATAATTGCAAAAGGCCAAATGGGAATCACACATTTCAGAAATTAGGTAATTAACAATTTATCTGATTCCATGGGAGAAAACAAAAATCCTAGCCACCCTGGATTGTGTTAGATGATGCCAGAAATTTCAGATAGCTGATTTTGATGTTCATAGATCCACTGGTGAGAAAACAGAGATGGAGCTGAATGTCAGACTGAGGAGTCTAGGTTATTTGTATCAGAAAATTTTGTTCGTATAAGAAAATTGCAAAAGCCTTGCAGATAGATCTCCAACTTCAGCCTAAAATCATCCCAGTCATCATGGACATAGATTGGTGGTTCCTGCAGAGAAACCAGGAAGTTGGCATTAGACTGGTTGTAAGAGGAATGATTAGGGGTGATGTCATAGCTGAGGGCACTGTGCAGGTGTGACTGGGGGCAGCTTACCGTGGAGGTGAGGTTGGGGAGGTGTTGCCACAATTCCTGTTGGAAGAGACCAGAGCCAACAGTCAGACTCCCCTGGGGAAGAAACCCACCAATCCTCCTTCCCAAAGGGCGAGGTCAGGACAGAAATACAAAATTTCTCAATGGTTTCACACACCTTAAGATTTTTTTCGATCTGTGATATTTTCCCGGGAAGTCTTGTGGTAATGTTCAGAAATGCGTCCATATTTTTCTTCCGAAGCGTGTCTTCCTTAAAGTGACAACAAATATGTTAGTCCCAAGGGGTTGGGAAAGCCCTTCCCACGGCCAGGTCAAAGTCATCACCACTGTTTTCCAAGCCTGGTTTAAGGGACTTCCTTCTTCTTGTCCTCTTCTTCTTCATAGTCCTCTTCTTTGCCCAGGTGGGTTCTTGGTTGGACCCCAGAGGTCACACTCAGAGGAGAATGAACACTCCGGGCCAGGCCTTTGTTTCCCAGCCCCTGATCATGTGTGTCTCATCAAGGGCTGGGTGAGTCTCTGTGCTCAGAGAAGAACTTGCCCCAAAGAAATTGCCCAAGGCAGAGGGCTGGCCAAGGGAAATATTTGCACTTAAGAGGCCACATAAAGAGTTAATGCCTTGACTGAACCAAGGACTTCTAGAAATCAGGAAGAAAATCAGAGAGATCACAGCATGGAAATGAATACAGCATTTGAATCATGAGTTCCAAAAGAGAGAAATAAAAATGGCCAATAAATTCTAGAGAGAATCAGTCTCTTATTCGACACAAGAACTGCTCTGCAGGCTAAGGTGTGCTGATCACTCCCTCCAGAACTGGAGAAATGTCTGGGGTCAGTCTGAATGCACATCATTCTTCTGTGGAAAAGGAAGCAGGCACATGGGGAGAGGGGCATTTTAGTCTCCCAACCTGGAGGCTACTCCATTGGAAATAAGTTAACAAGATTAGAGGTTTTGGTATTGTTTCTCTAGAGCTGCCTTTTTATTTTGTAATTTAAAAAAATATCAATTGGTTTTATATCCATGACTGGGGAAACGAACACCTGTGGCTTCCAGACACCAGTCTGGGAACTTTATATACAGGTGCCATTTAATTCTCCCAACAATCCCCGCAGAGACAGCTTCTAGGAAGTCTATTTCTCATAAAGAACTAGGGCCAGGCAAGGACAGTGACATGGCTGAGTCACCGAGGCAGGAGGGGCATTGGGTCCCAGGTGGGCCCCAGTTTGGGGCTGAGCTCTCACCGAAAGGGTCCATCTGTCCATGTTGTCCAACTTGTTCTGTGTGGCAGAGGGAGAGAGTCAGCATGAGTTCAGTTGCCTGAGGTTTACCCAAGCCCTCCCTGCTCCCAGCCAAGCTTATCTCAGATACTCACTGGTGAAGGTGAAGTTGAGTTCTTTAGGATGGTCCTAATTTCAGTAGTCCTCTGTAAGCAGGATCCTAAGCTAAAAGTCCCCTGAACCTGAGTCACATGAAGTCCAAGAACGAGCAAGAGAAGTCTGGGAAGGCAACTCATGTTTAGCCTGGTAGGACTATTCTCTTTTCTTCTTGGATCCTGTGTCATTCTGAGATGTCCAGGACAGCCTCCCATCTTTTATAAGCAGTGACATGCCCACACTAGGGGCAAAGAGGGTGGAATCAGAAGAATCCTTATCTGACATGGAACTTTCATTGCAAACCACAGGCTTATTCATCACTTTCTAGTACTTGAGATCAGTAAAACCTGGTAAAATATTACTCAGGACATATCTCTTCATCTTACTAAAGACTGTGAGATGGACTGACCCCTGGATAGAGGACCTAGGTAAGAAGACCCTCAAGTGAGAGGCAGCCTAGCTCTGAGCTCCTTCAAGCCTATATCAGCTAGGGCCTGGAATTCCTTTCCCTGAAGGCCCTTATCCTCTGGTGCCTACCTATCCCAGTCCTGCATGTGTGGGCTCATCCACTTAGAAACTTATCTCTTGAAGCCCCTTCACAGTCCTCAGGAGGTGATCTCTTGAGCTCCATCACCTGTCCTTGGTGGATGTCAGGCAGAAATTGCCCAGACAGCGGATCCCCATTTTGAATCAGTGTGATCACAACACAGACTGACCATGCTGGTCCTGTGGGGTCTTAGCCCTGGTGGAGCTTGACTGTACTCTCTGCTTGTGTAGAGATCCAGGGCAGGGCTCCTACCCTCAGGGAGGATTCCAGTAGGAATCTGTCACTGCAGGTGGGGAGCGGGCTGGATGGGGATTGGGCTGGGTGTGGAGAGGGTTGGGTGGGGGTGGAGTGGGTGGAGAGAGGGCTGGGTGGGGAGAAGGCTGGCCTGAGGCTCTGAACCTAAGGTTGGATTCTACCAGGAAGCTATCACTGCAGGTGGGGAGAAGGTTGGGTGGTGAGAGGACTAGTTGGGGAGAGGGCTGGCCTGGGGTTTTGGACCTCAGGGAGGATTCCACCAGGAAGCTATCACTGCATGGTGGGGAGAGGTGTGTGGGGGCATGTGCGTGTGGCCTAGACAGGTTGGTTTGGGGCAGGTGGCAGTGTCTGAAGGATCAAAGGAGGAGAAGGAGCCTCACTGGTTCAGGCTGGCACTTGCTCAATGGAGACTGGTCCAGGGAGAGTGTGTGTTTCATGTGTCTGAATCTTATCCATGCTAGAGCAGGGGTTCATTGTGTGCAAGCCCAGATGGAAGGGTTTGCAGAGCAGAAAAGAGAGAAGGGATGGACCAGACCAAGGGAGATTTCACAAAGAAGTGGAGAAGCAGCAGCCAGAAAGGAAGCAGGAAAACTGGACAGCAGCTGTCCCCCCCCCCCCCCCCCCCCCCCCCGCCCCGTGAATGTTAGATCCCCTGCCCCATGTGGTGAGTCAGGTCATCCAGTGACAAGAGTGCAGGGAGGGTCCTTTGAGACATGGAGTAGGAAAGGGGGTGCCAGAAGAGAGGCAGAATGGAGAAACCAGGAGTCTGGGTGTGGTATGGTATGATCAGCACACCAAGGGGATAAAGGAGAGGAGGTTATGCTGAGGCAGAGGAAACTGGGTGGTAGGTTTCCAAGCAGGAGCAAATCGACTGAAGAGACTGCTAGCTGAGGTGGTGCAGTGAGATCAGCCAGAGGGTACCCTGGATTTTAAGCCAGCAAATGGAATTATCTTAGGCACAGGGAAGTGGTCTCTACTTCTTGGGAGCCTCAGGACTGTTCACCCATAGGTACAGTTGATTCCACAGACCTGTATTAAGCACCTGCGGGTTTGGGCAGACGTGTTTCCTTCAGAGCAGTCTTTTGGGGAAAGACATCTGGAAGGCTTGTGTCCTTAGTGCTGACCTTCCACCTGGGGCTTCAGCATTGTTTGGAAGTGCATAGCAGTGCAGACTTTTATGCCTCACCCTAGGCCTTCTGAATCAAAATTTTAATTTTGATATGGTCCATAGGTGATTGACAAAACATCTATAGCACTTCACTGGGGTAGGAGTGGGGGTTCTGTACCCTGGCCCCAGTTACTTCACTCAGCCATGGTTGGGTATTACCTTCTATATAAAAGTTTTAGGAATTTGTCCACCAAATAGTGTTGTATTTTTATGGAATGAAAATAAATGTATATTTTAAATGTCAATATCATTTTAAAGCTATAAGACTGAACATTCTCACAACTGTTTTCTTAAAAGCCCTGACCCAAAAAAGAAAAAAAATTTGAGTAGCCTCATTGCTAATCTTGGCATTTGTATTTGTCTCTTGTTTAAAATATAATTCTAATTACTAAAAGAGAGGAAGCTTAGCCCTCATGCTAGGAACATTAGTGGTGCTTTGGGAGCTGGGAGGGATGTGATCTCTAGAAGGCTTGGGCCCCTGGAAGCCCAGTCTAGCTCCTGGAAGGAGATGATGGGGAAGAATCAGAACAGCAGAGTGTCCGCAAAGGAGGGGAGTTTTCTGGGCTCCAGATTGATAGAGTGAATGAGACTGACTCTGGGGACTGAGAGAAAGGAATGGAGACAGAGACCATCGGGCAGTAACTCCCACTGAGCAGCATTTACTCTTCCTGGCCCCATGTTTTGTTTTGTTTTGTTTTTTCCTAAAGTGGGGAATTATGTAAAACTTGTTCTACCACCGAGCTATATCCTGACCTCCTGGCATTATCTGTTCATGGATTAATTCATTTACTCCACACCGTGAACCTATGAGAGAGGTATTACCCCCATTTAACATATGACAAAGTAGAGGCTCAGAGGCTGTTCATGCAGCTAGGACTGGACCAAATGATCGCAGGTCTCTGACCCAGATGCTGAGCACCCCACTGTGACAGTACTGGAAAATGATAGATTAGGGGGTGATACAACTGATGGGAGGGAGACAGTAGGGTGGAAAGAAGATGTGAAGACTGGGACCAACATGACAGGCATGGAGCCTTTGGGTATGCAATTTTATGTATGTGATGTGGGCAACAGCTGGCGCTGATGGACTGAGGCAAGTAAGGAAACTAGATAGAAGAGTCTGAAGTTTCATTCTAAGGGGGGGAAAAGAGAAATTGATAATTTGGGGAATACAAATTTTCCAGACAGGGAAGTCTGAGTATTCCTTCCAGTAGATGGATCATGCGTCCAAGGCAGAGTCCTAGAGTGGACCCCCAACATGAGGTATCATGTGCCTGCTGAACAGAGAGGTAAGATAAGTCACCTGAATGTGCCCAATCCTTCCTGCCAGGTGGGGGAAGAGGCTTGGAGCCTTATGTCACTGGCTGTGCTCACTGTGAAGGAAAAGGCAAGTGAGCCTCTGGGGTTTGGGGAGGTGCAGAGAGAGGCATGAAGAGTGGCTTGGCTGGGGTGTCTTGAGCTGACTACCTGGGGAAAACCATGAGCAGCTCTGAGTCTAGTTCTCTGATGAGAAGTGTGGGAGAATCTGTGGCCTCCTGGACCAGAGGATAGAATCTAAGATCCTTGAACACGGTGTGTGACCAGGGAGGAGGCAAATAGGACAAGGAGGGTAGAAGCAATGCTGGGGACAGAAGCCTTCAGGAAAGGCCCTGGGAGTACAATCCCAGACAGAGTCACAGTCCACAAAGCAAGTGTGATTTGGGGTTAGTGAAGAGCACACCACCATCACAATTGCACCCTCTCAGGGGAAACAGGTGGAACTAGTTGGCATGGGTTTAGATGAAAACGTTTGCCTGAATATTGATACTGTACTCTTAAACTTTCCTGATACTTCTTTGTGCAATGGGTCATGAGTTTTCAATCAACTTTTGCACTCTGAAAACTTTTTCAGGTGTAGCTATTGAATCATAGATTTGTCATTCCATGGAAGGTGTACTGTATTCCGTGAAGAAGTGGATTCATAATATTCACATCCTCAAATGATCACCTTTCATTTCTTGCCAGATTTCTGTGTTTAACCTGTATCACAGGGTCATGAGTCCATTGTAACAGATAGAAATTACACTTGAGGCATAGAAATCTCCCTTTTGTGGGACTGGAGCTATAGTACAGTGGGGGGTGCGGAGGGTTGAGGGAAAGCATTTGCCTTGCATGCAACTGGCCCTGATTTGATCCAGGGCCAGAATATATAGCCCGGCAAGCTACCGAGAGTATCTCGCCCGCATGGCAAAACCTAGCAAGCGACCTGTGATGTATTTGATATGCCAAACACAGTAACAACAAATCTCATAACGGAGACATTGCTGGGCCTGCTCAAGCAAATCAATGAACAATGGGAGGACAGTGCTACAGTGCTAAGATTGGTTGCTTTCTACTTTCAAGCCCATCAAAGGTGGTGCATTACTCTTAAATATGAGTGGTGTGAGGTATGAGATATCCAAGGATAGGTTTACCTGTGGGTGAGGCTTGGCCCGAGTGTATGGAGAGCAGCTCTGAGCATGGTGGCGGTTGAGATCTGGAGGTTTTCGGCTGCCGAGGCTGGCCCCTTGGGGTGGGGAGGGACCTCACCTGTCCCCCTCCGGAGTACCTTAAACAAAATCGCCTGACCCAGGGTCCAGCAGTATAGCTATAGTGTGTCGTTTTATGCTCTCTTCCAAGAGAGAAGGACAATGAATCTCTGGATTGTGGCGTTTGATGAGATTATCTGGCACCAACCAGAGGTGGCTTGTGGGTGTAACCTCGTTTTACCTTTTAATGCCTGTAGAATCAGTAATTATACCCTGCTACTGGTTATTAATTCTTATTTTATTGGAGTTTTGAGCACTGTTTTACTGTATTTAGAACACCAACTTTAAGTTTCATTGATCAATTTTGAACCATATGCTCATTTTTAATTTCATTACTTTATACTATTTTTTAAAATATTTTATTTGGTTTAATTTTGAATTTTTAATCAAATTTTTATTTGTTTGTGTTGGAGCCACCACTGGCAGTGCTCAGAGTTAACTCCTCGCTCTGTGCTCAGGAATCATTCCTGAAGGTACTCAGGACATGTCAAAGGTCAAACCAGGTTTGGTTGTGTACAAGGCAAGTGTTTTAACCCCTGTACTATCTCTTCAGCTCCAGTCAGTTTGTTTGGAATTTCTTTTAGATTGACAGAGCATGGTTTATAATAGTATTAATATTTATGCTTTAGACATATAGTGTTACTGCAGCACAACTATCACCAAAGTGCCAGTCTCGCTTTATCATTGTCCCAAGATCCTTTTTCATCTGCCTTTTCCCTCCCCAACCCACTACTTCACAACCTCCCCACTTCATGAAATCAGTTTTGTTGATGGTCCAAGACCTTGTTTTTGTTGGCCGTTATCTATTCTTTTGCTTTGTTTCTTTATATCCCTCATATGAGTGAGATCATCCAGTATGTGTCTTACCCTTACGACTTACTTGCCTTTTTTTTTCTTTTTGGGTCACACTGGTGACGCACAGGGGTTACTCTTGGCTCTACACTCAGGAATTACTCCTGGTAGTACTCAGGGGACCATGTGGGATACTGGAAATTGAACCTGGGTTGGCCACGTGTAAGGAAAACACCCTACCCACTGTGCTATCGCTCCAGCACCTGACTTACTTGACTTAAATGACATCCTCAAATTCTGTATGTGTTGTAAAAATGCAAGATTTTATCTTTTCTTCTAGCTCATTAGTATTACACTGTGTGTATATACATATATGTATTTATGCATATACATATGTATGTGAATCACTTAATCACTTAATCACTTAATCCCCGTTATTCATCGATTTATTCGAGCGGGTGCCAGTAACATCTCCATTCATCCCGGTTGCGTGCTAGCGTAGCCCAATGGTATCTGTTCGTTTTAGGAACATGTAGAGCCTCAAACCGATCATTTAGGGTCTTGACGAAGAAGTCTGACCATCTTATAGGTGGGCGTCCACGTGATCTTTTGATGTCTCGTGGAATCCAATCAGTAATGGCTCTAGTCCAGCGGTTGTCTGTAAACCTCATTACATGTCCAGCCCATCTGATTTTTGATGTCTTGGCAAATGAGACAGCGTCTCTGATTCTTGAGCGTTGACGAAGATCAGAACTCCGGATTCTATCTCTCATTTGAGTGAATCGTGATATTCCAAGCATAGTTCTTTCGATTCCTCTTTGAGAGACCCGAATAGTGTTCTCATCCTGTTTTCGTAGGGTCCAGGTCTCTGAGGCATATGTTAATGCAGGAAGAATAGTGGAATCAAAGAGATGTGCTCGTAGTTGGAGGTTCTTTGTCCTTTTAGTTATTTCTTCAATGCTCTTGAAGGCATTCCAAGCCGCTCTCTTCCTCCTGCGTAACTCAGGTGCCAGGTCATTCATCATGTTGATTTCTCGACCTAAGTATATATAACTGTTGCATTCGGAGATGGTGGTTCCGTTGAGAGCGAATGGAGCGTCAGGAACAAGGCTGTTTCTCATAAACATTGTCTTCGTAAGATTCAGCTGTAGTCCGACCTTTCCACACTCACGGTCAAAGTCCGCAAGCATTTGTGCCGCTTGGCTGATGTTTGGTGTTATTAGAACGATGTCATCAGCAAAGCGGAGGTGGTGTAGTTGCCGACCATCTATCTTCACTCCCATGTTTTCCCATTCTAGTCGTCGCATGATGTTCTCGAGGGTGGCACTGAAGAGTTTTGGTGAAATGGTATCACCCTGCCGAACCCCTCTCTTGATATGGATGATTACTTCTTTGTAGAATGGTGAGATCTTGGTAGTGAATCCGCAATAGAGCTCACGAAGGATCCTGATGTGTTGAGTTTGTACGCCCTGATTGGCTAGGGCTTCCATGACCGCTTCCGTCTCAACAGAATCAAAGGCCTTCTTTAAATCAATGAACGTTAGACAGAGCGGCATCTTGAACTCCCGAGATACCTCAATGAGCTTGGTTATCGTGTGGATATGGTCGATGGTACTGAATCCTTTTCGGAATCCAGCTTGTTCACATGGTTGTCCTTCATCTAGTGTTCTGCTAATCCTATTCAGGATGACTCGAGTGAATAGTTTGTAGATGACAGACAATAGGCAGATTGGGCGATAGTTGCCAATGTCGTGGATGTCTCCTTTCTTGTATAGTAGTACAGTCTTGCTGGTTTTCCATTGGGATGGAACCTTGCATTCAGACAGGTAGCGTGTGAAGAGTCGAGCTAATGTACTGATGAGTACTGATGGTAAGTTCTTCAGGTGTTCAGGTCTGATCTTGTCTGGGCCAGGTGCTTTTTGTTTCTTTACCGACGAGATGGCATGTTGGATTTCGGAAGGGAGAACATTGGGAACGACATATCCATCATGTGGTATGTGGTATGTGGGCAAGTGGATGTGGCTATTAAAGAGATCTGAGTAGAAGTCATGAATAATCTTCTCCATTGCCCTTCTGGAAGATGTGATAGATCCATCATGATGTCGGAGGGCAGTCATCTTGGTTTTGTAGTTGGTGAAGGACAGGCGGGCATTACGAATGTTTTTCCCAGCTTCTGCTGCATCTACCAGTACTGCTGCTCTCCTGTTTTTGAGGTCATCCTTGATGGCTTTTCTGCACTGTTTTGCCAGTTCGGACGTTTGCTTGTGGTTGCCTGAGGCACGTGCCACGCCACGTTGGCGAATAAGTTCAAGAGTGTTCGAAGAAAGACGGTTTTTTGTGGTTATCTCTCTCTTGGCATTCCTTGCACAATCATGGAGGTGCTGAATCATTCGATCGTATTCCTCATCAATGTTGTCAGTGACGGCATCTTCCCATGTTGCTGCAACAGAGCCAAAGAGTTCCCAGTTGGTGGTTGTTCTGGGAGTCTTCTTCTTAAACCTTGCATTCTTTTCTCCTCGTTCTGTGAGGTAGAATTTTGCACGAAGAAGACGGTGGTCTGATCCCGTTTGGAATTTTGGGACAACAGCAACATCGGTTAGGCAAAACCGCCGATTGAATATGATGTGGTCTATTTCATTGTGGAACCGTCCATCGGGAGACTCCCATGTCCAACGTTTAGATTCAGCCTTTTGGAATTGTGAGTTACCATGGAAGGTTTTGGTTGACATGATGAACTCAGACAGTCTGTCACCTTGTTCGTTCCATTCCAGGCCATGGGTTCCAATGTGGAGTTCATCGACTGATCTTCTTGGTCCTATCTTGGCATTAAAATCACCGACAATGATCTTGTAGAAGGTGTGATCTTCTTTATAGAATTTCTCCAGCTCCATGTAGAATTTCTCAGTTTCTTTTTCACCATAACTGGATGTTGGTGCGTAGACAACAAAGATAGAAACTGCCGGTAGTGAGCCACATTTATTCAAGTGTAATCGTCCGATTCGGGTTGTTAGGCATTCAAATGAATCAATGCTTGTGACTAAGTTTGTGTTGACAAGGATACCGACACCACCGACGCCTCTTTTATCACATGTTCCAAGGAACAGTTCTTCTCCAGTGTCGAAAACAGCATGATGGGATTGATGTCTTCTCGTTTCGGTCAGACCAATGATGTCGTACTTGATCTTTCGTGCTTGTACCATAAGGTCTTCAATGGATGCAGCAGATGCCAGCGTACGAGCATTAAAAGTACAGACAATCATTTTTGTTTTTCTGCGTTTTGGCAGCCCATGTCTGCCTTGGTGTTTTATCAGCTTCTCCTTCCATATCCTTCTCGACTCTGCATAATCAGGGTTAGGGAAATGAGATCCATTTATTACTGGATTTGGCATATCAATTTGGTCTATTTGGCATAGATCACGGATAGCTTGTCAGGCTCTGCCGTGTGGGTTGGATATTTAAGGATATTTAAGGTATCCTGAAAATTATTAATATATGTGATTATTATGTGTGTATATATGAATACATATATATATTTATGCATATACATATGTATGTGTATACATATATGTGTGTATATATGCAATATATGTGTGTATATGTATATGTGTGTATATATATCACAATTTCTTTATCTGTCATTTGGCACTTTGTTTCCAGACCTTTGTTATTATAGTTTTTGGTTTTGTTTTGAGGTGTTAACATATGGCAGTGGGGGTGGGAAAAAACAGGTCTTCTTCATGCAAGGCAAGTGCTATACCACTGAGCCACATCCCCAACTCTGGTTATTTTAAATAACACTGCAATAACTACAAGTATGCATATATTTTTTTCAAAATGGAGTTTTTGTGTTCTTGGGGTAGATACCAAGAAGTGGAATGACTAGGTCATATGGCAGTTCTATTTTTAACTTTTTTAGAAGTTGTCATGCATTTTTTCCGTAGAGAGGCTGAACCAGATGATTATCCCAACAATGAATGGGGTTTTCTTTTCACTTGCCATCGTTGGCTGTTCTGTCATTTTTTATGTAAGCCATTCTCAAATGGTGTGAGGTAGTCATTTTGTCATTTTGATTTGCATTCTCTGATTACCAGTGATGGTGAACATATTCTCATATGGCCATTGATGTTCTGTATATATTTTAAGAAATGTCTGTTCAGCTCTTCTTTCAAATTTGTATGGTGTTTTAATTTTTGTTGTTGTTAAGTTTTGTCATTGCTTTATATATCTTGGATATTAACTCTTTGTCAGATGTATGGTATGCAAACAGTTATTCCTATTCAATATGGTAATTTTATTTTAGCAATAATTTCTTTTGCAGTACGAAGAATTTTTTCATTATTTTTTTTTTAATTTTAGACACTGTGGTTTACAAAACCGTTCAGATGAATAGAGACACATCTCCCCACTGTCACTGACCCAATTCTTGGCACACAGGATCCATGAGGTTGAAAGATGAGCTGTTTTCTGCCAATAAATTATAGTATTGTTGGAACTTTGGAATATCCTGTGGATGCATGTGGTCCTGAGGGGAGTTTTTACCTTTTTATTATACCATTTGTTTCTGTTATTGTTTTCTTTGTCAAATCATTGAAGACACCTGCTAAGTCACATTATGGAGAGAGCTGCCTATGTTTTTCTCAACCCATTTTTATGGATTCAGGTATCATATCAAGGTTTTCAATCTATCAAAATATATTTTGGTGGGTGTGGAGACAGGAGCTATACTGGCTGTGTGCTCAGGAGTAAGCCCTAGCGGTGCTCCAGAGACCATATGTGGTGCCAGGGAGTTGGACCAGGGATGCATCTGCTGCAACTGCATACCAGACAAGTGCCTCACCTCTTGTACTATTTCTCTTGCCCCTTGTATAAAATTTTATATATGATATGAGATATCTGTCAAAGTTTTTGATATAGGCACTTCTTACTTTCTACTGCTCTTTAGTTTTTACATGTATATAAGTCACACACACACACACACACACACATATGGTTTAGGGAACTATATGTTGTGCCAAGGATTGAATCGAGGTCAGCCATATGCA
Source organism: Sorex fumeus (assembly GCF_029834395.1). Classification (NCBI taxonomy): domain Eukaryota; kingdom Metazoa; phylum Chordata; class Mammalia; order Eulipotyphla; family Soricidae; genus Sorex; species Sorex fumeus. Next base: position 31,872,002 of record NW_026606108.1, on the reverse strand, counting down.
AGGCAAGTACCTTGCCTGTTGTACTATCATTATGGCCATCCTTACTAATATATGTATTTGAGCTTTAAACTAAAAACAGTCACGGTCACAGTCACAGTCCTCCCATTTTTCATCGATTTGCTCGAGCGGGCCCAGTAATGTCTCCATTGTGAGACTTCTTGTTACTGTTTTTGGCATATTGACTATGTCATGGGTAGCTTGCCAGGTTTTGCCATGTGGGCGAGATACTCTCGGTAGCTTGTCAGGCTCTCCAAGAGGGGTGGAGGAATCGAACCCGGCTCAGCCAGGCCGGCTGCGCACAAGGCAAATGCCCTACCCCTGTGCTATCGCTTCAACCCAAACTAAAAACAATAATTTTTTTCCTAAAGAAGACCAGAACCAGAGAGATTGTGTATAGGTTAAGGTACTCATCTTGCATCTTAGCCCACCATCCCACAAACCCTGGCTCAAATCCCCAGCATTGAACATGGTACCCCAAGAAGTGATCCCTGAGCACAGAGTCTGGATAAACACTGAGCAAAGCCTGGTGTGGTCCCCCAAATAAACATTTTTAAAAGTTAAAAGACCAAAAACTAAAAGTTTGGGGATTGTCAAATCTCTAATAACTACTCGATTCAGTCATAATAGCATGAAAGCAGCAGTAGGAAATACATAAAAGAATGAAAACAATTATTTTCCAATACAACTTCATGTGTAAAATTCAACTTTGTACTAGATTTGGCTTGGAGTTGAATGTTGCCAACATTGACTGTAAACTTTGTTCTATGCACTGCTTTAACAATATTCTACAACATTTAACCTTTACCTATTTAATCTTGTATTTTATTTTATAATTTTGATGACATTTAATTTAACCCTCTACACTCAAATACTTGCTTTAACAAGTATTGTTAAATACTTGTTTTAACATGTAATCAATATAAGCATTACTTTTTTATTTTTTTTAAATTTATTTATTTATTTTTTTATTGAAACAGTGTGAGAACAGTCACAAAGCCTTTCAGTTCAAGTCTCAGTTGGTCATACAATAATCAAGCACCCGTTCCTTCACCAGTGCACATTTTCCACCACCAAGAACCCCAGTATACCCCCCCACCACCCACCCCCGGCATGTGTGGCAGATTTCCACTTTACTCTCTCTCTCTCTCTACATTGATCACATTCAATATTACGACAGAAGACCCAACATTGTTATTTGGAATTTTCCCCAACATTCAGACTTGCCACAAACACATCATTAGAAAATTTGTTTTCTGTTGCTGATTATGAAGAGCATATGATGTCGTGTGGCCACAATAGTGGCCATACGAATTTGGATTTCTGGTATTTTAGTAATAAACCTAGAGGGATTACTGCCAGAAGCCCCTGGGATCTGAGATTGGTATGTGTGCCTCTGAGATCATGGTCGGTCAGAAGCCGGAGGAGGCATTTGAGGATGGCAACCCGGAGTATTGTCATGGCGGGGAGCAGGGCCAAATCCACCCCCATTCCATAAAGCTCCATGTGCCTCCTCAATGCAGTCTCATACCTGGCTGTTCATTAGGCTCTAAAAGATGCAGGCCAACATGTCGCCGCCACAAAAGGGGACAGGCTGAGGGACTGACACCCTTCCCCTCCCAGGGCGGCATAACACCATAGTTAAATACACAGTCCAGATGTATTTCGGTTGGGTACTATCTTTTGCACAGATTTTCCCACCACCACACAAGCCTGATTTTCTGGGACAAATGCTAGATCATTTTCCTTCCATTGATAGCTTTGCATATCAGGAACGCGGCTGCGTGGTTCAGAAAAAAGTCCTGGTACCATACCAGAGCCATGCTTGTAGAAGCTCATGGTCACCGGGATTCCATCTAGAGAAGGCGGGGAGACAGCACCTACCCCATCTGGGACCTCCCAGTGATACTGGCTCTGGATAGGGCCCGGAAAATTCCCCAGGAGCTGTGGGGCCCTCCAGCCAGTTTTTTTCTTTGCTGCTGTGTGTCAGCATTACTTTTTTAAATGTAGGAGTATTGCTATTTATTCAGCCACTGATTAAGCTGACTAAAGTGGACATGAATTCCACATTACTTTTTTTAAAAATTTTTAAAATTTATTTCCATAAAGTTGTTTACAATAATTATTTACATTAAACATTTCAACACCTATCATGTAAACCTTCCCACCAACATTATTTCAAATTTTCCCACCACCACCCAAGTCTACCTCATATGTAGATGCTAAATAATTTATTTCGTATTGCTTGTTATGAATAGTATGAGATGTCACATGGTTGCGAAAGTGGGCCCACGCTCTGGGAATTCTAAATTTTTAAAAAAATATTTGGGATCTAGAGGCATCTCTGCAGCGTGCTGCTCTCTTCTGAGGTTCATTTGTGAGTCTCTGAATAATGGCCATTAGTGCACTTAAGTGGCCTGATGTTTATCTCTTTCAAGATTTATTTATGAGTCTCTGAAGCCAGGCTGATAAATGAGCTTGTACAGTTGAGCCGGAGGTAGTTTATGGGTGTGTCTCCACATGCCTAACTTTTGGCCATTTAATTTCTCGGGAAACTTGGTCCCAAGTTGTTGAGGTCCAGTCAGAGGCACAGCAGCAATTTTGGGGGATCAGGAAGCCTGGAGGCACCATCAGACTGCTGATGCACTCGCGCCACAGCTACAGGTTGACCTGCTGGGCAGCACTGTACCCCCTAATATAGCACTGCACTGTAGCACTGTTGTCCCCTTGTTCATCGATTTGCTTGAGCGGGTGCCAGTAACATCTCCGTTGTAAGACTTGTTGTAACTGATTTTGGCATATTGAATATGCCATGGGGATCTTGCCAGGCTCTGCTGTGTGGGTGGGATACTCTCAGTAGCTTGCCGGGCTCTCCAAGAGGGGCAGAAGAATCGAACCTGGGTTGGCTGCGTGCAAGACAAACACCCTACCTGCTGTGCTATTGCTCCAGCCCAACCCCTAATATAAGCATTATTAATAGCATTTTATATTCTTTTCCCGCTTACTCCGCACCAGGCTGTGGGGCAGGTGAGAGCCCTCCCTGCCCCAAAGGACCCAGCCCCAGCAGCCGACCTCCACTACCCAACCACCGCCATGTTCCAGGCCGCTTTCCGGATGCTCATGCTGAGCCTCACACATGAATGAAGTCCCCTGGAACCCAGATAATATAGAACTTTGTGACCTTTATTCTGGACTCAATGGGACTCCAGAACAGAGATCCTCTGCCTGCTTCCCCCAGTGTCTGGTGACTCAGGGATTACACCCATAAGCCACACCCTGCCAATACCAGATAATCTCCTTATCGGCCACACTCCAGAACTCAGGATGCTCTTCCCAAACGAGAGTATAAAAGGAGGCTCCCAGAACAATGCCACCAGACTCCATGCCAGGCTGTGGGTTAGGTGAGAGCCCTCCCCATCCCAACGGACCCAGCCCTGGAAGCCGACCTCCACTACACAACCATCGCCATGCTCCAGGCCTCTTTCTCGACCGCGTGGCCATGAAGACACATTATAAGACACTTCCTACCCATTTTCCACAATTACTGCACCATATCTGATGGGGTTCTGCTAAAAATCTCAGGGCTGGGAGGAATAGAGATGTTACTGGCACCTGCTCGAGTAATTCGATGATCAATGGGATAACAATGATAGTGATTTTTTCCCATTTTTTGCGTTGCCTACATTTTTATAGTCCAATCATCTTAGGAACTGTCCTATTTCCAGTTCTCAGTGTGTGCCTGTGGACTGGCTTTGGCTCCACTTTTCCCAGGGATCTTCACTCTCTACTTGGATTTCCCTACCCTAGACTCTCTTCCACCAATCCAGAAAACCTTTCTTGAGTTGAGAAAGTTGCCTGGCTTTAAATTATCTTGCATTCACTTCCGGTGTTCTGAATTTCATAAGAGTTTAGACTTAAAACTCAAAAGCCTTTTAAAGTTTCCGAGGTAATTTCTCTCATTGGAAGTTGCTCCCTCAGATATCAAGCCAGCAGTTACTAACCATGCCACCTGGGTTATGGAGCTTCCACCTTGGGAAAAGTTGGGATCGGGAGAGTGCCTAGGTCTGTGTCTTTGAAACAAAGACCACTTTTACAGGATAGTCGCTGAGACAGTGAATGTGGCTTCTGAGTCAGATGGAAGCAGGAAACTGTGGCCAAGGCCCCAATGACAGCATTTGCTCACCTAAAAGGAGAAAGAAAGTGCAGGCTGTGAAATTTGTGTAGCAGCCCCTCCCCATCCTAGGCATGGGGGGCCTTAGTCCACAGAGTCACAAGTCTCACCAGTGCCTGTGGTGATAGCTTTGTCCACTTCCTCCCAGATGTTATCACCCACATTCAGAAGTACTGTGGCCAAAATGTTTACTGGGCACTGGGAACTTTGATCTCAGAAGATGTAAATGATCAAAGGCATCGGGATTACTTTTGACCTCCTAACATCATACCTCAGGTCTACTATGAGTTGGGGTTTCCTGTGATTTTACCCATAGAGGTTTCTTAGCTAACTTTTTCCATACAATATTTGGGAACTGATGTGTACCACCATCAAGATTTTTCGATCTCTGAAGGCATAATGGATTCTCCCCCTACACCCTCTTATCCACCTCCACACCCCTACTTTGCACAGAGGGGGTGTGGAGAACCCTAATAGAGAACTTTGGGCTTCCATTGTGCTGCAGCAGTGTCTCATGTTAGCATGGCCTCAATCATCTTCTACAATGGCTGAAAATGTTACTAGAACTCACACTGTCCAAATATAATGTTAGGTCATAAGACAGAGTTGTGAACAAGACTGAACCTGTCATCAAGAAACCCTCAGAAGAAGGGGAGACAAACAAAAGCAAGAGACAGTGATAGAATTTGGGTGGGCACTATGAGATTTAGTTCTTGTGCAAAGAAGAGGGTACAGCTTCCTGAGGAGGGTACAGCTGAATTCAGACCTGGATGACAAGAGGAAGTCATAAGAGGAGTGGGGTACATTAGAGTAGTGCCCAGGCCTTCGATGTTTGTGTGGGAGTCCTTGAGAATAAGGAGGCCAGTATAGTTGGGGAAGAGGCTATGGACAATGAGAAAGATATGCAGGTCTAGATCACACATATTCTGTTGTCCTAATCAAAACTGTATGTTCTGTCCCAAGTTAAAAGATTTTTAATAAAAGTATTGACATGAACTAATTTAGTTTTCTTTTCAAATATTAAAAAATATTTGACTGCAGTGACAGTGAGCAGCAGCGGGACAAGAGTAGACTTGATGGACTCTTCATGTATTTTGATGGTAGATCTAAAAGTTGCTGACAGAATATGGAATATAAGAGTAACAGTGAATCCAAGGATGAGTTGAAGGATTTTGCTGAGCCACTAAAAGGATTAGAAAATGGAATGGGAAGATCACAAAAACTCATTGATGGGATTGTAGGACTATGAGAGTTCTGTTTTGCTCTTATGTGGCACATGATGGTCTAATTGATAAGTAACAGAAAGTACAAGTAAAACTGATTTAAACAGCAGGGGAATGTATTGACTCTGATAGCTTCCAAGTCCAGAATTTGGCCACGGTTTAATGCTTCAAAAGATGAGCAAGATGGATGCTACAGCTCCAGGCCTCTTTGATAATAAAACACTTGATTTATATTTGGGTGGATTGATTGTTGTAAGGGTAGCAAATATAGAAGTTCTATAACAGCTCTGGTTGTGGAAAAGAATCTTTACTACCCATAACCTAGACACTAGAAGGAACCTGAAGTGACAATATTTGATGAAAGAGAATAAATGATCAAGTAATAGCTGATTTAAACAATTCTAAAGGGGGAGTCAGAGAGATAGCACAGAGTATCCCTAGCACCACATACAGTTCTCCAAGCACTGTCAGAGGTTATTCCTGAGCAGAGTCAGGAATATTCTCTGAGCATCACTGGGTGTGGCAAGAAAGGAAAAGAAAAAAGGAAAAGAAAGAGAGAGGTAAAGAAGGAAGAAAGAGAGATTAGGAAGGATTGAATTGAATTAAGGCAAGTGAACCTTTCTGTCTGTGCTGTCTTAGGGGAAGCCTGGCCTTCAACTCTGCCTGGGGAGAGAGGACACTGACTCATGGAAAAGATTAATAAGGATCTATACAATGTTGTGGGGGAAGATATTAGTGGAGAACCTATAAAATGTTCCTTTGCCTGCACTTCTTCTACCTCCCACCGCTCAGCCTGGTTATCTCAATCCCACATCCCGCTCCTCTGATAGGGCATTCCCCAGTGCCCACTTACCTTCATTCCAGTTTAACAAGCCCCAACCAATCTGTATTCTCTACAGCAATGAACATTGCATTTACAGAAAAATTCAGTGATAAAAAAAATCCAGCTATTCTTATGTCTCCATTTGCGTTCTTTCAAAAAAGTAACTTTTTTCTTTCTGGGTACAAATATTATGTACGTTCACTATAAAAAGTTTTAAAAAGCCACCCTCCAATCCCAAACTAAGGCTATGACTTATTTTTTTACTTGCCAGTTTGTGTTTTTCTTTCTCCCCTCTCATAGTAGTTTTATAGATGCTTTATTTTCCAGTTTTATAATTTCTGTGAAAAATGATTGTTGGCAAAAATAAGATGATTTTTGCCAAAATATTTTTAAAAAATTGAATCACTGTAAATTACAGTTACAAAGTTGTTCATTATTATTTTCAGACATCCAAATGTCCATCACCAATCCCTTCACCACTGTCCATTTCCCTCCACTGATATCCTCAGTTTCCCTCCCGCCCCTCAGCATGCCTTTATGGCAGGTACTTTCCACCTCCACCTTCGGCCTAGTAGTCCCTTCCCTAACTTATATCCCTACACCACTATCTTAGTGGTAAGCCTCTCATTCCTACTGAAGAACAGTTTGTGTTTTTCTGACTCCCTTCTGTCCAAACATCTTTTTTTATTTGGAATCATATCTTATGTTTCAGCTTATCAATTTTATATGGAAAAGAAAACTTCTATGAGAAGCAGGAGTTTTATCTATTTTTTTTAGCATTGCTGTTTTGTTGCGCTTGGTAGTCTTCTAACTATAAATAGTTAGAAGAATGGATTTCATAACCTGTTTCCAGTGTAACACTTTTCTGTTATTATTTTGTATTCATTTAGTGATTTTTTTTCATGACCACATAGTACTTTGTCCAATATGCATATAATTTTCTAATGACTGTTATTAGATATTAAAGTTGCTTTGAATTTTTATTTTTTATTTTTATTTTTTTATTGTGCTTTTTGGGTCACACCTGGCAATGCACAGGGGTTACTCCTGGCTCTGCACTCAGGAATTACCCCTGGCGGTTCTCAGGGGACCATATGGGATGCTGGGAATCAAACCTGGGTTGGCCACGTGCAAAGCAATCCTACCTGCTGTGCTATTGCTCCTGCCCCTGTTTTGAATTTTTAAACTTAGGCCACATCAAATAGAATATCTGAATATTTATATGTATCTACTTATACACATTATTTCTTTTTCTGCCTTTTGTTTTTGAGCCTCAGGCAGCAGTGCTCAGCACGTATTTCTAGCTCTGCATTCAAGAACCACTCCTGGCAGGTTTGCAGGACCATATGGGGTGCCAGGGATTGAACCTGGATTGACCATATTCAAGACAAGAACTCTATCCCCTGTACTATTGCTCTGCTTCCAGAGGAGTTATATCTATTTTTTATAACTTGGTGATCAGTGAGTTTTCTTGAGTACTATCAGCAGTTTCTAGAAAATTAATTGAACCTGAGGAGAGGATTGTAGGAACCTCTTATTTGAGGCCAATTGGTCAGAAGTCCTGGGCTAATCTGGGCTTGGGTCTTGTAATAAGTACTGGTCAGGATCACAGTTAACAGCCTGGGCTTGGGACTTACAGTTGAAGTGAAGGGCACCTCGGAGGATGGACCCCTTTAAAAATTTTTTTAATTGTTTTAATTTTTTTGTTAATTATTTTTTAAATGAGATACACAGTTACAAAGTTGTTAATGATTGGATTTCAGTCATACAATGTCCCAACACCCGTCCCTTCACCGTCTATGTTTCCCACCACCAAAGTTCCCAAATTCCCTCCCGCCCCTCCCCCATCTGCCCCTATGGTAGGCACTCTTCTTCTCTCTCTCTCTCTCTCTCTCTCTCTCTCTCTCTCTCTCTCTCTCTTTCTCTCCCCCCCCCCCCTCTCCCCCAACCCTTTTCGAATGGAGCCCTTTCCTTGAGGAAGCTGATGCTGGCTCCAGGTAGATGGTGTCAGGAACAAACTGCATTTTTAACCAGCAGGCTGATGTCTAAGAAATTCTTGTTGGTGAGGGGATGGCTCCACAATACCCACATAGGAATCAGATCTAGGACTTTACACACTTAGCCCAGAATGTCCATTCTCTTATTTTCTTAGGACTTTTCAATCTACAAGGTAATTAAAAAAAAAAATGGTTTGTGTGGGGTGGGGCACAAGAATGCAGGGTGCACTGGTATTTTGGGTGGATTCCTTGATGATGTCATTACTAGATCTTGTGGTTGACTTTCAGTATTTTACAGATGCAGGGGATATTCTCTTTCCTTTTATCTGGGGTTTGCTCCCACATAAACCACAGGGAAGCTTTTAGTAGCTTCGGGGATGAGGGCAAATACGGGGGTAACATTTTAGTCCTCTCTGTTCTCTCACCCCCTCTCTCACATGAAACAAAATAGTTTTCTTGAACAAAACTTAGAGAAGAGTGAGAGGAGAGAAATAGGGGAATGTGTGTTCAAGAGAGAAAATGGGCTTCCATGTGGAAAAAGCCACATTTTTGGTCTTATCAACTAAAGAATATATTAGCTCCTGAACTCAAGTTCCCTATTGTTTAATTCTTGCTCTACCCAACCCAAATTTAAGAGATTATATTAAGAGAAGATTTTGAATTGCAAGCTCTTTATACGATTCTTGTCAATTTTCTTTATAGTAGGTACAATGATATTTTGGACAGACTCCTTTCTCTTCTCATGAGCCCCATAGAAAGCTCAGTGATAAATGAGTTATTTATCTCTGTTTCTTGCCTCTGCATATCTGAGCATACTTCATTTATTTCATTTGAAAATATATACTCTCTGGAGGGAAGGATTGAAATTCCAGGTTCAAATACCCAGGGAAGAACTATGATGGGTGTAGCCATCAGATTAGTTATTGGTCATCTGAGCCCATTGTTGGTACCCAGGGGACAGAATCAGTGTATGAACATGGCAACCCCTGTTGTAAAGTTGGAAATGAAATGAAGGGCAGAGTAAGAACAACAATTTTAAGGAAGCTACAGCAGCAGACATTATCCTAGTATCTTTATACCTATAGCTGCTGGGGGTGAAATATGAGCTCCACAAGATGATGCATAGTAAATATTTAGACTGCAAATCAAAGCCTTTGACTGTTTGGTTCATATCAGGCTGATGTCAAAAATAGAGTCTGTTTTTTTTTTCTAGTGAAAAATCTACTTACAAAATCTATATGTTGGGGCTGGAGCAATAGCACAGAGGATAGGGCGTTTGCCTTGCACACGGCCAACCTGGGTTTGATTCCCAGCATCCCATATGGTCCCCTGAGCACCGCCAGGGGTAATTCCTGAGGGCAGAGCCAGGAGTAAACCCTGTGCATTGCCGGGTGTGACCCAAAAAGCAAAAAAAAAACAAACAAACAAACAAAAAAAAACCTATATGTTAAAATTTTTATTTTGGAGTTTTTGGTTTATGTAAAGGCCCTCCCGTTGATCGTCGATTTGCTCGAGCGGGCCCAGTAACGTCTCCATTGGAGACTTTGTTGTTACTGTGTCTGGCATATCAAATACTCTCGGTAGCTTGCCGGGCTCTCCGAGAGGGGCAGAGTAACAACAAAGTCTCAAGCTACCAAGAGTATTCAATATGCCAAACACAGTAACAAGAAGTCTCACAATGGAGACGTTACTGGGCCCGCTCGAGCAAATCGACGATCAACGGGAGGGGCCTTTACTTACTTTGGTTTATGATTATATCTGTTATTGGCCTACTTTTAGATTTCCACAATTTGATGTCACAGAATATTGATTTTTGTCTCTCTATGATAAATTGAATTAGATGACAAATCACATTCTGCATAATTTCAAATAATTTGTATTACATATAGGTTAGTTATGTTTTCAAATTGAAAATACAAAAATCTCCCTTTGGGGGAATGAATGGTACATTAGATTAGGAGAGTCTGAATGCCCAAGACTACTGGTGAAAGGAGTGGTGTTGAAACATTGTATGTCTGAAATCCAACCATGAACAACTTTGTAACTGTGTATCTTACTGTGATTCAATATTTTTTAAACACACTGTACACACTGTCCTCCAGTTGTTCATCGATTTGCTCGAGTGGGCCCAGTAACGTCTCCATTGTGAGACTTCTTGTTACTGTGTTTGGCATATTGAATACTCTTGGTAGCTTGCCAGGCTCTCCGAGAGGGGTGGAGGAATTGAACCCAGCTTGGTCAGGCTGGCTTCGAGAAGGCAAATGCCCTCCCACTGTGCTATTGCTCCAAGGCTAATAAGTTTACAATTTCTAGCTAAAAAAAAAAAAAAAGGAATGCCCAAGACTTAGTGTTTCTCTTGAATTCCTCCCTCTTATTTTTCTTTCCCTCTCTCCCTTTCTCTTTCTTTCTTTGCTTCTTTCTTTCTTTCTTTCATTCTTTCTTTCTTTCTTTTTCTTTCTCTTTCTCTTTTTCTTTCTTCCTCTTTCTTTCTTCCTCTTTCTACCTTCCTTCCTTCCTTCCTTCCTTCCTTCCTTCCTTCCTTCCTTCCTTTCTGTGCTAGGAATCAAACCCAGGGGTTTGATGGCGTTAATTTTTGCATAAGAAGTGTGAATTCTGTAAATTCACCCATCTTCACAGACTCAAGACAAGCCCCTCACACATGAGAATGAATCTGCTGAAAAACCCAGGTATGCGGGTTTTGTGACGGAAACTTCCAGGCTTGCATGGAGTAGGGAATGCCCCCCTCCCTCCCCCCACTGAGCTTCTGGTGGCCTGGCAGTAATGTCCACGAACTGCCTTTGGGCACCATAGCAGCTCATTAATGGTCATGATCCTGAGACTCACAAATAAATCTCAGAAAAGAGCAACATGCTGCAGAGATGCCAAGTGAAATCAGTCAGAAAGAGAGGGACAGACAGAATGACTGCACTATTTGTGGGATATAAAGTAATATAATATAAAACTAACACCCAAAGACAGTGGAGATAAGGGCCAGGAAGATTGCTCCACGGCTGGAAGCCTGCCTCATGAGCTGGGGGAGAAGGTAGCATCACTAAGTCAATGATGGTTGGAGGGATTGCTTGGGATGGGAGATGTGTGCTGCAAGTAGATAAAGGACCAAACATGATGGCCTCTCATGATCTTTATTACAAACCATAATTCTGAAAAGTAGAGAGAGAGTAAGAAGGAAATTTTCTGCCATGGAGGCAGGGGGTGGGGTAGGGTGGGGGTGGCTGGAGGAATACTGGGAACATTGGTGATGGAAAATGTACACTGGTGGAGGGATGGGTGTTCGATCATTGTATGACTGAAACTCAATATTAAAAGCTTTGTAACTATCTCACAGTGATTCAATTAAAAAAAAAACACCTTAACTCCAGCTCTAGCATCCTATTTAAAATTTTAGAATTCCTGGGACTCACAGCCACTTTCATGGCTGTGCATATCTCATATTTTATGCCACTAATATACATTTGATGGGGTGTAAAGTAGAAAACAACCGATCTTGATAAAACATGATATAATATATATATATATTTATATATATACACATAAGGCTCAACCTGTAACAACATGTTAGTCATCTCTTATACAGGGACTTACTTAATGGTTCCAAGGGGGAGATACAATAATTTCACATACTTTCCTCTAAAGAAACTTTTTGATCATTTTTAGTAGATTATTCAAAACAAGCAATACAAAATAAATTATTCAGCTTTGGGACAGGCTTGGGTGGTGGTGGGGAAATTCGAAATAATGGTGGTGGGAAGGAAGGTGTAATGGTGAGGAGATTGGTGTTGAAATATCGAATTTAATAAATTATTGTGAACAACTTTATAAAAATAAAATTTAAAAAAATAATAAAGAGGTGTGAATTCTATTGTTGAGCCACATCTCTGGCTCTGTCTTAATTTTCTATGTGACCTTGAGGAAGTATCTATCCTTTCTCATGCCTCTCTAGGATTAGGAAGGATGAACAGCTAACTCTGAGTTCTCTCAGCCAATACCAGCTTTAGGCTATCATTTGGCTAGCCTTTCTTGGTAATCAACCACTGCTCCTCGGCAATATGTCTTTGACAGGCCCCTTTACACCTTTCCTCTGTCCTTTAGGAAACTTATAGCAGTACTTTTTCCTCCACTTTTGCAGTGGCTATGTTGTGATTTTGTTCTTCCTCATATACTCTCTTAAAGTACTGTTAGTGTTTTCCTGATTTAATCGCACATGGGCAGAGTCTGAGGGATTGATTTTTTTTTTAGTTCCCTCTAATGAGCACTGAGAATGAGAAGTAGCCTGCCTACTCCTGGGATGCACCACCCTTTCCTGGACTTTCTCTTCTCCTGTGACTTGACTCTTTAAGAGATCCTCCCTCCACCTCTAAATGCATCTGCCTTTTCATCCCTACCCTCTCTCCACAATGTCTTCCTGGGCAGATACAAGGCATTCATTTGGAAGGTCCTCATGGCCATCTCCAGGCTTGAGTCACTCCCCAGTCCCACCTCACAGCTGACTTCTGATGTCTACTAAGAAAGAGGAAGCCAGGGGCAGATGCTGAGAAACCACATAACCAAACATGGCAAGTCTGGATAGTGTAGGCCCTCTACTCACACCCTGTGACTCATGTCATGTGACCTGTTATTTTTATTTTTCTGGTGTTTGTTATATGATATCCATCTTCCTCCCTTTCTGAACCAAGAGTACACTCTGGGAATGAAATTTTATAATAGATTTTTCCTAGTTACAAAAATGTCTATTCAGGCCAGTGAGATAGTACAGAGGGGAAGGTAACTTGCCTTGCATGCATTTGACCATTTGACCTGGTTCTATCCCTAGCATTTAGTCCCTGGAGCATCACCAGGAGTGATCCCTCAGGGTAGAGCCAGGGATAAACCCTCAGCACCTAAAACAAACAAACAAAAAGTCTCTCATTGCTAAAAAAAAAAATACATTTTTTAAAAATTTTATTGAATCACCATGAGATAGTTACAAGCTCTCATGTTTGGGTTATAATCACGCAGTGATCAAACACCCATTCCTCCACCAGTGCACATTCCCCACCACCAGTATCCCCGGTATACCCCCCTTTTCCCACCCTCCCTCTGCCTCCATGATTCCCCATAATATCTCTACTTTTGGGCATTATGGTTTGCAATACAGACCCTGAGAGGCTTTCATGTTTGGTCCTTTATCTACTTTCTGCACACATCTCCCATCCTGACCGATTCCTCCAGCCATCTTTTTCTTAGTGATCCCTTCTCTATTCCAGCTGCCTTCTCTCCTTTGCTCATAAGGCAGGCTTCCAGCTATGGAGCAATCTATCTGTCCCGTGTATCTACTGTCCTTGGGTGTCAGCCTCATGTTACATTGTTTTATGTCCTTCACCTCTTTGGTTAATCTGATTCTGAGGTACTTGATTTTCTGAGGTACTATTGTGAACGGGATTTTTTAAATTGTCTGTTTTTACTCTTTTGTTATTTGTATATAAGAAAGCCATGGACTTTTGGGTATTGATTTTGTAGCCTGCCACTTTACTAAACTGACCTATTGTTTCAGAAGATTTTCTGTAGAATCTTTAGGGTTTTCTAAGTATAGTATCATATCATCTGCAAATAGTGATAGTTTGACCTCTTCCTTTCCTATCTGTAAAAGGTAAAGGTAAAGGCCCTCCCGTTGATCGTCGATTTGCTCGAGCGGGCCCAGTAACGTCTCCATTGGAGACTTTGTTGTTACTGTGTCTGGCATATCGAATACTCTCGGTAGCTTGCCGGGCTCTCCGAGAGGGGCGGAGGAATCGAACTCGGGTCGGCCATGTTGGCCGCATGTAAGGCGAATGCCCTACCTGCTGTGCTGTCGCTCCAGCCCTTTCCTATCTGTATTCCCTTGATACCTTTCTTTTGCCTAACTGCAATGGCCAGGACTTCCAGTACTATATTGAATAGGAGTGGCAAGAGTGGGCAACCTTGTCTTGTGCCCAGTCTTAAAGGGAAGGCTTTTCGTTTTTCCCCATTGAGAATGATACTTGGCGTGGGCTTGTGGTAGATGGTTTTGACTATATTCAGGAAAGTTCCTTCAATGCCTATTTTGGTGAGAGTTTTTATCATAAATGGGCGTTGGATCTTGTCAAATGCTTTCTCTGTGTCTATTGATATGATCATATGGTTTTGATCTTTTCTTTTGTTGATCTGATGGATCATGTTGATCAATTTCCAAATGTTAAATCATCCTTGCATCCCTGGGATGAATCCTACTTGTTCATGGTATATGATCTTTTTGATGAGTCGTTGGATTCTATTTGCTAATAGTTTGTTGAGGATCTTTGTGTCTATGTTCATCAGGGATATCGGCCTATAATTCTCTTTCTTTGTGGTATCTCTATCTGTTTTTGTATCAGGGTGATATTTGCTTCATAGAAACTGTTCAGAAGTGAGGAAAGGATACATTTAAATACGGATACATTTAAAGAAGAAAAAATTCTTATAATCAATCCCATCAATCATTGATAATCACTATTAACCTATTTTCTCATGAATAAATACATATACTTAAACATAATTAGAATCCTACTAAATCCATCATTTCATAACCAATTTTTTCAGTGCCCTGCACTTCTCTTTGGTACATTGTGTAGGCTCCTGCATTGTTGGGAACTAACTTCAATAAAGGAGAGGGACAGGATGAGTAGTTTATGGGACCTCTAAATCCAGAATGCTGGTACCCTGAGGCGCAGGCAGAAATCTGCCAGGACAGGGGTCCTATAGCTGCTTTATCTCTGCTCCCTCCTGGAAGAATCTCCCCATGAGAAAGCCCATTACAAAGATATTCGTTATGATAGATTAAGATAGTCATTTGACCAAAGAATGTTGTTCTTCTCCTTCTGTTGATTACTGGTTTTAAGCAGTATTGCTTAAAAAATATAGTGTGTGTCCGGCAATTGAGGCTCTCAGTTTACGGCTGTCCCATGAGCCCATGCTTTTTCTCTCATTCTGTTTCTTTTCTTAATTCTTGCAGTGTCCCTGCTTTAGATTTGTTCATACAGAGCTGTTCCCTGGCACTTACGCCTGAACAAGGACCTGAAGTAATTGGAAGTGTCCACCGAGAGAAACTGAAAAATCACAAGGACCCAGAACTGTCAGAGGGGGATCCTTGCTGAAAAGAAGAGCGAGTATAGCTCAAAGGGTGAGTGTGTTCTGAATTTGTTCAGGGTAATAATAAGGCAGAGAGCTTCCCAACACGAGAAGTACATTGAATTCCTAAAATTGCTAATGTGTACATCAAGAGTAAAAATAAAAAGGGAAGCCTTTTCAACAACTATTTCAGGCTACTTCGTAGTACTGTCCTTGGCTGCCTTCACAGGGAACATTATTTTATTTGGCGAGGTGGGGGGTAGTGGTGAGGCATAAACCCTGACCTGTATTGAGATAATAGTATGAACTATGATACATTTTCTGGAAAACGCTCTCTTTCTCCGACTCTGTGTCTATCTCTGTCTCTGTCTCCATCTCTCCCCCCCCCCCTTCCCTTCTTTCCCATGGAATTACAAATTTATTCATGATTGACTTTCAGGCATACAATGTTTTGACACTGATACCTTCATTAATGTTCACTTTCCTGAACCCCACCCACCCCAACCTCACAGGGCATTTTAGATTCAAAGCAGTGGGAGACATTGATCTCAGACAAGGCCATTCATACCTGATTCTTTGTGGTCCTTTTATTACTTGGTCTTATTAGCGTTAGAACCATTACATTTAGAAGAAGAATAGCAGAAAAAAGAAGAAAGTTAAGAGGAGGAATTAGAAAGAGACATGGACAGTTCTAAGAAGGAACAATCTGAGGAGGAGGCCAATGGTCCCCCCCCCCCCTTTTTTTTTGTCAGTCCTGTTCAAAAAAACGAATCAAAGGGCCAGAGCCATACTACAGTGGGTAGGGCATTTACCTTGCACGTAGCTGACCTGGGTTCCATCCCTGGCACCCCATATGGTTCCCTGAGCACTGCCAGCAATAATTCCTGCATACAGAGCCAGGAGTAGCCTCTGAGTAATGCTAGGTGTGACCCAAAAAGTAAAAAAAAAATTTTTTTAATCTAAATATTAATTCCCCCTCCACCCAATCCCATCACAAATGTTCCTTAGGAAATTTGGTAAAGCCTAAAGAAAGGTAAGGAGAGTGGGGAAGGGCTTTGGCCTCCCAGATCACTTCCTCCTCCCTCTGTTCCTCCAGGAAAAGGGATAACAGTGGCAAAAGGCTGCTTGCTAACCTTGTCTAAACTTCAATGAATTTCACCAGGCTCAGTTAGAAGGGACCACAGAAGCTTATCTGTACCCAGTATTATTCCTGTCTGTTATTTCTATGTCCCAAACTATGGATTCCTAGAGAAGACAGGAGCATATATGCCTATTCCTTTGTCATTTGAGACTAAAGGAATTGAAACAGGCTTGAATGCAGTATGGAAATGACTCTCTCAGCAGAGCAACCACCGTCCTCTGAAGGTACAAAACAAGAACCTATCTTTACTGTTGGTGCTGGTGGCTTTATCAGTTCCAACAATTAGTCCTATAGATTCAGAACAATTTCCAAGGGCTTTTACTTAGTCTGTGACTCTGGATAACTCTGTAAACTCCAGAGTTATCTATGTAATTATTTTCTGTTTAGAGAAAAATAATCTGGTTGTGTTTGTCTGTCTTGTTAGCTAGTCAGAGAATCGTCTCTGGAAAGAATCCTCCCTAATGAAGTAGACTACTTCACACTGACAGTTGGGTACTGGCATTCCCACAGAGCAAGTGTGTTCAGATGCATCTTACAGTGCTCATATAGTGCAGGCTTATATGCTGCCTTGAGCCCATGTACTGCTTGCGCCCAAGTACATGTGTCGCCCACATCTCCCCTCTTGAGATGTGTACCTTCATGCTTTCTATCTAATGCTGGGATGTGTGTAGGGGCTTTCTCCACTCTTGGAGAAGCCCAGATTCTCTCTTGAGCATGTTACTTCATTACTTTCCATTCCCTCCCACTTTCTCTTCCTCCTTTCCTATTTTCCTTCAAAACCTACAAATAAAATGTTTTACTTCAAAAAAAAAAAAAGAACATATTGAATACCTGGCATATACTTGTTAACTAATTGAATCCATGAATGGCCATTTATATCCTCTTTTTCATTTAAAAAAGATTTGTTAAAATGGCAGAATACTTAAATGGTCAGGTTTTATAAAGAAACATCACAAGCTATATCCATCAATTCATATATATTATAATTGTAAGTTAATAGTGTAGAAGTTTTCTAGTGTAACTGAAACAGAATACCACAGTGCTGGCGTGGATGTGGTGAGAAAGGGACCCTCCTTCACTGCTGGTGGGAATGCTGACTGGTTCAACCCTTTTGGAAAACAGTATGGACGTTTCTCAAAAAATTAGAAATTGAGCTCCCATTTGACCCAGCAATACCACTCCTGGGAATATATCCCAGAGAGGCAAAAAAGTATAGTCCAAATGACATCTGCACTTCTATGTTCATTACTGCACTATTCACAATAGCCAGAATCTGGAAAAACCCCAAGTGCCTGAGAACAGATGACTGGTTAAAGAAACTTTGGTACATTTACACAATGGAGTACTATGTAGCTGTTAGAAAAGATGAAGTCATGAAATTTACATACAAGTGGTACTACATGGAAAGTATCATGTTAAGCGAAATGAGTCAGAAAGAGTGGGATAGACACAGAAAGATTGCATTCATCTGGGGAACATAAAGCAACAAAATGGGAGACTAACACCCAGGAGTGGCTGAGATTATTACCAGGAATTTTGCTCCATGACTTGGAGGCCAGCCACACGTGCTAGGGGAAAAGGATGCTCAGATAGAGAAGAGAGCACCAAATAAAGGGTGTTGTGAGGATCCTCCCAGGGTGGGAGAAGCATGCTGAAAGTAGACTATAGACCAAACATGATTGTCACTCAATGCCTCTCTTGCAAAACACAGGACCCAAAAGAAGAGAGAGAGAACAAGGGGGAATGCCCTGCAACAGAGGCAGGGTGGGATGGGGGGATGGGGGAGTGGGAGGGATGCTGGGACCCGTGGTGGTGGAGGATGGGCATTGGTGGAGGGATGGGTACTTGATCATTGTATAACTGAAACCCAAGCACAGAAATTTGTGAGTCTATAACTGTACCTCATGGTGTTTACTAATAAAAAAAAACCCCAGAAATTTATTTCTCACAGTTACAGAGGCCAAAAGTTTTCTAGTATATTATATTATATTTTATATTTCTATTCCAAAACTATTATATTTCTCACAGTTATAGAGGCTAGAAGTTTTTCAGTGTAAATGAAACAGAATACCACAGACTGTTGAACAGAAATTTATTTCTCACAGTTAAAGAGGCTGGAAGCCTCTGAGGTATTGGTAGGGTTGGTTTCTGGTGAGGTCTCTCTCCTTGGTTTACAGATGTCATCTTTCTGCTAGACCCTTGTACAACCATCTCTCTTTGAGCACGCACTCCTAATGTCTCTTGTTATAAGGTCACTAGTTCTTCTGGGTCAGAATTCCACCCCATGTCCTCATTTAACCTTAACTATCTCCAGAAATGCTGTGTCTCCACAGTAGTCACAGTGGGGATTGGGACTCCAACAATATGAATTGAGAGACACAATCCAGTCCACAACACATATGCAAAATGTTTGATAATAATGCCTGACACATGCTAAACACTACTTGAAATGCTACTGATGAAAAAAACCCAAAATTTATCTGGTCATTATCTTTTGGTAATTATATTACACATAATTTGTTTGTATTTTCCAAACATTTATACACTGAGCAATTTTAGTGATCTGGGGAAAACATTCAGTAAAAGACATGGTTGGACATTATTTACAGCTCTTCAGCCATTTCATAGTATTCTCAACGCCTTTACTCTTGTTAGTTTTTAAATTCTTGGCTTAGCTTTCCAGATTATATGTCATAAAAAAGAGAAATGAAGATCTGTTTTGATGCAGTCCTACTAGCCAGAGCTTCTTCCTCCTGCAGCGGGGGTGGGGAGGGGGATGTGTGACCCAGCCCCATATCTATAGCCTCTAGAAGGATGAAAAGGCCTTTATTAAAAGGACAGTGGGTCAGTCTGGGTTCTTGATCACAAACAACAAAATCCATACTGATTACTTGGCTGCTCACAGTATTGCTTGGAAGGCTGAAGAAATAGGCTCAAATCTTGGCTTTTAGGAACAATTCCCCAAATCAGCCACAACCAACATTTTAGCTACCAGCCTGTGTCAGCAAGATGTAGGCCACATACAGCATTTCTCCTGCTCATTGCATGAAGATGCATTCATTGCCATGATCTAGGTTACCTATCCACCCCTTTTGAAAGGGAGTCTGGAAAAGATATTTTTCTTGATTGTACTTGGTAAGGAGGTACTTAAAGTGTGGGAAACTATCAAAATGTTTATAAATAATAGAATAGTAACAAATAATAGGGTCCCACTGTCAGGGATGTATGTCCAGATGTCCTAAGTGCAGGAAAACCAGAATTCAGATTAACTGAGCCCATTTTTTTTTAAGTTTTAATTGAATCACTGTGAAGTTGTTCATGATTAGGTTTCAGTCATAGGATGTTCCAGTACCCATCCCTTCACCAGTATACATTTCCCACCACCAGTGTCCCCAGTTTCTCTCCCATCACCATCCTCATCCCCCACCCCAGCCCACCCTGCCACTATGACAGGCACTATTTTTATCTTCTCTCTCTCTCTCTCTCTCTCTCTCTCTCTCTCTCCCTTTTCTTTTGGGTAATATCATATGCAATACGGTACTGACAGATTATCCCAGGGATAATCTTTACCTACTCCCAGTATGCAATTCTTGTCCAGAGTTTTCATTCCAATTATCATTGTCATAGTGGTCTCTTCTCTATCCTAACTGCCCCCCTCGACTGTGGCAAGTTTCCAACAGTGGACTAGTCCTCCAGACCCTTGTTTCTACTTGGATATTAGTTTCATATATGTTTTTTTCATATTCCACAAATGAGTGCAATCTTTCTAGGTCTCTCCCTCTTTTTCTGACTCATTTTGCTCAACATACTCTCCATATCCATCCATTTATAACAAATTTCATTTGTTTTTCCTGGTGGCTGCATAATATTCCATTATGTAGATGTACTATAGTTTCTTTATCTAGTTGTCTATTCTCAGGCACTTGGGTTGTTTTCAGATTCTGGCTATTGTGAATAGTGCTGCAATGAACACAGAAGTGCAGATGGTGTTTCTGCTGTGCATTTTGTGTTTCCCAGGGTATATTACAAAAAAATTGGGGGTTTTGTGGGGGAAGTTATACCTGGCAATGACTGAGCCCACTCTTGATTGACTCTTAATGTCAGTAGCAAACTGGGCACTGAGTGGAACTGGTGATGATGAAAATAGTTAACTGTTTTGTTCATGCCCATAAGTCCATGGGTCAGCTTCATTTTGTACCAACAAATAAAGAGGGCAGAAGCTTGCCCAGGTATTTATAGCATGACAGAATCAGAGCCAGGACTGGGAATGCCTGGTAAGATCTGAGCCTAACTTGAGTATTACCTCCTACAGAAAGTGCCCTGAGAGTAGGCTGGGATCGAGTGTGCTGTCACATTCACACTGAAATGTAATTACTGATTCTTCTAGATTTAAATCTCCTGCTCTGTCAAATGGGAAAAAATTCTCTACATTATCAGAGCTTGTGCCAGGACTGAAAACGTGATCAAGAGCCTGCCTGGCTTATTAGAGATGATGACTGACCTGTAAAGGGAGAGATTTAGCTGAGATGTGACTGACCTTGATGACTGAGAGAGAAGTCCAGGGACCCTGAGGCTTGATTTGGTATCTCTGGGCTTTTGTTTCTTTCTGGCTGAGTTAGGTCTCATGGCTTCCCACAGTGATATAGCTTGGATGCCTCAACAACTGTATAGGTCTTTGGATGACCCATAGATACAGAGGGAAGGATAGTCTCAGAATTCAGAACAGAGAAGAACATATTTCCTTATCCAATGATGGGAATACGCCCAATGAGGGGAGATACTGACCCATGAACCCCAAATCAGATCCAGAGCCTTCCTATCCTCATCCCTCTAGAGACAAAACCATGTTGGAAAACAGTAAAACGCTCAGCTAAGCTTTTATCAGTTACAGCTCAGCACCAGTTTTTGAATTAGAATATTCACAAGTAGCAGAGACATCTGTAGGAAGAATAACTGGATCTGACATCCTGCAGGAGGCCGATCTAAATGTGTCCCATGACATCACCCTGGAGGGGAGACTGCCAGGATGTGTATGGGGCCCGGAGCACTTCCGCAGCAGGGTGCAGCAGAGGAAGGCTAGGCCCGGGGCCTTCTGCATGGCTTCCAGACCTTGTGCTCAGCAAAGAAAGGCTTTGTTGGTCTGATGACCAATGAGCTAATTGTCTGTCCACTTTCCTAAGCCAATCCAGTCCTGGGAGATACTTTCTTTCTGTCCAGACTGTTTTACACAGAACAATTGAGCATCAGTAGGTCTTCACTTAATCAGCTGCCACAGGAATTGGAATGGGGTCTTGGGAGTGGGGGTGGGGTGTTTTGATAATTGTGTTGCCTTTTGGGAGGTATCTTGCCACACAGACTCTGTGACACCCTCTTGAGGAACACAGAGGATGCCAAGCATGAGCATGAAAGATTCCATCAAAGTCCTTGTCAGGCTTTGCCTGAATTCCATCAAGAAGTTTGGATTCTCTTAAGAGTTTGGATCCTTCAACAGAGAAGAAGGTGTAGAGTGGTACTCTGAAACAGGGGACACAGTTCAGAAACACCCCAGCACAGTGTGCATACAAGGAGCACACTGGCAGGCTGGGCACACACGTCCCATCCTCATCCTATAGGCACACACCCCTACACAACTTGTACCCCATCTGCTGAGCCATGAGTGCGCTGTACACAGAGTAGGTAGTCTCTGGAGGCCCGAGGAGCTTCTTGTTCTCTCATCCACTGTTCTCTGGTTCCCTGCCTTCTTCCTGGGTCAAATAGTGCCTGGCCAGGGAGAGCAGCCTGCAGACCTGGCTCTGCTGACGGAGCGCTGTCCTCGGTGCTGGAGGCCTAGTGGGACATGCGTTTGAGTGCCTGTGAGTTGGGAGGCAAACACCTCTAAGTCCAGGTGTAGGTCTCCATAGTGGACTAACAAAATGTCTACTGCACTCTTAAGGGGAATGTACAAGCCTTCCTCTTTCCAACCGCAGACACAGATACAGGTGTCCAACCCTCAGGTAACTGGACGGTGCTCCCAGAGGCTTCTCAGACCCAGGTGTCAGCCTGGGTTGTGTTTGAGACCTGGATTGTCTCCTCCCATCAGAGACACCTTTTACTCCGTGTGGTGTCCTGCGACCTCGTGACTACACGGAGTGTCCCCTGACCTTGTGGCCTCAGATGCTCAGCTGTCTTCCTAATCTGGGGTTGCCCGAGGATAGGACCGAGTAAACCTTCCCCGTCGTCTCCTGTCCTCTTTGGCTCCCAGAGGCTCCCCTTCTCTCTCTGCAAACTCTGGTCCTCGGGGCATTCGAGTCCAAGCCACAGGCGTGTGGTCTTCGTCCGGAAAGGGGACCCCGCGCGAGTCGGGTGCCTCCAGAGGCCGCAAGGCTGCTGGAGGTAAGCGGGGCGGCCGGCGGGGCAGGCTTGTGGCGGTGGAGGCGCGGTGCGCCGGGTCTCCGGCCCGCTTCACCCGAACGCCGGCTCCTGACGTTGGGGGCGGGTGCGCCGCGGGCAGCTCAGAGCTGCGGCCTGGCCCCTCCCCCTCCCGGGGCCTCGGCGGTTTGGAGCCGGGGGTGGGGTGGGGGGGGACGCCCTGGACCCCCGCCGGCGGCCGGGAGGGCCAGGGGCCCCGGCGCGCGCGCCGCGCCCTCCCCCTCCCGCCGAGCCTCCGCCGCGGCGCGGGGCGGGGGGGGGGGGGGGTGCGCTGCGGCGCGGGGGGCGGGGGCTAAAAATACCCGGCGGCGGCGCGGCGACTGCTGGGGCTGCGGGGCTGCCGGGCGGCTGGCCGCGGAGGCCGTGCGGGCCAGGCCGGGCCCGCCACCGACATGCTCACGTTCTTCCTCGTCTCGGGGGGCTCCCTCTGGCTGATCACGGGTGAGTGTCTGGCCCTTCCTTTTCCCTGAGCTCCCCCAGTTCCCGGCACGCGGTGGGGTCCGCCGGCCGGGTGGGGGTGAGTCCGCAAGCCCGGGCAGCTGGGCTGGTTCGTCGGGGTCCGGGTGTCCGCCTAAGTTAACCGCGTACCCCCCAACCCCTCCTCCTCCCCGATCAGCAGCACCCCATGCATAATTCTGAGGGACCGTGGGTCAGGTTTGGGCAGCAACTGGGTTTGCGGGAATGAAGGGCCTCGCTCTGTTCTTTAGGACCCCACGACCTCCCTCCTGTTCTCGCTCCCCCTATTTGGAGGAGGACCACCAGCCAAAAGGACTAGACCCGGAGTCCCCTAATGTCAAGTGCAGGGACAGGACATCCTTGGTCATTTCCAGGGTCCGGAATGCCAGGAATAGGCCCTGGAGGGCCTGCATCACAGGACAGTGCCCTAACCCTGCCTTCCCCACTCCAGTCAGCCGCTTTCCTCACACCGGGTTCTGCCTGTCCTCCAGCCTGAGTAAAGAAGCCCTAATCTGGCTCCCAACCCCAGGTTTTGGGCCCCCACTGCTACACAACCCCTTCCTCTCACAGGAGTGCCCCTCCATTTTCTCCAAAAGCAGGCAATCCCATTTGAATCCCTGTAGGCACCCTGTCTCCTTGCATCACAGCAGGGTCCTCCCCAACCACCACCTTTTTTGGGTGTTTTTTTGTTTGTTAGTTTTTTTTTGGTGCCACACTTAAGCATTGCCAGGGCTTACTCCTGGCTCTGTACTAAGGAATCTTTTCTGGTGGTGCTCTGGGGACCACAGAGGATGCTGGGTCCAGTGTGTGCAAGGCAAATGCCCTATGCACTATACTATCTCTCTGGCCCCCTCATTAGCAATTTCGCTGCTGTACCAGTCACTCCCCTCTGTCAGCCTGGGATTCCTCAGGGGTGCAGTACCATAACAGAGTATCCACCACAAGCAGATTCAAGCTGAATTATCATGTTAAGTGCTTGAAGCTTAAACTAGCCTTAAACCAGACCAGACCTCAAACAAATAGTCTCCAATGTTAATGCTTATAACTTCACATTCCAGCAGCAGCATCATAGGAGGTAAAAAGGTTCTTTCTAAACCAAAGAGGGTCATCCCTTTGAATTCCTTATGTGAAACTTACGTGGGTTTACTATTTACTGTTGGTGCACACTTAGTGAATACCTGCACAAATTCATTTTCAGACCAGGACGCATCCCAGGCTTCTGTTGGCTCTTGCTGTGTGTATTGCAACAAACCCTGCTAGGTTTGTTGGCACTATCCCATTTTTACGGAAGTTAACTTTCCTACTGTCACATGGATATCTGCAAAAGGGCTCTAGCTTAGGTTTTCATTGATTACCCATCGTTAAGCACTTAGAGGTAAGAGGTGGGAACCTAGAGGGTTGGTGTGTCAGTAAATCACTTCAGACCAGCTCTACCCACCCTGAGTCAGAAACTCAGCTGAGCTGGAGAGTGATTGAGACTGTAATCTCCTTCTGTCTGCTGGTACCTGAGACTGTGCACAGCCATTTTGGACCTCATGTGCATCCATCCCGGATACATGGTCAGGGCTAGAACTGGTGCCAGGGATGAGGGATAGGAGTTATTATCAAGATGGTGGTAGTAATGCCCATTGTTTATTGTTTTGTTCTTCTTGTTGGGCCACACCTGGCAATGATCAGGGGTTACTCCTGGCTCTGAACTCAAGAATTGCTTCTGGTAGTGCTTGGGGGACCATATGTGATGGTAGGGATTGAACCCAGGATGGCTGTGTACAAGACAAATGCCCTACCTACTGAATTATAGCTCTGACCCTGTGTTCACTGTTTATTGCCTGGGTGATAATCTCAGAGTCTCTCCAGTGTCAGAGGCCCTTTCTCCAACTCTCACGAGGCCACCACCCAGGCAGGGTCCCAGAGCAGTTGGACTTCAGTGGCTGCATGGAGATAACTGGAGGCTAAAGGAATACACATGGCAGGAACCAACAGAAGCCTGGGATTCATTGTGGTATGAAAGTGGAGTTGTGCTGGTTCTTACTAAAACTGGTCTTCAGTCCTGCTTCAGTATGGTCTGTTTGCTTTCCAAAGGTCAAGTTTCCCTGAGTGGGGAAACTTTCTTCATTGAGGGGCTATGGGAATCTCTAGGTGATCAAGCAGGGCGAATCTTAGTGTAGGTAGCAGCCACACTTCTCCGTGCAAACAGGAAATGCCTTCTAGAGGCCACACTTGGCCTAGGATGACAGGCTGATATTGTGGGACTCATTGATTGGAACACCTGAGCCACACACTGGGCTTTACCGGATCATGGGTGAACTTTGCTTTGGACTTTTCCTAGATCCCAGTCTCTCTCTGGGGACAGGGGGGTTTCCTGGGCTAAGACTGAAAACTTTTTCTGTCTTATAACTGCCAGGGGCCCATGACAGATTCCAGATCTCTCTGGGTCTGCCAGAATTAGAGGACCCTGGGGGTGATGGCACTTATAGAGAATTATGTGCTTATTGTTGTTCATTCTGGCCTGTGGAGACAGTAGCTGCAGGGAGAGAATAGTATGAAAGGGTAGCAGGAGCAATCTGGAGGAGGGATTCACCGGGGAAGCAGCCTTGTACTCTGACTCTTATCCGCCCTGCTCCCCACTGAGAAGACTAGCACCGTGTCCAGCATCCACCTGTATGCGGAAGGTAGTGAATACGAAAGCAAGTGAAATTGCTCCAGCCTTAGGCAGACGTTGTGCCTGGCCTTTATGATATGGGCACTCAGAGGACTAGGGAGCAATGGGTTGGCATCTCTGCTGCCTATATGGCCCTGTGTGTAAAGTAGGAATTCACCATTACCCCTCTCCCCCACCATTTTCTAGCTCATCCCTTTCTCCAGCCCAGTGTTTCCCAGAGTGCCCCTGCTGCCCTGAGGGGAGCACTGAAACAATCCAGAGGGACATTAGACACCTCTGGTGCAGTTGGGAAAACTTTGTTCACTTAAAAGAGGTAGATTTCTGTACACTGGTGAAGGGACGGGTGTTGGTGCTGAACATTGTTTTACTGAAACCAAATCATGAACAACTTTGTAATGATGAATCATAATGATTTGATTAATTTTTTTAAAAAATATATAAATAAAA
The DNA here is from genome assembly GCF_029834395.1 of Sorex fumeus. Taxonomy (NCBI): domain Eukaryota; kingdom Metazoa; phylum Chordata; class Mammalia; order Eulipotyphla; family Soricidae; genus Sorex; species Sorex fumeus. Next base: position 31,845,555 of record NW_026606108.1, on the reverse strand, counting down.
TTAACTATGGCGGTAAGGACCAGAGTGATAGTATTGGGGTAAGGCACTTAACTTGCATGTGACCAACTTCAGTTCAAATCCACAACACCATAATGTGATCCCTCCAGCATAGCCAGGAGTGGTCCCTGAGCACAGAGTCAGAAATAAGCCCCCAACACACTCATCTGTGGGATATAAAAATCACAGTGTAAGACTAATACCCAAGGACAGTAGGAACAAGAGCCTGGAGGACTGGTCCATGACTGGAAGATTGCCACAAGTGGCAGGAGGTCTAGGGGTGGTGGTGGCAGTTAGGTCAGAGAAGGAACCACTATGACAATGATAGTTGGACATGATCACGCTGGACAAGAACTGAATACTAAAATGTGGTAAAGAGATATGCATGATAACCTTTCAGTACCTGTATTGCAAACCATAATGCCCAAAAGGAGAGAGGGAGAAAGAGAAGAGAGGGGGGAGAGAGAGAGAGAGAGAGAGAGAGAGAGAGAGAGAGAGAGAGAGAGAGAGAGAGAGAGAGAAGAAAAGTGTCTTCTGTAGAGGTGTAGAGGCAGGTTGGGGAGGGGTGGTTGGAGGGAAACTGGGGACATTGGTGGTGGGAAATGTACACTGGTGAAGGGACAGATGTTAGAACATTATCTGACTGAAATCCAGTTATTAAAAGAAATTAAAAAATAAAGAGCTCATCACTGCTGGATGTGGCAAAACAAAAACAAAACCCCACAAAAATACCTAGAAGGATGATTGGGTCATAAGAAATATTTGCCTAGACAAAAGATACAAAAACTTAATTTTAAAAGTTTTACGTTTTACCACAACACCCAGAAGGAGAGAGAGAACAAAAGGGAATGTCCTGCCACAGAGACAGGGTAGGGTAGAGGGGACGGGTAGGGGTGATGGTGGGAGGGATTCTGGGACTATTGGTGGTAGAAAATGGGCACTGGTGGAGGGATGGCTACTTGGCCATTGTATGACTGAAACACAAGCACGGAAGTTTGTAAGACCGTAACTGTACCCCATGGTGATTCATTAATAAAATTTTTTTTTAATTTTTTTTAAGTTTTAACACATGTTTAGGTCCATATTACATTATAATTTATTATTGTTAGTATTATTATTTTGGTTTGGAGACCACACCTGCCTGTGCTCAGGGATGACTTCTGACTCTGACCTTAGGGATCACTCCTGGCAGAGGCCTGGGGCACCAAATGTGGTGCCAGGTATGAACTCAGATGTGCATTATGCAAAGTCAGTGTCTAACCCTCTGTACTATCTCTCCAGCCCTTATAACTTAATTTTTATATGTAGTTTGAAATAAAGATTTGAATTTATTTTCAAATGGGGGGAGATAAATTTATAGGGGACATTTTTCCAGAAAATGAGGCAGCAGGCTAAGAAGTTTGGGGAGCCAGCTCTAGGCGAGTGCAACCCTTTCTTTGTTCTTGTACAGAGTGCCTCTGCACAGACACACCCTGACGTTCGACGATCCGTGACAGCTGCCAGGCTCTGCAGCTTGCAGGCATCTGCCAGAAGCAGGTAGGCTGAGCTTCAGGTAGTTAGGCCAGAAAGGGGGTTGCAGGAAAGTGGGAGGGAGTCTTCACAGTCTTGAGCCTGGGTACCCTGAATAGTGGCAGGTGTGTGAAATCTGCACAGAAGAGTATTCTGAAGAAGGTTCTATTTGGGATGGGCAGAGGAGGCCTCAGTTTGGCTTCAGTGACCAGGCCAAACCAGGGGAGGAAAGTGGTGGGTGCCTGTTGTGCTGCTGTGACTGAGAATAGCTATGACCCAAAGGTGACCCACGCCAGGCCTATGGGAGCAGGGCCTGGCTCTGCCTGGGCTCTGCTAACTCAGCTCAGCCCCACCTGCTCCCCACCCAGGCTCCCTGGAGAATAGAGGCTGATAGGAGGTCTAGACCATCCCAGAACCCAGAAAGATGGTGGAGTTGCAGGCAGAGCGGTAGGAGACACACCCTTGCAGCAAGCTTGGATGACAGCATCCTGCATTGAGCCAGGGAGCACTCTCACCTCAGTGCCTTCACCCCTTCCCGGCCTAGGGGAGGTTACTGGGGCTTGACACAAGGGGGCAGCAGAACCCAGTCATTCTGCTCTCTGGCTGCCTTTCAGTCCCTTGTGATTAGAAAGGATCTCAGGTTGACCTTCAGAAGGCCTGGCTTGGCTCAGCTACAGACCCAGATGGGACCCAGGCTGTTCCCAGCAAACAGGATTGAGTGAGCATGAGGCTCTGGCTTGTTTGCAAGAAGAAGCCAAAGTTACAGGCTTTTACAATGCCTAGCACATAGTAGACACTCAGTCATTGAATCATGTACTGTGTATGTGTATATGTGTGCGTGTGCGTGTGCGCGTGTGCTGGGTTGCTCTGAGAGAGGGAAGTGTTTCCAACATGCTGATTTAACATTTCCCTGAAATGTTCCTATTTCCTACCATGTGTCAAGCTCTGTATTCTGATTCTTTGCCAGCTTTCCTTGATTCTCCCCACAACACAGTAGTGCTGTTACCGCTGTTTAACAGATGAGTCACAGAGTAAGGGAGGGCTGGGTAGCGGCCGTTTCGTAGCAAAGCAGTTCAGCTGTATGTGAGACCACAAACTCAGAACTGCCATCCATGGAGGACTGCAGGTAGTGTCAGCCAGGGTTTGAGACCCTCCAGCAGGCTTGTCGGAGGCATAGACCAGGCAATGGTCATTGTACAAGACTGTATTTTTAAGAGAGGATGCACATAGAGTGTCAAGAGCAGAGCCTGGCACATGTGAAAGGGCTCGTTAGATGTTTGCAAAGATAATACTGAGCTAGACCTTTCTTAGAGACTGATGCAGGACTCCAGAATACAGAGACGAAAGAAGGAAAGAGAAGGCATTTCAAGCAGAGAGAGCTGCATGAAGGGAGATTAGCAATAGAAATGAGCCAGACAGACCATTATGCTTCGCTAGGGATTTCTCCAGGTTGGCTTCTATAGGTCCTAGAATGCTGGACTGCTCAGCATGGACTAGATTCCGTTCGGTGGCTGCACCAAATTGGGCATGTGGTTGATCAAGGTGACACTATTTCTTTGCTCCACAAGCCACACGCATACTCTGGTGATACAGATTTTCCTGAAGTATAAAGCTTTGGAGCCCTGTGATTGATTTTGTTCATAGGCCAGGGATCTTCTCTCTAACGCGGCCCAGGGTCTGGCAGATGATATGCCTTGGTGCTTATTAGAGAAATAAAAGGTACCTGAATTTCCTGAGAGTAATTTATTCTAATATGATTCATAAGCTGTTTTCTCTCGACCAGTTGATTAGCAAATGGCAGGTCTTGAATGTGTTCCTCAGTGCCTGGGGGATGATGCCTTGTGTTGGAGCAGTCAGGCCAGCAGGCGAACCCACAGGCAGTGCCAGGGAAGCCCTCACCAACCTGAGTGCTGAGAATTCAACAGCAGTAGTTGCCCCAGAAGTGTTTGAATGAATGGATGGATGGATGAAGGAAGGAAGGAATTAACCCGAAGTCAAAGGGCTGTTTTGTGGAAAGTAACGTCTTTGGGTGAGTTCCTACTGTTTCCTTAGAGCCCCAAGTTTTCAGCCTCCTGATAGGCTGAGAGCTGTAGCCAAGCAAAGGTAAGAGGAGTCCCCATAGGAGGCTCCATTCCCTTGCTAGTCTAGTGTGATGGCCTCGTTCCCAGGTGACCAAAGATGCCATGAATCACCCATTGGGCCCCAAGATTGGATAGGGGGAGGAGATTTGGATTATTTTTCAGAATGTCAAGGGCTGGCCCTCCCCTGGTTGCTTAGCTGCTCTGGGAACCCTTGGTCTGTGCTCATTCCCCTTAGCCCCTATCTCATCCTTTGGTGTGCCTAATTCATGGGAGATTTGGGGTCTGTGATAGCTAAAAGTGGGTAGATAGAAATTAGGCTGGTCACACTGAGTTATCCTGAGACCAACCTATACCTCAGAGTACAAAGAACTCTAAAGACCAAATTTGTTCCTGTCTGCCCTTTCTGAAGACACAGTTCCTCTCTCAACAATTGGCTTCGGGTGGGTGCTTTGTGTGAAAGGTTGGGGGGTAGCTGGCCTCTGATTTGCCATCTTCTCATGCGTTCTGGGATAGTCATCTCCTGGGGTTTCAGAGCCCAGTCAGGCCAAGATGGTCCTGTGAGAGAATATTTAGCAGCTCAGTTTTCAGACCCTGAGATAAGCAAATCTGAGTTGACATTTGCTGGAGCCAGGAACAGGTCTAGTGATTAAGGACTGTTGGAGGACAGACCTGTGGGCCTGCTTGAATGGGTAGCTCTGATCAGTTCCAAGAAGCCTGTTCCACCCTCAGGAAGGAGCGAATGGGGGTGGGGTGATTCCTGGGAGTGGAGCAGAGCTTGGCCCTGCCACAAAGCCCTGCTTCTCCCTCGGGTGTGTGGTTGGTTGTGGGGCTAAGATTCCAATGGAATCGTCCTGACCACTCACCCCTGCACCAGCCGGGGCAATAGATTGTTCTTGGAGCCTGCTGCAGTCCTTGCTGAATAGGCAAAAGCCAGTGGGAGGAACAGTGAGGTTAGCCTAAGATTGAACAGCAAGGCCAGCTGGAGGTCCTGCAGGATGGACATATGGAGATGTGATGGGAAGGTGGTCAGAACTGGTGTCCAAAGCAGCAGATGGAATGTGGGCCACCTGGGAAATTGCAGGGGTTGTTGGCCAGAAGTGGGGTGATGAGAACCAAGAGCCTAACGAGAGGAAGGCACTTAGCAGTTTCGAGAAGGGGAACTCAGATGAGACCCATCGAAGCCCACAGTGACCCCTTTAGAAAGGGTCAGTGCCTCTAGCTCTCTGCTCTGCTCTCTAGAATGAGAGGATCTGTATAAAGCCACCTATACCCCAGGACCTTGCCTAGTGGCCAGAGAACTTCAGTTATGGTGACAATGCCTTGCGGAAGATGAGTTAGCTGTGCCTTCTGGGAAACATCTTCGACTCGCTTGGATTCAGCTCTCCATCCTGCCGGTAGGCTCTCCCACTGCAAGCCCTGGCTATGCCCGAGAGGGTGATGAGAAAGTTTGGGGGGAAGGGTAAGCTGGTGAGAGATGTGGGGGCACATGTCCCTGAGTTTCGTTTCAAGGTTTAGACAGTGGGGATGATGGTGGCTGAAGCCCCTTTTCCATCTGCATGAAAGTGTTCTCATGATCTCTCAGAGAAATGTGTGCCTTTCCTCTGGGCTTCATGGCACTCAGTGGTAGCCAACGATGGAGCATTAATGGACGGTCATCAGAGATGAGTATTTTTTTTTTTTTTGTCCCAAGGTACAGCTGGAGCCTGCAGGCAGATCTGTGGCTCAGGAGAGTTTCTGAGTAGTTTTGTCCTAGATTTCCTCTCAAGTCAAAGTCAGACAGTCTTGTGTGTGCTTGAGGTCTGGCTGTGTCCTTGTCTGCTGGCAGTGGTGATCTGGGTTATATCTGTGCTCTGGAGCCTTCGAGACTAATGCTAAGACTCCCTCCCTGCCCCCTAACCCCGGGTGTCAGCATAGCTGCCTTCCCATCTTGAAAATCTGAAGTCTTGATGTGTTCCCAAAGCAAATGGTTCCACATAGGGGCCTCACTCGCCCCTGCATCAGCACAAGGGTACCACTGTGGGCGAAAAGCAGAGGGTGCTCATGGCCTCCATTCCTCAGCCCTTCTCTCTGCCCAGTGAGGTCTTGTAGTACCACGTGTCTGTTTCTCATTCCTCTCTCTGTGTTTACCACCCATGCCAGGAGAGTTCCCCAAGTTCCCTCTTACAAAAAAGGTTGCCAGGGCCAGAGAGTACAGCGGGTAAGGCACTTCCCTTGTATACTGCCAACCTGGGTTTGACCCCTGGCAACCCATGTGGTTCCTCAAGCACCACCAGGAAGGATCCCTGAGTGCAAAGGTAGGAGTAAGTCCTGAGCACAGCCGGCTGTGCCCCCAAGCAAAAAACAAACAAAAAGCTACTACCCTAGACCCTGCCATTACTAATTTTGAAAAAGGACAGAGCCCCTATGAACTGTTCCTGGGACTCTTGACCTGACACCTGATAGCACTTTCCTCAGTGCCCCCAGAGGCCTCTGGCTTCCTTTGAACATACGGCAGTTAGTGGGACTCCTTCGATGGTGCTCTTGGCAGGTTTGCACAGAGAATGGCCAACAGCCTTCCTAGGCCAGCCGGGGCCTCGTTTTGCTTAAGTCTGAAAGAGATTTTTGTTTTCTGGTGAGAACAGCCTCAGCCTGGCCCAGTGCCTGGAACCAGCGGCAGGAACACCAACTCTTTCATGTGACAGCCCAGAGGGGAGATGCCCAGGCCAGCAGGGCCCTCCCCTTTGCGCTGTAGGAGGCGCTCATTTGCATAGTCCCCATTCATTCTGGCCTTGAAAAGGGGGCCTGAGTTCTCAGGGCTCAGCCTGGGCTGGACTGCCTGGCCTGGCCTTAACCCTGTGGCTGCCATAGGGTTCCACTGGTCAGCAGCAGTACTTGGAGGGTGTTAGGAGAAATGATTCAGGAGTTGCTGGGCCCTGTGGACTGCCTACCTTCCCGTGAGGGGAGTGGAATGCAAACTTGTTTCTTCTCATGGCTTTCAAAAGAGGAAGTCAAAGTCTGGGGAAGCCAAACGATGAAAGGATGAAATCACATTTGGAGAAAATTAACTTTTAGCCCATTGTCTGCTCTGTGAGAAAAATCCTGAGACCTGGGGTGGTGGGGAGAGAAACCTTGCCCATGTCACTTTTGTACCTAAAGTCCCTGGGTGTGAGACCAGGTGTGTGGTGGGTGCCACTGACTTGTGTGACTTGTCTGAAGACCGGGGGGCCTGAGGACAGCACCAGCTAAATGCAGTCCTCCCAGTTTTCTGTGGAACCAGGCCGCTGCTCTTGCCAAGAAGTCACAGCAGATCACAGGCTCCAGGTGACGGACCGATGCACTCTGCTGCTCTGTGTCCTTCTTACAAGCACTCCTTCCCACACTCCATGGAGCCTTTCCTTGCTTCCCTTTCCTGGTGGGGATTTGCCTATGCTTCTGTCCTTGATGTGCTTCCCCCACAGCGAGACTCCTTGTGTTCCTGAGGGAGCAAGTGGGCAAAGGTTTCCCTCTCCTCCTCTCCCCCCACCCCACTTCAGGCCCTGAGTGGGACCCTCCCTTTTTAAGGTGCTCTTCACTAACTGGAGGTTACACCATAAACTGGTTGTCCCCTGGCCTCCTGCACTGGGATGCAGAGAGCATGGCCCCACTGAGAATGGCTCAGGATCTCATTTCTGGGCTTGCCTCTGCAGCCATGTGTGTCCTCCAAGGGACTGGAGGTAGCAATGGATTTCTCATGGCCTCATGGCCCACAGCAGGGAGGGATAGTGTTGCAGCCACAGGCTCTGGCTTCCTGCACAGGGGGTTGGGCCAGAGGGTTTTCTTCTGCGTCTGTGATATTCATGGCCCTCACCAGTTCCCCGCTAGGCTTCTTGTCTACACTTCCAGAGTTTGGTGTGGAAGGTGGGAAGGTGAGGCCAGGGCTAATCATCCCCTGTAACTGTTTCCAAAAGGACCTCTGCCATTGCTTTAGCACCTGCTATGCCAATTTGCTGGGAGAATTTTGTGGGGCATGGTTGTGTTGAGGGCTACATTTATCTCAGAGCTTGTGAAAGACACTGTGTTTCTGTTTGCTCCTCTGTTCTCAAGGCTGTTTGAACTTTTAAGTTCTTGGAAGGGTTGCTGGAACCTAACTTCTTGGTGTGTCCTGAGGAAGGTGGGCCCGTGTTCCCTGAACTGGGCTTGGGGTGAGTGAAATCCTTGGCGAGGGGCTGACCCGTGGCTGTGGGGCAGGGGGACCCCAGAGGCTGCTGCCTACACAGGGTGGATGTTGGAAGGGGCACCTGCACAGGTGGCTGGAGTTGGGTCTTTCCATGTTCAAGAGACTTAGTTGAGCCTTCAGGTTCCTCAGGGACTCTCGACGACTGAACCACTGCGTCACCCAGCAACCCTGCAGCGTGGACCCGCCTCACGGGGAATGTGCTGTGGGTCTTGTCTGGTAATTCCCAAGCTGGGAAGGCCCTGGGCCTCATCTCTGCCCCAGCCGTCTGTGGTTTCTTTAAGTCTAATGAAAACCCAGGGGGAAGATGGAGGAAAGAGCCCTCTCAAGGCAGTGAGGTGCTGGCTAGATTCCCCCTGCAGATACCTAGAGGGCGGTGGGGTGGGGGCTTGGCCATGTGGGTGCTGCTTCAGTGTGTGACAGTACGGTACATGCTTGCTTGCTTTCTTAACCTGGTCACTGCCCACCCCGCTCCCCGCCTTCCTGGGGCAAAACCACTGCCTCGATGCCTTGCTCCTGGCACCTTGGCACTACCAGCCAAAACTTTGGTTGTGGTCACTTCATTTCCTGCTCCCAGAAGCTGTCCTGAGAAGCATTAAAGGAACCTTTGCTCTTATTTAAAGACATCTCCAAAAATCCCTGGAGAAAAGTAAGGGTGCTGCAAAAAGGAAGTGGAAGGGTTATTGTGGGTGAAGTGGGTCCTCAAGCATCCAAGTGGGTTTTGGGGGGCTGGGACCCCAATGAGGTCAGCTGATCAGGGAGCTTTCATGCCCAGCCTGCCTGGGAGGAGAGGAGAGACTCAGTCCCAGGGAAAGCCTGGAGGCCTGAGGGCTCTAGTGCGGCGACCAGGCAGTTTTGGCAAACAGGTCTGCAGAGAGAGGACACTGGACTGTGACCTGGGAGTCCTGCAGCAGAGGCCATGGGTGGGGCGGACATCCTCGGGCTGAGAATTGGTGAGCTAGTCTGGACTCACCTTCACTACCTTGCAGTGGCTGCTGCAGGTCGGTAAGGGGCCGACCGCATCTTAACCGTGAAAACCGGGGTGGGGAAGGAGCCATATCTGATGCGGGTCCTCACCCCTCTCTTTAGGGAAATGAGCATGCAGGATGAGCTCCAACACTTCAGTGTCCCTCAGGTTGTCTGTCCAATCAAGACGTCCTCATGGCCTCTGCTGCCGGACTCCCAGGCCACAGTCCCCCTCTCTGAAGTCCTGTTTGCCAAAAATGCAGGGAGTTCAGAGCTGGTCCCCATAGGCCAGGGTGTGGACTCAAGCTTCAAAGTGGCCAACCCCTGGGCAGCCAGGAAAGCATCTGTCTGAGCAGGTGTCCAGAGGGTCTGTGTTACCCTGGACTCCTGTGCTGGACATCCACTTGCTGGCTGTGACCCTTGCTCTACCTCCGCCTGTGCATCTCAGATCAAGTATTTTATCTCAGCTATCCTCATTTCCTTCTGTTGTGGGGAGGCTGGTTGGGATTTGTGGGGGAGGGGCTGGCAGGGTGCCCCTTGCCCTTGGAAATGCTCTGGAGAGTTGCATCCCCAGTGACTTCCCCTGCTCCAACATACTCTTGCTAGTGGCACATCCCAGTCCCTGTCCCCTGCTGCATGTGCAGAGGCTTTGTCCTTGAGCAATCCATTTAGCAGACTCCTGTCGGGGACTGAGACAGGGTGTGGGGCGAGAGGGGTGTGAATTGGCAGCCTGGCAGAGTGGGGGTTAAGGCTGGATGGCTTAGCTGTGAGCTGATCTGAGCCAGCCCCGCCCTGTGTGAACAGGGAGGGGGGCAGCTGGGGCCTTGAGGGGCCAGCAGCTTCTCATAGAGCTGTCCTGTGCCCAAGTGCCTGCCAGACCTGCGCTCCCAGCTGCCTGGGAACCTCCGCCACACGGGTCAAGCCGCAGCTCGGCTCCTTAGGGCAAGCGCTGTTGCCAGTTGCCATCGTTGCCACAGTCTGTCCCCTGGGCAGAGCCTCCGCTGCTTCTGTGCTTTGGTCAAGATGTGGTAAGCTCTCTCCCCAGCCCCACGTGCCCTTCTCAGAGGGAGGCTGACACACGTGGGAGCCGGGCTCAGCCTGCCAGTGCCAGGAGCCCGCTGGAAAGGTAGGGTGCGCGTGTGTGTGCCTCTGCAGGGCGAGTCTGAGCCGCTTGACTGGCAGGTAGTGATGTGCCCGCTAACTGCTCTGTGCTGCGTGTTTTCTCTCCCTGTGTGCCCAGCCTGGCACTCTCTCCCGGCATGTTGGAGATGAGACTGGGAGAGGTGGAGGAGGTGGGGAGCTGAGGAAGTACTTTAAACCCTGGGTAGCTGTGCTTTCTTTTCATTTTGTGCCAGCCTCAGAGGTTTTCAGAGCCCCAGAGCCCGATCAGCGAAACCCTCACCTCATTCCAAGATTTCTAGGTGATAGAGTGAGGCTGAGGTGATTCTGAAGTGAGGGAAGAAATGGGATCATGGGGGACCTCCCTGCTGCCATGAGTTTGAACTTTTGTCCTGTGATAGTAGGTTGCTCAATAAGACTTCGGAGCAGTGGCATGAGATGGTTACACTGTGTCAAGAGAAATCACTTGGTCCTCAGTGGAAGCATAGCTGAACAAGCTGGGTGAGCTGGGAGGGGGCTCGGGCTGCATTGCACTAGCTGGTGACCAGGCCGGGCCAGAGGCCCTGGGTGTAGAGAAGAGCAGTCAGATCTGAGATGCTGAGGTGGTCCTGACAGCCTGTGGCAGGAGAGTGAGCTGGTCCCTGTGTGTTGGATGAAGGGGTCGGGCCAGTAGTTGAACTTGGAGCTGAGCTAGGGACCTCGGGGCTTTTTATCACAGCCATCGTAGGAGCCAGTCTTCCTTTGCCTGGGCTCCCTTCCTTCCGTTTTTCTCCCTTCCTGGGTTTCGAGAGCAATGCCCCTTACTGCTCACCTTTCATGTGCTCTGAGCCAGTAGAGGACATGAGGAGGTGGGGTGGATGGTCTCAGCGCCCCTAGACTGTGCCACCGTTTGGTCGTCTGAATTGTTCTGTGCCACAGGGGAAGCGACTCTGCTTGCTTAGTGCTGAGGGTTGGGCGCTCCTGCCAGGTGAGTATTTACAAACACTTACAGCAGCTCACTTGGCAACACCAGCTCCACTGCTTCCCTGGGGTGCTTCTTGGCCCCCCTCCCCCATACCCATGCTGTAACCAGGAGAGCCTCCTGAGGCTGAGAAGGTAGCCATAGCTGGGCCCAGAGGGGTCAGAGGAGCCAGAGCCTTGGGAAATAATGAAATGAGAAGTCTGTGCGGCCACAACTCTGCCCTACCCCATGCCAAGGGCTCAGTGGCGCGGGCTGGCTCAGAGTCCCATGTCCTCAGAGGACCCATATGTGCAGCTCAGTTTGGTGGCCGCTCCCAGGTCTGAAGACTCATAGGATAAATGCTAGCAGTCTGGACTCCGAGCAGGACCTGGAAGAGTGACATCCAGTGGTGGCTGCCCAGTGGGGAGGAGCCCGGCCGTGGTCCATGGCTCCTGTGGAGGAGGGGTGCCCATCCCCCACTGTCACACCAGGCCAGTGGGCTTCCGGCTGTGAGGAGATGAAGGATTCTGGACTGTAAGGTGGTGACTGTGTGTCTGGGCCCTCCGAGCTGGCTCTCTGGGGGTTCAGAGCTGCTGTAAAGGAGAGCGTGAGCTGTGAGTGGGGATAGGATGGGGCAGCGCAGCACCAGGCAAAGGTGGGGATGCTGTAGTCTGGGCTGAGTCCCTGCTACTCCACTGACTCCCCACGTATTTGTGTATGGCAAGGAACTTCTGCAGGTGTAGCAGCAGGGCGAGTGGGCACAGCCCCCCAGCACCAGGACCTCTCTCTGTCAGGTCCGTACTCCCTTTCCGGGCACTGGGGAGCTTTGGGGATAAAAGCTCAGAATGTCTGGAAGCCAGCCTGGCAGATTTGCAGCCTGCAGCCTTGTTTATGATTTCTTGGGTTTCTGATACTGTTTCCTGGACAGAATATTCCATTTGCTAAAGGCTCTCTGGACTCTCTCAACTCCAGCATCTGTATTTGCTTGGGACACCTTTCCCATTGGTCTTTCGGTCTCAGTATCCACATCTCACTTCCCGCTGAGAGTCTGTCCAGCGTTTCCTCTGGCTCCCCCAAGCCCAATCTTTGCTCAGCCCTGCTTTCTGCCTTGTGGGTCTCCCATGGGCCAACAGCAAGCCTTCATCTGAATGAGCAGGGGTCACCTGAAAGTCTCGGGGTTGGCGTGTCTGGAGGCAGCTGGGTAGATGACCTGGCCACTCTGGCTGTTCTCTGTCAACCCGGCTGTGACTTAGTGTCTCCATGTACAGCTTAAGGAAGTGAGTCCTCAGGAAGCCAGCTGGCCACTTGCCTAGCACCATCCCCAGAGCAGTTTTTCTTGGTGAATTCACTGTGGGCCCTAGCTGGGCTTCTGCTCCGCTTATGGAGAATTTTAATTTGATCAATATGCCTGGAGTGATTTGTTCCTGTGGGATGGTGTCATAACTGTCCCTGCTGTAGGAGGTTGCCAGTAAAACTAGAATTCCCACTCAGACACTCAGCAAGCAGGCTCTGGCCAACTGAGGGTTCACTTTGCTTCCCAGGGAGCACCACACCCCCATCTCTGTGGGTAGTTGATGAGTGTTCCCAAGATTCAGACAACCTGTTCGTAGAATGTGGAGACCCACAGTGTCAGGGCCCTGTCACCTCTGCCCAAAGTGGGGACCAGCTTGGATTTGGGTGCTCCTGAGGACTGACAAGCACACCCCTAGTTGTTTCTCTGGTTCATGCTTTATGTGCTTAATGTCTTCATTGTAAAGTTGGAGAAGCAGAGGCCCAAGGAGGGGGGAGTTTATTCAACTGTGTGCAGCCTGTGAGAGAAAGAGGAGGAGTTTGAACCATGGGATTTTACTGGCCGCCTTGCTGTGCGGTGATGCTGTTGTTCGTGCATGCCCTTCGCTGGGACTCTGGCAGACCTCTCCTGTCAGGGCCCAGACTGTCGCTGACTGTCCCTGGACTGCAGAGTTGCTACTGCTCAGTTTCTCACCAAGAAGGGAAACCCCAGCCACGCTTGTGAAGGTTAAGGGCTGGCAAGGAGTGTGGTTGATACTCAGCGGCCTGGAGCCTCGTTGCCCTCAGCAGTCCGGCAGACCCCTGGGTGTTGTACAGCACTGCCAACCTCTCTCCAGCTGGGCAGTGACACGAAGGAAATCCAGTGCAGTAATAGAATCCAATGTGCAGCCCCCACTACGCCTCCTTTGGTTCTGAGAATGTATGGATCCTTGAGCCCCAATGTACTTAGCTGCTAACAAGAGGCCATGGTAGACTTCTCTGGAGAATTCTCTGGACACCAAAGTCAGTCACCAGTGCTTCTCAGAGAACACTCCCACTGCCTGGCCAAGGCATCCTCCATGTCCCCATGATGGACACTTATGCCCACTTAGCTGCAGTGGGCAAGTATGGCCCCTGAGCACAGAGCACAGATTTCCTCAGAGGAGGACATGGAGCTTAGCTGATCCCTTTCTCTCTGACCTTGGTCCTTCCCTCTGGTTTAATACCTGCTTCTATGCCCCCTCTCTTTTCCTGAACATTAGCTGGTGTGTCCCAGGTAGAACCACAGAGCGCTGTGCTGGTAATGGGGTCTCTGGGAGCTTAGTTTGGGGTGGTGCAGAGCCATGGTGCACAGGGGCCAGCGGGGACAGGTGACCCCACCCAGGCTGCTCCTGGGAGCTCCGCTATTTGGCAGAAAGTTGGCCCCATCATCACCTCTGGCCCTGGATGCTTTTTCTGTTCTAAATTTTCTTCCAGGAGAGTCCATGGTGGACTTGAGGGTAGTCTGCTGGGTGGCAGAGTTGCTGCACTCATGCGTACAAGCTCTACCCCTTCCCTGCTCTGTCTCCCTTGAGACAGTCTTAATCAAGTTTTAATCAGTCTTGGGGTGGAGATCCTTTCAGGAAAGTAGGATCCTGGACATGTATCTCCACTTAATCTGGGCCCTGCGCTTGGCATTCTTGCTGCCCTGCTTTCTCCACACCCAGGAGCAAAGTCAAGCAAGTAGACTCAGGAGAGGCAGAAGCACACAGGCCCTGGGCTCAGGAGCTTTCCGCACAGAGCTGTCAGAGTGTGTTCGGGTCCCCAGAAGGTTTGGAGGTTGCTGCGGTCATGGCACAGGGCCTGAGCATTTGGTTCTCCAGGAAAGTGGGCCGATGTCTATCTGCCAGGTGTGACTGCTCAGGCTTCTGGCCTCTCCCTGGAACAGGCCCTTCCAGGAGACCAGCTTTCACTTCACTTCCGTGACCAATGCTTGGCCAAGGTCAATGTGTTGCTAATGATCCATAAGGACAAGCCCCGACTCTCTGTACCCAGTCAGCAGGCCTCAAGCCTCATCTCTCTCCTCTTTCCTGCAGAGTTAATCCTCTCACTTCTGGAGAAGATGCAGACACAGGAGATCCTAAAGATACTGCGGCTGCCAGAGCTGGCTGACCTGGGCCAGTTTTTCCGCAGCTTCTCAGCCACCACTCTCGTGAGTGTGGGTGCACTGGCAGCCCTCCTCGCCTACTGGTTCACTCACCGGCCCAAGGCCTTGCAGCCACCATGCGACCTCCTGATGCAGTCAGAGGAAGTGGAGGTGAGCAGGGTGGGGAAGCAGGGTTGTGCAAGGTAGCAGCTGGAGGACAGGCGTCCTGAAGGCAGAAGCCATACTTGGAATTTATGTGACTACAAACACTGTCCTCCCATTGTTCATCAATTTGCTCGAGTGGGCCCAGCAACATCTCCATTTTGAGACTTGTTACTGTGTTTGGCATATTGAATATGTCACGGGTAGTTTGCTGGGCTTTGCCGTGCGGGAGAGAAACTCTCGGTAGCTTGCAGGGCTCTCTGAGAGGGGCAGAGGAATCGAACCCGCCTCGGCCGGGCTGGCTGCGCGCAAGGCAAACGCCCTACCACTGTGCTGTCTCTCCAGCCATGTGACCACAGAGAAACTTTTTTTTTTAAAAAAAGAAAACAAAACAAACCAAAAAAAGCAACTCTCGAGGCCTATCTAAGTTTCTAAGGAGCTGCCAGGTAAATCCCACCACCCCACTTCAAATTTCCTACCCTTAGCTCTGACCTGGGACCCAGAGCTGAGTCCATGCCAAACCTTTGTGCCCTTCTGAGCACAAGGACTACCAGGGTGATCAGGGTGGTCTGGCTGAGTCTGGGAGGACCTGTGAGGGCCTCACCAAACTGACTTGTCACTGTCACTGTCCTCCCGTTGTTCATTGATTTGCTCGAGAGGGCCCAGTAATGTCTTCATTGTAACAATTGTTACTGTGTTTGGCATATCAAATACATTATGGGTAGCTTGCCAGGCTTTGCCGTGCGGGCTAAATACTCTCAGTAGCTTGCCGGGCTTTCTGAGAGGGGCGGAGGAATCAAACTCGGATCGGCCATGTTGGCTGCGTGCAAGGCAAACGCCCTACCCGCTGTGCTATCGCTCCAGCCCCACCAAACTGACTTGGTTTTTAAAAAAAAAAAATTGTCTTTTTTTTTGGGGGGGGGGGCTACACCCTATGGTGCTCTGGTGTTACTCCTGGCTCTGCACTCAGAGATTACTCCTGGTATTGTTTGGGGGACCATATGGGATGTCAGGGATCTAATCTGGGTCAGCTGCATGCAAGACAAGCACTCTACCCACTGTATTATCTCTCCAACCCCCCCCCCCATTTTGTTTTTGTAAACTTTATTCATTTTGAATGGATAACATTTACACACTTTGCAAGAAAATGGGCTAAAACATGGGCTTACTTACCTTTTTCCAAGCTTCCCAGTTCTTCTCCCCTCCCATCCCCCTGAGAAACTGTTAACTGGCCATGAGCATAGCATGAATCCTGCTTCCTTTCCTTTTTGAAGGACACTGAGGTTCAGCATGTGTCTTTTGCTGCTGACAGTGCGTCTTGGCCATCGTGGACATGTCTGGGCAGTGTCCAGTGGGAAAGGCCACAGGCTGTCAGCGGGAGGGACATGTGAAGAGCAGGAGGTGTGAGGGCCCTGGGAAATGATGCCTCAAGGTAGGGGGTGCTGGGCGATGGAGAGGGGCTGCAGAGGGCTGCCAGACATGGCCTTTGGTGACGCAGCCCTGGGTTTGAAGACTGACTGTTTCTCATTTGCTGTGTGCTCCTTGGCAGTTCCCTTTCTCAGAGCATCAGGTTCCTCGGCTCCCAAGTGAGTGACGGAGTCCCTGATTCCTGTGGGCAAGTAGGGATGCAGGGAACAGACTCAGAGGAAGCACCCGGATTCCTTGTTCTTGGAAAGCTTTTCATTTAGCGCCCTGGCAGGAAACTTGGGGTGGGGAGCACAGGCTTATCCAGGGGTTTCAGTGATCAGGAAACACAGGAGCCTATTTGTGCTGTGGAAGAGTGGTCATAGCAGAGCCAGACGTCGAAGAGACACTGGACCCAGGAACTAGAATTGACTGAATTGATAGAGGCAGAATGGGGAATGGCTGTGCCTCAGGGTGGGGACCATAGAGTCACCTTGTGGCTCTGGCTGGGAGAACAGGACACAGGACACAGCAAAGTTCTTCTTCCTGAGAAGACTGATTCCTCCTTTGTCTCATGCCTCAGGAGCACAGAAAGTCAGAGCATGGCAGTGAAGTAGGTAAAGGAGAGTGGTAGGAAAAGGGAGGAGAGAGGAGTGAGGGGGCCTGATCATAGAGGTCCCTGCAGTGTTTATTCTGTGCTGTGTGCCCAGAGTTCTAATTCAGATCTTATCAGTCATCCTCGCTACAGTCCTCCCCAGGCACCCCATTGTCCCCGTTCTGAAGTCTGGAAACCTCACTTTGGTCTCAGCTTCCCTGGCCTCCTCTCTGGCATGAAGGCCCAGGAGTTGCCTGGAGTTCCCAGAGTGCACTTGTGCCTTCTGCCCCTGCATTTGCACTTGCTGTTGCCTCTGGCCAGTCTGCCCCGAGCTCTGCCTGCCCAACCCCTTCTCATCCTTCTTAGTTGACATCAATAACACTAGACACTTTAACTGTACCCAGTACTTGGGCTAAATAGAACTAGCTGCCACTACAAAATGGTTGAGAGCTAGGTGCCTGTGGTTTTGAGTTTGGCTCTCTGCCTTGTGGCTCTCACCATGTTTTCCTCAGACCTGGTGTTCCAAGAGATGATGGTGATCAGCCAGCACAGTCCACACTGCACTCAAAGAAGAGTAGCTCGAGAGAGCACTGGGAATGGGGCCTGGGAAGTAGTGACTTAATGGAAGGGAGGATGCAGGAGAAGAAGTCCATCTCATTTCCTGACCTGCCGGGATCCCTGCCCTCTGCCCTCCACTGCCCTCCAGGCCTCTATTTCTTGTAAAGCGCCATCAACCCAGTCCTCATTATGTGAATGACGGATGTCAGCCTCTTTCCCTAAAGACTGCCTCCTTTTGTAGGGAATTCTTTTGTGTAGGTTTCCCCAACAGTTCTCAGGCCCATGGGCCACTCCCAGAGACACTCAGAGGAGGCATGTGGTGCCAGACATATAACTGCAAGTGTTGTACTGTGCCCCATTGAGCTTTCTCCTGAGTCCCTAGAAATGATTCTCACACAGACCTTAGCAGAGTCCATGAGGGGATGGCCTCCTTGGCTGCCCGATCCTGATGTGTGCAGGTGGCCTCGCTCTAGCCAGACTCTCTACGCCATTCTATGAGTGGACTAGGAGGCATTTGTGGAAGCTCACCTGGTGTGTGGATGCTATATATGAATCTGGGAGACTGTGGACTGGCTTGTGTGCATAAGCCAGCTGGTTTTGCGTGTGGATGCATATGGGGCGCATTTGTACTGGCTGTGTGTGTGTGTGTGTGTGTGTGTGTGTGTGTTTGAACAACTATAGAGGAGATATATGGAGGGTATATAAATGTGGCGGTGATGTGAAGGTCTATAGAGTGAAAATGTAGTGAGGATATGAAGGTCCGTAGAATGAATGAATACATGGAGGAGATGGAAGGTCTGTAGAGAGAGGATATGTGGAGGGGAAACAAAGATCTTTAGAGCAGATATATGGAGGGAATTTGAACATCTGTAGGCGGATATGTGGAGGAGATAGGAACATCTGTAGAGTGGATATATGGCATGGATATGAAGTTCTATAGAGCAGGTGTGTGGTGGGGATATGAAGGTCTATAGAGCAGATATATGGCAGAGATATGGAGTTTGATATACCAGGTGTGTGGTAGGATATGAAGGTCTATAGAACAGGTGTGTGGTGGGGAGATTAGCAGATACATGGAGGGATTTGAACACTGTAGAAAGGTAGGAATATGATATCTGATGAGCAGGTATGTGGAGGGGATACAAACATCTGTAGAAGGAATATGTTTTAGGCCGTGAGTATAACTGCACATCACTGTCCTAGCTGTGGAGCATCCACACTGTGGACAGCCTGGGACCCACCAGTGCCCTCTCCTGAAACTCCTGCCTGCCTCAGCCAGTTTCCCTGGCCTTTGCTTGCCTCCTAGGACAGTGGTGGGGCCCGGAGATCTGTGATTGGGGATGGCCCACAGCTTCTGACCCACTACTATGACGATGCCCGAACTATGTACCAGGTGTTCTGTCGTGGGCTTCGCATCTCAGGTGAGAGCAGGCCAGGGCCTTGGGAAGGTCTGGGGAGGGTGTGGGGCAGGCATGGAAGGAATGTGGTGTCCAGCTTGAGAGGACAGAAGCCACTCTTGGCCCTTCTATCCAGTCAGAGAAGTGACCAGAGGACTCACCTCATTTATACAATCCTTAAGACTTCCTGTAGGCCAGATCTCACTCCATACTCTGGCAGCTCCAGCAGCCCCTGGTGAGCCAAATTTCCCAGTGACACCCTGAGGTCCTTGTCTTCATGGGGCTACTCACACCAGCCCCAGGTCGCTATAGGATGCCCTGTCCATCATAGTGGCCCTCTAGGGCTTCAGAAGGTTAAGCAGACAGTAGGGAATTGGTGTGGGGGGAGGGGAGAATTGCCCTCCACTTGGCCACAGTTTGGGGTGTCCATCCAGGTGCCTGATGGACCATTTAGGGGGTAACCCCACCCTGCACTCCACACTAGCACAAAGCCTACTTGTTTCTCTGCAGGGAACGGCCCCTGTCTCGGCTTCAGGAAGCCCAAGCAGCCTTACCAGTGGCTGTCCTACCAGGAGGTGAGTGACGGACACTTGGGGGGACTTGTGGACCTTCCCCTGACCTGTGTGACAAGATCTGTAAGCAGCCTGGACAGAGATTTGGGGAGATGTCCCCTGACCTGTCAGAGCCCTACCGGGGACCCTCAGAGTACTTCATTTTCCCATTGCTTTCCTTATGATCATTTGCAGGTGGCTGACAGGGCTGAATTTCTGGGGTCTGGACTTCTCCAGCACAACTGTAAAGCAAGCACAGATCAGTTTATTGGTGTTTTTGCACAAAATCGGCCAGAGGTGAGCATCTACCTAGACTGGTTTTTGAGGTGTCAGTGGAGTGGAGGGTTGGGGAACCCTGCTCCCAAATCTTGTAGGGCCTTGAATAGGAGTGAAATGGGAGACCATGTTCCATTCCTTTCCCACGTCTGGGTTTATCTCAAGTCAGGAGCTGCATCCTTTCCAATTCCCATTTGCACCCCACTGGCTACCTGCTGCTACCCTTGAACTTTGAGGGTGAAAGTTCCAAGGAATGTAAGCCCTGGGAGTGAACTTGCAATCCACTGGACATGGAATCTAGGGATGCCAGGATTTCCTGAGTGAGCAGCATGACCCAGTAACCTCCCAGTGCCTTACCACTGACTGAGCTCTGTAGGCACAGGATGCAGATCAGGACCCCTGACTGCCAGGGCTGAAGAGAAGATTCTCTTCCCTCTGTGCTCCCGCAATCCCCACCCATGTGTCTCCACAGTGGATCATCTCGGAGCTGGCCTGCTACACATATTCCATGGTGGTGGTCCCGCTCTATGACACCCTGGGCCCTGGGGCCATCCGCTACATCATCAATACAGGTGAGGCCGTGCCCTGCCTGCCACTGGCTGCCTGCTCCTCTCTGTCACTGACACGCCAGGGCTGCAGA
Source organism: Sorex fumeus (assembly GCF_029834395.1). Classification (NCBI taxonomy): domain Eukaryota; kingdom Metazoa; phylum Chordata; class Mammalia; order Eulipotyphla; family Soricidae; genus Sorex; species Sorex fumeus. The sequence goes on along the minus strand of NW_026606108.1, from coordinate 31,825,774 downwards.
ATTGGCTTCCTGAGTTCAACCTTCCCCACTGGGACCTCACCTACTGCTTGGGTTCAGGGGGCTGCTGTGCATCAGACACTCCATGGCTGCCAGCCCTTGAGGCCCAGGGGAGGTGCTGGGAGCCGCTCAGTTCCCCACTCAGAGCTGTGAGGCTGGGACTGAACCTGGAGCACTGGAGCACCTGAAATACTCCTGGCACCCTCATCTCTCTCCCTGCCCCTGGAGCCCCTGCTCTCATCTCTCTCCCTGACCCTAGTGCATGAACACACACACACACACACACACACACACACACACACACACACACACACAGTGGCACATGCAGCTTACTATTCTGCTGACCTGCTGTGCTGCCCACAGTTGTGGCTTGTGCCCACACAGCCTGACTTTCCTTGCTGGCCCCCCCACAGCGGACATCAGCACTGTGATTGTGGACAAGCCTCAGAAGGCTGTGACTCTGCTGGAGCATGTGGAGAGGAAGGAGACTCCGGGGCTCAAGCTCATCATCCTCATGGAACCATTTGAGGATGCTCTGAAAGACAGAGGGCAGGAGTGCGGGGTGCTCATCAAGTCCATGCAGGCTGTGGAGGTGAGGGGCAGTGTCTGGGATAACCTGCAGGGCTGCAGCTGTCTGGCCACCAATCAGAGCTGCCTCTTACCCTCAGGAGACTGCTGAGGATACAGATTATATGGAGATAGCAGACTTCACTATGTTTGTGGTAGTGGGTTGGTGGGGGGAGGGGCGTTCAGGTATTCACTGGTAACCCTAGGTGATAGACTGACATGGTTTCTGACACAGGCAGCCAGAGGTGGATGGAGTCTCTCACCACCTGAGAGACCCATTTCCAGCTGACGGCAGCCTGGATCTTCTAGACAGATAAGAGGTCCAGAAATTGGAGAGGTGCTTGCAAACGTGTCCCAGATCCCCAGTAGCCAGCACCTCTTTTCAATGGCTTTTTTCAGTACCTGGCTTCCCATTGACTTGCTGCTGGTAGTTTGTGGCCTGCCAAGATGATATAGGACATCCCACCCGCCAGGGCTTCATGCAGCTGACCCCCTGGACCTTCTAGACATCGGCCCACATACCCTCCTGTTCTTCCACCTCCCTCCCTACTCTTGTGCCCTGTCCACCATACACATGCATTTGCATCCTCAGTGACTACATCCATCCTGGCAACTCCTTGGTTCCCCAGCCCTGACCTCTGGAAACAGCTTCCTCCCCTGCCACTGTCCCAAGGTTCAGTTCAGGTGCACCAGGGACATGTCAAGCCATCAAGTTGTCTTCCCTGCCGGGTTTCTGGTGCCCACCCTCTCCCGAGCTTGACAGTCCTGTGTGCAGTGTGCAGGGAAGGAGGCCCTAGGCCTGGCGGGAATCAAAGAGAAATTACTCAGCAGCACTGCAGACTAGGCAGTGTCTGGCCAGGAAATCCTCAACACTGGGGTTGGCACCAAGAAGGCATACAGCACTGTTCACTTTGACTCTGTTTTGCTGAGAACTTGTAAGCATTTAAACACGGTGTTTTCTTCTTCCAGGAGTGCGGCCAGCAGAATCGTCATGTTCCTGTGGTAAGCTGCCAGCAGGTGTTTGTGAGCACACAAGGATAGAGCTGTCCCATGCTGTGTCCCACCCCCCTCTCCCCCCCAGCATGCAGCAGCCTCTTGGTCATTCAGCTGCTCCCTGGGTATCCAGAGTGTGGGGAAGTGCCTTTGGCCAGTGAGGTGTCAGGGAGGGAGGAGAAAGGGCAGGGAATCCTTTCTAGGAAGTCGAATCCTCTCTATAGAGAGTCGTACTGGTTCCTCTGAGTATGGTAAACTGTCCCAGATGGACAGACAGAAGCAGTGACAGATCCAGACGTGGGCCCTGGGGTTAAAGAGCCTTGTGGCATCTCTTCCCTTGTTTCTCTCCACCTTGCGAATCCAGCCACATCCCTGCTCCCTAGGACCTTTCCTGGGGAATCCCAGGAAAGTATCCATCTCTCACACACTGTGCCCCAATCTTAGAGCTCTCTCTCCTCACCCCTCAGAGCTCTTGTGTCTAGGGCCATTTTATCTTCTAGCCCCCACCATCGCATAATCTGGATAGACCTCACTTGTCTCACCTCACATGTCACCTCCTCTGGGAAGCCGTCTCTCTGTGCACGTGACAGGGCGGGCTCCTCCCAGTGAACCCAGTGCTCTGTGGCGAATGAGGACCAGATACAGAGCAGTCTTGGTGGCATTGTGGCAGCTTCATCCCTGGGTTGCATCACCTGTGTCACATCCTAATATCAGACACTGGGGAGCAAGCAGGAAAGGCAGAAGGAGCACGGCCACTCACAGAGGGGTGGGCTCCGCTAGAGGCCACCATCACCCAGGCCTCCCTGGGTGTACCTCAGTTGTGAGTTGGGGAGTAGGGCTGGTGAGACTGCTGTGAGGTTGGTGGTGCAGCTCAGTACCCAGACCCCCATTTGGTTCTCTCACATCTTTGCCTCTCTCCGGGGAATTTGCCTGCTTGCCTGTTAGACTGCAGCCCCGGGGCACACACAGGAAGACCGGGACCCCCCACCCACATAAGATGGGCACATGCCCATGCAGAGAGGAGTGGGCTGGTGCAGAGGCCCAGGCACTTTGGCCCTGGCTCCCCACGCCAGGTCTCCTCAGCTCACCCTCTTATCACCTCTGCAGCCCCCAGAGCCCTGCGACCTCTCCATTGTGTGTTTCACCAGCGGCACCACAGGTAAGCAGAGTCCCCCAGATGGTGAGCTAGGGTTGCCCACTCCTCTCCCAGCTGCCTGGGACAATGACTGAAAGGGACTCAGGCTCTCTGTGGCCCTAGTACTGGGACTTGCTCCCTCCACATGTTGGGTTCTTTCTCCTGCTCCCTGTGTTTGGCATGAATGAGGTAGCCCTGGGTGGCTGGACACTGTGGATGGGGAGATCCAGGCTCCCTCCTCCTGGGACTTGTCTCTTCTTAGAGCTGGGACAGGGGAGATCCATGTGCTGGGTCAGAGCTTTTGCCCACAGGGGTCCCTCATCCTAGAGAAGCAGCTCCCTCTGTGCCTGCCTCCCTGTCTGGCCTTTGTATCAGGGGCCGAGGGCTGAGTGTAGGCATCTGAGAACCTGGTTTTGAGTCCCTCCCCTACCACTTGCTGGGCTGCAAGCCAACCCCCTAATTGCTCTGTCTTCCTGACCCCAGTTCCTTACCTTGTTGGGACACGTAGGAGGTGGAGGATGTATAGAAGGTTGACGCAGCTCCTCCAGGGCTGGGACTGACAGGCAGTCAGGAGCCTACCATGTGGGGGCTGACAGGGCCACAGTGACTGGGGTACAAGTGAGGAGGTATTGCTGGGGAAGGAGAAAGGACAGCACTTCACAGTCTGCCTTTCCACCTTCGCATGGCTCTGGGGACTGTCCAAGAGGACACCAACATATGGAAGCACTTCTGACTCCGGAGCCTGCCCCTGCTCCAACCTCATGGCTGTCTCCATCTCAGCAATGACTTGGAAAGCCACTCACCTATGCCCTGTGGACAGGCAGTGTCCAGCAAGTTTTTTCCTAGGCAGTAGACTGGAGCTCCCCATGCTGCTACAGACATAGCTTTTATGGTGTGTAGCATACACTTGGCTAGCCCCATGAACAGGACACTGGGTGGATTGTGAGAGATAGCGCTTACTGAAGCCAAATGGGCTTTTACGATGAACTCAAGTGATTTTAAGAATACCCACCACACTCTGCTAAACCCTGTCAGAAAAGAAACACCATGGTCCTCTCTCCCGTGGAGTTGACATCCACAGCCAGCCTAGAATTCAGAAATGCCCTTCAGAGCTCCTGCTTTTTGCCGTGGTTTTCACTACATGAATTTTTGATGTTGTGTCCCTGCCACCTGGGCAGGGGAGCAGGTCGTGGCTTTAGTGTTTCACTCTTGCCTCCCAAGAGTGCCTTCATGTTTTTAGAGGGTCCAGAAGTTATAGATGCTAGATACTTTCCCTTTATTCGGAAAAGGACTTCCCATTGCAAAAATGTTCACTGTCCAGCTGGAGAAGGGCAGGCCTTAACACCTGTGCTTTGTCAGACCCTGGGATTGAAATCAGAAGCCAAGCCTTCCCGCCCTAACTCTGTGTGGTAGCAGAATATATGGGGCTTAGAAAATGGATCCTTCCCGAAATGGTCAGGATTGAGGCAGAACTGAGGAACAAGCGGGATTCTCTCCGGCTGTCATCTGATTTCCTGGACATAGGCCTAAGCCTGGTAGTTATCCTCGGGCCCCACACATCAGCCGTGTGTGCCTTCAGCTTGCCTTCCATATTGAGCATCCTGGCTCTTGGGCTCATCAAGGGCCATGGAAGGTGTTTACTATTGTTGTTTTATATTGTTGTTTTATACTGTTGTTTATTTTTCCCACTGGAGCTTGGTATTGTTTGCATAGGTAATTTCAGTGTGAAAAAAATCGTTTTGAGTTTTATCTGGTCATCTTTCTGTAATACATTGCAATGTGACATGAAGTTTATTTGAAAAAAGGAAAAAGAAGAAGTATTACAGAGTAATGACAGCAAAAATGGCAGCTGGTAGAGGGGAGGGTGGAGTTTCTGTTGTTTTCTCCACAAATAAGGTTGTTTTTTTTTTTTAATAGCTGAGAAGGAGCAGTGAGAGATAGAGCAAAGGGGGTGGGGGTGATGCTTCATGGAGCAAAGTTCCTCCACCCCCGTGTTTGTTTTGGGTTGGGAGAAAGAGAAATTTCCAAGTAGCAGGAAGATGTCCAGATGTTAAGAGGAGGGGAAAGAAGGTGGAGCTGCGACCTCTGCAGAGTAGCAGTTGGGCCAAGGAGGGTGGAGTCATGAGAAATTATAAGTGGCACCAGCTGAGGATTCTGTGGGGAGGAGCCTAGGCTTTGGGGGCTCATGTTGTGGGAAGATGGAAAGGCCCATGAGGCTGTATTGGCTTGGTGGGGTTATGAGTCGGGTGCTCCAGGGAAAGCCCTGGAGAGTGGCTGATCTGAAGGAGTCAGAATCCAGCTTGGGAGAGTGGGGAGATGGGAGATGGGGGGAACTCAGGTGTCTGGAATTGCAGCAAAGGCTCTCGGCCTTGGGGAGTGGACCAGCCAGGTCTATTCCTAGTGAGGGTCTGGACCTGGTAGGGGAAGAGAAGGTGGTGGCAGCAACAATTTGGGAATCTTCTGGGTTCTCCTGAGAGATAACCAGAATAGCCCAGTCCTCAGCACATAAATGCTCATCAACCCTAGAACTGTGGCTGGTCAGAGGCCATTTCTAGAGGGAAAATACTCCCCTTCACCTCTTTGTTTTGTGCCGTTCAGTTCCAGGCTTGTGTGGTCATAACTCATAAAACCACATCTCAGCCTGGAGAGAACATGGCTATGTCCCAAGGAGCATTTCTTCCCTAAACCTCATTTTCCTCGTTTATTAAATGAATACATGTAGTACCTATAACATAGGATTGTTTCAATAAATAATCAAGCTCCTGGGGTCAGAGGGAAAGTACAGTGGTTACTTACTTTGTGTGCAGCTGGCCCTGTTGATCCCTGGCACCGGGTGTCCTCTGTGTTCCCCCATCAGGAGCAACCTCCAGCTGGGAATAGCCCCGAAGCACCACTGGGTGTGGCCCAACGCTCCCCACAAATCAAGCTGCCAAGAGAAAATGTCTAGCAGAGTGCCCACACTAGGAATGTCTAGTAATTGCCCAAAAATGCAGTTAATATTTATATTACTCTGAATTGTCAAATAGGACTTTAAAAATTACAGCGTTGATGAAATTACAATTCAGTCTAAAAAAGGGTTAGGAACCTTTAGCTGGAAGACAAACATGCTACGTGCAGTATGAAACTTTGAGAGTTAGAGTGCTTGTTCCCAGTCTTGTTTGTGACCCATCTTTATGTGAAAGCAGAAACAAGCAGCTTGAGAGCCCAGCGCTGCCCACAGCCCCCACGTCCACCCCTGCAAGAGAAACCTGGAGCTCAGCGCCTCCCCGCTGCTGCTTCCTCCCATCCTGTCCAGGACATTTCTTCACCCAGTGACCTGCCTTCCACTTGAGGGGCAAGCCCATAAACACTGGCTGCAGGCAAAGTGTCACTTCCAGAATCTGAAGCTAGGAGAGTTCCCCACCTGACCGGCAAGGAAGCTGGATAGCAAATGCCAGACAAACATTGACAGATGTGGATGGGGGAGATGCCAGGGCCTGGGTGGTGGTGCTTCTCATAGATGTTGCACACACAAAAAAGGCGAGCCCTGAGCAGAGATCCCTGCTGGAACTTGGTGTGCATGTAGGCCTAGTGGGATGTGCTTAGCATCTTCTCCATGAGAGAAACCTGGAAACATTTCTGTGTTGTGTTTAGGAAGAAATTCTGCTTGTCCTGAGTCAGCAAAGCAAACAGAGCCTGTCTGCCTCTCAGCACTGACCTTCCTGCTAGGAAAGGGAAGGGATGCTCTTCTCGGATCTGTGCTCAACACTCACTTCTCCCCTGGGCTTTGGGACCACATCTAGAGATGACTCTAAGTAATTGGAACAGTCCTGGAAGCCCTTTAACATTTCCATAATTAGAGGCCCAGGGATGTTGCTCCTTGGCAGAGAACTTGCCTTGCATGTGTGAGGCTGAGTTCGATCTGTGGCACCTCCTAATCCCCAACGCCACCATCACTGAGTGTGATCCCAGTGCATCACGTATGTGGCCCCCTGGACATCACAACAATACAGGCGACAAATGGGAGGGGATCTCAGTGGTGATGGGTGTGTGACTTGCATGCACAGGGACCTGGATTCAGTCCCTGGTGCCATCTGAGTCCCTGAGCACCTTTGGGTGTCCCTGAGCACTGCTGAATCTATGCACTGCACTGTTCAGTTCAGTTAGTCAAGTATTGTCATGAGTGACCTCTGGACCCCCTGAGTACTGCTTGAGACACCCCCCTCAAAAATAACAAAGGGAAGGGTAAAGGGAAAATTAAAAATGAACATTTTTTAAATTCTATAACTAGTTTATAACTTTTTATTCATATCTAAAGAAGATGCTTATTTTGTTTCATTTTTAATATTTTCCCCTCCCTTTTTGTTGTTGTTGTTGCTGTTGTTATGTTACCATGATCCAGCTTCTCTTGCATTAGTTGCGGTGCTCATACACACTTGTTTGCGGTGCACTGAAGACCGCACATCTTTGTTGTGGTGTCGGGATCCCGAATGGCAATGCCTCTTGGATCACACTCGGCTTGTGGGGCAGTCCGGGGATCGAACTCGGGGCCTCACACCTGTACCACAGGCACTCTGCCACTGAGCCATCCCCGAGCCCAGGAAGACATTTGTATTCAAAGGTAAACTTTTCTTGTCATGTAGGAGTGGAAAAGGGCTTGTGTAAGCTAAACAAAATCGAATACTGTTACTGTATGCCTCTGGGACTTATTTAGAAACCTGAGAAATTTTTTATCCATGAAGATGATGTTGTCAGACAATACACTCTCATGTTGTATTAGGCACCAGTGACTTGTCAAGTAGAAATCAAGCTCTCTATAGCACAGGACTATATTTGTGCCAGTTCTGATTTCGTTTCTAGTGTTTTGGAAACATTCCTTAAGAAAATTTTTGAACCTTAGAATTCACAGGTAAAAGTTTCCAGATGACATTTTTTGACATAGTTTGTGGGGGTCTGTGGGATTTGTGTGTAGGAGATGATATAGGGAAATTTCCTAATATGGACCTGGGTTTAAGGAGAGAGCCTGAGGCAGAAGAAAGATAAACAGAGGTGAGTCAGAGCCTATGGAGAAGACTTTAAAACAGCTATCTATTATAAAATGCAACTTTTCAAAGCTTTTAACCTTCTCTGTGGCCCAGGTCACCTCTGTGATTTGTAGTATGGGTCTAAGTGTCAGAGCATAGGGTACAAGTGTACATCCAATCAAACCGTGCATCCATGTCAGACCATGATGGGGCCATTTCTGATTCTTTTTCTCTGACAAATGGGTCACCAGCAAGTTGAGCAAATAGGCTTCGTGGTGTATCATGAGAGCAACTTGATTTTCATCTCCCTCTGTTCCTTTAAACTTGCTCCTTGGGGAAGTTATTTTCCTAGCGCGGGATAAAAACAAGCATGTCATGCCTTTTCTGGTCATTCTCAGATAATTATAAGTCACTGCAAATTACAAACACAGTCTTAATTCAGAATTAACAAGTGGCAGTTCCAGATAGGAATTGTTCACTTCATTAAGACTCCTCTCCGCAGCTGCGGGTGTGTTCTGCAGGGAAGGCTCTCTCTGCCTTCCCCTTGCCTCCGGTTTCACCTCCATTTCCTGCTGGGGGGAGTCGTGCAGGGAGAATAAGAAAGTGGGACCTGAAAGTTGAAATATGATTTTGGTCAAAGGTTTAAAACTAATTCTTCTTCACAACACTTGCAAGGGTCCTCCTGATGCAGTTGTCTGTTCCACACTTTCCTTCAGCTTCTGTCTCAGTTTCTGTCTCTGGGGTGCAATTGTTTCTCCCTAATTTTGAAGGAAGCTAATCCTATTTCCCTGGTAAACTGGCTTTTGGATAAGGTCAAGTTTTTAACCTGCCATTCCTCACTACCCCCGTTAGACTAACGCTCTTTCTGCAGATTACATCCATACCCAGTCCCTGGGATTTATTAGTTTGGAGCAACCTGATTTCTTCATCTTTCTCATAGGGTCCCTCCGCTCTACGATACAAAATGAACTCTCCCCATAAGGTCTAAATTAGATTAGATTTCAGGATTGGGTTTGGGAGAAAGGACTCCTTTCCTTTTAATAGTTTCTAGGGTGCTCCCCAAAGCAGGTCTCCCTACAAATTCATTCAACTCTATTCCTCTTCCTCTTTCATGAAATTCACCTAATTTGACTTGGTGAATTTGAAGGAGCAGTTTACATTTAGTATAATGCTTTCTAATCTCCACCTGTTTAAGCAGGTGAGGGTTGCTAGGCTAATACACTGGCCTATTTGCTGTTTCCTGGGTAAACTCCTCCCTTGTGGAGTATCACAGCTACTGTGTCTGCTCTCAGTGGGAACTTTTGCCTTATAATCCTTGTACTCAGTTTCTATCCTTAGACGTGAGAGAAGCCATTTCCCTGTCTCACCAGTATGGCAGTGAGAGGAGAGACGTGGCTTGCTGGCATTGTGCTGACCCCCAACATGAAAAAGGAACCAAGATAGCCTCCCTGCCAAGCCTGCTGTGTCCCGGTCCCCACCTGATTTCTGGCATTTGAGTTACCTAGGGACCCCAGGCTCCATCATGAACAGGAATGAAAGTTGTGTGAAAACCAAGAATATCCATATAGCAGGCACGGGCAGGTGCACTACCCAGCATGGGGGGCTCCAGCCATTCCTCTCTGAGAGCAAGTGGAGGACAACTTCTTGCCAGCAGAGTTGGATGCAGCTTTCTGTGACTAGCCCTGCTCAGGGCCAGAGCAGCATAGGTTATGGGGTAAATATGATCAATGGAGGGGACTCTGTACCCTCAGTGGGGGCATGGGGAGGCCAAGATCACAGCCCCTCAAGCCCCAGAGCTCGGGGGTCAGAGATGGTACTGGGGATGACTGGCTGGGGCGCTGTTCTCAGGGAGGACTCTTGAGTCTCCAGCTAATTTATCTTCTTGCTTTCTCTTTTCAGGGAACCCAAAAGGTGCGATGCTCACCCATGGGAACGTGGTGGCTGATTTCTCAGGCTTTCTAAAAGTGACAGAGGTGAATAGAATAGACTCACTAATGCAGGTGTCTCTTGAGGACATCTTCAAGCCTCAGAGGTTTTTTCACTTGTTTGCTTTTTCCCCCTGATGTGATCTGGGCTGCCACAGTGCTAGTCACAGGCAGCCATGTCTGTTCTCATTAGAACAACCTTTTTTTTTTTTTTTTTTTTTGGCTTTTTGGCTTTTGGGTTACACCCAGCGATGCTCAGGGGTTACTCCTGGCTTTTCATTCAGAAATTTCTCCTGGTAGTGCTCAGGGGACCATATGGGAAGCTGGGGATCGAACCCGGGTCATTCACGTGCAAAGCAAATGCCCTACCCACTGTGCTATTGCTCCGACCCAGAACAACCCCTTTCTTACAGACACTTCCACCCCCAGATACTGAGATGATCTATACCCACAAGCAAATTCATTTGATTTCTAAGAGTGCTTGATTCTCTTCCCCACCAAATCATGTAATTCCTTTAATTCCTTTTTTTTTTTTTTTTTGGCAAGAGTGGTGGACTCCCCCACTGTACTCAGGGATCCAGAAACCATTCCCAGCTTTACATTGCCCAGTGCGGACCCTATAGTTCAGTGCTCAGGCCTCCATGTGGTACTTCTTGGGCCCAGCAGTGCTGGGGGTCACCAGGGCCACACCGTTGTGTTGAGAGACTGGGAAGGGCCAGTGATGGGCCTTGGGCCTTCCCACCATGCAGCGTGTGTGCGTCTTCTCTTGGAGCTATCTCCCCAGCCCCTTATTTTTCATTTTTACCTTCAAAAATTGAGACACCTATGGGTTGTGTTTACCTTTATTTAGGAAGTATTCTTAATAACTTTTTTTTTTTAGTAAGGGTTTAATTTAATCGTTTTGTGTTTAAGGACTACTAGAGTCTGAGAAACAATGGCAACTGCCTATTTATTTATAAAGCTGTAGTTTAAACCTAAAATTTTAAACAGCTTGTTATCTGGGCCTGATAAAAAGCTCGTTAGCATTTTGTAACCATCTAAGAAAGGAGGATCTTTTCCTGTGAGAGGTGAGTATCCGAGTGTCCTACAGCTTCTCAAGGAGAAAAGAATGTATTAAGTTAAGCCTTTTCTCCACAATGGAGAAAAATCTGTGTCTACATTTATGCTATGTGACATTCTGGAACACTTGCCCCAGACAGTCCCAGAGTTGAGTAGAGAAGTGTCAGAGGCTGTGGGCACTCCACCCTGGTCAGGAGCCAGGAGCCAGCTTCTGGTATATTCATCCAGAAGCTAGTCCAGGAGAAAGGAGACCTTGACCAAGGCTGGAGTTCCCAGAGGCCTAGACTCTGAGGCCCATCCCACCTGTGAACTGTGGGCTGGGGCCCTTCTGTGCTAGGGGAGCTGCAGACTGCCCCAATGCCCCGTTTGCCCAGCTTGTGGTTTGGCCTTGCCCGCAACACTGTCAGGGCTCATGCCTCAGCCACAGTTGATGTAGACTTAGGGTTCTCTGGGCCCCTTTCTCTGGAAGGTCTAGAAAGTGCCGACAAGACGAGGCCCTCTGAATCCCTGCCCCGGTGGCCAGAGCGTGGGGAACGGAGCCTCCTGGTCCTGCGGCTGCAGGGAGGAGGGTGGAGAGCCAGGCTGGCGCCTGCTGACTGCAAGTGAGATCAATCCCCAAGGAGACTTCCCTGCGGAGCTGTGCTCTGCTGGTTTCTATGTGCTTCATTTGGCTCTTTGCTTCTGCAGATAACCTAGACCCACTGGCGCTGCGACCTAACACTCCGCTTCCTATGCTGCCCTGTCTCTCTGTCTTTTTTTCTCTTCTCTCTTTTCTTCCCTTCGCTTCTCTCTCTTCGTTTTCTCATGCTCTCTCTTTCTCTCTCTCTTGCTCTTCCATCCTTTCTCTCTCTCATCTTTCTTCCCTCTCTATCTTCCCCCTCCTCCCCATTCCCCTTCCCTCTCTTCCTATTTGCCCCTCTAGGACCATTTTCTCTTTATTGTTTTATGACTCTCTTGTTGTCTTCCTGTCAGTGTTTCTTTCCTTTCTGTCTCCCATGCCCGTCACCTGCAGAAAGTGATCTTTCCGAGACAGGACGATGTGCTCATCTCCTTCCTGCCTCTGGCTCACATGTTTGAGAGAGTGATCCAGGTAAGACGCCCGCCTGACTGACGGGCCTTGCCCGGGCTCCTTGTGTTTTCTTGCAGAGCCAGTGGGCTCCCACGTGTGCGGATGTGCACATTTCCTATTTGCCTTTAGCACACATGTTTGACCGAATGGTGCAGGTAAGGCCCTGGTTTCAGGGAGGCACAGTCTGTGCCCCAAACCCAGAATCCCAGCAGGGTGTCCTGTGTCACTGGTGACTTAGAACTAATGTGCCCTGTCCTTAGAAGGTACCAGACCTGCCCGGGGACCTTGGTTTCTCACCTGGCCTTCCTGGAGTGTTGCTCCAGGGAAGCACCTTCACTATGGCTTTGACTCAGAGAGCACTGCAGCCTCCTGGAAGGTCTTGCCCATGTGGTCTGTGTGCGGTACACTTAGAACCCCAAACAGTTATATTCCATGCCTTTAAAAATCATGGACCCCTTCAAAATAAGGCAGTAAAGTTGGGGGTTCAGATGGTGATGGTCTGTCAGTGGGATTGGTGTTGCCCCTGAGAAGGGCCACATGGGGGGGGGCACAAAGGGAGTAGGGAGCAAGAATATACATGTAGGTGTGGGGGCGAAGAATTCCGCATGTTTGCATCACTCAACCAGCCTTGTGAACAGACTCCTGAGCCGCCCCCATCTGACCGTGGCAGAGAGAAAGCAGGTGGCACAGGAGGCTGCCGGGCCCTGCTATGATTAGGCATCATTAGCACATGACTCTGGGTGACTCCCTTTGCCACATACCTGAAACTAGAGATCAGAAGTGGAGAACTGCCTCTCATGGGCTTGCCATTAGCTGTCGGGGAGGAGTGCAGAACTCGCCCCTGGCATCCGCTTAGTCCCACAGGGAGCCAGTCAGGCTTTCCCAGGACTCCCTTCAGACTTACCCCTGGCCAATGTTAGCAACATTTCGTGTCTGCTGGGGCCCTGTACACCCTTCCAGTGTTTTGGGGTGTCTACAGAGAAATCTACAGGCCCAGAGCAGAACCAGTGATGAGCGGTAACCTGGTGTAGCTCAAAGATCCAAGTCTCCAGAGTTTGGGGGTCCATAGGAGGGGTGGCTACCAGTGAGACAGACTGCTCCAGGATCTTCCAGAGGCACAGCACCCCTTATTTGTTTTCTCCCCTGCCTGGTGGGACTCGGTGGGAAGGTGGTGAGGTGGGAGCGGGCAGAGGGTCACTTCATTGTTTTGTGGAATCTGCCAGAGCTCGGTGGGGGGGTCACGGTGGGGTGCCCCACCTATAGTGAAGCTCTGGACTGCAGCTGGGGGCCACTCTCTGAATGATGTTCCTTACTGTCTGCTTCCTCCAGTCTGTCGTCTACTGCCATGGAGGACGCGTTGGCTTCTTCCAGGGAGATATCCGTCTCCTCTCAGATGACATGAAGGCTCTGTGCCCCACTATCTTCCCTGTGGTACCACGCCTGCTGAACCGAATGTATGACAAGGTGAGCCTCCTATTGCCTCTGGTCAGGCCCAAGGACTGCAGACCTGTTGGGTTGGTTGGGTCAGACCCAACTTTTTGTTTGGCCACCATAGTCTTGGGGTTGCTCCTCTTGGCAGTCCCTGACTTTTACTTCTCCTGCTCTTGTTTTCTTCCTATTCTTTAAAACCCTGATGGGGAAATTTCTATTCATTCCCTACACCTGTAACCCCACACTCCCATCCCCTTGTCCGGAAGTTGCTATTCCTTGAACAAGTGCCACGGTATGCCCCAAATCTGCTTCTCTTAACTGTTAGTGAGTGAGATGTCACACCTCCTGTGATTCTTAGGGAGACAAAGGGGAAGAATGAGGCCTCCAGTCCTCACAGCTATTTCTCACTGTTCCTCAGATCTTCAGTCAGGCAGACACACCATTAAAGCGCTGGCTTCTGGAGTTTGCTGCGAAGCGTAAACAGGCTGAAATACGCTGTGGAATCATCAGGAACAACAGTATCTGGGATGAACTCTTCTTTAATAAGATTCAGGTAAGAAAATAAACAAGTGATTACAAATTAGTCTCCCCAGTGTCTCATGGAGGTCTTACAGAGTTAGAGAAGTTCATCGTAGTGACCGAAATTTAATGAAATATGTCACTTGTTCATAGTCATAAAGCTTCAACTTAACACCATTAAAATTCTAAAGGACTCATATTTGTTCTTTAGAGAACAGCAACAACAAGGCCTCCTGAAAAGTAAGTAGTTCCCTTGACTTCCTCAGGCATTGCACAACTTTGCCCTAGCCTTCGGGTTCACCAGGGAGCCAGTAGGACATGAATGTTTTTTCTCTCCCCACGCTGGAACCTTGGCCAGGGAGAGCAGAGGAGGTTTTCCCTCAGTGTTTGGGTCTGTCTAGCCAGATGGCCAGGGATCTTTTTCTTCCTCTTATTTCCTATCCCAAACTAGGCCAGGCTTAAAGTAATCATTTCTAAATCCTCACTGAAGTTTTCAGACACTACATGACCCAAGGAATTTGTCACTAATTAGTAGAACTACTCATCTTCTCTTGGCATATTTTTAGCTATGAAAATTAATATTTAAACTCTCAGCTCAAGTTACAGAAACAAAGTGTTTAAAGAATTCTTTGTCCTCTACAATGCATAGCAAATAGAGCATGATATTGATTTCTACATGGAGAAAAAATTATTATGCCATTAAGCTGGAAGTGGGAAGAAATTGTCCTAAGTAATTGTTTTGGATGCTTGCAGTGGCAAGAGAGTAAGGGAACAATAGTGCACATTAAAAAAAAAGAGAATCAAGATGGTAGGATGGTCCTCAGGTCTATGCGTAGATCTCAGAGACATAAAAATGTTGGCTGTAATATGGGTTGAGTTGAAAAGTTGATTGGTGGGGCTGGGGTGATAGCATACTGGATAGGGCATTTGCCTGGCTGACCTGGGTTCAATTCCCAGCATTCCATATGGTCTCTTGAGCACCACCAGGAGTAGTTACTGAGTACAGGCCAGGAGTAACCCCTGAGCATCACCGGTATGACCCAAAAAAGCAAAAAAAAAAAAAAAAAAAAAAAAAAAAAAAAGTTGATTGGTTCTTGTGCAAGAAGAAGGGACCTTCTCAACTCTTTGTTGAATAGCCTCAGGCCTCTTTCCAGATCCTCAGCCTGGGGTCCAGTTAATTGAGTATTGATGTCACCTGAGACCCAGATAAGCTAGTCTTTCTTGAGCCATTAATGCAGACTTGCAAGTTCTCTCTTCCCACAGGCCAGTCTTGGCGGGAGCGTGAGGATGATTGTTACTGGAGCAGCCCCCGCTTCTCCAGCAGTCCTGGGATTCCTCCGAGCAGCTCTGGGATGCCAGGTATTGACATTAAGTAACTGTTTCTGGGGCCAGTGGGGAGTGTTAAGGAAAAGCAGGAAACCAACTATATCTTTCACTGTGCAGGGAAAGATCCTGGGGATAAAACTTAGTGGGAAAAATCTCCCTCCTCTGAGGATGGAAAAAGGCCAAGAGACCCGTCAACATTCTGGAAAATCCACATATATTCACAGTGAGGAAAGGATAGGAAAAACTGGAAAGTTCCTCAGAGTGCTATGGGACCTACCTCACACCCCTGCTGCTTCTCCACACCCTCATATCTACAAGAGGAGCCCAGGGCAGGGAGCGGAAAGTCCTTTTTAAAAATATTATTTTTTTTTTTATTGAATCGCTGTGCGATACAGTTACAAAGCTTTCATGTTTGAGTTTCAGTCATACAGTGATCGAACACCCATTCCTCCACCAGTGTACTTTTTCCACCACCAATGTCCCCAGTATTCCACCCCTCCCCTTGCCTATATGGCAGATAATTTCCCTCTTACTCTCTCTCTACTTTTGAGTATTATGGTTTGCAATACAGATACTGAGAGGCCATCAGGTTTGGTCTTTTATCTACTTTCAGCACACATCTCCCATCTCAAGCGATCCCTCCACAGAGAGTCCTTTTAAGTTATGTAGTTTTATCCAGTAGATTTTGTCATATGTGAAAACTGAAGGAATGAAGAAAAATTCCTATATTTATCCATTCAGTTGGCATTTATTTCTTCCATAGATGTGGAGCGTAGTGACATGGTGATTCTTATGGCTCAATTTGAAGTACAGTAAGCACATCTGGTTTATAATGTGCATGCTTCAAATTTTGCACCTTAGAAACTGTGGGCTTCTTATACTGTTTTCCTGTTCTGTACCAACATGGCCTGACCACACCAGTGGCAGAGTATCCCACATGGTGTTTTCCTGTAAAGAGATGGGATGTTAGAGGGGAATAATCTACAGAGACAAGATAAAATTTATAATGGATTTTTAAAAGATTTGTCAACACATATTGAAATGGAAAATGAAGTAAGTAGTTAAAATATGTCAGAAATCTTTACCGAGACCACGAAACATTGTCTTCTGGGTATCTCTGGTAAAAATAGACCTTCTTCCATGCAAACACCGGTTGTCTGTGTAGCTTCATTTGGAATTCCCTATCTCTAGACCAAGTCCCCTTCCACTGTTCTGGGCATGGAGCAGGTCAGTGGGCCGGTAGCTGGCTGGAAATGGCAGCCAACCACCTCCCGGAAGGTGAGTCCACAGTTTGGTTTCTGTGTTTTGCTTTGAAGGTTTATGAAGGTTACGGCCAAACTGAGTGTACGGCTGGATGTACCTTTACCACACCCGGGGACTGGACCTCAGGTAGGATGGGCTGGAGAAGTGGTAATGATTTACATGGGCACTTTGCAAACGAGTCAAAGAAGTAGTCAAAAAACACTCATATTATGTTTGGGTATAGATCATGCTATATGAGTAGTTATTCTTTGTTACATACTTTTGTGTTTTGCTATTTCTTTTGTAGATAAATAGAAATTGTGGGGGGAAAAAGATTGACTCACAATTCAACTCGAAGTGAAAAAAAACACTTAGGATATTAGTAAATATCAGCATATTACATTTGATAGGTTCTAAATACCACACACTCTCCCTGAATGATATTATAATACGGAGAGCTGCTGTGAAATGGGTATGATTCAGGGGAGGAGAGAAATTTGGAGTGGCCAGAGCACTGTTTCTAAAGGGCCATTATGAACTGTGATATCAATTTCTATCCTGTGATATCAATTTCTAGAAGCTTGCAGATCCTATCCACATCCTAAAGCCTGAAAAGACTCCTCTTTCAGGGCAAGGAGGAAGCACTAGGTTGCACATGGACTGCCCATGACCAGGTATAGACTAAACATAGAAAAAAAATCTGAAAACAGCAGAATCCTTCAGGCTGCCAACTTCTTCTGTGAGCCAGAAGCCACCTTCTATGCTTAAGTTTGCTCAACTATGCACTAGAAAACTTGAGATGATGTACATGCAAAAGAAATATGCACAGTAATGAAATACTATTTTCAGGGCACCTCGAGGAAGTCAGCAGAAACATGATAGGTGGATTCTAAGCTGAAATCGTATTTGGCCAGTTATAGAAGTGCTTCCATCCTCCACCACACCCCAATTTTATTTCTTTAAGCTCTAACTGAATAAAACCTCTTCTGTATATGTTCTTTGATCTATCTAGCACTGGCAAATCTATCAGAACTGTCTTCTGAAATCCTGGTTCATTCATTTATTCATTCCTGTTGCTGCATCGTGTTATTTCCCCTCATGCCTCCCCTCCCTTTGGACTCTTTTTTCCCATTTGTATCATCCTCTACATTTTCCCATCTAAGATTTTTGAGATTTGTCTTTGTCATTCATCCTTACCATAAAACGTTGTAAAGGCTATTGAGCTTGAGGACGTAGATGCCACTTCACAATTGTGCAGGGTTTAGCAGCCTCTCATTTAGAAGAAAAATCAAATTGTCACAACATTTATCCATTTATGAGCCACATAATGCTTCACAACCTGCCTTAAATCTCTCTACCTGGCTAGTGAATTTTGTGAGAATTATTAAAAAATGACATAGACGTCATTGTAGTTGGAGTACATAAGATCAAGAAAATTTGAAGTCTTACTTTTGGGGGGAAATTGTCCATTTGTTACTGAAGTAGAATGGGACAGATCTGTCAGCATCTCTTGAGACCTTGAGATATGTAGAATCTCGGTTCTGGGGAAATAGCTGAAAGGTTGGAATGCATTTCTGGCATGGAGGAGACCCGAGTTCAGTGCCTAGCACCATGTGCCCCTGAACACAGCCAGGTGCAGGGGAGGATGCCTCTAGACACCACTGGATGTGGACCCAGAGGGCCCTGAGCATGACCAGGGTGGCTTAGGTGGGCCCCAGTATCTCAGAGGTACTGAGGCTCACCTAAGCTCTTCTACTTCACCCCATTTTGAACTATATGGTACACATAGCTGGCTGAGTACCACTGGGAGCCTCTACACCCCTGAGCCTTGCTTAGGAGCCCTTCTCCTACCCCCCCACAAAACGTAGACTTTCAAGACATATCTTGGGACCTAGTGAATCAGAATCTATATTTTTAGGGAGCCTCCCAAGTGGTACTCAGGGGATCCAGGCGCCACTTCCAATGATACCTAGCCAACTAGGGTCAGTGGTTCAATGCCAGGGTCTAAGGATGTAGTGCTGCTTGGACCCCACAGTGCCAGGGAAACTGAGGACCACTGGCAGTGCTTGGGGCCTCCAGGGCTAGTCAGTGATTCTTGGAAGGCCATGTGGAACCAGAGATTGAACCCATTTGCTGCTAGGCATGTGCCCTAATTAGAATTTTATAAGAATTTTAGATTAAATACTAGTGCATTGATCAAGTATCTAGAAAAGCAGAATGGAAAGGGAGTAATGATTATATTTTATCATTTCTCCCCTCCCTACCCACAGACCAAATTTGTGATCTGACAGTGGGGAAATGTTTTAATATGACCACTATTGTAAAAAAAAAACAATCATGATTCTGCTTGGTTTTGGTGTTTGTCTGCCCCCACACAACGCCCACCAGTGAGTCTGTGTGGGTTGGTACTGGGCCAGGTGTGTCTGCCTGGATCTTTAATTTAGATTAAAAAAAAAAAGGTTCAAAAGAGGTGGCCTCTCCTTTCTCCAGAATTTTGTTTAGTCGTCAACTCTTCCCTGTGGCATCACTTTCCATCTATGATTCCGAACTTTGCTTGCACTGAGGGAGGGAGGGGGATGTTACAGTTCTGAAAAAGATCTGAAATTGACATTTGCCATTTTGCTCTGGTCTTCTAGGACATGTTGGGGCTCCCCTGCCCTGCAATCATATCAAGCTGATTGATGTGGAGGAACTGAATTATTGGACCAGCAAAGGTGAAGGCGAGGTAAGCTTAAGCATTTGCTGTTCATATCTGTGGATGCCACGTGCTGTGAATAAAACAAAATAGCACAATAATGGAAATAGGATTTAAAAAAAATTTTTTTATTGACTGAGGTTCTGTGATTTTCAATACTGTTAATGATAGTTTACCATGTACATAATTCCAACAGCACACCCATCACTGGTGTACCCACCTCCCAAGGACCCCAGCACCCCCGCCCTTTCAACCCCCCCCCCCCCCACCAAACTCAGTTGTGTGGATTAGTTCTTCCATTGTGTTGCCTTCAGTCCTTTGTTGCTGTCTTGCTGTGTATCTTTATGTGCCACATATGAGACAGATATAGAGTATATATATTTTTTCATCTTATGTGTCAAATAAGTTTATGCACTGTTTTTTGATTTCCTTTTTGGGTCACACTCTGTGGTGCTCAGGGCTTCTCCTGACTCTGCACTCAGGGATCACTTATGAAGAGGCTCTGTGTACCATGTGGGGTTCTGAGGATCAAATCCAGGTTTATTTAGTCAGTTTAAATTACTAATTATAAGACTGAACCCAACTGAGCATTTTATTTCCTCTTTATGAAGCAACCTTTCAAAAGGCAGGGACTGCACTGGTTTAAGTCAATTTGGAATTCCCAAATCCATCTTTTCCTCTGACTTATGGACTTCACTTCATTTCTGACCTAGCAGAAACATGACCATTTGCAAATCCTCCAGATGGAGTAAAGAGAATTGGTGGTAGCACAGTTTGGTAGAATATTTGCCTTGCACACGACTGACCCGGGTTCGATTCCTGGCATCCCCTATGGTGCTTGGAGGACCAGGAGTAATTCCTGAGGGCAGAGCCAGGAGTAACCCCTGAGCATCGCTGGGTATGACCAAAAACAAACAAACAAAAGTGTTTTTAAAAAGACGGACTGGATACTGCATGGAGAGGGCAGGAACACTTCAGCAGCACTGGCTGTTCCCACTCTGTGTCCATCTCTGCATTTCCCCAGATGGTTCCCTGAGGCAGTGTGTGTGCTCTATGCATACTCCTCAGAGCATCACATCAGGATTCCTTAGGCTGTGGGCTTGTAGAAACTGGGTGTTTGTCCCTACAGATATGTGTGAGAGGACCAAATGTATTCAAGGGTTACTTGAAAGATCCAGAGAGGACAAAAGAGGCCTTAGACAGCGACGGCTGGCTTCACACTGGAGACATTGGCAAGTGGCTGCCGGTGCGTATGTTGGGAGCCTTGGGGGGCTGTACATTTTGATGGTGGCAGGTGTCTAACCCAATTCACTCCTGAGGAGAGGTCTTCTCCATTTTCTCTCTGGTGGTCATTCGGGGGCACCTCACCTCCATCTTCAGCTCACCAGCCTCCTGCTAATGAAAGTGGAAGGAATCTTTGCAGGAGGGTAGAGCTGGAGTTTGAGACCCACTCCCTATTCTGAGTAGTTCCCAGAAAAAGATCTGGCAGTGCTGTGGGATCTGATGATGTGGTACAAAGAACAGGGGCTCCATTGCTGTGGGAAATCTGAGAAAGGCAAGACCTGGGATCCTGCAGACACTGACCCCCAGCTGAGATGTGGTGTGAGCAGCAAGAAAAGCCTGGAGTGGGGTGGAAGGATGATTGAGCCCCTTTGGCACGGCTGGAAGTTACTCCTATGACCTTGATTAAAGCATCATCCCTCCCTGGAGCCCTGCATGATCCACTTGTAGAATCAGAGAATAAGGTTATGTGACTTGCTTTGGCTGCTGCTCCCAACTTTCAGCCAAAGCCAGTAATTGTGCCTCATTCCATCCCTTGTAAACTGGGATGATAACATTGCTTACCTCTGTGGTTATTGTTGTGAGGGATAAATGAAATTATACTTTCAAGCATTTTTCAGAATGCCTGGCACATCAGAGACATGAAGATGGAAACCAGGATCATTTACAGGCTGTGTCACTGACACCAAGAGCCCTTACTTGATAGAGCCATTCCAGTGGCTCTCCTCTGATTCTCTGAGGCTGCTTTGGTTCTGATTAGAAGTTCTGAGATGTTGAGTTTATCAGGCTTGTGAGTGATGTCAAGCCCTCGTGGGCCCTCTGGGCTGGTGACCTGATTTGCCTGTGTGTGAATCTGTATGCTTCCCTTTGAGAACTCCTCATTTCTTCAGCAGTACAGATGTAACCCTGTTGTATACCCTTGACCAGAGACTCCGCCAAGTGGGGAGATAGGTTTCTAGACACTTTCCATCCTAGTGTGAAAAGCCTGAACTGAGGTCTGAGGCCTGAGCAGAGGACAGGGATCTGAATCTTAGGGTATGAGTCATGTTGGAAGGCAGAGGAAGAAATGCTGGGAAGGACAACTGGAAAGGGCAATAAATAGCATGTGTGGAATCAAGAGACACTGGAGGTCTGAGCTGACCCCACAGGTGTGTGTGTTGGGGGAGGGGAGTGATGGGTGGGAGCCCAGAGAAGCATCAGGCTCTGGGTGCCAGCAAAGACTGGGCAGTCCCGGCAGCTCACAGAGCTCAGGCCCTCACCTTCATGGACCTCTTTGAAGGCCCTGCACTTCCATTTCCCTTCAAGAGTCCTTTAAAATTGGATAACACCTGGAGCCCCTCAAAATCTTACATCTGGGGCTAGTGCTCTGTAGGTTGAATAAAACCCTAAAACTGTAGTCCCAAAAGTTTGTACTTTTAGTCAGTGATAAACCCATGGTAAATTAATAAAATTTCACTTAAAAACAACCAACAAACCCCACCTTGCCTGGTGTTGTGAGAAATGAGTAATTTCCAAGAAACATCTAGAACTTGAACTGACAGACAAAAAGCAGGGAGTCTATAGAAACCCATAAAAAATATTGTCATTTACAAATAGTATTAGATATATAAAATAAAAGGTATAAAATTCTGCTCCAAATCCCAGTCCCCACTACTGCCTGTGTGGTTTTAAGGTGTTAAGCAACCTCTGATCTTCACTTTAATCCTCTGTGAAATGGAAGTGATGATATGGCGTATGTGGGGCGATGGGGATCAGAGATGCCGGTGTCAGGGAAGCAGCTGATAGTCACCTGGATGTAGTGCATGCAGGCTGCCTTTGTTCTCCATCTGGTGGGTCAAGCAGAGGGAGAAGGGGTGCACTGATGCAACTCAGAATGTTGTCAGTAGATGGTTTTGATAGAGGAGGTGAATGTGAGGACAGCTTCCGAGTGAGGACTGATGAGCCTGACTCAGCAGCCTGAGAGTCCCAGGAGGGGCAAACAGCAAGGCCATCTCCAGGGTTGGGGCTTGGGAACTCGGACAGGCTTGAGTGGGATGGCAATGAATTTCATTTGAAGCATGTTGTATCCTACAGGTTACTGAGCCTGGGCTCTGACACGCTCTGAGGGCAGTTAGGTTCTAGACTTGGAGCTCAGAGAAGTTTGACTGGGAGCGTGGACATGGGAGTAGACAGTCATGAGATAACTGGCAGTTACATCAGGGAGCACTGCCTATACATGTTAGGAAAGCTCCCTCCTTCAAGGGTTGAGTCAAAGGAGAAGGACCCACTTATAACCTCAAAACTCAGGAATGTCAAGGGGAGTTGGTGGTGAGTTGGGGGTCCTCGGGGCCAGGGGCACAAACATTAAATGCTGTGGAGGTCCCTGGGGAGTAGCCAACCATCCTGGAGGGATTATGACTTTAAGGCCACCTGAGATGTCAGGTGGAACTCAGTGGGGGCCTCTGCCAGTTCTGTGTCATGTCGAGGGGTGAAGGAGCTGCTTATTTGGTGTGGAGACAAGAGGCCTAAGCATGTGTAAGGGAGCAAATCTGAAGTTGCTGTTGAGCACAAGGAAGGCTGGATCCAGGACCTAGGTGAGGTAAGAGCATTGATGGAAGGCAGGTGGTCTTCTGTGTAGGACATCTGTCACCAGGCCTCTGGTGCATGCAGGGATCCATGCTGGGGAGTAGGGACAGAGAGCAGAGCAGGGAGCCTTCCACCCATGTGCATAGGGCCGCTCCCATCCAGCCCCATGTCTCGGCAGAGCACAGATGTCAGTTCTGGGGAAGCAGCCCCTGGTAGGGTCTGCAGCAGCATGGGGCAGAAAGAGGGGCTTGGGATAGCCATCTTATGATGCTCTTTGTCCAACTCCATAGGCAGGAACTCTTAAAATTATTGATCGGAAAAAGCACATATTTAAACTCGCTCAGGGAGAGTATGTGGCACCTGAGAAGATTGAGAATATCTACATCCGCTGTGAGCCTGTGGCACAAATCTATGTACATGGGGATAGCTTAAAGGTGAGTTTCCCTGCTCAGGACAGGGTGGAGGGTCTTGGGAATTTTACTGGTGGTGAAAGTGCAGTAACTTTTGTTCATTAAAAGCATGAATACTAATGAAGCATGTTATCTCAACTACAATAAAGAGAAAGGTGAGTAATTTAAAAGAAATAACCAGCATGTCCCCGATTCTCTACCCCTCCCCTGTGTATAGGAACTGTTGAAAAATCTAAGAGTCATCTTGAAATCATTTCTTAAGTGTATGGTTTTGGATTAAAATGGTAAATGTTTATTTCCAGTCAGTCGTCTGTATTCTCCAACACATATATCTCATATTCTCATGAGAGAATTTTCTGTTTTGTTTTGGTAGGGATACGATGTTGCTCACTCTTTGAGTTGCTCACTCTAGAGTTACTCAGGCCACCCAAAAGTGCGGGGCACCTCTAGGATCTCACCCACCAGGGCTTGGGAGCCTCCAGGGCTGTACCCAGAAATGTTTGGGGGATATCGTGGGGTGGGGCAAATCGAGCCAGGTTGACCACACGTGCCTTAATCCCCTGTACTGTTTCTCAGACCCCTAAGTAAAAAATGTAACGGTGACAGATTAATTGCAGATAGCTTAATTTGGTGAATTGTAGTTAGGTGAGTTGTTTAAAGGAATGATAATAAACATTCCTATTACTTTTTGGGGGGTTAGGGGTTTTGGGATCATACACAGCCATACTCAGGAGCTACTCCTCGCTCTGTGCTGAGGGTCGCTGTTGGCATTGCTCCTGGGACCTCGAGGTGCTTGGGGATTGAGCCCAGGGCTCCTGCCTGTAGAGCACGTGCTCCCGCCTACTGAGCTCTCCTTCCAGCCCGCATCCCCACTCCTTTTACCTAGTGCTCTGCCTGCTTCCAAGAGAAATTTTGAGGTGTGATGCTAAAGCAAAATTCAGAATTCCTGCTGTCTTGATTTTGAAGTAAGTAAGAAAGTGAATTTTAAAAATCAGTGGGGACAACAAATAGGTATTTGGATTAAATTATTTGGAAAAGATTTATGGTTTGCTTTCATTGTCACATTTGAAGTCAGAAAAAGTGTGGGGAGCATTCTATGCTACCACTGGATTTATATAACTAAATATTACTAATTTGATGAGAGGGTGGTTTTGAGCCATGCCTGACTGTGCTGAAACTTTGTTCTGACTCTGTGCTCAGGAATAACTACTGGCAGTGTTCAGGACCCTAAGAAAAAAATGTAACTGTGACAGAATTTTGTGTGTTTTAGAGGGTCGGGGTGGGGGTGGCACTCCTGGCAGTCCTCAGGGCTGGTTCTGTACCCAGAGACCACTTCTGGTAGGGCTTGGGTGACTATATGGGGTGCCAGGGATGGAACCTGGGTTGACTGCAAGACTTTACTGTCTCTCCTGCCCTTAAATTATTTTGCTTGTTTTTGTTTTGGAGCCACACCTGGCTATGCTCAGTGCTTACTCCAGACTCTCTGCTCAGGGATCACTCTTGGTGGGGCTTGGGCAACCATATGGGATTCGCAGGATTGAAACAGGCAAGTGTCCTGCCCACTGTACTGTAGCTCCTGCTCCACCTTAAATTACATTTTTAGAAAATGTTGGGCCCCCAAACAATAGTATAGTGGGTAGGATGTTTGCCTTGCATGCTGCTGATCAGGCATCCTTTATGGTCCCCTGAACACTGCCAAGAGTAATTCCTGATCACAGAGTCAGGAGTAATTCCTGAGCATCACTGTGTGTGATTCAAAAACAAAACAAAACAAAAACAGAAAAAAAAAGAAGAAATGATGTTTTAAAAATTAAATGAAGTTCTTCATGAATGAGTACCACATTAATGAAATAATTTCAAAACGGTCTGGAATTCCATGAAATATACATGTTGTGTGTCATAGATTTGATTAACATTCTAAAAATGATGTCATTTAAGACTTTCATGAAAGGGATTAGAGAGATAGTACAGGGGTTAAGTCACTTACTTGCCTTGCGCATGGTCCCTGACACTGCATCAGAATATGGCAAACTCCTCTAGGAGCAAGCCCTGAGCACAGCCAGGTGAGGTCCAACCCCTTACTCCAAATATTTGCACCAGAATCAAAGATACATATTCATTTAGCTTTACTGAATCTTAATCTCCCTAAACTTACTATTTTGCAAAAGTCAGGAAATTATGTTAGAAAATAAACTCAAGTCTGTATGATATATTGGTAGAAATGTTTCATAAGCATATACCTATTTTTAGAAATGGGTGGAGTCTGAAAATACCAAGAGATTATTTTTAATGTGGACCATAAATAACCACTTTAATAGCTTTTACTATGACTCTTCCCCTTTGGTGGTTTTACAGGCCTTTTTGGTGGGCATTGTCGTGCCTGACCCAGAAGTCTTGCCTTCCTGGGCCCAAAAGAGAGGATTTGAAGGGCCATTTGGAGACCTTTGCACAAATAAGGTTGGTATTTTGAGACTGTTTCCTCATAAGTGCTGAACTATTTATGAAACTGCATAATGAAGGGAAAGAACAGTGGACCTAGTGAAACGTGAAGACAGGGAAATCTCTAACATTTTATAAATGGTGGGAGTGAAGCCAGAGGGTCTGCTTCTTTGGAATTGTGATGGAATTCAATTTTTCTTCTAGAAAGGTTTGATAAATCATTGACCTTTAGCGCCAGGGAAATCCCAGAAAGCTTGTCCAGCCCTGTTCGTCCAGCTGGTGGGAGAGTCCAGAGAGGGAAGTGCTTTGCCCTGGGCCGCACAGCTGCCTGCGGCAGTGTCCACTATAAACACACGCCTTTTGAAAGATGAGAGTGGATTTTGTTTCTGCAGTGCTTAGAGAAATACTCATGGGAATGGAAAAGTGGCTCGTTGTTCCTCCCCAAGCATCAGCCATTCACATCTTTCAGAAACCAACTCATGACACACGTAGTGTTGTGTGGAGAAGGAGCACTGTACGCTGGCTCCGCTGCAGCCATCCACTCCAGCTCTTTCACTCAGCCCCGGGCTCCTCTGAGGTGACAGTCCAAAGATCTCCCCTCTGAGTAGAGGGCCACTTAATGTCAGCCTGTCCCTTGCCCTCTTTGTGCTCCCTCCTTTACCCCATATTAGCCTTTTTGTGCTTCTTCCTTTGCCCCATGCCTGACTTTTCCTTCCCAAGGAGAGGTGAGGACTGGGGTGCTGCCATGACAGGGCGTGGCAGCCCCAGTTGAGAGTTGCAGTGAGGGTGGGGGGTGGGGTACAGCACGGATCTTGTGCAGGACTTTGCTCAAGCTCATAGTTTCCCCTCTATCTTGAAATGTATTTTTTTTTTGTTTGTTTGCCTTGTAATTTTATCCCTTTGATTCACTTCAGGAGCTGAAGAAAGCCATCTTGGATGATTTGGTGAGGTTAGGAAAAGAAGGTGGACTCCATTCTTTTGAACAGGTAACTGTTGCCTCTCTTGCTTCTTAGACTTTTGTAAGAGATGATGAAAAGGAAATTAAATTAAGTTATGGTAATAACTTAATTAACTGATCTAGACTCCCCACCCTCAGCACTGTGGCCAAGACCTGTTCTGTAGGCCTCTTCCCAACTGACTTTCCAACCACCTGCTTCCTGAACTTCATATGTTGAGTGAATCTATGCTTTTCTCCTCATTGTCAGAAATATTTAAAAGCTGAAATAGTCCTTTGCTGTCACTAATCAATCTTGTGTGTGCGGTTGTCTCCAGGCTGCCTTCAATACCCTAGATCAGTATCTTGTCTTAGTTTTTATTTTTATGGAGTCTGTCTTTTTGGCTGCAGCAGGGGCACCTTGCTGGCTTGGCATGGGAGTGGTTCAGCTGTCCTCTTACAACTTTTTGCCTTTGCTCAATTTCTAGTTTTTGAAGGACTGTCCATATTGTTGTCCAGAAAGGCTGGACTAGTGGGCATTCCCACCAACAGTGAAAGAGTGTCCCTTGTCCCCCACATCCATGCCAGCACTGGTTGCTTTTGTTCTTTTGAATGTGTGCCAGTCTCTGTGGTATGAGATGATATCTCATTGTTGTTTTGATTTGCATCTCCCTGATGGCTAAAGGTGTGGAGCATTTTTTCATGTGTCTTTTGGCCATTTGTATTTCTTTTTTGAGGAAACTTCTGTTCATTTCTTCTCCCCACTTTTTGATGGGGGTGGAGGTTTTTTTCTTGTACAATTCTACTAGTGTCTTGTATATCCTAGATATTAATCCCTTATCAGATGGGTATTGGGTAAATATTCTTTCCCATTCTTTGGGCTCTTTCTTTATTTTTGGTCACTGTTTCTTTTGAAGTGCAGAAGCTTCTTAGTTTGATGTAGTCCTACTTGTTTATGTTTGCTTCCACTTGAATGGTCAGTGCTGTTTCATCCTTAAAGATGTTTTTAGCTTCAATGTCGTGGAGAGTTCTGCCTACATTTTCCTCTATGTACCTTGTGGATTCATGTCTGATATTGAGGTCTTTAATCCACTTTGATCTGACTTTTGTGCCTGACCTTAGACAGAGGTCAGTGTTCATTTTGCTATCCAGTTTTCCCAGCACCACTTGTTGAAGAGGCTTTCCTTGTTCCACTTCACATTTCTTGCTCCTTTGTCAAAGATTAAATGGTCATCGGGGTCTGTGACAGAATATTCAACTATTAGATATTCTTTTTTGTATAAATTTTTGGGGTTTTTTTCTTTGCTTTTATTTATTTATTATTGAATCAGTGTTTTTGTTGTTTTTTAAATTTTGATAAGCTGAAAAACATTTTAAAGCCATGTTAAACATAAATTCCAGTTGTAGTAATTTTAATTTAACATTTCTGTAGTTGACTTTAACTTGTTGCATTTGGGACTGAGAAATTTAAACATTATTTAAACATTAGAAGCTTGAGGGAATTGTTTTGTTTTGTTTTTAATTTTAAAATGTGGTTTTACCCTTATCTGATATGTCAGCATGTATGGAAACAAATAAAACCTGGATAAATAATTCTTTATTTTAACAAGTTATAAAATCTAAGATATTTAGACAAGTTGCATTTATTTTTGTGAATGCAAAGTTGGTTCTGGAATAATTATTTAAATTTCTGAATTTTCTAAAGCTGACTTCATTGGCAGTTCTAGATTTTCTGTCTTGGAAATTGTATGACTGGATCGTCTTGAACAGGGGCCACACTGGGTTGCTCTGGGCCTGGGTGGCTCTGCTCTGAATGACTGAGAGGGCTCTTGGAATGCAGTTAAGCTGATTAACTCCTGGGAACATCCTTTTGCACCACCAAGGCTTGCACGCCCCCTGCTGGTGTCATGTCACATGATCGGCCACTGAACTTCTGGAAAATCTTAACTAGATTACTCCTTATGAAAAAGACTGCCAACTTTCAGTTTATACTTAAAACTTTGAAGATTTGATTAAGTTTCCACTGCTAACCATGCTCTAGTTAGAGCTTTTACTGAGACGAGATGTATTCTTGACTTTCCATACACCTAAAGAACTTTCTGCTCTAATAATCTGCCTTCACCATGGTAACATCAAATACAGAGAAGTCATGTGGCATCCCAAAGGCTTGAGTTTTATTGCCAAGGTTGTCACCTCTTCATTTTCTGTGTTCTCATTTTCCTCTTTGTGGATCTGTGGCATCTCCACCCCCTCCTTGGCCCCTCCACTGCCGCCCAGCTAATGTATGCCCTCAACTGACCACAGGAGTGCAAAAACCAGGCCTAAGGGGAATGTGTTCCCAAATCTGTTTAGAGCTCAACGTAATTATGAGTTGATCTGCGTTTTGTGGTCAACTTGTCTTTTTCCATTTTTGTCAAAAAGTAGTCATCAATTTGGCTTCAATACTAATTTTTTAATACATATACACAGATATCTGAACTCAAGACTCATTTGGTTAATAACTTTGGGAGTTCAGGCTTACTAGACTGGACTGATCTGTGTCAGAAATTGAAAGTTTAAAATTTAATATAATTTCCAGAAACAGATAATTCTAGAACTAGGTAAAATAAACTAATTAAGAATAACTTTAAGAGTTAAATTTTAATGAGTAGATAGAAAAAATGAAAACTATTTCAGCAAAAATTTAAATATGTAGGTACCTTGGGAGTAAATGAACATGTTCTATCATAATTTTAATTATTTTCTGATATTTATATGCCTTATTAGTTTGCATAGGCAATTCAAAGTGTGACTTTGATTTTTTTTCTTATTTGAATTAGTGAAGTCCTCACTAAAAGTACTTTATTATATTTTCTTTCACTGATCTGAATACTTAGCTAACCAGTTGCCTTTAAATGGAAAAATGAATTGAGCATTTTCCTAATTAAGGTATTTTTAGAAACTTGATCTCTTCTTCCTAAGTTATTCACTCCTTGTTTACTATCTAAAAGTACTGGTGTGGCAAAATGTCTCAATGAAAATCTCAAAATACTGGTTTTTTCAAAATGATGAAAATTTCTGGGGCCAGGGAGATATTGTATAGAAGGACCACTAAAAATATTAAAATGCTGTTTCTTCAAAATTGTGCAAATTTCTGGGGCCAGAGAGATAGTGTACCGTGGGTAGGGTGCTTGCCTTGCATGCGGCCAACCCAGGTTCAGTCCCTACGAACCCATGTGGTTCCATGAGCCCATCAGGAGTGATCTCTGAGGACAGATCCCTGGCCCCCAAACAAAAAGTTACAAAAATTCCTGTTCTTCAATGAGTTGTCATAAGTTGATACTTTTGAGGTGTTTTATTCCAGTATAATCTTTTTAAGTTACAATATTCTGAAGTGTGTGTGTGTCTATTTAGAATTACTTTTCATACAAGAGAGTAGCACTGTAGCACTGTCCTCTTGTTGTTCATCGATTTGCTCAAGTGGGCACCAGTAATGTCTCCATTGTGAGACTTGTTGTTACTGTTTTGGGCATATCAAATACGCCACGGGGAGCTTACCAGGTTCTGCCATGCGGGCAGGATAGGAAAGGAAGCTGGGACTGGAGAATTAGTATGGCAGGTGGGGTACTTGCCTTACTGGCAGCTGACCTGGTTTCAGTCCCCAGCACTCCATGTGGTCCCCAGAGCCTCACAGGAGTGATCCCTGAGTGCAGAGAAAGGAGTAAGCCCTGAGCACTTCCTGGTGTGGGCAAACCCCTTCCCGCCCAAATAATCTCCTTCTTTCTCTCCTTAACCAAAAATTGTGCCTGCTAAAAATTGGATAGCAGGTATCTTGGTGTGTTATATATAAAGGCTAATTATTCTTTTTTTCTTAGTAATTTTAGTTTTATGAGAAACTTATTTTGTGTATATAAAATCAGAATAGGGCTGAAGAGATAGTAAGGGGGTAGGGTGCTTGCCTTGCATGTGACGAATCCCAGTTCAATCCCCATCACCACATATGGCACCTTGAGCAGCACCAGGAGTAATCTCTGAACAGAGTTAGAAGTAAGCCCTGCGCACTGTTGAGTGTGCCTTCAAAACTAATAATAAATAAGTCAGCTTATTTATTGGTTCCTTCTGAAAGCCACTATAGGTTTGGCATCTGCAATTAAGATCTATTAGATCAGAGTTTGATGCACATCAGGTTGTTCGTATTTGAGTGTCTTTTTGTCACTCATGGACCGGAGCAATAGCTCAGTGGGTAGGGCTTTTGCCTTGCACATGGCCGACCCGTGTTCGATTCCTCTGCCCCTCTCGGATAGCCCGGCCATCTACTGAGAGTATCCCACCAACATGACTGAGCCTGGCAAGCTACCGGTGGTGTAACAAGTCTCACAATGGAGACATTTGGTGCCCGCTCGAGCAAATCAGTGAACAATGGGATGACAGTGACAGTGACAGTTTGTCACTCATGCAGCATCCTGGTGTTTTTGTGAAAGAATTAATTTTGATTTAAAAATATTTTAGCTGGGGCTGGAGTGATAGCACAGTGGGTAGGGCGTTTGCCTTGCATGCAGCCGACCCGGGTTTGATTCCCAGCATCCCATATGGTCCCCTGAGCACCGCCAGGAGTAATTCCTGAGTGTAGAGCCAGGAGTAACCCCTGTGCATCGCCGGGTGTGACCCAAAAAGAAAAAAAAAGATATTTTAGTTGAAGAAATGTTGTTTTACAAGACTGTGTTTTATTTTAGGGGCACAATTTCACTTATCCCTCTTCTGAATATATGTATGTTACCGCACCATACACACTACCCACATTCCAGTGACCTTTGGGTCCCCTCCCTGCTTTAGTTCTCCTCCCTGCTGCCCCTCCCTCACTTCTGAGGTCAGAGTCCAAAGACTTGTTTTCATTTGGGTTTGTTCTTCATGGAAGAAATAACTCTTAATTTTGTTGCAATTTTTGCTGTGCTGATTTTAGTTTTGCTTTGAGCTCAGAACCTCTTCCATGGGAGGCAAGTCCTCTACTTCTGAGCTATGTCCCTCCTGGTCCTCATAGAAGAATTTAAATAGGTCTCAGAATTTAAATTGTAGATCAGACTGGAGCAGGGACTGTTGACCTGGCTTTATTGCTGCTTGGAACTGTTCACTCTGAGGCTTAGTTGGTGAACTGAATACTATTGGACTTCCTGCGAGACTGTTTAAGGATGTTCTCTCTTCTCAAGCAGTGACTGGTTTGTATTGAACCCCAGTGAACTGTAGTTGCCTCAGTCAGTCCTTTTGGCTTGATACAGGATAGCTGGGTTAACAGATACTCAAAATCTCCTTATTTATGCCATCCTTTGTCTTAAGTTCGTAGGGTTTTCTGTTACCTTCTACTTACAATCTAAATAGCACTATGTATACCTATAAAGTTTATCTTCCTTGGACTTGCTTTCTGAAGGCATTTGTATATTCAGTTGTGCAGATCCTCTGTTCATAAACTTGGAAGAATTTCATCAGCTTCGTCCTAAATTTTACATGTACAGACATAGTAACCAATGATTAAGTCTTTACAGTAGGGTGTTGTTTGTTTTCTTTTCTTTTTTTAGGTTTTTATTTGTTTATTTAAGATTGTATTTTTGAATCATTGTGAGATAGATAGAGCTTTATAAAAGCTCTTTATAATTTGGTTTTAGTTATAGAGTGTTCCAGCACCCATCCCTCCACCAATATACATTTCCCAGCACTAAGGGGCACTTCTCTCTCTCTCTCTCTCTCTCTCTCTCTCTCTCTCTCTCTCTCTTTCCCACCCTTTGGGAGAACTTTTAAAAAAAGTTATTGGTTTAAATTTTTCATTTTTAAATTTTTCATTTATCTCTCCCACCCTTTGGGCATTGTGTATATCCCTTGACCTAATTTTAACACTCACTCAGTACTTATCCAAGTTGATCATTTCCAGCTTTTATTGCCATCCTGGTCCCTTCTCTGTCATACCTACCTTCTGCCCCCCATACACTTTTGGTTGATTCCAATACTGACCAGTCCTCCTAGACCTGTTTTCCCTGGCTGTGGATATGTCTTCTACTATATATATATATATTTATATATTTTATATATGGTCTGCACTTTTTTTTAATTGAGTTTGCTTGTCATAGATGAATTTCAAAGCTGTTAACCCAAACTTCCTGTAGTGAGCATAGACTCCTGTTCCAGTTACACAATGTTCTCTTAAGCTGCTAGGAACTCAAATGAACTGAAACCCAGGCTGCAAGGACACAGTTGAAATGCATTGTGGCATTTTTCTCCTCTTTAAATTTTTTATTCATTTCATTCACAGTTGAAGGTGCATAAATGGTTTGCACTTACTGAAAGTCTTTATGAATTACTGTTTTTGTCAAATGAGAACTTTTTAAAAAGTTTATTGGTTTAAATTTTTCATTTTAATGTCAGTAAACACAAGTTGCTATGTTAAAGGACTGTCTCTAGGAATGTTAGGTTTATATTTTGATTTTATTTTCTTTAAGCTGAATAGTTTTATTGCTATATAATGTGATTCCCAACTTATTTTAGTAGTCAAACTGAGATCTAAGTTGAAAGTGGAGAAGGCATAAAACCAATTGAGTAACAGCAGTCTGGGAAGTTGGGGCTTCTGCAAACTGACAGTCCCTGCTCCAGTCTCAGCTCTTTCACTATGGCTCCTGTTCCTCATCCCTCCCCAAACTCACTTCTACAAAGCTCTGCCTCTCCCCCACCTCCCCACACCTTGACCCATGCACAGCCTGCCTGTGTAGCTGTTTCTAGTTTCCATACCACCCCCAGCAGTGGCTTCTGCAGGAGGCCTAGTTTCTAGTGCCCATCTCCCCAAGACACTTTCCATTTGACACAAACATGGGGGGAGGCAGGGAGTATGCTCCAGAGAATACAAAGAATGACAACCCTTGTTCCTTTACAAATCTTGGCTTCTTTGAATGTTGAGAACACTGAGTTAATTACAAGAATGTTGATTTTTTAAAAAGTCTTGCTAAGAGCCTCAGATTTCCAGCTCTTTTTATATTAAATATACAAATGGGAAGGGATCCAACATGTGAGGTAAAGTTGAGGCCGTCACCTATAATGTTAGCTCTTGTTTGGGTTTAAAGTTTCCTCAACCCTCTGGATGGACAGACCAACTCCACCCACCAAAGGTTCAATGTGAGGAGCCAAGGATGCAATGCTTCTCGGTTCCTCCAATGCCTGGATAAATTTGCAGTGCTCTGGGGTGTCCAGGGCCATTTTTGGTATTGCTTTTGGCCCCCAGACTTGCACGTGCAATGCTTAGGGGACTGTGTGGTATGAGTAAGTGAATGGGGATCAGCCACATACAGCTCATGAACTAAACCCTGGTGCTATTTCGACAGCACTAAAATGTGCTTTTTATTGCAGAAGTAAATCTTTCATTTGAAGATAATTTCTTGTTGTTGTTTATTTGTTTGTTTGGGGCCACATCTTGTGGTGCTCAGGGCTTACTATTGGCTCTATGCATAGGGATCACTCTCAGCAAGTTCAGAGAGCTATATTGGGTGCGGGGGCATTCAACCTGGGTTTGTCATGTGCAGGCAAGCACCCTACCCACTGTACTATCACTCAGGTCCCTCATTTGAAAATATTTCTAGGGCACAAAGATTACTCTGATTTGTTAATATGCTTATTTAAATATTTTTGCATTTAAAAAATTTTTATGTAGGAGTACTGCTATTTATTCAGCCACTGATTAGCTTATTGAATTGGGCATGAACTCCACCTTACTTTTTTTCATAATTTTATTTATTTATTTTTCTTATATTTATTTATTGAATCACTGTGGGAAAAGTTACAAAGCTTTCATGTTTAAGTCTCGGTCATACAATGATCAAACACCTTTCCCTTCACCAGTACTCATTCTTCACCACCAAGAACCCCAATATAACCCCCTCCCACCCTTCCCAATGCCTGTGAGGCAGATGATTTCTACTTAACTCTTCTCTACATTGATTATATTCATTATTTCGACAAAAGATGCCCCATTATTGTTTAGACTCCCGCCCCCCCCCCCCCCCAAACAATCAGAATTGCTGAAAAGGCATTGTGAAATACTTTGTTTTCTATAGCTGGTTATGAGAATCATGTAATGTCGCATGGCTGCAATAGCAAATTTCTGCAAAGAGCCAGATAATTACGAGATTGGTTTCTGTGCATCTGGTGTTATGGCTGTGCCGAAGAGCCGATCATGACCTGAGGCAACTCGTGACCTCAGTAGGGCATGAAGGATGAGCCGGTACCTCCCCCCTTCCCATGAGACTGCAGTTGCCCTGTCACCGCCGGCTCATACCTGGCTTTCCTATAAGCTCTGAGGCGGCAGCCACCTTGCTGCCGGGCGGGAAAAAGGCGGAAGGGAGCAACATCCTTTCCCTCCTGGGGAGGCATGGCGCTGTAGTTTAATGCGTGGTCCATTCACTTTTCTACCGCAAGCTGCCGGGCTCTGGATTAAGTCCTCTTGCCTCTGGAACCATGGCCATAACAGAGAGCCACTTGGGGGGGGGGGGCAACTTGTGACCTTGTGAGCTGCTATCATCCCCCTTCCCATGAGACTGCAGTTGCCCCGTCACCGCTGGCTCATACCTGGCTTTCCAATAAGCTCTGAGGCAGCGGCCACCTTGTATGCGGTCCAGATGTATTTCTGCCAAAAGCCGCTGGATTTCGAGATTTGTTTCTGAGTCTCTGGGAATCATGGCTGTTAATCAGCTTGATCAGGAGCCAGAGAGGCTGTTTGTAAGCAGTGGCTCAGGGTCTCCTTGGGATGGGGAGGAAAGGGCTGGTTCCATCCCCTACTGGTTGAGAACCCGCGTGTCTCGTCACTGCAGGACCAAACCTGACTGTCCAGTGGCCTCTGGAGGATGGCAGTCACCGGGCTGCCGGGGTAACAGGCCAAGGCACGAAACCTATTCCCACCTGGAGTGGCCCAGTGCCAGTAACCTACTGCAGGAACAGGACACATTTCTGCCAAAAGCCTTTGGTTTCCGAGATTCGTTTCTGAGTCTCTGGGATCATGGCCATTAAGCAGTTCAATCAGGAACCAGAAAGGCCATGCCTCCAATTATATAGCTGAGCCGGAGGTGGTTTGTGGGTGTGTCTCCCACATACCTAACTTTTGGCCTTTTACTTTCTTGGTAAACTTTGCCCCAAGTTCTTGGGATCTGGCCAAAGGCACAGCAGCAATTTTGGGGTATCTGAAAGTCTGACGATGCCATCAGGCTGCTGATGCACTCACCTCACAGGTACAGACTGATTTAAAAATTTTAAGTATGGGTTTCAAAAAATGCCAGAATTTGTTTTTACTCTTAAGTTGATAACTTAAATAAACAAAATAGCTATTTTGAGAGTTCTTTTGTTCATTATCTGAAAAATAAGTAATTGCAACAAAGTGTTCTCTGAGCAAAGAATTTTTTGTCTTAAAATACCCATCTGTCAAGGTACTAGATTGCTAGTATCAGAGATTTTGAAAACAGTCATTGATAATACTGAATTCTGTAACCATTTACATACATTGATTTTTTTCCAGTGTTTCTTCTTCTTGTGATAAAATATATATAATATTTTTTCATTTTAACCATCTTAAAAGGTAATAGTTTAATGCCACATTTCAGTAGTATTAAATATATTTGTAATACTGTGCAACTATCACCATCGTCCATCTCAGTAGCTTATCTTATAAAATTTAAAGTCTCTAAACTGTCACTGTCCTCCCGTTGTTCATCGGTTTGCTCAAGCAGGCCCAGTAACATCTCCATTGTGACACTTGTTACTGTGTTTGGCATATCAAATATGTCACGGGTAGCTTGCCAGGCTTTGCTAAACAATAAGTCCCAATTCCTCTTTCCCCTAAGTCTGGCAAACACATTCTACTTTATCTTTCTATGGCATTGATTACTTTCAGTGGAATCATATATCAGTTAGTATCATATCCTAAGGGGTTATCCACTTTATAGCACATTTTAGGATTTCCTTCTATTTTAAAGTGAGTTATTATCAGGCTGGAGCGATAGCACAGCGGTAGGACGTTTGTCTTACACGCAGCCGGCCCGGCTGAGCCAGGTTCGATTCCTCCGCCCCTCTCGGAGAGCCAGACAAGCTACTGAGAGTTTCTCACCCACACGGCAAAGCCTGGCAAGCTACCTGTGACGTATTCAATATACCAAACACAGTAACAGGTTTCACGATGGAGACGTTACTGGCCCGCTCAAGCAAATCGATGAACAACGGGAGGACCATGACCATGATCTTGATTATCGCTTACAGTATATACTCCAGTTTATTGATACATTCATGTGTTGATGGATATTTGAGTTGCTTTCATGTTGTAGCCAATGTGAAGAATACTGCTATAAACATGTATGCAACAATATCCCATTGAGGCTCTTCTTCCAGTCCTCTTGGAGATATACTTAGAAGTGGAATTGCTGGATCATAACGTATTTTTTTAATTTGAGGAACTGCCATATTATTTTCTGTAGTGGTTGCACCATTTTATATCTTCCATCATTGTGTACAAGGACTCACATTTCTTTATATCTTACCAACACTAAAACTTTCCTATTTGGGGGAAATAAAGTAAGTGTTATATGGTATATACATTGGCTTTTGAGAGAAGTTATTTCTTGATTGTGTCCACTGATTTATTCATCTTTCCTGTATCATGGCAGCATTCCACACTTAACCTCTTGTTATTGTTTCCTGTCTTTTGTAATCCCTAGTCTGTTTCCTTCTTACTCTCCAGGTATCTGTCTCAAGCCCAGATAGTGTGAGTTCTACACACTAAATGTCCAATATCTAAACATCATGGGTTATCTCAGCAGCATTTCAAACTTGACATGAATACTTGATCTTCCCACCTCAAAATTTTGTCATGTGACTGCTCCAGTTTTTCTGCTCAAGTAAAACTTAAAACCAATCCTATTTATTCTCCATTTTTTGGCCATTTGATCAAACCAGTTGTAGATTCTGTTCTTTCGACACCCCCTCCTCACTCATACCACCCCGCACCCTTCACTAAATCAATTTCTATCTCCACAGCCAAGTTGTAGTACAGATCACCATTAATTTTTGTCTTTTGGCTGGTCTTCCAGCTTTTAATCTTACACACTTCAACCCATTATTAATAAAATAATCTTTCAAAGAACCATTCTGGTTCTGTTTTCCCATGTAAGGAGTGAGAGGAAGAGGAGGACTAGAAGTTACCTAAGGACAGTGGTGGAGGATCATGGGCACTGAGGTATTGGTGGAGGTGCAGTAACCTTCTACATCAAAACCAATGACAATAATGTTATAACCATGTTACCCTAAACAAAGATAAAAATTTAAATACTTTCTTTGGGAGGACCTGAGCCATAGTATAGCCAGTAGGGTATTTGCCTTGCACACAGATGACCTGGCACCCATATAGTCCCCTGAGCAGCTCCAGGAGTGATCCCTGAGTGTAGAATCAGGAGTAAACCCTGAGCACTGCTGGGTGCTGTCCAAAAACCAAAAATAATTTAATTAAATATTTACTCTTTTAAAAACTTCCAAAATTGTTTAAAGAATCATGTTCAAACTGCTGTGTTAACACTGTTGATCCTGTGTACTTTACCCCAGTCTGAATCTACAGCCTCATCACTCTCCTTTATTTGTATCATATACTTCAGCCCACACTTGTAATATTTCATGTGTGCTTTGGTATCTGTTGCCTGTGCCTAGAGCTCCCTTCATTCAAGTGCCCTTCTCTTAGCCACCCTCCCTTCCCCTTGCTGTTTTATTTTTTAAAAAATAATTACTTCAGTCTTTATTTATTGCATTTTTCTTTTTATTATTATTAATTTTTTAATTGCATTAACAGTGAGTACACAGTTACAAAGTTGTTCATGATTGGATTTCAGTCACGTAATGTTTGAACACCCGTCCCTTCTGGTTCTGTTTTCCATGGTTTCCTTTCCATCCCTTTACCAGTGAACATTTCCTATCACCAATGTCTCCATTTTTCCTCCTGTCACCCCATCTCTGCCTCTTTGTTCATTATAGCCCTTTGCTGTTTTCATCTCACCAAACCATTTTTTAATTGTCAGAGTTCTAGGCAAGCCCATTTTAGTAAATTCTGTTCAAATATGAAGTCTGTCGTGTTTTAGAAATGTGTTCAGCTACAGTAGAAAACCTCACCTACAGCAGGTATTTTTGTTGTTTTTCCTCTCAGAGGAGAAGTTCAGAGATAGGCAGTCCAACACAAGCATAGGTTCTCAGAGAACTAGGCCTTCTACTATCTTTTCTGCCGCCTGTCTTTCCACTCTCTGTTTTTAGTTTGCTGGCTTATCACCTCATGGTCACAAGGCAGCTGCTACAGCTTTGGACATTGTCCATATTCAAGGAAGGGGAAAGGACAGTGGGCGGAGACAGTTATGATGGACTCCTTTGATAGGAAAACAAAAAAGTTTCCTTCTTACCAGTCAAAAGTGAATCTTATGGCTAACCCAAAATTGCAAAGGAAAGTGAGGATTGTCACAACTGACATAGAATATTTAGCATCAAACCAAGTCAGGGTTCTATAAGGCATGGAAAAAACAAGGAA
This sequence comes from Sorex fumeus, assembly GCF_029834395.1. NCBI lineage: Eukaryota > Metazoa > Chordata > Mammalia > Eulipotyphla > Soricidae > Sorex > Sorex fumeus. Next base: position 31,786,631 of record NW_026606108.1, on the reverse strand, counting down.
AGCAGTTGACATGCCTGCCAAAGGTAGTCCTTCCAGTGTTTGTTCCACAGAAGGAATATCATATTGCAGCATCTCTCATTAGATTGTAAGTTCCTTGCAGGGGCAGGGGCTGTGTCTTGATCTCCTTTGTATTCCTGGTGACTGACACAACTCCTGATTCACAATTGTTGGTCAAAAAAGGTCAGTTATACAAAACAACAAATATATTTTATATATAGTTACATATATGCATCAAAATTATATTTTATGTTTAAAAGTCAATTCATAACCCTATTTACTGTATGATGATATTGGTCTTGATAGCTGAACAAAAATCATTTAGACCCAGTTGTCAGTCAGGACTCAATTTATTGCTGACATTATCACTCCAGGAATCAGTGCAAGCCCAGATCATCCCATTATCATAGAACTAATAGTGACTGATTATACTGGAACTATCCTCCTCCTGTCCAAACCTTCCTGGGGTAGATCATCTATCTCTTCACTACTCCATTCAGCTTTACAAAGAAACTCTGAGGCCATCTGGTCCCAGGGAAATAGTCATTATGTACCCTAAGTCTGATCCCTCCAAACAATAGTTGTAATAAAATGCCATGGAAAATCTTTGTTCAAATTTATGTTCAGCATGTCTCCCCTGAACTTTATTGTCCCCCTCCGAATGGCACCACTATCTGTGCAACCAGGGTATAGGTTCTCAAAACTTCTTTCTTTTTCTCTGAGTTATTCTTAGAACTGTTACTGTTACTGTTTCTGACATACCAAATGTGCGACAGGTAGCTTACCAGACTCTGCCATGCAGGCAGGACACTCTCAGTAGCTTGCCAGGCTACCCGAGAACATGCGACAATAGAGGTATTGGTGGTGTTGGTGTCCTCATCAACATGAACTTGGCCATGAGCATTGATTCATTCAAATGTCTAACATCCTGAATCAGATGCATATACTTGAATAGATGTGGCTCATTGCTGGCAGTTTCTATCTTTGTTGTCCATGCACCAACATCCAACTATGATGAAGAAGAAATTGAGAAGTTCTACATGAAGCTGGATAAATTCTATAAAGAACACACCCTCCACAATATCATTGTTGGTGATTTTAATGCCAAGATAGGACCGAGAAGATCAGCCGAAGGACTCCACATTGGGACCCATGGCCTAGAATGGAACGAATAGCACGAGAGACTGTCTGAGTTCATCATGTCAACCAAGATTATCCATGGTAACTCACAGTTCCAGAGGCCGAATCTAAACATTGGACATGGGAGTCTCCCGTTGGACAGTTCCACAACAAAATTGACCACATCATATTCAGTTGACGGTTTTGCCTGACCAATGTCGCTGTTGTCCCAAAATTCCGAACGGGATCAGACCATGGTCTTCTTCATGCAAAATTCTACTTCACAGAAAAGGGAGAAAGGGCTGAAAAGTTTAAGAAGAGAACTCCCAGAATGACCACTAATTGGGAACTCTTTGGCACAATTGCAGCAACATTGGCATCGATGAAAAATACAATCGACTGCTTCAGCACCTCCATGATTGTGTGAGGAATGCCGAGAGAGAGAAAGCCACAAAAAGATGCCTGTCTTCAGAAACTCTCAGCTCATTTGCCAACGTGACTTGGTGTGAGCTTCAGGCAACCACAAGCTAATGTCTGAGATCTCAAAGCAGTGCAGAGAAGCTATAAAGGAAGACCTCAAAGAGAGAAAAACAGCAGTGCTGGAAGATGCGGCAGAAGCTGGGAAAAGCATTCACAATGCCCGCCTGTTCTTTGCCAACTACAAGACCAAGATGACTGTCCTCTGACGTCCTGATGGATCTATCACATGTTCTAGAAGGGCAATGGAGAAGATTATCCATGACCTCTACTCGGATCTCTTCGATAGCCACATCCACCTGCCCATATACCAAATTCTGCAGAATGGATATGTCATTCCCAATGTTCTCCCTTCCGAAATCCAACATGCCATTTCATTGGTAAAGAAGCAAATAGCACCCAGTCCAGATAGGGTCAAACCCAAACACCTGAAAAATATCCTATCAGTATTCATCAATACATTGGCTCGGCTCTTCACACACTACCTATCTGAATGCAAGGTTCTGTCTCAATGGAAAACCAGCAGGACCATTCTGCTGTACAAGAAGGGAGACATCCATGACATTGCCAACTATCGCCTGATCTGCCTTTTGTCTGTCATCTACAAGCTGTTCAGTTGAGTCATCCTGAATAGGATTGGCAGAACACTATATGAAGGACAACCATGCGAGCAAGCCGGGTTCTGAAAAGGATTCAGCACGATCAACCATATCCATACAGTGACCAAGCTCATTGAGGTTTCTCAGAAGTTCAAGATGCCACTCTGTTGTTCATTGATTTAAAGAATGTTCATTGATTTAAAGAAGGCCTTTGATTCTGTTGAGACTGAAGCGGTCATTGAAGCCCTAGCCAAACAGGGCATTCAAACTCAGTACATCAGGATCCTCCATGAGCTATATTACGGATTCACTACCAGGATCTCACCATTCTAAAAGGAAATGATCATCGACATAAAGAGAGATTTCGGCAGGGCGATAGCATTTCACTAAAACTCTTCAGTACCACCCTCAAGAACATCATGTGATGACTGGAATGGGAAGGAATGGGAGTGAAGATAGACAGTCGGCAACTACACCACCTCTGCTTCACTGATGACATCGTTCTAATAACACCAAACATTAGCCAAGCGGCACAAATGCTGGCCGGCTTCTACCGTGAGTGTGGAAATATTGGACTGCAGCTGAATCTCACCAAGACAATGTTCATGAAAAATGGACAAGTTACTGACTTTCCATTTGTTCTCAATGGAACAAACATGTCTGAATGCAGCAGTTATGTGTACCTAGGTCAATAACTCAATGTGACGAATGACCTGGCACCTGAGTTGTGCAGGAGGAAGAGAGCAGCTTGGAATGCCTTCAAGAGCATGGAAGAAATAGCTAAGAGGACAAAGAACTCTGGCTCTGGGCACATGTCTTTGACTCCACCATTTTTCCTGCATTAACATACGCCTCAGAGACCTGGGGCCTATGAAAACAGGATGAGAACGCTATTTGGGTCTCCCAAAGAGGAATTGAAAGAGCTATGCTTGAAGTATCATGCTTCACTCAAGTGAGAGAAGGAATCTGGAGTTCCAACCTCTGTCGACAATCTAGAACAAATGCTGTCTCATTTGCCAAGGCATCGAAAATCAGATGGATTGGACACGTAATGCAATTTGAAGACGACCTCTAGACTAGAGCTGTTACTGACTGGATTCCACGGGACGTCAAAAGAATGCGTGGCCGCCCACGTATGGAATGGTCAGACTTCTTCATCAAGACCCCGAATGAATGGTTTGAGGCCCTCGTGTTCCTGGAGTGAGCATATGCCATTGGGCTACACTATCACTCGACAGGGACAGATGGAGATGTTGCTGGCGCCCTCGAGCAAATCGATGAGTAATGGGATGTCAAGTGATCAAGTGATTCTTAGAACTGCTTGCTTCTGTTGCTCCCACTGTCCTAAGTTTTCTCTCTTATGGATTCTATTCTGACCGTAACTGTCCTAACAGTTGTTTTTGCATTTCTGTGGGAGAGATCTTTCTGAAATGTTCTGGATTAACATGTCATAGTCCTGCATAAGACTCTTCAGTGCCTTTCTGCTCCCTTCAGTGGAGTTTGAGTCCCTTCCGAACTGTCCCATCTACCACTTCAGATTCCTCTCTTCATCTCTTTACTTCTGACCCTAAGTCACTAAACAAGATTTCATTTGTATTTTCTTTCCCTCATTGCCAAGTCTTCTCCCCTTAGCTTTATTCTTGGGGTTATCTCTGCCTTAAACTCCCTTTACATGCCTCACCACCTACCTTAAATGCCTCACCACGTACTTTTCCTCCTTTCCACCCACACTTACTCTCTTCCCCGACTGCTCTTCTCTCGCCTTTCTCATAACTGAGTTAGGTGTTCTTCACTCTGTATATACTGTAGTGTCTAATAATTACCCAGTGTATCTGCAACATGAAATGCAAATGAGCACCCCTTGATGACAAAGGTACTCATTTCTCTGTTTTCTTAGTGCCTGGCACTGGAAAAGCAACCAGTCATTTCTGGCTAAATGAAGGAGTGGAAGCAAGGGTGAGGGTGGGTAAAGGGGGGTGGGTGACTTTCAGATGTGCCAAATAGGCTTTTGACTTTTAAGCATAGTGTTTTCATAGCAATATATCTATTCCCATATGCCTGTTCATTTTATCATTTATACATAATTGCTGTGTTATATGCCTGATAAAGATATATTCTGCATTTGGTTTTTAGGTTAAAGCCATTCACATCCACCGCGACATGTTCTCAGTTCAAAATGGCTTGCTGACACCAACACTAAAAGCTAAGAGACCTGAGCTGAGAGAATACTTCAAAAAACAAATAGAAGAGCTTTACTCAATCTCCATATGAAGTTCAAGGAAAGTTCTTCTCAGTGTAATGGACTGTGTAGCAATATTATAGTTACTCCTGAAAGTAATGAGTCAGCTTAATGGTGCAGCTGAAAGTGAATAAGTACATGACCATATGACAGCCTTTTCCTGTCCCGAGAGGTCTTTAACAATATTTTCTCTATCATCACTGAGTACACTTTATTTTTATTAAAATGGATTGTAGTGAGCTGCTAAAATATTGCAAATGGCAATGTAAAAATCAAGACTTTTCTCAAAAACTGTGTACCACTAAAAGTAATATATTCTCAATGTTCACAGAACTATTAAACATAAAGAAAAAGTAACTGATATATTGTACTTAATTATTTGTGGAATAAGTAACAGATACAGCAAATACATAGACAATATGGACTACCTCATTCAATAACTGATTGTCAAATTGCAATGAATTCAGACTTAAAAAATTAAAAACAGATGTACAAAATCATGCTAAAACAAAACATGATAGCTCACTCTCTAGAATTTGGATTCTTTAAATATGACAATCCTTATTGATGTGAAAGTTTTCGAATTTTTACTTTCATCCCTGAAAAATATAAGTTCAGATGTTATTAAAACAACTGTGATGCTAACACAGCACTTAACAAAATATTTTAACACATTTTCTCATCTATTAATTTCAGTTAGAATTCATAAATTACATAGAAAAATATAACACAAAACTCAAGGATATGGGGCCAGAGCAATAGTATAACTGATAGGATGTTTGCCTTTCACATGGCTGACCCTGGTTTGATCTCCACCATTGCCTATGGTCCTTTGAGTCAGTCGGGGGTGATTTCTGAGTGCAGAGCCGAGAGTAACTCCTGAGCACCACCGATATGACCAAAAAAAAAAAAAGTTAAACAAACTTGACATGATAATATCATATTCATGGACTTCTGACCACAATAAACTCTAAAGGATATCTTTTGACTCTCTTGTTGAAAGGACCTTTGGGGAAAATGGAGAAGAAACCCAAAATTATTTCTCAGTTTGGGTAGCAATTAATGTATTAATATTCCTCACTGGCTTGTACCAGTATTCTCTTCTTAATATGTCCATGCCACGCGTGAAAAACTCAGTATAACTATAATTCTGAACAATTTCACTTTCTTGCAGTAACACCATCGGGTGTTATGCATATTTGGAGGAAGAAATGTTAGTTTCAAATAAAATAATTTTTTAGCAATGTAACTTTGACAAGCCTCTTCAAAATACCCCTAGAAAGCTACTTAAGCCCATAGATGTTCTTGGACCTAGGAGCCACTAGTCTTATATAATTAAAGCCAACATGGACAGCAATTCAGTTTCAAGCTACCGATTGTACATCTGATGGAGGAACAGTCCCTAGGACAATTCTCTTCAGTAAGGAGAAGACCCTGAAGGCAGAGGTGAGGTACTGTTCACAGAGTAGAGAATCTTTCCACTACAGTAAATCTGAGCTGTTAAATAAATTCTGTTGGTTAAAAACTGCATCCAGCCACTGGATGAAACTACATCAGTAATATACAATTATTTTATTTCTAGAAAACCACAGTTTTTTGATGGATTTATTCAATAATTTACAGTTGCCTCTGGTGCATTCTTTCTTCGGATCCATCACTTGTACTTACAAATTGCATTTTTAGTAAATGAGCCAGTTCTATGAACATTAATTTTAAAGATTTCAAAATGGATACTAAAAATGTCTGAGGACACATTTATAGGACATTAGTGTTTTATGTTTACTATATGTTGAGTAATCAAAAGAGAAAATGCTTAACTGAATTATTTAGACATACTGTTTCAAGGTGGGCTGGAGCGATAGCACAGTGGTAGGGCGGTTGACTTACGCGCAGCCAGCCCGGCCAAGCCGGGTTCGATTCCTCCGCGCCTCATGGAGAGCCCGGCAAGCTACCGGGAGTATCTTGCCCGCACGGCAAAGCCTGGCAAGCTACCTGTGATGTATTCAATATGCCAAACACAGTAACAACAAGTCTCAAAATGGAGACGTTACTGGACCTGCTCGAGCAAATCGATGAACAACAGGAGGACAGTGACAATGGACAGTGTGTTTCAAGGCAGGTATTTTTCCATTTCAAAAACAATGGAACTGTTACCTGTAATCTTTCCATTTAACTAAAGTTTCATAGTTGGCTTTGTTTCCAAAGGTACAGGGTAATATAAGCAATCTAAAACAACAATTTTACTTGACTCATGCCTCATAGTAGTTAGAAATGAAAAGTCATGGACAATTGAACATTTCTTCTTTTTCTCACTTTAAACTCTTTGTTTCCACTAGTGATCCTGACCCACGTGAAAATCATCACATAGGGGCCAATAAATAGGTTGTGATGAGAGAAACAAACGTTGGCCCCAAATATGTTGCATGTACGTTATTGATTTCTCTGTTTAACGCCACTAATTTTTTAATAAAGGAAAATTAAACAATATGTGTTAATGAAAAAATCCTTCTTCAGATTTCCCATTTTTATTCTGGGGAAAAGTTTATTTCTTTTGGACCATTGTAGAAAAAGGTTATTATGGATATAACACATTTATATTCCTCTTGGATATCAGTTCCTATTTATGTCTAATGAAATCAATTTCTAAAGCATAAACATGTTCTTAAATGTTTGGTCTTTTATCTGTTACATTTAATATGCTGGCAATCCTCATAGTTCACAAATTAATATTTATATTATAGGATATATACTTCTTTCCTTTCATGTAAAGGATATATTTATATTATATTCCCTTCCAGATGAGATAGGACTCTGACAAGGTATAATGCATAGGCTTAGCTCCACATATTAGAAACTTCACAAACTCAAAAACCCAAGGAGTCAACATACCATGTCTTGCTTATATGAGCAAGTTAATCTATTCTTCTATATTTAGGTAAATTTGCAAGCATGAGAAAAATAGACATTCCCATTACTATTTGTATAGTGAGGTTATATTATAACCCCTTAATTTTATTTTATAACCATACAATAAACCAGTGCTTTTTCCAATTAAAGAAAATTAATCATTCTTGAAATGGAAATTTGGCTTAGTAGTAGAGATCATGCCTCTTACATAAAAGGTCCTGGGTTAAATCCCTGGCAACACATGTGCACACACACATGCTTACATATACATACATGCACACATAGACATGTGCATGAAGAATTCCTTATTTTCAAAAATACAGAGCACCAATGTGATATAGTTTAGAACTTAAAATACTGTGAAATGAATGTAAAGAATGGGGAAATGTATTTCTGCATGAAAACAGACTACCTAAAGATTTGCTTAATATCTCAGGAAAAAAATGAATAATTATATGCAATTAATTTTTTTCCTGTTTTTATTTTTAAGAAAGCATTTACACACAAAAAATTATCCTAGTAGTCTGAACTTCCCCTTAAGTATGTTCCAAGTTTGTGTGAACCTAGTATTCAATGCACTAAAAAAGGAAATTAGCATTCAAGTGAAGAAAAAGTCCTAAATGAGAAACTCTTCAGTTAGGACACATGAATGGTTATAACCTATAGCAATACATAAGTACCTGAAAGCATTTCTAAACATAGAACCAAACTCAAAAGATTTTCATGAAGTGCAGAAACTATTAAACATTCATTTGATTGATTAGTCAATATTTTATTGTTATATCATCACAAAAACTGCATGGGGAAATGCATATTTTTTTTAAGAATTGCTTATTTCAATTTTTTAAATTGATATTAAAAGATTACTTTTAAAATATGCATAAATTATCTTCATGTAATTATATTTTTAGTTTTATTATGGTAGCATGCATATTAAATATAAAATGCATTTATGAAAACTTTTGTAAAAAATAAAGACTTCTTTCTCAAAGTTGTATACAATTACTGCAAGATATGTATTTATAGAGCATAATCCTATAATGCTAGTAAGTTTGTTATTTAAATTCTTTGAAAACATGACCTCATTATACCACCTTATCTTATCCTAGACCCTCTCTCTCAGAAGGCCACCCAACCCCCAAAACTTGATTTTTCTAGAGAGGTTTTCCTTTGCTTTATACATTCCCTATTACCATATGTGTCCTAGATTCATATCATTTTTATATTTTTAAGAGAACACATTTTTCATAATGATGATTTTGAAAGAGTGTCCTTTAAGTCTTTTACCCACCAGCAAGTTACGGGTCTGGAGAGATATTACAGTAGGTAAGGTGCTTGTCTTGTATGTGGCTAAGCGGGATTTGATCCCTGGCACCCCATATAGTCCCCTGAGTCCTGCCAGGAATAATCCCTTAGCACATAGCCCAAAGAAAGCCTTGAACACTGTCAGGTGTGGTCCTAAAACACAACACACATACACACACACATACACACACACATCCACCTGCAAGTTAACAGATACATCTTCCTTAAAAGTGCATACCTAAATTATGCAAATTATCAGAGATAATTTTTATAATTCATTACTAAATCATGCAAATCCTACTTCTCTCATTGCTTTTAGTTTCCTTGGAGTCATTCATGTCTTGTCTGGATCATTACAGTGCCTTTCTTAGTCTTCCTGGTTATACCTCCAGCTTCTTCAAATTTCACCGTCCTCGTTTTAGTCAGGGCATTGTTTCTAAATTGAAAATCTAGTCGTGCTACTCTCCTGTTTAATATTCCTCTGGTGACTTCCCATAGTTTCCAGAACAAAGTTCAGACTCCCTGATTCAGCACACAGGCCTTAGCTCTCTTCTGCCCTTCCCCCATGAAGCCTTGGCTCCAGTCATACCAACTATTTTGTATAGTGCCTTAAAAACATCATGCATTTCTGTTTCTCCCATGGCACTGAGTCCCCTTTTCTTAAAACACCCAGTTAATTTAATCTCCTCCCTTCTGTTCAATTCCTAAATCTTAAAATGAAGCTCAACAATCCTTTACTGCGAGAAGCTTCTCTCATGGTTAACTTATTGATTGTCCCTCTGAGTGGCCTGATGCTGCCACAGGTGCAGGTGATCTGGTGACTGCTCAAGAAACAATTAAGAAACAACAACAAACGCTGGTCCTTTTTAGATGTTGCATACCACTAATATTATAATATCTGAAGTGACTTTCCTTATGCCACTGATTTTTTCCATTCTTGTCAACTAAGAAATACTGGTTTTCAGTTAGATCCTAAAAAACAATCTCTTCAAAATTTTGAATTTATTTCCCCCCTGAACTTAGTAGCTCCATGATCATTCCAAATTTGATCAAATCCATTTCATGACTCAAGAGAAATGGTAGAAATTCTGAGTCTTGAAATTCTGAGAATTGATTTAAATGAAAGAAAACATTCAAATGAATACTTAGGGTTAAATGTGTGCAACGATGTTTGTGTATTTGAGAATGGAGTTAGGAGAGACAGCTGAGCTGGAATATCTCTACCAACTCTACCAAATGTAACTCATCCAACTGTTCCTTCCCATTTTATAGGATGACTCTATGTGAAGCTTTTAAACAAAACAACTCTTTCTCATTCCTTCCCCTAGCCTTGCTATCAAGGATTCTGGGCTCTTTTCCTTGCTCCTTTCCTGCATGGGAACATAACAAGTGTACTAAATAAGTATCAAGAGACTCATGACACCTGTGCCAACCACCTTGCATAATGAACGTCTTTAAGATGTGATTTCTTCAGCCATAAAATGAGGGGTAAACTAGGTCATCTTCTCAGAGGTTCAAGAAATCACAGGGAAGACCATTCGTGGTTTTCAGACTTTATATGTTAACTCCTATAAATTGTTACCAGATGGCATGAATCAGTATAGTAACAGAGTTTTAGGGAACAGGGTTACAAAAGGGCAGATTCACTTGTGTTTTAAGCTGTTTTCCTTTCACTCGGTATTTCTTTAATTTCTAAGCTGACTTTCCAAATGGCCTTAAAGAATCAAGTTTTTTCACATCTTTTGCTCACAAAGGGAAAAAGTGGAACCCAGAGACTTGAAACAGTGAACTAGAAACTATCACATATTATGAATGTGACTAAACAAAGTAACATCCAAGTGTATGAACAGCTTTAATATGCAACAAAACTGATTTTTTTTAAACTGAGATTCTTGATCAAAAGACCATTTCTAATTCACTTCTGCATCTCTAGGACCTTGCCTAACTAGAGTAAGGAGGTATTGATTCAGTGACAATGCACTATCTAATCAGGTAAGAATTCCTACTGTCCTTTACAAAATTAAGTTTTAATGATCACATTATTCTCATTCGTTCTAACAAGGAGGTTTAAAAAATCTTCATGAATTTAAAAAATTGTGGATGAAACTATTATACAGATACATGCGCACACAATGTTGGTGTATTACTGAAAAGCCTGAGGTTTTGTAATTTTGTCTTTGGAGGGATGGAGGGATGGCCCTCCCGTTGATCGTCGATTTGCTCGAGCGGGCCCAGTAACGTCTCCATTGGAGACTTTGTTGTTACTGTGTCTGGCATATCGAATACTCTCGGTAGCTTGCCGGGCTCTCCGAGAGGGGCGGAGGAATCGAACTCGGGTCGGCCATGTTGGCCGCTTGTAAGGCGAACGCCCTACCCGCTGTGCTATTGCATTTTTAATGTCATGAAATGTCATTTTTGACCTGACATAGGTCTTTTGTTGTTGTTTTTTTTTGTGCATATTATCTGTATGAGATGAGGCCAGATGGTTCAAGCTGGGTGGGTGTCAGGGAGGTTATCCCTCCCGTTGGGCAGAACCCCAGGGCACTAGGAAGGAAGCCATGTTGGAATTCTCTTCCTTTACTACAAAAGCTGCTCAGATGACTAAGGGTGTCTACTTGTCTTTGGAAAGAAACTGCCTATAAAACGTCATTCATATGATTGGTTTGATTCACAAATACTAAACCACTCCCCACCCCACCCTGCCCCCAAGTAATTTGTGGCCAGGGAAACAAGCTGATTGCTCAGGTGGATGCTTCACTCTTCTTTGATCTTGGTGCTGCCTCTGTGTGCTGCAGAGATCCAAAACCCCACCTTTAGAGTCTTCCATTAATATTGTGATAAGGAGAACTGCAGAGAACAGCAGTACTGCGTGTTGGGCCCATCAGTTGAGAATCAAGGGCAACCACCTGGACTAGGAAAGCGTTTCCAAAAGCTTTCCCTTAACTTGAAACAAGTAGCCCGCCAAAGGTCATCAATGATCACTGCATACCCTAGGGGGCAGTGCCATAGCCGCAGGGTTACTGCTTCTTCCCAGACGCCCTTGCGCGGCTTGGCCAAGATAAAAAGGCAGGAGCACGGGGAGCCGCTCCAATCCAGCGCCGCTGGGCGTCCACCTCACCCGGTTCCGTAGGCTGCGCCTAGACTCCGCCCCGCACTGACCCGCCTCGGCTCTTCAGCGAAGCCACTTGGCCAGACTTTTTCCAGGGTCCAAGGACCCCCCCAGACCTGAGGGTGGAATGGCTGTGTGGCTCCGGGCCTACACCCGCAAGAAGCGGGCTGGCCAAAGGCTCAACCTAACCCCGACGCCGGACCTCGGCGCCTGGGCCAAAGCGGAGGAGGCCCCGCCGGGCTCGGGCCTCAGGGGGGCAGCCCGGGGTGAGCCCGCCGATCCGGGAGGGCACAGGAAGGGCAGGGCGCGGGAGGCGGGTGGACAGAGAGCCCGGAGGGCGGGGACCCCAGGGTTTTCGCCCTCAAACGTCTGACCTCTGGCCTGCAAGGAGCCGGCAAGGGTCGAGGATTGCGGAAGATCTCGGAGAAAGCGGAGCGGAGCCCTCAGGAAGGCGACGGCTCAGCGCTGCTGAGGTGCGTCGCCCTTTGACCCCTTCAAATACTCCTTCAGCGCTGACTCTGCCAAGAGGGGCTGTGCCGGTGTCGCTCTGGGAGCGGCTTTTTGGGGTGGGTTGATTGGTTGGTTGGTTTGAAGTAAAGGCTGTCTTGTCAAGATATGCAAAAGCAAGTGATGTTAAAATCTCCAGAAAAATCATTCGTACCATCAGCACCCCCCCATTCTGCTTCTACTTTTCTTCTAAGATGTTCCCAAAGAGCCTTTCAGAAGCCGAACAGTGAACAGGAGTCAGTCATGACCGTGCAGACTAATCGTGCTGTTTGTTTACCAGCCCTCAGTTAAGATTTACCAGAGAGAACAGCCTGGAAGAAACCAGCGCCAGGGAAGAGACTGAGGAGAATGCCGCGCTGTCGAGTGTATGTATGTGCCTCCCGTGATCCCCGACACACGGAATCCCCAGTGGCACCCCACAACTCTGCATATCAGTGTTCAGTAGAGATGTTATAGCTTTCTAGAAATGTATTTTTAAGAACCTTTTTAACAAATAAACGAACATTTTTCTGGTGTCATTAGTGAAACCGTGAATTTTTTTATTCTGGCATTTTCATTTTTTCCCCCTTGACAAAGGAAAAGATTCATTACTGTCAAAATAGCATATAACTTCTTGATCTGCTATAGTTAGTGTAGATTCCTTTCTATGTTTTTAAAAGTAGGAATTGAGAGACCAAGATTTTAAAAACTGTAGCTTGTCTGACATCAGAAATAAATTTGATAATTGTACTGTTTTAGCTTTCTTATTCCTCTATAAATTTTTTTTAGAGTGGATGAGAGCGGTTTCAACAGAAGGCATTAAATTTTTTTAAGCAGTTATGTTTTGGGGGGAGGGGATTGCCTCCCAAGCAATGCTCACATATGTCACTTCCAGCAAAGGCCAAATAATTTAATTTTCATTCCAGCAATCTGATGCTGCTTAGGCCAAACCTCACGTGGGCATGAAGTCCCTAGGAGTGGTTGACACCTCCAGAATCATACCTGGTGGTGCTCAGGCATGAGGTGTTGGGTATTGAATTCAGTGTCTTGTGCATGCAGAATATGTGCTCCTGAACTTTGAGTTATCTTCCAGGCCACAAAAAAAACTTTAAAAAAAAAGTCTTTTACCCCAGATCTTAAGTGTTAAGTGTTCCTTATAAATGACTCAGGTTCTGCCCCCCATCCAAATATTTAAATAGCTTCTTTTGATTTTTACATTTTTCAGTGCCTTTTTTTAAATTTTGCAGATTGTTACTCTGTATATTCCTCTCATTGAGTTATCTTTAAAAATATGGAGGGTATTTTTTATTTTTGTTTTGTTTTGGGCCACACCAGGCAATGTGTTGTTACTCCTGGCTCTGCACTCAGGAATTATGCTTGGCTGGGCTTAGGGGACCATACAGGATGCAGGGATCAAACCTGGATCAGCTGAGTTGCAAGGCACATGCCCTATCTATTCTGCTATCACTTAGACCCCTAAAAATATGGTTTTTATTATCTGCATAGTGTTTAGTCTTATGGACAGATACAGTGTAATTTGTAGGGGGTGGGGTGAAGTTTGAGCCACATCAGTGAAGTTCAGGCACTGCTCCCAGCTAAGTGCTTTGGTGGGTGTTGCTCCTAGGGGATCATATGAGGTGGGACAACAAAGGCCCCTGCACAGAGAGCATATGCTCAACCCCATTGAACTAGCTCTCTGGTCTGAGATATGCTGTTATTTTATAACTTTTCCTATGGGTTGTGCATTGAGATTGTATCCAAGATTTTGCTGTTGTAGATATATGTAGACATCCTGATGGAGAAGTTTTGTATCACAAATCATTACCCTAAGATATATACTTTGCAGTGCATCAAGTGTTAAATTGTATTTTAAAACTTCTGTTTTTGGAAATTGTAGCATCTTACTTGAACATAAAAATATATATATATTTGGTTGATTAAAAATACTGTATTGTGGGGCTGGATGAATAGTACAGTGGGTAAGGTGTTTGTCTTGCATGTGACCAACTCAGGTTCTATTTCTGGTATCCCATGTAGTCTTCTGATCCTGTCTAGGAGTAATCCCTGAATGCAGAGCCAGGAGTAACCTTTGAGCATCATTGGTATGGCCCCCAAACCAAAACAAAAGTAATATATTGTTTTACTTTCCATTATTTGAAAGCTGGTACAGTTGTTTTTTGTTTTTGTTTTTTCATTTTATTGACCACTATTTTTTTGTCTTTTATTTTTGGACCACACCTAGCAGTGCTTAGGGTTTACTCCTGGCTCTGCATTTGGGGATCACTCTGTTGGAGCTTGGGGGACCACATGAGGTGCTGGGGATCAAACCTAAGTCAGCTTTGTATAAGACAAGCACCCTATCCACCATGCTATTGCTACAACCTGCCTTTTCTGTTCTTTTTTTATGAAATATTCATTGTATATTGAAGATGGACATTTGCACACATGCAAAATATTTTCATCTTTAATTTTATTTCTGATATTTTAAGTTTATTAATATTTAGTTTTTATAGTTGGTCTGAAAAAAAAAGCCCTCCTTCCATAGGTGGTCTGAAAAAAAAAAAAGCCCTCCTTCCATAGGTGGATCAGAAATATATAGTTACTGGTTGATCCAACATTATTTAGTTGGCAAGTATATTGTTGACTCCCAAAGATAGGCCCTTAATATTATATTTTCATATTTATTTTGTTTTGGGGGGCCACAATTGACTGTTCTTTGGACTTACTCCTTGCTCTCTGCTCAGGAATCATTCTTGGTGGTGCTCAGGGAACCATATGTGGTGCTGGAGATCAAACCCAGGTTTGCCGCATGAAAGGCATAAAGATAAGGAATAAAGGCACTTGCTTTACATACTGTACTATCTCTGTGGCCCTTAATATTTATTATTAGATGTAATATTTAATATCAAATTACATCTGTGATATATGAATCTGTTACAAATATGAAACTAATTTACAAAATCAATATTTGTTCATTTTCAAAACAACCAAATCGTTGTTGTATTATATAACAAAAATATTCAATCTCATAATTTGTACTATGTCTTTAATTTTTATTTCATATAGGAGTCAGAAACTGATGGCCTCCAGGCTGACAGTAGTTTATCAAATAGTGATCTAGTATCAGGTAAGACTTTTGTCGGATGTCAACTTCTTTTTTATAATCACAAAGAAACCATTTGTAACTGCCCCTTTTTTCTGAGTGGAAGAAGTGTTTTTGTCTTCTCCAAAGTGTTTCTTTATGCTTGTGCTCTGGGTTTCATTCTCAGCAGTTAAGCACACACCAGTAAATATGAATTTTAATTTGTGGTAACAGCTGCAAAACAGATGGACTTTAGTGTAATTGAGTTTCTTTGGAATGATTTGGAATGACTTATAAGACAGATTGGATATTGAGATCTGAAGAAGGGAAGAAATTGGCTATGCAAAGAAATGATTAAAGAGGACTCCATAAGGTGAGAAAAAAAAAAGTGAGAGGACCTGAGGAATAGCTCAAGAAGTAGAGCATGCACTTTGCATGTGTGAGACCCTGAATGTTTTTTTTTGTTTTTGGTGGGGTGGGGGCACACCCAGCAGTGCTCAGGGGTTATTCCTGGCAGGCTCAAGGAACCATATGGAGTGTCTGGGATCTAACCCAGGTTGGCCATGTATAAGACAAGCACCCTACCTGCTGCAGACTCTCCGGCCCCAAGACCCTGAATCTGATTCCCAAAACTCAATGCCTTCTAGCATACCACCAGGTGTGGCTCAGGTGACACCCAGGCACTTCATGACTGGGCTGAACATTGTCAAAAATAGCTTCCAGAGCATTTCCCTACCCACAGGTACCACTGCAGGTAGCCTTTATTTAAAAAAATAATCAGTTAAAAAAAAAGAGACCTCTTGTGATAAGGAATAATAAAAGTTTGAAATGTATGTGAATTAATCATAGCTGGCCTAATAGATCCAAGAAAATATAAACAACAAAACTGGGGAAAAACAAAGCAAAACCTGAAGCTAGGTGGGCAAACCAAAAAACAAACTGATTTACACTTTTGATTAAAAAAATCAGAGATATTACATATTCTTAAAGAAATGAGTATAAATATTATTGACAATAGATGAGTTTGGGGAAATATTTAAAAGTAGCAATTCATGCTTTGTTCCCTCCCCCAACATTGTGTAGCCAGACAACAGCTTGTTTTTTGTTCGTTGCTTTTTGGGTCACACCCAGTGATGCTCAGGGATTACTCCTGGTTCAATAATTCAGGAATTATTCCTGGCAGTGCTTGGGGAACTATATGGGATGCTGGGAATCAAACCCAGGTAGGCCATGTGCAAGGCAAATGCCCTACCTGCTGTACTATTGCTCCTATCCCAACGGCTTCTTGTTTTTTTCACTCTGGCATTCCAGAAACATTGAAGCAGAGAGTTTAGACTGAGAAAAGCTAAACACGTCAAAACAATGCTAAATAAAGCAGTAAGAAATAATGCAATGCTAAAAGTTAGCAGTAATGGGGCCAGAGTGATAGTATAGGAGGTAGGATGTTTGCCTTGCATGTGGCCAACCCAAGTTCAATCCTGGCACCCCGTATGGTCCCCCAAAATGACCAGGAATGATCCCTGATCAAAGAGCCAGGAATAAACCTGGAGCACCACCAGGTTTGGTCCACAAACGAACAAACAAAAAATAGCAGTGGAGTGCCAGGAAGAAAGGAAAGGGATTAAGTAAAGTCTATATAGTAAGTGATGAAACCCACAGGTCACTTATTCACTCAGGGCAATTGCATCAAGTAGATTGAAGGATTTCTCTTTTGGAAATTTTTCTGCCAGGAGAAGACCTATATCTGGCAGTAATTACATGGTCCTGTCTATTTTTCAGTAAAAACCACCATTTACAAAGTCCTTCTCATGAATCTAGAGTTCTTTTGATTTTATTTTTTAAATTATTTTTTATTTTCTAACCTTATTAAGCCATCACTTTAGTTACAGACATTCAGTGTTCCACCACCAGTTCCATCAATTCCACCACTATGTCCACCTTCCCCAAACCATTATTTCCAAATTTCCCAATTACTGCTTAAGTCTGCCACCATAGCAACCCTAAATTATTTATTTTATATTGCTTGTTATAAATAATTTGCTGAAAGTATGATAAAAAAATGTTTCCTTAGATAAAAATTAGTGAAGATTGTTGGAGCCATTAAGTCCTTATATAAGAGATTACTAAGATGTTGTGTAGGTTAAGACTTCTGTGTTTATATTTGTTAATCAAGATTGGTTGCTTTCTACATTATATCCCATCCAATCTGATGTGTGATTCCTGGTTTATCAGTTGTAGAGTTTGAGAGTTTGCTCCATGGTGTCCAAAGTTTTTAGCAGAATGATAAAGTTGGAGTTAAATTTTTACCTAGGTGGACTAGATGGTGGCTTAGGGGCATGTGACTGACTGCTGGGGCTTCTGGCAGTACAGGGAAATGGGGGGAAGTGACCCATCTTCAACCCCGTGAAAGCCTGGAGATTTCAGTCACAAAACCTGCATACCTGAGTTTTTCAATGGATTAATTTCTTGATGAAGCTTGTCCGAGCAATGGAGCCTGGCCAGAAGTATGAAGGTTTTCAACTGCCAGGGCTCTGTTTGGGTAGACACTGGGTTCCCCCCTACCCCGGGGTATCCCATATAACTCAGCCTTTGTGTGGGGTCTGGGACAAATTCTGTCCTTAATTGATATTTTAGTGCCTCATTCTTGAACATTTGAAATTTATCAGGCATTTAAAGCATTTCAGGGGCTAGAGAAATGGTATTGGAGTTAAAGTATTTGTCTTGTGTGGCTGATCACCCCAGTTTGATTCCTGGTACCACATGTAGTCCCCTGAGCAATGCCAGGAGTAAACTCTGAGCACCACTGGATAGGCTCCCATAAAAATGAAAGACATCAGCAATGTTGATTTTTCTAGCCCATGAATGCAGAAAAATTTTCTGTTTCTTTGTGGGTTATTTTTTTCCATTTTCTTTCATTAGTGTCTTACAGTTTCAGTGTAATCTTTTTTACCTCCTTGGCTAAATTTATTCCTAGGTATTCAGTCTGTAGTTGTAATTGTAGATGTAGTTGTAAATGGTATTGACTTCTTTTTGATATTTCATTTTTCATGTACAAAAACAAATTTTTGTACACTGCTTATTCTCAGCAACTTTACTGAATTTGTTCTGACAGTTTTTTTGTGAAGTCTTCAGGGTTTTCTTTGTGAAAAATCATGTTATCAACAAATAGTAACAGTTTTGATTCTTCCTTTCCAGTTTGGATGATCTTTTGTTTCTTTTCCCTGTCTGATGCTTGAGCTAGGAGTCCTATTATTATGCTGAGTAAAAGAGAAAGAGTGAGTGAGCATCCTTGGGGATGGGTTGCAGGGGGAACACCCCAGCAGTGTTGGCTCTAAACTTCTATCAATCCTGGTGGACTGAGTGGGCAGGGAGCCACACGGGATGCCAGAGATCAAACCTAGGATGACCATATGCAAAGCAAAGCCCTATCCACTATACTATTATATTACTCTGGTACCTGATAAGCTTTTATAAGTAAAAGGTCTTTACATTTTTTAGCATACAATTGCATCTACATTAGTATAAATTTGAATGCTTAAAGTTATGATTGGGCTGGAGCGATAGCACAGCAGGTAGGGTGTTTGTCTTGCACGCAGCCAACATGGCCGACTGGAGTTCAATTCCTCCTCCCTCTTGGAGAGCTCAGCAAGCTACTGAGAGTATCTGACCTGCACGGCAAAGCCTGGCAAGCTACCCGTGATGTATTTGATATGCCAAACACAGTAACAACAAGTCTTATGATGGAGACGTTACTGGGCCTGCTCGAGCAAATCGATGAACAATGGGAGGACAGTGATATAGTGAAAGTCATGATTCTGTTTTCTATAGAAAAATTTTATCTTTTTTGTTTGTTTATTCAACAGGACTAAGTTTGCAGGATCATAATTCTCTTCTGAACTGTTCTGCCATGGACTCTTCTAAAGAGAGTTTAAGTAGCTTCCCATCACCTGAAGTCTTCCGAGGATCAGATTATTTTGGTGAGAAAGTAATTTTAAGCATCTGTTAGTCCACTACAGAAGTTGTATATTTGCCTAAAATTCCCTAGTGAGTAATGTTTCTTTTGAGAGGAGTACTATCTTCCTCAGTGTATCACCATCTCCTGCCCATTGTTCCTGTGATCCATGCTTACTCATATAGGACTATAGAGCAAGATCCCTAAGATCACAGAAGGATGAAGAGATTTATATATATGTATAATACACAGCCATAGGGCTGGAGCAATAGCACAGCAGGTAGGGTGTTTGCCTTGCGGCCAACCCAGTCGACCCAGATTCGATTCCTCCACCCCTCTCAGAGAGCCTGGCAAGCTACCGAGAATATCCCACCTGCACAGCAGAGCCTGGCAAGCTCCCTGTGACGTATTTGACATGCCAAACACAGTAACAACAAGTCTCGCAATGGAGACATTACTGAGCCCGCTCAAGCAAATTGATGAACAACGGGAAGACAGTGCTACACAGCCATAATTAAGTTTTGTAAATAATGTATATATACTTGTTGTTTGAACTGTGAAATATTTTTATTTCCTGTTCTTGTCTTAGAGCAAAAAAAAAACACACCAAAAGTAAACAAAACAGTGTCAAATGTTATTCCCTGCTTAAATTTTCTCTACAAATTGTTATTTATATATTCACTATACCTACAATTAGGAGATGTCAGTTAATGATGGCATATTGAATGCATGCCTTCCTCCACAGCTTTCTCAAATGTCAGAAAATGGCCTTTTGAAAAAACACATTAGGGTAAAAATAATTGAACAGACTTAGACATAAGGTTAGGAAAAATAGCAAATGGTCTGACAAAGAAGACCTGAGAAAGTCAAGATTTAAATCAATAAGAATATCTCAGAAACAAGTGAATTTGTACTGCAGCATCCCAGAAAAACTTGAAATTTGGCAACATCAAATACTTGTAAAAGGATATGGTAGGAACATGAAAGATGAGTAACTTCTTTTCACCATCAGCCCTGCCACTACTTAGCACAACACTATACACTTAGGGAAAAAAAAACCTATCTCCCAATTTCTTCCTAGAGAGGAAAATAAAGGACTGAACATATATCAAAATTTATAAAATTATAAGAACTCTTTACAATCAGGATACTCTCTTGCCTGACTAAGGGACTTGACATACTTTAGAAACCTCAGGAAGACTGAGAACAAAGCTGGCATTTTGAAGTAGAATACAAGCATTCCCCAGAGCTTCTCACTAGCTTAACTACCAGCTAAGTCAGTAGGGACTACCCACAGTAAAGGCTATAATTCTCTTTTACCTGTCTTGGAGAACCAATGGGACCAAGATATGAAGAATAAAAATATTGGGTTGGAAGTAACATCTACTTTTAAAAGCTAGAATACATGTTTTGCATGTGGAAAGCCTGGGTTCAGTTCCTCAAACTGCATGTTCCTCTGAGCACTGCCAGGAGTGACCACTTAGAACACCAACCTTGGAGTAGCCCCTTTGCAAGCAAGCAAGAAAGGAAGGTTGGTTGGACTGGCATGAGGATTTGAGGATTCCAGAATCTTTAGTTTGGTGAAGATTTAAACCTGTATAAGGATAGCCAGAATCTATATGAGAGTCTGATTTTTGTCTGTGTTTGTTTTGGTTTTGTTTTATTTGTGGGTCTTACCAGGTAGTTCTCAGGACTTATTCCTCGCTCTCTACACTCAGGCTTCAGGATAATATTTATCCAGTTTTATTAACTTTGAGATTACATCATTGAAAAAATATAGTGAAGTAGAAATAGTTTTTTAAAAATTTTCCAGGGAGAACATATGGTAGTTAGGATATACCAGAAAAGTAATAACATTTTTATTATAACTTGCCATCATAATGTCTATAATGGATACTGGTCTGACTAAATATACAGTATTAAGATTTAAGGCTATGGAAAAGTAGAGTGAAGGGTTGGAAAGGCTAGCATGAGAGATGTTAGTGAATAACCTCATCATTCCGTAGAGGGATGTCAGTAGAATATGTAAAAGTGACAGTAAGTAATAGCAGCATGTTATTTAGTGATGGGTTGGTTAATGGTACTTAGGTGTACATTTTATAAAATATATAAAAATATAAGAGCCAGCTTCCTGTATGTGCTTTTTTTGGGTGGGGGAGTAGACTTGGTGGTACTGAAGGATTATTCCTGGCTATGCACTCAGAAATCACTCCTGATGGGGACCATTTGGAGGTGTGGGGAATTGAACCCAGGTCAGCTCCATGTAAGAGAAGCATCTTACCCACTGTACTATGGCTCAAGAGCCATACTTTTTTACTGAGCAAACATTAATGAAAGAAAGTGGATTAGAAAATCAAGTAAATCAAATATTTTTGATTATGCTAAAGGCATTAAGGTTTATCTAATGCCAACTAAAACCTTCAGAAACCATAATCTGGTATGGCTAGGCTCTTAAGTTAGTGGTAATGGAGAGGTAACCTGCTTGTGTATTGTTCAGAGTTTTGTGCTATTTCTCCTGTTTGTTTTAGATTGGGCATGTCCCAAGTTGGAAGAACACATGTTATGCAAGAATTCTACTCTTCTGGATACCAGTAAAGCAGTAGCAATAGAGAAAGCACCATTGTTTCCAAACCTCTCTGCAATTTTAGGTGAGTTTTGCATTCTGGTTTTCTATATGTCATAGGGGACACCCTCAGCTACATTGTAAAGACAAAGTAATTTTTTTATGTAAGAGTACTGCTATTTATTCAGCCACTGATTAGGCTGATTGAATTGGGCATAAACTCCACCTTACTTTTTTTCCCCATTTTTTATAATTTTATTTATTGAATCACCATGAGAGCAGTTACAAAGCTTTTGTGTTTAAGTCTCAGTCATACAATGAAACACCCATACCTTCACCAGTGCACATTCTCCACCACCAAAAACCCCAATATACCCCCATCCCACACCCTCCCCTTACCTGTGGGGCAGATGATTTCCACATTACTCTCTCTCTACTTTGATTACATTCAATATTTTGACACCAGACCCACCATTATTATTTGGGATTTTACCCCAACACTCAGATCTGCCGAAAAAGCAACAGTAGACAATTTGTTTTCTGTTGCTGGTTATGAATAACATATGATGTTGCGCAGCTGCAGTAGTGGCCATGCGGTTTTGAAATTCCGAAATTTTAACCATTAAATCTGGAGGGATTTCTAGCCAAAACCTGCTGGGTTCTGAGATTTGTTTCTGAGTCTCTGGGATCATGGCCATTAAACAGCTTGATCAGTCAGAGGGACTGTTCATGGGCGGCGGACTCAGGGTCTTGTTGGGGTGGGGAGGAAAGGGCCGGCTCCACCCCCATCCCATGAGGCCCTGCGTGTTTTGTCACTGAGGGCCCAAACCTGACTGTCCAGTGGCCTCAGGAGGATGGTGGCCACCGGGCCACCAGGGGGAACAGGCCAAGGCACGAAACCTATTTTCGCCTGGGGTGGCCCATCACCAGTAACCTACTGCAGGAAACAGACGCATTTCTGCCAAAAGCCATTGGGTTCTGAGATTTGTTTCTGAGTCTCTGGGATCATGGCCATTAAGCAGCTTGATCAGGAGCCAGAGAGGCCATTTGTGGGCGGCAACTCAGGGTCTCTTTGGGGTGGAGAGGGAAGGGCCGGCTCCACCCCCATCCTTGAGGCCCCATGTGTCTCGTCACTGTGGGCCCAAACCTAACTGTCCAGTGCTTCTGGAAGATGGCAGCCACCAAGCTGCCTAGGGGGAGCAGGCAAAGGGACCCTTTCCCCCCTGGGGTGGCCTGGCGACAGTAACCTACCGCACAGTCTAGACATATTTCTGCCAAAAGCCACTGGGTTTCAAGATTTGTTTCTGAGTCTCTGGGATCATGGCCATTAAGCAGTTTGATCAGGAACCAGAGAGGCCATGCCTCAAATTATATAGCTGAGCCGGAGGTGGTTTGTGGATGTGTCTCCCACATACCTCACTATTGGATGTTTACTTTCTTGGTAACTTTGCCCCAAGTTTTTGAGATCTGGCCAAAGGCACAGCAGCAGTTTTGGGGTATCTGGAAGTCTGAGGGTGCCATCAGGCTGCTGATGCACTCACCTCACAGGTACAGATTGACCTGCTTGCGGCACCATACCCCCAAAGTATTTTTCTTTTGAATGGTTTCCAAGTTAAGTTCATAAATTAGGGTTATCTTTGTGTATATCTAATATCTAATAGTAGCTTAAGCATGTATAGATTTACTTTAATTTGGTTTGGGGGCTACTATCCACAATGTTCAGGGCTTACTCCTGACTCCATACTCCTCACTCCTGGCTGTGCTCAAGGTTCCATGTGCAGTGTGAGGGATTAAATCTGAATCAACCATGTGCTAGTCAAGTGCTCTACCTACTGTACTCTCTCTCTAGCTCCGATTTTTTTAAAAATGATTTTTATTTTGAAGTAAGTTTAGACTGTCATAGAGTTGTAAAAATGTCTAGAGGGTTCCCATGTACCTCTCACCCAACTTTCCGTAAATCTATTCTATATAACTATATAGGATGCCTTTATATTATCTGTAGCACAAACATTATCACTAGCTATTACGATAATGGAAATTTAGAATTCACCAATATAAAACTATTAATGAAATTATATACCTTATTCACATTTCACCTAGTTTTCTACAATATTTTTTTCTGTGTAAGGATCCTATTGAGGATCCTGCATTGCATTTGATAGGTATTTCTTCTTTCATCTACTGTAACTTGATAATTCTGATTCTATTGCTGTTCAGTCATTTTGTAGAATAACTCTCATTTTGAATTTGCATAATGTTCTCCCTTGTTTTAAATAGGTTGTACAGTTTTAAATAATGCCACAGAAATACTGCTGCTTTCTTTATAGGGAGGCTATGTTAAGGTGTGTTAAGTATTACCATGATTCTACAAGCTGTAGTTATACAAAAAAAAAAAGTTCTCAGGAATGTTTCACAATTTTCTCATCCTTCCTTCTATTCTGATCCCATTTTCTCCTTATTAGTATCTCTTTCCTATCCACCCATTTAAGTAATGTGTCTCAAGATTATGGTTTATTCTTATACTTCTTTTGCATAGATGAAACAATGTCTATGCAATTTCTATATTCTTCCATGAAGAAAAAAAGTTATTTTACTTTTCTTTTTCTACTTAATATGTACTTACTGGGATGGGAGGTAGTTCATCTGGCCAGTGTGTATGCATGTTTTCATGCTGAAGGTCCAGAGTCAGTCTCCCATGTCATTAATCTCTCAAGCACTGCTGGGAGCTACCTCTGAGAAGCACATTGAAAGTAACCCTTCATCCTCACCATGTGTGGCCCCAAAACAAAAAAAATATGTACTGGAAATTACTCTGTATACAGAGACCTTTCTCTCATTTTTTAATAGCTGTATCAAGGTTTAAATAGAAATTTCCCTCATTTTTATAGTTGAATTGTATTTTAATTCAACTATAAAATATGGGTATATATTCATTTAATAAGTTACTCTTATGGTTTGATATTCATATTTTCTTCAGTGTTTTGCAATCAAAATGATTCAATGAAGAAACTTGTGATATACATTTTGATTTTATTATTTTTTCAATATTCAAGGTAGATTCCCGGAAATAGGATAACTGGCTCCAAAGATAATTGGACACACATGAAACAGGAGTGGTAACTTTATTTCACAGGATTACTGTAAGAAGTAATTAAATAAATAGATGTAAAATGACTTAAACATTTTTAAAAAATTAGTCTGAAAGAAGTTAGTAGATTCCTGCATCTCTAAAATTTTACAATTTTGTTTTTTTTTTTTTTGGTGGAACACACCCAGCAGTTTTTGGGGACTACTACAGCTTGTCTCTGGAGTTGCTACTGATAGTGCTTGTGGGACCATGCAGTGCTGGGATCAGACTTGGGCCTTTTGCATGCAAAGTGGGCACTCAGCCCCTTGAGCTATCTCACTGATCTGTTTCACTTTGGCATTTGGATGACCTAATTTAGGAGGCAGTATCATGCTAAGCGAAATGAGTCAGAAAGAGAGGGATAGACATAGAAAGATTGCATTCATCTGGGGAACATAAAGTAACAAAATAGGAGACTAACACCCAAGAGTGGCCGGGATTAGTATCAGGAGGTTTGCTCCATGGCTTGGAGGCCAACCACACATGCTAGGGGAAAAGGGAGCTCAGTAGAGAAGGGAGCACCAAATAAAGGATATTGGGAGGATCCTCCCAGGATGGGAGAAGCATGCTGAAAGTAGACTATAGACCAAACATGATTGCCACTCAATGCCTCTTTTGCAAACCACAACACCCAAGAGGAGAGAGAACAAAAGGGAATGCCCTGCCACAGAGGCAGGGTGGGATGGGGAGATGGGAGGTGGGAGGGATACTGGGATCCATGGTGGTGGGAAATGGGCACTGGTGGAGGGATGGGTATTTGATCATTGTATAACTGAAATCCAAGCATAAAAATTTGTAAGTCTACAGCTGTACCTCATGGTGTTTCACTAATAAAAATTTAAAAAAAAAGAAATAAACGAACACAGTAAACCAATACAATTATAAAAGCAATTTTTTTCCACAGTGTATTTTATTTTATTTTACTTTTGGGTTTTGTTTTTGTTTTTGAGCCACACCTGGAAGTACTCGGGGGCTCTGCATTCAGGAATTACTCCTGGAAGGCCCAGGGAACCATATGGGATATGGGGGATCGAACCCAGGTTAGACACGTTCAAAGTAAATGCTTTGCCCATAAGCTGTACCACTATTTATTTTATAGGAAACATTTATTTTTTTCCTCTAGAGTGCTTTTAGCCCCTAGTCTCAATTTGAATGATGTATTTCTAATAGATTTCTTCCCTCCCCCTTTCCTCCCTCCCCCCCAGGTACCTCTTCAGAAGACTACCAGAAATGCCATAAAAAAATGTAAGAATTAACATCCTTTGTATTAATTTGATGTTTTGCTTTTCTAAACCCTGTGATCTAATAGTTACATATAGATATGATTGTTAGTTAACAAATTTAGATGTTTATTATTCAGATTTTGAGGATTTAAATGTTTCAAAATTTTAATTGATGTGTACATAGTAGACTAAATTGGTTAAAAACAAATCTTTGGAGGCAGGAGAGAT
The DNA here is from genome assembly GCF_029834395.1 of Sorex fumeus. Lineage (NCBI taxonomy): Eukaryota > Metazoa > Chordata > Mammalia > Eulipotyphla > Soricidae > Sorex > Sorex fumeus. The sequence continues at coordinate 31,760,218 of NW_026606108.1, read as the reverse complement.
AACTCAGTGGGCTAAGCATGCAGGCATGCTGGAGGTCTGGGTTTGATATCTGGCACCCCAAGGTTAAGGTTATTCCCCTGAGTGCCACTACCAGGGGTAATCCCTGAGAATTGAAATGGGGGTAGCCCCTGAACATTGACCCTCAGACACAAAACAAAAAACAAATCTCTGAGGCCAAGGAAATAGTTCAAAGGCCTAGGGCACATGCCTGTCATGCACAGTACCTCTTAAACACTGCCAGGTGTATCTCTGGTGAACCCAGAACCAGTGGCAAGCTCCCCTTCACTGAGCTCACATTATAGTTCAGAGAGATTGACAGTAAACAAACAAGTAAAATTTCACTGTTACACTGTAATGAATATGATGGAGAATAAGAAATCAGAGGGCAGAGAATAGTAGACTGAAGATCTGTTATTTTTAAGTACTATGGTCAGGAATGTTATCATTGAAAAGGTAGCATTTGAACAGCTATCTAAAGGAGACAGTGCAAGCTAATTGTCTCTGGGGAAAAGAGAATCTAAGTGTAAGGAATATCGGGAGTCCAGGCTTTGAGACTGGAAGGCTTGGATATGTGGAGTGGATAGAGAAAGAAGATGAAGTGATAGAAGAAATGAGACCAGAGCGTGTAAGGCATATAGACTAAAGGGTAAGAATAAAAAGAGACAGTACTTCTATTTATGGAGGCGGTCACAATCTGACCATGAGTGTTAGTTAAGGATTGTTGTATTTATTTATTTATTTATTTATTTATTATTTATTTATTTTTATGTAGGAGTACTGCTATTTATTCAGCCACTGATTAGCTGATTGAATTAGGCATGAACTCCACCTTGCTTTTTTTTTCATTTTTTATAATTTTATTTATTGAATCACCATGAGAGCAGTTACAAAGCTTTCGGGTCTAAGTCTCGGTCATACAATGAAACACCCATACCTTCACCAGTGCCCATTTTCCACGACCAAAAACCCCAATATAAACCCTACCTGTGGGGCAGACGATTTCCATATTACTCTCTCTCTCTACTTTGATTACATTTAATATTTTGACACCAGACCCACCATTATTATTTGGGATTTTACCTAAACACTCAGATCTGCTGAAAAGGAAACAGTAGACAATTTGTTTTCTATTGCTGGTTAAGAATAACATATGATGTCGCATGGCTGCAGTAATGGCCATGCGATTTTGAAATTCTGAAATTTTAACACTTAAATCTGGAGGGATTTCTTGCCAAACCTGCTGGGTTCTGAGATTTGTTCCTGAGTCTCTAGGATCATGGCTGTTAAGTAGCTTGATCAGGAGCCAGAGAGACCGTTCATGGGCGACGACTCAGGGTCTTATTGGGGTGGGAGAAAAGGGCCAGCTCCACCCCCATCCCTTGAGTTCCCCGCGTGTCTTGTCACTGCGGGCCCAAACCTGACTGTCCAATGGCCTCTGGTGGATGGCGGCCACTGAGCCGCCAAGGGGGAGCAGGCGGAGGGACAACACCCTTTTCCCCGTGGGGTGGCCCTACGACAGTAACCTACTGCGGGGACTGGACACATTTCTGCCAAAAGCAGTTGGGTTTCGAGCTTTGTTTCTGAGTCTCTGGGATCATGGCTGTTAAGCAGTTCGATCAGGAACCAGAAAGGCTATGCCTCCAATTATATATCTGAGCCAGAGGTGGTTTGCGGTGTGTCTCCCACATACCTAACTTTTGGCCGTTTACTTTCTTAGTGGGCTGGAGCAATAGCACAGCAGGTAGGGCGTTCACCTTTCATGCAGCCAACATGGCTGACCCAAGTTTGATTCCCCTGCCCCTCTTGGAGAGCCCGGCAAGCTACCAAGAGTATCTCGCCTGCATGGCAAAGCCTGGCAAGTTACCCATGATGTATTCGATATGCCAAACATAGTAACAACAAGTCTCACGATGGAGATGTTACTGGGCCCACTGGAGCAAATCGATGAACAACGGGAGGACAGGGACAGTGACAGTGACAGTGACTTTCTTAGTAAACTTTGCCCCAAGTTTTTGGGGTCTGACCAAAGGCACAGCAGCAATTTTGGGGTATCTGGAAGTCTGAAGGCGCCATCAAGCTGCTGATGCACTCACCTCACAGGTACAGATTGACCTGCTGGCGGCACCATACCTCCTGTTGTATTTATTTTAGCCTGATGTCAATAGAAGCCTCTAACGATTTTCAGTAGGACTAAATATAATAAAAAATGTTAACACAGTAATTTTTTTTTGAGGGTGAGCCTCACCAATGGTATTCAAGGCTTTAAGGCCCCTCCAAGAAGTCTCAGCTAGTCATCAAGAGATTCAATATGAGAGCTCAAGGATGTAGTAGTACCTGGACTTTATGGTGCTGGGGACTGCCCATTCTGAGGCCTCTGGGGCTACACCCATTAATGCTGAAGAACCAGGTGGTGCTGGAGATCGAACCAGGGTTGGCCATATGGAAGACATGTGCTTTAACCCCTATATTCTCTCTCCAGCCCAACTTATTAAGCTAAAATTTTTTGTTGTTATTGAGGTAACATTGATTTATAACATTATGTAGATTTCAGATATACATGTTTATAACTGATCTGTATGTTCTTAATGCATTAAGTATATCTTTGAACTTAATATATTAAATTCACCACTAAAAGTCTAATTAGATTCTTCCACTCTGGTAAACATGAATATGGTCTTATGTTCATATAGTTCATAGTGAGGGTTTTTTCCCCCTCTGTTTTACTTATTTTGTTAAACACAATCTCTGGGTCCATCCATGTTGTTGCCAGTGAGAGAATTTTACTGTGTGTGTGTATTTGTGTGTGTAAATGAGCGCGCGTGTGTGAGTTATGAAGGTTGAAGGAATTTACAAACAAATTTTTAAAAAATAAGTCCAGTTACTGTAAAGAAAGTGAAAGAAAGTGAAGGAGCTAAAGAGAGAATACTGTGGGTACAGTGTTTGCCTCACACACAGACAATGTGATTTCGATCCCCAGAATCCCTGAGCCCATCTGCAGTGATCCTTGAGCACAGAGCCAGGAGTAAGCCCTGACCACTTCCAGGAGTGGTCCCAAAACAAACAAAAACTTGTACGTGAATGTTCACTGCAACATTATTTATAATAGTCAAAACAGTGGAAACTATATAAATGTTATCTGCTATTGATTGAATGAAGAAATATGACATACTCATAATAGAATACTATTAAACAATGGAAAGGAATTACGTGGTGATAGTTGCTACAATGTTCTTGTACTCTGCAAATATGCTAAGAAATATGAAAGAAACCAGTCGTTTAACAAATATGCTAAGTGAAAGAAATAACCACAGATTTTATGGTTATATTCATATGAGGTATTCAGAGTAGACAAATCTTAGTTACAGAAAGTTAGTGATTGTCTAAAACTGAGAGGTTGGAGAAGAAATGAGGGTTGACTGGGTACAAAATATGAACTTCCTTTGACAGTGGTAAAAATGTTCTTAAGTTGATTGTGGATGATAGTTGCCCAACTCTGAATATACTTAAAGCCATTGAGTTGTACACCTTTTTGTTGTTGTTGTTGAGTTGTACACTTTAAATGGTGGAGTCTCTGGTATGTGAAGAATATCAATAAAATTGGAGGGTAAACAAAAATTTTATCAAGAAAATAAATTTTTTATTTTAGTTTTTGGGTCACGCCAAGCTATGCTCCAGGCTTACTCCTGGTTCGCTTAGGAGACCATGTGGGTTGCCAGGACAGAACCTGGGTTGATTTTGTACAAGGCAAGCACTCTATGCACTGTACTACTGCTCTGGCCCCCAAGAAAATATAATTTTTAATAGTAGATGTAAATGGAAAAGGGAATAGAACAATAGAACAAAATATGGTTCATAAAGTTAGATTAGATTATTTATTTGAGCTATATTTTGACTGAGCCGCTGTTTCTTTTGCTGTTCCTTGCTACAACAAGGCAGAAACTATTGCACAATGACTTGTTCACTGGGTGAAGGAACACAGAGAAAAGCAAAGGTGGGTTGGGAGTTACAAATGATTTCACTTTGGGAAAAACTGAGAAGGGGGTCTCTAGCAAGCAGTTGGATAGCACATCCTGAAGAGCAGGGGATTAGGTTCTGGACTGAAACTTAGTTGTCCTCTTGGGAAAGTATGTAGAGTCAAGATCTACATTATTGTGATGGTATCTTATATAATGCTTATATTTAACTGGTGAGAAGTTTGTTAAGAAAATAGAATCTATTACTGTTATTCTTGGGTCAGATATTTGTTGGTGAATAGCAGCGAAAATTCTAACGATAAATTATTAAGTCACCTGAGAAAATGATGTTCTCACTTTTGAAAAACTCTTTATATATTTTTCAATGCAACATATTTTAAAAGGGAAAGAGTCATGGTGCTTTTATTATAAATGATACTAGTTGTGAATACCTATTACGTACTAAACAATTTATTATTGTTTTAAATTAAAATGTATATTCTAAACTTTAAAAGCTTACAACTTTGAACTGGGATAGTAGCTTTGTGATAGAGTAACTTTCCTTACATGTGTGGGGCTCTGAGTTCAATGCCCAGTATTGAAAACAAAAAAACACAATCCTACTACTTTGATTAAAACCTAATGAGGAAAGAGAATTTTTTTTTTGTTATTAGTAGGGCGTTTGCCTTGCATGCAGCAAACATGGCCGACCTGAGTTCGATTCCTCCGCCCGTCTCAGAGAGCCCGGCAAGCTACCGAGAGTATCTCACCCGCACGGCAGAGCCTGGCAAGCCACCCGTGATGTATTTGATATGCCAAACACAGTAACAACAAAATCTCCAATAGAGATGTTACTGGGCCCGCTCGAGCAAATATAATAATACATGACTATTTCCTGTGTATTGAAATGAATAAAATCTAGGTGCCAGGGAGTGTTCAGTGGCAGAAGTGCCTGCGTTGGAAGCATGAGCCTGGGAATTCCATCACTTTCCATATGTATCATTGTATCACTGTCACCCTATTGTTTATCGATTTCCTCGAGCAGGTACCAGTAATGTCTCCTTCATCCTAGCCCTGAGATTTTAGAAAGTGCCACATTTGAGGCTCTTTCAGGGTCAGGAGAATGAGACCCATCATTGTTACTGGTTTTTGGCATATTGAATATATCACGGGGAGTTTGCCAGACTCTGCTGTGTAGGCAGGATACTTTTGGTGGCCTGCCAGGTTCTCCAGAATAAGAACTAGATGCGGCCATGCGCTTCCGGGAGTTGAGTTTTATAGTCTCTGGGTCTTGGCCATGGATGGGATTACATGGCGCCAGGGGCAGTTGGTGGATGTAACGCCTGCATACTGGAAGATGGGGGATCTGGGTGGAGGAGGCCCAGTCCCAATTGAGCAGGCTTGGAGACCTATGCCCTGGGTCCCACACACCTGGGTTCCTTTCCATATGTTCTGAGCATATCTCTTTTCTCTCTGCCATTGGAACACCTGGAGACACAAGAGAGTGTGTAATCTCTGATGCGGGACAGCTAGTTATATGTGGGCACAATAGTTACATGTATGTTTTCACTAAAGCTAGGCTTGTGGCCCTCAGTGAGTACATGTGTAGTTTTCACAACTGAAATGTACAACTCCTTGCAGGCACAGCAACCGAGCTTGTATATGACCTCTGGTCATTTCAGCAACAAACCATCAGCAAAAATGGGTAGGCATTCCGGAGGTAGCTTAAAATGATTGAATGGAGTGAATGTCTTGCAAACATAATGTCCTGAGTTAGAGTGTCAGCAGTGTAGAGATACTGAACACTATAGACCAATCTGAGCAGTGAAACTTCATGCCTGATCCACCAGTTTAGCATCCCTAGGAGTTGCCCTGGTAACGTCATCAAAACCACCCCCACGCACTTTTGGGAGATACCTATGAAAAAGGGAGTGGAGAATTTGAAAGATAAAAATATAAAAATAATGAAATAGCACAGGAATAGAGAGATGCACAGAGGTTAAGGTGCTTATCTTGCATGCAGATGACCCCAGTTCAGCCCGTGGTACCACATATGGTTTCTCCAAGCACCTTCAGGAGTGATAGATGAGAGAAGAGCCAGGGTAAGCCTTAATCACCACCTAGTATGGTCCCAAAACAAAAACAAATTTAAAAATATGGAGCAAATATTAATATTTTATTATATATATATCATATCTTATTTTCAATATCCCTTAAATGATACCCCATCTTAAGAAAATAAATCCTACCACTTGGATATGCAAATAAATATAGCTTTATTTTTTATTTAAAAAAATTTTTTGGAGGCCACATCTGCCTGTGTTTAGGACTTATTCTTGGCTCTGTTCTTGGGGATCACACCTGATGGGCTCAGTAGATTATATTTCCTTTTTTTCTCTCTTTTTGAAAGAGAGATTTACATATTGCTTTCCCTAAAGACTGAACCAGATAACATTCACACCAATAATAGATGAACATTCCTTTCTCATCATAACTCCACCCATACTGTCTCTAGACTTTTTGATATGTACCATTTCTCACTGGCATGAAATGATATCCTAATGTTGTTTTGATTTGCATTTACCTAATTATGAGTGATGATGAGCATTTTTTTCTTTTTGTTTTGTTTTTTGGGCTACACCCAGTGATGCTCAGGGATAGTTCCTGGCTGTACATTTGATAATTACTCCTAGCAATGCTCAGGGGACCATAAAGAATGTCAGGGATTGAACCCGGGTCAGCAGTGTGCAAGGCAAACACACTACCTGCTGCACTATCTCTCTGGCCCCGGATGAGTACTTTTAATATGCCCAGAGGTATGTTTTAGGAAAATGTCTATTTATTTCCTCTCCCCAGTTTTGGATGAAGTTGTCAATTTTTTTGTTGTTGTTGCTGAGCTTTGTGCATGCTTCCCTGAGCGTAGATCTTGGATATTAGACCTTAATCTGATGTATTGTTTGAAAATATTTTCTTCCATTTAGTCAGGTATCTTTTTATTATGTGGACTGGAGTGATAGCACAGCAGATAGGGCATTTGCCTTGCATGTGGCAGACCATCTTTTTATTATAGTTTTGGTTTCTTTTGCTGTGCAGAAGCCTTTTAACTTGATGCAGTTCATTTATTTTTTTGTGAAGACGCACCTCAGTGATCATTTTCCTAGAGAAGTCTTTCAGTGTTTTCTTCAATGTATGTTATGGATTCTGGTCTAATCTTAAGATTTTTGTTTGCTTACTTTTGGGCCACAATTGGCAGTTCTCAGGGTTACACCTAGCTTTGCACTCAGGGATCACTCTTGGAAGTGCTCAGGGAACCAGATGTAAAGATCAAACCCTGGTTGACCACACAAGGCATGCACTCTATTGGCTGTATGATTTCTCCAGCTCCAACTTTCTTTTTTTCCCTTTAGGATATCTTTGATTATTCTGGGATTTGGATTCCATACAAATTTTAGCAGAGCTTGTTCCGAGTTTTTGAAAAACATCATTGTGATTTCAATGGGTACCAAATCTGTATCATACTTCGGGCAGTATGATTATTTTGACAACATTGTTCTTCCAGTGCAAAAACAGGGAATGTCTTCCAATTTCTTGGTGTCCTCTTCTGTTTTACTTCAGCAGTGACTCAAAATTTTCACTCTGTAAGTTTTTTACTTCCTTTGTTTAGATGATTTTTAGGTATTTTATGTTTTGGGACACTATTTTGAAAGGGATAGTAAATAATTTCTTTTCCATCTTGTTCATTATTTGCATACAGGAATTGTGCTGTATATTTCTAGATGGTTCTATACCTTATGGCCTCTACCAGTTATTGATGGTTAACTTATAGCTTCATTTGGGATAAATACCCAAATTTGTGAGGGAGGCCCTCCTATGCAGTGCTTAGCAATCTCTGGGGCTAACAGGTAAAAATATTAGAAGAGACAAAGAGAAATCCAAAAGTTGCTAGGTTATGTGCCATACTCCACTTAGAACTCTCGTATTTGTGGCTATTGGGAGAGAAATCATTTTCTGTAGTCTAGTGCTTAGTTTCTAAGATTCTCTCCCTGTTTTCTTTCCAATTTATCTTTGTTGACATCCTCAGTGATTTATATTGTCTATGGTTAATAGTAAAAGTTTGGTTTTGCCCACTGACCAAAGATATACATCTGGGCTTTGAGGAATGTAGCAGGATGGTAAATATGATGTTAACATAGTCTTACAGTTTAGACCTCAGTAGATGAAAATAATAAAAATGAGCAAATCCCATCAGTTCATTTGTAGAAATTTTTGGGTGATATCAAAACATAATTCTTCCAACACAAATCCCTTAAGGAAAGGCCAAGAATGCACTGAAAAGATAAAATGTTTTTGTCTTTGAAAAACATTAATGGGGGTCTGAGTGGTAGTACAGCAGGTAGGGCATTTACTTTGCATGAGGCTGACCTGAGTTCCATCTCTAGCATTCCATATCATCCTCATGCACTGTGAGGAGTAATTTCTGAGTGCAGAGCCAGGAGTAAGCCCTGAACATCACCAACTGTGACCCCCAAAACAACAACAATAACAATAATAACAACAAAAGTGTTAACAGTGTTAGTTGCAAGGAGACAGAAAGACAAAGAAGTTTCCCTCTTTTCAATACAGGAAAGAAGCTCCAGGATGAGTATTTGAATGGTTTTGTATTTGTCTCCTAGAAATTTTATTTCTGACTCAGCTGAAAAGTCTAAAGGCAAGAGGATTTATTAGAATATTTAAAATGGCAGAATATAAAAAGGAAGCTAGAAGCACTTCCAAAGTTTGGCACAGAAAAATCTGTGCATAATACCCATATGTCAGACAGATCAAGCGGAAATGAACTTAGTTATGAATTACGTCAAAAGGCATCTTTAACAGCATGACATCCTGCAAAGGAGAAAGTAAACTTATTTGAGAGAGGCTGGACATTCTCTCTCTGAAGCCAAGAAGATCATAAATAGCAGCAAGTGAGAAAGTCTGACAGATAGGAAAATCCTGTAACTGAACCCTTCAAAATACTTTAGGTTTGAAAGAGTCAGCATTTGGTTATCAGTTACATACAAAGATCCAAAGGGCACCAATGACATATTATAATAGTACCCGTAGGCACTTTTCTTGTCTCTTTCTTCAACTCCTCACTCCTGCTCCAGTGCCAGAATATCTCAAAGAGCAGTTACCAAAAAATGGAGGTGAAGGGTAAGGATGGCAGAAACAGCCAGGATTACTCGCCTCACTGCATATTATGAGTTTAAATAAAGCCTACCCTGGGAAAAGAACTTTATTATATAACAAGAGTTTGGTTTCATAATAATATATTCTGGGCTCTTTATTACCTAAAATTCTTTATTGTAAGAGAGTAACACAAAAACAATGAAATGGATATACCTGAAATTTCAGGTAGTAAAGTTCTGTTTCATTGGGATGAAGTAAAGGGGGGAAAATGAAAGAATAAAATTTTTAATTGTTTTTTTTAAAATGTGTGTGTATGGAGGAATGCTGAGAGAAAGAAAGCCATAAAAAGACGCCTGTCTTCAGAAACTTTCGAGTTCATTTGCCAACGTGGCTTGGCGCAAGCCTCAGGCAACCTTAAACTAATGTCCGAGCTCACAAAGCAGTGCAGAAAAGCGATAAAGGAAGACCTCAAAGAGAGAAGAGCAGCAGTGCTTGCTGATATGACAGAAGCTGGGAAAAGCATTCGCAAACTGTCCTTCGCCAACTACAAGACAAAGGTGACTGTTCTCCGACATCCTGATGGATCTATCACATCTTCCAGAAGGGAAATGGAGAAGATTATCCATGACTTCTACTCAGATCTCTTTGATAGCCATGTCCACCTGCCCACATACCAAATTCCACAGGATGGATATGTCGTTTCCAATGTTCTCTCTTCCAAAATCCGGCACACCATTTCATCAGTAAAGAAGTGAATAGCACCTGGCCCAGACAAGGTCAGATCCAAACACCTGAAGAATCTACTTTCAGTACTCATCAATACACTGGCTCAGCTCTTCACATGCTACCTGTCTGAATGAAGGTTCCATCCCAATGGAAAACCATCAGGACCTTTCTACTGCACAAGAAGGGAGACAACCATGACATTGGCAACTATTGCCCAATCTGCCTGTTGTCTGTTGTCTACAAGCTGTTCACTCACGTCATCCTGAGTAGGATTGGCAGAACACTAGATGAAGGACAACCATGCGAGCAAGCCAGGTTCCAAAAAGGATCCAGCACGATCAATCATATCCACATCATTGAGGTTTCTCGGGAATTCAAGATGCCACTGTGTCTGACGTTCATTGATTTAAAGAAGGCCTTTGATTCTGTTGAGACTGAAGCGGTTATTGAAGCCCTAGCCAAACAGGACGTTCAAACTCATTACATCAGGATCCTCCTTGAGCTGTATTATGGATTCACTACCAGGATCTCACCATTCTACAAGGAAGCAATCATTGATGTTAAAAGAGGGGCTCACAAAAGGAGAGAGAGAGAGAACACAGGGGATTGCCCTGCCACAGAGGCAGAGGGGGATGGGGGTGGGGAGGATATTATCCATGGTGGTGGAAAATGGGCACTGGTGGAGGGATGGGTATCTGGTCATTGTATAATTGAAACCCAAGCACAAAAATTGTAAATCTACAACTGTACCTCATGGTGTTTCACTAATAATAAAAAAGAGGGGTTCAGCAGGGCGATACCATTTCACCAAAACTCCTCAGTGCCACCCTCGAGAACGTCATGCGACAACTAGAATGGGAAGGAATGGGAGTGAAGATAAACAGTTGGCAACTATACCACCTCTGCTTCGCTGATGGCATCATTCTAATAACAACAAACATCAGCCAAGCAGCATAAATGCTGACCGACTTGGATTGTGAGTGTGGAAAGGTCAGACTGCAGTTGAATCTCACCAAGACAATGTTTATGAGAAACAAATTTTTCCTGACATTCTATTTGCTCTCAATGAAGTGAACATCTCTGAATGCAGCAGTTATGTGTACCTAGGTCGAGAGCTCAACATGATGAACGACCTGGCACCTGAGCTGCACAGGAGGAAGAGAGCAGCTTGGAATGCCTTCTAAGAGCATCACAGAAATAGCTAAGAGGATGAAGAACCTCTGGCTCTGGTCACATCTCTTAGACTCCACCATTCTTCCTGCATTAACATATGCCTCAGAGACCTGGGCCCTACAAAAACAGGATGAGGTTTTTACTCTGTTACCTGATCAATGACAGAGCCTTCTGAGGACATTCCAAAACAGTATACAGTCCTGTGGTCTACTTGGAAATCAGAATAGATAACATTTCAAGGGAGAATACTGTTGGTTTTGACTGGATATTCATATAAACTGTTTAAAGAGATGAGTGATAGAGCTAACACTTATCTGAACTAATTTGTGAGTAAAAACCTCAGAGTCCTTTCAAATGGAAGGAAAAAATGAGAGATAGAATAAACTATTCAAATTTCATCTTCTTTCCTTGTGGTTTGTGATCTCCTCCTCCTCCTCTGACTTTTCGGAAGCCTTCTAGGCCTCCAAAACTTCCTCAACCTCTGCCACCACCTTGGTCGCCAAAGCCACCTTGACCTCCACCACGACCACCAAAACCACCTTCACCCTTAGGCTTGGCCCAGTCCAAAGTAACTTTGTTTCCATCAATCTCTCCATCTTCCTTGGCCTTCTTGGCAGCTTTGGCATCTTCCTCACTGTTGAAATCTACAAAACCGAACCTTTGAAGGAGTCAGTTTCCCAGTCAGCGACTATTCTTGCCCTAATGGAGCCATCAAACGACTCTTCCAATGTCTCCTCTGTGGTTTCCTCAGATTAAACTTTGACAATGTTTTGGATGGATGACCTCTTGAATTGGGTGATCCCCTGGGTCCTTGCAACTCCAGCCTGATTGCTCTGCCCTCAATTTCTCTTTTATTATATGAATTTAAAGCTTCCTTAGCATCTTCAAATGAGGCAAGCTATAAATGTATATGGTTTAGATTTGCCATTTTGGTTTTGGGGCACTTTGCTAAAAGTTGCCTTCTCAAATACTTCTTGAAGTGTTTCTTCTGTTATGCTATAGGAAAGGTTGCTTAAAACTAGGGTTTTGGACTCACCACTCCAAGTGCTATTCTTTCCACCTCTGTAGTCCTGATTTTGACCCTTTTCTCCAGTGTAGTAGAGGGAAATGGACCGTCCATCTGTCTCTGTTCCCTGTTTTTGTAAAATGGTCAACAAATACACAAAAATGCTCAGATTACTTCTAATGTTTTCTCTGCATCAGCTTCTATTTTAAATTCAATGTAAGCAATCCCTTTACACTTCCCATCTTTGCTGACTAGTCTGATCTCCATAGCATCTTCAAGTATTTCCTTTAATTCATCCTGAGTAACTTTGTAAGGCGGATTTTTAGCCAGAAGTGTCCTTGCATCTTGATCTTTCTTAGTGTCTTTTCCCTTTGGCTTTTCTAGTTTAATTTCATTGCCAAACATTTTTAAACCAGTAAGTTCCAATACTTTTTCCCAAGTCTTCAGCAGATTCAAAATCCACATAACCAAACTTCCTAGATACAACAATTCTGACATCTACAACAGCAAGGTCATTTTTAGCAAAAAGATCACTGATACCAGTCTAACTCAGGGAGTGGCCATACTTTTCTGTATCCTTCTTATAAAACAACTAATCTTCTCAACATATGTGTATAATATTCACTTATTTGTGAATGTGTAAAGGAGAAAAGATTCGTTAAAAATATTATGTCCTTCTGCACTTGTTTGTTCATTGCAGCACTCTTTACAATAGCCAGAATCTGGAAAAAACCTGAGTGCCCAAGAACAGATAACTGGTTAAAGAAACTTTGGTACATCTACACAATGGAGTACTATATAGCTGTTAGAAAAGATAAAGTCATAAAATTTACATACAAATGGTACTACATGGAAAGTATCATGCTAAGAAAAATGAGTCAGAAAGAGAGGGATAGACATAAAAAGATTGCATTCATCTGGGGAACATAAAGTAACAAAATAGGAGATTAATACCCAAGAATAGCCGAGATCAGTACCAGGAGAATTACTCCATGGCTTAGAGGCCAGCCGGGCATTCTAGGGGAAAGGGCAGCTCAGATAAAGAAGGGAGCACCAAATAAAGGGTGTTTGGAGGATCCTCCCAGGATGGGAGATGCATGTTGAAAGTAGACTATGTACCGAACATGATTACCACTCAATATCTCTTTTGCAAACCACAACACTCAAAAGGAGAGTAAGAACAAAAGGGAATGCTCTGCCACAGAGGCAGGGTGGGATGGGGGAGGTTGGGGGTGGGAGGGATACTGGGATCCATGGTGGTGGAAAATAGGCACTGATGGAGGGATGGGTATTTGATCAGTGTATAATCGAAACCCAAGCACAAAAACTGTACCTCATGGTGTTTCACTAATAAAAATTATTAAAAAAAGTATAAACACAAAAAAATTATGTCTTGCCTAAAATGGTAAACAAATACATGAAAAATGCTCAAATTACTTGTTATCAGGGAGATGAAAATTAAAACTATAATAATTCTCACATATATGAGAATAGACTACATCATAAAAACCAGAAACAACAGATGGTTATGAGGTATGGAGAAAAAAGGAAACTTTCTAGTAGAAATGTAAACTTGGAAATCAGTATAAAAATTTCTCAGAATGCTAAAATAAGACTTAATATATGATCTAACAATTTTAATTTTAGATACTTATCTGACTAATATAAAAGTATTAATTAAAATTAAGATATGCATTTCCTTTTTATTGCTGCATTATTTGCAATAGTTAAGCTATGTTAGCAGAGAGAGATAGTACAGGGATTAGGTTTTATGTTTTTAAAATTTTATATATTGATTTTTTAAATTGATTGAGGTTCTGTTGTTTACAACACTGTTAGTAATGGCTTCTCATGCACATAATTCCACACCACACCCATCACCAATGTGCTCATCTCCCTCCCCCAAGGACTTCAAGTGTCCTCTTTTCTAACCTCTCCCTCACCAACATAATTTTGTTGATCAGTTTTTCCATTGTGTTCCTTAAACCACTTGTTTTGCACAGAGCTAGTGTGGTTCAATCCCTGCACCAACACATTGTCCCCCAAGCCTAACTACAAGTTATCCCTGGGCACAAATCCAAGAATAAGCTCGGAACACTGCTGAATGTGGCCCCCAAACCAAAAATAAACCAGTAGTCAAGATATGAAACAAACCAATTACACCAACATTGAAAGAGTAAAGAAGATATGTGTATATACATTTGTATACATGATATGCTACTTAATTATAAAATGGATAAAATCCATAAATATGAAATAACAAGGATGAAATTAAAGGTTATTGTGCTAAAAATAATAAAAGAAATGCCAATTGATCTCACTCATGTTGGATATAAAGAAATAAAGCAAGGGAATAGAAAAGTAACACTTGAATTCATGCTTCAGAACTGAGATTGATAAAGGTAGAGAGTGTGGGGGGGGCACAAAAGGTCGATGTGGGAGGGTCTAATAATTGGTGGATTTTTGGCACTATGGTGGTGGACATGCTATAACAGCTTTTGAAGAAAGTGTGAATAAGTACTCATAAAACATGTGACCATGATGAAAAACACCCTTCCTAAAAAACAGAAATACAGCAAAGAAAAAATGTCTCCCAATTACTTGTGTTTTTTATAGTAAGAGTCTGGAAAACAAGATTGTTGTTTCTTGATCTTTTCACATAAATGAGGTAACCAGGATTCAAGGCAGGCTTAGTAAATTTTCCAATGCCTCTTCAAGTGTCAATAGCAAAAATGGACTTTAAGTCCAGTTCTGTAGGTAAAGGGATATACCAGCAAACTTTTCAGGATTGGATACCACAATGCCCAAAAGGAAAGAAAGAATGAGACAGAGAGAGAGAGAGAGAGAGAGAGAGAGAGAGAGAGAGAGAGAGAGAGCCTGCCAAAGAAGCAGGTGGGAGGGAGGCGATGGGAGGGAAACTGGGGACACTGGCGCTGAGAAATACACACTGGTGGAGGAATGGATGTCACTGCATGCCTGAAACCTAATCATGAACAGCTTTGTAAAGATCTGTCTAACAGTGATTCAATAATCTACTGTTCACTGTCCACTGTCCTTCCATTGTTCATCGATTTGCTCGAGTTGGCCCAGTAAGGTGTCCGTTTTGAGACTTGTTACTGTGTTTGGCATATTGAATACATCACAGATAGCTTGCCAGGCTTTGCCGTGCGGGCGAGATGAGATACTCTTGGTAGGTTGCCAGGCTCTCCAAGAGGGGTGGAGGAATCGAACCAGGCTCCACTTGGCTTGCTGCGCTCAAGGCAAATGCCCTACCGCTGTGCTATTGCTAATGGAGACGTTACTGGGCCCACTCAAGTAAATTGATGAACAACGGGAGGACAGTGACAGTGACAGTGTGACAGTGATGGCAGAGTCTAGGAGATTCAATAATAAAATCTAAAAAAAAAAAAAAAGGACTTGGTTAGAAAAAAAAGGCATTGCATTTATTATTTTTTTAAAAGTCCAATTCTTTCTGATCCAAGACATTTTTCTTTGTCCTCCATATATGTTGCATCACACTGAAAACTGCATAAATATATTGCATTTTATTACTAAACTATTTTGTCATCAAGAAAATACTTTTTCCTGACCAATTTTGTTTTTTTTTTCAGGATAATTGATTGCATATAACTGACTATATTTTAAGTACATTTGAGAATTCTTAAAAGCTTCTTAAAATTAAGAGAATACTATTTGTTCTTATTTTAGAGTGACAATAACATTGGCAGACCAAAATGTTTCTTCAAAACCAAAGAGTACTTCAAATCCTGAGTCAGGTAATAAATAACAGCATTAATCATTTTCATAATTTTGTGTTTGTTCTTGCCTCTATAGTATATAGAAAATTGGTAATTGAGGAAACTGGGTACATTTTAACTTAATTATCCTTTAAAAAAAATCAGCACATGTGGTGTTAGAAAGTGGGTCTTGAGGCTGAGGATGTGGTTTAGTGGTAAAACTCATGCTGTGTATACATGAGACCTGAGATCCATCTCCAGCACTGAAAAATAAAAACTAAAACAAGAATGAGTTAGGGCTGAAGATATAGCTCAATGGGTTGAGCACATGCTTTGCATGCGGGAAACCCAGGTTCAGTCCCTGACACCAAATGTTTCCTTGGGTCCTGCCAGGAGTCACTTTTGACTCCGTGATTCATGATGAATATGACCCATATACCCAAAGAAACAAAACTACAAAGTGGGTCTTCATAATCCCCACAGCACCCATCATAAATTATATAATAAAGAGTTACAGAGTGTGAACTCTATTCAAGGCATTACTACATATACCACTGGAGAGTGATATATTTCTCTGCCCCCATAGGTTTCAGTTGGAGGACAGGAATATAGTAAGTAGAGTATTGGAGATACAGGTGATGATCGTGAAATAAAAACATCAACAAAAGTGATTTACATTTTAGGCACTTTATTATTTAGTTTATCTTTAGAATATATTAAGCATAATATTTGTATCCTTTAAAAACAAAGCTCAGGGATGGAGCAATAGTACAACAGGTAGGGTGCTTGCCTTGCATGAAGCTGACCTGGGTTTGATCCCTGGAATCCCATATAGTCCCCTGAGTTCTGCCAGGCATGATCCTTGAGCTCAGAGATAGGGGTAAGCCCCGAGCACCTCTAATTGTGGCCCTGATACAAAAATAAAATAAAAAGACACTCATATTTTATTAAAAAATCGAAGCAAGTTTTATAGCATCTATTTTAGAGGATAAATGAGGAATTTCTGATTTTGCTTCTGATTCCTTATACGCAGCTGCCTTCTGAAGCTGCTACCTATAAGGTCACACAAATTGTAGCTGCTGAGGAATGTGAAAAAGTCCTTGCCCTAACGTAACTTTTGTTATAGTTGAGTAAGAAATGGATAATGGGCCAGAGTGAAAGCACAGCAGGTATAGCACTTATATTGCATACAGCTTACCTGGGTTTGATTCTTGGTACCACATATGTTCCTCTACTCTCAACCAGGAGTGATTTTTGAGTGCAGTGCCAGGAACAAGCCCTGAGTACCTCTTTGCATGGTTTCCAAACAAAAACAAACAAACAAAAGTAATAGAATTGTAAATGAGTAACTGAATTAGAAATAAAAGTTATAAGAAGGAGAGGATAGTCTGTGTAAGAATTCTGGGGTAGAGCAAAGGGAAAAAAATGAAAAGGGGAGGGAATATGCTTGATTTGTTTGAAGATGAGGAAAAAGGTTAATGTTACTGGAACAAAGTGAATAAAACAATGAATGAATGAATGAATGAATGAATGAAACTCATTCAGTTTGAGGTATTCATATGTCATGAGTCTTGTGTTCCATCCTAAGGCATAGATTTTATTCTAAATGTGCTGAGAAGAATAGAGGACAAGAACATCTGAATATTTCAGAATAGACTAAGGAAGCAAGAGTGGAAGCAATGACAACTTTTAGATCTCAATTGTCAGATAATGGTGTTTGAGGCTAAAATGGTGGTAGTGATCTTAGTTCTGAATATCATTTGAGGACCAATTTTCTGATTAGATTGAATATTGGATAAGAGAAAAATAGAATTTGAAGATGCATCTTAACTTAATGGTTTCAATAACCAGATGAATGCTGATTATCATTTCTTGAGAGATGAACATTACAGCATAGAACAAGTTGGGATAACAATGAAGAGAATTGGTTTAGACATACTTAGTTTGATCTGTAAGCTCGTGTATATATCTTTGCCTGAAAGACTGCAGTCACACATATGTATGTAATACAAATTAAATACATATGAAGTTCAAGAACAGGAAAGAATCTTCAGGGTTGTTGAAGTCAAAATAGTGGTGATTTAGGAGGATTACTCCATAACTTAGAGGCCAGCCGGGTATCCTAGAGGAAAGGGCTATTCAGATAGAGAAGGGAGCACCAAATAAAGGATGTTTGGAGGATCCTCCCAGGAGGGGAGATGCATGTCGAAAGTAGACTATGGACTGAACATGTTTGCCACTCAATGCCTCTTTTGCAGACCAAAACACCCAAAAGGAGAGAGAGAACACAGGGGATTGCCCTGCCACAGAGACGGGGGGATGGGGGGATGGGGGTGGGAGGGATATTATCCATGGTGGTGGAAAATGGGCACTGGTGGAGGGATGGGTATCTGATCATTGTATAATTGAAACCAAAGCACAAAAAATTGTAAATCTACAACTTTAAAAAAAATAAAATAAAATAAAGGGAAAAAAAAAATAGTGGTGATTTTTGGAAAAGTAAGTGCTAGTTGGGATAGAATGTATAAGAAGTTTCTGGGGTGTTGAAAATATTTGATATCTTGATATGGGTGATATTATATATTCATTTGCAAATTATTCCCATTTCTACATGGTGGAATAATTCAATAAATATTTTATTGGCATAATTCAATAAAATATTTAAATAAATCAGAAAAAATATTTAAAAATTGAGATACTCTGTATTCCTGACATGTGGAAGCCCCAAGTTCTATCCTTGACATAAATATTCTCTCAAGCACTGCTGAAGGTGAGTAACACTGCATCACCAGGCCTGAGCATTGAGTCCTGTGGCCCAGTTCGCCAGTTATATCTGGGCTTCCTTTAGTATTGCTTATGAGATGTGTCCCCTCCTCCAAATCAAGAGTTTATGCATCTTCAAGTAAGGATGTCAAGAAAGTAATGTGTGATAGAGTCGAGTTCAGAATCAAGATTAGGGCTATATGTTTTGAAGCCGTAGACTAATAATGCTACCTAGGCACTAAAATAAATGGAAAAGGTACATGCAAAAATGATGTAGGAACCAGAGAAATAGTACAGTGGGTAGGGAGTTTGCCTTGCATATGACAAGGATTCCTCACCCCATATGGTCCTCTAAGCCCATCACGAGTGATCTCTGAGTCCGGAGTCCAGAGTAAGCCTGGAGCACCATTGGTTGTAGCCCCAAAACAAAAGAAAAAAGTTATAAATGGAACACTCCAAATTTATAAGTAGCTATAATGAAAGTTACCAAGAAGTAAATATAACAAAGAGCTGAAAAATGCCATAACCAAGTCCTAAATTAGACCTTTTCTGTTTTCTGTCATAGCAGATGTAGCTTAGCAAACAGATACTTAGAAATCATTCTCAGCACCTTCTTTGTTGATTTGCATATCTAATTTATTATCAAATATTGATGCCCATTTTATCTCCTATGGACCTCTCACATCTATTGTATCTCTACCTTGGGATCTGAAGGTGAGAGGAGTGACTAACCTCAAGGATAAACAGATTTAGCAGCAAAAAAAATTGAGACTGTTCAGTTAAATTTGAATTCAGGGAGTCAGAGAAATAAGACAGGAGGGGATGCACTTGCACTACATGTGTCTCCCACTGCTCTGACTCTGATATATCTCTGGTATTGCATAAGTTCCCCTGAGCACTGTCTCCAGGGTCATTCCTGAGCAAACAGCAAGGAATAACCATCTTTCTTCACTACCAGGTGTAGACCTCCAAAACACAAAACCTAAAACAAATGTGAATTTAGATATGTGCCAATAATTTAAAATATATGTCCCAAATTTTATACAGATTTTTACTATCACATGGGTAGTACATATTTAAATTTTTTTTCTGAAACTTATATGCAAAGACAGAGAAAATTAAAACAATACAAGGATTGAACAAACAATTGCAGATGTCACTTCGACTATACCTTTTTGCCTCTCTGGGATATATTCCCAGGAGTGCTATAGCTGGGTCAAATGGGAGATCAAATTCTAATTTTTTGAGAATCGTCCATACTGTTTTCCAAAAGGGTTGTACCAACCTGCATTTCCACCAGCAGTGAAGGAGGGTCCCTTTCTCGCCACATTCGCGCCAGCACCTGTTGCTTTTGTTCTTGTGGATGTGGACCAGTCTCAGTGGTGTGAAATGATATCTCATTGTTGTTTTGATCTGCATCTCTCTGATGATTAGTGATGTAGAGCATTTTCTCATGTGCCTTTTTGCCATTCGGATTTCTTCTTTGCGAAAGTTTCTGTTCATTTCCTTGCCCCATTTTTTGATGGGGTTGGGTGATTTCTTCTTGTGTAGTTTAACCAGTACCTTGTATATCCTTGATATCAACCCCTTGTCGGATGTGTATTTGGTGAATATTCTTTCCCATTCTGTAGGCTGTCTTTGTATTTTGGTCACTGTTTCTTTTGAGGTGCAGAAGCTTCTTAGTTTAAGATAGTCCCATTTGTCTATCTCTGTTTTCACTTGCTCGGCCAGTGGCGTGACATCTTTGAAGATACCACTAACTTCAATATCGTGGAGAGTTTTGCCAACTTTGTCTTCAATAAACATTATGGATTCCGGTCTGATGTTGAGGTCATAAATCCATTTCTATCTTACTTTTGTGCATGGCGTTAGGCAGAGATCTGAGCCCACTTTTTTGCATGTAGCCGTCCAGTTTTGCAATTGTTTGTTCATTGCAGCACTCTTTACAATAGCCAGAATCTGGAAAAAACCTGAGTGCCCGAGAACAGATGACTGGTTAAAGAAACTTTGGTACATTTACACAATGGAGTACTATGTAGCTGTTAGAAAAGATGAAGTTATGAAATTTACATACAAGTGGTACTACATGGAAAGTACCATGTTAAGCGAAATGAGTCAGAAAGAGCGGGATAGACACAGAAAGATTGCATTCATCTGGGGAACATAAAGCAACAAAAAAGGAGACTAACACCCAGGAATGGCTGAGATTAGTATCAGGAATTTTGCTCCATGACTTGAAGGCCAGCCACATGTGCTAGGTGAAGAGGAAGCTCAAATAGAGAAGAGAGCACCAAATAAAGGGTGTTGTGAGGACCCTCCCAGAGTGGGAGAGACATGCTAAAAGTAGTCTATAGACCAAACATGATTGCCACTCAATGCCTCTCTGGCAAAACACAGTACCCAAAAGAAGAGAGAGAGAACAAGGGGGAATGCCCTGCCACAGCGGCAGGGTGGGACGGGGGGGGGTGGGGGCGGGGATGGGGGGTGGGAGGGATGCTAGGACCCGTGGTGGGGGAGGATGGGCACTGGTGGAGGGATGGGTACTTGATCATTGTATAACTGAAACCCAAGCACAAAAATTTATAAGTCTATAAATGTACTTCATGGTGTTTCACTAATAAAAAAATGATTAAATAAAAAAAAACAATACAAGGATTATAAAACATTAGGATTTGGGATGCCAAGATAATAGCTTGAATTTTAATCTGAGAGCAGTGAAAAGCCTTTAAGCAGAATAGCTTTAAACAGATGATAATTAAATTTCTATTTTAGGTTTACAGTGTGGGTGGTGGACTAAGGAGGGAAATGAATTACTATAGAAACTAAAGGGGAAAACTGTTGTCTGTTTTAGTCTTTAAATACTGGCATTACAGAGAATGGAGAGGAAGTACAGAGGTTAAGGCACTTGCCTTGAATATGTCTGACCCAAATTCAATCCCTGGCACCATATGATCCCCAAATATCACCAGATACAGCCTGAAGGCCCCTGCCAGGGTGGTCCAGGATAATCCCAGGCACTGCTGGGCCTGAGCAGGACCATATCTTCTGCCCTCACAATGGACCACTGGCCTAGTCCACTGAACACCTTTTGGGAACCCAGAAAAAAAAGGACTGATGATATAAATAAAAGTCAAATTTGCAATATTAAGTACATATGATAGGTTAAATTTTCTACAGAGTAAAAACTGGTTGAAGTTTTAGTAAAAACTTGTTGAAGATTTTTGTTGAAGATTTTATTGAAGATTGTTGAAGATTTAGAAAAACTTGTTGAAGATTGAAGGGAAAAAATCAAGAATAAAAGAAATCCATAAAAGGGTTAGAGAGGGAAGGTACTCATTCCTTTTAATCTGAGGGCCAGTGATGCTGGGGATGCAAGGGATCTTCTGCTTATTTGGAAAGAACTGAAAGGGTTCTCTGCAGGCAGCATATTGTCTATTGTTGTAGATATTAAATGAATACTACATTAGTGTACTTGGATAGTTCTTTGTGGAAGCTTGTCCATGGACAGGAGCAGAGTTGGGATGTCACAGAAAGGGTCATGAGGTACAGAAGAAATTGGTTTTATGTTCGTTTTTTAAGTATGGAAAACTTCTTGAATTTGCATGTTATCCTTGCGGGGGTGTGCTTATTTTTTTTTTTGTATGTCTATTTTTAGTATATGTACTGCTAACGTGAGCCACAAATGTAGTTTTTGGTAAGATGAGAGAGACCTAAGTATGTTTAAAATGCTAGTAAAAATATTGCAAAAAAGAAAATATTTTCTATATAATTTATTCCTGTGAAAACTGGTGCTTTTAAAAATATTTTAATAGTATAATTTTGTTATTAAGTCACACTATTCATCACACATTTAGGTTTTTCTTTTTAAAACTACTACAAAGGCACAGTCATTAAAGTCAGACTTTATTTTGTTTTAAATTATTTTTTCAAATTTGAGTTGTTTCTGTACTTAGTTAATAACAGGTTAAATCGACTAAGAGATATTTTTATTTATAGATAATGCAGCTTGTGAAATTTTACTTGCTGAGAAACCATGCACTTTAATCCCTGAAAAATTGAAGAGAAAAGCAAGTATTGAAGCAGAATAAATAAACTATAAATTTCATATATGTAGTAAACATTTTTAAACAAGTTTTATAGGAATTATTTTTTAGCTATTTAAGTTAATAATTTAAAATATTTTATAAGGTAGCAACTAGATAACTCACTTGTTCCCTGAAAATATACTCTCTATATCTTTAATGAAAGATAATTCAAACATTTGCAGCTTTTATAATTTCCTTTTTATATAATTGGTTGTCTATTAAGCATTCATTTAACTTAAAACATTTGCTATATAACCAGTATAGTGTTTTGTACTGAGGAATACTTGTGAATTTGTAAGTGAATAATTAAGTCTGGAATCTGGAGATTGCTTGAGAGTAATTCTTTTGGTTTTGGGACACACAGAGAAGCACTCATGGATACTCTTTAGTTTGTGCTCTGGGATAACTCCTGGAGGTGTTTTAGGGACCATATGTGGTACTAGGGATTGATCCTGGGTTAAAGGAAGCACCTTAACCCTTGTACTATCTCTCTATCCTCTAGGGGAGGAATTTTGACTTTATTTTGTATATAACAGGAACTGTTATTTTGAGTGGCTACATAATAAAAATTATTCTAAAACTTTTATTAATTATATCTTTACATTATCCTGTCAGGAAATTGGTTTTTTTAAATTTATTTCATAGTTGAAAAAATGAGGTTTGGATGTAAATCAATCACTGAAAAACTTGTGGCAGTTTGTTGTGGATTGGATCAAAACCCTATATTCTTTATTTTTTTACAATATATATATATATTTTTAAGAATTTGAGAGTCAGTTAGAAGGGGCTTCCTCAGTCTGCCGAACCCAGGAAGAGGAAGAACTCTGTATTCTTTGTTGCAAGATTGTTGTGGTTTTGACATATTAGATATATATGTTGTATGAGAGAAGGAGAAATACATACAAAACGTAAAGATCAGTTTTGCCTGTGGATCTCATTGTTTTAATGTAAAGAATGAATAAGTGAGACATTTAAATTTGAAGAAAGACTTCTAGGGTTTTGTCTTAAGCATTTTCGGTGGACGTATGTGTGTTTTAATGTGATAGGAAAGGCAGGAGATCTGAGGGTACATGAAAATGAAAATGTTGAAAGTGTTTTTTTGACTATCCATATGCAGGTCAAACAAACAGATAAAGGGTGTACAATAATGTAAATAATTTTATAGAAATAAAATTATTTGGAAAGGGTATATATAGAGTGAAGAAGATGCAGCTTTAAGGCCAGAGTGATAGTACAGCAGATAGGGTATTTGCCTTGCATGTGACTAACAAGGGTTCAATCCTTGGCACCCCACATGGTCCCTTGAGCCTGTCAAGGATGATCTCTAAGCATAGACCCAGGAGTAATCCCTGAGCTTACGTATTACCAGGTATAGCCCAAACCCAGGAAAAAAAAGGAAAAAGAAAGGAAAAAGAACTGCACTAGGAAAATTTGGAAAGTAGGGGCTAGAGGAATAGTACAAGGTTTAAGCTATAGATAACTCCTGGATAGTAGTACTTTATAATACAGATAGTAAGGATACAGTTCCTTGTGTTACAGATAGTAAGGATAATACCCTACATGCAGCTCAGTACCATATGGTTCATTGGTATTGCTGAGTGTGGCCCAAGCACCAGGCCCAGTTGACCAAGAATTTTGGCAGGGGGTGACCCTTGTCCACTGAGCACCTTCGGAAGTTCCTTCCCTCCCCGCCCCCACCCTCCCACAAAAACCATTGTAAAATAATGCTTGTAAATCTCAGGAAAGTCAGCTAGGAAGGAAAGAGGTGACCAGAGTGAATAAAAATATGCAAAATATTATAACATTTAGACTAAGAGAGGAGTGTCTTCTCTCTTAGGGGCATAGTCAACAATGCAGAATATTGTTTAGAAGCCCAGTGTCTTAAACCATTTTGAAAATAATTAGAGGACTTAACAGTTTCCAGTCTAACATTTAAGAAACCTACAGATCACCCACCACTTTATCCCAATAAGAAGTGAAAAACTGAGAAATGAAAAATTAGTAACTCTTTTTATATGTCAGTCAGAGAGGAAAAGTTACAGAAAAAAACTTGCAACAAAACTTGGAAAGACAGGTGGAGACAGAATGACTTACCACATGGAAAATATGAACAGAAATGTCCCTGAGAACCTGTGCCAGCTCAGGAACCCAAAAATTTGGTTGAAAATTGTATGAACAATATGAGAGTTGAAAACTCAAAGGAACTTGATCATCACACATCATAGGCCTCTACCCTTTTATGAGTTTTAGCTTCAGGAAAATTGTTGGATCCTCCTATCATTGTTGGAGAAAAATCTGCTGTTTACAATAGTGGGAGGAGAAAAGGAATCAGAAATACACTTGACTGTTAATAATATCTGCCCTACAGGAGAAAGTATTTAACTAAAGTCTAAATTGCAGGATATTTATCAGAATCTAGTTTTCCTTGAGGATGGGAAAAACCGATTTCTAGTCACCTCTTCTCTCCAAGAGGGGAAGAAAAATATTCATATCCGGTTTCAACTGGTCATTGTGTTCATTTGGTGAAGGAAATATTGAGACACATTGGTGAACTTTCTAGTTCATGGGCACTGGCTTACCAAAGAGACCTAATAATCTAGATGCAGAACATTGTTCATCTCTCTCACTCAAACCTTATAATACTTGACTAAAAGTCCCCTTACATTATGTCATTTTACTTGGAATATCAAATTCATTAATTTTGTTGTTGTTGATTTGGGTCATACCCAGCTTTAGTTTCGGTTTACTCCTGCCTCTGTACTTAGGCATCACTTTTAGCGGGATTGGAGGACCATATGGAGTACCTGGCATAAAACTCAGGTTGACTGTGTACAAGCCAAGTACCTTAATCCCTGTACTATTTTTCTGGCCCCATCATGTCCACTCTTTTTTTTTTTTATCGAATCACTGTGAGATAGTTACAAGCTTTCATGTTTAGGTTACAATCACACAATGATCAAACACCCATCCCTCCACCAGTGCACATTCCCCACCACCAATATCCCTGGTATACCTCTTCGCCCCCCTTCCCACCCTCCCCCTGCCTCCATGGCAGACAATATTCCCCATATTCTCTCTCTGCTTTTGGGCATTATGGTTTGCAATATCATGTCCATTCTTAAGCAAAGACTTACAAGACATACTAAAAGGCAAGAAACATGAAAATTATAGTACTTGTATTAAAATGATCAAATAATAAATTAAAATTAACTTATTAACATGGTAAAGTAATTAAAGGAAAAAGTGGGCAACATGAAAGGACAAAGAAGCAATATAAAAGAGGGAGAAACATACAAAATAAATTTTAATTTATTTAGTTTTGGTTTTGGGGTCACACCCAGGGATGCTCACGGGTTAGTCCTGACTCTGCACTAAAGAGTTACTCCTTGTGGTTCTTGGCGACCATAAGAGATACTGTGGGTCCAACCCAGATTGGCCATTTGCAAGGCAAACACACTACGCACTGTACTATTACTCTGGCCCCAATTTTTTTAAATACTAGAGAATTAAAAAAGGAACACTGACCAGAATGTAGAATGTATTTGATGATCTGATGAAAAAAAAAGCTTGAAGTAAGAATATCTGAGTTTGAGGATATGATAGTAGGAACTTCCAGAACTGAAAAAAAAAAGATTTTTAAAAAAACTCTGTAGAATATTAAAAAACTTTAAATGGGAAACACTTACAAAAAGTGTAATATACACATCATTAGAATTCCAGAAAAAGAAACAGAGAAAGTAACAGAAGCTACATTTAAAGCAATAATGACTGAGAATTTCCCCCAAAGTATTTAACAACAAAACAGAAATCCAGGAAGCTCAGAGAACACCATGCATTAGAGAACTTTATTGCCAACAAGTATGCTTCATGAGCAACATCAAAAGAAGTTCTTCATAGAGAAGGAACATATAAACAAATATGCATATACAAATATAACTGAAATGAATAATATAACTGAAATAGGAAGGATAGGAGGGAGGAATTAGAAATATTTGCTATTATTAGGAAATTGTACTCTGAAGTACTATACTGTTATTTAAAAATACACTTGAATTATTTATAAATTTTTATTGTAAATACTGGAACAACCATACAAAAAGAAGAAAACTCATATCTAGTAAACTTACAAGAGAGAGAAAATAGAATCATATGAGACACTCAAAACAACAAGGCAGAAAAAGAGTAGAAGGCAAAAACAGGAACAAAAAGTAAGGGGGTAAAAAAATAAACAATAGCAAATATGGTAGATACTTAAGTCCACTGTATCAATAATCACTCAATATCAGTAGTCTTAGTTTTTAGTTTACTTGTTAAAATGAGATTAGGCCAGGGATGTGGCTCAGCAGTAGAGTATGTGCCTTGCATGTGTGAGAACTTGAGTTTGATCTTATTCACTGCAAACTAACAAAGAAAAAGATTGTTAAGTGAATGAAGAAATATGGACCAACTGTATATTGTCTATAAGAAACCAGATTTTGAAAAAATGATTTTTTGGGGATAAAATCAACAGTTTAATTTTAATTGTACACATTGATGATCTTTTTCTAATGTTGGAATATTGCTAATTATTCAGACATTGATTAGGCTGATTGGATTGGGCATGAATTCCACCTTACTTTTTTTTTTTCCCTTTTTATAAATTTATTTATTGAATCACCATGAGAGCAGTTACAAAACTTACAGTTTAAGTCTCGGTCATACAATATGAAACACCTGTCCCTTCACCAGTGCCCATTTTCCACTACCAAAACCCCCGGTATACCCCCCATTTCACACCCTCCTCCCTAGCTGTGGGGCATATGGTTTCCACATTACTCTCTCTCTCTACTTGATTACATTCAATATTTTGACACCAGACCCACAATTACTATTTGGGATTTTATCCCAACACTCAGATCTGCCAAAAAGGCAACCATAGACAATTTTTCTATTGCTGGTTATGAATAACATATAATGTTACATGGCCGCAGTAGTGGCCATGCAATTTTGGAATTCTGAAATTTTAACAATTAAATCTGGAGGGATTTCTGCCAAAACCTGCTGGATTCCAAGATTTGTTCCTGAGTCTCTGGGATTGTGGTCGTTAAGCAGCTTGATCAGGAGCCAGAGAGGCTGTTCATGGGCAGCCTACTGGGTGGGGAGGAAAGGGTCGGCTCCACTTCCTTCCTGTGAGGCCCTGCATGTCTCATCACTGCTGGCCCAAACCTGACTGTCCAATGGCCTCTGGAGGATGACGGCCACCAAGCCACCAGGGGGAACAGGCCAAGGCACAAAACCTATTCCCCCTTGGGGTGGCCTGGCACCGGTAACCTACTATGAGGACTGGATATATTTCTGCCAAAAGCTGCTGGGTTCCGTGATTTGTTTTTGGGTCTCTTGAATCATGGCCATTAAGCAATTTGATTAGGAACCAGAGAGGCCTTGCCTCCAATTATATAGCTGAGCCGGAGGTGATTTGTGGTTGTGTCTCCCACATACCTAACTTTTGGCTATTTACTTTCTTGGTAAACTTGGCCCCAAGTTTTTGGGGTCTGGCCAAAGGCACAGCAGAAATTTTGGGGTATCTAGAAGTCTGAAGGCGCCATCAGGCTGCTGATGTACTCTCCTCAGAGGTACAGATTGACCTGCTTGCGGCACCATACCCCCAAACATTGATGGTTTTATCCACATGTACTGCAAAGTGATTCCTCTGTATAGTGAATTGACATTCCACTGCACATATTTATGTACTATTTTGGTGAAACATTTAGATTCTACCCTTTTAGTTAACTATACAGTATAGTTTTGTCAATTATAATCACCATAATTTACATGAGAACCTCAGACCTTATTTGTTAAGCTTGAAATTTACATTGTTTTACTGGTATTCATATCCCTTACCCCCCATTGACAATCAGTTTTCTACTCACAGTTTCTATAAGTTTGTTTGATTTAAAAAAGAAAGAAAGAAGGAAGGAAGGAAGGAAGGAAGAAAGAAAGAAAGAAAGAAAGAAAGAAAGAAAGAAAGAAAGAAAGAAAGAAAGAAGATTCTGTGTTGGTTAGAATGAGCCCTAAGTTGGGTGACCCCTAAGTTTCTACATACAAAGGATATATACTGCATCCAGCCTTTGAGCTATCTCTCTGGCCCATTCTTGTCATTAGAAGTCAACTGTTCTAACTGGTGTGAAGACATTTATCTTTCTGGTTTTGGTTTCCATTTTCCTGATGTTGATAATTTTTCATTTATCTGGTTTATTTTTGTCTTTGTAGTATGTCTAGTCAGATCCTCTGCCTAGTTTCTAATTGGGTCATTTTCTTTAGTTTTGTATGAAGTTCTTTGTTTTTTTGATATTAGCAGTTGAATGATTTGCAAATATTTTTTTCTCATTCTAAAAGTTGATTTTTATTTTGTTGATGATTTTCTTTGCTGTACGAAAGGGTTTGAGGTAGTCCTACTTATTTACTTTTTCTTTAAAAAAAATTTTTTTGTGCAGGAGCCAGAAAAATAGTACAGAAGGTAGGGTTCTTGCCTTGCACACAGGTGGCCTGGGTTTGATCATACTACATGTGGTCTCATGAGCACCACCAGGTGTGTCCCCAAAACAGCAACCACAAAAAAAGACTATGTAGTATTGGTAAAAAAATAGACTGAATGGAACAGAACTGTGAGTCCAGAAATAAACCCCTATTAGTATACATGATTGCTTTGTGTCAGTGTCCACTACAGTCCTACACTCTATCAGCTGAGCTAGTCTGGAGCAATAGCACAGGGGTAGGGCATTTGCCTTGCACGCAGCCAACTTGGCCAACCCGGGTTCGATTCCTCCACCCCTCTCGGAGAGCCCGGCAAGCTACCAAGAGTATCTCGCCTGCCCGGCAAAACCTGGCAAGCTACTTGTGACGCATATTTGATATGCCAAAAACAGTAACAACAAGTCTCATAATGGAGACGTTACTGGGCCCGCTTGAGCAAATCAATGAACAATGGGAAGACAGTGCTACAGTGCTACAGTATACATGATTAAGGTGTTGGTTTTTATTTTGTTTTGTTTTGGGACAAACCTGGAAGTGCTCAGGAGCTTCTTATAGCTTTGTGCTTGGAGGTCATTCTCAGCAGTGCTTGGGGACCATGTGGTGCCAGGGCCTGAGCAACTGAATAAGAAAAATCACTGATAATCACTGTCCTCCCATTGTTCATCGATTTCCTCAAGTGGGCCCAGTAACGTCTCCATTGGAGACTTTGTTGTTACAGTGTTTGGCATATCGAATATGTCACGGGGAGCTTGCCAGGCTCTGCCATGAGGGTGAGATACTCTCGGTAGCTTGCCGGGCTCTCCGAGAGGGGCGGAGGAATTGAACTCGGGTCGGCCATCTTGGCTGCGTGCAAGGCAAACGCCCTACCGCTGTGCTATTGCTCCAGCCCCGAATAAGAAAAATCAGTAGTCTAAAATTAAATTAATGCTGAAATTTTGTCAAAGCATAAAACATGGGAGAAAAGCAGACAGCCAAATCTAACCCTCTAGGCTCTACAAGCTAGTAATCTTATTGAAGTTGATCTGAATTTCAGTTATTTAGCTAAAGCAATATAAAATACCCCCACACTTTACATTTGCCCCCTTGCTTCTTCACGTCCTTACTACTTTATGTACTGTCTTCACTTCCTTCCCTACTTTATGCACTGTCTCAGTTTTACCCTCCACCAGTTCACACACGTGAACAAATATAAAAACACATATTTACACAAATCAAGTATTTCACTATTTAGGTATGCCACAGCTTACATTAAATGTCATCTAAAAAATACTTGCATACGCTCTGTTCCTTCTCAAAAACTGCTTTTATTAAAGGTCTCTTCCTGACTCTAGCATTGTGCTATCGGTGGTGCAATGCATCAAAATTTCTTCTTCTTGTAATAATTATAATATATTTATAACAAAACTAGAGCTTCTTCTAGAAGTAGTAGAAATGTTTTTTAAAGCATTGTGAAATGAATCATATCATTATGAATTTGTTTCAGCCTGAAAAATGTCCAGGAGAGAGAAGTTCAAATAGTCAAACAAAGTTAAGTTCTCATCACCTGAAAATGAAGGTTCGACCATCTCACCAGAGGTCTGTTCCTGAAAAAAATGCTGATGGATCAGTTACCGAAATTTTTCTGCCACAGTCCCTGAAACCTGCATTGGTGAGTACTGTCCTTTTTATTAACTAATTCTTTTAAAGACTAGAAGAAGAGGAGCTGGAGAGATAACACAGTGGGTAGGGCATTTGCCTTGCACACGGCCAACCCAGGTTCGATTCTCAGCATCTGTGAGCACTGCCAGGAGTAACTCCTGAGTGTAGAGCCAGGAGTAATCCCTGTGCATCGCTGGGTGTGACCCAAAAAGCCAAAAGAAAAAAAATAAAGACTAGGAGAAGAAAATATATATATTTTTTCATTTTGGGACACAGTTGGAATGTTCAGGGGTTACTCCAAGCTCTGCACTCAGAAATTACTCCTAGTGGGCTTGGGGAACCATATGGGATGCTGGGAATCGAACCCGGGTCAGCTGCATGCAAGGCAAATGCCCTACTGACTGTACTATCACTCCAACCCCCCAAAAAAACTTTAATTGGAATTTTACATATATATAATTTCTTAATATATCTAGGAAAAATGCAGAGAAGTTTTATATATTTGCATCTATACATAGGGAGATGTTTTTGAAATGCCTGATAGTTGAGAATCATTTCAGTTGGAACTGTTGGGAGGCAGATTTTGAGACAGAATCAAGAGATGAAGGGGCATATTGGAACACGTCATACTTGAGAAAGGAAACAATGGGGTTTTTTGTTTGTTTTTTTGTGTCTGTGTGATTTTTATTTTTTGCCAAGCAGGATTTGGCAGGAATAACGTCAGTCTTCAAAGATGATCTGACAAAAATGCTTTCAGTTAGGGTGTTCCAAAGCAAAGACTGCATTAGAGCATTCTTAGGTTGGGCTGCTGAGTACAGGTGCTGGCTGAGAGTTGAAAGAAGGTGATGGCATCACATGATAATCAGAGCAGATTCTAAACATCTTGTAGTGGGGGTGTCAGCTACCTGCTTTTTTAAATTTTTAGCAGAAGAGTAGCTGTTTTGTTTAAGGAGATCTGAGCAGTGCACCTCTTTGGCTGTCACAATAATAAAAATAGCTTCACTTTTTTTTCTACTCTTCAGATCCTATAGGTTCTCTTTAGATGTATTATTTTATAAATTATAAACAACTCATAGTGGTAGAATAATCACATGTTCAAATAAGTTATATGGATAGCAAATTAGAGAGCTGCCATATTCAGTGTACCAAGCAAATACAGCTATAAAATGTTACAAAAATGTTTAAGGCATTATGTTTTACAAAGTTATTAAGATTAGAGTTTCAGGCATATGATGTTTCAATACCAATCCCACCACTAGTTAAAATGTTTTTGATTAAGATTTTTTTTATCTCCATAAACTACTTAAGATGATGTCTTGATTTAAAAAAAAAACTAAGTTTTAAACTAAAAAACTAAGTTTGAACTCTTTTTTTGGGGTTTCAGACTTGGAATCACATAATAGATACCTATTCACAGAGAGTCAGTCTTTCTCTCCTTTTCTCTTTTTCTGTCTTCTGTATTCCTATCCTTCTTTCCCCATCTCGTCTCCCACTTATTCTCTCTACTCCATTCCTCTTTTCTCTTTCATCTTCCTTGCAAACATTTTAGTTCAGTATTCACTTTCTCTCTTCTGTCTCATCTTTCTTGATTTTACCATCTGTCACTCTTTGTATCTTCAAGAAAACATCTGCCCTACTTCATAATTTATTTAGCTTTCACAAATCACAAATCATCCTGTTATCCGTCGATTGCCTCGAGCAGGCCCCAGTAACGTCTCCTTCATCCTAGCTCTGAGATTATATTCAAGGCTCTTTAGGAGAATGAGACCCATCATTGTTACTGGTATTTGGCATATTGGGTACGTCACGGGGAGTTTGCCAGACTCTGGCGTGTGGGCAGGCTACATTCGGTAGCCTGCCAGTTTGTCCAAAGTAGGAATAAGATGTTATAATAAGATGTCGCGCGACTGCTTAGCTTTAATGTCCCATAAATAAAAATATTTATACATAAACATGCATCTTTTTGCTTTTATGATCACACTGGCAATGCACAGGGGTTACTCCTGGCTCATGAACTCAGGAATTACTCCTGGGAGTGCTCAGGGGACCATATGGGATGCTAGGAATCAAACCCGGGTTGGCCGCATGCAAGGCAAACACCTTACCCATTGTGTTATCACTCCATCCCCTAAACATGTATTTATAATGAGCTATCTTTGCTACATATATATTTTTGACAGCTTTAAAAATATTTTTTTTATTAGAAAGTACAATGATGGGGCCGGGGAGATGGCTTAAAGAGTTGGAGCAAATGCTTTGCATGTGGTAGATTTGGGTACAATCCCTGTACTTCAGAGTACTCTGAGACTGCAAGGTGCAATGAAAACTTAAATAAAATAAATAAAATAACATATGGGGCAATAGCACAGAGGTAGGGCGTTTGACTTGCACGCAGCCAGTCTGGCCAAGCCGGGTTCGATTCCTCCGCCCCTCTTGGAGAACCTGGCAAGCTACCGGGAGTATCTCGCCTGCACGGCAAAGCCTGGCAAGCTACCTGTGATGTATTCAATATGCCAAACACAGTAACAACAAGTCTCAAAATGGAGACATTACTGGGCCTGCTCGAGCAGATCGATGAACAACAGGAGGACAGTGACAGTGACAATGGAGCAATAGCACAGTGGTAGGGCGTTTGCCTTGCGCAACCGGCCCCTCTGAGCCAGGTTCGATTTCTCCGCCCCTCTCAGAGAGCCCGGCAAGCTACCAAGAGTATCTCACCCGCACGGCAAAGCCTGCAAGCTACCCGTGACGTATTCAATGTGCCAAACACAGTAACAACAAGTCTCACGATTGAGATGTTACTGGGCCCGCTGGAGCAAATCGATGAACAATGGGAGGGCAGTGTGACAGTGATTAGTAACTAATTGCTAAATACTTGTATTAGAAGATTGCTCGAGCGGGCCCAGTAACGTCTCCATTGGAGACTTTGTTGTTACTGTGTCTGGCATATCGAATACATCACGGGGAGCTTCCAGGCTCTGCCGTGCAGGCGAGATACTATTAGAAGATAACAAAGATAAAGCTTCACTTCCAAATTCAAAACTTTAGCATTTTTTCTTCTTCTAAATTCCTACCAAAGCATTCTCATATAGTTGTTCTGCCACATAGAATTCTTTGGGAAGTTATTTGATCTAGTTTAAGCCAGAAAATTCTTCAGTAATCTGTCTAGAGTTTAAATTTTTTTAGATTAGAATTTTATGACACATTATGCTACTAATTTTAAATTGTGTTTTTACTGTATACAGTGGTTTATTTTTTCTACTATTCTATTTTCTATTTCACAAACACTGATAGAAGCTAAATTCCAGTACTTCTAATAAGAAAAGCAAAGGCCTGCTTACAAGTACCCCATCCTCTCAAACAGCTGCTTTAGTGGTAAGTATTAGCATTAGGCATTTGTAGTATCATAGTATCTATTTTCTGGGTCCGCCACCCCCCATTTTTCACTACAGAGAAGTATAATATATAGAAAACCTAATTTTTTCTGTTGCACAGGTACTCTTTAACTTGATGCTGCTATATAAAGACAAAAACATTGCAACTAAGGTAGTAGTATTGATGGTTCTTCACTCCTTCCCTCTCCCCTCCTTCCTCTTCCTGTGGCAGAATTTACCATTTTAGTAACCTTTAAGTGTACAGCTCAAGTTCATTCACATTATTGTGCAGCTATCACCACCATGTGTATGCAAAAAAAAATTATATCGGTAATTGTCAGTGGTCCTGAGGGTCACACCTGGCAATGCTAAGTGGTATGTGGTGCTAGGGATTGAACTGAATTCAGGACCTCGTACAGGCTAGGCATGTGCTCTGGCACCACCTAATGGTGCTCAGGGTGTGCTCCTGGCTCTATGATCAGATATAACCCTGTCAGTGCTCAGGGACTGTATGTAGTACCAGGGATCAAACTGGAGTCAGTTGCATACAATTTAGTGCCTTATTTTCTATAGTACATGTCCTATCTTGCCCTCATCTTATTTTTGTTTTGTTTTGTTTTGTGTTTTAGGCCACACCTGGTGGTGCTCATGGCTTACTCCTGGCTCTGTGCTCAGGGATCATTCCTGGCAGGCTGGAAGATCATATGGGATGCCAGAGATCAAATCCAGGATGGCCATGTGCAAGGCAAATGCCCTACCCATTGTACTATTGCTCCAGCCCCTCATCTTCATTTTTAAAAGAAGGATGAGGGGGGAGAAAAGGAAAGGAAAACATGTTAAAGAGGAAATATGAGCTGGAAAGTGCAAGCAAGGGAGCAAAGAGAAATCATCTTCAGGAGAGAAAGTTTCTTATGTTTTTTCAAGTAGCTATATTTATGGATTTGAAATGTCATACTATTATGATAGGGGACATATTTGTTTATGTTATTTGCCCATTTTTAATTTATTTTACTTCTATAATTGATTTATTATGAAAAATATATAACTGAGGAACTTTCATGCTGTCTCCCAGAATGCCACTCTTTTCTAATCTCTGCATGTTCAACAACCTTATACTTTTGCTGCTTTGTGGAAGTTTCATTACATAGCCGTGACTGAGTAAATTACTGGAGATTTAGCCATCTATTTTCTGCCCCTTTTTAGGTACATTCCAGAGGTCATCTCATTTATCTATGAAATATGTCCTTTAGTCTTCCCTAATATCAGTCATTCCCTTGACATTTTAATTTATTTTTTATTGATATAACAATGTTTTAATAAAGTACAAGGTCAGAGAGATAGTACACAGGTAAGGTACTTGCCTATATACATCTGACCAGGATTTGATCCTGGCATGACACATGGTCCTCCAAAGTCCTCTAGGAGTGATTCTTGAAAGAAGATTAAGGATTAATCTCTGAGCACTGCTGGGTGTGGCCCCTGAACAAAAACAAAACAAAAACCAAAGAAATGTAAGCGTTTATGTTTGAGGGAGAACAATCAAACTACACATCCACCACTCAAATGTTGGTATCATCCATAGGATCCTTCATGTCATCCTTGCCCACCTTTCTACCTGCTTGGAACCTCAATTCTGTGGTGAAAGTCCTAGAGGTTTTTTTTTCCCCTTCTGGGTTTAATTTATTTCCTTGCTTCCTCTCTTTGCTTAATATGTTTGAAATCATCTAATATTTGTCTATGCCCTTCTGACTTAGATCACTTAGCATAACATCTTTGAGTTCTATCCATGTTGTAGCAAAATGCAAAATTTTACCTTTTTTTTTCTCCGAATTGTATACCATTATGTGTGTGTACTGTAGCACTGTAGCACTGGCCTTCTGTTGTTCATCGATTTGCTTGAGCGGGCACCAAAACATCTCACAACAAATTGTGAGACTTGTTGTTACTGTTTTTGGCATATCAAATATGCCACAGGGAGCTTGCCAGACTTGCCATGTGGGCGAATATACTCTCAGTAGCTTGCCAGGCTCTCCGAGAAGGACAGAGGAATCGAACCCGGGTCGGCTGCATGCAAGGCAGACGCCCTGCCCGCTCTGCTATCACTCCAGCCTGGTGTGTGTGTATACATACATACATACACGCACATACACACACATATTTATATATACATATATCATTATTTTTAAAATTTCTTTATTCATTCATTTGTCGTTGGTCACTTGGGTTGTTTTCAGGCCTTGCCTATTATAAATAGTACTTTTGGCTTTTTAAAAATCAGGTTATTCAGCCAAGAATGGCCAAGAGTAGTACCAGGAATTTTACTCCATGGCTTGGAGGCCAGCCACATATGCTAGGGGAAAAGGAAGCTCAGATAGAGAAGGGAGCACCAAACAAAGGGTGTTGGGAGGATCCTCCCAGGATGGGAGAAGCATGCCGAAAGTAAACTATAGACCAAACATGATTGCCACCCATTGCCTCTTTTGCAAACCATAACACCCAATAGGAGAGAGAGAGAGAACAAAAGGGAATGCCCTGTCACAGAGGCAGGGTGGGATGGGGGGATGGGGGGTGGGAGGGATACTGGGATCAATGGTGTTGGGAAATGGGCACTGGTAGAGGAATGGGTATTTGATCATTATATAATTGAAACCCAAGCACAAAAATTTGTAAG
Organism: Sorex fumeus; assembly: GCF_029834395.1. Taxonomy (NCBI): domain Eukaryota; kingdom Metazoa; phylum Chordata; class Mammalia; order Eulipotyphla; family Soricidae; genus Sorex; species Sorex fumeus. Next base: position 31,723,413 of record NW_026606108.1, on the reverse strand, counting down.
TCTACAACTGTACCTCATGATGTCTCACTAATAAAAATTAAAAAATAAATAAATGAGTTTAAAAAAAATCAAAGTGATACAAGGCACCTGGAAAAAAATCAGGTTATTGTTTTTGTTTTAGTGAATTACTTTTATGATAGTTGAGTTTATTTTATTTTTAATTTATTTTTTTGTAAAGTCTCCATTGTGAGACTTGTTGTTACTGTTTTTGGCATATCGCTCCACAGTGATAGCACAGCAGGTAGGGCATTTGCTTTGCACATGGCCGACCCAGGTTTGATTCCTCCATCCTTCTCGGAGAGCCCGGCAAGCTACATAGAGTATCCCGCCTGCAGGGCAGAGCCTGGCAAGCTACCCATGATGTATTAGATATGCCAAAAACAGTAACAACAAGTTTCACAATGAAGACGTTACTGGTGCCTGCTCAAGCAAATGGATGAACAATGGGAGGACAGTGCTACAGTGCTAATTTAATTTTTTAATAAAACTGTTTAAGATGATTTGTTACCTCTAATATTCCAACACCAATCCCACCACAATTGCACATTTCCACCACCATTATTTTCAATTTTTCCAACCACCCCCAAGCCTGCGCCTATAGGAGACCCTGAATAATTTATCTTATATTGCTTATTATAAATAATTCGCTAAAAATGATCAAAAATATTTTCTTGAGGGAAGTGTGTGAAGATTTTGAATCTAAGATTTTTAATCAACTAAGGTTTGTCTTATTCACTTAAGTAGTTTGAATGCAACCTGTCATCAGTACGGAACATGTTTTTTCTCTTCAATGGTAGCAGTTTATGTATTTTTCTGGGGAAACAAAGGGTAAATGAAGATGAAATTCATTATCTTTTGTAGTACCACACAGACATAGTTTCTAGGGTCCTTAAAAGTTGGAGCGATAGCACAACAGGTAGGGCATTTGCCTTGCACACGGCTTACCTGGGTTCAGTTCCTCCCGGTTCAATTCCTCTACCCCTCTCGGAGATCCTGGCAAGCTACCAAGAGTATCCCGCCTGCACAGCAGAGCCTGGCAAACTCCCCATGGTGTATTCGATATGCCGAAAACAGTAACAAAAAGTCTCACAATGGAGATGTTACTGGTGCCTGCTCGAGCAAATCAATGAACAACGGGAGGACAGTGCTTCTTCTTCTTAAAAATTACATGCCTAATTATGAATCCCTGTACTCAGGGAAACCCAAGGTGTAATGCCTTTTATAACATTCATTATAGTGCATTTATCATTTATACTGCTTTTATAACTCCTTAAATTTCAAATATTATCAATCCAGACACAACTTTTTGTTTTGGGGCCATACCCAGCATTGCTCAGGGGCTGCTTCCAACATGGTGCTCAGTAGTCTTTTTAGATGATCTAAAAAAGTCTTGTTTAGGGAACGATGAGGTGCTGGGAACTGAATCCAGAGCCTTAGTTGTAGGACAAGGGCACTTATAGGGCAAGTGATCTGCCTCTGAAATACAAACATACATTTTTTTGTTTGTTTTTGGGCCACACTGGGCAGTGCTCAGGGCTTACTCCTGGCTCTGTGCTCTGGTATCACTTCTGGTGGGCTGAGGGGGCAATTTGTGGTGTCAGGGATTGAACCCAACTCGATTGAGTGCAAAACAAGTGCCCTACTTGCTATACTATCACTCTAGCCCCTAAATTTTCAACATAAGCAATACTGAATGGTAACACCATTGGCATTCTTTTTTTTTTTTTTTTTTTTTTTAGAGAAAATTATTTTTTTTTCCCTTTATTTTATTTTATTTTTTTTAAGTTGTAGATTTACAATTTTTTGTGCTTTGGTTTCAATTATACAATGATCAGATACCCATCCCTCCACCAGTGCCCATTTTCCACCACCATGGATAATATCCCTCCCACCCCCATCCCCCCATCCCCCCTGTCTCTGTGGCAGGGCAATCCCCTGTGTTCTCTCTCTCCTTTTGGGTGTTGTGGTCTGCAAAAGAGGCATTGAGTGGCAAACATGTTCAGTCCATAGTCTACTTTTGACATGCATCTCCCCTCCTGGGAGGATCCTCCAAACATACTTTATTTGGTGCTCCCTTCTCTATCTGAACTGCCCTTTCCTCTAGGATACCTGGCTGGCCTCTAAGTTATGGAGTAATCCTCCTGGTGCTGATCTCAGCTATTCTTGGGTATTAATCTCATACTTTGTTACTTTATATCCCCCAGATGAATGCAATCTTTCTATGTCTATCCCTCTCTTTCTGACTCATTTCGCTTAGCATGATACTTTCCATATTGTACCACTTGTATGTAAAGTTCATGACTTCATCTTTTCTAAGAGCTACATAGTACTCCATTGTGTAGATGTACCAAAGTTTCTTTAACCAGTCATCTGTTCTTGGGCATTCAGGTTTCTTCCAGTTTCTGGCTATTGTAAAGAGTGCTGCAATGAACAAACAAGTGCAGATGTCACTTCGACTATACATTTTTGCCTCTCTGGGATATATTCCCAGGTATTGCTGGGTCAAATGGGAGCTCAATTTCTAATTTTTTGAGAATCGTCCATACTGTTTTCCAGAAGGGCTGAACCAGTGGACATTCCCACCAGCAGTGAAGGAGTGTCCCTTTCTCGCCACATCCATGCCAGCATCGGTTGCTTTTGTTCTTTTGAATGTGGGCCAGTCTCTGAGGTGTGAGATGGTATCTCATTGTGGTTTTGATCTGCATCTCCCTGATGATTAATGATGTAGAGCATTTTCTCATGTGCTTTTTTGCCATTCGGATTTCTTCTTTGAGAAAGTTTCTGTTCATTTCATTGCCCCATTTTTGGATGGGGTTGGATGTTTTCTTCTTGTGGAGTTTAACCAGTATTCTGTATATCCTGGATATCAACCCCTTGTCAGATGTGTATTCGGTGAATATCCTTTCCCATTCTGTAGACTGTCTTTGTATTTTGGTCACTGTTTCTTTGGAGGTGCAGAAGCTTCTTAGTTTAAGATAGTCCCATTTATCTATCTCTGTTTTCACTTGCTCAGCCAGTGGCGTGGCATCTTTGAAGATACCATTAGCTTCAATGTCATGGAGGGTTTTGCCAACTTTATCTTCAATGTACCTTATGGTTTCTGGTCTGATGTTGAGGTCTTTAATCCATTTTGATCTTACTTTTGTACATGGTGTTAGGCAGAGTTCTGAGCCTACTTTTTTGCATGTAGCCGTCCAGTGATGCCAACACAATTTATTAAAGAGGCTTTCCTTACTCCACTTCACATTACTTGCACCTTTATCAAAGATTAGATGAGCATATGATTGAGGAGAGATGTCAGTGTATTCAACCCTGTTCCATTGGTCTGCAGTTCTGCCTTTGTTCCAGTACCATGCTGTTTTAATTATTACTGCTTTGTAGTACAGTTTGAAGTTCGGGAGGTTGATTCCTCCCATTTTCTTTTTCCCAAGAATTGCTTTAGCTATTCGTGGGGGCTTATTGTTCCATATAAATTTCAAGAGTGTTTGCTCCATTTCTTTGAAGAATGTCATGGGTATCCTTATAGGGATTGCATTGAATTTATACAATGCTTTCGGTAGTATTGCCATTTTGACAATGTTAAGTCTCCCGACCCATGAGCAGGGGATATCTTTCCATTTCCTCATGTCCTCTTTTATTTCCTGAAGTAGCGTTTTGTAGTTTTCTTTGTACAGGTCCTTTACTTCCTTAGTTAAGCTGATTCCTAGGTACTTGATTTTCTGGGGCACAATTGTGAATGGGATTGTTTTTTTCATGTTGCTTTCTTCTCTCTCACTGTTTGCGTATAGGAAAGCCATGGACTTTTGGGTATTGATTTTATAACCTGCAACTTTACTATACGAGTCTATTGTTTCTAGGAGTTTTTTGGTGGAAGTTATTGGGTTCTCTAAGTAGAGTATCATATCATCTGCGAATAGTGAGAGCTTGATTTCTTCCTTTCCTACCTGAATGCCCTTAATATCTTTTTCCTGCCTAATCGCTATTGCAAGTACTTCCAGTACTATATTGAACAGCAGTGGAGAGAGTGGGCATCCCTGTCTCGTCCCTGATCTTAGAGGGAAGTCTCTCAGTTTTTCCCCATTGAGGATGATGCTTGCTGTAGGCTTGTGGTAGATGGCTTTAATTATGTTGAGGAAGGTCCCCTCTATACCCATTTTGGCTAGGGTTTTCATCATAAAGGGGTGCTGGATCTTATCAAATGCTTTCTCTGCATCTATTGATATGATCATATGCTTTTTATCTTTTCTTTTGTTGATATGGTGGATTATGTTGATTGATTTCCGAATGTTAAACCATCCTTGCATCCCTGGGATGAATCCTACTTGGTCATGGTGTATGATCTTTTTGATGAGTAGTTGGATTCTATTTGCTAGTAGTTTGTTGAGGATCTTACCATTGGCATTCTTACCTTTATCTGGTTCCTAGAAGAACAGAACCATGTGGTTAACCAAAGAGCAGTTTCATGCTAGGAAAGGGTTTTGGTAATACTCTGCTCATGTTCTTTCCAGTGTTATAAAGATAAGTAGTTTTCCCAGGAAATGAGTATTTTTAAATTCATTTTATTTAATATTTGGGGTTAAAATGTATCAATGAGGAATAGTTTATCATATGAAATTTTTGCCCTGAAAAACTAATTTGGTTACTATTTCACAAATATCAAACATTTTTTAATTGGTCTATAATTCATATTTTATAACATTCACTAGGCTAAAGTATGATTCAGTAGTTTTTAATATACTGACAAGCTTGAGCAACCATTATCACTATATAATTTAAGAACATTTTCATCATCCATTAGTAGTCACCTACCATTGTGCTCATCTCATCCTCCAATTCTTAGCAACTACTGGTCTTATGGTAATATTTATTTATTTTATTAAAGAGCTTTATTGAGGTAGTCATATGCCATATAGTTTACCTCGTGTAAAATTGGCGATTTTTTAATATTCACAGGCCTGTGCGATTAATTACTGCAGCCAATTTTAGAATATTTTTATTACCTCAAAGAAACCTCAAACAGTTTAGTTATTGGATTCTTTTTCCTCCTTCCTATTATCCAAGTCAAAGTACCACTTATCTATTTTCTGTCTTTATGAATAGCCTTGCTCTGGACATTTGTGTGAATGGAATCATTTAATAAGTTATCTTTTGTCACTGACTTATTAGCATAATATTTTCAAGGCTTATTGATATTGCAGTAATATCTGTACTTGTTTCCTTTACACGGCTAAATAATGTTCTATTTTGTTCACCAGGAATATAGCTTAGTAGTAAGAGTGAATGACTTGGGCCAGAGCAATAGTACAGCGGGTAGAGTGTTTGCCTTGCACGCGGCCAACCTGGTTCCATCCCTGGCATCCCATATGGTCCCCCCAGCACCACCAGTAGTAATTCTTGAGTGCAGAGTCAGGAGTAACCCCTGAGAATCGCGGGGTGTGACTCAAAAAACAAAACAAAACAAAACAGAAAAAGAGTGCATGCCTTACATATATAAGGTTCTGCATTCGATTCCCATCCCCACCCACATTTTATTGATGATCTTTTTTTGATGATCTTTTGAATTGTTTCTTTTGATTATTATGAATATTGCTGCTACAAGCATTCAGATAAAAACTTTTTAGTAGATATACCTTCCCATTTGTATTGGGAGCAAAATTCTAGTCTGTCAAGTAACTGCCTAATCACTTAAGGAGCTACTAGACTGCTTTCTAAATTGATTGAACTATTTTGCGTCCTTAGCAGTAATGTTGAAAACTCTATTTTGTTTATATTCTACTAGCACTTATTTTCATTTTATTTGGCTGACAAATGGTATATCATTGTGATTTTGTGCTCTTTGAATATCTTCTTTGGAGAAATGTCTGAGATTCTTTGCTTATCTTTCAATTAGCTTTTTCTTTATTGTTGATCTGCAAGAGTTCTTTAACTAGAAACTAACCCTTTAGCAGAGAGACAATTTGCATATATTTTCCCCATGATGTAGATAAGGTCACTATCTTTTAGAAATAGAAGTACTCTTAATAACTCATAATGGCTTAGCATTTTAGGTTCATATTTGTTTACCAAATAAATATAAGGCTGATTGCCCTTTAATTCATTCACAGCTTGCTGCCATGAAATGAAACGTGTAGATTTCCCTCCACTGCAAATTGTTCGACCTTGACCCGTTAAAGAAGGATAGCTGACTCAAGGACCTCGGGGAGGGTTTTCCCCCCAGGGTTTCACTGTAATGTGATCTTTCTAACACTATTCCAAGATTCACATGACTAATCATGACGTTGATTTGGCTGCCTTATTAAAAGAACAGGGACTACGCAACAACATACTCCCACCTTTTACTCTGTATAGCTGATAGTCTAGTATAGGCACCAATGCATGTCATGTCTGTGACCTAACTTAAATTCTGGTCAGATCCTTCTAGTAAGATCTAGTTGATCAACATGCCAAGTCTCAACCTCAAGAGAAGATATCATAAATCTAGTTTTAAATATTTGGTTTTGATGTAAAAATATGTGATTTCAGTAACCTAATAGAGGTATGGGTATAGTGCTCAGGAAAGAGTTCTGTGTTAGAGACAGAAATGACAAAATCTCTAGTGTTTGGAGCTGGAAAGATAGTACAACGGGTAGTAGCTCAGCTACCTACTGCTTGCATGCAACTGCCAGGACTTGGTGCCTGGTACCCCATATGGTCCCCTTTTCCCTCTGCCAGTGAGTGATCCCTGAGCTGAGAGCGAGAAGTAAGCCCTTGATATCATCAGATGTGGCCCACAAACCCACCCGACACCCCCAAAATCTTTGGTGTTTGGCTAAAGAAGAAGACAATAGTTGGGCTGGAAAGAAAGATGGCACTGGGGTGAAAGTATTTATCTTACAGATGGCTAACCCTGGTTTGATCCCCAGCTCCACATCTATTTCCATTACACTGCCAGGAGTGACCACTGGGGACAGAGCCAGGCGTAAGCTCTGAATACTGCCAGGTTGTTGCCCAAACATTCTCTCCCTCCCCAAAAGGAAAACAGGTCCCCCTCTCCTGACCCAGCACAGAGTCAGGAGTAAGTGTTGAGCACAGAGAGAGAGAGACAGAGACAGAGATAGAGACAGAGAGAAAGAGAGAGGCAGGGGGAGGGGTATGGGGAAGAGAAGGCCTACATTGCAGAGGCTGAAAATAAAATTAGGGGAAGAGTTAGTGGAATTTTTCTTTAATTTTTTTTAATTGAATCATCATGAGATACAGTTACAAAGTTGTTCACGGTTGGGTTTTATTCATACAATGTTCCAAAACTTTCACCAGTGTACATTTCCCACCTCCAATGTCCCCAGTTTCTAGTTTCCCTACCCCAACTTGTCTGTATGGCATGTACTTTTCCTCTCTCAGTCTCTCTCTCTCTCTCTCTCTCTCTCTGCCTTTCTCTCTCTCTCTCTCTCTCTCCTAGTAGAATTCTTCTAAGAGGTGTAGCTGCTGGATAAGTTAGTTTTATTTATTAGATACTTCATGAATATTTATTGGATTAATGAATAGGAAAATCATGATATCATAGAAAATAATTCATATTAAAAATAACTTTAATCTTGCTCTTCAAGTCTGTTCTTTCTTGAACATGTATCTTGCTTGCTTTTCTTTGTTACTTTGCTTTCTTATTTCTACTCTGGAGATGTCTGTGTTCTCTCTTGAATATGTACTTCTCTCTTTCCCTCCCCTCATGTCTTCCTAAGTAAGTTTCAATAAACACAATCTTGGTTCACTAAAAATATTATTATAATCTTATTTATAGATTGGTGTGTACCCACTTCTTCAAATAAATAACATCTCTCATCTCAAGAACTATATCTAAATGTCAGTAGTCATGTTAATTCAGATAAAATTGCTCAGATTTCAAGATCATATGAAAATATTTCTAATAAGATTTTATTTACTTAAAACAATCGGTTTTCCAACTTTAAAATTCTACAACAGAATATTATATTTTTTATAGATTGATTTATCATCAGTACAAAGAGCATCTTTTGAAGAACTATTCCCAAATGTCAGCAATTATGTTAATTCAAATGAAATTGTTCCTGTTTCAGGTTTGCAAGAAATTTCTTCAAATGAGGTAGTATTTCCAGTTTTTCTTTATTTACTAAAAGAAATAATTACTGGTACATGAGATATTTTAGGGAATCAGTAACATCATTTACATTACGAATCAACTATCATTTACATTCTCAGATAAAATATATTAAGCTGCCACAGCTCAAACACTACATAAATAAGACTTGGGGGTACTAAATAACTGGAAAAAAATATTACCCTACTTTGATCCAACTTCATCTTTTGTCTATGCATATGAATTGTGACCACCAATCTCACATTGCTAGGATTAATATGTGGTAATGATATGTTCATTTAATAAAGAAGACATAAAATTCTTTAATAAAGAAGACATAAAATGAGAGAAAGTAGAATGGGGCTGAGCTGAGAGAAGTGGGAGAGGGGAGGGAAAAGGGACAAGAAGGGAGAGAGACTGACAGACAGATAGACAGACAGGCAAGCAATCAAAGAAAAATGTAAGACAAAAAGTTAGGGAGATAAAAAAGTAGAGAGTGGTGTTTGATCATTGTACAATTGAAACCCAAGTACAAAAATTTGTAAATCTATAACTGTACCTCATGGTGTTTCACTAATAAAAATTTAAAAAAAATAAAAAGTAGAGAGAAAGAACTTTAGTAATGTGTTATAGTCCAAAGTAGCTGTACTTTTTCTGTGACTGTGGGGTGAGGGTAGTAAGTTGGGTAAGGAGGAGAAAGTTGTAATCAAAAGAAGGATAAGGACTGGAGCAATAGCACAGTGGGTAGGGCATGCAGCATGCCTTGCATGCGGCTGACCTGAGTTTGATTCCCAGCATTCCATATGGTCCCCTGAGCACTGACAGGAGTAATTCCTGAGTGAAGAGCCAGGAGTAACCCCAGTGCATCGTTGGATGTGACCCAAAAAGAAAAAAAAAAGGATAAGAAAGAAAAGAAAATGATAAATCTTCAAGGGTCTTGTGCTTTGTATTACACAGATTGAATTTTTTCCTGAGAGGACCCAAGAAAAGTTTGCAATGGATGATGATAGTAGAGTTTCTTTTATCAGTTCTTAAGAGTAATTTGGAGGAAGAGGAAGACAAAGGGAGGCAGAAATCACAGCAGACCTCTGTCCACAGATTTACTTGCATAATGTCTTCTAGGTTCGTCCATGTTGTCCTATATTTCAGGATATTTTTCCTTTTTAAAAGCTGAATAATGATCCAATGTATACTACATTAATTTTATCTATTTTTCTTTTGATGGAACTCTTAGGTTGTTTTTACTTTTTGACTATTGTGAATGATGCTCTGCTGGGAATGTTGCTATCTCTTTGAGATCCTGACTTAAATTATTTTGTGTGAATGTCCTGATGTAGGACTCCCAGCTCTCATAGTAGTTGTTCATTTTCTGTAATATTTGTGTGTTGTTTGTTACCATGGTAACAAACCACTTAAATATTTTAGCACTTGGGGGCTGGAGCAATAGTACAGCTGGCAGGGTGTTTGCCTTGCACATGGCCAACCCAGGTTCAGTCCCCAGTATCCCATATGGTCCCCCCAGCACCACCAGGAATGATTCCTGAGTGAGACCCAGGAGTAACCCCTGATCATTGCCGGGTCTGACCCAAAATGCCAAAAAAAAAAAAATTGGCAGTTAAATCAACACAACTTCATGTTTTACTCATGCAACAATATAGTAGCTGACAAAACAGTTATCTTTTTGAATAAAAATAGAAACTATGAAAGTGAAAAAGAAATATATGAAAGATCTTCTTATGTTGATGTTTAAATGTTCAGGGAGTGACAGTCATAACTTCTGCTCAAAACTCATTGCCCAGAATTTTTGATTGATTGTACTATAAACCTCATAAAATAAACTCTCATTGAATTTTTATTTTAATAATTTTATTTTTTGTTTCATAGAGTTCTTATTTCTTTTGTAAAACTGTTTTTCACTTTTTTTTGGGGGGGGGATCACACCCAGTGATGCTCAGGAGTTACTCCTGGATCTGCCCTCAGGAATTACTCCTGGCAGTGATTGGGGGACCGTATGGGATGTCAGGGATTGAACTCAGGTCAGCCACGTGCCAGGAAAACACCCTTCCCGCAGTACTATTGCTCTGGCCCTGTTTTTCACTTCTTAAAGTCTTTTGTTGCACTCTCACCCAGGGGATTTCACTAATTCTTTTTCATTTTATACATTATTATTTTATTCTGATTTGTGGCTTTTGATATGTCATGTTTCAGAACTTAAATTCATTGTTTGATATTCCTATATAGTCTTACACGTAGTAGGTAGTTTGATACCTTATGAGTTTGGTACTTCTTTTGTTGTTCTTGTGATGAAATTTTAGGAGGAAGTGAATTGTATTTTGCTTGTCATTTCTGTTTGTAACAGTTCTTAACTAGATCTTGAAGAATATTTGGAGACACTGACCCTGCCTCTGATCATTTATTTCCTTGATCTTATGTGTATGTGATAAGAATTCTATTATCATGAGGATTCCATCCTCTGAAGATTATTTGTTTCTGTTTTTACAGTAACAGTTATAGCTAGGGGTTGGTGTTAACCAGGAATCTCTTTAGAGCATTTACTTTATCTTGCTGATCCCTTTACAATGTTCTTATCTAAACTTATCACTGGGTCCTAGGAGCATGGAATGCATTGATTGACTAGGTTTGGGTCTTGTGAGCACCTTGGCCCTCAGAAGTATTATCACCTGTTCCTGACTGTATGATATGGTTCACCTTCTGAAGAACAAAAAATAAAGGCTGGGTAGAAAGTAGTGACTGTCCACCACTATGAATTTTCTAGCAGAAGAGAGTTTTTAAATTTAATTTTTATGGCTATCCTCAGCAGTGCTTGGAGGGGGAGGTGGGACTCAGAGCCTAATTCTTGGCCCAGCAACACTCTGGTGCTTGGAGACACCAGGGCAGTGTTGGGGACTAAACTCAGGACCTCACACATGCTCAGCACTCTGTCAATCATGCTGTTTTTCTGGCCCCAATAGAAGAGTTTTTCATATAGGCTTCATTTAAAATTGTAGGAGACCTTAGTAAATATATATCTCTATGTCTGAGTTCTAAAAAATAATATATATTATTTTTGGGGAATATAATATTCTAGAGAATGTCCATTTGAAGGGAAATATTTGAAACTACCTGAATTAGGAAATCAAGGAAATCTACTGTTTGATTCAGAATTAAATTTAAAATTTTTTAAATTTTATTTTTTAAAGCTGTTCAAATATTTGATTGCATTTACTATTCAAAGACCAATCTCACTACCATTACACCTTCCCACCACCACCATATTTCCATCCTGAACCCAAGACCCTTTCCCCCAAGACAGACCTAAATAATTTATTTTATATTGCTTGTTGGGCTGGAGCAATGGCACAGCGGGTAGGGCATTTGCCTTGCATGAAACCAACCTGGCCATTCTGAGTTTGATTCCTCTGCCCCTCTCAGAGAGCCTGGCAAGCTACCAAGAGTATCTTGCCCACACGGCAAAGCCTGGCAAGCTACCCATTGACATATTCAATATGCCATTCACAGTAACAAGTCTCACAATGTTACTGGGCCCGCTCGAGCAAATCAATGAACAACGGGAAGACAGTGACAGTGACATTGCTTGTTGGGCTGGAGTGATAGCACAGCGGGTAGGGTGTTTGCTTTGCATACAGCCGACCCAGGTTTGATTCCTCTGCCCCTCTCAGAGAGCCTAGCAAGCTATTGAAAGTATCCCACCCACAGGGCAGAGCCTGGAAAGCTAACCATGATGTATTCAATATGCCAAAAACAGTAACAACTAGTCTCACAATGGAGACGTTACTGGTGCCCACTTGAGGAAATGGATGAACAATGGGAGGACAGTGCTACAGTGCTATATTGCTTGTTATGAATAATCTGCTGAAAATAATTCCAAAAAGGTTTCTTGGAGGAAAGTGTGTGAAGACTGTTACATTTCACCCAGGAGCCATTAAGCCTTTCTATAAGAGTTTGAAAACATGCTGTTAAAGGTTGAGCCTCGTGTGCTTTTATATATATACATATATATCATATATATCTGTATAAATATATTTCCTCCTAAGATTGGTTTCCTCCTACTCCTTCTACTTTAAACCCCATCAAATGTGGTGTGTTACTCTTAGAATATTAATGATGTAAAGTATGAGATGTTACAAGGTCCAGGAATAGACTGACTCATGGGTGAGGCTTGTCCAAGTATGTGGAGAATAACCGTGGGCATGGTTGAGTTGAGTTGAGTTCTGGAGGTTTTCGGCTGCTGCTGGAACTGGTAACCTTACCCACCCCCTTCTGGGTTGTGCCAAATGAAACAGCCTGGCGCAGAGTCTGGAGGCATGTCTATGGCATATCATTCTGTGCTCTTTTCTGAGAGATTTATTATTGACTCTCTGGATCATGGTCATTAATGAGATTATATGGTGCCAATGACAGCTTGTGGACTAAATTTAAAATTTATGTTGTAAATCATGTAAACTTTTTCTCTCAATTTGGAGTGCTTGAAAATTAAGTGTTATCACTTTCAGGTCTTTTGGCTAAGATCAAGTGCAGTATCTGTCCTTATCAGTTTAATATCTGATAGATACTCTATCTGAGGACAATATATTAAATGGATTTTTGGAACGAAGAGTTGGAATAGAAGCTCGCTCCATCCACTGCACACATTGACCTGGTGGTATTGCAGTGCCTTCAGGAATGGTGCACAAGAAAAAAAAACTAAGTATTTTTTTTTGTGCTTAAATAAATTATTTAAGCTTTCTGAACTTTAAGTTTAATTTTTAAAAATAGGGATTACATGTTATATGTTGCCTTTTTTCTTGTGAGTATTAAGTAAGAAAGTGTTTTAAGGGATGGAGCGATAGTACAGCAGGTAGAGCAGTGACTTTGCAGGTGGCTGACCTGAGTTCGATCCTGACAACACATATGGTCTCCCAGTCTCCACCAGGAGTGCTCTCTGAGCATAGAGCCAGGAGTAACAATGACACTACCAAGTATGGCCCAAACAAACAAGCAATAAAATGTGGGGGGTTTTTTGTTTTTTTACTTTTTTGGGTCACACCTGGCTCTCCATTCAGGAATTACTCCTGGCAGTGCTCAGGGAACCATATGATATGCTGGGGATCGAACCCAGGTCAGCCGCATGCAAGGCAAACTCCTATCTGATCTACTATCACTCCTTTCCCTAAGATGTATTTTAAAACCAGTTATTCATAACATGATGCTCGCCATAACCATGTCACTGGACTCCATGCCAGACTGTTTCACTTGGGGCACCTGGAAGAGGGCAGGTGAGACCCTCTTCACCCCAAGGGACCCAGCTCCAGCAGCCAAAAACCTCTAGAACCCAGCTGTTGCCATGCTCACGATCACTCTCCACATGCTTGGGCAGAGCATCACACATGAGTGAATCTATTCCTGGACCGCGTAGTTACAAATACGGCCACACAATACTTCAAACCACACACCTTACCCCTACTCCAAGAGTACCGCACCACATTTGGTATGGTTCAAAGTAGGAGGCAACCAATTTTAGAGGGAAATATACATTATATATATATGTATATATACATATATACATTTTATATATATATAAAGCACACAAGCCTCAACCTTTAACAACATGTAAGTCATCTCTTATAGAAGGACTTAATGGTCCCTGGGTGAAATACAACAATCTCCACACTCTTTCTCTAAGGATACTTTTTTGTACCATTTTCAGTGGTTTTTCATAACAATCACGATCACGACCATCCTATTGTTAGTCGATTGCAAGTAGCTAGACAGTTACACCCACCAACTACCGTGTAACCCCAACAACGGCCAGGATCCAGGGTTTTTCATAACAGTACAAAATATATGATTTCGGTTCTGCTTTGGGGCAGGGATTAGGGTTCAGGATGGAAACATCTGAAATATGATGGTGGGAAGGTGTAATGGTGGTGGGATTGGCATTTGACTATTAAATGTAATGAATTATTGTAAACTTCTTTATAAAATTTTAAAAATTATATGTTAAACATTTAGTCTAGAATGAAGTAAGCATTGCATATATGGTTTATATGAATAATACCTATGAAATTTGGATATATAGAAATTTGCTTTTGTAATTAAACAAAATAAACATAGTTTCCAGAGAATTAAGCAATCTTTCCTTTCTTTTTCAGATTTCATCAGATGCATCAGAAAAATGTTGTATTGTTAGAGCATCACCAGGAATTAGAAAAATGGGCAATAGAACTCTTAGAAAAAAGAAATACTCTCCTCCCAAAGATATCCCTCAAGGTACTTTAGTATGAATGTAATTTCTACTTTTTGGAGGCTATATTACATATTTTTCATTGTAAATTACTTATATACTTGCAAAATTCAGTTATAAGTTGTATACTGAGAGTTATCTCAAAAAGTAGAAGTGTTTAAGTTATAAAAAATTTGAACACGAACAAATAATTTTTGAAAGATAATTACCTTATTTTTTTTAGTTTATTCCATTGATATAAAGTGTATTTATGTAGGACACTTCTCTCATAACTTTGAATTTTAAAAAACTTATTATTTAGGTATTGTGGTTGCAATAGTGTTACTGCTAATGATTTTATGATTTTCACCTACAAATTTGCTGCACCTTTAGGTCACCAAGACCCTTCCACAACTGTCTTTATGTTACTTTTAGGTTCCCCACCTACTGTTTGGTAGAGGTACCAGGAATCCAACCGAGGACCTCAAATACGCAAAGCAAATTCTTTACTGCTGAGCTCTATCCCTGGCTTTTTCTCATAACTATTTGAAATACAGAATTATTTAGTTTCCTTTTTAATAGTACTCTTTTTGTTCTCAGGGGCCTGGGTCCCACTCCTGGTGGTACTTGACCAACCAGGCTAGAAGGTTCAGTGCTTGGGCCTGATGATGGGATGGTAGTTGTGCCCAGAGATGCTGGGGTCCTCCAGGGCTATACTCAGGAATGCTCTGCTGGCATGCAGTGCATGCCATTCCATGCCTGGGATTAAACTGGGGTCCTTATGCACACAAAGCATTCATTGCCATTCCCCAGATAACATTGTTTTTAAAGATTAGGAGATATGTTTGTATTCTCTCAAACACTAGTTGAATACTTTCTCTACAAAAGGCACTAATGTCTCATTTATTTCTCACTATGTTTTTATGATAGAATATGTGCCATTATGCTTGCTTTGTATATTAAAAACATAAGACTTAAAATAATTAGCAGTTTGTCCAAAATCATACTGCTACCTAGTAGTGGAGAGAAGAGTTCAACCTTTCAAGACTTCTAAGCTCTCTAAGTTTAGCTTTTCCTTTTTTTTTCTATTTACTTCACAGCATTTCAGAAAGAATGTCTAATTATTCATTGAATCTCAGAAATCTTTTTGCTTTTTGGGTCACACCCAGTGATGCACAGGAGTTACTCCTGGTTCATGCACTCAGGAATTACTCCTGGTGGTGCTCAGGGGACCATATGGGATGCTGGGAATTGAACCTAGGTCGGCTACGTGCAAGGCAAACGCCCTACCCGCTGTGCTATTGCTCCAGCCCCTCAGAAATCTTTTTGAATAACAGGCAATCAAGCAATTAAAATGTAGTATATTATGTATAACTTTAATCCAAATAAACTATATACTCCTAATCCTTATTCCCATCTCCTCAACAGAGCCTGTCCTGAGCACTCAGTTCACAGAGATATTTTCATTTTTTGTACATTACTTGAATACTTAATTTATAGCTATTTATTTGACATGTAATATACTGCAACTGAATGATTTTTAGCGATAGCAGGGGCTGGAGCGATAGCACAGCGGGTAGGGCGTCTGCCTTGCACGCAGCCAACATGGCCGACCCGAGTTCGATTCCTCCGCCCCTCTTGGAGAGCCCAGCAAGCTACCGAGAATATTCGATATGCCAGACACAGTAACAACAAAGTCTCCAATGGAGACGTTACTGGGCCCGCTCGAGCAAATCGATGATCAACGGGAGGGCCTTTTATTCTTAAGTTATAAAGTTTCAAGGACAGAACAAACAGTAAACTTTCTGTTTCTATCTCTGATAATTAGCATGGTGAGAGAAAATATCAGATGCTATACCAGTCATAATTTTATAAAAAATTACAGAATTAGCAAGCTATATGTATACATGTATACATATATGTAGATGTATATGCATGTGTAAAGGTATATAAAGAGGTTTATTTGAGGAATTACATTTTAAAAGATTCTGTCTGAAAACTGTGGGCATTCTGTAAGCTCTTAGGCAGCTGCTGCTAATGCAATTTACAGGAACATTCTTATTTTGGGGGGGGGGGGGGAAGGTTTGTTCCATACTAGGCAGTGCCCAGGGGTTACTCCCACTCTGTGCTCATCAGTGACCCTTGGTATGATGCTCATGTGACTGTGTGTGGTGCCGGGGATTGAACTAGATCTGCTGAAGCAGCCACATGAAGTGCTTTACCTCCTATTTGAACTCTCTGAGCTCTGCAGGAGTAATTTTTTTTTTCAGAAAAACTTGTTTTGCTCTTAAAACCTTTAATTAGGGAAGTCCTACTCAGATTATCAAAGATAATTTTCTTTATTTCAAGTCATCCATTAAAACTGCTAACTAAATCTTCATAGCAACATCAAGACTAGTATTTAATTTAATTTGACATTAAATACATTCCTTGTCAACTGTGTGTGGACCTGTAGTTCCTTAAATCATATTTAGTCTACAAATACAAACAATAATAACACACTGTGTTTCAATATAACAAAAAATGTACTTAAAAAGCTAATTATTATTAATAATCTTAGATTATATGGGGATAAGACATGGAAGGAAATAAACATGTTTTGCTCAGCTAGTCTTGTGATTATAGATTGTATTTATTACTACCTTCATCCAGTACCCATTCTATAGTCTGTCTGCCCTCACTAAACCGACAACTGGTCATTGTTCTTTAACTGATAACTTTTCCTATAAAAATAAAATGGCTCTCCTTGTGTAATGGAAGTGGGCTAGTACAATCAATCTGCCACCAACAGCCAGCTGATCAGTCTAGGAAATGGTGCCATATTGGGAATTAAGTGTCAGTTTCTGTTATTGACAGACTGGAAACAGGAAGTGGTTGTAGCTAGATACCTTGGAGAGTGGAAGACCAGGCTTCTGAATCCATGTATGACCTCTGTACAGAGAAGGTAGTCTTATTCACTTGATTATTAAAATGCTCCCCTCCTGATACCATTTTTTTGGTGAGCTTAGGAGATAGATCTTTACTTTTTTTTTTTTGCAGTTAGGGAGGTCTATTTCTGTGCTTCTTTCCTACATTTTCTTGTCATCTCTTATTTTTTTTTCTTTTTGGGTCACACCTAGGGATGAACAGGAGATGCTCTGCACTCAGGAGTTACTCCTGGCGGTGCTCAGGGGACCATATGGGATGCTGGGGGGGGGGGGGGGGGGAGAGAGAGAGAGAGAGAGAGAGAGAGAGAGAGAGAGAGAGAGAGAGAGAGAGAGAGAGAGAGAACAGTTATACATAGACAGTGATAGGACTTTGCTCACCTCTACAGTGATTAATTTCAGGCCTCAAAAAAATCTCTGTTTGCCACTGACACTCCTTGGATCTGCTGGATCATATGGTACAAGTGGCAGATCTTTCTCTTGTTCTTGTACCTTCTTGAAATTATCAGTTTTCAGGTCACTTGATAAAGATATTGGGGTAAATGAGGAATATTCTAACTTCAAAATCTAAAAGGTCTTTGTGTCTCTTTCCTTTCAGTTGTAGGAGAAGACAAATAAAAGAACTTATCCTTCACCTTAGGAAACATATCTTTTATATAACTGACCACTAGAACTTCATTGAGGTAGAATGAGATGCAGAACTTACACTTCCCTGGACTTAGAAAAACTAACAGTTCTACTTTCAGGAATAGATTTAGCTGAAATGTATACGTATGTTCATCAAAAAATAGATACTAGTGGGGCCAGAGTGATAGGTAGGGTGCTTGCCTTGCACATGGTCAACTCTGGTTTAATCCCTGTCACCCCATATGATCTTCTGAGCCCCACCAGTAGTGATCCCTAAGCACAGAGCCAGGGGTAAGCCATGAGTACTGCTGGGTGTGCTCCCCCCCAAAAAACAGATAAATACTAGAATATTCATAGCAGCACTGTGGATATGGATAATAGTGCCAATCAAAAAAACTATCTGGATAGCTATCAATAATAGTGTGATGAATAAACTTTGGTATATTTGTTCACTGGTATACTATTTAGTAATGAGACTTTAAAATATACTACATGAACCAATATTGGCGATTTTCACATAATTAAACAAAAGAGAGTACATTTAATAGTTCTTATATCTCATATGAAACTAGGCAAAACTAAACTGTTATGGGAATCACCATAGAGAATGTTCTTGTTGGGCAGGAGATATTAACAGGAATGGGTTAGAATTCTCTGGTGATGTTGTTTCGTTATCTACATGCTGGCTACATTGTGTTTAAATTTGTGACAGCCTATCAAGCTGAATGTTAGAAATATGTATAATATTCTGTGTGAATGCTGTATTTTAATAAAAATTTAAAGAAAGTAGAGAGCAAGTCCTGGAAGATAACTTAAAGGACTGGAGCACATGTGCTGCAATGTGGGAGCTGTGGGTTTGATCTCTGGAACTGCATGGCCCCTGCTGTTGCTGGGAGCTGCCCCAAAGTTTTGCTCTGGGAATAGTTTCCAAATACTGCCAGTTGAGGCTTCAATCCCCCGATTTTAAATGAAAAAAAAAGTGAAATTTCTCTTAATTTTATCTTTATGGTCTGTCATACAGTTTATGACATCAGGTATGTCACAATTCTGGGTTTATGTATGCAATAAATCAAAACTGAAATGTGTCTGGGATGTTCTTTTTAGGCTCAGGTCAAACTTTATTGTGTGATTCAGAAAGAGCCCCCTGATGCATGTTAAACCAACTGTGCCACCTCCTGGCTTCTTTCTAGACCATCACCTAATTTAGCAGCTTCCTTAATTAAATACAATTCTCTTTCATTTTCTGGACACTTATGTGCCTTTCCTTTAGTAAAAATAGCAAAGCCCCAAGCTAACTGGTGTTCATATTATTTTAAATATGCAGCAGCCTATTTTTAGTTCTGGCTTTTAATGTTTTAGCTAATATGGCAGTAATCAAATCAAGACTGCGGGTGTAGCTCACTCTTGACAGCTTAGGACCCTTTTAGTATGCTGCTGCTTCATTAGAAATTGGCATTATGCCAATTAAAGACAAAATTTTGCTCACTGTGGATTTCTAGAAGACCCCAGAAGAGATGATAGAAAAGGTGAAGAGGGGTAAAGGTTCAAGAATGGCTATGGCTAGATGGATGCCTGATAGAAGAGGCCTTAGTCAAAGGTTTCTCAGTGTATGCGCTCTGAACACCTGCATCAGAACCACTGCAGACATGGTAAATTATAAGCCAAGAAGTGGCACAGGAACCTGCCATTTGGTAGGTTTTCAAGGAAATTATACTATGCATTAAAATTTAAGAAATATATTATGAACTAGTTACTTTTCATATATATAAATATATATATATAACAAAAAAATTACCTGGCCAGAGCTGTCAGTGACTTGCCTACATTCACACAACTAATTACAAGGTAGAGTCAGAACTGAGCTTGCTGGTTCTCAGTTGTTTGAATGAAAACTGTTAGGTGTTGGGAGGTAGAGTAAGCAGAAGTTTCAGTTTCTTAGCTCATCCAGACAGAGCAGTTTTTTTCTCATCCCATTACAATTGAACATATTTATTTATTTCACATTGGGGAGGTGTTGAGTGGGTTTTGGTCATACCTGGAGGATATCAGGTGTACTCCTGGCTCTATGTGCAGGGATCACTCTTGGTGGGCTCAGAGTACCATATGTGGTACTAGGATTGAACCTAGGTCATCTGTGTACAAGACAAGTGCCCTATTAACTATACTATTATTCCAATCCTATAGCTGGACAAATAGAAAAAATATCTCTGATAAATAGAGACTTTTTTTTTTCCAAGAAGTGACTTGGTCAGTCATTGCTTTATACTTTCTATGGTTGTACCAATAGATACCAAATATATTATTTTAATTCATTCAAGAAACATATTAGACACTGCATTATTGGCTAAGGACATGAGCATAATCTTATTCCTCTGGAGACTAAAATGAGCTATATCACAGCATTTTCTGTAAGGTAACAATCTATAAGTAGAAAATGGCATACTAGAAACAAGGATAGGATGCTTTAAATTTTGCTTTTATGTATAAGGCTAATATCAAGCTAATAATGCCTTTTGAATAATTGGATAAAACCTATTGCTATCCTGATAAGAAATTCTTAAGATTTGCTTTATGCTGGGGCCAGAGTGATATTATATCAGGTACTGCACATGCCTTGAAAATAACTGACCTATGCTTAATCCCCAGCACCACATATGTCCCCTGAGCTATCAGGAATAATTCCCAGAGCACAGAGCCAGGACTAAGCCCTGAGCACAACTGGTTTTGGCCCAACTCCACTTTTACGTTAAATTTCAAAAGAGATGATAAATAAAATATTTTAAATTTGTATCTTAAGTTAGTAGTATGTATATGTGTGTATGTACACAATGAGAAACTTGAGTTTATATGTTTTATACTCACAGATAAGAGTATCATTCAGAATAGGACAAATGAGATAGAGAAGTATTTGCACTCTGAAGGATGAGAGCTAATGGATGGTGGAGAAATCAAGGGGTCACTTTTGACTCTGCATTCAGGAATCATTCCTAGATGTACTTGGGGGAGAATTGGACCCAGGTCAACCACATGCAAGGCCTGTGCCTTCCCTGATTTACTATCACTCTGGCCCCAAGAGTGGGACAATCTTAGGTTAGAATATACATATTCTGTCATATGAGTAAATTTCTTTAAATCCTCTTAATGTGTTTTATCTATAAAATTTATATAATAGTAGGTCTTATCTCAAAGAGTTATTACAAGGATTAGAGATCTCAGGTGCCTGACTTAACAATATAACAATAATCACTGTGCACTAATTTTTTTCTATATAATTTTTGTTTCTATAGATTGGGTTAATTCCACAAGTCTAGCTCACTATATTTGCAAGCTTTGAAAACAATTTCTTTGTTATCATTAAATTGAAAAACCTTAGGGGCTGGAGGGATAGTACAGTGGGTAGGGCCTTGAACGTGGCTGACCCAGGTTCGATTCCCAGCATTCCTTATGGTCCCCCAAGCACCTCCAGGAGTAATTCCTGAGTGCAAAGCTAGGAGTAACCCTTGTGCATTTCCGGGTGTGACCTAAAAAGCCAAAAAAAAAAAAATGGAAAAACCTTAAAATATATTATGTGGCTGTTTTATTTTGTGGCAAATTTGGTTATGCCATATGTATAGAATTTATCACATAAGTAAATATAGTCTAGATTGAATATAAATGTTGAGATGATTATACCAGTCAGTTTCTGGTGTTTGGGTGCCTCTCTGTCTCTGTCTCTGTGTCTCTGTATCTCTCTCTCTCTCTCTCTCTCTCTCACACACACACACACACACACACACACACACTATTTTGCATTATTTTTGTTTGTTTTACATACCAGACAGTGCTGGAGGCCACTACTTTTGGATTGTTCTGGGGGTCACTCCTGGGAGTACTGGCAGACCATGCAGTGCCAGGATCAAATGTTGGCTTCCTATGTGCATCTCTTTAAGTCATCTCCCTAGTCCCAGGAAGTTTGGCATTTGATTGATTTAGCAAATATTCATTGAGTTTGACTGTCTGGTGCTGGAAGAAGTTTAATGCTGGTAATGTTAAGATAAGGACATCATTTTCTTACTGAAGTTTGTAATCTCCCAGAAAGTCAGAAATATTAAACAAGTTCAGTGAAGTCACAGTTGGATGATTTACCGGGCCATTGGGCGTAATTGAACTTTAAGAATTGAGTTTGAGAAGAAACTGAGGACCAGATTTTGAACTGCTTCCAACTTCCTATACCATGTGACCATGACTTTGTTTTAATTAAAGTGCTCTTTGTTGATGGGGGAGAGGAGGGATTAGTCCTGGCAGAGTTTAAGGGATTGTATGTGGTGCCTGAGGGCAAACCACTGTTGGCTGTATGCAAGGCAAGTACCTTAATCTCTATAGTATCTCTTTCTCTTCTCAAAATGCTTTTTTAATTTTAACTTTGTTTTGTTGTGGGGTCATCACCAATGGTGCTGGTGCTCAGGAATTACTCCTGGCTCTGCACTTAAGAATTGCTCCTGGCAGGCTCAGGGAACCATAAGGAATGCCAGGGATTGAACTCAGGTCGGTCATGTGCAAGGCAAGGGCCCTATCTGCTGTACTTTCTTCTCAGGCCCTCAAAGTGCTTTTTAATTAATTATTCTTGCAAGAAGTATGAAGTGACTTGAGAAGAAGTGAGCTTAGAAACAAACTATGAGTTGTGCAAAAGTCCCAAAGGGGAAATGTGAGAAAACAAGATTCTGATTTCAAATACCTCAAAGTGTAAAGCTCAGACCATCTGGGGAAATTTATAAGTAAAGCAGACTCCTGTGCTATTGTATCAGTGATCTGATTCAGAGTTTGTGATATTTAAGAATTAATTTAAAGGGGGGTATGGTGCCACCAGTAGGTCAGTCTGTACCTGTGAGGTGAGTGTATCAGTAGCCTGATGGCAACGTCAGACTTTCAGATACCCCAAAATTGCTGCTGTACTTTTGGCCAGACCCCAAAAACTTGGGGCAAAGTTTACCAAGAAAGTAAATGGCCAAAAGTTAGGTATGTGGGAGACACACCCACAAACCACCTCCGGCTCAGCTATATAATTGGAGGTATGGCCTTTCTGGTTCCTGATTCAACTGCTTAACGGCCATGATCCCAGAGACTCAGAAATGAATCTCGGAACCCAAAGACTTTTGGCAGAAATGCATCCTGTTCCTCCAGTAGGTTACTGGCGCTGTGCCACTCCAGGTGGGAATAGGTTTCATGCTTTGGCCTGTTTCCCCTGGCGGCCTGGTGACCACCATCCTCCAGAGGCCACTGGACAGTCAGGTTTGGGCCTGCAGTGACGAGATACACAGGGTCTCGCCACATGGGGGTGGAGCCGACTCTTTCTCCCCATCCCAATGAGACCCTAAGTCGCCACCTACAAACAGCCTCTCTGGCTCCTGATCAAGCTGATTAATAGCCATGATACTAGATATAGTGGAGACTCAGAAACAAATCTTGAAACCCAGCAGCTTTTGGCAGAAATGCATCTGGACTACATACAAGGTGGCCGCCGGCTCAGAGCTTATTGGAAAGCCAGGTATGAGCCGGTGGTGACAGGGCAACTGCAGTCTCATGGAAAGGGGGGCGGTACCAGCTCGTCCTTCATGCCCTACCGAGGTCATGAGTTGCCCCCCACAAGCAGCTCTCTGGCATGGCCATGGCTCCAGAGGCAAAAGGACTTAGTCCAGAGCCCAGCAGCTTGAAGAAGAAAAGTGATTGGATCATGCATTACACTACGGTGCCATGCCTTCCCAGGAGGGAAAGGGTGTTGCTCCCTTCCGCCTTTTTCCCCTCTGGCAGCAAGGTTGCTGCCGCAGCCTCAGAGCTTATAGGAAAGCCAGGTACAAGCCGGCGGTGATGGGGCAACTGCAGTCTAGTGGGAATGGGGGCGATACCGGCACGTGCTTCACGCTCTACCGAGGTCATGAGTTACCCCCCACGAGCGGCTCTCCGGCTTGGCCCTAACACCAGACACACAGAAACCAATCTCGTAATTATCTGGCTCTTTGCAGAAATCCAAAATTGTGGCCGCGTGACATTATATGATTCTCATAACCAGCTATAGAAAACAAAATATTTCACAATGCCTTTTCAACAATTCTGATTGTTTGGGGGGAAATTCTAAACAATAATGGTGCATCTTTTGTTGAAATAATGAATGTAATCAATGTAGAGAAGAGTTAAGTAGAAATCATTTGCTTCACAGGCATTTGGAGGGGTGGGAGGGGGGATATACTGGGGTTCTTGGTGGTGAAAAATGAGTACTGGTGAAGGGAAAGGTGTTTGATCATTGTATGACCAAGATTTAAACCTGAAAGCTTAGTAACTTTTCCCACAGTGATTCAATAAATAAATATAAAAAGAAAATAAATAAATAAAATTTAAAAAAATTAAGGTGGAGTTCATGCCCAATTCAATAAGCTAATCAGTGGCTGAATAAATAGCAGTACTCCTACGAAAATAAATAAATAAATAAATAAATAAGAATTAATTTAAAACAAAAATGTTTATTTGTGTAATTGTTAGGGCTTAGTGACTGATTGCATTTTGGTATTGGATAATGAGATGAAGCAGTTAGAGGATGACTCCCAGACCTCTATTATTGTGAAGTTTCAGAAATGATGCATTCTAGGTGATGTTAAAGGAATATATATATATATACATATATATATACATATATATACATATATATATAGAGAGAAGGCTGAGTAGGTTAAAGATTGGTGAGATCAGGTCTTCGGGGTAGAGTAATTACCCACTTGGGAAGTTACTTAGAAGTTGATGTCGAAAGGATGAATGTGACCCCATTTTTCATCTTTAATAAATGAAATGATAGCAGGTGGGTTCAGTAAAGACAGTGGGGGCAGGGAGTAGGCTAACCAGTGCTTCCCAAAACTTAATGTGCTTTTTAATTGCTTGAGGATTCTTGTTAATATGTACTGAGACTAGACTAAGACCCAAGATTGCACACATTTAATGAACAAGTCAATTCTGAGTTACTGGTCCAAGTATCATACTTCACATAGCAAGGATACTGATATCTGGTGTCCAAACTTATTCATCAGGTTTTCCTGGATATTTGAGTCTTTTTGTTTTTTAAGGCTGATGGATTTTGTTTTTAAGTCATGATGGGATAAAACTAGATTGACTTAGGCAACAAGAGCTGTCTACCTCCGAGAACTGGTAATTAATAACACAAGTAATAATTACCGGATACTGGTGTGTGATGTATATAAAGTAACCTTATTGTGTTTTTTCCAGATATTATAATAAAAACAAATGGCAGGATGTAGCATCTATCACCGAACTTTCCGCATTTGAAGATATGAATGTGAAGTCAAAGTCCTTAAAGCAGCATTCTGCCTGAAATTATATGAAACTCAAAAGTTTAATTTTTTTCAGTTACTTGTGATATGATATGTGCTAGTGTGAAAATTCTATTGAGATTCTTGTATTTTTTGTAAGATAAGAAACTTTCTGTATTCATGTAAAACATATGTATTTGCATTGTAAAATAAGAAAAAAAATAGTTTATGTTAGAAGACCGTTCATTAAATAGATTGGTTCAGCCAACACCAGGGATTTAAGTTATTTTTCCTGTTTTTTTCCCCAAAGTTTATCCTTTGTATGGATTAAATGTAGTGAAGTTGTTGAAGCACTAAAATTAAAAATGCTTACATTACAAGCTATTTTTAACAGAACTTAATTGAAACCACATGAGTGAGAGACCTAATTTCAGGTCTGACTGAAAGAAACTCTATACTCAAGGTTTGCTGAAGCAGGGAATGTATAATATGTACAATTAATCATACACTATTAGCTCATTCCTGAATGACAACATTTAATACTATCTGTAGGATTTTTGGTGGTTGTCTTTTTTGGGGGATAGGGGGCATATTATAACTTGTTATGGAATCTTAACAATATCCTTCCTAAAAAGCAGTGGCCATGTTCCCTGTGAACATTGTACACTTGTGAAATTGTTGGTGATAGTTTAACTGTGACTGGTTTGCTAATGTTATACAGAAAAGTATATACATCTAATTTTCAAAGCTGCTTCTCTATGAAAGAAAATCCCAATATTGATTAATTTAAGGTTATTTAACCTGAATAATGTTCTTTTTCTTTTGGGGAGCACACCTGGCAATGCTCAGGGATTACTCCTGCCTTTGCACTCAGGGATCACTTCTGGCTATGCTCAGGGGACCATATGAAATGCTAGGTATTGAACCTGGATTGACCACATATAAAGCACGCACCTTGCCAGTGCTATATTATCTCTCCAGCCCCATGCATAATATTCTTTTTAAATAGCAGTTCTATGAAGATATTCTTATAAATGATTTAACAAGGCCTTAACCTTTGTTGATAAAAGCTATTTGTGATGCTGTTTACATTTTTATCTGGAGATGAAATATGGGAAAGTTGTTAGGAGATCATTAATGATGGAACTGAGACCCAATTTAGACCTATATCAGTACTCAACTAAGTCAGCAACTCTTGTCATAGTTTTAAAAGCAGAACTATTATAATCAGTGGAGAAAGAAGAAATGAAATAGAAGGACTATTCTACATCTGCAAGTTTATATTCCAAGGAACTAGTATAGTATTAAGGCCTTGCACACAGCTGACCTGGGTTTAATCCCTGGCAACACAACAGTTGCTCAAGTACCACCAGGAGTAATCCATGAGCACAGAGCAGGAGTAAGCTCTGAGCACAGCTGAGTATTGACTAAACCCCCACCACCCCTCACAATTAAGGAGTTTATAATCAAAAGGGTAAGAGAAAGAAAGAGAAAAAAATATTGGATGGTTTCTAATCAGATGGTAGGTTACTGTGAGAAAGAATGATACCTGATTCTTAGAGCCTGGTATGACTGAAGGAGATAAACATCTCATAGTTTTGTAATGCTGATAAGGAAAGTATAGCTAGTTCAGAGAGGTAAACAGTTGGCCAGTCAGATATAATTTAGAAAGACAGAGAGTCAGAATTTGACAGCAGGGCTATTTTGAGACTAATAAAGGTGGGATGGAGATGAAATATGGGAATACTATTAGGTCAAGTGAAGGTCAATTTAAAAGTCTCAACTGGTGTCCAGGTCTTGGAGGCTGGGGAGGGGGGAGAGGGCATACATCTATTATGGTAAGAGGAAAGAAGTAAAAACATCTATTCTCAAAGTAGACATAAGAAGTTTAAAGACGACTCTTTTTGGCAAATGGCAGAATGTTGTATTCTGATATTATACCTGAAGATAGGTCTCTGAGAACTCTCAGAGAACTGCTCTGAAAGAGCCTCCAGAAAGGATTGATTTCTTTTGGGGGGAGGGGGGTGAGAGTATTCCATAGTTTGCATCGCATTTACAAAGTAAACTGTGATCTAAAGTTCAGAACGGGATTGAACCCTGTTCAGTATTTCACATACTGAGTATCATTATTAAGCATTAAAATTATACTTCATGAGGAAAAGTCTCCATTTAGGGACAGAGAGATTTCAGTAGTGGAGCACATGCTTTGTATGCTGGAGCTCTGGATTCAGTCTCAGGTCCCACATGGTACCCCAAGCACCATCAGGAATGACCCCCAAACATCAAGCAGAAGTATTCTCCAAGTCCTGCCAGTGTGGTGGCTTAAAACAAGTAAAAGATGTCTTAGTTCATAAGAACTCATAAGTACTCAAAAAATCCAATTAGAAATGGTATAAAAGGTTAGTCATGACATAATTTCCATTAAATTTTTAACTGCAGTACTTTGTTTATGGTTTGACTAGTTATGAATACTCTCTTCATACTATAAATATATGTATGTATATGAAATGTATGTGATATACAGATTATAGATAAAAGCTATTTTCAGCCTCTTTTACTTCTCTCTAATTTCTAACCTGCATTTTAGGATATGCACATTTTAAATACCTCTTGATTCTGCATGTTCTTCTACCTGCCTGTTATGTCCATATTTTCTAAAATCTTTTCCCACTGATTTACTCTTCAACTCATCCCCCATTCTGTCTACACACACACACACACACACACACACACACACACACACACACACACACACACCCCTCTATGAAGTATTTGAAGTATTTTTCAAGTTTCATTCTTTCCCAGCCAATCTAACTGCAGTCTAGTACTTCCTGAAGTTCTCCAGTAAGGAATGTCTTCTCTAAAGTCTTTCAAAGTTTTAATCACATCTCTAGTTTTTTTTCTTTTCCATTTCTTCTGAAGTTTCACTTTCTTTTGTTTTTTTAAAATTTTGGGTTTTTTTTTTAATTTTACTCCAGAACTTGTGTTGTACACTCTCATTCTGTTTTCATCTTGTACAATCTCATCTAATTCAGGTTTTAGTTATCACCTTAGTGCAGTTGACCTTAAATATTTGTCTCTAGCTTCCATAGACAGTCATTATGGATGTATTTGGTGGTTATTTCTGTATCTATTAATTGCCCTTTAAGTTCAAACTAATTGAAACTCAAATTTCTAAGTCATAATTTAGATGGGATTCACCCCAGATTTAGTTCCTGGAGTGGGTATTGGGTGTGTGTGTGGGGGGGCTTTAATTAGGTTAGTTTTTTCTTTTTTCTCTTGAAATCCCTCAATAGACAGCATTCCAGTTTCCTCTGGAGAAAGCTTATAATGTATTTTACATTGTTTTCTTTCATTTTTAAATTGTTGTCTTTTTGGGCCACACCCAGCAGTGCTCAGGGCTTACTCCTGGATGTGTATTCAGGGATCTCTCTTGGCATGCTTGGCGGACCCTATGGGGTGCTGGGGATTGACCCCAGGTTGGCTACACGCAGGGCAAGGACCTTACCCACTGTACTATCTCTCTGGACCCCCCCTCCCGCATTGTTTCCTCAATCTTGATCAACTTTACTACCATATTATGTTACATTATACTCTATTGCTTCTGAGCCCAACATGCGCTGCTCCATCTGTCTGTCTGTCTGAAACATACCCTGCACACTGTTTTCTTTATATACCCAATTTTTTTTGCTTGTTTTTTTGCTTTTTGGGTCACACCTGGCGATGCTCAGGGGTTACTCCTGGCTTTACACTCAGGAATTACTCCTGGCGGTGCTCAAGGGACCATATTGGATGCTGGGAATTGAACCTGGGTAGGCCGCGTGCAAGGCAAACGCCCTACCCACTGTGCTATCACTCCAGCCCCTGTATACCCAATTTTTAATCCCTATTGAGCGATAGCAGCGCGGTAGGGCATTTACCTTATGCTTGCTGGTCTGGCCGAGCCGGGTTCAATTCCTTCACCACTCTCTGAGAGCCCAGCAAGCTATCGAGAGTATCTCGCCTGCACGGCAAAGCCTGGCAAGTTCCCTGTGACGTATTCAATATGCCCAAAACAGTAACAACAAGTCTCACAATGGAGATGTTATTGGGCCCACTCGAGCAAATCGATGAACAATGGGAGGACAGTGCTATTCTTTCATTCAGAGTACCTTCTCTAATTCCCAGAAAAAATTAGTTGTCTTTCCTATTTCCGTTCTTACCCTTTGCTAACCTTTTTTTGTAGGGTTAGAAGCAGCCAGAGTAATCTTTCAAAATTATAAATTGGATTTTTCATTCTCCTGTAATAATCCTCATCACTTTTTAAAACCTCCTTCCACTGACTTTCAAAGTCCTATATAAGCTGGCCTCTTATCTTTCTAATTACGAATCAAACTATTCCAGACTCTATGTCTGTGGCCTTTGTTTTAATTTAGACAGTTCAAATCTATTTCTAATTTTTTACTTTTTTTCTTTATGCCAGAATGTCCTTTACTATCTTTTTCCCGTGACTGGTTTATTTTCATTCTTCAGACCTCAGTTTAAATCCTTATGTTTAGAAGGCCTTTCCTGACCACCTTATCTATTTAGCCCATTTGGCTGCCTTTAGTTGCTTTATATCCTGCTATTTATTTTTTAGCTTCTAGAACATTTTTAGACATTTCTAAACATGTTCAGAGATCACTCCTGGCAGGGGAACATAATGCAAGTGCTGGGAATCTAACCAGGTTGACTGTGTGCAAGGCAAGCTCCTTAACCCCACCTTACCATAATCTCTCTCTGGCCCCTTGCACACATCTTGTTTATTTTGAACTATTAAGAACTATGTGTCCTACAGTAGGGTCTATCTTGGTGAGCCCCAAATCCCCAGTGTCTGAGGCTTTGGAAAAACTCAAGAAATATCTCATATATTAATTTTTCTTGTGCCTAAAATCAATACCATTCTCTGATTATGCTGCAGGAAATACCATTGGCTTAAGTGTTCTTATTTTTGTTATCTTTTTTAAAGGCAATCTCAGCCATGCAGTGCTGAAGATCAAACTCAGGGTTTCAAGACATGGTAGGCATGTGAACTGTCATGTGAGCTCTCTCTTTGCCCTAGTTTGAGTTTTTAAAACTGAAGTATCTTGATTCCATTTAAGTGTCAGGAAGTTTCAGTTGATTTTTTTCTTGTGTATGTGTAGAGATTGAATTGATGGCCTTATACATGTGAGACGTGCTCTATTGCTGAGCACGGATTTACTTTATTATCTTGATTCTGAATGTCATGTTCTGAGATTTATCAATGACAATTTGTTCTAGGAAAATTTAGCACAATTAAGGTTATACCTGTTGGCATGACTGTTAAAGGAAAGAAACTGCCAGTTTTATTGCTCTTTCCCCCTATATTTTGTAACAGTGAATGCTGTAATGAAAAACACCCTTTTTGTGTGTCATTGGAAGCAGATGAGCAGAGACCTTAGGCAACTGGAGTTTCAAGCACAAAAATTTGTAAGTCTACAACTGTACCTCATGATGTCTCACTAATAAAAATTAAAAAAAAAGAGGTTGAATCTTCTACTAGACTAAAGTGTATCCTTCGGTCTTATCTTTATACAGTTCTGATATTCAAATATTATTAATGGATAGTTTACCTTTTTTTCCCCCTTTGCTGACTCCATCAACTTAAAAAAGCTACACAAAGACATCTTATCTTTTCTGTGGCAAGAGATTAAAAAAAAAGTTGATTTTGAACTTGAAAATATTTTTAATTTAATTGGAATACTTTTATACTGTAGTAGCAAACCTTTATAATTTTTGTGATCTGATTCTATGATTTAAGTATTATGCTAGAACATAAAGCAAATGTGAATGATAAATTTAGTTTTTTATCTACCTTTCAAAATTAAATGAGACTACCAAAATGACACCATTACATAATTAGAGAATACTAAAAGTACTTCTTATGCAAGCAGTAATATTCTTTCCTTTGCTATTCATATCCAAAATTATCCATGAGGTAAGCACACAAGGTTAGTATATTTGGAAATTACTTGAGGGGACCTGAAATTATTGTGTCAGATATGGATCAACAATGAGGGCTCAATGTGTTTGGTCTCGATGTAGACAAGCTTGAAACTGTTTTTTTTTTTTTTTTAATGTATATGTAGTTTGCTGCCATTAAAAAACTTTCCAAGGGCTGGAGCAATAGCACAGAGGGTAGGGTGTTTGTCTTGCACACGGCCAATCCGGGTTCTAGTCCCAGCATCCCATATGGTCCCCTGAGCACCGCCAGGGGTCATTCCTGAGTACAGAGCCAGTACCCCTGTGCATGGCCAGGTGTGACCCAAAAAGCCCCCCACCCCCCAAGAAAAGTAAGAAAAAACTTTCCTAGATGATTTATTGATTTATCATTCATTTTTTCACTTAAAGTTTTCATTTTTTGCTTTATAAGGATTTCATTCCACGTCGATATTTTGCATGGAAAAAATATACCATAGACTATCGTGTCATTTTAGAAATCTTTCAGTGTTTAGTACCAGAGTCCAGAATCAAGATTAAGTTTAGAGGTGAGCATGTCGCTCTGATCTGTATTGCCGTTATTTTTGGACCTTGTGCAATGTACATAGGAACGCTGAATGAATCCTAACCTGAGCACCTCAAATGTCAGAGGTGCTTAAGGCTTGTTCCTGGCGGAGCTGAGGGACCATAGACCGTGTCCAGGATTGAACCAGGTCAGCGGCTACAAGGCCAGCGCCTTAACTACTGTACTATCTCGCCGGGCCCCAATTTTTCTTCTTTGGAAATCGTTTTTTTCCGGTCAAAGTCAATCGCCTCCGGTTCCAGTTGCTCTCTCCTTCCCCACCAAGACATTAAGACTGGGCCTCAAGGATGGGAGACCGTTAGATTTTCGGTTCCGCAGGGTTCCCAATTCCCCCCGCTCCAAATTGGGTCTACATTCCGTCGCTTGCTCTTCCCAAGAGTCAAGTCCCGCTCGAGAACTCTGGGCTGGTCTCGCTGCCTCTGTCGAAAATGGCCGCGGCGGTGCGGTCGCGAGGGTCCTTCCTCAGCCCCCGGGAGCGAGTCCGCGGCTCAGGCAAGGGCCGGCCCGTGGCGGGAGCTCCAAGTCCAGCCTAGGCCCGGCCCCACCCGTCCTCTCACGCGCCCTCTCCGCTCTGCGGGCGGCCGGGCTCCTCCGGGAGCCGAGACTCGGTGCCAAGCCGCCCGAGGCCGAGGAGAGGCAGAGGGGGTTGCCCTTGGTGCCCTCAACGTCGCTCGGGGTGGGGGCGGGGGCCGAAAGCTTCTGCACTCCAAAGTCCCGGGCGTCGTCCCCGCGCCACCCCGCCGTCGCCTCAGATAGCAGCTGAGCGCGTCACGGAGAAACACGCCACGGGAGCACGCCTCCCCCCGCCCCCCGCGCCTCTCCCCGCTCCCCGGCCCCCTCCCCCCGCAGCCCCGCCCCTCGAGCTGCCACGTGAGGGACTCCGGGCGCCAGCCTATGGCCGGCGGCCCCGCCCCCCCCCCGCCTCGCCCCCCCGCCCCGCGCGCCGCCACGTGATGCGGCTCACCGCCAGCCAATGACCGCCGGCGCAGCCTCGCGCCCCGCCCCGCGCGCCGTGGCCGTTTGAAGTGACTAATTTCTGTCATATGACTGAGGCGCTCATGGGGGTGGCGGCGAGGCTGTAGGAACGGGGGCCTAGCTAGCGCCCTGAGGAGCGTCCTCAGCCTAGCGGAGGCCAGCATGGCCCCTACGCTGTTCCAGAAGCTCTTCAGCAAGAGGAATGGGCTGAGCGCGCCCGGTCGGGACGCGCGAGACCCGGATTGCGCGTTCAGGTAGGACGCTGCGGGATTGGGGGCGCGGAGCCCGACGGCCTTGTGGACTCCGGGGCGGGGGTGGGGGTGCACGGGGCCTTCAGTGTGGCCGTCTCGGTCGGGCCGCTCGTGGGTCGGCCGTCGGGCGTCGGGAGGGGCTGGACTCGCGTTTGAGGGTGCGCGCGAGGTGCTTTTTTTCCTACCCCGCACCCGCTCCGCTGCCCCTTCCTCCTTCTCCGGGTCGGTTTGTTTACGTCTTGGCGGTGGCCACGCGCGGCCCAGCCCTTCGGGACGGGAACCGTGGCCTGGACTGGGGGTCCACAACGCCTCGCTCTTGGGCTGGTGGGAGCCGGGGCGGGTCGTCCCGCCGCCGCCCCGGGGCAGAGGAGTTCCCCACCTCCTCGCGACCAGTTAGTTGCCCTCGGGGTCTTCCCTCGCAGCCCCGCGGTGGTGTGCAGAGCTGCACGTTAGCCCCGGCTTCTGGCGCTGGAGAGGCTGGGGGAGCTCGTAGGCAAGGCGCCAGTCTTAGGTTTCCTAGAGACCAAAATCAGGGGCGTAGCGGGCCGAGCGGCCTTTTTCTCTTTGCGAGGGAGAAATGTGAAAATCTCCGACGATTTTGGTTCTGGTTCTTACCAGATTGAACAGCCGGGCCGAATCAGACGAGGCATCCACATCCCGACCCTGCGGGTGGTTATTGAAAAGAGTGTTTAAAAATCGAAAACGGTAGCAAAACGTTCTTTAGCTTTGTTAATTTTTGCCTTAAGTATCTGGATCCTGGTTTGAAAAGGAGGACTTTTAAAAAAACGTGTAATGCGTAATATAACGTAAAAACGGAATTCGAGGCAAATTTCGTCGTGGAACTGCGTTTGAAGAAGAGATTATGTCATCCAGACAACCTTCATACTTGTTGCAGTGTGGTAACTTAAATATAACTAGGCGAAATGTCAAATATCACTTAAACCTGGTAGGAGAGCGAAGAGCCCGGCCGTACAGTAACAGTAGGGCAAAGTGGGACTCCAGTTTTGCGCAGAGAAAGATGACGGTACTACCTTGGTTGAAAAGGTTTCGATATTTATAAAATTTCTCGCCCTCTAATGCAGGCCACTTTAATAAACATGCAGTAAAGCATATGGAGTGTAGTGTTAAATGGAAAGAATCACCATCTTAATTTCAGCCTTTTCAGCAAGTGTTTCCTAAGAGAAAGTTTTCCAGGTTTTTGACTTTCTCCTGGGAAATAAATGTCTTGCCATGCTTATCTGTATGTCTTTAAGGGTTTCTATAGTGTTTGGGGCTGGAGCAATAGTACACCGGGTAGGGATGATAGGGAGCTTGCTGCAGCAGACAGGGAGCTTGCATTGCACACGGCCGACCCCTATTGGATTCCTGGCACCCCATGTGATTCTGAAGCCCCACTAGGAGTGATCCCTGAGTGCAAAGTCTGGAGTATGCCCTGAGCAACACTGGATGTAACCCCAGATCAGCAAACAAACTAAAATTTAAATGTTTCTACAATGTTTTTACTTCAAAAAGTGAAAGTTTAGTATAGTGCAGGGGTTAGGACACTTGCCTTGCACTCTGCTACCGGAATTCGATCCTCAGCATCCTATTTGTTCCTGGAGCATCCCCAGGAGTGATCCCTGAACTTCGACCCAGGAGTAAGCCCTGAGCACAGCGGGTGTGGCCCAAATACAAAAAACCAAAACGAAGGCAAACAAACAGCAACAGCAACAAAAAATACCCAAAAGAAATGATAGTTGAAGTAACACTACATTGAGCTGTCTGGTAATCAGTAGGAGAAAGCAGGTTTAGGAGGGGATATTAATTTAAAAGGTGAGATTTGAATGCTCTATTTCTGATTGGCTTTGAGAACTCAAGTTTCCAAGAGTTTCAAGTCACTCCTATTAAGAAGAAACACTTTCACATCTATTTATAAAAAATGTAAAGTCTGCTGTATAGTTGTGTAATACTACTTTTGTGTTCCCAAAGCACTTTCTCATCAGTTATCTCATGTGATATTTCACAACTTTGTTAAGTAGGGCAAGTTACAATATAGATAATTGTGGTCCATTTTCCTCTAGAAGTAAGAATTTTATGTAAGCCCAGAAATTGCATTACAATATATATGATTGCTTTAAAAACAAAATGTAGGTGTTGGGGAAATGTATGGGGGTTCAGGTGCATGTCTTGCATGCTACCTACTTGGATTGATCCCCAGCACTATGTGATTCCCTGCAGATTGCAGGGTGCAAATCTGGAGCCTTCCTCCTCCTCCCCCCTGTACCCCAGTACTGTAATCTCTGGCATTTGTACAGCATTCTTGGGTTGAACTGCCTGTCCAGTTGGCCGGGGATTTCCAGGCATCTCCTGAGCACTGCTTGGGAGCCCCCTCCCAAATAAGCAAAATGTATGCAACTCCGTGTGTGAGAAAATAAAAATTGGTGGACACCTTGTAGCTAGTAATATGCAGCTCTAATCAAGGTTTATTTTTCAAAAGCAGCTTAATTAAGCTATAGTTTGCAAACAAAAAAAAGCCATTTTATATAAGTTTTTGTGTTTTGTTATGTAGAGTCAGTCATGTACTCTCTAGCCACTGTAGTCTTAGAATACTTTCATCATCCAAAACGTTCTGTTATATTGCTTTGCAGTCTTTCTTTAACCCCTCCTCAACTTGTTCTAATCACTGATCTGCTATCTAAAGACAAAAGTTTTGACTTTCTAGAAATTCACAGAAATGTAGTCATACTGTTAACTTATTTGTGTCCAACCTATTTTAACTTACGGCAGTGAATTTGAGAGTCATCTGTGTTGCATTTCCCACTGGTTACTTCCATTTTATTCCCAAGTTGTATTTGGGAATAAAATGGAATATGTATATGTCACCTTTGGTTCATACAATTTCAGTTTGCAGACTTTGGGCTGTTTCCAGATTTAGCCTGTACAGTGTTGCTGGGGACATTGTGTTTCAGTCCTTATGAGGATATATATTTTCATTTATTTGGATGGATACCTAGAAGTGGGATAGCTGGTATTAATACTAAGTATATCTTAACTTTAAAAATGTTGCCAGAGTTTTTCAAAACACTTGTCAGGAGTTCACTGCATGCAAATTGTGTGTTTTTCTCTGGAGCTATAGTCCTGCTCCCACCTCCCCCCCCCTTGTTAATCATTGTTTAGACTTTTTGATTCCAGCCATACTCGTGTGTAATGTATCTTGTGGTTTCAATTTGTGTTTTCCTAATAAATTGAGTTCAGCATCTTTTTATTATGGAACTCAGGTTGTTGAGTAGATTAAGTTTAGTGTTCATTCAGTATACTTTGCTTTCTTTTCTGGAATTCTTGTTAGGTTTGATTTGGTTTTTATCAACTTATGTTGTTAAATTAGACTTGGCATAGTTAGCCATTAGCCTCTGCCATTTTTGACTTTTTTTTTTTTAGCCGCTCCTGGCAGTGCTCAGGGCTTACTTGGGATCACTCCTGGTGTGACTCAGAATACCACATGGGATGCTAGGAATTGAACCTGGGTTGGCCACGTGCAAGGCAAGTGGCCTATCTGCTGTTGTCTCTCCAGTCGTCTATTTTTTTTTTTTTTTGATTGAGGTTCTTTGTTGCCTCTGGCTTTAATGCATTCTGTAAGAATCAGTTTCTAGAATAAGCAGTATACTGATCAAGATGTAGTGGTAGTAACATTTAGAACTGTAGCACTGTCCTCCCATTGTTCATCAATGTGCTTGAGCAGGCACCAGTAACGTCTCCGATGTGAGACTTGTTACTGTTTTTGGCATATTGAATACGTCATGGGGAGCTTGCCAGGCTTTGCCATGTGGGCAAGACACTCTCTCTAGCTTGCCAGGCTCTCCAAGAGGGGTGGAGGAATCAAACCTGGGTCAGCCTCGTGCAAGGTAAACGCCTGATCAGCTGTGCTATCGCTCCAGCCCAGTAACATTTACGCATCTGTTATAGAGGAAATTTTCTATAAAGAAGCAAATTATTCGGCTGGAAAGTTAGTGTAGGGGTTAAGGCACATGCTTTGATCCTTAGCACCTCATGGGTCCCCTGAACATATTGACATGTGGTCCTTGAACAATGCTCTTTTGGTGAGCCTGGGCGATGATGGGTCCTCCACTAGTTGAGAATCACTCTAGGCCTCCTGAGCATCACTTGGGATATAATTTATACTTTATTGAAAACAATGTCAGTATTCATCTTTTATTTCTAATGCATGAACATTTGTTTTCACATTGATTTGTTGTAGGCAGGAATTCTTAAAAACCACCTGATAGGGGTATAGGTGGTTATCTTGCATATAACTGACTCTGGCCATGATTTGGGCTTCCAGAACCCAGCTCGGGAGACCCTCCTTCTCTCCCACCCCCTAGGAAAAAACAAACCATACCTAACAACAAAACATTTTAAAATGATCTCTCAATTGGTCACTCTCCTGTCTTTCCCTGGACTGCTATCAATACTAGTGCTTTTCGTTTTTTTTTTTTTTTGTGTGTGTGTGTGTGTGTGGGGGGTGCTTTTTGGGTCACACCCAGCAATGCTCAGAGGTTACTGGCTCTGCAGTGCTCGGGGACCATATTGGGTGTCAGGGATTGAACCTAGGTTGTCTGCGGCAAGGCAGATACCTTACTTGCTGTATTATTGCTCCAGCCCATAATGTTTTCCTTTTTTTTAAAAAGCAAATTCTGATCTTGATCAGGTCAAATGGTATGGAGTTTAATATCTCCATTATAGAGTTATTTTAAGGATTAAAGAGATAAGTCATGTAAAGTACTTAATACTGTGCTTTGCACATGGCTTTAAGGAACCTAATAGTTACTATGATAAAGTCTTGCTTGTGTGTCAAACCATTCAGCACAAACTTAAAGTGTTGCATTTGTGTTACTTTTGCATTGTTTAGCTTCAGCCTTTATTTTTTTCTTTCCATGAGTTTATTTTTTTATACTTATTATTATGCTTAAGTTGACAGAAATTCCTTAATACTTCTAGTTTCAATCTGTATATTCAGATTTTTTTTTAGTTGTCTCAAGCTGTCTTATAGTTTTGTTTAAGCTACAATTTTGAGTCTCTGATGTATTTGCATGGTGCCTCATAAGTAATTTTTCTTCAGTAATAACCCTCCCTTCTAAACATATAATACGTTGTTGAAATTAGGTCATTTTCCTATAAAATTGCCCATATTGTGTATGTGATTGGTTGTTTCCTTATGAATTTTCCTTTAATGCCGAGTTTCTTAAAGTGTGGTTCACAGCCATAGGTGGTCCATTTAAGTGTTAAACAACTTGTTTAAAAAATAAAATTATTATTATTAGAAGATGTTTGATGTGTGTATGTTTTATACAGACCTATTGGTATTGCATAACATTTTCTTGGGTAGAAAGGAGTCTCAAGTGGAAAAATTTAAGAAGTCCTGCTCTCCTTCATAGATTTTCAGTCATCTGTTTCACTCAACCCCTTTCAGGTGATTCTGATTCTTAAGTTTCAGAACCACTGCTATAACTTACTCATTTCCTGAAAACTATTAAGATACTTAACTTGGTTCAGGTTTAGTTTTACTTTTAATTAAAATATCCTATAGATGCTGTTATGTATTTTAGAATGACATAACGTTTGATTATCCCAGTTTTTAGTGATCCTAAGATTAGTTTTAGGTGGTATAAGCCTTATTTTTATTTTATTCATGAAGCAAAATAGTTTTATTACAGGAAACAGATTTGTGGATAGACAAAAAAGTGATATGTGCTCAAGAGAAAACATGGGCTTCTCCAGAGTGGATAAAGCACTTATTCTATAGTTTTAAGGTAAAGATTACCATTGATTGACGGTCTTTGTCACTGTCCTCCCATTGTTCATCGATTTGCCCGAGCGGGCCCAGTAACGTCTTCATTGGAGACTTTGTTGTTACTGTGTCTGGCATATCGAATACATCACAGGTTGCTTGCCAGTCTCTGCCGTCTGGGCGAGATACTCTCGGTAGCTTGCCGGACTCTTCTAGAGGGGCGGAGGAATCGAACTCGGGTCGGCCATGTTGGCTGCGTGCAAGGCCAACACCCTACCACTGTGTTATCGCTCCAGCCCTGATTTACAGTATTGTAGAATTTTAGGAGTTTCATACTTCCATACGGATATAATTGTCACTATTCCTATCACCAAAGTTCAGTGCCATCCTACTACTGAAAAGATCCCTTGACTCACTCTGTCTACATTCTCTCTCTCCTTTCCCTTCGGTAATCGCCATAGTTTTCACTGGCATAATCACCTCAAGTTCTATTCATTTGTCTCAAAAGGCAGGAATTTGATTTTTTTTTTGTTAAAGGCAGAGCAATAGTCCCTTTGGTAATTGCCATAGTTTTCACTGGCATAATCACCTCAAGTTCTGTTCATTTGTCTCAAAAGGCAAGAATTTCATTTTTTTTTTAAAGGCAGAGCAGTAGTCTCTTAATCTTGTGTGTGTGTGAGTTTTTTTTTTTGTGTGTATATGTATATGTACTGATATATAGCTGCTGTATATGGTCATTTGAGTCCATGTTTTAATGCTTGTGAATAATCTTGCTGTGAATATAGGGGTGCAGATACCCATAGCACAGTGGTAGGGCATTTGCCTTGCCTGCAGCCAGCCTGGCCGAACTGGGTTCGATTCCTCCGCCTCTCTTGGAGAACCTGGCAAGATACTGAGAGTATTCAATGTGCCAAAAACAGTAACAACAAGTCTCACAGTGGAGACTTTACTGGGCCCGCTCGAGCAAATCGATGAACAACGGGAGGACAGTGTTTGTTTTGTTTCGATATCCTTTGGATAAATGCTAAGAATGATATTACTAATCATGTGGATTTCTCCCTCCCTCCCTCCCTCCCTTCCTCATTACCATTCTTCCATAGCAATAAATCTTCCTTTCGTTGTTGTAGAAGTCTCCTTTCACTTATCACTTATGGTTTTAGCAATTTTTTTGTTTTGTTTTGGGTCATACCCAGCAGTGCTCTGGCCTTATTTCTGGCTCTGTGCTCAGGGATCACTCCAGGTAGGGCTAGGGAGGCCAGGGATGAAACCTGGGTAGGCTGGGTGCAAAGCAGGCACCCTCCCTTTTACTATTGCTCCAGTCTCAGTTTTAGCAATGTCTGGTGATTATTTCTGCATCCATTATTTTATTAGGGGCTGTGAAATAATGATATCCTGGTTCTCTCATTCTTGGTGCATATTTTTTTCCTGAAAATTTTTCTTGTGTCCCTTTTTTCTTCCTGGAAAGGTAGTGTAAAAATCTGATTGCTGGGGTTGGAGAGATAGTGCAGTGTAGATAAGATTCTTGCCTTGCAGGTGACTGGTTCTGTCCTTGGTCAACTGCAGGGTCTCCAAGAGCCCTTCCAGGAGTGGCTTCTGAACTATTGGAATAGTCCCTGAGTCCTCAGATGAGACCCAGAGTTCTTTCTCCCTCCTTCTGGATCTGATTGCTTCTCTTGATCATTTTTCAGAATAATTGACAATGAGTTTACTAATGGTTTTCATTTTAAATGTATATTTTTTATTATTATCATGATCTCTTAGATCATAATATATTTTAATCCATCCAGTCATATGTTGTCTCATATTGGGCCAGTGGTAGGTAGCATTTTTCTGTTGACCTTTGTGGCCCCTTGATTTCTTGCTTTCTTATGGCCTTGTTTTAATTTAATTTCTTTTCACCTTTTTCTTTCTCTCTCTTTTTAAACCCTTGGATATCTTTTAGGTTCTAGGATATGTCAAACTATACTTTGTTTTTTGCATGGTCATTTTTACCTTTCTTTTAGCTTTTTTTTTTTTTTTTTTTTGGTCCACACCCAGCTATGCTCAGTGCTTACTCCATGCTCTGCACTTAGGAATTATTCCTGGCTGTGCTTGGGGAACCATGTGGGATGCTGATATCAAACCTGGGCTGACCATGTGCAAGGCAAACTCCCTACCCATTGTACTATCTTTCCGGCTCTTGGTTGAGTATTTTCTAAGTAAACATTTGTAGAACCAAAATATGAAATAATTTTAAGGGTAGAGGCAGAGATTGAAAAATTCTGCCTGGAACGTTTGGTTTAGTTTTAATGGCCATTGAGATGTTCATTGAGGATGTCCAGTTGGCAGCTTAATAAGTAAATTTGCAGTTTGCAGTAATTGTAGCAGTGACATAAATTTAGGTTTATGGTTAGTATTAAAACTAATGGACTATGAGATCATCTAGGAAAAGGGTGTAGGAAGTTGAAAAGAACAGGGCTTTGCCCTTAGGAAATTTGCAAGAGGAGTCGAAAGAGAAGACAAAATTCAGAGGTAAATAGTATTAGGGAACCCTAGAAAGGAAAGTGTTTCCAAAGTGTTTCCAAAGTTTTGTTTTGTATGCCAAGTCTTGCACAATGAGAAACACATTTGTCAACTTGGACATAATTCATGAACTTAATTATTTTTATTTTGTTTGTATTGAGAATGTAACATTTGTGAGAGAAAGGGAGATGTGGAGAAAAGGAGAGCTGGGGAAACAGTTTTTAGGTTAAAACTTTAAAAATTTTTCAGTATTCTGGTCTTGCATCACTCTTTGATATTGTGAAGTTTTATTTTAATTAATTTAATTTTTTAAAACAGGAGCCAGAGACCCCTAGTGACACCAAGGCCACTCCCTGCTCTGTGGTACAGTCCTGAGAGTGATTGTTCTTGGAACCGCAGGCCCACACCCAGTAATGTAGTTTAGTGCCAGTGATGGGAAATGTAGCTTTGGGGGATCGGCACTGTTTCAGGGCTGTGGGCATGGTCATCATGTGTTCTACTACTTGAGCTGTCTCCTTGGCCTAACTTGTAAAGTCCTTTAAAGTTAATTTAATACTGTAAATATTTGTAAGTATTCAGTTTTAGAAAATTTTTCTCAGTATGATTTTTATTTATTTTTGGACTACACGCTGCTATGCTTCGGGTTTATTCCTAGCCTTGTATTCAGGGATCACTCTTAGGGGACCATATGGAGTGGATTGAACCCAGGTAGGATGTAAAAAAATGTAAATATTATCATTTTTATCGTTAAATTGCTTTATCACCTCTTAAGTAGTGGTACTACTGTCATTGTCACTGTCCTCCCATTGTTCATCGATTTGCTCAAACGGACCCAGTAACATTGTGAGACTTGTTATTGTGTTTGGCATATTGAATACATCACGGGTAGCTTGCCAGGCTCTGTGGTGCGGGTAGCTTGCCGGGCTCTCCCAGAGGGGTGGAGGAATTGAACTCCGGTTGACCGGGTCGGCCGCGTGCAAGGCAAACCCCCTACTCGCTGTGCTATTGCTTTAGCCCAGTGGTACTACATGTTCTATATGTGTTTAAAACCGTAGTTTTTGAAAGAAAGGTTGGTGAAAAATAGCTTCAGTAATCCATTTGTAAGATCAGAACTTTATTTTTTACTGATGAAATAATTATTGTCCTAAATACTGCTAAGTGAAATTTATCTTTCAGAAAAGAGATTTAAAAAAGCTCATTTGTAAAATGTGACACAAGAGAAGTTCTGCACATTTCCTCCTCACCCCCCAAACCTCCATTGTTGTTGTTGTTGTTGATAATAATGTCACTGTGACAGGGGCCTACACATATGCCTGGTTGTGGTACTTGCACGTGTTTGGCTTTGCTGATTGCCAGGGATTGCACATCAGGTTGCAGTACTTGCACACTTGACTGTGGTTTTCCCCATGGTTTTTTGCTCCTTTAGATGTGGTGCTGGCATATGCTCTCACTGTTAAGACACATGTTATAATTGTGATGTTTACCAGGGGTTGCTGCACTCACACATGCTTGTTAAGGGTTGTACCTGGCACTGGCATGCATACATTTTAGTTGCTATGCTCTTTGTGGGTTGAACTCCTGTGCCAAAAATCCCCTGCAGTGATGAGATCACAGCAGAGTTGTTAAACTCAAATAGCAGTACTACTAGAATCATGCTCAGCACATGTGGGACACTGGGGATTTGAGCTCACAACCATACTTGAAACCTCTGCACCAATCCCTCTCTCTCCCTCCACCCAAACATTAATTATTATTCTTGGCACCCTCATTCTCTCAGTCAGCCAAGTTGAAACTGAATCATCTTATTTTTAAAATGAATTTTTATTGATTTACCATTAGGTTTGTAATAATCATTTTGGGAGTTGTTTCACACTGTAATAAGTATATGCCTCACCTGCCCATCACAGAAGTTTTAGTGCCTTCACACTCTGAAACTGCTGAGTAACATCCTTGACCACATGTCTTTTAGAGTTAGTGTTTTTATGTATGTATAAATGCCTAGGAGTCATGATGCTAGATCATATGGTGTTCTCTCCTTTTCCTCCTCCACAAAGGCTGTAAAAATTTTCATTCCCACTAGCAGTGTATGACACTTTTTCTTCATACCTTTGCCAATACTTCTTCTAGTCTTTTTGATATAAACTATTCACACATGTGTGAGGTTCTATTTTATTGTGGTTTGGATTTGCATCTCAATAATAAGTGGTATTGAGTATTTTCTCATATATTTGGGCCATTTGTGTTTTTCTTAGAGAAGTGTATATTCAAATCTTATACTGTTAAAAAAATTAGTTGCTTTATTGCGTGTGTATGGGGAGAGGGTCAGTGGGCTGGGGACTACTCCCAGCAATACTGAGTGGACCAGTCATACCTATTCAATGCTGGGACCTGAAAATTTGATGCTGCTCAGGATCACCCTATATAGTGCTCAGGGGCTTCTGGTCATGCTTTAGGGCCTTTAGGACTACTCCTGGTAGTGCGGAGACGGGTATTGGTATCAGAGTGCCCCACACATAAAACATGTGCTTCCATCTGTTTGCTCTATCCCTTGGCTCCAGGATTGTTTATTTCTGTTGTGTTGTGTGAATTTTATTAAAATATTATTTTAGCTATTATAATGGCCTTGTTGGGATGTATGATGTGCAAATATCTTCACATTTGGAATCCTGCCCTTCTTTGTTTTTGGGCCACACCTGGTGGTGCTCAGGGCTTACTCCTGGCTCTGTGCTCAGGGACCATTTCTGATGGGTCTCAGGGGAGCATATGTGGTGCTGGGAATTGAATCTGAATTGGCTGCATGCAGGGCAAGCACCCTATCATCTGTACCCTCTCTGACTCAGAAGGTTGACTTTTTGCTTTTATGTGTGTGTGTGTATGTATGTGTCTGTGTGTGTGTGTATATATATATATAGTATATATATATATATATTTTAATGAGCCTCATCTCACAGTACCAGAGACTTG
This sequence comes from Sorex fumeus, assembly GCF_029834395.1. Classification (NCBI taxonomy): domain Eukaryota; kingdom Metazoa; phylum Chordata; class Mammalia; order Eulipotyphla; family Soricidae; genus Sorex; species Sorex fumeus. The sequence goes on along the minus strand of NW_026606108.1, from coordinate 31,679,240 downwards.
GGGCCACTCTCAGCAGAACTCAGTCATCAGTGCTACTCATTTTACAGCACCACCATGGCTATATCCAGTGGTGCTGGGAATTGAGCTTAGGGCTAAGCATGTGCTCTGCCACTCAAACTATCTCTCAGGCTCCTGTGATCCTTTCTTTCACATTTTAGTGACTTTTTAGTTTCATGTAATCTTATATCTTAGTTTTGCTTTTGTTCCGTTTAGAGTCTCCAAAGACAAGGTTCCAATTGATGCCCAGGAGTTTTACGAACATTTTCTTGTATGTGTTTCATGATTTTAAATTATTTTTGTATAAGGTGTTAAAAATAATCTAATTTTCTTCCTTTTTCTTACCTCCTTCCCTCCTTCCCTCCCTCCCTCCCTCCCTTCCTCCCTCCCTCCCTCCCTTCTTTCCACCCTTCCTTGTGGCTGTTCAATTTTCCCACTTGTTGGAGACTTGACTTTTCCCATTGTGTGATCATTCAGCAGTGCCATAATCTCATTTAGACTTTCAATACTTTTTATAACAATCTACCATAACTTTTCCATTTTGTTCCACTGGACACCATTCTGCTAAATTGATTTTCTTTCCTAAGCTATAATTCTTATTAAAAACAAAGTTTTAAGTCTTTGCATATTTTAAGTTATTACTCACAATAGCTTTATAAAGTAGATTTTCCCTATTTTGTTTTTTTTGTGTTTTGGGAGTCACTTCCAGCCATGCTTGGCCCAACATTGCTGAGGCTTGGGCTCAGTAATGCAGTACTGTTAGGTTCTTGCTGTCCTGGGGGCTACCACGGTCACATGGAGGTGCTGGGTAGACACTTGGTGCATGGGATTGAACTCAGCCCTCACACATATTAGACATCTGCTCAACTATTTGAGTTATCTCCCCATCCCTATTTTAGATGGCAAGAATGGTCTGAGGTTAGATTCTTCATTCATACCCCTCACAATACCTTATAATTCCCCCTTTTTTTGTTTTTGTTTTTGTTTTTGGGAGTGTCACATTTACTTCTGACTCTGTGCTCAGGGATCACTCCTGATGGGGCTGGAGGATCATATAAAATGCTAAGAATTGAACCTGGGTTGGCTTCGTTCAGGGGAAGTGTGCCTTACCCGCTTTACTGTTGTGGGTAGTTTTGCCCCATGTTCCTCTTCATTCAGAATTTGTGTGACTATGTTTACATGTATGTACACCTGGACAACTTCCTTGACATACTGAGTATTTGTTGAATGGGTAAAATAATGAATACATTTAACAAATGGAATTGATTTTCACTGTGAAAATCAGGCAGATAAGAGATATTTTAGGAACCATGAAATTCCTTTCCCATTTGAGCATCCTGGGTCCTGTAAAATTGTTAAGTAGCTCTTACTGGGAAGTCCAGCAACAGTTTAGTTCTTTGGGGAAACAAGCTCTAGGGACTGTTTTGTTTTTGGAAAAGCAACTCACCACTATACCATCGATTCCACCTGGGATTTATTCTTTTGTATTCTGCCCAGATATAGAATTATTCCTTAACATAACAGTATTTATTCCAGGTCACACCAGAGGTGGGTAGCCACTATCATATTTTTAATTTTTTCTCATCTAAAATTAGTAGTCGAAACGATATCTACTGAAACAGAAATGCTAGAAATGATTTCAAGAGTGTGTGGGTAAATAAGCATTTTTGTGTGGGATGCCATTTGTAGGATGCAGCTGGTAGGCTTTTTAGTTCTTAGTTTCCTTTCTCACTATATGTGCATTGTTATATAATTATTATTATTTTTTTTGCTTTTTGGGTCATACCTGGCGATCACAGGGGTTACTCCTGGCTCTGAACTGAGGAGTTACTCCTGGTGGTGCTCAAGGGACCATATGGGATGCTGGGAATCGAACCTGGGTTGACTGCGTGCAAAGCAAACGCCCTACCCGCTGTGCTATCTCTCCAGCCCCAAATTTTTAAAATTTTCTATATCTATTAAGAAACTAGATTGTGGAGAGAATTAGGTTGGTAAAACAGAGCTAGCCAGGTCTCAGAGATATTTGCAGTAAGTTTTATTGAGTTCTATTTAATGAAGTATGCATTTTACATTTATAATACAGAAATAGAATAGACTACATAATAGGTACTTTTGTATGATATAAATGTTTCTGATTTGTTTTGGGGCCACCCTTGCCATGATCATTTATCACTCCTGGTGGGATTTGATGGACCATAAGTGGTGCCAGGGATTGAACCTGGGTTGGCCAGGTGCAAGGCAAGGATCCTGCCTGCTGTACCATCTCTGAGGGCCTGTAGCTGGTGATTCTTTGAAAGTTTTCCAGGATAATAAAGAATTATAAATGATTGGGATTAAGAGAAAACAATTATTTTTAAATGTAGGAGTACTGCTATTTATTCAGCCACTGATTAGCTGATTGAATTGGGCATGAACTCCACTTTTTTTTTTATCTTTTAAATAATTTTATTTATTAAATCACCGTGAGATCAGTTACAAAGCTTTCGGGTTTAAGTCTCGGTCATACAATGAAAAACCTGTACTGTCACCATTGCCCATTCTCCACCACCAAAACCCCCAGTATACCCCCATCCCAAACCCTCCCCCTACCTGTGGGGCAGAAGATTTCCTCTCTCTACTTTCTCTATTACTCTTTCACTACTTTGATTACTTTCAATATTTTGACACCAGACCTACCATTATTATTTGGGATTTTACCCCAACATTCAGATCTGCTGAAAAGAAAACAGTAGACAATTTGTTTTCTATTGCTGGTTAAGAATAACATGATGTCGTGGGGCTGCGGTAGTGGGCACGCGATTTTGAAATTCCGAAATTTTAACAAATAAATGTGGAGGGATTTCTGCCAAAACTTTCTGGGTTCTGAGATTTGTTCCTGAGTCTCTGGGATCATGGCTGTTAAGCAGCTTGATCAGGAGCCAGAGAGGCCGTTGATGGGTGGTGACTCGGGGTCTTTGTTTGGATGGGGAAAAAAGGGCTGGCTCCACCCCCACCCAGTGAGGCCCCACGTGTCTCATCACTGAGTGCCCAAACCCGACTGTCCAATAGCCTCTGGAGGATGGTGTCCACTGAGCCGCCTATGGGGAGCAGGTGGAGGGACAACACCCTTACCCCCTGGGGTGGCCCACCTGACAGTAACTTAATGTGGGGTCCGGATGCCTTTCTACCAAAGCCACTGGGTTCTGAGGTTTCTTTCTGAGTCTATGGGATCATTGGCCATTAAGCAGCTTGATCAGGAGCCAGAGAGGCTGTTCGTGGGCAATGACTTGGGATCTCGTTGGGGTGGGGAGAACAGGACTGGCTCCACCCCCAATCCGTGAGGCCCCACATGTCTCGTCACTGCAGGCCCAAACCTGACTGTCCAGTGGCCTCTGGAGGATGACAGCCACTGAGCCGCCAGGGGGATCAGGCCAAGGCACGAAACCTATTCATACCTGGGGTGGCCCGGCGCTGATAACCTACTGCAGGGACTGGACGGATTTCTGCCAAAAGTCACTGGGTTTCGAGATTTGTTTCTGAGTCTCTGCGATCATGGCCCTTAAGCAGTTCAATCAGGAACAAGAGAGGAGGCCATGCCTCCAATTATATAGCTGAGCCGGAGGTGGTTTGTGGGTGTGTTTCCCACATACCTAACTTTTGGCCGTTTACTTTCTTGGTAAACTTTGCCCCAAGTTTTTGGGGTCTGGCCAAAGGCACAGCAGCGATTTTGGGGTATCTGGAAGTCTGAAGGTGCCATCAGGCTGCTGATACACTCGTCTCACAGGTACAGATTGACCTGCTGGCAGCATACCCCCTAAGAGAAAAAAAAATTTTTTTAAAGGCAAACTTCAAATCCTTAGAAGAATTTTCTTCCTCTTGTCTTTATCTTCTAAAGTACCTGAAGTTTCAAATACCTTTACTTCTTAGGGATTCTAAGAGGATAAATCCTTTAGTTCATTGACGACCTGATTTACTGATGCTCGTTTGTGTCACTGTTTTTGAAAAGCTGCTTTTCAGTTTTTAATTTTTAAATATTTATTGAAATCTTTTGTGTGTGTGTATTTCATTTGCAGGGTTTTGAGTGTATTGGTGCACCTTAGAATGATTCTAAAGATCTTTACCTTTAAAATTTTAAACAAAAAATAGAAATAAACAATACCCAGCTTTACCAACATTCAACATTTTGATTTTTTAATTTTTAAAAAGAATTTTCTCTTCCAGCTTATTTTAAATAGTAAACAATTCTCTTATTTTTGTTGGTATTGGTGTATTTGAAAGTAAATGAAATATCTTGTTTTATGTGTAAATAATTGAATATGGATATCTAAAAGATTACTATTATTTCCCAAATGAATTAGGATTAATATTTAATACTCCATGTTCAGTGTTTTTCTGAATGTCTCAGAAATGTCTTTTTTGTTTTCGGGTTACACCTGGCAATGCACAGGGATTACTCCTGGCTTTGCACTCAGGAATTACTCCTGATGGTGCTCAGGGGACCATATGGGATGCTGGGAATCGAACCTGGGTCGGCTGTGTATAAGGCAAATGCCCTACCCTCTGTATTACCGCTCCAGCCATCAGAAGTATCTTTTTAGAGTTAGGTATTTAAAGTAGTTTCTCCATTAAAGTTCATGTATTTTTTTGGCTGTACAATGTTCCATGGTTTGGATTTGGATCTGATATCTTCCTGTTTCCTTTGCCTTGTTTTCTTTTTCCTTATTTAAATTGTATGTGTGTGTGTGTGTGTGTGTGTGTGTGTATACACACACACTTTTTTTTGGGGGGGGGGATTCATACCCAGCAATGCCCAGGGGTTACTCCTGGCTCTGCACTTAGAAATTATTTCTAAAGTGTTTGGGGGACCATGTGAGATGCAAGGGACTGCACCAGGGTCAGCTGTATATAAGGCAAATACTCAGGCTGCTGTACTATCATTCCAGCTCCAAATTGTGTTGTATTTAGAGACTCAATAGGATTTAGGTTCAGGGTTTTGTGTGTGTTGTTACTATAGTATCAGTGTGCTATCTACATTATTTCTTATTGCATTTTACCAGTAATCACACAGTGTCTGGTTCTTTCCACTTTTCAGTTGTGCTTAGGTTGATCAGTGGGTTCTGGTAGTGTCAGTCTGATCCTAAGACCTTTTATCTAATGGGATTAGCATTTACTAATCGTGGTAACAATAGCTCAAACTTTAGTGTATATCAGTCCCAGTGAAAAATGGCTGTGTGCCTCCTCTCCCCGCAAGGATTTCTATCTCTAATAATTTCTAGTTAGTGCTTGTATTATTGGATGGGACCACACTTTGGAAACTAGCGTATTCATTAGGATTTATAACTGATTTACTATCTCAATTCTTATGTGGTTTGTGTAGTAAATGTAATAAAGTGTTTGGTTTACCAGTTTTCCAAAAAATGAATTTTAGTGACCAGGGAGCTAGTAGGGTGACCTGTGTGATGGATCACATGCCATGCACAGGAGACTGGCATGTAATTCAATATCCCAGTACCACTGTGTGCGGTTTCCTCTCCCCAGCATGGCTGGGTGTGGTCTCTTCTCTGCAAACAGTTGCAACCAAAACAAGAAGATTTAATTTTTCGGGGTACTTTCTTTCTTTTTCTTTCTTTTTGTTTCTTTTTGGGTCATACCTGGCGATGCACAGGGGTTACTCCTGGCTCTGCACTGAGGAGTTACTCCTGGCGGTGCTCAGGGGACCATATGGGATGCTGGGAATTGAACCCGGGTCGGCCGCGTGCAAGGCAAACGCCCTACCCGCTGTCCTATTGCTCCAGCCCCTACTTTCTTGTTCTTTTCTTTTCTTCTTTTTTTAAATTTTTATGTAGGAGTACTGCTATTTATTCAGCTACTGATTAGACTGATTGAATTGTGCATGAACTCCACCTTACTTTTTTTCCCCCATTTTTTATAATTTTATTTATTGAATCACTGTGAGAGCAGTTACAAAGCTTTCGGGCTTAAGTCTCAGTCATACAATGAAACACCTGTACCTTCTACCAGTGCCCATTCTCTACCACCAAAAACCCCAGTAGCTCTTATCCCACACCTTCCCCCTACCTGTGGGGCAGATGATTTCCACATTACTCACTCTCTCCTTTGATTATATTCAATATTTTGACACCAGACCCACCATTATTATTTGGTATTTTACCCCAACACTCAGATCTGCCGTAAAGGCAACAGTAGACAATTTGTTCTCTATTGCTGGTTATGAATAACATATGATCTTGTACGGCTGCAGTAGTGGCCATGCAATTTTGAAATTCCAAAATTTATTTTATTTTAATTTTTTTTATGTAGGAGTACTGCTATTTATTCAGCCACTGATTAGCTGATTGATTTGAGCATGAACTCCACCTTTTGTTTTCATAGTTTTATTTATTTATTTTTCTTCTTATGTTTATTTATTGAATCACTGTGGCAAAAGTTACTAAGCTTTCAGGTTTAAGTCTCGGTCATACAATGATCAAATACCTCTTCCTTCACCAGTACTCATTTTTCACCACCAAGAACCCCAATATACCCCCCTCTCCCACCCCTCCCAATGCCTGTGAGGCAGATGATTTACACTTAACTCTTCTCTACATTGATTACATTGAAATAATTTTTGACAAAAGATGTACCATTATTTTTAGAATTTCCCCCCCCAACAATCAGAATTGCTGAAAAGGCATTGTGAAATACTTTGTTTTCTATAGCTGGGTATGAGAATCATATAATGATTTTGGATTTCTGCAAAGAGCCAGATAATTATGAGATTGGTTTCTGTATGTCTGGTGTTATGGCTGTACCGGAGAGCCACTTGTGGGGGGCAACTCGTGACCTTGGTAGGGCGTGAAGGATGAGCTGGTACTGCCCCCCTTCCCGTGAGACTGCAGTTGCCCCGTCACTGCTGGTTTATACCTGGCTTTCCAATAAGCTCTGAGGTGGCGGCCACCTTGCTGCTGGGGTGGGGGTGGGGGGAAGGCAGAAGGGTGCAACACTCTTTCCCTCCCGGGGAGGCATGGCGCTGGAGTTTAACGCTTGGTCCATTCACTTTTCTGCCGCAAGCTGCCGGACTCTGGATTAAGTTCTTTTTTCCTGTGGAGCCATGGCCGTGCTGGAGAGCCTCTTGTTGGGAGCAACTTGTGACCTCAGTAGGCCGTGAAGGACCAGCCTGTACCGTCCCTTTTCCCATGAGACTGCAGTTGCCCCGTCACCGCTGGCTCATACCTGGCTTTCCAATAAGCTCTGAGGCAGCGGCCACCTTGTATGCGGTCCAGATGTATTTCTGCCAAAAGCTGCTGGGTTTTGAGATTTGTTTCTGAGTCTCTGGGATCAAGGCCGTTCAGCAACTTGATCAGGAGCCAGAGAGGCTGTTCGTGGGCGATGACTTGGGGTCTCGTTGGGGTGGGGAGGACAGGCCCCGCTCCATCCCCATCCCGTGAGGCCCAACAAGTTTTGTCACTGAGGGCCCAAGCCTGACTGTCCAATGACCTCTGGAGGATGACGGCCACTGAGCCGCCAAGGGGGAGCAGGCGGAGTGACAGCACCATTTTCTCCCTGGGGTGGCCCGATGACAGTAACGTACTCTGGGGTACGGACGCGTTTCTGCCAAAAGCCAGTAGGTTTTGAGATTTGTTTCTGAGTCTCTGGGATCATGGCCGTTAAGCAGCTTGATCAGGAGCCAGAGAGGCTTTTCATGGGCAATGACTTGGGATCTCGTTGGGGTGGGGAGAACAGGACTGGCTCCACCCCCAATCCGTGAGGCCCCACATGTCTCGTCACTGCAGGCCCAAACCTGACTGTCCAGTGGCCTCTGGAGGATGACAGCCACCGAGCCGCCAGGGGGATCAGGCCAAGGCACGAAACCTATTCATACCTGGGGTGGCCCGGCGCTGATAACCTACTGCAGGGACTGGACGGATTTCTGCCAAAAGTCACTGGGTTTCGAGATTTGTTTCTGAGTCTCTGCGATCATGGCCCTTAAGCAGTTCAATCAGGAACAAGAGAGGAGGCCATGCCTCCAATTACATAGCTGAGCTGGAGGTGGTTTGTGGGTGTGTCTCCCGCATACCTTACTTTTGCCTGTTTACTTTCTTGGTAAACTTTGCCCCAAGTTTTTGGGGTCTGGCCAAAGGCACAGCAGCGATTTTGGGGTATCTGGAAGTCTGAAGGTGCCATCAGGCTGCTGATGCACTCGTCTCACAGGTACAGATTGACCTGCTGGTGGCACCATACCCCCGAAATTCCGAAATTTTAACAATTAGATCTGGAGGGATTTGTTGCCAAAACCTGCTGGGTTCCTAGATTTGTTCCTGAGTCTCTGGATCTTGGCCGTTAAGCAGTTTGATTAGGAGCCAGAGAGGCCGTTCGTGGTCCAGGGTACTTTAAAGTGATCAAAAGAAATTTTTACAAATGAGGCTTTTGCAGTTGATGGTATTTAATGTTTAATATTTGATTAAAATCATTATGCCTCTGGAAATAATTATTATCTATGTGGTTTTGCCATCAAGTGGGTGAATTTAACAGTTTTCTTTTTCATATCTTAGAATAGGTTTTTTGTTTTAAATTCTAAAATATGTTATACACGATTCCAAAGTCAAAACCATTTTCCACCCCTCGTTTTGGTTTCTGGACAACACCCGGCAGTGCTCAGGGGATACTCCTGGCTCTGCACTCAGGATTTACTCCTGGTGCTCAAGGGGCTATATGGGATGCCGGGCATCAAACCCTGATTGAATATGTGCAAGACAAGTGTGCTGCACTTTTGTACTATTTCTCTGGCCCCTAAAATTTCCTTTTTTTTTCACATTTATTTTTCAAAGTTTTGCAAATCATATGATAATTATATATTCATCCCTTATAAAAATACTATTAAACATGATTTTGTACTCTCTATTTTATTTTTGGTGTTTGGGATTTGGTGTTTGGGATTGAACCAGGCCTCACACTGATGAGCTCCAAACCTACCCTGCACCCTTTTTTGGGGGGTTGCTGGGAAGGGGTGTGGGTTCTCATACTCAGAGATGCTCAGGAGTTACTCCTGGCTCTGCACTCAGGAATCAGTGCTGGCGGGCTTGGGGGACAATATGGAATGCTGGGGATCGAATCCGGGCTGGCCACATGCAAAGCAAGTGCATTACCCATTGTCGTATCCCTCCACTCCCCTTGTTTTAAAAAATATATTGCTATTAATATGCAGAAGATTTTATTATTTTAATAGCAATGGAGTAATCTGTTGAATGAGAGTAATGGCTTATTTAACAGGTTTCCTACAGATCTTGTGGCTTCTTTTGTTATTGTTGTTGCTTTGTTTGTTTTATATTGGTTATTTTATAAGCGAAACCCAGGGATGCTCAGGGGTTACTTTTGGCTCTGCATGCAGAGATGATTCCTACTGGTCTGCGGGAGACTATATAGGGTGCTGGGGATCAGATGGGTCGCCGTGTGCAAAGCAAATGGCCTACCCACTGTACTATTGCTCTGGCCTGTGGGTTGCTTCTTATCCTTAGCTATTCTAAACAATACTGCAATGAATGACCATTTATTTTCCCTTCTGAACACACTTCTTTGATTACATACATAATTTAGTGGTACTTCTCAGTAATAGCTTACTTTTTAAATGATCCATCAAAGTACTCTTGGCTCTTTCTGCATTTACTTTATGAAATGTAATCTTTGCAACATCATAAAAAGTGAATATTGTTAAAATGATTGATTTTGATGTGCAGCTGTAAATTCCTTCCCTCCACCTTGACTTACGTTTGTTCAGGATAACCACTATCATGACTTTTAATTATAGATCAGTCTGCTTAAATTTATGTAAATGAATCATACTGTAATCACAAACTCTTGTGGCTAATTTTGTTCAGCATATTTTAGGTTTATATTGTTGTATCTAGCAATAGTAGTTTCTATTTAATATTTCATTTGTGAAAAAGTAATTATTTATTTATAATGAGGTTGTTTACTACCAACAAGTGTTGTAACACCGCAGAATAGTTGAGATGAGTACCAGGAGGTCTGCTCCAGGGCTTGGAAGCTGGCCTCACATGCTGGGGGAAGAGGCAGCTCAGATAGAGAAGGGAACACCAAGATGCGTGCTGAATGTAGACTATAGACCAAACACGATAGTCACTCAGTACCTTTATTGCAAACTGTAACACTCTAAAGGAAAGGGTGAGCAAAAGGGAATGCCTGGCACAGAGGTGGGGTGGGGTGGGGGAGATGGGGTGTGGGGGCGGGAGGGCTACTGGGACCATTGGTTGTGGAAAATGGGCCCCGGTGGAGGGATGGGTACTTGATCATTGTATGACTGAAACCCAAGTACGAAAGTTTTTAAGTCTACAACTGTACCTCATGGTGTTTCACTAATAAAAATAAATACATATAAAAATAAGTAAAACTAAATAATGAATAAATAAACCCATGTACCTAAAACAAAAAAGAAAAATGCTATTCTGAATTTTTTGGGGGGATGGGGAACACACCCTACTGTCATAACAGCTTACTCCTGGCGCTGCTCAGGGATCACGCCTAAAGGGGCTCAGGCAACCATACAGAGTGTTGGGAATAAAACCTGGGTAGGACTCATGCAAGGCAAGCACCTTACCCACTATCTTTCTGGCCCCTGCTCTGATAATTCTTGTATCTTTTTTTTTTCTCTCATAAAGGTAGTGTTTTCAGTATTTTTTGAGTACAATTTAATTTATAGGGTTTAATGATTCCCATACTTCAATTTAAATCAAACATTCAAGAATGGATTTAACTACTCTATTTTTTTATGGAAATATAAATCTTTGAGACAAATGAGAAGTTAATTGCCATTTTTAGTTTATAAAATTAATATTAAGTATAACTTACAGTCTTAAATTGTTTATAAACATTAGAAAATTTGAAAATTTTAGTAGCTCATGCTGATTACCCAGATAACATCTCTTTTGATTCCCTGCTTAAAGCTTACATTATAGGACAGTTTCCAAGTTAAACAATTTGTATTCCTAAATGTGTTATGCAACACAAATTGTGGATAAATTGGAATTGCAATTTTGACTATAATTATGCAGTATGTTTATTCCCTAGTGTGAGGAGAATATAGATGGAACCTTTCCATGTAAAATATGCAGATGTACACCAGTTTTTATATAATTGCAGTTTAATTCTTCAAATTTACCATTTTAAAATATGTCAAACCTGTATATAAAGATGAACATGATGGCTACCAGTAGATGAAATGATGTAAACAAATTTAATTTTACATTGTGCTGAGTAATTTAAGTGCCACAAAGAATGCATGTTTGGCTGGAGCAATGGCACAGTGGTGTTGTGCTTACCTTATATGATCATCCTGGGTTTCACCCCTGGCACCATATATGGCCCCCCAATACCCACTAGGAGTGATCTCTGAGTGCAGAGCCTGGTGTAAGTCCTAAGCACTGCCAGACAAACAAAACTGTGAACATGTGTCTACTTACTAATAGAAAATAGAAACGTAAATTTTTTTTTTGGGTGGAGAAATAATTTAACATCATTCTCACACTTGAGTGAAAATAGCTGTACTCTTATTATGCATATGTGATAGTACTTAACGCATGCAAGGTAAGTAATGTGTACTTGTTTATTTTATTTTATTTTTATTCTGAGTTTTGGTCCACTTTTCTCTATGTGCTCAGGGGTGACCCCTGGTATTGTTGGGGGTGGCAGACATATTTAGTGCCAGGTGCCTTACCATTTTTTTTAATTTTTAAAATTTTTACTAATTTTTAAATTTTTTAACAAATCACCGTGAGATGCAGTTACAGACTTACAAACTTTCGTGCTTATTTTTCAGTCATACAATGATCTAGTACCATCTCTTCACCAGTTCCCATTCTTTACTGCCAGTGTTCCCAGTATCCCTCCCTGGTCCCCCATCCCCCCATCTCTTATCAGGGTACTATCTTATCTCTCCAGCCCTATTTTTTTCTGAATTAAGAACTTAAGAATTAGAGGTAGTGTTTCAGAACTCAGTGACTAGAAATATTTCATATAATTATGATAAAAACAAACTTAGAATTACTGGCATAAATTCTGTACCAGAATAGTACAGTGGGTCAGGAGCTTGCCTTGCAAATGGCTAAACTGGGTTCCACCCGTGGCATCCTCTATGGTTCCTGGAGCACCACCAGGAGTGATTCTGGAGTGCAGAGCTGGGACCAATTCCTGAGCATGACTGGGTGTGGCCCTAGCTCCACCCCCCACTCCCTGTACTTATCAAGAAAGCAAAAAGATCAATAATGCCTCTTATCAGAAAGCTCGGGGCTGGAGCGATAGCACAGGTAGGGCGTTTGCCTTGCACTGAGCCAACATGGCCGACCCGATTTTGATTCCTCCGCCCCTCTCGGAGAGCCCGGCTGGCAAATCGATGAACAACGGGAGGACAGTGATGACAGTGATGATCAGGAAGTTCAGAAACAATAAGTGATGATGGGTTTGGGTGAGTAGGGGGAGTAGGAAGACTAGAGAAGAAAAGGAACTTCCATTCACTGTTTGTGGGAAAATGATTTGGTCTAGTCTCTGTAAAACCATAAAGTAAAGTAAAGTAAAGTAAAGGCCCTCCCGTTGATCATCGATTTGCTCGAGCGGGCCCAGTAACGTCTCCATTGGAGACTTTGTTGTTACTGTGTCTGGCATACCGAATACTCTCGGTAGCTTGCCGGACTCTCCGAGAGGGGCGGAGGAATCGAACTCAGGTCGGCCATGTTGGCTGCGTGCAAGGCAGACGCCCTACCCGCTGTGCTATCGCTCCAGGTAAAGGCCCTCCCGTTGTTCATCGATTTGCTCGAGCAGGCCCAGTAACATCTCCATTGGAGACTTTGTTGTTACTGTGTCTGGCATATAGAATACGTCACGGGGAGCTTGCCAGGCTCTGCTGTGCGGGCGAGATACTCTCGGTAGCTTGCCGGGCTCTCCGAGAGGGGCGGAGGAATCTAACTCGGGTCGGCCATGTTGGCTGCATGCAAGGCAAACACCCTACCGCTGTGCTATCTCAAAAAATAAAGAACAGGGCCAGGAGATGATTTAAAGGGCTCTAGTAAATACTTCGCATGTGGGAGCCTTTGATTAAGTTCCTGACTCTACACAGTCTCCCATGAACTATTGGTAGTGACCCTGATACAAAAATAAAATTAAAAATAAATCTGGAGCTTGCTGGATATAACTCAACTTCTATGCACCCATAAGGTTGAGAATTTAATCCCCAGTGCTGCTACATGTACTAAGTTCACTTAAGATGGTTAGAGTGGATACGTTGCATGTGCGAGCCTTTGGTTAAATCTCTAGTTCCACATAGTCCCCCAAACACTGCTCTAACCTTATTACAAAGTAAAATTAAGAATAAATTGGATCCCAATGGACTTAGCTGCAAGGCAAGCATGAGGTTAGAATTCAGTCCCCAGTGCTGCTGCATGCATTGTGCAGCTAAGATGTTTTTGATTTCTTGTTTTGTTTTGTGTGTTTTTGATTTTAGATCTGGTAACTCCGCTCTGAATGACCTCCAGTTTCACAGGCAATTTCTGACTGCACAGAAACTGAGTACTGCGGCTACAGGGTTAGATGCTATTACAGAACACAGAAAATACATGTGTGAATAGGACTGCGAGGAAGTGACTTTTAGAGGACACCACTACCAGTTTCGTGTGTCCAACCTACAGTCATTGCAATAACAGAGGGAAGAGCAGGGTGGGGAAGTAATAAAATAGAACCTCCATATAGAACAGTATTTCTGTCCCTAATTATCTATGCAAAGAACACAAAAACACTACTTTGAAAAGATTTCTGCACATCATTGTTAATTGCAATACTGTTTACAATGGCTGGAGCGATAGCACAGCGAGTAGGGCGTTTACCCTGCAGGAGGCTGACCCGGGTTCGATTCCTCCACCCCTCTCGGAGAGCCCAGCAAGCTACCAAGAGTATCCCACCTGCACGGCAGAGCCTGGCAAGCTCCCCGTGGCATATTTGATATGCCAAAAACAGTAACAACAAGTCTCACAATGGAGACGTTACTGGCGCCTGCTTGAGCAAATCGATGAAAAACGGGAAGACAGTGCTACAGTGCTACTCTTTACAACAGCCAACTTGTGGGAACTACCCAGTGCTCAATAACAGATGAGTAAATAAAGCCGTGGTATTCAAACACAATAGTATACCATCAGCCATTAGAAAATATGAAATCTTTAGCTACAACATGGAGAACTAGAGGGTGGCATATTAAATATAGTTAACTTCACTTTTGTGGTATTAAAAAAAGAAACAAAGGCAAGGGAAGATGCATTGTTCAAGTAAAACTAACCCTTAGACTCTGACTGTAGAATTGAGATTAGCAAGGAATGGGGTAGTGGACTGAGAGGATTCTGAAATGAAGTGGGGTGCTTTTGTGGATAATGGATATATATTTGTACTCTTGTAATTCAGCATGACAATAAAAACTAACAAGGAATTCTGTCTTAAAAATTATGAATTCAACACAAAATTATTAGATATTTAACAGGCTTTTAAAAATCTTTGTTTTGTGTACAAAAGATATGTTGGGATTTTATGATTTTCTTTTTGCCAAATATTTTCATTCTGTATTAAACTTCACTTATATATTAATTTCTAAACTCAGGAAAGATCACACAGCTCTCTGAAAACATAGCATGCATAATAAAGTGACTGTTTGCCAGGAGGGAAAAAAAGGCCTGTTGTCTTCTAGTACCAGCTGGTATTAATGTAGATTTGTTTAGTGTCTCATATTTTATTTATGGTAGTTTGGAACTAGATTGTAAACAAAGACTAATGTTCCATTGTAGCTTAACCATGTATTAGAGGCTTTCTTTAATGGTAATTGTTTTATACTTGTTCACTTCTGCGGAACTAGGAATTTCTGAGTAACTTCATTGAGTCTAGTCCTTTTCTGTTGTATACCTTAAGGCAGAAACAATAAGTACTACATCTAAATCATTTTAAAAGATACTTATAAATGCCTTGTAGCATTATTAGTAACTTATAAATTAATAAAATGAATTTAAGGATCGTCAATATTGGCAGTAAAAAAGGTAAAAAAGCATGAAGAATTATGCCAGTATTATTTGTAGAAACTTCTTAGACTCCTTCTGTATAGCTGTTTCCCTTACTGATTGATATTACCCCATGGGACACTGGAAGAATGGGAGGGCATTGTAGCCTCTGGTGAAATGAGGTGGGGGTGGGGATGGGGTGTGTCTGTGTTATTCTGTGTGTTCATAGACTGTGGTTTAATTAACACAAATTGTGCTTGTATAAATAAGTAAAGGTAAATTTCCAGGGCCACTGAATACTTTTGTTTCTTTAAAAGTAGACAGTAGGCCACATCACTTTGGAAACTTCATAACTATAGAAAAGAGCTTCTGTTGTGAGCTATCTCAAATCTGTGACTGTTCCAGATATGAACTAATGTTCTGAAGTGCTAGGAAGCTTTTACAGTTGTTTAAAAGTAATAGTACTAGATAATTTCAGTTCTTCTAATATTTTTTGTTGATTTTTGTCTGACCTTCAGTGTGCAAACTGCATCAGATTAGAATAGCTTTATTTTTATTATTATTAGAATAAGTTTATTTATAGTGATAGTATAGGGTAAATTACGGTACATGCTGAGCTTGTGCCCAATCCAAATTCCCTATCTGTTACCACATAGACTTTTGAGCCTCTCCAGGTGTTGCCCTCCCCCGCAGAAATATCTGGGTGGCCCCAGTAATCTCTGGCACCTTGTTGGCTGGGAATGGTCGTAACACCCATCACTCGATTCATGCTTAGTGTAAGAGTGATACTCATTTAAACGAGTAATTATAGCAGAAACCCTAGCTGAAATTTTTGTCTTATTCATCTTTGCATGATCTTAATCTACAATACCAGTAATGTTAAGTGGTTAGACAATAATGTGTTCTAATAGAACTATACATACAACTCCAGTTGTGTCTAAGGAACAGTTACCTCTAGTAAGCAGATATGTTACTATTAGTGTTGTACTGAACTGTGCCCTAAGTTTATATACATTGTAATTTAGCTACAACTTGTTAACCACCTCACTCACCACTCCTCTCCCTCCTTCCCTGGGCATTGCTAGGTGTAGCCCTAACAGCCTGGAGCACCATTACACCTACTATGGTAGGCTGTTAAGCACTACAGTGGAGGTGGTCCAAAATGTCAGGTTAGGGCCTTATTGGAGGGATGAAGAGAGGGAAAAAGAGAAAGATACTTTGGGAGGCAAATGAGTGGTTGTGGAGGTGAGGAGCCAGGGACACATGACGTTTTCCAGACATAGGGTGGAAGAATAAAGAGATTACTAAGAATTCTGGGAAGTAATATGTAAGTTAATACCTTAAAGCTAAGAGAAATTGCTCAAACTGCTGTGATCTATGTATATATATATAAACATATATCATTAAGTACTAGGAGTATTAGAATTAATTTGCTCGCTCGATTTGCTCGAGCGGGCCCAGTAACGTCTCCATTGGAGACTTTGTTGTTACTGTGTTTGGCATATCGAATATTAACATATAAGTTTAAGTGGGACAAGAAAGCATCATAATTTGAAAAGATAGTTAAATACAGTAGCCTGTCAATAATTCACGAAATGTTTTAAGGGTTGAAGAGAAGAAAACACTGTGGCCATACCAGTCACAGATCAGGAATTGAGGACTAGAGAAGTTAAGCCTTTTTTTTTTCTTCCTTTTTTGTGTCACACTCGGCAATGCACAGGGGCTTCTCCTGGCTTTGCACTCAGTAATTTACTCCTGACGGTGCTTGGGGGGACCATATGGGATGCTGGGAATCGAACCTGGGTTGACCACATGCAAGGCAAAACCCTACCCGCTGTGCTATCGTTCCGGCCTTGAGAAGTTAAGGCATTTTTTAAAAAAAGATCACAGTAGTCCGTAAAATTGGTATTTGAATCCAATTTTTGAATTGAATTTGAATCCAAACCTTGCTGATTCAAAGTCCCTTCTGTTTCTGTCATGTTAAAGGTGGGGAACTATTCTTGGTCTTAGTAACGTTGGGCTGGGGCAATAGCACAGCAGGTTTGCCTTGCACGAGGCCGACCTGGGTTCCATTCCTCCGCCCCCCCTTGGAGAGCCTTGAAAGCTACCGAGAGAGAGTATCCTGCCGGTATGGCAAAGCCTGGCAAGCTACCTATGACGTATTCAATATGCCAAAAACAGTAACAACAAGTCTCACAATGAAGACGTTACTGGTGCCCGTTTGAGCAAATCGATGAACAATGGGAGGACAGTGCTATAGTGCTACAGAAGTTAACATTGTATGTGAGATTGTTCAAGAGAGTGTTCAGATTAATACACCAGTGTACATATTAGGTGCTGTGAGTCCGGGATCATTACAGTTGCTAATCATTGTAATCGAACACAAATTACACAGAAAAGAACATTGCTGTTTTTCTGTTTAATTTTTTCTTGAATTCCTCATACATGGATATTGTTGAAAAGTTGGGGAAAATTCTAGCCATCACCCCTGGTTCATTCTGTTCAGGACTAACTTTTGAAACACTTTAAAACCAACCTTGTTAATGGTCCTAATCTGCACTCACTTTCAGGATAGCACTTTACAATTTGCAGAATATTTAGATTGATTTTCTTTTAGTATATGTTTATAGAAGAAATAACAGAATTAAAAAGCAGTTAACAATTTGTTTCTGTAAAAATCCCAAATGCCTACTGAAATAAGAGTAGGATAGGCTGTTGCTTGTGCAATGGAGAGCTGAATAGATGGAAACTTTTTGCAAACATCGGTTTTTGTTAAGGACAGTAGATTTGCTTTGTTTTGATTTTGGGCCGCACTTGACAGTGTTCCTGGCTTACTTCTAGCTCTGTGCTCAGGGATCATGTGGTGGTGCTCAGGGAACCACATAGGGTGCCAGATATTGAACACAGGTCAGCTGCATGCAAGGAAAGTGTCTTACCCATTGTGTGATCCTTCTGCCCTACAATCACTGTCACTGTCATTGTCCTCCTGTTCATCAAGCGGGCACCAGTAACATCTCCATTGTGAGACTTGTTGTTTTTGGTATATTGAATATGTTATGGGGAGCTTGCCAGGCTTTGCTGTGTGGGCGAGATACTCTTGGTAGCTTGCTGAGCTCTCCGAGAGGGGCAGAGGAATCAAACCGGGTTGGCTGCGTGCAAGGCAAACACCCTACCCACTGTGCTATCTCTCCAGCCCCTGCCCTACAACAGATTTTCAAAATATTTTTTTAAATTAAAGAACTGTGATTTACAAAGTTAATTATGGTTGAGTTTTAGGCATATGATATTTCAACACAAATCACACCACCAGCGTCAACTTCCCTCTACTTGTGCTTGCATATTCCACTCCCACCCCAACCACAGCTCCATCCCTCTCCTGTCAACTTGACAGGCACCAGGCACATTACAAATTTCTCGTGGTTGCAGCTTAGATCTCATGTTTTCAGCATTGAATCTGTGTTTTAGATATATGGCTATATGCAATAGATTTCTTAAGGGCTCCCAGTCCAGTTGTACTTGTTTTTGTTTCTTCCCTTTCCCCCATTGCTAGGGTTAAGCTTTTTTTTTTTTTTTGGCATTGCAACTTTGAGAGGCTTTTGAGTTAAATTCGGACTTCTTGGTATGTCACCTGACGATCTTGTGGTTTCAGATGAATATGGTTCACTGCTATTATTAACCTGGGTTGGCAGTTGTGCATAAGTGGAAGTTTTAGGGATTTTGAAAAGTGGAGCTGCTTAAAATAGAGTCCACTAAGGTAAAGCTTAATTCAAGATGTTATTTTTAACTGTTGATCAGAGCTGATCCAAATATAGTTATAACTTTTATAGTGATGTTTGATATATCTAATGTAAAAAATTTTAATGCTGGCATTTTATATGTTCTTATTTCATGAAACACTTATTGAAATTTTGGTGATAAATTTAATTAGAATTTAGTGAGAAAATTTTAAAAATTATTTTTTAAAGTAATCTGGTTTGTAAATACTGGATGTTAGTTCTTGGTATTTAATTTGTGACTCTTACTGAAACTGCAAGGTATGTTTAGTCAGAAAACTGGCAACTTACACTATTTGAGAAAATTTAGGGCTGACCTAGATTTCCCTTTCTCACCTTTCTTTCTTTACTCATTGGGAAACTATTTCTAAGAAAACCACAGGACAAAAGTAATAATGCAACGGGCTTCTTTAAAAAAATAATATAGATAGATAGTACAGTGGGCAGGGCACTTGTGCGCATGCGACTGACCTGAATTTCATCCCTGACACACTATGTGATCCCCCAAGCACCAATAGGTCATATATTTATATATCACTGTCACTGTCCTCCCGTTGTTCATCGATTTGCTGGAGTGGGCACCAGTAACATTGTGAGACTTGTTACTGTGTTTGGCATATCGAATACGTCATGGGTAGCTTGCCAGGCTTTGCTGTGCAGGCGAGATACTCTAGGTAGCTTGCTGGGCTCTCAAAGACGGGCTGAGGAGTCGAACTCAGGTGGACCTGGTCAGCTGCGTGCAAGGCAATATGTAAATGTATAACCATATATATATTATTTATATCTGTGTATATGCATGTATATGTGTATATATATTATATATTTGTTTTCTGGGAATTGCTTTGTTGACAGACAGTGGAAGTAGGTGGATTGCTGTAGGGTTGCAATTATAGATGCCTTCTAGGCTACGATTGATCGTATGAGGTGTTGGGGATTGAGCTAAGAACTGCTTCCTGGCTTCAGAAACTCAAGAATTTTATTAGGATTTCATTGAAGAATAGAGTGAGGCAAAGGGCAATTTAAATATGCTCAACTGGAGAAGTCTCTGTTAGTGCTAATGATGGGTGAGCTGGAGGCGAAAGGAAGAAGCACTATAAAGTAGAAGAAGGAAACTCGAAAGTGTAGGCTCAAAAATAACCAGCTTTTTACCTTTCAGATTTACAATAGAATGCCAACATTTTATTTTATTATTTAGTTTTTTTTAAATTATTTTTTAAAATTTATTTAATTTTTTAATTTTTTATTTTTGGGCCACATCCAGCAATGCACAGGGGTTACTCCTGACTGGCTCTGCACTCAGGAATCACTTCTGACAGTGCTTGGGGGACCATATGGAATGCTGGGGATCAAACCTGGGTCGGCTGCATGCAAGGCAAGTGTTCTACCCACTGTACTATCGCCCAAGCCCTATTATTTAGTTCTTGAGCCACACCTGATGGTGCTCAGGGCTTAGCCCAAGCCCTATTATTTAGTTTTTGAGCCACACCTGATGGTGCTCAGCTCCTGATCCTTCACTTAGGGATCACTCCTGACAGGGCTTGGGAGACTCTATGAAGTACTGGGGACCTAACCATGTCCCTTAGCTCAGCAGTATGCAAGGCAAGGGCTCTACTTGCTATACTGTCTTCTAAGTAATTTGACATTCTCACCAGGATGCTTAAAAGAATTTTTTTCTGAAATAAAAGAGACATATTAAGGTACTTGGGAAAGAAGATGAGATATTAGGACATATGGAAAGGAAGATGGAAGGTGGCTAGAGAGATAGTACAGGGGTTAAGGTGCTTGCCTTCGACGTGGATGATCCGATTCAATCACCAGCACTGCATATGATTTCATTGTGAGTAATACCTGAGCACAGGGCCAGAGGGAAAGGATAGCACAGTGGGTAGGGCATTTTTCTTGTGCACGACTGACTCAGCTCTGTCTTTGGCATCCTCTATGGTTCCCTGAGCACTGCCAGGAGTAATTCCTGAATGCAGAGCCAGAAATAAGCTCTAAGCATCTTCAGGTATGATCCAAAAAGCCCCCTCCCCCCCAAAAAAATCCCTGAACCTGGTGTGTCCCACCTCAAAGTATGATAGTCTTAAAAAAAAAAAAGAACATGGGGATATAAAGACTGCACAGAAATGAAGAACTTTGTGACAGTTAAGTTTTTTATGAATGACATGTAAGAATAGAGTTGATACTTGGGGACTGAGAAAGTGAAATGGAGGTCAAATATTAAATTATTTTAGAATTGAGAGTAAAGGGGAAATTAGCAAAACATTGTCATGTATTTATATATAGCTGAAAAGAAGAAAAGCTGTCATGTAAAGTGAAATTACTAACTAGAATTTAAGCACATAAAGAGGTTTAACATACCCCCAAAATAGTGATTAAAAATCACTAATTCTCCTTCACACCCTACCTCTCGGAGAGCCCGGCAAGCTACCGAGAGTATTCGATATGCCAGACACAGTAACAACAAAGTCTCCAATGGAGACGTTACTGGGCCCGCTCGAGCAAATCGACGATCAACGGGAGGGCCTTTACTTTACTTTACTTTACTAATTCTCCTTCACACCCTACCAAGGCCACGAGTTGCCCACCATGAGCGGCTCTCCGGCACGGCCATGGCTCCAGAGGCACAAGGACTTAATGCAGAGCCCGGCAGCTTTCAGCAGAAAAATGAATGGACTATGCATTACACTACAGTGCCATGCCTCCCCGGGAGGGAAAGCGTGTCTGTCCCTTCCCTTCTGCCCCCCCCACCCCCAGCAGCAAGGTGGCCACTGCCTCAGAGCTTATTGGAAAGCCAGGTATGAGCCAGCAGTGACGGGCAACTGCAGCCTCATGGGAAGGGGGGCAGTACCGACTTGTCCTTCACACCCTACCGAGGCCACGAGTTGCCTCCCACAAGTGGCTCTCCGTCATGGCCATGGCTCCAGAGGCACAGAAACCCAATCTCATAATTATCTGGCTCTTGGCAGAAATGACTCCAGACTTAATTGGTAAAATATCAGAAATCAAAAATCGCGTGGCCGCACAGCCTCATATGGTTCTCATAAGCAGCTATAGAAAACAAATTATTTCACAATGCCTTTTCAGCAGTTCTGATTGTTGGGTGGAAACTCTAAACAATAATGTAAACAATAATGGTGCATCTCGTTGAAATAATGAATGTAATCAAAGTAGAGAGAGAGGTAGAAATCATCTGCCTCACAGGCATTGGGAGGGGTGGGAGGTGGGTATATTGGGATTCTTAGTGGTGAAAAACAAATACTGGTGAAGGGAAAGGTGTTTGCTCATTCTATGACTGAGACTTAAACCTGAAAGCTTTGTAACTTTTCCCACAGTGATTCAATAAATATAACCCAAAAAAATCACTAATTCTACAATGTACATTATCATGGAGTAGTTATTTTTCTTTTTATTTGAATTTCAGGTTTTATTTAGACACTGTGATTTAGAATACCATCTATAATCCTATAAGTTTCAGGCATAAAATATCCCAGCGCCATACCCACCACCATAGTGTCAGTGTCACTTCACCAGTGTCTCAAGGTTTCCTCCCACCCTCAATCCACCCCACCCAACTCTTCTGGTAAACTCAGTTGTAGAGACTGACTCTCTGGGGTTCTGTTGTCATTGGCCATTTGTTATTTCCTTACTGTGTGTTTTAATATTCCATGTATGAGAGAGATTATTCTGTATTTGTCTTCTGATGGATTTCATTCAGTGTGATACTTTGTAGTTCCATTCATATATCTGCACATTGCACGATTATAGGTGAATATTATTCCAGAGTGAGTCATTTTTCTTGCCAAGGAGTTGGTTGGCTAGGTGTGCTTTATTTTTACAATGAATTTAAATTACGCAGATAGTCTGAGTGGTTGTTTTTCCTAATTAATAGAGGTAGCTGGCTTCAAGTTATCCTTTGTGTTAGTCTTCCTAGGTCCTTTCACCTGTTAAAGTGTGCTTGTAAATTTAGGCCTGGAAAAAAAATTAAGGTCTGATATGGAGCTAGAGTACAGAGAGTAGGGAAAAAAAATTTAGGTGTGATATGGAGCGATAGTACGGAGGGTAGGGCACTTGCCTTGCACATGGCTGAACTGAATTTGATACTTGGCACCCCTAATGGTCCCCCATGCCCTGCCAGGAGTAAACTCTGATCACCACTGGGTGTGACCCCAAAACAAAACACAAATTTATACCTGACTGCACACATATATTCATATATAACGCATATCTGAAATCATATATGCACACATTTGGAAGATAAGTAATGAAAATCAAAAAGAAGAATTTTTTTTCCTGATTTCTTTTTGTTTTCTTTTTGAGTCACACCCGGCGATGCACAGGGGTTACTCCTGGCTCTGCACTCAGGAGTTACTCCTGGCGGTGTTCAGGGGACCATATGGGGTGCTGGGAATCGAAAATGGGTTGGCCATGTGCAAGGCAAACACCCTACCCGCTGTGCTATCTCTCTAGCCCCTTCCTGATTATTATTATTATTTTTTTTTGGTCACACTTGATGATGCTCAGGGCTTACTCTTGACTCTGTGCTTAGGGATCACTCTTGGCAGGCTCAGAGGATCATATGGGGTGTTGGGGATTAAACCCGGGTAAACTGCGTGTAAGACAAGTGCTCTACTTACAGTTCTATTGCTCTCGCCCCAGAACAAAATATTTTTGTTTACCTGTATTTGTTAGTATTCTGGGTTTTTTTCGTTTGTTTTCCTTACTTAGAAAACATCATACTACAATTTTTAAGAGTATCACTAAACTTTTCTAAGCATACTTACTCTATTATTTTGAATGTGGCCTCCTTAAGATCTATCAACTCCTGAAGTTGGGGCAGAGTTATTAAATCAGATTCTTAACTACATAAAATCATTAAGACTCTATAAACTGAATATTAAGTAATGTGTGCTATTTTTCAATTATGTATATAGATGTTCTTTTGATTACTATTTTACTGAATTTTGGTTGTAGCTTTCCATAATATTTCCTGTTACTGGGTGCTAATTATTAATTAGCATTATTATTTTTGCTTTTTGGGTTATACCCAGTGATGCTCAGGGGTTACTCCTGGCTCTGCACTCAGGAAATACTCCTGTCGGTACTGGGGGGACTGTATGGGCTGCCGACCTGGGATTGAACCTGGGTTGGCTGTGTGCAAGGCAAAACCCCCTACTCTCTGTACTATCTCTCCAGCCCCTATTTATTTATTTTTTAAGAAATTGAGTCCAGGGAGGTAGCTCAGATGTCAGTTGTGTATACCTTGCATGCACAAGGCCTCTGTTCAATCCCTGGCAACGTATGGTCGAGTACTTGTGACTGTAACCCTGGAGATCTTTGAACACTGCCAAAGTGACCTTTGAGTCTTGGAGCACTTCGTGGGTGACCATGGTGACCTCTAGCCCTGCTCACTTTAGTAGTATTACATTGCTGGCACTAAGCATTGAACTGTCTGGCCGAGTTGGCTGAGTTTCATTAGGAATAGCCACTGAGCATCCTAAGCACTGTGCTTGGGAGGCAGGCCCTCTTCAAAAATAAACATATGTAAAAAGGTGTTCTTTTTCTCGAAATGGCTGAGAATTGCTGCTGTCTACCATGTGCTCCCAATTATTTCTTAAAATGAGCAGCAAATATATTAAAAGGAAAATCACAGGCTTTCTTTGATATGGTTGAGTCTTCCCAATTTTGGGGAGAAGTCAATGAAAGTAGCTCACTTCATAACTTTGCATGTGACATTTAGTTTTAGAATTAAAACATATATATATATACACACACACACACACACACACACACACATTAATTTGCTAATCCTTTGTTGTATTATGTTTTATAGCCAGAATGGTGTTCTTTCTGCCAAGTTACATTAAGGAAAACATAGCAGCTAATTTTTCTAAAGCAAAATCTTTTCACAGGTTTTATTTTATTTTATTTTTTTGTAATTTGGACAGTTTTGTCAATGTATAGAAAATATAAATATTTCTCCATTTGACTATGATATTTTTGTCTGGTATTATAGGGTTCTTATTATGACCAGTTCTTGGCTTGCTGCGTTATGTTGAGAGAGCTTGTTTCTTGCCCCCTTGGTTTTCTCCTTTCTTCCTTCCCTCCATTTATTTTTCCCTTCCCCAACAAGTTGTCTTTACCAGACTCACAGTATTTTCCAGTACCAAGGACAATTTCTTTAGTTCTACATGCTTCACATTTGAATCTTGGCTGCCTTTTCTGTCCTTCTCTTGAAGGAACATACTTAACTCCACTGTCCCACAGGAGGAACATAATGGTTTCTGAGAGCCAATATATCAAATCCTGCATGTTTCCATATTGGTGATTAGACATCCATGATGGTTAAGAATTGGGAAGAACAAATAAGGTAGTGTCAGTTACATAGTAGACACTAGATGCATTATTATTTATGAAACAACTTAAAATCTTTAAGTTAGAGAAAAGTATACTATTTATTCTAGGCTCTTTGATCCTAAGTAGAAATGAAAGTGTATCCTAAGTCGAAATGAAGATGTATGTATGATCGTTTGAAAGTAGGGATAAAGAAGAGAATAATTAGTATTAATCAACAATATGAAAATTTAAGATGGTCAGTGAAGCAGAAGAGATATTAGCCAAGTAGAAAAAAAAGTGAATTACTTCAGTGTTTTCTTCTAAGTGTAACCGTTATCAATATGCTGAGATATAAACTTGTTTTTCTAAGGAGAAATCAAAATAGTTTTTCCTTCCTGCACCCTTATCCCCATGACATTTTAATTCCATGGATATTCTGTCTATATAACCCTCCCTTTACAGGGGGCATACTCATTACATACAATTTTTGATCTCTCTTCTCCCTCCACAAGAACCAAATTTGTCTCTTACCCTCATTAATATCTTGCCCTAACTGAGAATATGATATAACTTTTAATTTATTAGCCAGAATCATGTGCTATAGGAATTAAGGATCTCTTTTTATTTTTTTATTAATAAGTAAAATTAATAAATTTTTAAAATTTATTCACTGTGAAATTACAAGGTTATTCATGATTGGTTTTTAGGCATACAGTGTTTTAATACCCATCCTTTCATTAGTTTACACTTACCTCCACCAATGCCCTCCACCCTCCCAGTTTGCTTCTCACCCACCAGTCTTGCTCCTATGAGAGGTGCTTTAAAAAAAAAAAAAAAGAAGTTTTTGCACTGGATTTTCAGTACTGTTGCTTTTTTTTCTTATGCATACTTGGGTTTGATTTTTTTCTTTCAGATTTTCCAGAGAAAGGCTTCCCTTTCAAAATTATAGTAAATACATATAAAAATGTGAAGTCATTAAAATTCTTTCAATCCCGTCATTAGAATACATTTTATGAATATCGATACATTATCATTTCATAGCACAGCGGGTAGGGTGTTTGCCTTGCATGAAGTCCACCTGGCCGACCCTGGTTCAATTCCTCTGCCCCTCTTGGAGAGCCCGGCAAGCTGCTGAGAGTATCTCGGCTGCAAGGCAAAGCCTGGCAAGCTACCTGTGACGTATTTGATATGCCAAAAACAGTAACAACAAGTGTCACAATTTGTTGTGAGATGTTACTGGTGCCCGCTCTAGCAAATCGATGAACAACGTGAGGACAGTGCTACAGTGCTGACAGGATTTCTTTCATATTTTACCACCTTTCAGAACCACCTTCTCCAGGTTGAATGCTTTCTGCCAGCATAGGCCTCTACCCCTCCCTGTTCTATTTCTCAGCTCACAGGGTCTTCTGAGGTACTTTGTCAAGAGTATGAAAGGAGATATGTGTTCCAGCCTGTTTATTTTATTTTATTTTTTGTTTGCTTTTTGGGTCACACCCGGCGATGTGCAGGGGTTGCTCCTGGCTCCGCACTCAGGAATTACTCCTGGTGGTGCTGGGGGACCACATGGGATGCTGGGGATCGAACCTGGGTCAGCCGCATGCAAGGCAAATGCCCTACCCACTGTACTATCGCTCGGGCCCTAAGCATGTTATTTTCTCTTAGCATTCTTTGAAGGTATCAGATGGTAAGCATGCAGAGCAAGTATAAAGTAAGTAACATCTGTGTAGGTTTTTAAAAAACTAAAGATTTTTATTACTGATTTTTTTTTCTTATTCTTAGTTGAATACTAACTATTCAATTAGTGAATCACAATCACAATCGTCCTCCCGTTGTTCATCAGTTTTCTCGAGCGGGCCCAGTAACGTCTCCTTCATGAGACTTTGTTGTTACTGTGTTTGGCATATCGAATACATCACGGGGAGCTTGCCAGGCTTTGGCAAGCTTTCTTGCCATGCGGCGAGATACTTTCAGTAACTTGCCGGGCTCTCGGAGAGGGGCGGAGGGATCGAACTCGGGTCGGCCATGTTGGCCACGTGCAAGGCAAACGCCCTACCACTGTGCTATCGCTCCAGGCATTCAATTAGTATTCAATTTAATATGCTATTAATACTGAACATAATACCATAAAAGTAAGAAAAAATTGTGATAGTATATTGATAAATTTTGTGTTTGTGTTAAGTGCCTTTTACCATTGCATTGTTTGATAACAAATCTATATAGTCAGTTCTGTGTCTATACATTTCAGAATGTACAGCTTTTCAGTGAATCAAAACTTATTAGTAAACCCTCCATTTCAAAAACATAGTCTGCATTTAAGTTTCAAAGCTTTTTAGGGGAAAGCAGAAGTGGCACAGTGAATTTCTAGGGACCATTGTAAAATCAAAAAACTTAATACAAGATTACACTTGTGAGGACTGCAACTTCCATCTAATCTTATCTTATTTGGGTGTGCCCCAAAGTTTAAACCTCTGCAAATATTTAATCTATCTCACCTGCCTTTTTTCCTCCACCTAATAATGCCTATACTGCTCTTTCTCTGCATAACTAAGGACCCGTTTCACATTTTTTTTTCTTTCTTCACAGTCATCTACCATGTACTAAGGATTACCTAAAAATTCTTCCCTTTTGTCCTTTCAATAAGGAGGATATTTATTTTTCCATAGACTGGCCAACACTGGGCTTGGTAATTTTGGTCCCTATAGTTGCCTGGAGACTGTTCCTTGTTCTCTCCTGAAATGTCTTCTCTTTTGAGATCTGTGCCTTTGCTCTATTTTGTCGTTGGTGTCCAATGATGATTTCCTTGTATTTCACTCTTTTTAGTCTCTTTCCAGGTCACCTTTTATCATTATCTTGGACAGCCCACACATCTCCTATTAGGTCTCACAAATTTCTTTTACCTCTTCCTTGATCTGTTCTTGACTATACCTTGAAGTTAAGTAGCCTCCTTTTTTTTTTTTTTTTTAAGATCTTTCTATTCTGATCACAGCTTAACTCTTATACATCTTTATTCCAACTTTTTTTTTTTTCTGTTTGACCACACCCAGCAATGCTCAGGGGTTGTTCCTAGGGGTGCATGGTACCATATAGGATGCTGGAAATTGAATCTGGGTCAGCCACATATGAGACAAGCATCCTACCTGCTGTACTATCTTTCCAGTCTCCAATTTTTTCTTTCCTTGTCTCTCTCTCCCTTGTGCCCTCTTTCTCTCTGCTATTGCTGATACACATTGCTTGTACTAACATTTTCTTTAACGATCTTTGAACTATATAACCCTGCCCCCACCCGTTTTTCCTCTATTCACTGGACTTCACTGTAGCACTGCCCTCCCGTTGTTCATCGATTTGCTTGAGCAGGCACCAGTGACATCTCACAACAAATCGTGAGACTTGTTACTGTTGTTGGCATATCAAATACATCATGGGTAGATTGCCAGGCTTTGCCGTGCGGGCGGGATACTCTTGGTAGCTTGCCACGCTCTCTGAGAGGGGCGGTGGAATCGAACCTGGGTCGGCTTCGTGCAAGGCAAACGCCCTACCTGCTGTGCTATCACTCCAGCCCCACTTCATTGTGGATAAATCTAACCTTTCTTTCTGGTTTCATTAATGTCATAAGCCTTACCCTGTTTTTCATTGCTGCTACTTAGAGATTCTTCTATTAAATCCATTACTACCTTGCCACTCTGCTTTCATACTTAAACTTTCTTGATGGAATACAGGAAATAGTTCTCTCATAAAGTTATGTTTGGGACTAGAATGATAGTATAGGGGGAATGGCTCTTGCCTTGCATCTGGCCTACCTGGGTTTGATACTTGGCATCCCATATAGTTCCCTGAGCACTTCCAGGAGTAATTCCTTAGCACAGAATCAGGAGTAACCCTGAGCATCACCGGATGTGGCCCCCAAACAAATGAAAAATAAATTTATAATTTTCAACTTGGACCCTTAAGATGACTTAACAGTCTTTCTGCTTTACATAACTATGCACTTTCGCCCATTTTTTATTGATAACTTTGCCAGATTTCTAATTCTCAAACTGTATATCCCAGTTTAGTCTCCCATCTCATACATATGTATTTAACTTTTACTTTCAGAAAAAAAAATCAAATCTAAGGAATTAGTTTTTTTTTCTCTACAACATGTAAAGCTACCTGTAGTAATTTTACTTGAAGGTGATTTTTTTCTGACTTATCAAGTATATACTGCAGTTTATTAGGTTTATTCAGGATTCTTTGTCATAACTTGTTGAGGATTTTAGTCTCAACAATTCAATATAGTTAGCAAGAGTAAGATCAGAGAATCTTGCTCTGAATATTTCCCATCAGTTTGGAAAATAGCATAATTTTTATTTCATAAAATAATATATAAGATATATACTAATCGATAGCACAGCGGGTAGGGCGTTCACCTTACAAGCGGCCAACATGGCCGACCCGAGTTCGATTTCTCTGCCCCTCTCAGAGAGCCTGGCAAGCTACCGAGAGTATTCGATATGCCAGACACAGTAACAAAAAAGTCTCCAATGGAGACGTTACTGGGCCCGCTCGAGCAAATCGACGATCAACGGGAGGGCCTTTACCTTTACCTTTACCTATAATATGTACTAAAATATTATATATGTATATATCTTCCTCACTACTGCTGCCTTTTTAGGGTAACCATAGTTCTTTGTTACCCACGATCATCTAAATACTCTTGAGTATTTAGGCCGCCCCTTTTACTTTAGAAACGGAGCAGTATATATTGTTAATATTATCTTATAATATATTGTTAATAATCTGATCACACTCATCCTCTGTCTTTTTGCACAGGGACACCTTTCTAAATAGTACATGCCTATTTCAAATAGTATAAATCTCATTTTCTTAGCTGTTTTCCCTTCAGTTTATTGCTGTTGCTATTTTCAACCACCACTCCACTAAAATGGTATTTATTTATCTGCTCATTGTTTTTCTATGCCACACCTCTGGTAGTGCTCAGGGACAATTTTTGCTCAGGGGTGACCCCTGGTGATGTGTTGGGGACTATTTGTAGTACTGGATTTGAAACCAGTGTTGCTGCATGCAAAGACAAGCACTGTACCTCCTGTCATATATCTCTGGCCACTCTGAAATGGTCTTCGCAAATACCAAAGATTAAGAAATAAGAAAGGTGAACAGACACTTGTAGTCTTTATAAATCTTGGCTCTGTGCACGATTCCTTCCTTTCTGCTTTTCTTCTCTCTCCCCTCTCATTTCCCTTTGTCCTTACTCCCTTTCCCCTTCCCTCCCATCTTTTTTCATGGTGCTAGGGATTAAACACAGAGCTTTACACGTATTACACATGTATTCTACTACTGAGTTCTATCCTTAGCTCCTTATGTGACTTTGAAATAGTGTTTTATCATGGGTTTTCTCATTTCCCTTTCTACTTACCTGGCTTTTTTGCTGCTGTTTTTTAATTAAAAAAAGATATCTCTATATCACTGTCGTCCCATTGTTCTTCGATTTGCTCGAGCAGGTGCCAGTAACGTTTCCATTCATCCCAGCCCTGAGATTTTAGCAGCCTCTTCTTACTCGTCCTTCCCAATGCTGCTGTATTGGAGGCTCTTTCAGGATCAGGGGACTGAGGCCTGTTATTGTTACTATTTTTGGCATATCGAATACGCCATGGGTAGCTTGCCAGGCTCTACCATTAAAAAAAAAGATATATATATATATATATATATATATATAGTTTATTTGTTTGGGGGCTGTACTTGGCAATGCTCAGGTTTTGGCTCTGTATTCAAGAATTATTCCTGGCAGTGCTTGTGGGACCATATGGAATGCTCAGGATTGAACCTGTGTCGGTCATGTGCAAGGCAAATGCCTTCACCCACTGTACTACTGATCACCTTCTCTTTGCTGCTCTTTCTGCCCTTAAAATATTGATGTTCCCTAAAATTCTAGTTTAATGTTTTTTTTTTTTACTTCTATTTTCAATTAGTATTTTCTCTCTGAATGTTTTGATTTCTACTATGTGTCTGTAAACTCTGTGTATAGAACTCTAGTCAATGTTTCTGCTGAGCTACAAACTAATTTTTTCATAAATTTGTTGATAATTTTCTACAGATTTCATATGATGGAATCTGGTAGCTTGCCTGTCTATGAAATGCTTAATGCTCACCTTTACTTCAGACTTTATAGTTTTATTTGTCTACTATGCTTGGAACTTGCGATTTAAAGGTGAATAATTGCTCCTTCTGGAGTTTTCTTTCCAGTAGAAAAAAACAGGTATATATGTTAGTAGGTACAGAATGTAAGCAGATATAATACAATGCATATAATCCTAAAATACTATTAAAATTATAATAGAAAGTAAGTTTAATCCCAGAAATCAGCAGCTAACTGCCTTGAGAAATTAGTAATCACTTTCAGGTGGTGACATTTGAGCTTTATCTTTAAGAATGAGTAGGATTTTGGGAAATTGTTCTAACATCAAAGCACAATTCAGGAAAAGTAGTTCATTGGAATGAAAATTAGTGTGGTCCAAGGATAAAATCTCTAATTTAATGTAAATTCCAAGTGTCATCTTTAATCAGTTCCTAATACAAATATTTGCTAAGAATTCAACAGGAGAAAACAAAAGTTGTTTTATTGTTAAAAATCTAGGAAGGATGTTTTATATTGTTAGTTATAGATCATTTCATGTGCGTTAATAGTGTTGGCATAAGGAAATGAAGGAATCTTGACAAAAAATCATGACTGACAGATTGTGAAAGATTGACCATTCAACCATATCAAACTACTTACAAACAACTCCTGGTATAGCAGGTCTCCAATTTTTTTTTTCTTTTTGGGCCACACACAACAGCACATTGGCTCAGGGTACTATGTGGTGCTGGGTATCGAACCTGGACTTAACACGTGCAAAGCCTGTGTGATCCAGCTCCTTGAGCTTTCTCCCCAACCTCAATTCTACTTCTTAGCAATTGTCCTTAGTTCTTAGTTGTAGTTCGTTCATTTCATTAGACTATTTTAACCATCATGTGGTTCATACAGTTTTAAAGATTAAATATGTGTTTCTAGATAATGTGTTTTTAAACTTACCTGTTTAAAACCTTTGCATAATGTGTATGTATGTTTTGGTGTCAGTGTGTATCATTGTCCAATGTGCTTATGGCCCACTCATGTTTCTGCTTATTGCTGAAATTCACCCATTATGTCCGTCCGTCCTTCCTTCCTTCCTTCCTTCCTTCCTTCCTTCCTTCCTTCCTTCCTTCCTTCCTTCCTTCCTCCCTCCCTCCCTCCCTCCCTCCCTCCCTCCTTCCCTCCCTCCCTCCCTCCCTCCCTCCCTCTCTCCTTCCCTCTGGGCTTCTGTCTCTGTACTCAGGAATCACTTCTGGTGAGGCTTGGTGTGTCTATTCCTAAATGGGGTGATGGGAATAGATCCTCCATTGGCTGCATGTGAGGCAGGTGTCTTACCTGCTGTACTATCTTTCCAGCCTAATTTATTCTATTTTCTGATATGGATAAAATGCAGTAATTTTAATCTTTTCTACTGTTGATGGACATTTGAATTGTGAACTATCACGAACAGTACTGCTATGAGCACTATTATATAATGGAAAACTTTTCTGTAATGAAATTGCCAGGGTCAACTTGAATTCTGCTGGATTTTCTAATAAATTTTTGTGTTCTTATATTTTATTACTAGTCATTTTTATATTCATATGAGTCATGTATTTTATATATGCTGGATCATACTTTCCACTACTTCTGTTTTAACTTTTATTTTTACTTTTTAATTTAAAATGTCTTAGTATATAAGTTTTCAGCTCTTAACTAAGTATTTATATAAATCTGTTATGTATTCTTTGGTAACTACCACTCTGGGTTTTATTATATAAGATTCATTTCTAGTAATTTATGTTCAGTGTTTATTAAAATAACTCTAATGGATCCTTATTTTTTCTTAAAGTTGGCCTTTGCCAGAATTTGATCCAAGCCAGATTCGACTGATTGTATATCAAGACTGTGAAAGAAGAGGGAGAAATGTCTTGTTCGACTCCAGTGTTAAGAGAAAAAGTGAGGACATATCAGTATCGGTGAGCATCATTATTGGTTCAGTTGAAATTTAATGTTCAATCAAGAAATAATGAGTAAAATGTTAAGTATAGCAGTTCTGTCAGTATAAAACAGTTTTACTAGGTTATAAGAATTCTAAACTCAGATTAGGAGAATTTGTTTGCTTTTTGGGTTATACCTAGTGGTGCTGGGGGCTTATTCCTGGCTTGCAGTTCAGGTATCACTCTTGGTGGGGTTTGGAGCATGGTATGGGTTGTCAAGGATTGAACTTGGGTGTGCTATTTGCAAGACAAATGCCCTCCCTACCTGCTGCTCTATTCTCCCACTAATTTGGAGAATTTTAAAATCATATATATATATATATATATGTTTTTTGGGTCACACCCGGCGATGCACAGGAGTTACTCCTGGCTCTGCCCTCAGGAATTATGCCTGGTGGTACTCAGGGGACCATATGGAATGCTGGGAATCGAACCCGGGTTGACCGAGTGCAAGGCAAACGCCCTACCCGCTGTGCTATCACTCCAGCCCCCTGGAGAAGTTTTAAAGGAAATGACACTAGTCTTAATAGACATTAGCCTAGTACCACAGAACATTTTAGTTTGACATATATTTCATTCTATAATTGTGAAATATGACTAGAATTAAAGGGATTTCCCTTCCCCCACCCCTTTGGTTTTTGGGCTACACCTAGTGGTGCTTAGGGCTTACTCCTGGCTCTGTGCTCAGGAATCATTTCCGAATGACTTGGGGTCTGTATTGGGTACCAGGGATTGAACTCTGGTTGTCTACATGTAAGGCAAGCATTCTACCTGGTGTAATATCTTTCCAGCCTCTAGAAGGATTCTTAAGAGTATCTTATCCAAACTGCTCATATTTGTGAAGCATATGACCTAAAGAAGTTAAACTTATTTGTCTGAAGGTACAAAAGCAAGTTAAAACTGAAGTTGGTGCATAAAACATCTTTTAAAAAAGTTAAATTAACTGTATCACATCCAGTGATTTAGAAATATAGTGAACTAAAGGAAAAAAAGGAAGGGTGGCTTGGCTTGGAATGTTATGAAGTAATACGTAAAGTATCTAGAAATGAGGTTGGAGAGAGTTGGACACAGTCAAAGAGTTTACAGGCTGCTAGATTTCTGGGTTAGGAGTTTAAATTTCATCCTAAATGCAAAGAGAAGCCATTGAAAAATAACCATGGACATTTCAAAAAATCACTTTGATAGAGAGCCTATAAATAAACCCATGCATCTATGATCAATTAATTGTGACAAGGGAAACAAAAACATACAATGTGGAAAGTGTAGTGTTTTTTAAGTGGTTTTAGAAAAACTGGATAACCTTCTATAAAAGAAAAAACCTGGACCAGACAAAAAAGAAATCAAAATGAATTGCACTGCACTGTAGCACTGTCGTCCCGTTGCTCATCGATTTGCTCCAGCGGGCACCAGTAATGACTCCATTGTGAGACTTGTTACTATTTTTTTTGGCGTATCGAATACGTCATGGGTAGCTTGCCAGGCTTTGCCATGCGGCCGGGATACTCTCAGTAGTTTGCTTTGCTGAGAGGGCGGAGGAATCTAACCCATGTGCGTCCCTCCCGAAGCACGCCTGGTCAAAGAGGATGACCTTCCCCGAATAGAGATGGACCTGTCTTCTGTCGCGGGTATACGAGTAGCTGCGCTCCTCTGCTAGAACCTCCAAACAAGTTCTCAAAATGAATTAAAGACTGAAATATAAGACATGAAACCATAAAATTCCTAGAAGAAAATATAGACAATAAACTTTTTTAAAACTTGAAAATCAAGTAAAGGAAACATGCAAACATTGACAAGTGGGACTACATTAGAGCAAAAGTTTTGACACAGCAACAAATACCATCAATGAGATGAAAAGACAGGTTACCAAATTGGAAAAAATAGTTGGCAATTCTGTATCTGTTATCCACAAATTTAAAGAACTCATAACAACAACAACAACAACAACAACAAAAAACAGTACTTTAAAAAGGACCTGAGGGATTAAATATATATGTATGTGTGTGCGTGTATATATGTATATGTGTGTGTGTGTGTGTATGTATGTATGTATTTCCCCTCCCCCTAAGAGATAGATGTAGCCTAGGATATATAAAAGGGTGCTCAACATCATTAGAAAAGTGCAGATTAAAACATGGTTGAAATCCAAGGCCAGCTACAAATGTGATAACTGTACTTTGTATTTAAACTGCTGAATGCCCATTTTGTTTGTTCTATGTGTTCTTATTATAAGTGCTAGTTCTGTTTCCTAATATAAAGATTTATTTTCTTTCAAGATTCAATCACAAGTTTGAACGTTTCTGGTCTCCTAGTTATAGTGGTTTTTTTTTTCTTTTTGCTTTTTGGGTCATACCCAGCAATGCTCAGGGGTTCCTCCTGGCTTTTCCCTCAGGAAAAACTCCTGGCGGTGCTTGGGGGACCATACGGGATGCTGGGGATTGAACCCAGGTTGGCCATGTGCAAGGCAAACACCCTACCCATTGTGTTATCACTCCGGCCAGTAGCTTCATTCATTTCATGTTCACTGCATCTTTTTATACTGTCCTTTCCTCTTGTGTTTCATTTAATCTCGTGTTTTGTGGCTAAGTGTACAAAATCCACTGCTAATGATGCCAGTATTAGTCCTCATTAAGTAAAACTTTGTCATTGCACAGGAGTCAGGCATTTCCATTTCACCTCACCTACAGTCTTAAGGAATGAAAGAAAAAAGTGATGGAAGTTATAGAGGATCTGCTTCTTGAAAGCAGTTAAATCAACAACAATTTGTGAAGCTTGTATATCAGATACAAATAAACTTCTAATCAACTCACTGAAGACCAGATACAGAAGTATATTTATCTCATCACCATAATGATAATAAAACAGAAATGTTTGTTTAGAGAGAAAACAGATTATGATGTTGAATATCCTGAGAGCTTTAAGTGATTAACAAATAATTAGCACATGACATATAACTGAGTGGCAGCTAAAAATGTTTTAGAAGCTACTATGCTGATTATAGGGGGAAAGTTACTTGTCAAAATCAATCTTACGTATGAAACATCCCTATTTAGCAGCTGATGTTTGAAAGGATTTTCGTAGTGAAGGAAGCCAAATCAGTGACATGTTTCAAGGGATTTAATTTTGGGTTTGGGACCACACCTTGTAGTTTTTAGAGGACCATGCAGTGCTAGGAGTGAACGCAGGGCTCTCAATGCCAAACATGTGTTCCAGTCCTTTGAGCTATCTCTCCATCCCCCAGGTTTAAAGGTTTTTAAGGATAGAATGATAGCTTTTCTTGGGAGCAGTGTTGCAGGCTGCAAATGAAAACCTTTTGTGGTCTGGTAAACTGTAATACCATAAACACACACTGCCTACCTTAGCAATAAGATTTTATGGATGTCCAGTTTCTCTTCCAAACTGTCTTCCTAAATTGTTATGCTTGTAAAATGCAAAAGTACTGTTTAGAGAATAGTGTACCTTTAAGATTTGTTTATTATTGTTAATCTTCCCAGATATGCTTTTATTGGCATCTTTACCCATTATTCTTTTTTTGGCGGGGGGGGGGGGGGGCGGGAGTCAAATCCGGTGATGCACAGCGGTTACTCCTGACTTTGCACTCAGGAATTACTCATGGCAGTGCTCAGGGAACCACATGGGATGCTGGGAATCGAACCCGGGTCGGCTGCATACAAGGCAAACACCCTACCTGCTGTACTAGAGCTTCAGCCCCGGCATCTTTACCCATTATTAAAGTGATGTTTCTCCTTTGGAGAAATTTTGTTGATGTACTTAAGATAACATGTTTGCAACAGTGTTGACATTTCCTCCCCTTGTTCAGCCTTAGCCTTTCTAGAAAACAGTATGAGCTTTCTTTTTTAGCCAGTTCTTCGTTGAACAGGTATCTTGCTTGCTAGTTTCTAGGTCTCTGCTTGCTTGTTTGCTTGTTCTTCGAAGCTCATATTTTCTCAAACAGGAACACATATTCCTTTCCTTCTGTTCCCCACCCTCATCTTTCTAAGTAAACTTCATTCAATAAAAACTATCTTGATTCACTAAAACAAACAAAACAGTAAGAAGGATTTCTTGAAAACAAACACTAACTAAAAAAATTCCACTTTAATTTAACTAATGGACCTTTGCCCAGGCTATTGCTATAAATGAAAGAACACTGAGAAGACCCTGATGCAATTCTGAAAAATTATACAACATCTAAATTACTTCAAGAACCTTAACTTGGGCTTGGGGTGATGTCACTTAGGAGTATATGATTGTCATCTGGAAGAAGGCACTGAAGAGGTTCATCCATGTCTTCAAAGGATTTAAAAGGCTTGGAGAAACAGTAAAATTGCCAAACACTCTATGACATTCACACAGTGATGAAATCACCTTATGATGCTTTTCTCAGAACACATTCCCATTGTTAAGCTATATGTGATTGTATTTTGATCAATTTTAATTACAGTTAGGAAGTTAATTATCACAATTCTGTAAACACTTAAATGAAGACTTCACATGTTCCCTTTGAACACTATAGAGTACAGTGAAATAACCTCCCATCCACCTCCAGTTGCAAGCTATTTATAGTTTAAGTGATTTTTTTCTCCCAATTTTATTTATTTTTTTATGCATGAGTTTTTAAAATTATTTTTAGTGAAACACCTTGAGGTACAGTTGTAGATTTACAATTTTTTGTGCTTGGGTTTCGATTATACAATGATCAAATAACCATCCCTCCACCAGTGCCCATTTTCCATCACCATGGATAATATCCCTCCCATCCCCATCCCTCCCATCTCACCCTGCCTCTGTGGCAGGGCAATCCCCTGTGTTCTCTCTCTCCTTTTGGGTGTTGTGGTCTGCAAAAGAGGCTTTGAGTGGCAAACATGTTCAGTCCATAGTCTACTTTCAACATGCATCTCCCCTCCTGGGAGGATCCTCCAAACACCCTTTATTTGGTGCTCCCTTCTCTATCTGAGCTGCTCTTTCCCCTAGAATGCCCGGCTGGCCTCTAAGCTATGGAGTAATCCTCCTGGTGTTGATCTCAGCTATTCTTGGGTATTAATCTCATATTTTGTTTCTTTATATTCCCCAGATGAATGTGGGGAATATTGATACTTTCTATGTCTTTCTATGTCTATCCCTCTCTTTCTGACTCATTTCGCTTAGCATGATACTTTCCATGTTGTACCACTTGTATATAAATTTCATGACTTCATCTTTTCTAACAGCTACATAGTACTCCATTGTGTAGATGTACCAAAGTTTCTTTAACCAGTCATCTGTTCTTGGGCATTCAGGTTTCTTCCAGTTTCTGGCTATTGTAAAGAGTGCTGCAATGAACAAACAAGTGCAGATATCACTTCGACTATACATTTTTGCCTCTCTGGGATATATTCCCAGGAGTGGTATTGCTGGGTCAAATGGGAGCTCAATTTCTAATTTTTTGAGAATCATCCATACTGTTTTCCAGAAAGGCTGAACCTCCCAATTTTATTTTTATAAAGTGGTTCATAGTAATTTATTACATTCAGTATTCCAATACTAATCTCATCACCATAACACCTCCTACCACCATAATTTTGAATTACCCCACCACCACCCAAGTCTGTCACAAAAACAGATCTTAAATAATTTTATTTGTATGGCATGTTATGAATAATGCGTTAAGAATGATCCAGAAAAGTCCCCTTAAAGGAATCACTGTATCACTGTCATCCTGTTGGTCATTGATTGCCTCTAGCAGGCTCCTTCTTCCTAGCCCTTGAAAAAGTGCCACATTCGAGGCTCTTTCAGGGTCAGGAGAATGAGACCCATCATTGTTACTGGTTTTTGGCATATTGAATACACCACAGGGAGTTTGCCAGACTCTGCCGTGTGGGCAGGATACTTTTGGTTGCCTGCCAGGTTCTTCAGAGTAAGACCTAGAAAATAAGATCTCGCATGGCCCTGGCAGTTGGTGGGTGTAACGCCTGGAAGATAGGGAATCTGAGTGGAGGAGGCCCCAGTCCCAATTCGAGCAGGCTTGGAGTTTCCTTCATGTGTGAGGCTCGTCCCTTAAAGGAATGTGTGAAAATGTGTGAAGAGTTTACTAACATGTTGTTACATGTCGAGCATTGTATGCTAATATTTATTTATTTTTGGATAAGATTGATTGCCTTCTACCTTGACCCCATCAAATGTGTTGTGCTACTCCTCGTACATCTGTGGAGTAGAATATAAAATCTCACTTAGCCACAAATGCAGCTCTACTTCAGGGATTCTGAAGTTTTAAATTGGGTAATGTGTAAACTCAAAAAGAGCACAGCAGCTGCAGTGGTCTATCTGTCCCGCCGCCAGCGTTCAGTAGTCTCAGGCCGCTTCCCCCACCCCGGGGAGGTCGATGGCGATGGGCAGGCAAAGGAATGAACGAGGGCCAGGCTGGTTGATGTCAGTTGCAGTTTATCCCAGTCTTCTCTCCATCCACTCCTGTCTCTCTCCTCTGCCTCCCCTGCCCATTCTTACAGTCTCATTATATCCCCCAGCATGAGGGATTGGGTAACGATTACAAATAGGTGTGGTCATAATCAGTAGGGGTAGAATTCTTTCCCTCTGGGAAATGGAATACCCTGGGTGTGTTTCTCCTCTCCTTGTCCAGCAAACATATAAGCATATATAATATAAATCGTTTTGTATGGATACAGTAAGAAATACCTTAAATTTATAGAATTGCTCTCTTAGGGCCATCTCAATCTCAGACTACAGTGCTCAGGTCAGATAGTCCTTCCTATCCCTAGCAGGGTCCTGGTCTCGTTGTTACTTTTGGATCATGACAGCATTTATCTATGATCAAGCTCTTAACTTATAGTTAAGAATCGTGGCACTTTGGCCTGGCCCATTTTGATGCCAGGGTAGGTCACTGCTTGCCCTGGGTCCATTCAGTCCCTCGTCGGGACCCTACTTTTGAGGTGCTAGGAACCAAGAGCAACTGAGGCTTAAGTTGAGAAAGCAGATGCCCGGGAGTGAATAATATTCAGAGCCAATTAAATTCTAAATTACAAAGCATAATATTAGCGGTCTTCCTGTATCTATACAAAAAGGGCATTGCTTTAAAGTAAGCTATTCAAAAGACATAAGGAGAGGAGAAAGGCAATATTAACTTATAATACAATTTCAGTGTCCTAGAAGGATCTGACCTTAACAAATAATTAACAGATACTGATTAGGGGAAAAGCTGATTAACTGGTTGGGGAGGAGAATATAGGGAAGAATTTACAGATAAACAATGGAATGGAAGTTCCTCCTGAGCACTGTAATAAACCTGAGTTTCTCGTGGCAAGGGGGAAAGGGCAAACCAAAGTTAAGCCTAAAATATTTGGAGCTATATTCCAACAGGTGATGCACCTGGAGATGACTTTGGGGTTTTGAAGCATTCTGCAGCTTGTGGCTCTCCTGAGATTTATTTTTATCTCTGGATCATGGCCGTTAATAAGTTTATATGGTGCTGGAGGTGGTTTGTAGGCATGGCCACCAGGCTCCTGGGAAGACAGTGGAATGGCTGGGAGGTCACCCATTCCCAGCTCTGTGAGCGTCTGGAGATTTGGGTCACAAAAGCCACACACCTTAGGCTTTCAGCAGATCATTCTCATGTGTGAGGGGCTCATGGAGCCTGTGGAGATAGGCTGTTAGCATTTTTAAATGATTTTTTAAATCTACCTTATTGTGCCTAAATCTTAAAAGGTCAAATTATGTGAGATCTATATAGGCAGAGAGGGAATATATATGTGTTGATTTTAACTTAAAAATTATTTTAAGTTCATACATAATAGTGAAATAGTTTAGTTCTACCAGTTTCCTGAAAAGATAAGTCATTTGGTCAAATTGTCTTTTTATAACAGTGTTCTATTTTCATAATCTAAAGTAGTCTGTAAGAAGTGAATAAGGATTATAAATATTAGCTTGTGGTTGCTTGAGGCCATGACTCCAATTATATAGCTGAGCTGGAGGTGGAGTTACGGGGCAACAGTGACTTTGGTCAGGAAAACCGTGGATTGAACATAATGTGGTTAATTTCGTTGTGGAACCGTCCGCTGGGAGACTCCCGTGTCTAACGTTTAGTTCGGCCTCCTGGAACTGTGAGTTCCCATAGATGTTCTTGGTCAACATGATGAACTCAGATAGTCTCTCACCCCTTTTGTTCCATTCTAGGCCATGGGTCCTGATGTGGAGTTCTTTGGCTGATCTTCTCGGTCCTATTTTGGCATTAAAATCACCGACAATGATCTTGTAGAAGGTGTGGTCTTTATAGAACTTCTCCAGCTCCATGTAGAACTTCTCAATTTCTCTTTCATCATAATTGGATGTTGCTGCGTATACAATGAAGATAGAAACTGCTGGCACTGAGCCACATCTATTCAAGTGTAATTGTCCGATTCGGGTTGTTAGGCATTCGAATGAATCAGTGCTCATGGCTAAGTTTGTGTTGACAAGGACACTGACACCACTGATGCCTCTTTTGTCGCATGTTCTGAGGAACAGTTCTTCTCCAGTTCAAAAACGGTGTGATGTGATTGATGCCTTCTGGTCTTGGTCATACCAATGATGTCGTACATGATCTTTCGCGCTTGTTCCATCAGGTCCTCGATGATGCATCTGATGCCAGTGTACGTCCATTGAAAGTACAATCATTTTTGTCCTTGGTTTTGGCAGCCTACTTCGGCCTTGAGATTTTATCAGCCTCTCCTTCTTCATCCTTCTTAACGTTGTATTGGTGGCTCTTTCAGGGTCAGGGAAATGAGACTCATTGTACTTACTGGTTTTGGCATATCGAATACACCTTGGATAGTTTGCCAGTCTCTTCCATGCGGCGGTATACTCTCAGAAGCTTGGCAGGCTCTCTGAGAGGGATAGAGGCTTTTAGGGTGGACTCTAATTAGAAAAATAAAATAATAATTCTGTTTGCTGTTTAGATAGCGTGGTTACAGTATGATTTTTCTGATTTTGTGATTTTGATGTATAAACTGCACCTTCATCACCACCAATGTCCCCAACACCTGCTACTGTTCTTATGTCTCCTTTAGTCTGACTTCTTTTCCCACCCTCGCCCACTGCTGCAATCAAAGATCAAGGGTTTGTCCTCATTCAATAATGTTCATTCCTTTGTTTGTTTTTCTGTGTACCATGGGTAAATTAGGCCACCCAGTATTTGTTCTTATCCCTCTGACTTACTTCACTTCACATGACACTTTACCATTCCATCCAAGTTGCTGTGAATTTCAGTTTCATCCTTTATTACAGTAGCCTAATATTCTGTGATGTTTATGTACCACAGCTTGTTTATTCATCCATCTGTGGTAGGACATTCACATTGTTTCTATATTCTGGCTATTGTACTAAGCACTGCAGTATATATAGATATGCATATATCTTTGTGATTAATGTTTTGGAGTATGTGGGATAGATGCCAAAAAGTGGAGTTAACTGGGCCATAGAGAAGCTCTATTCTTAACTTACTGAGTAGTCTTCAGTATTTATTCTTTATTGTTTTCCATAGAGGCTGAAATAGACAACATTTAAAAAAATTTTTTTTA
The DNA here is from genome assembly GCF_029834395.1 of Sorex fumeus. NCBI lineage: Eukaryota > Metazoa > Chordata > Mammalia > Eulipotyphla > Soricidae > Sorex > Sorex fumeus. The sequence goes on along the minus strand of NW_026606108.1, from coordinate 31,636,481 downwards.
AATTTTAATTTTGGCTTTTTGGGTCACACCTGGCAATGCACAGGGGTTACTCCTGGCTCTGCACTCAGGAATTACTCCTGGCGGTAGCTCAGGGGACCATATGGGATGCTGGGAATCGAACCCCGGTCGGCCATGTGCAGGGCAAACGCCCTACCTGCTGTGCTATCACTCCAGCCCCAAGACAACATTTTTTTAAGTGTTTTTTTTTTTAATTGAATCACTGGGAGATACAATAGTTACAAAGTTGTTTATAATTGGGTTTCAGTCATATAGTGTTCTAACATCTTTCCCTTCAGATGTGTGCATTGCCCAACACTAATCTTCAGTTCTCCTCTCACCACCCCACCCCATCTGCCTGCTTCAGGCAGGAACTTTTTTCTCTCCCTCTCTCTCCTTTCCCCTATCTCTCCCTCCCCTTCTCCCTGCTTCCTATTTTTCTTCCTCTCCCTCTCCCCTTTAGAGCATTATGGTTTGCAATACAGGTACTAAAAAACTATCATGTATGCACCTCCGCCTGCTTTAAGCATTCATTTTTTGTCTAGAATGATCATTTCCAACTATTACTGTTATAGTAGTCCCTTCTGTATTCTATCTGCCCTCCCTGCTTCCCCTCATCTTGTGTCAAGTTTCCAACCATGTACCAGTACTCTTGACCCGTTTCTACTGTCCTTTGGGATTAGAAAATGGACAACATTCTTAACAGTGAAAGAGGGTTACTTTTAACCACATCTCTACCATCTCACTGGTTATTCCAGTTTTATAAATGTCATGCCTACTGGTCTGAGATGATACTTCACAGTCACGGTCACGGTCCTCCCATTGTTCATTGATTTGCTCGAGTGGGCCCAGTGAAATATCCATCGTGAGACTTGTTACTGTGTTTGGCATATCGAATACGTCACGGGGAGCTTGCCAGGCTTTGCCGTGGGGCGAGATAGTCTCGGTAGCTTGCTGGGTTCTCTGAGAGGGGCGGAGGAATCGAACTTGAATCAGCCATGTTGGCCGCTTGCAAGGCAAACGCCCTACCGCTGTGCTATCGGAGTTGATACTTATTGTCATTAAACTTACATTATCATTAATTTACATTTCTCTGATAAAAGTGATAGTGAACAATTTTCATATGTCCTAACCATGTGTCGATTTCAGGGAAATATCTCTTCATTTTCTCTTCTGATTTTTACATGGGGTTCATGTTATTTTGTTGTTGAGTTTTGTGAGTTCTTTGGGTATTAGCTCTTATCTGTTTGTGATAGGCAAACATATTACATATCAGTAGGGTATATTTTTATTTTAGTTCCAGTTTTTTTTTTTTTTGCCAAACACTAGTTTAATGTGGCCCTATTTGTTTGTTGTCTTTGCCAGTGAAGTTTGATAGATGTACCTCTAAGGTACAAAGGCATGGGGGTTCTGGGGCTGAAATCTCCAAGCCTGCTTGGATCAGGGCTGAGCATCCTTCACCCAGATCCTCCATCTTCCAGTAGGCAGGGGTGATAGTTACCGCTAAGGTTTATATCCTAGAAAAGTGTGCCAACATTTACCTCAGTGTGTGTGTGTGTGTGTGTGTGTGCGCGCGCGTGCGCGCATGTGTATGTGTCTGTGTGTCTGTCTCTCTGTGTGTTTTGGATGAGAAAGAAAGGGAGTCTGCTTTTCATCCAACCAGGCAGAGATTTTAATATGAGGACCTGCGGATGTGTTGTTGCTCAGGCCCTTTAGGACCTGGGATTCCTCAGGCCTCATTGGTAATGTTGTGGGTGGAGGCTCCAAGGCTGCACTTGATGATCCTCTGGGGGTCATGTGATGTCAGGGATAGAAGTGAGCCAACTGCATGCAAGGCCTGCACTGAACCCATGTACTATCTCTCCAGTCCCTTCAGTGTATTTATGGGTTCTGGTTTAATTTTATGGTCTTTAATCCACTACTCACTTTGAGTTGAGTTTTATGCATGGTATGAAGTTTTGGATCCAGTTTCATTTATTTGCACAGCGGTAGGGCGTTCACCTTACAAGCGGCCAACATGGCCGACCTGAGTTTGATTCCTCTGCCCCTCTCGGAGAGCCCGGCAAGCTACCGAGAGTATTCGATATGCCAGACACAGTAACAACAAAGTCTCCAATGGAGACGTTACTGGGCCCGCTCGAGCAAATCGACGATCAACGGGAGGGCCTCAGGGGCCTCAAGAGCCTTGATACTTATAAACATATGAATTTGTAATATACAAGCAAATACAAATAAAATTGAATCAATTTAGGAATAAGATTGTGAAACAGAGCATGTGGTGACCCAACCATGCTCTAGCATTCTTGAGAGACAGGACTTTGTATTTTGAAGAAAACTGAAAATTCAGAAAAACTACAAGAAATTGACTTGGAGAGAGAAGGCCCAAACTTCCCAGAAATTCTAATTCACCGACAGATAACCAGATCATCTGAAACATCTCTACTTAGTTGAAAAGACTTAGAAAAGAAGGGCGAATTAGAAAAGTTGGCCAACCTTAGTCAGAAGAACAGGTCAATCAGGCTTTGTCTGAAGAACATTGTAGCATTGACCAGCCTCAACCTGAAGAACAACTTGATGAAAGATTTAGCCCTGTTATTATTCTAAAGAGAAAGCAAAAGTAGACATCAAATCAAAAGGCACAGAAAAAGTATGAATGGGTATAATTGCTACCAAGAAAAGAAGAATTTAAGAGAACAAAGGAAGAGAGAAGCAAATCAGAGGCTCCACAAAAAGAAGAAAATGGACGTGTTCAAAATATTGAGTAAAAAGACTAAAAAGAGCCAGCCAAACTTGAATTTACAGGTGGAGTATCTTTTTTTTTCCCCATTTTTTCTTATCACTTGACTTGATCACTTGACTTCCCGTTAATCGTCGATTTGCTTGAGCGGACGCCAGTAACGTCTCCATTTGTCCCTGTCACGTGCTAGTGTAGCCCAGTGGCATCTGTTCGCTCTAAGAACACGAAGAGCCTCAAACCGATCGTTCATGATCTTGATGAAGAAGTCTGACCATCTGGTAGGTGGGCGGCCACGCGGTCTTTTGACATCCCGTGGAATCCAGTCAGTAACGGCTCTAGTCCAGCGGTCGTCTTTAACTCTCATTATGTGACCAGCCCATCTGATTTTTGACACCTTAGCAAATGAGACAGCGTCCCTGATTCTTGATCGTCGACGGATGTCGGAACTCCGGATTCTTTCTCTCATTTGAGTGAAATGTGATATTCCAAGCATAGCTCTTTCAATTCCTCTTTGGGAGACCTGAATAGCGTTCTCATCCTGTTTGCATAGGGCCCAGGTCTCTGAGGCGTATGTTAATGCAGGAAGAACAGTGGCATCAAAGAGATGTTCCTGGAGCCGGAGGTTCTTCGTCCTCTTAGCTGTTTCTTCTACGTTCTTGAAGGCGTTCCAAGCCGCTCTCTTCCTCCTGTGCAGCTCTGGTGCCAGGTCATTTGTCATGTTGACTTCTCGACCTAGGTACACATAGCTGTTGCATTGGAGATGGTCGTTCTGTTGAGAGCGAATGGGGCGTCAGGAACGAGGATGTTTCTCTGTTTCTCATAAACATTGTCTTCGTAAGATTCAGCTGTAGTCCGACCTTCCCACACTCACGGTCGAAGTCGGCCATTTTTTTATAATTTTATTTATTGAATCACTGTGAGAACAGTTACAAAGCTTTTGGGTTTAAGTCTTGGTCATACAATGAAACACCCGTACCTTCACCAGTGCCCATTATCCACCAAAATTTCGGAATTTCAAAATCGTGCGGCCACTAACAAGTTGTTTTTTTTTTTTTAAGTGAAACACCATGAGGTACAGTTGTAGACTTACAAGTTGTTGTGCTTGGGTTTCAGTTATGCAATGATCGAGTACCCATCTCATCACCAGTGCCCATTCTCCACCCTCACCAATCCCAGTATTCCTCCCACCCCTCCCCATCCCCCATCCCACCCTGCCTCTGTGTCAGGGCACTCCCTTTTGTTCTATCTCTCCTTTTGGGTGCTGTGGTCTGCAGAAGAGATACTGGGTGGCAATCATGTTCGGTCCATAGATTACTTTCAGCAGGCATCTCCCATCCTGGGCAGATCTTCCCAGCTTTTCTATCTGAGCTGCCTTTACTCCTAGAGTGTGCGGCTGGCCTCTAAGCAATGGAATGAACAACCTGGTATTTATCACTGCTGTTCTCGGGTGTTAGTCTCTTACCTTCTTAAAAAAATATAAGAAAAAATTTTAAATGAGACCTTTGTCTTAACCACGGGTTGCTATCAGTTGTCTATTTGTTGTTTTATTTTGTATGTATAAAACAACTTCCACAATAAAATTTGTTGAGATAAACTATGCTAAAAACCAAAAACAAATAAAATTGAATCTCTTATAAAAAAAAGAATAAATGGAATTGACTAACAAAATCCCTGACTCCATACTATTATGGCCTTCAATTATGTTAGCTCACTATTTTTAGATTATTTTTAATAACTACAGATATGTAAGCATATGCTCACTTATCACTTAATCACTTAACTTCCCGTTAGTCGGCGATTTGCTCGAGCGGGCGCCAGTAACGTCTCCATTTGTCCCTGTCGCATGCTAGTGTAGCCCAATGGCATCTGTTCGCTCCGGGAACATGAAGGGCCTCAAACCGATCGTTCATGATCTTGACGAAGAAGTCTGACCATCTGGTAGGTGGGCGGCCACGCGGTCTTTTGACATCCCGTGGAATCCAATCAGTAACAGCTCTAGTCCAGCGGTCGTCTTTAAATCTCATTACGTGACCAGCCCATTTGATTTTCGACACCTTGGCATATGAGACAGCGTCCCTGATCCTTGATCGTCGACGGATGTCAGAACTCCGGATTCTTTCTCTCATTTGAGTGAAACGTGATATTCCAAGCATAGCTCTTTCTATTCTTCTTTGGGAGACCTGAATAGTGTTCTCATCTTGTTTGCGTAGGGCCCAGGTCTCTGAGGCATATGATAATGCAGGAAGAACAGTGGAATCAAAGAGATGTGCCCGGAGCTGGAGGTTCTTCGTCCTCTTAGCTATTTCTTCGACGCTCTTGAAGGCGTTCCAAGCCGCTCTCTTCCTCCTGCGCAGCTCGGGTGCCAGGTCATTTGTCATGTTGACCTCTCGACCTAGGTATACATAGCTGTTGCATTGGAGATGGTCGTTCCATTGAGAGCGAATGGGGCGTCAGGAACAAGGCTGTTTTTCATAAACATTGTCTTCGTAAGATTCAGCTGTAGTCCTACCTTTCCACACTCACGGTCAAAGTCGGCCAGCATTTGTGCCGCTTGGCTGATGTTTGGTGTTATTAAAACGATGTCATCAGCAAAGCAGAGGTGGTGTAGTTGCCGACCATCTATCTTCACTCCCATTCCTTCCCATTCCAGTCGTCGCATGATGTTCTCGAGGGTGGCACTGAAGAGTTTTGGTGAAATGGTATCACCCTGCCACACCCCTCTCTTGACATCAACGATCACTTCTTTGTAGAATGGTGAGATCCTGGTAGTGAATCCACAATACAGCTCATGGAGGATCCTGATGTATTGAGCTTGAATGCCCTGATTGGCTAGGGCTTCAATGACCGCTTCCGTCTCAACAGAATCAAAGGCCTTCTTTAAATCAATGAACGTTAAACAGAGCGGCATCTTGAACTCCCGAGAAACCTCAATGAGCTTGGTTATCGTGTGGATATGGTCGATGGTGCTGAATCCTTTGCGGAACCCGGCTTGCTCGCATGGTTGTCCTTCATCTAGTGTTCTGCCAATCCTATTTAGGATGACTCGAGTGAACAACTTCTAGATGACAGACAATAGGCAGATCGGGCGATAGTTGCCAATGTCATGGTTGTCTCCCTTCTTGAACAGTAATACGGTCCTGCTGGTTTTCCATTGGGACGGAACCTTGCATTCAGACAGGTAGCGAGTGAAGAGCCGAGCCACTGTATTGATGAGTACTGACGGCAGGTTCTTCAGGTGTTCAGGTCTGACCTTGTCTGGGCCGGGTGCTGTAACCAGTAACTACAACTGGTCTCATTTACCTGACCCTGAAGGCTTCACCGACATGGCAGCACTGAGAAGGATGAGAAAGGAGAGGCCAACAAAATCTCAAGGCCGACCTAAGCTGCCACAACGAAGGAAGACAAAAATGATCGTCTGTACTTTCAGTGCACGTATGCTAGCATCAGATGCATCCATCGAGGACCTGATGGTACAAGCGCGAATGATCAAGTACGACATCATTGGTCTGACCGAGACAAGAAGGCACGAATCTGGAGAAGAATTGTTCCTCGGAACATGCGATAAAAGAGGTGTTGGAGGCGTCGGTGTCCTTGTCAACACAAACTTGGCCAAGAGCATTGATTCATTCGAATGCCTAACAACCCTAATCGGACGTTTACATTTGATTAGATGTGGCTCACTGCCTGCAGTTTCTATCTTCGTTGTCTACGCACCAACATCTCATTATGATGAAAGAGAAATCGAGAAGTTCTACATGGAGCTAGAGAAGTTCTATAAAGAAGACCACACCTTCTACAAGATCATTGTGGGTGATTTTAATGCCAAGATAGGACCGAGAAGATCAGCTGAAGAACTTCACATCGGGACCCATGGCCTAGAATGGAACGAACAGCGTGAGAGACTGTCTGAGTTCATCATGTCGACCAAGACCATTCATGGTAACTCACAGTTCCAGAAGGCAGAATCTAAACGATGGACATGGGAGTCTCCCAGTGGACGATTCCACAACGAAATAGACCACATCATATTCAATCGACGGTTTTGCCTGACTGATGTCGCTGTTGTCCCAAAATTTCGAATGGGATCGGACCACCGTCTCCTTCGTGCAAAATTCTACTTCACAGAGCGGGGAGAAAGGGCTGCAAAGTTCAAAAAGAGAACTCCCAGAATGACCACCAACTGGGAACTCTTTGGTACTATTGCGGCAACATGGGAAGATGCCATTGTTGACAACATTGATGAGGAATACGATCGACTGGTTCAGCACCTCCATGAATGTGCGAGGAACGCCAAGAGAGAGATAGCCACAAAAAATCGCCTATCTTCGAAAACTCTTGAGCTAATTCGCCAGCGTGGTTTGGCACATGCCTCAGGCAACCGCAAGCTAACGTCCGAGCTCGCAAAGCAGTGCAGAGATGCGATCAAGGAAGACCTCAAAGAGAGAAGAGCAGAAGTACTGGTAGATGCGGCAGAAGCCGGGAAAAGTATTTGTAACGCCCGCCTGTCCTTCGCCAACTATAAGACCAAGATGACTGCCCTCCGACGTCCTGATGGATCCATCACATCCTCCAGAACGGCAATGGAGAAGATTATCTATGACTTCTACTCAAATCTCTTCGATAGCCATGTCCACTTGCCGACATACCAAATTCCACAGGATGTATATGTCGTTCCCAACATTCTCCCTTCCGAAATCCGACATGCCATTTCGTCGGTAAAGCATATGCTCATTTTATTTTTATTTTTTACTTTCTATCTTTTTTTAAATTAAAAAAAAATTTTTTATTAGTGAAACACCATGAGGTACAGTTATAGACTTACAAATTTTTGTGCTTGGGTTTCAGTTATGCAATGACCGAGAACCCATCCTCCACCAGCGCCCATCCTCCACCACCACGGGTCCCAGCATCCCTCCCATCCCCCATCCCCCGTCCCACCCTGCCTCTGTGGCAGGTCATTCCCTTTTGCTCTCTCTCTCTCTCCTTTTGGGTTCTGTGGTTTGTAAGAGAGGCATTGAGTGGCAATCATGTTTGGTCTATAGTCTACTTTCAGCATTCTTCTCCCATCCTGGGAGGATCCTCCCAACACCCTTTGTTTGGTGCTCCCTTCTCTATCTGTGCATATGCTCATTTTAAATAGGAAGCCTTGTATGTTTATTTGTATATTAATATATAAACACACGTGTGTGTGTGTGTGTGTGTGTGTGTGTGCGTTAAAAAGTGTTAATGTGTTAAATTACTTGCCCATTTGGTATGGTTTTTCTGTGTGTTAAATGAGGTTTAGAGAGATCAAGTAACTTGCCCAAGCCACTAGGATTTTAATGTACTTCTCTTTGGTTTTAAAATCTCTTATTTTTTTTCCACTTAAAAATTAAACGTAGGGGCTTCAGTGATAGCACAGTGGGTAGGACGTTTGCCTTGCACGCGGTCGACTTGAGTTCGATTCCCAGCATCCCATGTGGTCCCCTGTGCACCACCAGGGGTAATTCCTGAGTGCAAATTTAGCAGCAACCCCTATGCATCGCCAGGTGTGACCCAAAAACAAAACAAAACAAAAATTAAATGGCTGCCTTTTACATATTTATTAGCAATTAATTTGAAATTACTAGTTGTTCCTTTTTATAGCACCTTCGGGTGATGTTGGCAACAATGAAACGGTGTTCAAAAAGTTGTGGTTTCTGTCAGATTACTGCTTTGAAAACCCACCTAGATCTTTAACATGGAAGAACATACTGATAATTGTGACAAGATAATAAAATACTTATGAAAGCTTAAGGAACCACGTGAATAGCAATACTGGGAGTTGTGATCAGGAAAATGTTTTGAATGTCTTGGGAAGAAGGAGCTTGCTGTCCAGATCCTTCTTCCCGGCTCAGGCTCCGCTTCAGGCTGCAGCACTCGGCGAAGAGGCAGTAGAGGCGCGGGTAGAAGATGTAGCCGGTGAGGACGCCGGCCAGGGTCAGGCCCAGGCTGATGGGCTCAACTGCCCACACTGCGCTCAGCGCCAGCAGCAGCAGCAGCATAGACAACTGGAATGGGAAGGAATGAGAGTGAAGATAGATGGTCAGCAACTACACCATCTCCGCTTCACTGATGACATCGTTCTTAAAACACCAAACATCAGCCAAGCAGCACAAATGCTGGCCGACTTCGACCTTGAATGTGGGAATGTTGGACTACAGCAGAATCTAATGAAGACAATGTTTATGAGAAATGGTCTCGTTTCTGATGTTCCATTAACTCTCAACGGCTGAACATCTCCGAATGCAACAATTATGTGTCCCTAGGTCGAGAAGTCAACATGACGAATGTTACCTGGCACCTGAGTTGTGCAGGAGGAAAAGAGCGGCTTGGAACACCTTCAAGAACATCGAAGAAATAGCATAAAGAACCTCCGGCTCTGGTCACATCTCTTTGATTCCACTGTTCTTCCTGCATTAACATATGCCTCAGAGACCTGGGCTCTACGAAAGCAGGATGAGAACGCCATTCGGGTCTCTCAAAGAGGAATCGAAAGAGCTATGCTTGGAGTATCACGCTTCACTCAAATGAGAGAAAGAATCTGGAGTTACAACCTTCGTCGACGATCAAGAATCAGAGATGCTATCTCGTTCGCCAAGGCATCGAAAATGTGATGGGTTGGACACGTAATGAGATTTGGAGATGACTGCTGAACTAGAGCCATTACCGACTGGATTCCACGGGACTTCAAAAGATCTCCTGGCCGCCCATCTATGAGATGGTCAGACCCTGAACGATCGGTTTGAGGCTCTTCATGTTCCTGGAATGAGCAGATGCCATTGGGCTACATTAGCACGTGACAGGGATGGATGGAGACGTTGCTGGCGCCCGCTTGAGCAGATCGATGAGTAACAGGATATCAAGTGATCAAGTGATCAAGAGAAGAAGGAAAGGAGAAGAGGAATAGAAATAACATTCTTCTTTTATACTGAAGTGTACAACTGTCTATCCATAAGTTTACTGCTCATTAAAATTAGTTTTTCAGGTGCTTTAGAGATATAGTGCAGGTATTAGGATCTTGCTTTGCATTTGGACAATCCTGGTTTGATACCTGGAACCACATATGTTACCCCACGAACCTCCATGCGTGATCCCTGAGTACTGATGGATGTAACCCACGGTCCCCACAACCATTTGTGAAAAACTTTTTAATACATAAAATAGTAAACTTACGTATATGTGTATATATATAGAGATATATAGTTGTATTTTTATAATGTACATACATATATACATACATAAAAGGTAAGGTAAAGGCCCTCCCGTTGATCGTCGATTTGCTCGAGCGGGCCCAGTAACATCTCCATTGGAGACTTTGTTGTTACTGTGTCTGGCATATCGAATACTCTCGGTAGCTTGCCGGGCTCTCCGAGAGGGGCAGAGGAATCGAACTCGGGTCGGCCATGTTGGCCGCTTGTAAGGCGAACGCCCTACCTGCTGTGCTATCGCTCCAGCCCATATACATACATATGTATTGTAAAATGTAAGTTTTATTTGCCTTTGTATTTTCATTCAAACATCTCTCTCAAAGATTATTGTACATTAAAAAGATTATTGGGAGCTGGAGAGATACGTCAATGGGCTGAAGCCTATGCTTTGCATGCAGGAGAGCCAGGCTCAATTCCTGTTACTGTGTGGTCCTTCTAGCACCAAGTTAGGAGCACTGCCATGTGTGGTCCGGAAACAACAGAAGATATGTAAATTTGTAGTTGTTGTATATTTTTAAATTAAATTTTCTGTTTTAATTTCTAAATGGGAAACTATAGCTATAACTCATATATACAGAGGCTTTTACAGCTCTCAAATTTTAATAATATAGAGATTTTGATACCAGATAATTTAAAATGGCTCCAGTATATTATTAAACCACTAATAGTGAATACTATGTAATCTGTGTAATAGGAAAATTCCCATCATTTAGTGACGTTAGGTGGAAGAAGACATACAAACTCCATATTATAGTCATGAGATAAAAGTAAAATATAGGGCTGGCTGGAATGATAATACAGAAGTTAAGATCTTTACCTTTCATGTGGCCAATCCTGGTTTGATCTCCAGCACTATATGGTCTCACAAGCATTGCTGGGAGCAACCTCCAAGTACAGAGCGGAGAGTAGTCCTTAAGCACTTGCTGGTGTGTGCCTCTCAAATCCTGCCACTCCAAAGAGAAAACAACACTAGAGAAAATACAATAAAATGTGAATAGTCATGTTTAGATTTTATTAATTTAAATTATTCTAATTTTGGTTCTTCCAAAGGTTTTTATACTATTGCATATAGTAAAAAAAATTGTAAACATAGGATTGGGAAGCTGGGACTATGTGCATATTCAATCCTGTGTTTTATCTTTTCTATGGTCTACCTGAACACTGCTACGTGTGGCTCCTATAACAATTAGAAATATAGATGAATGGAAATAATATCTCTGTTTCAGAAACTTTGTAGTGATGCTCAAGTTAAAGTCTTTGGAAAATGCTGCCAGCTGAAACCTGGAGGTGACAGTTCTTCCTCTCTGGATAGTTCTGTGACTTCAGCTTCTGATGTAAAAGACCAATGTCCTAAGTACCAGGTAAGATCACTGACATCATTTATTTGTTTATTTCTTTACTCACAAGCATTTTTGATCACCTATCTTGTGTCATGCACCTTCTTAGAAAATGGACATATCACAGGAACTAGTCCTTACTCTCTGATGTATTTATATTGTGCTGGAGAGACAAGTAATTAAACAAGTAATTTATGGACATGATGAATCTTATTTTCTTCTGTGTGCAATTCAGAGGGGTTTTTTTTTGCTTCCAGAATAATTTATTTTATATGCTTTAAGTTATTAATATATAAAGGTAAATATAAAATAATGCATTTCAGGTATAACATGAAATCAGAGCTTAGTTGGAAATACATACAGTTAAATGGACATTTTTTATTTTTCAAAAGTAATGTAGCTTTTCTTTTAGAATACAGAATTAGTAACTACATCAGAACTTCTATATAAACTTTTTTTTTTACGTGAGATCAGTGGTTGGTTTTATAATTGGCAGATGTCATCTGATGTGAATTTATCTCATCCAAGCTAGCATGAATGACTCATAAATATTTTATATTTAGCAGAATCAAAATAGAAACCCAAGCTTTTTGATTATTTGTAATTAGGTAATTGTTTTGACAGAAATTGACCCTTATGCCATAACAATGTGACAGTTTATGCTAAAGATCGATGAAGTTATTAAGAGCCAGGTATTAGGAAGTGTTATATATTTCTACCATCTTCCTCTTTCTCTACCTAAGTAATAAATGATACTATGACAAGTTCCTCAGAGAGTAGAATATCTTCCTACTTAATTCCAATTTGGATAATTTGGAAAGTTTCTAACTTCATCAGTTGTACAAGCATAACTTCCTAATATTGCAGTGAAAAATCTTTATAATATATAGATCCAAATTGCAGGAACACTGAAATGAGTAATTGTCTCATTTTGCATCAAAATCTCTAGAGATTTTCTTAAACAGTATAGATTTCCAGGTTATATTTCAGATATTCTGATGGTATTTTTAATATGGTTCTGGAAATCTGGCTCTTTTTTCCCCTATAGCAGGTAAGTATTTAATTACTGTAGCATACAGTTCACTAGATGAAATGTAATTCAGTAGATAAAACATGTATTTGATTTTCAGAGATTATTTCAGATAACTAACTTTCAGTGAAAAACACTTGCAACACATTGATCTTTTTATAAAAAATGGTTTTTAAAATGTTTGAAAGAGGGATTGGAGTGATAGTACATTGGGATGGGCCTTTGCCTTCTTGTCCATTGATCACCTGGATTAAATCCCCAGCACTCTATATGGTTCTGTATACCCACCAGGAGTAACTCCTGAGCACAGATCCAAGAGTAACCCTTGAGCACCACTGGGTGTGGCCCTCAAACCAAAGGAAAACAAGTGATTTTTTTAAAAATTTATTTTTAAATGTAGGAGTACTGTTGTTTATTCAACCACTGATTAAACTGATTGACGCGGGCATGATCTTTTTAAAAAATGTCTTTAATTGAATATCCGCGAGATAGACTATTACAAAGCTGTTCATAATTGGGTTTCAGTCATGCAATGACACACACCCATCCCTTCACCAGTCTACATTTCCCAACGCTAATGTCCCCTGTTTCCCTCCCACCATCCCCCAACACCCCACTCCCACCCACAACCTCCCTCTATGTGAGCTACTTTCCTTCTTGCTCTCTCCCTCCTTTTCCTTTTGTGCATTATGGTTTGCAATACAGATACTAAGAGGTCATGGTGTTTGTTCATGGCATTCAGTACTTTTATCGGGATGGTAAGGCTGGAGTAGCTTTTCAACTGGGTGGCAGCTTTGGGGTGTGGATGTGACTGCTGAGACTTCCAAAAGGGCAGTGAAGTAGAGGGGAGGTAGCCCATCCTAACTCTGAGAAAGCCTGGAGGTTTCAGTCACAAAAGCTGCATACCCGAATTTTCAGCAGATTATATCTTGGTGAAGTCCATCCCTAGGTGGTGGAGTCAGGCCTGGGGGATATAGCAGAGATTTTGGATTGTAGAAGCAAGTGGCTGCCAGGGCCTCTGCTTGACTGGGCACCAAACAAACCTGCCTCCCTCTGATTTACCCCTGTCTGTATAGCCATGCATGGGTCCAAGATTAACTGTGGCTTTTGATTTCTTTCCTTTCAAGATTTATTTATGTGTCTCTGAAGCAAGGCTGGTACTAGAGCTTATCTGGTGGCACTTGAGTTGACTCATGGGGGTGATTGCCAGTGCTTCCAGGAATATTGCAAAGAGAGGGGAGGTAGCCCATCCCACCTCTGAGAACACCTGAAGATTTCAGTCACAAAACCCTCATACCTGAATTTTCAGCAGATTATATCTTGTTAAGGTCTATCCTGAGACGGTGGAGTCAAGCTGAGGGTATGGCAGTGATTTTGGAAGCAAGCAACTGCTAGGAGTTTTACTTGGGCAGGTTCCAGGCTGACCCACCCCCTCTGATTTTCCCCTGTCTACTCAGCCATGTGCGGGTCCCAGATTAATTGTGGCTTTTGATCTCTTTTGAGATTTATTTATGGGTTTGTGAAATAAGACTGATAAATGAGCTTGGATAGCTGAGCAGGAGGTGGTTTGTGGGTGCAGTTCCCACATACCTAACTTTTTTTTTTTTATGTAGCAGTACTGCTGTTTATTCAGCCACTGATTAGCTTATTGATTTGGGCATGAACTCCACCTTGCCTTTTTTTTTCCCCATAGTTTTATTTATTTATTTTTCTTCTTATATTTATTTATTGAATCACTGTGGGAAAAGTTACTAAACTTTCAGGTTTAAGTCTCGGTCATATCATGATCAAACACCTCTCCCTTCACTGGTACTCATTTTCCACCACCAAGAACCCCAATATACCCCCTCTCTCACCCCTCCCAATGCCTGTGAGGCAGATAATTTCCACTTAACTCTTCTCTACATTGATTACATTCATTATTTCGACAAAAGATGCACCATTATTGTTTATAATTTCCCCCCCAACAATCAGAATTGCTGAAAAGGCATTGTGAAATACTTTGTTTTCTATAGCTGGGTATGAGAATCATATAATGATTTTGGGTTTCTGCAAAGAGCCAGATAATTACGAGATTGGTTTCTCTATGTCTGGTGTTATGGCTGTACTGAAGAGCTGCTCATGTGGGGGAACTTGTGACCTCGGTAGGGCGTGAAGGACAAGCCGGTACTGCCCCCCTTCCCATGAGACTGAAGTTGCACCATCACCGCTGGCTTATACCGCTCTGAGGTGGCGGCCACCTTGCTGCCTGGGGGGAGGGGAGGGAAAGGCAGAAGGGAGCAACACCCTTTCCTGCCCCCGGAGGCATGGCGCCGTAGTTGAACTCATGGTCCATTCACTTTTCTGCCACAAGCTGCCAGGCTCAGGACTAAGTCCTTTTGCCTCTGGAGCCATGGCTATGCCGGAGAGCTGCTTGTGGGGGGCAAATCATGACCTTGGTAGGGCATGAAGGACAAGCTGGTACCGCCCCCTTTCCCATGAGACTACAATTGCCCCGTCAGTACTGGCTCATACCTAGCTTTCCTATAAGCTCTGAGGCAGTGGCTACCTTGCTGCCGGGGTAGCAGGTGGGGGAGGCGGAAGGGAACAACACCCTCTTTCTCCCGGGGAGGCATGGTGCTGTAGTTTAATGCATGGTCCATACACTTTTCCGCTGCAAGCTGCCGGGCTCTGGACTAAGTCCTTTTACCTCTGGAGCCATGGCTGTACTGAGTTTCTGAGTCATTTTGCATAACATGATACTTTCCAAGTAGTACCACTTGTATGTAAATTTCATGACTTCCTCTTTTCTAACAGCTACATAGTACTCCATTGTGTAAATGTATCAAAGTTTCTTTAACCAGTCATCTGTTCTAAGGCACTCAGGTTTTTTCCAGATTCTGGCTATTGTAAAGAGTGCTGCAATGAACCAACAATTGCAGATGTCACTTGGACTATACATTTTTTGCCTCTCTGAGATATATTCCCAGGAGTGGTATTGCTGGGTCAAATGGGAGCTCAATTTCTAATTTTTTGAGAATCGTCCATACTGTAGCACTATTCTTTCATTGTTCATTTATTTGCTGGAGTGGGTACCAGTAATGTCTCCATTGTGAGATTTCTTGTTACTGTTTTTGGCATATCGAATATGCCACTGGGGGCTTTCCAGGCTTTGCTGTGCGGGCAGGACATTCTTAGTAGCTTGCCGGCCTATCCGAGAGGGACGGAGGAATCGAATCTGGAAATAAAAGTAAATAAATGAAATGAATAATGTCTCCTGCCCCCGTGCCTGGCTGTCCTTGCCAGGGCCCCTTGGAGGGGAGCGGGTTGAGTTTACCTCCCTGCCCCGACCAGGGCTCCGGCAGCCGAAGACCTCCAGAACCAGCCACCACCATGCAGAGACCACCCTCCACACGCATGAAGGTACCGGCAGAGGAACAAAGGCATGCGGGTCCTGGGGCTGAGATCTCCAAGCCTGCTTGGATCGGGGCTGAGCATCCTCCACCCAGATTCTCCAAATTCCAGTAGGCAGTGGTCACACCCACCAACTGGCCCCATGGCACCGTGTAATCCCATCAATGGCCAAGACCCAGAGACTATAAAACCCAACTCCTGGAAGTGCGTGGCCGCATTTGCAACATCTTATTATCTCATTCTTACTTTGGACAAAATGGCAGGCTACCGAATGTAACCTGCCCACATGGCAGAGTCTGGCAAACTCCCCGTGGTGTACCAAATATGCCAAATACCAGTAACAATGATGGGTCTCATTCTCCTAAACCTGGAAGAGCTTTTAATATGGCACTTTTTAGAAAATCTCAGGGCTAGGATGAAGGAGACATTACTGGGGCCTGCTCAAGGCAATCGACGAACAACAGGATGGTTGTGATTGTGATCGTGAATTTTGTGTCTGGGTAGGAAGCTCATAGGATTACACTGCATAATTCGGATATACAAGCTTCTCTCACCCAAACTGTGTAGTTCTAGCGCTTAGCACTGTTGGCCCACATGACACCATATTTTTGGTTTTGAGCACTGAACAATCAGAATCAGGCCTGCACTAAGTTCAGCACTACCTCTGTAGTTAAACAGCCCACCCCAGCCCCCACAACCATTAGCTTTAAGTCTTTATTAAAGCAAAATTAAGGCAGCAATGCAATGTCCAAGTAGTAGCCCATATTGATCAGTACACAGTAGCCCACATTGATCAGTACACAGTTGGCCAAGAATCACCAGAAGTGGCCCCTGGACCCTTTGAGCATCACTTGAGAGAAACCCCCCCCCCCCCCCCACACACACACACCGTACAAAACCCAAACACATTAAAAATTTTAAGTTATGTTCATTATTCTGTAACTGCCCTTATATGTTATCTACCAAATATTCATTGTCTACTTCTGCTTTCTTTTTTTTGAAGTCTAATTTCTTTAAGGGATGCTATATGCCAAAGGGAGGATATGCACTTCAGAGTCTTCCTTGAAGATAGATATTTAAAGTGAGTTTCTACATTCAGAGGCTGAAACTGATGATTAGAATATGATGATTAGAATAGCAATTTTGAGAACTATCCATCAAATGCATTCAACAGAAGATTGGTCAATAAAATATAAATTGAAGTCAATGAAGATGATATATTAGGACTACAATGGAGCAAGTATGTATTAACTTGCCTAAAGAGAAATAAAAGATGTCTCTGAAGCTATCTAGAAGCATATATATGCCTTACTTACAGACTTCTTGTCCGTGTGAGGAAAATACCTAAGACACTGTTCAGAGGGTAACCCAATTCACAAATCATACAGTAGAATAATATGATAGTTCACAATAAAGATGACCTAAATGACTACTAACATGGTAATAAGGGTTTCTCATAAATTTCATTAAACCATACCATAATGAAAATAAAAATTGGAGAAGTTTCTTAGACCAAGTGAAAATCACAGTGATGACCAAAGGGAATGAGGAGTGAGGAGTGGGGAGGAATGAGGACAAGGCTCTTTGGGTTGTGGAATGGCACTCAAACTTCAGTAGTCATCAGATCTTATAAAACAGTGCAGTGAAAAAAAGTAGGCCCAGGATTGTATACCTAATGAAAGCACTTTAAGAAATGCAATATATAGGATAACTACAGCAAAGTAACTTTAATGTGAATCAGTTTTCAAAATAATCATAAGGGACTTTTTCCAGGCTTGTTCTCTCTTGAACATGTATTTGTCTCAGAATCTTTTTTAGCTTTTTCAACTCTGGAGAAGCTGTATTCTCTCTTGAGTATGTAAAGCAAAACAAAATGAAATGGTCATTTTGTTTAAATTATACTTTAAATTATATAATTTTGCTAATGTTACCGTCTTTTTAGGGTTCACGGTGCTCCTCTGATGCCAGTATGCTTGGAGAGATGATGTTTGGCTCTGTAGCAATGAGCTATAAAGGTTCCACCTTAAAAATTCATCAGATCCGGTGAGTGATTTTCTGAGTTTTCTTAATTCTTTTTTGAAAACTTAAAAATTTTTTAAAGAGAATTTCATACTTTATGGCAAATGCTTGATTTATGATTATATAACTATCTGTGACAAACATTTTATATATAATAAAAAGGTAATTGTGTTTTAATTTCACGATTTCTCTGTCTCTCCATAGTTCTCCTCCACAACTTATGCTCAGCAAAGTTTTTACTGCACGAACAGGCAGCAGTATCTGCGGAAGTCTCAATACGTAAGTGGCTATGGATACAGAGAAAGTTAATTACCGTAGATGATGAAGTAGGAAAAAATATTGATTTCAGGATTGAAATATAAATTCAGATTTCTTTCACTTCTTATATTTGAAAGTTTGTGACCACCAATTTCTACCCTCCGGTTTTTTTTTCTTTTGAGGTATACAATTTAGTGCTAAGTCAGTTGTACAGGGCTTTTCCATCATTGTGGTCCTGGGAGCTGACTGGGCTGCACCCTGTGATTCTCAGGAGGCTGAATCAGCCAGGGGATCAAAACAGAGTCAGGTGTACTCATTTTCTGGTCCTTTGATCTCTTTCTAGAAGTTATGAAAAAAAACCCCAAATATCGATTTTAATTTCCCAAATGTTGTTGAGTACCTTTTCATTTGGCCTTTGGTCATTTATGTTTTCTTCAGAGAAATGTCTATTCAGTTCTGGATATTCAGAGAACCTTTCATTTTTCTTTTTCCCAGTTGGGTGGTTGTTTTCTTTTTTACTAATTTGTATGAGCCTAAACCCCTTTTCAGACAGAAATGATTTGCAAATATTTGCTCCCATCTGGTAGGCTCATTTTGCTGATGGTTTCTTTTGCAGTGAATCAGCTTTTAAGATTGATATAATTTGGGCTGGAAAGATAATATATAGGTTAAGGCACTTGCCTTGCATCCAGGTCACCCTGGTTGATCCTCAGCACTACATACTTGTCATCTGAGCACTTAATAGGAATGATCCCTGATCACAGAACCAGAAATAAGCTCTGAACATTGCTGGGTGTGATCCAAAAACAAATAAAAATGAATGATACAGTCCCTTTTGTTTATTTTTGTTCTTTGTACCATTGTATTATCTAGGAAATTAGCTCCAAGACTGAAGTCAAGAGACTTTTCTCCCTATTATTTCTTCTAGGATTTTTTGTGATTTCAGTCTTATGTTTATAATTCTTGAATGCATTTTAAGTTCAGTTTTTTTTTTGAGTCTTTGTAAGATTGAGGTCCAGATTTATTCTGCATTTTTTGTAGATTTTTAAGCACCATTTATTGAAGAGACTATTATTTACCCATTGATTATTCTTGACTTTCTTATCAAATATTAGTTAACTGTATATGTGGCAACTTACTTTGGAGCTTTTATATTCCCCCTACAGATTTATTTATGTTTTTATGGTAGTTCAATACTGTTAAAATTATGAAAACTTGGTGATATAACTTGAAATCGGGAAGTGGGACGCTTCTAGCTTTTTTTTTTCTTTTTCATGACTGGTAGGACATTTTCAATTGGTTAGTGCCGTGATTATTGCACTATATATTGAATTGAAATAATGGCAAGTCTGATACCAGTATGGTGGATGAATTTCATGCCTTAAACGCTGTGTTAGTAAATCACAAAAATGGATTTTGTAGGTGAACATATTAAATTTTTGGTTAGCCAAAGTTGCAGGAGGGGCCTGAGAGATAGTACAAGAATTAAGGTGCTTGCTGTTCACTTGGCCAATCCTGGTTTGATCCTGGCACCATGTATACAAACTCCGCCAGGAGTAATCCCTGAACATAGAGTCAAGAGTCAAGAGTAAGCCCTGAGCTCCACTGATAGTGGCCAAACAACCAATCTCCAACAGTAACAGGAGGTAGCAATCTTCCTACTTGAAACTAGAGAAATTCTTAAGTGCCCCTTTCAGTTATAAAATCCTCTAAAAAGTCTTCGGAGGCTTTTCATTAGCTGAGTTTCTAAAAACTGTAACTCTGTTAAAGGAAAGAGAGTAAAAGAATTCCCCAAAGATAGCATGAATACTTTTTAAAAAAAAGTAAATGTCTGGAGCGCCTGCTTTTCCTGTGGGAGCCTTGGCTCAGTCCCTGGCTCCTTATTTGATATGGTACCCCAGACACCATCCTGAGGTGAGCGAAAACAAGAAGAGAACGACAACCGAAGTGGAAAAAAATGGATGCTGAAAGTATTTATATATAAGCAAGAGGGCTTATGGGGTTGGAGAGGTAGTACAGTGGTAGGGCACTTGCCTTTCATGCAGCCAACCTGTGTTCAATCCTGGCATCCCATATGGTCCCTTCTGAACACACCAAGAGCACCAAGAGAGATTTCTGAGCACATAGCCAGGAGTAATTCCTGAGCAGCGCCAGGTGTGACCCAAAACAAAACAAAAAAAACCCCAAGATAAATGAGGATTTAATATTAATATAGAAATTAGAAATTCTACACTGTATTTACTCATTTGACTATAATCCTCTGAATTTCTTATTCTTTTTAAAATTCTGGTCATAAAATCTCAAAGTTTATACTAACAACATAATGTTATTCTTATTGTTCTGAATCATGAAAATATAAGTAAGTTAAAATTATATTCTTAAAGAAAATTTTTTTAATTAACTTTTTTGATTGTGGTGCCAGAGATTGAACTTGGGTGGATCTCCTTATTATCCCTCTGGCCTGGGAACTTTGTATTTTAAATCAGGTTTAGTAAACTTTTTCTGTAAAAATATGATAGTATTCTCAGTTTCAGGGATAAGGAATTATGGTGCGTTTTTTTCAGCTCTTGCTTATAGCATGAAAGCAGATATATACAATTCATAAGTGAGTGGATATGTCTTTTCTGATAAAGTTCTATTTACAGAAACAGGCCGCAGGCTAGATTTAACTTTCAGTTTACAAACTCATAGTTTAAATGGTTAACTTAGTCTGAATTAGAAAAACTATAAAAATCTGGAATTTCAGTGGAATATGTGAACAGTTACTATTTAGAATGTAAAATGAACTCAGAATATTTTTCTTTTCCCTCTTAGGCTTCAGGACAGTCTTGAATTTATCAATCAGGATAACAATACATTAAAGGCTGATAATAACACAGTTATTAATGGACTACTTGGAAATATAGGTAAAGGTTCTTTTGGTTTTATAGGTTTAAAATGGATTTTCATTTTTTTAAAATAATGTAGATCTAAGACCAAAGAACTTTCATAATAAAAGTTCAAATGTAGTTTAAATTTGTATAGTATTTGTTTTTGAAAAACATGTTTAAAATATGAATAACACTTATTTTGTCTTCTATCCAAGTACTAACCTTACCTACTTAGCTCTGAGATCAGGCACGCTTAGGCTTGTATGGCTATGGACATAACACTTATTTTATGTTTGAGAAAAAACTGCTAAAGATATATCCATTTTTTACAAAATTTTAGTACATCATAGATACCATCATTGGTATAAAAAGATTGACTTTGTCTCTAGAACATTTCAGTTGGTATTACACTTTCTCCTTTCTTTCCTGTCATAATAATAGTTTTAAAAAATGCTTATTTGGGGGTTAGGGTGCTGGGGTGGTGGTGGGCAGGCTCATTTTTGTAACTTCCAATTCAAATGAGCTGATTTGGAGCTTTAAAGAGTTTAATGTTTAATAATATTTATAGAATAGGAGCCTATGTAGTACTATTGTCATTGCTGCTCCTAAAAGGCAACATTTTGAAGTGACATACCCTCAAATTTCTGGTCATTTTTTATATCCTACAATGCTCAACTAAATAGTTGTGGACCATATATCCAGTGCTCAAAAATAATTTGTTATCTCAAGAGAGTAAATAGTAATTAGAATAGGATGAATAAGTCATTTCTGTTAAGTGTGAATTTTTATTTGTAATTTTAATAAGTATATGTAAGTTACTTCTATTGTAGATGTTTTCTGGTCTTGAGAGGCGTAATATCCTTTTTAAAAAAATCATGTGGAGTAAAATGAGTGACTATTAAGTTTCTTTTGTGGGCTACTTACAGTGTTGTTAGGCATTATATTTTAGTAGTATGTATTTTGTTTTGTATTTTGGGGGGCAACGGGGAAATGGGCCACTCCTGGTGGTATTTAGGGGTTGCTTTTGGCCCTGCTCATTGAACCATGTAGTATAGGAGATTGAACTGGGTCAGCCTTATGCAAGGCAAGTGCCTTAATGCCTGTACTATCCCTCCAACTCAGAAAGTGTATTTTGTAGAAAAATTAAAGTTTTTGCTTTTTCTTAATTAACTTGATGATTTATTGATTTTAATAAAGTCAAAGACTGATAAGGAAGTAAATTTAAAAAATGACAGTTTTTTGAGTTCAAGGGTCTCATGAAAAGCCTCATTTATAAAGTAAATTATAACCTTAGAAGCTGGTTATGTTTTTGTTGTTTAAATATAGGATAAGAGGTTGATTCATTTTAAAAAGTCTTTAATGAGGGGCTGGAGTGATAGTGCAGTGGGTAGGGCGTTTGCCTTACACGCGGCCCATCCGGGTTGGATTCCCAGCTTCTCATATGGTTCCCCGAGCACCACCAGGAGTAATTCCTGAGTGCAAAGCCAGGAGTAACTCCTGAGCATCGCTGGGTGTGACTCAAAAAGGGGGAAAAAGAAAAAAACTTGAATGATTAGCTGTGACTTATACTTTAGATGTCTTTTATTTCCTTTATGTTTTCAGTTAACCAACTTGTGAAGCACCTATTATATGTCAGTCATTCTGTTATATCTTGATGGTACACACAGTTCTTGCTATAACAGATTTAGCACTGTAGCATTGTCCTCTCATTGTTCAATTTGCGCAAGCGGGCACCAGTAACGTCTCCTTTGTGAGACTTGTTGTTACTGTTTTTGGCATATCGAATATGCCACGGGGAGCTTGCCAAGCTCTGCCGTGTGGGTATGATACTCTCGGTAGCTTGCCGGGCTCTCCAAGAGGGATGGAGGAATCGAACCCGGGTCGTCCTTCCTACCTGCTGTTCTATCACTCCAACCTATAACAGATTTATATTATATAAATCATACAATACCACGTTGTTAACTTTTGAATTGAAGTAAGAGGAGGGTATGACAGAAATGAGGAAGGGCTCCTTTTTTCATTCCTGGAGAGTCAGGGAAGATTTGGGAAGCGAGTTTTAAGTCTGATGGCTGAAAAAAGAACTATTCTAGGAAAAGTTATGGAAAGAGATCATAGAATATGGAAAAGCAGTGAACGAGTCAGTGTGGACAGAGCACAGAATAGGAGTTAAGGAAACGAAAAGGACCTAGAGGAACAGATCATGAAGGGGATCTGTATGGAGCAGCGAGGAACCTTGAACATTAGTTTGTTTCCTCTACCTGTTGGGTTATTTATTTATTAATTAAAAAAAACAGGATTACACAGGCAAGGATTAGGGAATTGTTTGTGTGAGAGATAATGAGGATAGAACTGGGAAAGACCAAGAGAGCTCTCAGATTGTGGTTAGAAAATCTCACTGTACAGTACACAGAAGGTTTGGCCAGTATATTTACAAGTGTTTGAATCAGAGTTTACTATTAGAAGTGACCAGTGTCTTTCCAAAATGGTCTGATTTACTAATACCTGTTTCATTCAGTAATGAAATTGACTGAGAGTATTTCTCACGGTGTACAACTTGACTGAATTTCAGAACACTGTAGTTGGTTGATTATTTAGTTTCTCAACCAACTAGTACCGGGTACTAGCTTAGCTGGAGGCCTTTTTTAGAGCATTCTCAAGATACCTAAGAGAACTTTTCAGACTATAGAAACATCATATTTGTAAGTACAAAAGAATATTCTAATTGTGGATTTATGTCAACAAGTTGGATTGAAGAGACTTTGCCATTAGAAGGCTGTGATGACAGTTGTTGAGACGCTCATTAAAATAGAGTGGAGTGGATTTAGTGATTTGAAACATGAGTTGAAGTAAGAGATAATATTTGTCTGTATGGTTATAATTACATGGATATGAAGAGGAGCAGAAGAAATTGGAATTAATGATTTTAGGTGTAGGCATATTGGAATTGGAAATATTGCTGAATTGCTTTAATAATGATACTCATTACATTTAGTATGTGAGTCTCTGGGTTCCATCCCCTATCATCAGCAAAAAATAATAATAATAAAAAAAGTGGTGCAAAGAGATAGGTCAAAAGTTGGTGGGAGGCTGAGGTTTGATCCCTGACACATCTTGATTTCCTGGGTGCTACCAGAAGTGAACCCCCAGTACTGCCAGCTATGACTCGGCCCTCCTTCCTATCCCCACAGGGAAGGAGTCAGAGAGATGGCTCAGGAGTCAGAAGCATACATTTTTTTTTTTTTTTTGCCTTTTTGGCTTTTTGGATCACACCTGGCAATGCACAGAGGTAACTCCTGGCTTTGCACTTAGGAATTACTCCTGGTGGTGCTCAGGGGACCATATGGGATGCTGGGAATCGAACCTGGGTCGGCTGTGTAAGGCAAACGCCCTACTCGCTGTACTATGGCTCCAGCTCCAGAAGCATACATCTTGAATGCATAGTTATCTACAATGCTGCATGGCTATCCCCAAGTACCACTGAAGGCCTGGAGGCCCCTGAGCACTACTGACTTTGTCCTGGTGGCCCCTAACAACTATGCGTCCGAGACAAGTTGATTGTCACTGGGAGTGCTCACCATCCCCCAAAGAGAGGGAGAGGAGAAAGGGGTTGACTTAAATAAGCCCTTAGTACTCTGCACACAGAGTTGAGGATACCATGGTGTATAGTGAGTGGCTACAAGATTAACTGGTGTGGTGCATTCTACCCCTAAAACATAAACATTTATAGTCTCCATAAAAAAAATGAAAAAAAAAAGATTTTTTTTCAGTTGTGCTATATGAATAGCTGTGATATAATGTGATATAAATAGGTGTGATTACCAATAATTCCCCAGACCTCTACAATTATAGATTTTTTTTAATCTCTTATTTTGATTTTGGACTGCGCTCAGCTGTGCTCAGGAGTTACTCCTAGCTCTGTGCTTAGGTATCACTCCTGGCAGGCTCTTGAGACTATGTAGAATGCCTGGGATTGAACCTGGGTCAGCTGCGTGCAAGGCAAGTGCCCTGCCTACTGTACTATTTCTCTGATCCTGATCCCCTTTCTTCTTTGGGTTCCATTTTCTTCAACATTACTGCTCAACTGTATGAAACTCGTGGAAAGGAATTGAGTATACTTTGTATGTGACTGACTCTGTTTAGAACCCCAGTACTACAGGCTGCCTGAGTATTGGAAGGGGCAGCTTTGGAGATCCTTGAGCACTGCTAGGGTGGCCCAAGTAATGCGTGACACCACAGGACTTGAGCATCATTGCATTCTCTGACCCTTGAATTGAACCACTACACTAGTTGACTGAGAATTTCTGAAAGGGGTCCTGTACCTCCTAAAAGTCTCTTGGGAGACCCTCCCAACCTCCAAACTAGAGTATTATTGGAGTTTAGAGAAAAATTTTGTAAGTGTAACACTGTAGCACTGTCCTCTCGTTCATTGATTTGCTCAAGTGGGCCCAGTAACGTCCAGTAAAGTCTCCATTGTGAGACTTGTTGTTACTGTGTTTGGCATATCGAATACATCATGGGTAGCTTGCCAGGCTTTGCCGTGCAGGCGAGATACTCTCGGTAGCTTGCTGGGCTTTCCAAGAGGGGCGGAGGAATCGAACCCAGCTTGGCATTGGCGTCGTGCAAGCCAAACGCCCTACTGCTGTGTTATCGCTCCCATCTTTGTAAGTGTAATATAATTAAAAATACAGTAAGATGAAAGTAATATGAACTCTGCGGGGTGGAGCGATAGCATAGCGGGTAGGGCATTTGCCTGGCTTGCGGCCAATGCCGAGCCAGGTTCGATTCTTCCTCCCCTCTTGGAGAGCCCGGCAAGCTACCAAGAGTATCTCGCCCACACGGCAAAGCCTGGCAAGCTACCCATGACGTATTCGATTTGCCAAACACAGTAACATGTCTCACAATGTTACTGGGCCCGCTCAAGCAAATTGATGAACAACGGGAGGACAGTGATGAACTCTGCAGTAAGCAAGAGGAAGGTTTTTGGTAACTTGTCTTGAGCCTTTTCAGTGAGGAGAATTGAAATCAGAGTCAAGAGATTAATTTTCTTTCCAAGATAAGAGCCATAGTGAGTTTACATTGGTCTTAGGATTCTTTTGTACATTTAGAATAATAAAGAAATTTTGTATATGTGAATTATATTTGATATACACAATTAAAATTTGATATCACTAATTAAAATTTAAACTTAGATGTAAATATTATGTAGTGGCCCTCCTGTTGATCATCGATTTGCTCGAGCGGGCCCAGTAATGTCTCCATTGGAGACTTTGTTGTTACTGTGTCTGGCATATCGAATACTCTTGGTAGCTTGCCGGGCTCTCCGAGAGAGGCAGAGGAATCGAACTTGGGTCGGCCATGTTGGCTGCATGCAAGGCAGACGCCCTACCCGCTGTGCTATCGCTCCTAATTTATTAAAAATTAACACTAGGCTAGGGAGGTAGTTTAGCAGTAAAAAGCATGCCTTCCATACCAGAAGATCAGTATGTACAGTAAAACATAGCACTAATAATATCCTTTAATGTTGCCATAAGTAATATGTCTTACAATAACTGTTTTTCAAGGTAAAAGCATCTAGTGAGAAGAGCATCATTGCTTTACAATTTGCAGTTTACCTGTATGTCAGGCTTAGTAGACAATGACAGGTTTCTCTTTTTTGTTTGTGCATATAGTCTCTTGTGTATATTGTTTTGGATATAGATATTAAAATTCAGCCTCACACAGATATGAAGTTGGCAAGGGTAAGTTCTCACAGGCTAAGTCCCTGAAAAGGTCATAGTGATCTCCTGCAGTGGTCTTCAGACTACATTTTAAGAATCACTGGGTTCATAGGATTGCATAAGTGAAGAAAAAGAAGAGTTTTGACTTAAATTATGATGGGGAAAAAGATTGTAAGAAAGATTAAGCAGTTACATTATACTCCTAAGATATTAGTAATTAACACTGTTACAAATCATGATACCTCAATTTGAAAAAACGTAATGCTACCAATACTTTATTTTTAAAGGATGAAGTTAGTGGTTGAATTGGTAGAGTTGGTTTTTAAAGATTGTAGCTGACTTACATAAAAATTTTATAAATTGAGGAAAGGAGGACATAAGAATTTACTGAGTGGGTTTCTGGCATAAGGTGAATTTGTGAATAATGTTCCCTATTGTTACTACTGAGACAAGAAGGAGGCAAGGGTGGGTGAAAGTTTGATTAAGTTTGAGGTAGGAAAACGAAGGTTTTTGTATAGTGTGTGTATGTATGTATGTGTATGTGTTTGTGTGTGTGTGTGCGCCTGTATTTATCTGCTTATACAGATTCATGGTGAGAATAAGAAAGAGGTGGGTAAGGAAGAAATTTAAGGATAGTAGATAAAATTTTGAAATAAATGTGAAAATCAAAAAAGGAGCTTAACAGTGAAACATGAAAGTCTATTGCACGTGCACCTTAATTACAGAAATTCTTAAAATAGCAAAAGCTCTGTTAACAAGTTGAAAATATAATTTGTATCTTTTGTTACTTTTCAAATTAGAAATCCTCTATTCTATCGTGGTTTACACCACTTACTAGCTATTTAGATTATCTTGAAAAAATGTGGCCAAAAGGTAACCCAGCTTGCTTACTTCCAAGCTCTAACATTGCCTCTTTTTTAATTTTTTTTTAAATTTCCTGACTATGGTATCTACTCTTAAATGAGCATGTAGCAACCTCTCCTCTTGGTCAGTCTTGGGAGTCTGGTCCTGATGGGCTGCATTGCTATTCCTGTTTCCCTAGTGGCTGAACCTTGGTCTAGAAACTTTGCGTTCTTCTGTTTGTAACTCATCACAAGGCTGGAAAACCTCTTTTTGTATTTATTGTCCAAACTATCCTTTTCTATATTTGCTCTGTTTTATGTTGTATTCTGTTTTCTCAGCCAAGTGTTTGGGTAATATTTGCCATAGTATGCAGATGCAACATAATCTTAAAAGCAAAATTTTGATAGATGAAACAATTGGCAAATGTCAGATTATGTAAATGTCAGTGTACTTTCCTTGATCTTTAAAAGCATTGTATTATATTCAAAAATGTTCAATATTTAAAGTGATTTTTACCTTGTATAGGGGAAGTTTTTACTACTATATATAGATTTGTTGGTACATCAGCATGAAATTGTATGTTTGAGATAAATCATGACCAGAAGGAAATAATTTTGTTTTAAAAAAGGGAAACCAATTTGAATTATTCTTATTTGACTTAAAAGTTTCCATATCTGTTGGTCTGCTTTTGTGCTGCCTAGCTCACCTTTTATTCCTGATGCATTGTGGCTTCTCTAACAGCCTTCTTTCATGTGTATTTTACGTTTTTGCCATGTAGGTCTTTCACAGTTCTGCAGCCCCAGGCGGGCATTCTCTGAACAGGGTCCGCTCCGTCTGATCAGGAGCGCCTCTTTCTTTGCAGGTTTGCGATGTGCTGTGTGGGTAGACTAGTTGGTGTGCCACAGTGGCTAGAATCTGTAGTTAAGTTGTGGAAACAAGAGAGTAAATAAGTGCAGTTGGGGTAGGTATGGTTAAAAAAAATTACTAAGAAAGTATAAGAAAGAACTTGATTACTTTCTATTGAGTAAATACTGGTAAGGTTTCCAGAAGTGCAATATATTGATATTTTCATGAAATTTTTATTCATTTTTATTCCATTATGGAGTTTGGAGTTTAACTTTAGAATTCTAAGTTAAATTTTAGTTTGAACATTATTTCCTATTACACCAATTGAAAATTCTCATGTGACACTCTCTTGTTTCCATGGCTAAGTAGCTTTGTATGATAGTTCACCAATTATAGAAAATATCCTGTCTAATTATCGTAAAATTTTTGATCTACACTGTTCCATAAAGATGATTTCTCTTAGAGCTAAGATTTAGATGAACAAGCACCATCATAGTGCTCATTAAAGACATACAATATTGTTTGTGTTTTAAATTGATGCTTATAGAATGTGTTCATACTTCAGTATCCAGGAATTTGTCTATAGGTTCTTGTTTTAATTAATATACATTTTTCTTAAAATATGAGATAAAAACAGTACATAGTGTAGAAAATTTGGAAAATATAAAAGTGGATGAAAATATATTAACCACCTTGCCAGCCAGAAATACCTCCTTTTTAAAAAACAAAAAAAGGGATAGTAATTATTTTTCTACAGCTGTTATTAAGAATTTTAACATATAAGTAGAATAGAATCATAATCTACTTATAAGAGCCCCAGCTACTATCATTTTTATTGTTTAATATCTTTTTATGTAATGTATTGTGAGTTTTCCTACATCATTTACTATACACCTACAACTTTTATCACCTCTTATTTCCTTAGATTTTATATCACAGATTATATTCTTATTATATGTCAAATCTTCAGATTGATGTCAAAGCTTGTTCAACTGAGTAATAGCTCTTGGTGTTGGGTTTGTGCCATGCTGTTGAAAATTAAAGGAATGGAAAAAATGAGCATGATTTAGTTTGCGATTTCAAAGAAGCAATATCAACCAAGAAGTGGTATCTTTTACAACTAACAGTTCTGTCTTAATTCACAGTTCATAGCAACCCAATGGACATGCCTGGAAGAGAGCTGAATGAAGACAGAGACAGTGGCATAGCACGTTCTGGTAATGCCAAGTTCATGTATTGTTTTTTTAAATGACATCATGTTAGCAGGCATTAATTTTCTTTTATATCGTTGCTTTACCATTCAATTTTTTGTATATAGTTTGCTAATATTGGTATTAATTTTACAAAAGTTTGTAGAAGTAGCAAATACTTAAAATTTCTTATGTTTACTATTTACTGTTCTGGAAAAGCATGGCCTGGATGAATGCACATTGGATTAGACTTAGTACAAGAATTAAAATATTACTCAAAAGAATGCCTAAATACATAGTAAAAAACATTAATTGCTTACTTTCGTACTTCTAACATGAGTTTTAAATAGTCACATTCTAAGAAAAACTTATTTTAAGGAATCTTTAATTTCTAATTTCATCTTTAACTCACTTCAGTCATTTTTAGTGATATCCTTAATACGTTTTGCTAGTGTGTACCACTAGAGAATTGCACTTGAATGTGGTTTAATTAATACAAATTACCCCACTTTGTCAGCATGGATTCATATTTTCAAATATAGCCGGTTTGGATCATACCCATTGTTTGGGAGCTACTCTGGGCTCAAGACTCTGGAGTGTACTCTGAGCAGTGCAGGAGATCAGATCAGATCCCAAGCCAGTTCTCTGGTCCCTTAAACTATGTATCTTCCTGACTGATACCTTTTTTCCTTAAAATTCAACTGCCATATTATAGTTGTATCACATCATGTTTTCTTTAATGTAAAATCTAAGGGTTCAGCTAAGCCAGAAAGCAGGCTGATGACTAAAAGAATATTTTAATGTAGCATTTTCTTCTGAGTTGGGGTATAGATAAAGTCAAAAGCTATATTCAGTCTTGTCAACACATGCTGTTAATACATGACTTTCATCTTCAGGGGACCTTGTTCCATCAGTGATGTTGTTTTGTTTTGTTGTGTTTTATTTTGGGTGCTCAGCAGGTTCAGGAACAACACTAGCAATATTTTGCCAACCAGATCATTAGTTAAGTGAAAAAAAAAGTCAGAGGATTCGACTTTTATTCGACTGCAGGCTTTGGGTTACCTGGGCCAATTAGTTATTGGGGCTCCAGGGCTGAACTGATGATACTTAGACCATGTATTACTTGGAAACAAACCCAGGTTTGGCAAATGCTAGAGATGCACCCTAACCTCTGTAATGTCTCCTGGTCCCCAAAGGTGTACATTTGTTCTGTTTTGTTTTGGTTTTGGGCCAGAGTTGGCTATGCTTAGGGCTTACTCCTGGTTCTGTGGTCAGGGATCCCTCCTGGTGGGCTCAAGAGACCATATGGGGTGCCGGGGATCAAACTTGGGTTACCTGCCTTCAAGGCAAGTGCCTTACCTAAAGTACTAATAATGTATTTTTTTAATGGAAAGTTTGGAGACTTAAGAAACAAATGAAAAGTTTGACTCGTTACTCTTAAATTTGCTAAAAAGCAATTTATACTAGTTTAATTAACATACATTATCGTTCTTCTTATTCTGACTTGACAGCATCTCTCAGCAGCTTGTTTATTACACCGTTTCCTTCCCCAAACTCTTCACTTACCCGAAGTTGTGCCAGCAGCTACCAGCGACGTTGGCGAAGGAGCCAAACAACAAGTTTGGAAAATGGGGTATTTCCTAGATGGTAAGTTCTAACCTTACAATTTAAAAATTTCATAATTTTGTAGGCTAAGTATCTTGTTTATCCCTTTATTACTCCCTTTGCTTATCTTTTATTTTACTTCTACAGTCAAAAGAAAAAACAGCTAGCAAGGAAGAGGTTATATATATAATTCAGGCATTTTGAGGTTGATTATGTATTTTTTTCATTTTTTATAATTTTATTTATTGAATCACTGTGAGAGCAGTTACAAAGCTTTCGGGTCTAAGTCTTGGTCATACAATGAAACACCCGTACCTTCACCAGTGCCCATTCTCCACCACCAAAAACCCCAGTATACCCCCATCCTATACCCTCCCCCTACCTGTGGGACAGATGATTTGCACATTATTCTCTCTCTACTTTGATCACATTCAGTATTTCGACACCAGACTCACCATTATTTGAGATTTTATCCCAACACTCAGATCTGCTGAAAAGGAAACAGTAGACAATTTGTGTTCTATTGCTGGTTATGAATAACATATGATGTTGCGTGGCTGCAGTAGGGCCATGTGATTTTGAAATTCCGAAATTTTAACACTTAAATCTGGTGGGATTTCTGCCAAAAGCCACTGGGTTTTGAGATTTTCTCCTGAGTCTCTGGGATCATGGCCGTTGAGCAGCTTGATCAGGAGCCAGAGAGGCTGTCCGTGGGCAATGACTTGGGGTCTTGTTGGGACGGGGAGACGAGGACCGGCTCCACGCCCATCCTGTGAGGTCCAACAAGTTTCTTCACTGTGGGCCCAGGCCTGACTGTCCAATGGCCTCTGGAGGATGATGGCCACTGAACCACCAAGGGGGAGCAGACGGAGGGACAATACCCTTACCCCCCTGGGGTGGCTCAGTGACAGTAACCTACTGCGGGGCCCCAACGCATTTCTGCTAAAAGCCGCTGGGTTTCGAGATTTGTTTCTGAGTCTTTGGGATCAAGGCCATTAAGCAACTTGATCAGGAGCCAGAGAGGCCGTTTGTGGGCAATGACTTGGGGTCTCGTTGGGGTGGGGAGGACAGGCCTGGCTCCACCCCCATCCCGTGAGGCCCAACAAGTTTCATCACTGTGGGCCCAAACCTGCCTGACCAATGGCCTCTGGAGGATGACGGCCACTGAGCCGCCAAGGGGGAGCACGCGGAGTGACAATGCCCTTTCCTCCCTGGGGTGGCCCGGTGACAGTAACGTACTGTGGGATACGGACGCATTTCTGCCAAAAGCCACAGGGTTTTGAGATTTGTTTCTGAGTCTGTGGGATCATGGGCCGTTAAACAGCTTGATTAGGAGCCAGAGAGGCTGTTTGTGGGTGATGACTTGGGGTCTCGTTTGGGTGGGGAGGACAGGACTGGCTCCATCCCCAATCCGTGAGACTGTGCGTGTCTCGTCACTGGGGGCCCAAACCTGACTGTCCTGTGGCCTCTGAAGGACGGCAGCCATTGGGTCGCCAAGGGGAATAGGCCAAGGCATGAAACCTATTCTCACCTGGGTTGGCCCGGCGCCGGTAACATACTGCAGGGACCAGACACATTTCTGCCAAAAGCTGCTGGGTTTCGAGATTTGTTTCTGAGTCTCTGGGATCATGGCCATTAAGCAGTTCAGTCAGAAACCAGAGAGGCCATGCCTCCAATTATATAGCTCAGCCAGAGGTGGTTTGTGGGTGTGTTTCCCACATACCTAACTTTTGGCCGTTTACTTTCTTGGTAAACTTTGCCCCAAGTTTTTGGGGTCTGGCCAAAGGCACAGCAGCAATTTTGGGGTATCTGGAAGTCTGAAGGGACCATCATGCTGTTGATGCACTCGCCTGACAGGTACAGATTGACCTGCTGGCGGCACCATACCCCCGTGATTATTTATTTTGATTCCATACTTTCTTTTTGCAGACACTGGGGAGTCTTTCATGAGTGCCCAAAGGTCTGGGGGACCACTTGTGGTTGTATTCTGCCAGCCGCGATAGGACAGTTCAGTACTTGGCCTAGTGGTACTGGAAACACTAGGGTCACATCTACTGGTTCTAATGGTTCCACATGTTGGTGGGAGATTGAATTTGGTTTCCATATATAAACCACACACCCCTGAACACTGGGTCATCTCTCTATGGCTTCTGATTATTTACATTTTTAGTGACATAATTGAATGAAAAGTAGTCCTAATCTCTTTATAAATTTATTTCAACAATGTGTGTATAGAGGAATAGCCAGTAGATTTCTCAAATAAAAAATTGACAGGGGCTGGAGAGATAACACAGCAGGTAGGGCGTTTGACCCGAGTTTGATTCCCAGCATCCCATATGGTCCCCTGAGCACTGCCAGGAATAACTCCTGAGTGCAGTGCCAGGAGTAATTCCTGTGCATTGCTGGATGTGACCCAAAAAGCAAAAAAAAATTGACGTAATTTTTACATTTACTAGATAAGATAGCAGTCATTTACTCTACATTTAGTAAGAAATTCGATTGTAGGGCCCGGAGTGATAGTACAGTAGGTAGGATTTTTGCTTTGCTTGAGGACCACCTGGGCTTGATCCTTGGCAACCCATATGGTGCCCTGAGCACTGTCAGGAGTAATTCTTAAGTGCAGAACTAGGCATTGCTGGTTGTGACCCAAAAAGCCGGGAGGGAGGGAGGAAATAAATTGGATTGCAATTTTATTTTATGTATTTTTCTTTTTTTTTTTAATTGAATCACCATGAATTTAAAAGTTACAATGATATTTATGGTTCAGTTTCAGGCATATATTGTTCCAACACGAATCCCTTCACCAGTGCCCGCTATTCTCCAACAATATCCCAAGTTTCTCTTCTGCCCCTCAGCCTGCCTTTGTGGTAGGCACTTTCCCCCTCCCCCGTTGTCTTAGTGTTCTGTTCCCAAGCTTATCCGTCTTACCCCTGCCCTAGTGCCAAGCTTCTTAATGAAGAACAATTCTCCTTTTTGTTTCTATTGCCTTTGGGCATTTGATATTCTCCTACTAAGTTTCTTTATATCACACATATGAGAGAGAGAGAGAGAGAGGGAGAGAGAGAGAGAGAGATTATTCTTATTCTTAATGTGTTCCTCTCCCTCCAATTGTTTTCACGCAACATGATACTCTCCACATCCATCCATGTTGCAGCAAATTACTAGTTTTTAACTTTTCTTACAACTTATGTGTAGTATTCCCCGCTACTAGTACATATGCTATATGTACTATAGTTTCTTTGTTTTTTTTTTTGTTATTTTTATCATTTTATTTTTATAAAGTAGTTCACAATAGTTCGTTACTGATAACTTTCAAATGCCCACCCCACCAGTGAGCATTTTCCACCACAATAAGAGGGAAGTGTTTGAAGGTTGTTGTTTTTTATTCTGGAGCCATTTAAGCCCACATATGAGAGAATACAAGCGAGAATGTTAAAACCAAACAAATGTGTGCTACTTGAGGTATATCAATGGACTAGAGTATAAGGCTTGAGCGGGCCCAGTAACATCTCCATCGGAGACTTTGTTGTTACTGTGTTTGGCATATCGAATACTCTCGGTAGCTTGCCGGGCTCTCCGAGAGGGGCGGAGGAATCGAACTCGGGTCGGCCATGTTGGCCGCTTGTAAGGCGAACGCCCTACCCGCTGTGCTATAAGAGGTTGCATGGCCTTGAATGCTGCTGCGCACTCCAGGAAATACTGTGTAGCTCTCTTCCAGGAGCTTTACTTTATAGTCTGTGGATCTTGGCCACTGATGAGATTACATGGTGCGGAGGGCAGTTTGTGGGTGTGACTGCCAAGCTACTGGAAAACTGGGGAGCTGGAAGAAGCCCAGTCCCTATCAAAGTAGACTTGGAGATCTCAGCCACAGGTCCCACATACCTGGGTTCCTCTGCCGGTTCCTTCATGTGTGAGGCTCGTCCGAGCATGTGGAGAGTGGCCTTGAGTATGGCTGCAGCTGGGTCCTGGAGGTTTTTGGCTGCTGGGGTTCTGCTTGGGGTGGGGAGGGAACCTCAGCCTGCCCCCCTCTCTGAGGTGCCCCTGTGAAGACAGCCTGGTGTGAGGTCAGGAGATTCTGCCCTACCATAGTTTCTTTATCTGGTTATTTGTTTATTGGCATTTGTGTTGTTTCTATATTCAGCCATTGTATATAGTAATGCAGTGAACTTAGGAGTTCGGGTAGGTATCTTTTCTGCAGTGTGGTTTTGGGCCCTTAAGGTAACATTCCCAGCGATGGAATTAACTGAGTCAAATGGAAACAGACATCCATATTGTCTTCAAAAAGACTGGACCAGTCCACATTCCCACCAGCAGTGAATGAGGATCCTGTTTTTCTCCACGTCCTCGCTAACACTGGTGGTTGCTCTTTTTGATGAGTTCCAGTCTCTGTGGTATGAAGTGATACCTTTCATACCCCAGAGATGACTTTTATGTGTTGTGTGTTTAGATAACTAGAGTTAGAATGTC
Organism: Sorex fumeus; assembly: GCF_029834395.1. Lineage (NCBI taxonomy): Eukaryota > Metazoa > Chordata > Mammalia > Eulipotyphla > Soricidae > Sorex > Sorex fumeus. The sequence goes on along the minus strand of NW_026606108.1, from coordinate 31,600,943 downwards.
GTTGTATCCTCTCTGGGAGATATGATGAAGTGAATGCTGACTGACCTGAAGGTGAAATGGTGTGGTTCCAGTTTGGAGTTCTTGGAAGTAGAGTTGGGCCTTTGCAGGCCAAATGTGGCTGTCTGGAACACTTCCTGGGATCCTGACTGACCTCAGGGCACAATGGCACAGTTTTGAATTAGATTGTAATTTTAATGGCATTACTTTTATTACACTTCTTTTTCATTGAAATATTTATTTTTAAGGTCAATAGAAGAAAGTTTTAATCTGTCAGATGAAAACTGTGGCCCAAATCCAGGAATCGTGAGGAAAAAGAAGATTGCTATTGGGGTAATCTTTTCATTATCCAAAGATGAAGAAGAAAATAACAAATTTAATGAATTCTTTTTTTCACACTTTCCTCTTTTTGAAAGTCACATGAACAAATTAAAGAGTGCAATAGAACAGGTAAGCATAATCATGTTGTAGTTAATTTATATTGCTTAATTTTCTTGAAATCTTATTTTTGTTATCAGCTTAATGTCTATTGATTGGTCGGAAAAAAATTGTGGAGTTTTGGTAAGGTGCTTTGGTACTATGTGATACTGGGCTCCAGCATGCACTCCAGACAAATATTTGAGGACCTAAAATTTGGCAGGCACTGTTACAGCAACTGTCACTGTCACTGTCCTCCTGTTGTTCATTGATTTTCTCGAGTGGTCCAGTAATGTCTCCATTGTGAGACTTTGTTGTTACTGTGCTTGGCATATCGAGTACGCCACAGGGAGCTTGCCAGGCTTTGCCGTGCGGGCGAGATACTGTCAGTAGCTTGCCAGGCCCTCTGAGAGGGACGGAGGAATCGAACTTGGGTCGGCCATGTTGGCTGCGTGCAAGGCCAACGCCCTACCCTCTGTGCTCCAGCCCAACAGCAGCAACTGAAGATACAAAAAAAAGCAGTACCACGTGGCTCAGCAAATAAACAAATGGATGTTTAAGTAAATTTTAAATTAACTTAAATTAATGTTAAGAGTTTAGGTCCTAATACCTGCTGTGAAGAATAATAAAACAGGGAAAAGATTATATGGAATGCGGGGTGAAAGGATTCTTGGGATCTGTACTGAGAAATGCTTGTGAGGTGCCAGAGATTGAACTGAGACTCCCATGTGCTCTATACTCATTTCATTGAGCTATTTCTTTGACAGATTCTTTTCTTTGTTTAGGTCTCACCCAGTAGCACTTAGGTCTATTCCTGGTTCTGTATTCAGCATCTGCTTGTAGCAGGGGCTTAGGGAACCAGCCAGTGTCATAGATGCATTTGCAATGCATGTGCTCAGTCCATTGAGCTATCTCTTGAACCCCTTTTATTTACTCTTCAGAAGGATGGAAGAGCCAGAGAGGTAGTACAAGGGTTAAGGCATTTTTCTTTCACTTGACTGACCCCTCTCCGTATGGTTCCCGAGCAACTCTGGAAGTGATCTTTGAGTCCAGCTCCAGGAGTAGCTCTTGAGCATCACCAGATGTGAACTAAACTACCCTGTTCTGTTCTCCTCCAGAAAGACAGATGGGAAACCTTAGAGAGTTTTGAGTGTAAGAATTACTCTTATTTTATTAGGATTACTCCTACTCCCGGTAGGGAATAGATTTCTAGAGGCAAAGATGAATGTTGGGGCTGGAAAGATAGCACAGCACAGAGGGTGCTTGACTTGCATGCAGACAACTCAGGTTCAATCCCAAGCACTGGCAATGGTCCCCCAAACTGCCAGCAGTGATTCCTGAGTGCAGAGGCAGGAATAAGACCTGAGCACAGCTGGGTGTGGCCACAAAACAACAAAAGAATTGTGTGGCACTAGTTAGAAGATGTGCAATAATTCAGATGTGGGATGGCAGATCAAGCCAATTTAGAGATGGAATTTATAAAAAGTGGTTGATTCTTTGAAAATATAGCTGAGACAGATATTCAATAAAAAAATTACAAAAAAAAAAGTAATGTGGAGTTCATGCCCGCCTCTGTTAGCTGAATCATTGGCTAAATAAATAGCAGTACTCCTACATTTGAAAAAAAAAAAGGAAACTGAGAGTAGTTGATAAGCTGAATTGGGATATAAGAGAAAGAGAACAATTTAGATTGATTAAAGATTTTTCACTTAAACAGTAAGAATGTGGAGTTGCTAGTACTAAAATGGGAAAGACCCCAGAAGGAACAGTTTTGGTGGTAGAAGGAAGGGAACTAGAGGTAATTTCTGAAGATCTATGTTGATATGAGTCTAGAGTTTTTAAAGTGCCAGGATAGAAAGTTGCCAGTATATAATACTTATATAAACTGATTGAGGGAGAGAGGAGAAGAGGCCCTTGATCTATATTTTGGAGCATTTTAGTAGTTCAGAATTCGAGATTAGTTAAGAAGAAACTAGTAGAAAAGAGACAGAGGACTGTTCAACTCAAGTAGGAGGAAGGAAAATAGAGTACTTTTTGTTTTAGCTCCCCAGAACTACTCAGGAATTGGAGGTGGGAATATTTAGCCCAGCAGTGCAAGGCCAGAGGCTTGGTGTTTCGCCTGCTTATGCAACATTACTTGGGCCTAGTGTTGCTGAGAACTGCCAGAGCCACAACCAGCAATGCTAGGGTCCTTGGACATGCAGGATATGCACACCAGTCCTTAAAAATTTAACTGTTCCCTGATTCCAAAGTACTTTTGGGAGTAGCCAAATAAAGTATTGTAAAAATTGGGAGTGACAAATTGTGTTAAGTGCTACTGATAATATATAGGATAAGTGTATGTAGAATATGAAAATTATTAAATATACACTGTAGAACATAAATGCTACTGGTGGCTCAATAAAGTAGGGGGGCAAGGTAGGTTGACTTGAGAAGAATACTTTCACCTCTGCACAACCCACCTTGGCCACTTGCACTCGGGGAATTTCCTGTTGTGTGTCAGGTCTAGTAAAGTCTGCTGGAAGCACATGAAAAACATACACGTTCACCTCCTATCAGCCCTCAGAGGCAGCCATCAAGCTGTGCTTGCAGTCCACTTGTTCTGCTCAGCAAGGGAGATGATCCTGGCACCTGGAGTACCACCTGGTGTGGCCCCAAAATGAGAAAAATAAAAAGAATTGCTGATAAAATTAAAAATGTTGCTCAAGTCTAAAGAATATTAACTTGTTTTTAGATAGGGATTGTGTCAGTAGGAACTTAAAGTTTAATTTTCACTCTGTGGATATACATGGACATAATTTATGATATTGAAATTGTCTGAAGTTGTCCTAAAATATACACTTTTAATTTGTATTTAGTTTTGTTTTGGACTACATCTGGCACTGCTCAGGGCTTATTCCTAGCTCTGTGCTGAGTGAGCACTCCTGGTTGGGATCGTATGTGGTTCTGGGAATTGAACCTGGCTTGGCCATGTGCAAGGCAAGCACTGTATGAACTTTCTGGCCCCCTAAATAATATATTTTTAAATATTTTAAATCAATTTTAGTTACTTATAAGTAGTACACAGAATTCTTTTAAATTCTTTTAGAACCCTCCTTATTTTTGTCTCTAATACTGCTGCCCTCCTTCATTCCCATGCCTACAGGAATAGTATCATCCATTTTGGGAAATTGAGTTTTTCAGTTTATATTTTTAAAAAAGCAAGCATTACTAATAACCTGAGGTATTATTCAATAGATCATATTTTAGAGTAATAACTGTTGGCTATAAAATAGTATACCATTTTCTTTGTCGTAAGTAATTAAATACAGTAAGTGTTGTGCTTTTTAAATTAGTCATTCTATATAATTGAGAAGCTGTCAATAGTTTTTTTTTATGTTGGCATTCTATTGTTTGACAGTATCAATAAGATATTTAAATACAATTTAGAATTTTGTTATAATCGTTACAAAAGTATGCAAAAGGCAGCCACTGTAAATATTTGTGTTTTCTAAAAAATACATATTCTGGATAGAGTGGTAGCATTGTGGAAACTTTTTCATACTTCCCCATGATTAATATAAGAATTAACTATTTTATTGCTTTCAAGGCTATGAAAATGAGCCGAAGATCAGCTGATGCCAGTCAGAGGAGTTTAGCATATAATCGAATAGTTGATGCCTTAAATGAATTCAGGTACATATCTTCATCTTCAGCTTTCCTTAATATAGTTATTTCACATGTGTAAATGAGTGTTTCTTTAACATGCTCTAATAAATTTTAATTTTAAGAATTCCTTAGTTTTGTATTCAGGCGAGGCTTTTATTTTTTAGACCTTGGATATTATGTAATGAAATATCAAATATGCTTGTATTCAGACTCATTTTGGGAGCTTACGGTATTACAATGTTAGTTTTCTTTCTTTTTTTTTTTTTTTTTTGCTTTTTGGGTCACACCCAGCTGATGCTCAGGGGTTACTCCTGGCTCTGCACTCAGGAATCACTCCTGGCGGTGCTTGGGGGACCATATGGGATTCTGGGAATTGAACCCGGGTCGGCTGTGTGCAAGGCAAAAGTCCTACCCGCTGTGCTATTGCTCCAGGCCCGTGAAGGGTTTTTTGTTTTGTTTTGTTTTGAATAATGTTAGTTTTCAGTCACTGGATAAGCATCCTGAGCAGAAGTAACCATTGTTACAGCAGAAATGGCTTTTTTTTTATAGCTTCCCAGTTATACGATATGGTTAAGTGCTATTTAATCACTGATGATAATGAAATATTTTTGGAAGGTGGAATACATAGATAGGTATAGATTGTATGAACTTGTTTCAAATAATGCACAGCAGATAGTCTTCTTTGTGTAGTTTCTGGCACACCAGTGTTTGTTACAACTCTTATAATTGTACTCTGATTATGGCAAGGAACATATTGTATTTAAACTTATGTTGAGATCACACTCAGTGGGTGATATGTTGCTAAAACAAAAAGATTCAGTTTTGTTTTACTTCATCCTCTTGGTCATTTTCATTGGAAATCTAAGCAGATAGGGCACAAACATAGACTTATTATCTGGTAGACAGATAACCTTACTTAGTATCTGGTAGACAGATAACCCTGGCTTTCTCTTTTACTAACCCAGGAATGCAAAGTTTTAGTGGCCTTACCCATATCCGCAGATAAAGCTGATTAAGTCAGTGCTTTGCCTTGTTTCAGCTCTCATTTTGTAAATAAGTATCCCTTTTGGCATCTATTTAATGTCTCTTCTTAAATTTTCTTTTTTTTTTTTTTTTATGGAATGTTTCATGAATTTGCGTGCCATCCTTGTGCAGGGGCCATGCTAATCTTTTCTTTATCATTTCAATTTTAGTATATGTGCTGCCAAAGTGAGCACTTTCATGTGTTTTTATTATTAAAAATGGCACTGAGCTTCGTGCTTAAATGCTGTCTACTATTTATAAGTGTAGGTGGCTATGATGTGTTTGCTTTTTAGAAATAATACATATTAAGTTAGCTTCGTTCAGGCATGAGTCATAGTGATGTTAGCTGTGAATTTAGTGTCAATGAGTGAATAGCATATTAAACAAGGTTTCTTTAAACAGAAACCCACATAAAGCAAGATTATGTAATTGATGGGATGATGAAAATGTGACCAAGGGCTCACAGGAACCTAACTTTGTATTTCCCGTAGGAGCAGTTATTTATTACTCACTAATTCAATGTTTGTACCAACTTTATAGAAAATTACTGTAAATAATGAGAATCTGTCACACTTAAAATTAAGTTATTATTAAAATTAGCAGTGGATGTTTTTAAAGTATGTTTTTGAGAACAGATGATTAGTGAATTTGGGTTAGTTTAGAAGAGGAAGGAAATGATTCATTTGAATATGGAAGCCCTGAAACCTTGAGAAGTGGGAGGCATGTTTAGTTAGTACTGTTGCCTGACAGAGTTGAGATCTTTGCATTTTTATTTAGATATCACATATATCAAAGCTGGCTAAATCATGTCCACAATTCCTGTCTAATAAAAGAAAATCTTTACTTCCCTAAAAAATAGTTTTTGTTCTCAGAACAGACCAGGAAACATAAAGCGTTAGAGGATTGAAAATATGTTGGTAGGATATAATCATTAAGCCCTATGAAAGCACTATTTATTTATGACAAATTATTTTGTCACCTGATACATTTAGATCATGGTATGCATTCTTAAACATCGTAACACTAAATAAAGCTAATGTCCTCAGTAGACCCCTGTACTAAAGTTAGTATAGTATTGACTCTGACCCATGACATAGAACCTTGTAGGCATTAATGTACTAAAGAAATTTATGAAAAATGAATTTCTTAATTTTTTTATTTAATCACTGTGAGATAGACCATTACAAAACTGTTCATGATTGGTTTTCAGCCATGCAGTATTCCACCTCTATCCCTCTACCAATGTACATTTCCCAGCACCAGTGTCCCCAGGTTCCCTCCTCCCATCATTCTTCACCTCGAGGCAGGCACAAGAAAAATGAATTTATCTGTCCATTCATTGTGGTTCTTTTATCAAAAAGTATATTAATTGTTCAGATTAATAAGTAAGCAGTCAGGGAGATCTTACTGACTAAAACTAGAAAGACTCTTGCATGCAGCTGGTTCTAGGTTTTTTTTTTTTTTTCATCATATATGGTTCCTTGAGCACTGCCAGGAGTTACCCCAGAGCACAGAGCCAGGAGTAAGCCTTAAGCTCTGCCGGGTATGGCTTCTAGATTCTAAATAAAATAAGATAAAATCAATTAATTTATGAATAGGGTATTGGGAAAAGGACTCAAAAGGCTGAAGCACATGCTTTGTGTGTATACAGCCCTGGGTTCAGTCCTTGATGCAGTATAGTCTCCTGAGTACTAACGGGAACAACCCCTGAGTGCCAGGCTTGGAGTAAGCCCCAAGCACCTCCGGGTCTGGACCTTTTCACAAAAAACGAAGAAACAAAAGAAAAATCTGAAAGATTTAATGATGAGACAAAAATAAGTGTAGCATTCTTCTCCCAATTCCCATTCTTATTTCCGAAGACACTCTTTTTTAACTCTTTCTTGTATTTTACCTCTGTTTTAATTGAGTAGTACACTTAACACACTGTTACTTCTTTCTTTGTTTTGGGGGCCATACTCGACTGTGCTCAAGGCTTATTCCTGACTTTGTGCGCAAGGATCACTCCTGTCAGGGCTCAGGGACCCTATGGTGTGCCAGGAATCAAACTGTTTGTGCAAACTGTCTGTTAGTACAAAGAAGTACCCTACCCACTATACTGTTGCTCTGGCCCCAATAGGTATTTCTTGATTTATTAGCTTTGTATTTTCTGCTTTGAGTTTATACTTGTTCTCCAATTTTTTGATTATATTATTATTATTATTATTATTATCTCAGTGTATCTTTAATACTACCTTGTCTTTCAACTGTTTTTCACTTTTCTTTGATAATTTTTTCCCTTTTTTCTCATCAGTTCTTTTTGTTAACCTATTGATCAGCTTTCTATTATTTTCTTTCATGTTTTTCTCTTTTTCTCAAAGTTGTTTTTTTCTATGTAATAATTTTGTGTATGTTTGTGTGTGTGTGTGTGTGTGTGTGTTTCTTTACCTTTCTCCTTGGAGGCATGTTTTGGTTGTAATTTAAAGTGAGGTACCAAAATATAGTTTGAGAGCCCTATGCTTGATTAGATTTCTGACTGGAGATCTCCACTTTAGGGTAGTCTTCATTTTTTTAAAATTATTACCCCTGAGGATTTTTAAAAAGATTTTCTCCCTTAATCACCAATCCACCAGCACCCAGCAGTGCTTAGTGTTTATTTTTGATGTCTTACCCTGTAGACTCACTCTAAGCACCACTCTACCCATGAAAATTTCATTGCATGAGATTTATTGTGTATCTATGTATATACTGTGAAAGAATCAGATGTCAGGAAGTGTCTTGGAGACAATGTTTCTCTACACTAATCAGTTGCTGCATACATGCTCTATAGTTATTTTGTAAAATATGGGGTAAAGATCACTAGAAATTTAAGGGCCCTGAATTAGTCTCCCACTTAGTTACTATATAATTAAACCCAGAGCTTCCTCTTCAGTGCTGTACTATCTCTCTGGCCTGCTTTTCCTGTTTTTGAATTTCTAGTTACTGAATTTTGCTCAGGTAGCTGTATGAACTTGTAGAGATTTTAGAATTTCTTAGAACTGTACTATAAACTGTAGTAGCTGCTAGTTACTTGTGATTATTTAAATTAATTTAAAAAAATCTGTCTCATCTCAGTTCAAGTGTTGAATAAAGCCCTGTATGACTTAACGGCTTAACATAGTGGACAAGACAGATAAAGAGCATTTCCATCATGCCAGATGTTTTATTAGATAACATTGTTATAGAGTATGGGACGTCATTTTCTATCTTCTGAGAGATATATTGTTTATTAAGCTTTTCAGAAAGTGCTTAGTCTTAGGAATATAGACACCATTTTTCTGCTGAGGGCCATTTGGATATTTATAACATTATTGGTGAGCTCTAAAGTACAGAGTGGCATGCTACAGGCAGCAGATAAGAAGTGTATGTGTCAGTTCCATCACGTAAAGCCAACTAGACCACCAGATTTCTTGTGACTTACATGCCTTTAGTTTGATGCTTTCCCACCCCTAGTTTAGTGAGTAAGTAGGACTTCGCAAATTTACGTGAGTCATTATGTAGGCCACATATAGATATTAGTGTGAAAGAAAAACACTATCTAAATGGTATCCTTGGAAACCTTCAGGAGATATGAGAGTCACTGGAGTAGCTACTGTTTATTGTAGAAGAAACAGTCAGAAAAGCACTTTCATAATTGTGGAATAGCCATCCCCTGTGTTATTCAAGGAAGAATGTCAGAAGGTTGAGTTATAAAAAAATATTATGCACATTGAGAGTCCTGTCTTTCAACACTTTTTTTTTTTTTGGCGGGGTGGGGGACAGGCATACCCAGTGATACTCAGGGGTTACTCCTGGCTCTGTGCTCAGGAATTACTCCTGGTTGTGCTTGGGGGACCGTATGGGATGCTGGGGTTCAAATCTGGATTGACTGTTAGCAAAGCAAATGCCCTGCCTATTGCACTGTCGCTCCTGCCCCTCAATACTTAGAGTTTCAACATAAGCAGCAAAATAATGCTGATAAGCTATTGAATGGACACATGGATGAACTATTATACCACTTAGAATATTTTGCTGTTCTTAGTACATTTTTTACAGTATAAAAGTAAAGTAAAGGCCCTCCCATTGTTCATCGATTTGCTCGAGCGGGCCCAGTAAATTACAGTATATTTATAAAAAATGTGTGGGTGTGTGTAATGTGATAGGAGGCCTCCTAAGCAGTGCTCAGAGGTCCAGCCCTCATTGTGATTCTTGGCCAACTGGATTATTGATTCTGTGAGAGAGTCTGTAGATGCTGTATTACAAGGGTCCTGCAGTGCTAGGGATTACTCAGACCACTGTGGTTGCGCTCTGGGGCCTCCCAGGTTGCCCCTAGTGGTAGCTTTTGAAATTATGTGGTTATGGTTTCATTTTACACTTGAAGAAGATTGAAGTTTGAAAAAATTGATCCATGGGAATACTGTCTTTTCGATCTGAGCTAATATCACAAATATGATTGACCTCATATGCTCAAGTTCATTTTCCAAACTACTATTCTGGTGATAAGGAAGGAACAGTAATAGTAATCTAAGTGTATGAATCTCATGCCACTTGGAAACTGTAAATTCCATGTTTTTTTTTTCTCTTTTTAGAACAACAATATGTAATCTTTACACAATGCCACGAATTGGAGAGCCTGTCTGGCTTACAATGATGTCAGGGACTCCAGAAAAGAACCAGCTTTGTCATCGTTTCATGAAAGAGTTTACTTTTCTAATGGAAAATGCTTCCAAAAATCAGTATGATTTACTTTTATATGTTTAAATTATCTCAGTGTGTTTTTCTTTGTTATGACTAGATATCTAGATTGTAATTAATCTTGATTATAAGAATGAATTTTAGCCATTATCTCTAATATTGGTTATATTAAGCTAATCAAAACAATTCTCAAAGATAAGCAAAAGATAATGGAAGCCACAATTTGAATAAAAAGTAGTAGAAATATCTTGTATTAAGTTAAAATTCTTGACATTTTACAGTGTTCTCTAAGACCAGTTTTTAAGAACTGTAACATAGTTTCATTTTGTAGAAAGGTAAACTGAATGAAGTTTTAGGATTTCAATTACACATTTTAATTTGATATCTTAAAATGTCTTTTTTTACCTTTTTTGGTCTTGTTTTTGGGCCATACTTGATGGTGCTCAGGGGGTTACTCCTGCCTCTGTATTCAGGGGTCATTCCTGGTAGGCTTGGGGAGACCATACTAGGTACTGGGGATCCAAACCAAGTCTGCCACTTGCAAGACAAGCACTTTACCACTGTATTCTCGATATGGCTCCCAAAATATTGTTGGGATTTAATAAAAATATTAAATTCTTAGAGGCCATATGAAATTAATTTTAATGTTTTTGTTCTCTCTGATAGTAGGCAAAATATATTTAATACTTGCTTTGTTTTCTTTTTTCCATTAAGCATTGGAATATACAGACCAGCAAGTTAATTAATAAACTCTGCATATGAAATACTTAAAGGAAATCCATAGTTTTCAAGTGAAATAGCATCTTTATGATTATCAAAATAGCTCCTTCTGAATCTCTCTTTATTTTAATGATTTTCTTAACTTTTCTTCAACTAAAAGATTTAATGTCTATGCCTGTTCTTTCTCTTGACCTCTTTATGCTATAAGTGCATAGGAGTGAGTGTTGTTTTTTGCGTTATGCTGCATTTTTACTTAAGGTTTTATAATCGTAGGTTTGATTCTGATACAATATGTTTTGTTTTCAGATTTTTGCCAGCACTCATTACTGCCGTTCTGACCAATCATCTTGCCTGGGTTCCAACCGTCATGCCTAATGGACAACCACCTATAAAAATATTTTTAGAAAAACATTCCTCTCAGAGTGTGGACATGTTGGCAAAGACTCATCCTTATAACCCTCTTTGGGCACAACTGGGTATGTAACTTGAAAAACCTTACATTATGTGTTACATATAACTATTGCATAATTATAATTATTTTATATAACAGAAACAAATTTTAATTGTTCTTTTACTTTTTTGTTCATTCTAAAGCACCTCTATGATAATACTTTATGTATTTTAGTGTTTCCACTCTTTTATTCTGAAGTCTTCTTTATTGTGCCATCATGTTTGCTAAATTGTTCTCTCCCTGTCTTATGCCAGATAATATTTCTTAGAGATAGCTATTGGAGCAAGGGGTGCAGGATGATGTTTGGTTTATTACTAACATCAAGATCTTCGGATTTTATTTTATTAGGTATCTTGTCTAGGAAGAATGAGTTCACAAAGCTACCTGTGGTAGAATAAATATAATTAAATGAGAACAGATTGCTAAGATTTCTGAGAATAGATGACTGGCTAAAGAAACTTTGGTACATTTACACAATGGAATACTACGCAGCTGTTAGAAAAGATGAAGTTATGAAATTTGCATATAATTGGATCAACATGGAGAATATCATGCTAAGTGAAATAAGTCAGAAAGAGAGGGACAGATGTAGAAGGACTACACTCATTTGTGGAATATAAAGTAACAGAATAGGAAATTAACACCTAAGGATAGTAGAGATAAAGATCAGGAGGATTACTCCATGGCTTGGAAGTCGGTCTCACATGAAAAGGCAGCTCAGATTGAGAAGGGACCACCAAGTGGGTCCGCTTGGAGGGTCCGCTCGGGATGGGAGATGTGTGCTGAAAGTAGAATATAGATTGAGAATGATGGCCACTTAATACATGTATTGCAAACTACAACACCCAAAAGGAGAGAGAGTAAAAGGGAATTCGCCTGCCACAGAGGCGGGGGGTGGAGGGGGAATGGGAGGAAGGATACTGGGAACATTGGTGGTGGAGAGTGGGCACTAGTGGAGGGATGGGTACTCGATCATTATGTGACTGAAACGTAAGCACGAAAGTTTGTAAGTCTATAACTGTACCTCACAATGATTCACTTTTTTTTTATTGTATCACTGTGAGATAGACACGAAAGCTGTTCATGATTAGGTTTCAGTCATACAGTGTTCCAATATCCATCCCTCCACCAGTATATGTTTCCTAGCACCAGTGTCCCAGTTCCCAGTTTGCAGTTTCCCTCCCATCACTTCCCACCCCCAGCCTGTCTCTTGTTCTTCCTCTCTCTCTCTCTCTCTCTCTCTCTCTCTCTCTCTCTCTCCCCTTTCTTTCTCTCTTCTTTCTCTTCTTTTTCTCTCCTCTCTCTTTCTCTTTTCCTTTAGGGCACTGTGGTTTGCAGTACAGATTCTGAAAGGTTATCAGGAATATCCCTTTACCTCCTCAGTTCTTGTCCTTTATGATCATTTGCAGCTATTATTGTCATACTGTTCTATTATCTATCTTACCCATCCTCTACCCCATATGCACTTGTGGTTGATTCCAGCTGTTGACCAGTCCTCTTCGCCCCTGTTTTCTGGACCGTAGATATTAGTCTTTATATAGCACATGCACGCGCGCGCGCACACACACACACACACACACACACAGAGCACTGTAGCACTGTTCTCCTGTTGTTCATCGATTTGCTCGAGCAGGCACCATTAACTACTCACAACAAATTGTGAGACTTGTTACTGCTTTTGGCATATCGAATACGTCACAGGTAGCTTGTCAGGCTTTGCTGTGCAGGTGAGATACTCTCGGTAGCTTGCCAGGCTCCCCGAGAGGGGCAGAAGAATTGAACTCGGGTCGGCTGCGTACAAAGCAAATGCCCTACCCGCTGTGCTAATGGATAAAATTATTTGACTTTTCTTTTCAAACTGACATCAGTAACAGAACAAAACTACTCAGTGTGATAGTCTTCAATTTGTTTACATTGTTATAAAAGTGATCGAAAGTTAGATTCCAAAGAAGAACATGTAAGAATGAATGAGTTAAAACTATCTGCTCTTCAATACAAATTTCCAAAGTGACAAATCCACCTGAAGAAAAACTGTGATCTGATTTTTATAATCACATAAACCTTATATAATTTAGATTTAGCTATCCAATGACAGGAGTTTTTCTCTCATGCTATCTCAGTTTGAATTCTCTTATAGCACTTACCCAAAGTTAAATAATTTGGACACAAAAATGATACAAGAATCTTAGGAATGAATTTAACTATTTGAATAGTCTCACCCTATAAATTACTAATTCTAAGAACATTAATAATTATTATGTGAAAAACATCTATAGAACATTCCATATCACAGATAACTGGTAGACAAATAGGTTTCTTATATTAGCAGAGTTGGCCAAAAATCTCCAAATATAAGCTTATGTGCTAGTCCTTTTGTCATCTAAAAATTAAATTGAAGAAAGGTATCTGTACGGAATGCAAAAACTGGGTTTCCGTTAATTTTCCTTTATTATTTTTTTCCACTCCTCTGTCAACATTGGTTATGCAATATCTATTTGTTAAAAATAAGCAAATAAGCTTATCAGTTTTGCAAGATCAAAATTAATTTATTTGACACCAAGTCGTGAAGAGACATTCCTTTTTAACCTACTTGATTTATTTCTTGGATGTTCCTATGGATTATATTTACTCAAGAAAACACACAAGGTAGTAATGCCATAGAAACTTTCCAATTCATTTATTTCCATACAGAAATCAATTCCTATATTATACAGAACCGAAAAGTTGTCCTTAAAAAAAAAAGTTGATGCTATGCTAGGGGTGTAACTCCTTATAAAGCAAGCATGAATGTGGCATTAAACTTAAGTTTGATGTATATAAGTATACTTATTGATGTATATAAGTATATAGAAGTATAAGGATATACAAGTATATATACAACTATATATAAGTATATACAAGTGTATGTCTATATAGGTGTATTTATGTATGTATATATGTGTGTGTGTATATATGTGTGTGCGTGTGTGTTTGTGTGTGTATATACACACATATATACCACAAATGAATGGAGTCATTCTATTGCTGTTCCTCTCCTTCGGACTCATTTCACTCAGCATGATATTCTTCATGTCCATCCACTTATAGGCAAATTTCATGAGTTCATTTTTCCTAACAGCTGTGTACTACTCCATTGTGTAGATGTGCCATAGTTTCTTCATCCATTCATCTGTTCTCGAGCACTCAGGTTGTTTCCAGATTTTGGCTATGGTGAACAGTGCTGCAGTGAACATAGGAGTGCAGATGGTCTTTTTGCTGTGTGTTTTTGGGCCCCTAAGGTATATTCCCAGAGGTGGTATTGCTGGGTCAAATGTCTTCCACCCTTTTAATGGTCATTAAATTCATAAATTCAAAAGTAAAATTGAACCATATGATAAATATGCTGTTATTTGTTTTCCATTTAGAATGAGTCTCATTTTTTCCGCTTTTTTTTTTCTTTTCTTTTTGCTTTTTGGGTCACAGCCAGCAATGCTCAGGGGTTACTCCTGGCTCTGCACTTGAAATTATTCCTTGCAGTGCTTGGTGGACCATATGAGATGCCGGGGATTGAACCTAGGTCAGCTGTGTCCAAGGCAAACACCCTACCTGCTGTACTATTGCTCCAGCCTCTGCTCTTTCTGATCTATTGTAATTACCCATTCCTTAGGTCAAAAGGTGGCAACCTTTTTATCTGCCAAAGTCCATTTGGATATTAATAACAACATTTCAGCTACCATATAGTATAGGCAGATGGATCACAGGCAGCTGACCAGAAACATACATATCTTCCTTCATATACCCACGCTAGACCACAGAATTTCATGGGCCTTATATAGCCTATGGGCTAGATTGTCCCCATCTTTGCTCTAGGATGCAGTTAAGGAACTAGTAAGCTCGAAAATAATTGGAGCTAGTGTGGAATCATGGGTAGGGCAGCAACAGTAAGATAATAGTTCAAGAATATGATTAAAGTCAAAGACAGTTCAGTGTTACTGTGATTCTTCCAACTCTTCTCCATTCCACTTATTACTCTGTTCTTCTCCTTGCCCCCTAGCAGATATTGTACAATTTCTCTTCTCTGTAAAGGATACAATCCTTTTGTACACAATACTTCAGGAATACATCTTCCCACTTAAGATGAAGTGTTCTGCTTTTTGTCTGGGATCTGGCAAGGAGACTATTCTTGAAAAATGCTTCTTTCAGAACTGGATCTTTGAGATTTGAGAACCATAGAAACTTCTTGAGGAAGCTAGGAAACCTCTCCATTCATCTTGTCGTTTAGTTATCTTGTCCTTTGGTTCAGAACATTTATCAAATTCTACTCTCCCGAATATTCACTGCCTAGTAAAGATCTAAAAGTGAAACCTAAATAGCCTCCATACAATAAACATAGGTTTCTGGTCATTGAAGTCGCCTGATGAGGAAAGTTTATGTTCATTATCTGAATTTTCCATTGCAGGGGACTTGTATGGCGCTATTGGCTCTCCTGTACGGTTAGCGAGGACTGTGGTAGTTGGCAAACGGCAAGACATGGTCCAGAGGCTGCTGTATTTTCTTACTTACTTTATAAGATGCTCTGAACTTCAAGAAACACATCTTTTAGAAAATGGAGAAGATGAGGCCATCGTTATGCCAGGCACAGTTATTACTACCACATTAGAGAAAGGTGAAATAGAAGAATCTGAATATGTGCTTATTACAATGCATAGAAATAAAAGTAGTTTGCTTTTTAAAGAATCAGAAGAAACAAGGACTCCTAATTGTAATTGTAAATATTGCAGTCATCCACTCCTTGGGCAAAATATAGAGAATGTTTCACAACATGACAGAGAAGATATTCAAAATGGCACTAAGGAAATGCTAGGAATTTCAGATGAGTGCCGAATAATTTCTCCTTCTAACTGCCAAGAAGAAAATGGTGCTGATATTAAACAATACAGAGATAAATTAAGAACTTGCATTGACACCAAGTTAGAAACAGTTGTTTGTACAGGATCTGCTCCAGTTGACAAATGTGCATTGTCAAAATCAGACACAGACACAGCAGAGAAAACATGGCAGAGTGAAGAGTTTCTGGATTCAGATAAGCACATAGGCAAAGTGTTGAGACCCACAGGAATGGTTGTGGAAAAAAAGCCTCCAGATAAGCTTGTCACTGCTGCATTTTCTTGTGAGGCAGCCCAGACAAAGGTTACTTTCTTGATTGGGGATTCTATGTCTCCTGACTCAGATACTGAACTCCGGAGTCAGGCAGTGGTGGATCAGATTGCCAGACATCACACCAATCCACTGAAGGAAGAAAGAGGGGCTAGTGATCAACTTCAAGAAATTCAACAAACAACCAAGGACCA
This sequence comes from Sorex fumeus, assembly GCF_029834395.1. Taxonomy (NCBI): domain Eukaryota; kingdom Metazoa; phylum Chordata; class Mammalia; order Eulipotyphla; family Soricidae; genus Sorex; species Sorex fumeus. The sequence continues at coordinate 31,584,668 of NW_026606108.1, read as the reverse complement.
ATCTGGAGAGTCTGTTATATCAGACGTGGTTTCTGGAGAGCCCTGTGAACTTTCCTGTTGGAATCATTCAGACCCAGAAAGCATGAGTTTATTTGATGAATATTTTAATGATGATTCAATTGAAACCAGGACTATTGATGATATTCCAGTTAAAACAAATACTGACAATAAAGAACATTGCTGTATTTTAGAGTTTTCGAAAAGACCATGTATAAAAAATAACAAACAAAACAATGAATTTTGTAAATGTGTAGAAACAGTTCACCAAGACTCATGTAAAGCCTGCTTTCCTCAGCAGGACCAAAGAGATACTCTCTCTATTCTTGTCCCCCATGGGGATAAAGAGAGTTCAGAGAAAAAAAATGTTGGAACTGACTGGGACATTCCAAGAAATGAGAGTTCAGATAGTGCCCTAGGAGATAGTGAAAGTGAAGATACAGGCCATGATATGAACCGACAAGTAAGCAATTATTATGGAGGAGAGCAAGAGGATTGGGCAGAAGAGGATGAGATACCCTTTCCTGGGTAAGTAGGACATTTAAGTTATAATAGGTCCTCTCTGAATACCCTTCTTGTTTGATTCCTGAAGGTTGGTAGGAGGTGATTTTAAAAAATGAATAATTATAGTAGAAGAATTCTCTTTTATTTGCTTATACTTACCAAAACGACTAAAGCTAATCCCCTGGGAAGAAAGGTTTAATGAAAGCATTAGAGAAAAGTTATGTTGATATATAGATTACTACTTGGATAATTTTTAAGACATTTAGCAGCCAGTTAGACTTTCTCTATTCTGAGCCTAGTAACTGGGGAGAGATCATAACTGAGAAAGTAGGAAATGGTATTTAGAAATAAATTTGGCAAAGCCTAAGAGTGAAACAGGAAATGTCTTTCTGGTTAAATATACTAGAGAAGATTTATACTTGAGAAAATAAGTTTTGAATTTTTGAGGTATTTGCTTTGTTTTGGATGTTGATTTTTATAGTTTGGTTGTATTTTAAATGTATTAAGCATAATCAAGTCTTTTATCAAAGTCTTGTGCTCACTTCACTAGAATCTCTGTTTTGGATTGAAAGGTCTATTTTATTGCCTATTTGTGACCTTAAACTAGTTTTTTTTTTTTTAACTTAAGAATAACTTTACTTTTTAGAATATGATGGTACTGAAATTATGAAATAAGTGAGCCAAGCTTATTTTTTACTAATAAAATATGTTTATTATTAATCAGACATGACTTCTTTGGAACCTCTTCCAGGTCAAAATTAATCGAAGTGAGTGCTATTCAGCCCAACATCGCTAACTTTGGGAGGTCCTTGTTAGGTGGCTACTGCTCATCTTATGTTCCTGACTTTGTTCTTCAAGGAGTTGGAAGTGATGAGAGGCTCCGTCAGTGTCTGGTATCAGATTTGTCTCATGCTGTGCAGGTAAGTGATCTTAACTATGCTTGAATTATTTTAGAATAAATTATATTACTCATTACTGTAAAAATACTCTTTTACCTTGTTAGAATTTTATTACTGCTTTATTCTGTTTCTTTTAGTGTCTTTTTTTATTGCCTCATTCCATCAGTGTTATCTTTGGAAACTTTCTTTGCTTATTATAGATATCATAAGTGAATTTCTGTTTTTCTTTTTTAGCATCCAGTGTTGGATGAACCAATAGCAGAAGCTGTCTGTATTATAGCCGATATGGATAAATGGACTGTTCAGGTGGCCAGTAGTCAGAGACGCATGACAGATAATAAATTGGGAAAGGAAGTATTGGTTTCCAGTCTTGTTTCCAACCTGCTTCATTCCACTCTTCAGCTTTATAAACACAATTTATCTCCAAATTTTGTAAGTATGTGTAGGACTTGAATCTTTATGAGTAGTTCGAAAGGCAACTCAAATCTATTTAGTATATACTTATATTAAATCCCATTTTAACATCACCATTATTTTCATAAGATATTATGAGTTGAATGATTTTGATACTTTGAATATTTTCAAAGAATATTTTTACAGTAAAAAGTGAAGTAAGAGTTGACCTTGTACAAGAGGCACTGACTATCCACCAAACTCCATGCATAGTTGAAAGTTTACACTTAAGTTCTGACTCTCCCAAATCTTAACTTAATAAACAGTCACTGGCTAAGTCTACTTAACTTAGAAAAATAATCCATTCACACTTGAACATTTGCAGTGTTTGATATCATAATAATTCAGTGATGGACACTTATGAATGTATACAGTATATTTCACTAAAATTCAGTACCTTAACGTGGTGGTGTTTGGAGATGAGCCTTTGGGAGGCAGTTAAGTCGGGGTGTTTCTCAGTTAGTGGCCTTCTACCAAGATGAAACTAGAGGTTGAAGCTCATGAGGACACGGAGTGGCAGCCATCTGTCTGTAAGACACTAAAAGTTCTTATAATATTTACTGATGGTGATTTGAGCTTCCAGAACTGTGAGAAAATAATTCTCTGTTGTTTAAGCCAATGAATCTTTGGTACATTATTAAAGCAGTCCGTGCTAATTTAAGACCGAAGAGGATGAGTATATGTCTTTACCGTCTATTATTTTAGCAGCTCAAATTTAGTGTATGATTAGTATGAGGTAAAGTTTGCAGTGTCCTTAAATTTTGTACAGACGCTCATTGACAGGTCACGACTTTAGTGATCCTCTTAATAATACAGCTTCCTTCATAATGAATATATCATTTCTAATTTTTAAGGCTCTTTCATTTATTGATAGGAACACTATATTAATGCATAATTAAGATCTCTATACATCAGTATGATAAACTCCATATGACAGTTTTTTGTCTTGCAGTATATAAAGTGATGGACAATGAAACTTTTATTTTCATATGAGGGATAAAACATAGATACTAACTTTCTGTTTAACATTGTACTAGAAAATGTAGAAGAGTAGTTAGTTAAAAGAAATAAAAATACAGGATAAATTTAAGAAGGTAGCTTGTACATTGAAAACTACAAAACATTGCTGAAAGACGTTGAGGGAAATAATAATGAAAATAGATCCTCTATTCATTGATTCTTAGACAGACTTAGTATTATTAAGATGACAGTGTAACCCCTATCGAAAATTTCCATTCTGGGCTGGTGCGATATTACAGTGAGAAGAGCATTTGCCTTGCATGCGATGACTTGGGTTTAATCCACAGTACTACATGTGAACTCCCCCCCCCCCCCCACCCGCCAGGAATGATCCCTGAGCTCAGAGCCAAGAATAAGCTCTAAATTGTGCCAGGTGTGGCTCAAAAGCAAAAGCAATCCATTCTTGTTTTGTTTTGTTTTGGAGTCACACCCAGCAGTACTCAGGGCTTATTCCTGGCTCTGTACTCAGGGATCACTTCTGGTGGTTTGGGGTTCAGTATGGGTGTTAGGAATTGAACCCAGGTTAGCTGTGTGCAGGATAAGCAAGCACCTTACACACTTTACTATTTCTCCAACCCCATTATATTTGTTTGTTTGCTTTGTTTTTGTTTTTTTGAAAAATAGATTCATCCGAAAATCTGAATGTTACCATAAAGGACCCTAGAGAGGCAAATCAGTCCTGGAAAAATACAGAAAGATTTGGAGAAGTAAACTTAAAAGTGAAAATAATTTAAATAGTGAAAGTCATTAGGAAAAAATATTTCCCAGTAGAATACTGTATCATTGTCATCCCATTCGTCACCAATTTACTTGAGCGGGCACCAGTAACTTCTCTATTCATTTCAGCCCTGAGATTTTATTTTATTTTGTACAGATATTTTGTACTTAAAAAAGTACAAAAACATTTATGCTTTGGAAACCAGTGTTTCCTCATTCTTGTTTTTTAAGTACATTTCAAATTATTAAGCCACATGATGACAAAATAGCACACATCATAGAAACCTCATAAAAAGGAGGTACAGAGAGAAGGTTATTTTTTTTTCCTTTTTGGATCACACCCATCAATTCTTAGGGGATACTCCTTGCCCTGCACTCAGAAATTACTCCTGGCTGTTCTTGGGTGACAGTATGGGGTACTGGGGATTGAACTCAGGTAGTCTGCATTCAAGGTAAACACCCTACCCACTGTACTATCGCTCAGACCCCCAGAGAGAATTTCTATGTTTTTTCCCCAAAGACTTACATACTAGCCAGCCATAGGCAACAGTGAGAGTGCTTGTAGGCATATAGACAACCACTGCTTTCTGTCCATCCAGAGTAAAGTTCCAGGAAAATAAAGACAAGTAGAGATTGCTGTTCATGTGGCCAGTTGTGTTTTTCTCCCATGTACAAAGCAGTAACATATTTTAGACCCAGCATGGGTGATGAGATGTGACAACTCTTGGGACTGGAGCGAAAGTATAGCAGGTAGGTGCTTACCTTGCACACAGGTGATCTAGGTTCAGTCCCCAGCTCCCATGTGGTCCCCCAAGCCCTGCTAGCACAGAGCCAGAAGTAAGCTGAACACGGCTGAGTGTGGCTCCAAATAAACATTCAACACCGTGGTTAAATTAATAACTTTTTAGGAGGAGAAAGGATGCAGAGAAGTCAGGCCATCTGGGAGCACATGATCTGTTCTGTGAGCTTGAGAGTTTTGCACAAGGGAAAGAGGCAAAAGGGTTTTAGTTTAAAAGGTAATGCTCAGCATTGCAGGACCTGAGCAATAGCACATGTTTGAGTCCTTGCATTGAACCGTGGGTCATCTTGGCTGAGAATGGGCCAGGATGGCCCCCTATGACCATATCCTCCAAGCATAGCTTGGAGAGCAAACCAAACCAGACAAAACTATAGTACCTTATCACCGCCAGGATATAGAGGCTGATCCAGAGAAATGCATGAACATTTACAGCCCTACATTAATGCCACATGTTGTCTTTTTATAACCACACAAATCTCTCATCCTTTTCATCTCTGAGACTTAGTAGTTCAGTTGATATCATCTGTGTTTTCTGTAGGATTTTTTTTTTTTAATTTGCTCCTTTTATTTATTTTTTGCTTTTAGGGCACACTCAGTGATGCTTAAGACTTACTCTTGGCTCTGCATTCAGGGATCATTCCTGATAGGGCTCAGGGGACCACATGGTGTCTTGGGGATTAAACCTAGATTGGCCATGTGCAAGGCAAATGCCGTATCTGGTGTACTGTCACTCTGGCCCCTATTCGTATTATTTAAAATATTACCTCAATTATTTTCATCAAGCTTTGATTGTAACCAATTTTACAAAACAAAAATAGCCATATATTATAGGCATTCAATCTTGCATGAGAATTTATAAATTCAGTAACTTTCCTTATATTACTGGTTATCAACCAGTTGAGTTTTACTCTCCTCTAGAGAATGACCCACCCAAAGTGTTAGTGTTGAAGTGGAGGAACCTCTCTAGAAAGTGTAAGACCATTTATCCACTCTTACCCTTGATTTCTAAGCTCTCCTCCCAAATAAATTTATCTGTAATTTCTGTTTCCTGCCCCCCTCCACAGTGATTTAAAATATAGTTTTTGAGGTAGCTTAATACAGAGCATGGGCATAATTTGGAGAATTTCAGTTCTGCAGTGGGCTGGAGTGATAGCGCAGTGGTAGGGCGTTTGCCTTGTAAGCCGCTGGCCTGGCGGAGGGAGGTTCGATTCCTCCGCCCCTCTTGAAGGGCCCAGCAAGCTACCGAGAGTATTTCGCCTGTACGGCAAAGCCTGGCAAGTTACCCGTGACGTATTCGATATGCCAAACACAGTAACAATAAGTCTCACAATGGAGACGTTGCTGGGCCCGCTCGAGCAAATTGGTGAACAACGGGAGGACGGTGCTACAGTGCAGTGCTACAGATATTTTATTTGGTAATTCTGGCTAGATGAGAATAAATGGAAATTTTGAACATGAAGGAAAGAAAAAATAAAAGGCACATTTTTTTAGAGGTTATATTTATTTATTTTATTAGTGAAACACCATGAGGTGCAGTTGTTGACTTACAAACTTTCGTGCTTGGGTTTCAGTTATACAATGATCAAGTACCCATCCCTCCACCAGTGCCCATTCTTCACCACCAATGATCCTAGAAGTCCTTCCCTCCCACCCCCCCACCCCACTCAGCCTCTGTGGCAGGGCATTCCCTTTTGCTCACTCTTTCCTTTAGGGTGTTGTAGTTTGCAGTAGAGGTATTGAGTGGCCATTGTGTTTGGTCTATAGTCTACTTTCAGCGTGTGTCTCACATCCCGAGCAAGTCCTCCAAACACCCTTTACTTGGTTTTCCCTTCTTTATCTGAGCTGCGTTTTCCACCGGCATGTGCTGCTGGCTTCCAAGCCGTGGAGCAGACCTCCTGGTACTTATCTCAACTATTCTTGGGTGTTCAGCTCCAATTCTGTTACTTTATATTCCCCAAATGAGTGCAGTCTTTCTATGTCTGTCCCTCTTTTTCTGGTTCATTTCACTTAGCATGATACTTTCCATGTAGAACCACTTGTATCTAAATTCCATGACTTAATCTTTTCTAACAGCTGCATAGTATTCCATTGTGTAGATGTAACAAAGTTTCTTTAACCAGTCATCTGGTCTCGGACACATGGGTTTTTTTTTCCAGATTTTGGCTGTTGTGAACAGTGCAGCAATGAACATAGAAGTGCAGGTGTCATTTCGACTGTACTTTTTTGCCTCTCCTGGCTATATTCCCAGGAGTGGTATTGCTGGGTCAAATGGGAGCTCAATTTCTAATTTTTTGAAAATTGTCCATACTGTTTTCCAAAAGGGCTGAACCAGTCGGTATTCCCACCAGCAGTGAAGGAGGGTTCCTTTCTTGCCATCCGCGCCAACACTGGTTGCTTTTGTTCTTTTGAATGTGGGCCAGTCTTTGTGGAGTGAGATGATACCTCATTGTTGTTTTGATCTGCATCTCCCTGATGATTAGTGATGTAGAGCATTTTCTCATGTGCCTTTTTCCCATTCGGATTTCTCCTTTGAGAAAGTTTCTGTTCATTTCCTCGCCCCATTTTTTCATGGTGATGGATGTTTTCTTCTTGTGGAGTTCAACCAGTACTTTGTATATCCTTGATATCAACCCCTTGTTGGATGGGTATTAGGTGAATATCCTTTCCCATTCTGTAGACTGTCTTTGTATTTTGGTCACTGTTTCTTTTGAGGTACAGAAGCTTTTTAGTTTAAGACAGTCTCATTTGTCTATCTGTTTCCACTTGATTGGTCAGTGGTGTGTCATCTTTGAAGATACTGTTAGCTTCAATGTCATGGAGGGTTTTGCCAACCTTGTCTTCAATGTACCTTGTGGATTCTGGTCTGATGTTGAGGTCTTTAATCCATAGAATACTGTATCACTGTATCACTGTCATCCCGTTGATCATCGATTTACTAGAGCAGGTGCCAGTAACGTCTTTTTTCATCCCAGCCCTGAGATTTTAGCAGCCTCTCCTTACTCATCTTTCTTAACGATTGGAGACTCTTTCAGGGTTAGGGGAATGAGACCTGTTATAGTTACTGGTTTTGGCATATCACTACAGGGAGCTTGCCAGGCTCTGCCCGTGCGGGTAGGTTACTCTTGGTAGCTTGCGGCTCCCCGAGCAGCATATATTTTTTTTTCTCTCTATGATTTGTTGCCTACTGTCTAAACTCTAGGGCTAGAGCGATAGCATAGCGGTTGGGCGTTTGCCTTGCGCGCAGCCAGCCCGGCCAAGCCGGGTTCGATTTCCCTGCTCCTCTCGGAGAGCCCGGCAAGCTACTGAGAGTATCTAGCCCGCATGGGAAAGCCTGGCAAGCTACCCGTGACGTATTCAATATGCCAAAGACAGTAACAACAAGTCTCAAAATGGAGACGTTACTGGACCCGCTCGAGCAAATCGATGAACAATGGGAGGACAGTGTTTTGTTTTTTCGTTTGTCTGAACTCCATCTAACATGGTGTGGTAATTATGGAAAATGGGTAGGAAGTGTCTTGTGATGTTCCAGAAAGCCACCTGGAGCGTGGTGGTGGTTGGGTAATGGAGGTCGGCTATCGGGGCTGGATTCCTTGGGATGATGAGGGCTCTCGCCAGCCCCTCTTTGGGGTACACTGAGTGAAAACAGCCTGGTGCGGAATCCCAATAGAATACTGTAGTCTGGAAATAAAGCTTCAAATAATCAGTTACTTTTTTTTGTTTGCTCTTGGGCTATACTTGGAGGTGTTCATGGCTTACTCCCAGCTCTGTGCCCAGGGATCACTCCTGGCAGGTTTGGGAGAACCCCCCCGATAGGATATGTACAAGTCAAGTGCTGTGCCCTCTGAACTATTGCTCCAGTCTCCTTTCATTTGAGGGAAAAGAAGTCTTTTCAATAAATTATGGTCAGAAAATTATATATCGATGTATAAAAGAATGAAGCTGAGGGGCCACTGAGTATAGTAAGGCACAACTTTTCATATGACTGGCCTCGGTTCAACCCCAACACCACATAGGGTCCCTCAGGCACAGCCAGAAATGATCCTGAACACAGAACCAGGAATTTAACCCTGAACATAACAGGATGAAGCCTTAATAGAAACAAACAAAACAAATATAAAAAAGAATGAAGCTGAACCCTTATCTTTGGTCATATGTAAAAATGAACTAAAAAATTAAACTCTGGCTGGGTTATGAATATATATCTAGCATGTGTCAGATCCCTGATTGAGATCTATTCCTGGAACCACAGGGACCCCTCAGCACTTAAATATAGTCCTGGTGAGTGCAGAGCACTGCCTGATCAAACATTTCCAGAGTTTGCCCCTATAATAAAAAACTCACACATCAGTTTAAAAGTAAAACAAAACTTTTTGGCACTGGGGCAGAAGAGGAGCCTGTTCGGCATTTGTTTTGGACATTGCCTATCTGGGTTCAATCCCAGGACCCCATGCAGTCCCCTTAGCCTGCCGGGAGTGAATCCTGAGCACTTAGTTGAATGTGCCCCCAAACAGCTGAAATAACCCAAAACATTGAAGGGTAGGTAGGGAGATCACAACTGCCTGTGTCCAGGGCTTGCTTCTGGCTCTTTGCTCAGGGATTTCTACTGATGGGGCTTGAGGGAACTAGGTTCTCCTTGTGTGAATTGCCTTACCTGCTGTACTTTCTCTCCAGCCCCAAACTTAAATATAAACCTAATTGCTAAAATTGTAATATCTTCAGAGACTGGAGAGATGGTTCAGCAGATAAGGCACTTGCTTGCATGTGACCAACCTGGGTTCAATTTCTGGCTCCCCAGGTATCATTGGGAGTGATTTCTGAGTGCAGAACCAGAAGTAACACTAAGCATCACCAGGTGTGGTCCTAAAACAAGCAAAAAACAGAAAAATAAAAAGTTACATATGTGGGCTTATTCTTCCTTTCTGAGGAATGCTTGTAGAGCTATAAACTTTCTTCTTAATACAGCTTTTGCTGTGTTTCATAAGTTCTTGTAACTTGTGTCTTCATTCTCGTTTGTTTCCAGGACTCTTGATTTCCTCTCTAAGCCACTGCTTGTTCAGTAGTCAGCTGTTTAGTTTCCAGGTGTTTGATTTGATTTTCTGTTTGTGTGTGTGATTCACTTCTATTTTCAGTGTACCGTGGTCTGATAGAATCTCTATCTTCTTGATTTTATGGAGGTATGTTTTGTTGCCCAGCAAGTGGTCTCTCTTGGAGAATGTGCCATGTGCACTTGACAAGGATATGTATTCAGCTTTTTTGATATGAAGTGTCCTATATATATCTGCTAAACCCCTTTTTTCCACTTCTTCCCACAGATAAAGTATGTCCTTGCCAGTTTGAGTCTGGTTGATCTCTGAAGAGGTGATAAAGCGGTGTTGAAATCTCCAACTAGTATTGTGTTGCTATCAATGTCTTTCTTTAAGTCTATGAGTAGTTGTTTTAAGTATTTTGCTGGTCCCTCATTAAGGTATATACATTAAGGAATATGAGTTCTTCCTGATGTACAGATTCCTTAATCATTAAGAAATGACTGTAACTTTCTCTTGTGATCTTCTTTAGTCTGAAATCAATGTGGTCTGATACCAGTATGGCCACCCCAGCTTTTTTGAGGGAGTTGTTTACCTGTAGAATAGTTTTCCAGCTCTTGACTTTGAGTTTGTGTTTCCTCTGACTGTTAAGATGTGTTTCTTGCAGGTAGGTTCAATTTTCTGATCAGTCCTGCCACTCTGTGTCTTTTAATTGGTGCATCTAGCCCATGACATTGAGAGAGATTATTGTTATGGTGTTTTTCCCATGTTTCTGCCAAATATTGGTGTATTTGAGGGGATTGTCATCTTAAAGTAGCCTGTTTAGTTTTTCTTGTAATTATGATTTTGATTCTATGAAGTTCCTGAGTTGTTGTTTATGAAGTTGTGTGTTGTTCTTTCCAATATGAATGAGAGTTTAGCTGGGTAAAGTATTCTTGGTGAGGCATTTATTTCATTTGGGTTTTTTCACTGTATCCCACCACTGTGCTCGGGCCCTGAAGGTTTCATCAGATAAGTCTGCTGTAAATCTTAAGGATGCTTCTTTATAAGCAATTTCTTTCTTTAATCTTGTTGTTTTCAGAATTTTATCTCTCTATGGTTTTTGTCATTCTGATCAGGATGTATCTTGGAGTATTTTTATTTGGATTTCTTTTAGCTGCTACCCTTCAGGCCTCCTGAGTTGGCTTGCATGTGCTCTTCAGCTCTGGAAACGTCTCAGCAATTATGTCTTTGACAGTTTCTTCTTGATCAGGGTTTTCTTCTTGTTACTCTGGATTCCAATAATTCTTATATTATTCCTCTTGACTTCATTCGATTTTTTCTTCACATCTGTTGGTTTGTTTTGAGGCTCTTTTCCATTTTCTGCTTTTATTGGAGATTCTCTGCACCTCATCTTGGAGCTCACTTATTCTCCACTGAGTTTTTCATTTTACCTACCAGATTTTTCAGATATGTCATTTCTTTCTTTTTTTTTTTTTCTTTTTTTGCTTTTTGGGTCACACCCAGCCGTTGCATAGGGGTTACTCCTGGCTCATGCACTCAGGAATTACTCTTAGCGGTGCTCAGGGTACCATACGGGATGGCTGGGAATCAAACCCAGGCTGACCACATGCAAGGCAAACACCCTATCCTCTGTGCTATATGTGTAATTTATCATATTTTTAGGAAACCAGAAACTTCGTAGAATCTAATCTTTGGTATAAGCTAGAAAAAGATTGAGATTCTTAGGGCCAAATTGCATTTAACATATGCTCCCAAGTTGTTCAGGAGATAACTCAATTAGTTGAGCCCATTCCTACAAGATGTGAGTGTCTATGTTCAATTGCCAGCCCTGTTTGCTCCCCTCCCCAGCATCTGAGCATTGCTGTGGCATCCCTATGAGAACTGTGCTCCAAAGTTTAGTTTCAGGTTGAAATGTCACTGTCACTGCCACTCTCCTCCCATTGTTCATCGATTTGCTCGAGCGGACCCAGTAATGTCTCCATTGTGACACTTGTTACTGTATTTGGCATATTGAATATGTCACGGGTAGCTTGCCAGGCTTTGCCGTGTGGGCGAGATACTCTCGGTAGCTTGCTAGAGGTAGCTTGCCCTCTCTCTGAGAGGGGCAGAGAAATCGAATTTGGGTCGGCCGGGTTGGCCGTGTGCAAGGCAAATGCCCTACCCACTGTGCTGTCACTCCAGCTCAGGTTGAAATGACTAAATATAATTTCCCAGAACATTGTGCTTTAAAATTTTCATCACTTTGAGTTGGAAATTTTCTTTTCTTCTCCTTAACTGCAGTGTGTAATGCATCTTGAAGACCGGTTACAGGAGCTGTACTTCAAAAGCAAAATGCTGTCTGAGTACCTAAGGGGGCAGATGCGTGTTCATGTCAAGGAGCTGGGAATGGTTCTTGGGTAGGTTAATTTCTGACTTTGCTTTCTGCTTGCAAGCTCTAGATAATGTATGTTCTGTAGAATTGCTTTTTTCTTTGTTTTAAGTGTCATTTTCTTTATTTTTGCTTTTTGGATCATACCCAGCAATGCACAGGGGTTACTCCTGGCTCATGCACTCAGGAATTACTCCTGGTGGTGCTCTGAGGACCATATGGGATGCTGGGAATCGAACCTGGGTCGGCCACATGCAAGGCAAACGCCCTACCTGCTGTGCTATTGCTACAGCACCTTAAATATCATTTTCTATTTGAAGCTGAACACAATTAGGGTTTGTTAATTTTGTTAACACTGCATTTTATAGACATTATTTCATAAAAGTATCTTTTTACTTACTGAAAAATTTCTAGCTTTAGTTGTTTTAAATTCTATAACACCTTTTCTGTGGGCCACAAATGCTGAGTTATGATGACTTTATTGGTTAGTCAGCTATCCAGGTACCCTTTAGAACTAATGTCCTGAAATGAATTGTTGTTGTTTTATTTCAGGATTGAATCGAGTGACCTTCCTCTTCTGGCTGCTGTAGCAAGCACACACTCTCCTTATGTTGCTCAGATACTTCTTTAATATGCCCAGGTGTTGTTAAAAATAAATTTGGTGGAATAGGTAAAACCAAGGAAGCAGACATTATTTTCCCTACTAGTCTTCCATTTGAATGAATCCATTGCCTGGGTATTCTGAATTGCAGTGTGTATTTTGTGATTATTGGATTGTTGTTTTCCTTTTGATTAGGTTTTTGAGAGATAAGATTTTCACCAAGTGAAAATGATAAGCATAATTTTGGGGGAAAGCATTTGACAATATCAAAAGGTAAATGATAAATTGATGCAAAATAAACATTGAGGAATTACAAATGATATCTACGATATGTTGGTACACTGATCAGTAGCAGCTAATGACTTATGGTTAAATTGTGCGAAAATAGTTAGGTTTTTATTCTTTACTTTAGGGTATAGAGTTCTGTAAAACTGATTTTTTATTTTTCTGTTAAAAATAGCTACTTTCTGGATATTTCTCAAAGTATTTAAAACATTCTGTTTATTATAACACAGAATAATGAGTGTAAATGTGTGTTAACTTACCCACCTAAATGTACAGATATATCTGTTTTTAAATGGCAGAGGTAGAATACAAAATTGGTTAACGGTACCTTTTCCAAAAAAGTTACTAGTTTCAATTGTATATAATGTTGAATGTTACTTTCTGGTGATATTTCTGTTTCACTCACCCTAAGATATAAGGAAAACCAATTTTTTTTAAGGCTAAGGGCTGTAGATTCCTCAAATGAAAATACTACTTTATACCATTTGTTTTATTTATAAATACAATTCTTATAAATACTAATATTTACATACTCACTAATTTAATAAAAATTAGGGTTAAAAATTGCACCAAAGTATTGGCAAAAATACTACTATTTTAAAAGTGCTCAGGTAAATGAGGCCCTGTTTTCGGTACAAGTTCTTCTACAACTATAGGAACTGAATATTTGTTACACTGCTTCATTATTCACTTTACACAGCTAGAACTCATTAACTCTTAAAATTATTTTTTTTCTCCAATAGATGCTTTCTTCCAAAATCTGATTGTTTTAAAACATTACCACTTTTCAATTTGTTTTTTGTATATACTGTAGAATTTTGTCTGTAAGAAAGGCTAATATGGAACCAAACTCTTGTAAGTAATGTAAATAGATAGGTAGATACAGTTTTCAATATGCTCTACTACCTCAGTTTACTTGAATACTACATTATAGTTTGTTATTTAGCTACTTTAGGATACTTTTAATGCTAGAAGTAAAGTTGGTTTCTGCTTTCATGGAATATTTTCATTATAATTGATTGATTACCTTTATAAGTAAAACCGCCAACTTGTTCTGTTACTAAATATATTTACTGCATAATACATCTATTCTTGCTACTTAAATTTAAATAATTTAGATTTCTGTGGTTTGTAGTGTTTGACCTTGAATTTATAGCATTGGGTAACATTTTGTCTTGCTTATTAAGTATCTAAGAAATCTCCAACTAGACAAGGAAGAAATGTTTGTTTTAATGGAATGTAAGGAACTGAAATTGATATGCCTGCATTCTTATTGGCCCTTTTGTCCTATCAGCTGATCCCAGTCAGTACCTAAGTCTCCCATGGATGACGTGCTGCCAAAGAGAGTTCTTTAATTCAATTTTCTTAATCCATTCACTGGTGAAAAATTTTTTTTTTCCATTTGAAATTTTACGGATCAGTCTCTTTGGCAGAATTTATAGTATAGGACAGTTTTTAGTAGGCCATTGCACATTATTTTTCATTGTAGCTCAGAATGATTCTAATGTCTTTTTCTGTTTTTTTTTTATTACCAAATTAGCCCTGTTTGAAATTATAACTCCTAATAAATGATCATTTAGGACATCATCTTCAGTAAATGACCGACTCCCACTACTAAACTTTGTTTGAAGGAAATAACCTATAGTTTCTTACAAAATCATTCATCCTTTTAGAACTCCTGAGTTTCAATAATACCAAACTTCCTGTTATTTCTTCAGCCTTTATTATTGTCATACTTTTCTTACACAAAGCCCAAGAAATGAGCTGCTACTTCTTTAAAGTGTGGTCATTATGATGAATGTGAAGAATTTTGGCCTCTTTGAAACAAATTTTTTCAACTTCTTAAGGTACAGATAAATATATGCTACATATTTTTTAAAACCTGTTTGTTGTAATAGGAAATTAAAAAGGGATCTTTTGCATTATAGATTTAAAACTGGTATTTCCTTGTATATAAACTAATTGGTTTTAAATATTTCTCACCTTATTAATACGTCTTAACTTTGAGTTTGAAAATGTTAAGTGCAATAAACATACTAGTACAGATTTCATTTTGTTTCAGTTGGCATACACTGGGGATGATCACTTTTTAAAAAAAGAATTTACACAATGCCTACTTTGGTAGATGTCTTACAAGAATGTTTTGCGTTCTCTAAGTTATTTAGATGGTGGGACATGTAAAATGTACATATTTTTTTCTGTGTTCTGTATACATTTCTCAAATGTGCACCTGTATTATAATAACCTCCCAGTTCTGGGGAAATTTGTGCAATAAACATGTACATTAATTTGATAGTGATGTTGGCCTTTCTTTCATATGTTTATATGGTATCATTAATGATATGAAATCTGCTATCAGGCTACCTTGTTTTTCCCCAAATGTTACTCATCGGGGCATGTAATCTCATTCATAATGTTTGTCTCTAACCCTAAATTTCTGTATTGATAATGTATTAAAATGTATGTTATGAGGTTGTTTTGAGAATCAAGTAAAATAATATTAAGAATTTATCTTAGTGGTATTTTCCACTGCACTGCACTGCACTGCACTGCACTGCCCTCCCATTGTTCATTGATTTGCTTGAGCGGGCCCAGTAACATTGTGAGACTTGATGTTACTGTGTTTGGCATATCGAATATGTCAGGGGTATCTTGCCAGGCTTTGCCGTGTGGGTGAGATACTCTCGGTAGCTTGCCGGGCTTTCCAAGAGGGGTGGAGAAATCGAACTCGGGTTGGCCAATTGACCATGTGCAAGGCATATGCCCTACCCACTGTGGTATAGCTCCAGCCCAGGTATTTCCCAAAGTTCTGTAATTTGGGGCTGCTACTGTTGGTAGGTAATCTTGTCTTCCCTTTATACCCTCAGGTGGGAAGAATTTAACATATACCCTTGTAAATGAAAGAATGGTTATTAAAAACATACCTGCACGTGCGCGCGCACACACGTGACAACTGAAAAAAAATAAGTGATTTTATGAAAATAAACTGAAAAATAACCAATTAAAACTTAAAAGAAGGTCATGAAAAGTTTTGCAAAGGATATTGGTGGGAAAGGAATGATTTCTAAGCATGGAAGGGCAGTGGGCCACGTGGAGTGGGGTATGAAGGCTTAATAGAAAATACTGCATGAAAAGTGTTAAATTTCTACCCATGACTGATTTTTACTATTAAAATGAATGGGAAACTTCAGTGATGATTCCATTTGGACATAAACTAATTCAGTATAGTTTCATCTATTGAGTCTTAACATTCTTTTAAACATCTGTGAGGTATGCTGTTCAGGAATTTGTAGTGTGGCTTTTAGGAATTAGGCAGGTCCCAATCATAGTTCTTACATTCTTTGTAATTTCCCCATAGAAATTATATGCCCCTTATCATTAAAGATTAAAAGGGGCTAAAGGTCTCTTGTGGTGCTACTTTCTCAATAGGATACTAGATCCTACTCTCCTCTGGAGTTAGAAATCTCTTACTGTTTTGAAGACCAATAACCAACCAGGGATGTGGCTCAGTCGCTGAGCACAAGCCTTCCACATCCCCCAGTACTGCAAAATAAGTAACAACCATAGGTACCCAGGTTTTCATTCTGTGGAATGGACTGGAATCTTGTGTAAAAATCACTTTAACATGGAACTGTCATAGCTTGGGGGGGGGGGGGGGCGGGAACCTGATTTTATCAGGGTTTCTGAAGAGGCAGGGGTAAGATAAGAGTAATACATTAGACTAGTGGCCCAAGAACTAGAAAGAATAAGGTTCTTAGGGACCACATAGATTTGTCTGACCTTCATATAGAGGACGTTGTGGGAACTTCCTTGGCCAAAAGAACAAAGGCATTTAGTCTCTGTTGACAATTTTTATACTAAGAGATATCAGTTCTCAACTTCTCATCATTCTAGGTGATGTTCTCGTGCCAAATGGGTGTACAAAACCACATTCGTGTTTCTGAAGCTATTAATGGGAATTGATATTAAAAATCATCCAATTATTTGAAATTGAATTTCTGCTTTCAAAAATCCCTTCTCAGAGGTAAAGTAATAGAATTAATAGTAATTGGGATGTATACAGTACTGCATATGAGTTATCTGTAATTTTTAGAGAATTGCATAGAAATTACTAAGCTCACCAAATAATTTTAAGTACAAATAACTTATTAAAAACACAAGTTCGGGCTGGAGTACAGCGGGTAGGGCATTTGCCTTGTGGTCCCCTGAGCACCGCCAGGAGTAATTCCTGAGTACAGAGCCAGGAGTAACACCACTGAGCATTGCCAGGTGTGACCCAGAAAGCAAAAACAAAACAAATCCCCACAAAACCCTCACAAGTTCAGGTGACTGACTGCTGCTGAAGTCCAAGCTCATAGTCTTCATACTTTAAAATTTTTCCCTTTCTGGTAGTAGAGATAAGGGCCAGGAGAATTTCTCCATGGGTTGGAAGCCGGCCTCACATGCTAGGGGAAAAGGCAGATGAGATAGAGAAGGGACCACCAAGTAAATGATGCTTGAGGGCTTGCTCAGGATAGGAAATGTGTGCTGAAAGTAGACTGTAGACCAAACATGATGATCACTAGTACCTGTACTGCAAACCATAACACCCAAAAGGAGAGAGAGAGAGTAAAAGAGAATGTCCCTGCCATAGAGGTGGGGGGAAGGCGGGGATGAGGGGGGGTAGCGAGAGGGATACTGGGAATAGTGGTGGTAGAAAATGGGCACTTGTGGAGTGATGGGTGATGGGTACTCGATCACTGTATGACTGAAATGTAAATCACGAAAGTTTGTAACTAACTCATGGTGATTTATTAAAAATTAAAAAATTTAAAAATTAACAAAAACCTTTCCCTTTCAAAATGATTGTATTGGCACTGAAAGTTGATCCTTGAAGAAATGGGAAGAATAACTTTTCGTGATATTAGGTAGATCATTCAGCAGATATGTTTACACACAAGAAAAGTTTACCAAAATGAGTATCTCAGTTCTTTTGTGATCTTGCCACATTGTCTTTTGTTTGTTTGGGGGCCACACTTAGCAGTGGGCTATCAAACTATCACACACTAAATGTAGTATTATGTAAACTTAATTTGTATGTAAACTTAATTTGGTCCAGTTTAAGGATCAGTGGAAGCAAAACCCTTACTTGCTCTCATTACCGGATTTCAGAAATGGCAAATTTCGCAACCTGAGCTCTCGTTTACTCGTGTCTTGAAATAGTAACGTCGTACTAACTAGTGAACTATGCTAACTGATGAACCTAAATGTAATACAGCCCTCAGAAACTTTTTAATTCTGGAGAAATGCTAGCTCTGTAGTGGCTTCAAAGTAACATTGTATGAGCTCTGAACTGAATTTAGGTGTCACAAGATACTCCAGAAAGCGATGGATTCTAGAAATCTGTGCTTCGTTTCCAAATTAGCCTTTGCAGCTAGCTGGCCGCTCGGATAGGGGACAGTAAATAAATGGAATCTGACTGTATTTGGTCTGTTGGGTAGTACACTAATAAAATATAGTGGAAAACAGGCTTCTCGAGTAGGGGGCACCTCCCGTGAGTAGAGCGTCAAGCAGAAGGCTCTGCGAAAGTCTAGGACTATGGACGAGGCCCTGCTTCAAGGAGCACCAGTAGACCTGGGCAGCACCTGTGCTGCGGGCTAGGCAGCTCACTGCCTCAGCCTCGGAACGCCCGTCTCAGAAAATATTGGGGCCCTTTTCATTACAGAAGGGTTTCACGAAAAGAAATGCGGAGTAAAGCGTGTGCAGACTTCCGAGTTTGCCAAATGGCGGCTCTATTTCCGCACGTTCTCGAGGGAGGGGCGTCGGAGTTGCAGAAAGGGAGCGCTGTCCCAGACGTGGTCACGCCCTGGGCTTCCGGATCTTGGCACAAACATAAGCCTCCACCCAAAGGGCCTAGCCTCTGCTCAGCCTCACTAGCTAGCTCCCTCCCTCCCGCCGCGCTTCCGGCCGCTCCACCGGAAGCTGCCGAAACCGCAACTCCGAGACCGATGGGGAGATAAGCTTAGGTGAGGTCTCGCGACTAGTCTCTAAGTCTCACGAAAAGTTGGAAGCCGCTTCACTTCGCCGCCCCAGTCCTTACGTCATCGCGAAGTCACGCCCTTGGGCGTTCGCTTGCGTGCTCAGGCTTGCCGCGCATGCGTGCTTCCCGTCCCTCCGCCCCCGCGCGGGCTTCTCTCTGGCCAGTCGCGCGTGGGCTGAGGCCCTGGGCGGGTGTTGTGAAGGCTTGTTTGCCTGGAGCGCGAACCCCCAGGGCCGACGGGAGGTCCCGTCCTCCCCGGAAAGGGGGTCCTGACCCCCGCCGTAGAGCGAATGAGTTGTCGCGTGCGCTGCTAACGGCAGGCTGGGGAGCACGGGGGCCGGAGCCGCGGCCATGAACTCACCCGTGGACCCCGGAGCTAGACAGGCGCTAAAGAAGAAGCCTCCCGAGCGGACCCCGGAGGTAAGGACGGCCGGCCCGGCGCGCTTCCGGCTGTCCGGAGGACCGCGCCTTGGGGTCCGAAACCTGCGGCAACTGTCCCCTCGCCGGCCCCTCGCACCTGTTGACGGGGTGCCCGCCCTGCGCCCCTCGCGCCGGCCCGGGGCGTCCTCGCGGGCTCGGTGAGGACCGCCTTTCCTGCTCGCGGGCCGCCGCCCCACGCACCCGTCCTGGCCCGCCACTTCCGAGTGTTTTTGACAATTTCGCACCGTTCGTAAATCGTACCTTACGTTGAAGTGTGGGTCTCGGAGCGAGACTGCCCGAGTGGGAAATAGACTACGAAAAGGGAGGTAGACTTTGTAAATAGTTGTCACGTCGAAAGGTTCCTGAAGTCTCCCTGCTTGAAAGTTTCCAAAGTCGGCGTCAAACTTTTCGTTCCTTCAGACGGTGTTGCGGAGGATGCTTATTTAAAAGTTCAGTTCGAGAGGGACTTTTTCAGACTGTCAGTGGGAAATTTTACGGTACTTTATGTTGGAACTCAAGACTTTGTGTCTTGAGTTAGAAAAAATGGCATCAGCGTTAATGATTTTCACTTGAGCTGAAAACTAATTTTCAGGCACATGACTTAAACCTGTTAGTTTTGCAGTCCTTTTAGTGTGCTTAGGTTTGGAGGTTTAGTGTGCTTAGGTTTATGTTTCCCACCAAAAGCTAAAAGAATGTGAGTGTATTGTTAAATTGCTTTATGTATAGGTGGATGTATAAATGAAATGCTTTGGTTAATTCTGAGTTATTTTTAATTTTTTGGATTAGTGTATTTTTCATGTATTTACATCTTCCTGGCTTTGGGCTGACTTTTTAATGACATGATTTTTATTTCAAGTCATAATTATAGTCGAGTGCCAAACTGTTGTGAGAGAATCTTATGCATGTATTAAAAACAAGACAAGTTCTGCCATTGTCCAGTCTTCCTTTGAGACATACATTTATAATCCCATGTTTCCTAATTTCCCTGTAATGATTCTTGAAGTCAGCTGTGAGCTAATTGAAGGCATTCAACTTGGAACAGGTGAATTCAGCCATAGTTTTCATAATAGAAAGTACACAGGCCAGTAATGTGTAATGTAGGTTTTAATTTTAAATACTGGATTTAGAGTTTACAAGAAAGCTTTTTGTTATGTTTTGTGGCCACACCCAGCAGTGCTCAGGGCTAACTCCTGGCTCAGTACTCGGGGATTATTCCTGGCAGGAAACATACAGGGTGCCAGGAATCAAACCAGGGTCGGCTGTGTGCAAGGCTAATGCCCTACCTGCTGTACTCTCTTACTGACCCCTAGATTTGCTTTTTAATTTATTTATTTTTCAATTAAATCACTGTGATATAGACCCTTAAAAAGCTATTGATGATTAGGTTTCATTCGGTGTTCCAACACTTATTCCTCCAAGTCCACTTGGCTTTAATTAGCTGATTTTGAGCCTTTGTGAATTTTCTAAATCAGTCAAAAGTTGTGTTCATCCGTGTGTGCTGTTATAAATACTTTATCTTCTTGTACTAGAATAGCAGCTTTTAAGGAATGTTAAACAATTGTCAATGGTATTCGAACTAGAGACCTAATATCCAGCAGCAGGGTGTTAATTATTTAATTCATTGAATAGTGTACAATTTGGGGTATGATAGTATGACTATTGAAATTACTACCTGAATTTCAGTGATGATTTGTGATAAGTAACTTGATGAAATTTATTTATTTCTGATTTTATAAGATCTTTATTCTTCTCAGTAGATCTTTAAGACCCTATTAAAATTATATTGAACACTTACTGAAAGCTTACAGTTCAGGGTACTAGGATCTATCTGTGAACAAAATACAGGCCTGCTCAAGTGGCGCTTATGTTATAACAGGGAAGAAGTGAGACAAATAAGTAAACAGTAAATAGCATAATGTTAGATGATTTTTGAAAAATGGGAGCAAGTTAAAGGAGTTGAAAACATGAGGCAAGGGTTGGGTTGTAATTTAAGGTGGTCACTGTTGGTGGTGGTGGTTGATCAGAGAGATGGTACAGTAGGCCTGGGCACTAGCTTTGCATATAACCAACCCTAGTTCAAGTTCTGGAACCAATTATGGTCCCCCAACAGTGATCTTTCAGTACAAAGTCAAGAATAGCCCCTGAGTACTGACAGGTGTGACTTGGAGACAAAGTAAATAAAACAAGTGTGCTGGTTGAGAAGATAACTTGATTGAAGCCTTGATGAATGTGTTCGAATTAAGTGTGGGGATGATTATGGAGGGAAATCTTGATCAAATGGACTGATCATTGCAAAGGCCATAAGGTGGGAGTATGCCTAGTGTGTTCATAGGCTAGCAAGGAGCACTGAATGACAAGAGAACAAAGAAGGGTTGTAAATTCTTTGACTTTCGAGTGATTGAAATGGGATGCTTAAAAGATTTTGAAGCAGAGTGATACCACCTTGTTTACTTGTTGATGGTGGTGGTATTTGGACCACTTCTAGTGTCGTTCAGGGCTTAATCCTGCTTTTGTGCTTAGGGATCTCTCCTGGCAGGGCTCTGGAAACATGTTATGCTGGGACCTGAACCTGGGTTGATCTCATGCAAGGCAAATGTCCTATTCTCTGAATTATCTACGGCCTGCCATTGTTTTTGTTTGTTTTTTATGTACAATCAAGTACATCAGGTGATTGTGGGTGTACCTAAGCCGTAGAGTACAAGCCTCTTATGTTTGAGGCCCAGAGTTTGATCACTGACATCCCCACCAGTGTCCTGTTTGCTAGGTCGTATGTGGGTACAAGGGAATAAAGAAACACGCAGGAAGGTTTTATTTTTTTCTGTTTTTTTTTTTTCTGGACCATTGCTAGTGTTGCTTAGATCTTACTCCTGGCTCTCTGGTACCAGGATCGAACATGGGTCAGCTATTTACAATACAAGCACCCTAAATTGATGTTTCATCTTCTGGGCTTCGTTTTGCAGGTTTAACCAACAACTGGTGAATCAGATTCTTTTTGTTTTTGGTGGGGAGGGATTAGGCTACTTCTAGCACTGCTTGGTAATTACTTCCAGTGGTGGGTGTTTGCTTTTTGGGGGGGGGGGGGGGAGGCGGTGGCAGGCATCCTATGTCAGGGATTAAATTGTCTTTGGCTCTTGTGAGGCAAGATTAGCATTACTCCCTATACTGTCTCCGGTCCTGTTTTAAAAATAGTCCTATCCCACTGTGCTGTGGATCTGTGGTACTAAGTTTGAAAAAAAAAAAAAACAAACAACTCAGGGCCTTGCACATGCTATACAGGTATAGTGCCACTTGAATAGAATCCAAGGCCCCAAGATATGTGCATATGATTTCAAGGGTTTCAGTCAAAATGGTGTTAAAGTTACCATCAAAGAGTCTGAGATGCCTTCAAAGAAATGGGAAATGCAGCAGGAGAACAGGTTGTGGGGAGGGGCGAATATGAAATTCAGAACTTATGTCAAGATTGAACTATCTTTTAGAATTCTTGAATAAGATATTGTATACACATTTATAGAGAGAAGACTAGACGGTACATAGAAATTTTATGGTCTTTAGCATGTTAAATTTATTTACTGTTGTGAACTTAGATGAAATTACTAAGATAGTGAAGTTCATTGAGAATAAAACCTGGATCACTTCATCATTCTATAGGTCAGGAGATAAGAGTAGACACCAGAAGGAGAAGGGGCAGTTAGAAACTGAATAAAGAAGGGGAAACCAAGCAAATAAAATGTATAAATAGGGGATGATAAAACTCATTCAGTATTTTATCACTGACTGGATGCAAAACATGAAAAATACAGATAATGATCAGATGTTAAAGATAAGAGGAGACAGGAATCAGTCTGGTAATCAGATGTTTGCATCCTATTATTAATGAATAAAGAACTCTTTAGTTTGTCTCAGAACAAAATTAATGGTTTCTTTATTTTGAACTTTCTGTTGTCGTTTTGTGCATCTATCAACTTAAGCAAAATCTAGTGAGCCAGACACTGAGTCTCGAAATTTGAAAAGTATGCCATTTAGAACTGCATTCTAACAGTTTGAACTTTTCTGGACATTTCTCATTCTTTGAAGCTCTAGCTCTAGCTTCTTCATCATACTGTGCTTCCCTGAACTAGTACTCTGATTTTCTTCTCCACTTCATAAAGTATATTGCTTTATTTTTTTAACTGCTGTTTTGTTTTTGATCTACTCCTGGTTCCTCTCTTGGGATTTGGAGCCCAGTGCAAAGCTGAGGATTGAATCTGTGTCTGCATACAGAGCATATGCTTCCAGTATTTTGAACTATTTTCCTGTCCCTGCAAAAATATTTTGTAATGGGAAATTTTATACCTATAGACTGCATGGGATGATATTATTTTAAAGTAAAGTAAAGGCCCTCCCGTTGTTCATCGATTTGCTCGAGCGGGCCCAGTAACGTCTCCATTGGAGACTTTGTTGTTACTGTGTTTGGCATATCGAATACGTCACGGGGAGCTTGCCAGGCTCTGCCGTGCGGGCGAGATACTCTCGGTAGCTTGCCGGGCTCTCCGAGAGGGGCGGAGGAATCGAACTTGGGTCGGCCATGTTGGCTGCGTGCAAGGCAAACACCCTACCGCTGTGCTATCGCTCCAGCCTACAAAAGTTGTAAAGGTACTCATTTTGAGTTCTTATATGAAAATAAAAGGAAACAGCTAAAATTGAGACTTGAGGGAGACTTTAGGGACCAGGAATATGACTTTAGTGTAGAGCACATGCTTTGCATGTTTGAGTTCCTGGGTTCAGTCTCTAGCAACACATTCTCTGCCCTCACCATTGCATGCTTTACCCCAGTGTCTCACAGTATAAAAAAAATTGAGCCCCTATTAGAAAAAAAAAATTGAGCACCATGAGTTTGGCAGTTTCTCAACTCAGTCCATATTCAACATCATTCTTAGGATAGTTTTTTTTTTAAACCTCAAGATTCTGTGTCTCTGACTTTTTTCACTAAGAACTTAATACCATGGTGTGCTCATATTAAACTATCAATAAGCATGTTAAAATGAAATTTAGAATTTAAGTCCACACATACACAATCATAATAATAGATACTTTCTGAGAAATGTATTGTGGGGCATTCTTGTCATTCTGTGTAATTATGCTATCCTAAATATAACCTACTGCATACCTAGGTTGTATGGTAGAGACTTTGGAACCATTGTCATCTTTGTGATCCATTCTTTACTGAAGTGGTGCAGGCAATACTAAGACCTGAAAAAAATACCTTTAGCAGTGATTATTGATTTTTTTTTTCTTTTTTAGATCTTGGACTCCCTCGTTCAGTAATCTGCTTCAGATAGTTTTTGTAAGCCAGCACCTAGGATTGGAGTCCTTTCTAGTTTCTTCTAATCTAA
Source organism: Sorex fumeus (assembly GCF_029834395.1). Lineage (NCBI taxonomy): Eukaryota > Metazoa > Chordata > Mammalia > Eulipotyphla > Soricidae > Sorex > Sorex fumeus. Next base: position 31,560,187 of record NW_026606108.1, on the reverse strand, counting down.
TTACTAGTCCTAATGTTTTGGTCACCAATGTCAGTATGTAGCACTGTCCTCCCGGTTGCTTGAGTGGGTGCCAGTAACATTTCCATTGTGAGACTTGTTACTTTTTTGGCATATTGAATACGCCATGGGGAGCTTGCCAGGCTCTGCCATGCAGGCTGGGTACTCTCAGTAGCTTGCCGGCTCTCCAAGAGGGGCAAAGGAATCGAACCCGGGTCTGCCGCGTGCAAGGCAAATCCCTACCTGCTGTGCTATCACTCCAGCCCAGTGTCAATATACTGTGTAGTTTTTTGTATTTTGAGGTTTTTTGTTTGTTTTTGGTGAAGCAAGATAGTTTTTATTGACACTTTTGTAGATGTGAGGGGAGTGAAAGAGAGGAATTAATGTGTTCAAGAGTGAAAACAGGCATCTTCAGAGTGGAAAAAGCAAAGAGCCATAGGGACAGGCAGGAGAGATATTTGTTCATATGAGAACAAGGGTTGAAGAGCCGTAATATACTGTTAGCGACTGTTTTAAACAATTCAGAAATTTGTACTTTAACTGTTTTCTTTTCCCATTTTTCAAGTCTGTTTTAATTAGTTAACCCATGATCCTAGGGTGGGGATCACTGTGTTTCCAGCCCCACCTTTATTCATCACCCTGGGTAAAGAACAGAGAGGCAGGGTAGAAGCAGCTCAGGTGTTTCTAGGAAACATGCTTTCTGCCTGGCAGTTGTCCCAGGTTTGACATCTAGGTAGTTCTGCCAGTCCTGATCTGGTTCTCGATGGCAAAATGACTGTCAAAATTAGCAGTCTGGTAATTCTTGATTTTGGGATTGATGTCTTTTGCCATGGTGTTAATTCCTAAAGAATGCACTGAAACACCTTGCAGCTCAATGTGATCCTCAGGAGAGTCCTGTTTTTACTTTTGATTTTTTTCTGCTGTCTTCCTTTGTAAATCCATTTGGGCAATAAATATTGACTCTCTACTTCAACTAGTTTGCTACCCTCACTCAGAGGTTTTATTATTTTGCTGCTGATTTTTTGCTTGAATGATTTATATTAGAGTACTCTAAGACTCAGGTATGGTCATATTCTACTCTTGCTCAGATTTAATTTATCTCCCACTTCCTAGATAGAGGTTAGCAGTATAAATTATGACTCAATTCATTTTTTGAGAATTAAAAGAGGTGTTATTCATGTTTATGCTAGAATAACAGGTTAATGAGGTACCTGAGCTTCAGATAAACCGAGCTATATGGCTACATAATCCAGATGGTAACATGGATTTAATTCATTCATTTAACAATGTATGTTTCAAACACAGTATAAGAGTCAAGGTTGTAGAGAGAAACTGGACGTGGTCCCTGTTGTCGTGACTTAGAACACAGACCTCAGAACATGAGTGAAACATTAGCATTATTGTGAAAAAGGTATGTTGGACACTTTGGATTGTGGAGAAGAACATAAAATTCAGTCTTAAATATTGTGAACAGCTTTGTGATTGTTATCAAGGAGGGACTTTTTTCAGGCATAGTGCACAGGAACAAAGGCAGTGGTGGGGTACGGTCATGCATGTTTGTAAAACAAGAAACCTATAATGGAACCTGAGAAAATGTTCTCCAGAAGGTGGTGATACCACCCTCAAAGAGACAGAAAGGGTTTTCCTTTGAGGGGTGAGGAAAATCTGGGTATAATTATATTTTGAGGCTATCCTCAACTCCACTTCTAGCAGAGAAAATTGCATTCCTTAGTTTTTAAAGCAAAATATTTTTTAATCGAATCACTATGAACCACGAAGTTACAAGGCTATTCATGATTGAGTTCCAGGCATACAATGATCCAGCATCAGTCCCTTCACTGTTGTTCACTTCCCTCGACCAATATCCCTAATTTCCCTTCCACTCTCCTTATTACTAATATTCTAATATTACTAATATTCTAATATTCCACTCTCCTTATTACTAATATTCTAATATTACTAATATTCTAATATACTAATATTCCTTAGTATTTAATTGGGATTGGGGGCAATTATGGGGCGGTGGAGTCTGAAAGTACTCTTTTAAAGGAGTGTGATAATGAAAAGTTTTACTTGGTCATATAAAGGAGAACTTATCAAAGTCTTATAAATGGGAATCGCTGGAAGGTTTAACACATTAACACCTGTAGGTACCACGTGTGGTTCACACAAAAAATAAAAAAATAGAACATTTTGTCCAAAGTAGTATTTTCTTTTTCATAAAAAGACTGTTATTAGGATATCATGGAAACTAGGAGAGATGTTCGTAACTATAGGATGCAGCTGTAGTAAAGAGGGTATAGTAAGATACTGAAGAAGTAGACTGTGTTGGTCTAACATAGTTACTACTTGGTGTGGGAGAGTCTAACTCCCACTGACTTTTTGATTAATTTTGAAATTAACTTTAAAAATAAAATGCATATTTGTACAAATATATGTGGGTATCCACCACTGTTACGTTAGAAGCTTACCCATTGCTTCTTCACTAATACTCTTCTTAGGTGAAACCACTGTTAAAATATTCATCATAAACTTGCTCTGCTTGCTTTTAAATCTCATTTAAGTGGAATCATACAATAAGTATTCCCTTTGGCGACCGAAAGGACTATAAGCTACCTTGTTTTTTTGCATATTATCTCTGGACTAGATTTAAAATATACCTTCTTGGGGCTCTCCTTGATTTTATCTGCTCAAGCTATATCCTGATTCATTCTCTGTATGCTATTTTTGGGGTGGAAGATAAGGGGTGAGGGACAGATTTTGTGGCCACACTGAGTGGTGCTTAAAGGCCACCCATATGCGGTGCTGGGGATTGAACCAGGGTTGGCCTAAGTCACATGCAAGACAAGTGCCTTACTTCCTATGCTATTTGTCCCATTCCTGTCTATCTTTTTTGGATTGTCTACTTTGTCTAAGCCTACTTTTGGGATAACTGCCTCTAAGTCCCAGGTACTGAAGGGCAAATCAAGATATACCCTCTGCTTAGGTTTCTCTCAAGCCTTTGCAACAGCATTGGGTCAGTTCTGACAAAACTCACCTGTCACTTCTTGACAACACGTTTATGTGTAGTGCAAGAGCAAATCAGAAATTGAGAAGGATATCTGATTTGTTAACTGTGTGCATTATTATTATAATAGGAGCAGAATTAGAAAAGAAATGCAGTTTTGGAAACTTTGAGGATCCCTACAAGGGACACAACATAGACTGGGGAGATGTCGGTTAAGTATTTGGAATATCAGATCACACTGGGTGGATGGGTCTGAGTTGTTTGGAGAGTCTGCAGCATCTGGTTTATTTGTGAAGCCAAATGAGATTGGTAGGAATGCTTGAGAATGAAATGAAATGAAGAAGTGAAAAAGTGAAGAACAATCAGTACTGGAGAAATAGGACAGAGGTTAAGTTGCATGCTTTCTTTGTGGCTGACCCTGGTTTGATCCCCAGCACCATACAGTCTGCTGTGCATTACTGGGTGCAGACCTGGAGGCCACTGAGCACTGCCAGATTGGCCCAGATAATCCTGGGCACCATGAGGTGCACTGCATCTTCAGACCTTCACATTAGACTGCCAGTCCAGTTGACTAAAAACTGCTGGGAACTCTGGAACCAGCTACTCACCCACCCAACCATGAGGTGGGAAAAAATAGAAAGAGAGGATGCTCTAACAGTAAATGGGATGGGGAAGAAAACTGCAAAGAGAATGGATAGAAATTCTTAAAGAGGTAGGAAGAGAACAGAAGAATACTGTTCCAGGAAGGCATTTCAGAAAGAAGTCCCTGATGTCAGCTGCTGTAGTGAGATCAAGGAAAATGAGGACTGATAAATTCTTTGAATTGCTTCCAGTTGAGTGATTTTAGTGGATTGATTAGAAAGAAAAATGATTGAAGAGAGAATATGACCCAAGAAAGTGAAGGCAGCAAGTATATTATTGGTGAGCTTTGCTTCTAAAGGAAGGGAAAGATAGACTCCTTGATCTTCTGCTTGGTATTATAAGATTAATATTACCCTTGATAAGATTAATGTTACTCCTTGATCTTCTGCTTGGTATTATAAGATTAATATTACATTTCGAACACATGCTTGTAAACTATTTATAAATATCATAATAGTACTTCTCAACATGGGCTATATATTTATCTCTACCTAGGGTTTTTGTTTTGTATTTTAATGCCCTTGATCACTCTTCTTTTCTTGAATTACAGCCTTATGAAATGGTTAAATATTGGTATTTATAGAAAGCTCCTTAAATAACTGTGTTATATAGCCAGAGGTGAGATACATTGCCCTATTCACTGTTCTTTTTTTCCTCTACACATAATAGGAAAGTGTGCTATGTTTTCATGACCCTAGAATTTTGTATTTTGTTGAGCTTTCTTCCCATCTGGGCTTCAATACTAAGAACTTGAATAATCTGAACAAATTACCTAGTTTTAAGTTTCAGTCTGAATGTTACTTGTATATACATAAAGAAGTAGTATATATTAGTATTTAGCAAAATGTATATGATAACAAATACTCAATAAGCTATAGTTATGCGTGTTAACTTGCTTTTCTTCTCTGCTGTTTGGTAAATTCATACTCCTTGTTGATGGGTCCATTGCTCATCTGCAAAATGTATATCCTTCAGTCCTCATTTTTTTCCATTCCTTTTGTTCCCAGGCTACATTGCACTTTCCTCCATTATAATTACTGAACTCTATAGTGATTACTGCATGTTTGTCTCCCTGGCTTAATTGTAAACCGCTTGAAAACAGTGCCTGTATTCTTAATCGCCTGGCTCCCAGTATGCACTACTTAATAAATAGTAGTAATCTCTCTCTCTCTCTCTCTCTCTCTCTCTCTCTCTTGCTTTTGGGTTACAACTGGCATTGTTTTGAGGCTTCTCCAAACTTGATGCTTGAAGTGGCTCCTCTGGTAGTGTTCAAGGATTCATGTGGTACTGGAGATGAACCCAGGATTCCAGTCTGCGAAGCGTGCCTTTTATACCATCTCCCTGGCCTCATAGTAGTGTTAGCTTCTGTTAGTATTTGATGTTCTGGGATAAAAGGACTGATAAAAGTTTGACAAAGTGGCAAAGATTGGTAGTATCTCTTACTAAAATATGAATAAAGTAAAATTTTCATAAATTCGTATTTTGCAAAGAACCTTTCCTTTAAATATAGAAAAGTCATTCATATCTTGAATCGGGAACTCCCCTTCCCTCCCCATGTCTATATAACACCTTTGCAGGAAATGTCACAAAAAGATACAGATGTCAGTTTTAATTTTTTGTGTTTTAATGAGGTTACTTAAAACTGGACATGGGGCCAGAGCAATATAGTACAATGGATAAGGCTCTTGCCTTATATGTGGCTGAGTCCTGCCAGGAGCTGAGAAGAGCCAGGAATAAGCCCTGAGCACTGGTAGATGTGGCTCCAAACTCAAAATTAAACAAACAAAAACAAACTTGAGGGCAGAAATTTCATGCTCAGCCAGAGGATATTGATAATTTTTTACAATCGAAGTATTTTTTTTTAATTAATTTTGTTACTAAGCATGAAAGAGGGAGCTAGAATTAAAAGCACTGTAGCACTGTCCTCCTGTTGTTCCTCAATTTGTTCAAGTGGGCCCAGTAATGTCTCCATTGTGAGACTTGTTGTTACTGTGTTTGACATATCAAATACTTCACAGGTAGCTTGGTAGCTTGTCAAGCTCTTCAAGAGGAGAGGAGGAATCGAACTTGGGTTGGCCGGGTCGGCCACGTGCAAGGCAAACACCCTACCTGTAGAATTTTATTACAATTTGTCTGTTTCAGAATTCATAATAATACTGATGGTTTTGTGGGTTTGTTGGTTAGTTTGCTTTTTTGCTGAATTGATGAAAGAGCAACATTGTAATTTGGGGTCATTTTTGATTGAGTCACTGCACACATCTGAAGGTGGGAGAACAAAGATTATGTTGTCCTTTTCTTCAGTAGATGCAAATTTAAAAGGTTCCTTGAAAAGTTAACTTTTTATGCCTTGCGGAAAGTATTTGACCTTCATAAACTCAACTGGATAGAAATAGAATTTAGATTTATACAGGACCTTTATTATATAACAACTTTGTTAAGAAACTCATCTTAAAATTTTGGAGACTTCTAACTTGAGAAAAAAAACTGGCCATTCAGTTATTAAAACTTTGTTTCTGAGAAACTGAAAATTCCTTGACAGTGAATTCTGCAAAGAGGAGGAGTAAGGAGGCTTGATGAACCTGATTACTTGACAGAGTCCTAGGAGATGTGAACTCTTAAACATTGTGATTAGCATATTGCTTTACCTTTGTCCACCTTTGTCCATAAACTGATAACTGACTGAAAATGAAAACTGAACAAGCCACTTTATTAACAGCTCAAAGTTAGGGATAAGTCACACTATTTGTTCTTGGAGAGAGATATTCTTTGCCAATTTACCATAAACTGAAACTTTAGTGAATTGAGAGTTTTTAGATTTGATTATATGACAGAGACAGTGGGGTTTGTTTTACAGGACACTTACTACATTGAGGTGGCAGTACCATATATCTTGTGTTTGTGTTTATGTACACATACATTTATAGCACACCCAGAAGTAACTTGAGTTGTGGGGTCAAGAACTGGTGAAATGAGTTGCATACAGACAAAGGAACTGAGCTCTAACGACCTACCAACATTGCTCAAGGTTGCAAGATTCGTTTTTGACTTCCTCAGTATGACAGTACTCCACTGTTTTCTCATTATCAGAATAGTAAATTTAAGATTTATATTTTCTGGAGGAGGGCCATAACCAGTGATGATCAGGAGTTACTTCTGGTTATGCACTGAGTAATCATTCCTGGTGGTGCTCAGGGGACCATATGGGATGTTGGGGGAATTGAACCTAGATTGGCCATATACATTGGCAGGTCCCCTCCCCGCTGTCCTCTCTGGCTCTTAAGATTATATTTTAAACTTTCAGCTTTCGTATCAGCATTTGTGTGGATTCCTAAATTTCCCTAAACTACCTGGGTATCCTGCCTGCATGACAGAGCCTGGCAAGCTCCCTGTAGTGTATTCGATATGCCACAAACAGTAACAAGTCTCGCAATGGAGACATTACTGGTGCCCCTCGAGCAAATCAGTGAACAGTGGGACAACAGTGCTACAGTGCAGTGCTACAGTGCCTCTTGTTTAATAGTTCCTACATATGAAGTATTTAAGGGTGCCTTTGTCAAATGAATTTCCAAAGGTTTGTTAGTGTCATAGTGCTGGTTGAAGTTTGAATAATTTATTTTAGTTTTCAATCTGAGGCAGAGGTTTGGTTTTAAATTTTTTTTAACTTTTTCTTTTTAAGAAAGGCAGTCTAATGGCATAATAATATTGGTGTTTTTTTTTTTCTTTTTGGGTCACATCAGCAATGCTCAGGGGTTGCTCTTGGCTTTGCACTCAGGAATCACTCCTGGCAGTGCTCAGGGGACTATATGGTATGGGATGCTGGGAATTGAACCTGATTCAGCCACATACAAGGCAAACACCCTACTCACTGTGTTATCGCTCCAGCCCCTGCTGTGTTTTTGGGTTTTTGTTGTTTTTTTTTTGTTTTGTTTTGGTTTTGGGTCACACCTGGCGATGCACAGGGGTTACTCCTGGCTCTGCATTCAGGAATTATTCCTGGTGGTGCTTAGGGGACCATATGGGATGCAGGGAATTGAACACGGGTCGGCAACATGCAAGGCAAACACCCTACCAGCTGTGCTCTCTCTCTAAACCCTGGTGTGATATTTTTTAAGCATTACTTTTGGAGGGGTGGTTGTGCCACACCTGGCCATGCTGGGGGACCTTGTGCGAGGGATCAAACTGTATTCTGCCTTAGTCCCTTCAATACCTCTAAGTACTATATTTATTTATTTATTGAATCACTGTGGGAAAAGTTACAAAGCTTTCAGGTTTAAGTATCGGTCATGCAATCATCAAACACATTTCCCTTCACCACCAAGAACCCCAATATACCCCCCAACCCTCCCAATGCCTGTGAGGAAGATGAATTCTAGTTAACACTCTATCTATTTTGATTAGATTCATTGTTTCGACAAAAGATACACCACTATTATTTAGAATTTACACCCCAAAATCAGACCTGCTGAAAAGGCATTGTGAAATAATTTGTTTTCTTTTTGGGGGGGGGGGGGAATTCCAAAATTTTTTTTACTTTCTTTTTTTTAAATTTTTTTTATTAAACTTTTTTTTAATAGTGAGACATCATGAGGTACAGTTGCAGACAATTTGTTTCCTACTGCTGGTTACAAGAAGTAAATGATGTCGCGCGGCTGCAATAGTATCCGCGTGATTTTGGATTTCTGATATTTTGTTTATTAAGCCTGGAAGTATTTCTGCCGAGAGATAATTATAAGATAGGTCTCTGTGGCTCTAGAGCCATAGTCATGCTGGAGAGCCGCTTGTAGGGAGCAACTCGTGACCTCGATAGGGCATGAAGGATGAGCCGGGAACGCCCCCCTTCCCATGAGGTTTCAGTACCCCTGTCACGACCGGATCATACCTGGCTTTCCAGAAAGCTCTGAGCCAGCCGCCACCTTGCTGTCCAGAAGGAAAAAGGCGGAAGGGAGCAACACCCTTTCCCTTCCGGGCAGGCATGGTAGCATGGATTAATGCATAGTCCACTCACTTTTCGACCGCAAGCTGCCGGCTCTGCATTAAGTCCTTGTGCTTCTGGAACCATGGCCATGTTGGAGAGCCGCTCATGGGGGGCAACTCGTGACCTCGGTAGGGCGTGAAGGACGAGCCAGGAACGCCCCCCTTCCCATGAGGTTTCAGTCGCCCCTTCATGACCGGTTCATACCTGGCTTTCCAGAAAGCTCCGAGGTGGCCACCACCTTGCTGTCCAGAAGGAAAAAGCTCTAAGTACTGTTTTTAAAATTAAATATAAAAGATTAAAATTCTTTCATTAGAAGGAAAGACAGACAAACTGACAGTTAAAATGCAGCATAGTTAAATGCTGTGATTGTGGTAAATATCAGGAGCTTGGGAGTTTGTAGAAGACTATCAGGAGTGAGGTCTTCCTTGATCGCATCTCTGCACTGCTTTGCGAGCTCGGAAGTTAGCTTGCGGTTGCCTGAGGCATGCGCCAAACCACGCTGGTGAATTAGTTCAAGAGTTTTCGAAGATAGGCGATTTTTTGTGGCTATCTCTCTCTTGGCGTTCCTCGCACATTCATGGAGGTGCTGAACCAGTCGATCGTATTCCTCGTCAATGTTGTCAACAATGGCATCTTCCCATGTTGCCGCAATAGTACCAAAGAGTTCCCAGTTGGTGGTCATTCTGGGAGTTCTCTTTTTGAACTTTGCAGCCCTTTCTCCCCGCTCTGTGAAGTAGAATTTTGCACGAAGGAGATGGTGGTCCGATCCCGTTCGAAATTTTGGGACAACAGCGACATCAGTCAGGCAAAACCGTCGATTGAATATGATGTGGTCTTTTTCGTTGTGGAATCGTCCACCGGGAGACTCCCATGTCCATCGTTTAGATTCTGCCTTCTGGAACTGTGAGTTACCATGAATGGTCTTGGTCGACATGATGAACTCAGACAGTCTCTCACCCTGTTCGTTCCATTCTAGGCCATGGGTCCCGATGTGAAGTTCTTCAGCTGATCTTCTCGGTCCTATCTTGGCATTAAAATCACCCACAATGATCTTGTAGAAGGTGTGGTCTTCTTTATAGAACTTCTCCAGCTCCATGTAGAACTTCTCGATTTCTCTTTCATCATAATGAGATGTTGGTGCGTAGACAAGGAAGATAGAAACTGCAGGCAGTGAGCCACATCTATTCAAATGTAAACGTCCGATTAGGGTTGTTAGGCATTCGAATGAATCAATGCTCTTGGCCAAGTTTGTGTTGACAAGGACACCGACACCTCCAACACCTCTTTTATCGCATGTTCCGAGGAACAATTCTTCTCCAGTGTCGAAAACGGCATGGTGAGATTCGTGCCTTCTTGTCTCGGTCAGACCAATGATGTCGTACTTGATCATTCGCGCTTGTACCATCAGGTCCTCGATGGATGCATCTGATGCTAGCGTACGTGCATTGAAAGTACAGACGATCATTTTTGTCTTCCTTCGTTGTGGCAGCCTAGGTCGGCCTTGAGATTTTGTCGGCCTCTCCTTTCTCATCCTTCTCAGTGCTGCCATGTCGGTGAAGCCTTCAGGGTCAGGTGAATGAGACCAGTTGTAGTTACTGGTTTTGGCATATTGAATACACAACGGATAGCTTGCCAGGCTCTTCCCTGCGGGCGGAATACTCTAGGTAGCTTGCCAGTCTTTCCGAGAGGGATAGAGGCTTTTGGGGCGACCTCTAATCACCCTTATAGGTGTTACCATATTTGAACCCTATCAAATACGGTACGACAATTCCAGAAGATGGGTATTTAGTGTCTTATGATGTGTCGCGCAGCCGCTTTGCGGCCGCGCAGGTCCGGAAAGCATCCTGGAGTGTGGCGACGGCTGGGTAGTGGAAGTAGTGAAAAGTATTTGTAACGCCCGCCTGTCCTTCGCCAACTATAAGACCAAGATGACGACGTCCTGATGGATCCATCACATCCTCCAGAATGGCAATGGAGAAGATTATCCATGACTTCTACTCAAATATCTTCGATAGCCATGTCCACTTGCCGACATACCAAATTCCACAGGATGGATATGTCGTTCCCAACGTTCTCCCTTCCGAAATCAGACACGCCATTTCGTCGGTAAAGAAACAAACAGCACCCGGCCTAGACAAGGTCAGACCTGAACACCTGAAGAACCTGCCGTCAGTACTCATCAGTACACTGGCTCGGCTCTTCACTCGCTACCTGTCTGAATGCAAGGTTCCATCCCAATGGAAAACCAGCAGGACCGTACTCTGTTCAAGAAGGGAGACATCCATGACATTGGCGACTATCGCCCGATCTGCCTATTGTCTGTCATCTACAAGTTGTTCACTTGAGTCATCCTAAATAGGATTGGCAGAACACTAGATGAAGGACAACCATGCAAGCAAGCTGGGTTCCGCAAAGGATTCAGCACCATTGACCATATCCACACGATAACCAAGCTCATTGAGGTTTCTCGGGAGTTCAAGATGCCACTCTGCTTAACGTTCATTGATTTAAAGAAGGCCTTTGATTCTGTTGAGACGGAAGCGGTCATTGAAGCCCTAGCCAATCAGGGCATTCAAGCCCAATACATCAGGATCCTCCGTGAGCTGTATTGTGGATTCACTACCAGGATCTCACCATTCTACAAAGAAGTGATCATTGATGTCAAGAGAGGGGTGCGGCAGGGTGATACCATTTCACCGAAACTCTTCAGTGCCACCCTCTAGAACTTCATGCGACGACTGGAATGGGAAGGAATGGGAGTGAAGATAGATGGTCGGCAACTACACCACCTCCGCTTTGCTGATGACATTGTTTTAATAACACCAAACATCAGCCAAGCGGCACAAATGCTGGCTGACTTTGACCGTGAGTGTGGAAAGGTAGGACTACAGCTGAATCTTACGAAGACAATGTTTATGAGAAACAGCCTCGTTCCTGATGCCCCATTCACTCTCAACGGAACGACCATCTCCGAATGCAACAGCTATGTGTACCTAGGTCGAGAGGTCAACATGACAAATGACCTGGCACCCGAGCTGCGCAGGAGGAAGAGAGTGGCTTGGAACACCTTCAAGAACGTCGAAGAAATAGCTAAGAGGACGAAGAACCTCCGGCTCCGGCACATCTCTTTGATTGCACTGTTCTTCCTGCATTAACATATGCCTCAGAGACCTGGGCCCTACGCAAACAAGATGAGAACGCTATTCAGGTCTCCCAAAGAAGAATAGAAAGAGCTATGCTTGGAATATCACGTTTCACTCAAATGAGAGAAAGAATCCGGAGTTCTGACATCCGTCGATGATCAAGAATCAAGGACGCTGTCTCATTTGCCAAGGTGTCGAAAATCAGATGGGCTGGTCACGTAATGAGATTTAAAGATGACCGCTGGACTAGAGCTGTTACCGACTGGATTCCACGGGATGTCAAAAGACCGCGTGGCCGCCCACCTACCAGATGGTCAGACTTCTTCGTCAAGATCATGAACGAACGGTTTGAGGCTCTTCATGTTCCCGGAGCGAACAGATGCCATTGGGCTACACTAGCATGCGACAGGGACAAATGGAGACGTTACTGGCACCCGCTCGAGCAAATCGACTACTAACGGGAAGTTAAGTGATTAAGTGATCAGGAGTGAAGAGTAAAATGTATATTGGTGTCTTGAAGTTGTTTTGAAAAAAGGGAACCCAGGGAGCCAGAGATACAGTACAGCAAGTAGGACACTTGCTTTGCATGTGGCCAGCCTGGGTTTGATGCCCAGAACCCCATATGGTCCTTCCAACGTTCAGAGGCTCTGCTATAAAGCCCAGTATCCGATTCAAGAAGACCTCTTAAAAGCCTTAGATATGCAAGGCCTCACGACAGCTGCCGTGTGCGTGTACCCGGCCCGTGTGTGCGAGGCTGTGCCATCCCCGTGGCCTCAGTGGACACTGGCTTTTCAGCTAGACAGACTCATTTAAAAACATGTTTGGAAGAGATCCGATTGGCCGTAGAAGATGGAGCCACTGAATTTGATGTGGTGATCAACAGGACTTTAGTGCTGACTGGCCAGTGGGAAGCCCTGTATGATGAGATTCGTCAGTTTCGCAAGGCCTGCTGGGAGGCTCATCTCAAAACCATCTTAGCAACAGGAGAACTTGGATGTCTTACTAATGTCTATAAAGCCAGTATGATAGCGATGATGGCAGGATCAGATTTTATTAAGACTTCCACTGGAAAAGAAACAGTAAATGCCACCTTACCAGTAACTATAGTGATGCTTGGGGCCATTAGAGATTTCTTCTGGAAAACTGGAAACAAGGTGGGCTTCAAGCCTGCAGGCGGCATCCGCACTGCCCGGGAGGTACTGGCTTGGCTGTGCGTGGTCCGTGAGGAGCTGGGCCCCGAGTGGCTGTGGCCTGAGCTGTTCCGCATCAGTGCCAACTCCCAGCTCACCGACATTGAGAGACAGATTTACCATCACGTGACCAGGCAATATGCAGCTTATCACGACCTGCCCATGTCCTGAGTCGCTCAATGGCCCTTTCCCAAGAAGTTCTCTGTGGCAGTGTTTTAAAGCACTCTTTTCTCCATCATTGTTGCTGTTATTTAGTTTTCTTTTCTCAAGGTGGAGGAGGTAACTGATCTTTTCCCCTGAAAGTGTCCGTTGAATTTGATTCATAAAATAAAGGAAAAAAAAGCCCCCCCCCAAAAAAATTTAAAAAATAAAAATAAAAAGTACTGTTAATCCCTGACTACAGAGACAGGAGTTAGTCCTGAGCATCACCAGGTGTGGCCTAAACTCTCCTCTTCGCCCCCCTCCCCCCCAAAAGAGAAGTTGGATGAAGTCAAGGGGAACCTTGATTTCATTGTAGATTGGAATATGTAAAGCTAAATGAAGAAGGGACTTGACACTATATGCTTGCTTAGAAGGGAATAGCATTTGCTAAACTAACAAAATATATTTAGCAAGAACATATAAGTTTCCTGGGCAGCTGGAATATTAGGACAAAAATCAGTATAAAATAGATGAGGCTAGATGCTTGGTCAGTTTCCAGATCATGAGAAAGTCTATTCTTGTTAAGGGACTTTTATATGCATTTTATATGCATTGGGCTACACTAGCATGCGACAGGGACAAATGGAGACGTTACTGGCGCCCGCTCAAGCAAATCCCCGATTAACGGGAAGTCAAGTGATATGCATTTTAGAAACATCATTCTAGCATTATTAATTAATAATGGTTTATAGGGGTCCAGGGTAGAGACAACAAGACTGCTTTTTGTTATCCATTGAGAAGTAATCCGTTTATTATTTTTATTAGGATGATGGACAAAAATATTTAGAACATAGAGTTGAAAAATTTTGGTCAGCTGCAGTTGAAGATAAATACCGTATTTAGGGATCCTTAGAAGCAAGACATGGTCACGGTCACAGTCCTCCCGTTGTTCATCGATTTGCTCGAGCAGGCCCAGTAACGTCTCTTGTTGTTACTGTGTTTGGCATATCGAATACGTCATGGGTAGCTTGCCAGGCTCTGCCGTGCGGGCGAGATACTCTCGGTAGCTTGCCGGGCTCTCTGAGAGGGGCGGAGGAATCGAACTCGGGTCAGCCATGTTGGCCGCTTGTAAGGCAAACTCCCTACCGCATAGCTAAGCTAAATACTGAGTTTCACTTTGGTATTTTGCACTTGAGATTCTGATGAACCTTCACACAAGTTTAAAGTGTTCATTGTGTAGTTTACTAACACTTCTGGGCCTCAAAAAAAAAATTGTGTGCCATTATTGTGTATATGGTTGATGTGGCTATGGATGGAAAGATGTTCTATACTTACTGTGTTTCCCATCAGAAAACAAATGATCGTTTTTGTTTATGGTCCTCACCTCACAGTGCTTAGGGACTATATGGGATGTCAGGGATAGAACCCTGGTTGACCTTATGTAAGGCAAGTGCCCTGCCTACTGTATTTCTTTCCGGCATCTCTTTTTCTTTATTCTGCACAGCCCCTTCATGCTTAGCACTCTTTGAATTGCCAGTGGCAAATAGGGCAGATGTTTCTTCTATTGTTGAAGATGCTTAATTTGATCCTGATCTCTCTTGAAAAGGCATGTGTAGTGGTATAAGTGGTCCTTTAGGTCATAGGTTGAGAGTATGCAAATATCATTTTCTAACAGAGTCATGTATTGACTTTTTAGCATTTATTCATGATAATCCTGCTGAGGCATCTCCCAACCCCTATTTTTTGGTTTGTGTATTTGGGGCATACCCAGCGGTGCTCTGGGCTTACTTGTGGTTCTATTCTTAGGAATTACTCTTCATGCAGTGCTGGGGATTGAACCAGGATCAGTATGCAAGTCAAGTCCTGTTCTATCCCTCGAGCCCATATAAGCCCCATTTTAAGATTTTTGTTTTGTTTTGTTTTGTTCTTTCTGTGTTACAAAAGCAGAGTTTACATGTAACAAAACCATATGGTTCCAGAAAAACTAACTTATTTACTCTCTGGTCATTTCTAAAAAATGTCAGCACTTGATGGAAATAATGTGATACTTCTGTTTAAGTCTTTTAGTCCCTGTCGGAGAACTGTATGTTTATATAACCAAATTCATTCATTTCATTTCATCATCCTGTTAATCGTCGATTGCCTCGAGCAGGCCCCAGTAACGTCTCTTTCATCCTAGCCCTGAGATTATATTCAGGGCTCTTTAGGAGAATGAGACCCATCATTGTTACTGGTATTTGGCATATTTGGTAGGCCACGGGGAGTTTGCCAGACTCTGCCCTGTGGGCAGGCTACATTCGACAGCCTGCAAGTTTGTCCAAAGTAGGAATGAGATAATAAGATGTCGCGCGGCCGCGAATGCGGCCGCGCGGTTCCGGGATCTGGATTTTATAGTCTCTGAGTCTTGGCCGCTACCAAATTATCCCTCTGAAAAAAGATTGAAGGCAGGGGCTGGAGAGATAGTACAGTAGGTAAGGCGCTTGCTTTTCATGTGGCTGGCCAGGGTTTGATCCCCAGCACCCCATATGTTCCCCCTCCCCCCCAAAACTGCTTGAAGTAATTCCTGAGCGCAAGGCCAGGAGTGACTCCTGAGCATTTCTGGGTGTAGCCCCAAAACAAAACAAAAATTGAAGGCAAATAACAAGATAAACTTACAGATATTTGTTGAATTACTTTAGAGACTAAAGCCATCACTTCTCTTCAGAAAATTGACACCATAGATGTCTTGAGCACACAGCTGTGATCATAACTAGAATTTGGTTGTCTTTGACATATAGTAGTTATTTAGGATCTATCGGTATGGTTTGTGGTAGCAGTAATCACTGCCCTGGCATACTTTTTCCGTGGCACTATCCTCCCTAATTTTGCCTCCCTGAAACATTATCCCTTAATTGTTATGGAGAATGAGATAAGTTCAGAGATACCCACTTGGGTGTTTGTACTCTTGACAGCTTTTACCACATACGTCTTGGAGCTAGTGTGGGGATTTTTCTATTGCAAATGTATAAATTCTATTTATAAACTTGGAGTAGGAGAGAGACTTAGTAGGTGGATGTCCTGGCACACATTATTAACCATACTTTCTCTAACATACTATTCATTCAGTTCTGGGGTGTTTATTTGGGAGATTGTTTCTTTTGCCCCATATAACCTCAACTGAAATCATTAGTTCCTTTTAGTTCCATTCAGCTGTGGCAAGTCTGGCCTAAGAAGTTATCACGGAGGCTTCTGGCATCTTTGTGCTATTTTATATACAGCTAACTTAGCCTCACAATATTGAAGGTCTCTGGGTGTTTGTATTTTAGTAGTTATTCATCCTCCTCCTAATTTATATTTTTCATTAGAACAAATCACTGAAATCATGGGAGAAGCAACTTTGGAGTGGGGGATATTGGTAATGTCCCATTGCAAAGGAGCATATAGGGCAAAAAAAAAAAAGGAATTTTAGCCATCTTCAGAAGTCATGCCACATTGCTGTTTTGTTTTCAGAACTTATGGATCTTTCTCATTTCCTCTGTTGTCCTTTCTTATTTTAATTTTATTTCTACCTTGGGCTGGAGCGATAGCACAGCGGGTAAGACGTTTGCCTTGCACAACACTTACCCGGGTTCGATTCCTCCACCCCTCTCGGAGACCCTCTACCGAGAGTGTGTTGCCCGCATGGCAAAGCCTGGCACACTACTCATGACATATTCAATATGCCAAAAACAGGAACAAGTCTCACAATTTGTTGTGAAACGTTACTGGTGCCCACTCGAGCGAATCGATGAATAACGGGAGGACAGTGCTACAGTGCAGTGCTACTCCTTAAAAAAAAATGGTCTTAGACCAGGGATGTTGCTCCTTAGTAATGCTTATATCTTTCATGTACAAGAGCTGGGCATTGAAAATACAAATAAATGCATAAATGAGAGCTTTTTAAAAGTTATCTTTTTTCCTTCTCTGCTACCTCTCACATTCTCTTGTTTGGTTGCATATTAAAATAAGAGAGCAGAGTTTTGGAACAATATGCCTTGGTATTACTTCTGATATTACTCTTTATCAAGAAGATAAGAAGACACATTTTATGTGAATAATTTAGCTTGTTAATATTTGCCATGTGCCAGTGCGTTGTCTAATATGAATGGTAAAACACTTTCTATATTCTCCCTTCATTATGCTATCACCATTAGCTGAAATTATGCTGTTTATTCCTGGAGATTTTTAGTACCTAGTTATCTGAGCAAGGAGAAGAAAAAGGTTCCTACCTGTTTCACCATGTGAGCAATGTGGAATTGTCCCATTAAATGTCATTTTTTTGGTTAGTAGCATATTTTTACCGCATAATCAGTACCATCACAATCTGTTTTTAAGTAATACTGGCAGAAACATTAGAAGAGGGAGAATTACACACTGGTTCTTTTCCAGTGGTGGTCAGTCAGGATGCTTCAAAATCTGGAACTTAAGACTAAGGGGCCAGAACACAGGACACAGGACTTAAGGTCCTGAGTTCCATCCTTAAGCACCACTGGGGATGGTTTGTAACCCTAGTGACCTCCACAGCTGCAAGACCCAAGCACTAAGCCATCAGACGTGTATCAGCTTGCCTGAGTATTATTGGAAGTGGTTGTTGTACCCCTGATTACTTAATAGAAGCCCCCTCCCCTCCTTGGAACTATAAAAAGTTTGAGCCTACAAATGCTGAGACTATGTAATGAGAAATGGGGGTGGGGGTGGAGGAAAGGCAAGACTTGGAAGAAAAGAGAACTGTTTTCATATAATTTGGGGTCACTGGTGGAAAATGACACAGCTATTTAAGAATGAAATAGTCTTAGGACTAACCAGGGAGACAGCTCAATAAACTAGAGCCTGCAGAGCCCTGGGTTTAATTCCTGTCACCATGTGGTTCCCTGAACACTGTCAGAAGTCACCTTGAACGCTGAGCCTGGAGTGGTCTTGAGTAGAGCTGGGCAAAACAGAAAAGGAGAAAAAAATAATCTTTCTTTTGAAATAATTACTTTTTAAGTTTCTGGCATTGTTAGAATAGAAGTCATCAACTAGGCTAAAGAAGAGTTTCTGTATGAGTTGAAAGAATTCTTTTTAGATCTATTGCAATTGATGATTTTATGACTCTTCAATTGTTAAGCTGTCACGAATGAATGGTTGAATGGTTGTTTGCTTAGAATTAGAAACATGGAGTGTGGGGGGGAGGTGTTGGGGCAGGGTTTGCTTTTTTTGCACCACACCCAGAGGTGTTCAGGGCTTACTCCTGGCTCTGTGCTCAGGAATCACCCCTGCTGCAGCTTGAGTTACCAGGGATCCAAGCCTAATCAGCCACCTGCAAGCTAAGTGGCTTACCTGCTGTACTATCTCTGACTCCCTTTATTGTTTATTTTGGGGCATACTCAGTCATTCTGAGGACTGCTTCTGACTCTTTCCGGTAGTGTTTGGAGGACCTTGTGGTTCTAGGGATCAAATTGCCCAGGTTTCCTGTGTGCAGAGTATGCACTTAAGTTCTTTGAGCTATTTCCTCCTGCCCTGTTACATTTTTTAAAAGTACATTTGAAAAGAAATATCAAATATTTTTTGTTTTCCAGGACTTAAATACCATATATTCTTATCTTCATGGAATGGAAATATTATCAAATCTCAGGGAACATCAGCTTAGGTAAGTGTGATACAGTGTTTCTGAATGGGCATGTATTAAGGTGTTGAAATTTGTATAAGTAGGTGCAGAGGCCAGATTATGTAGGGCTTTTTGTAGACTAAGCATAGACATTTGCATTAACCATGAACCTTAGAACATCCAAACGTCAGTTTTGTCATCAGTAAAAATAGTGATAATGAGGTGATCTGTTATACTATTTTTAGGATTAAGTGAAAAAGAACTAAAACAGTATGCTCAGAGTGCTAGTCAGTGTAAAAACAACAAGTGTAACTGTTGTGGTTCATTATTAGTATTTTTGGTTCATTATTAGTATTTATGTCAGATGTTCAAAGACGAAAATGTTAAGATATAATGTATTAAAATAAAAAGAATAGGACTTTTTGTTTGGTGGCATTAGCTTCCTTGAATAAAACTCAAACTTCACAAATCTCATTTTCCTTTTTTGTTTTGTTTTTTGTTTGTTTGTTTGTATCTGGGCCATACCTTGCAGTGCTTGGAGGTTACTCCTGACTTGGCACTCAGGAATACTCCTGGCTTGCTTGGAGGACCGTGTGAGATGCCAGGGATCAAACCCAAGTCTGCCACATGCAGGCAAACACCCTACCTATACTATTGCTCCACCCCCTCATTTTCCTTTTTTTTTTTTTCTTTCACCACATCCGGCGATGCTCCGGGGTTATTCCTGGCTCTGCACTCAGAAATTACTCCTGGTGGTGCTTGGAGGACCATACGGGATGCTGGGAATTGAACCTGGGTCGGCCATGTGCAAGGCAAACGCCCTATCCGCTGTGCTATCGCTCCAGCCCCTCGTTTTCCTATTTTTTAAAATGTGTTTTCTCTCTTGCTATTTTGTCATTATGAAGATATCTGTAAAACCATTTTTGAGGGCCAGAGCAGTATACAACAGGTAGGATGTTTTGCCTTGTATATGGCTGACCCGGATTTGTTCCCTGGCGACCACAGATGGTCCCCTGAACCCACCAGGGGTGATCCCTGAGATGAGGCAGGAGTAAGGTGTTAACACTGCTAGATATAACCCAAAAGACAAAAAACACTCTTGAGTGCTGTTGTAATTTTGCTTAACAATTAATAAAATGTGTTTTCCTTTCATGACTACTTTTATCTATCACTTTTTTCTATTCTTTAACTTTTTGGCTATGGATCAATATTATAATTTGTGTCAAATATTATGAATACAAAGAAAACTAGAACATTTAAAATACTAAAAGTATTTTAAATATTTTAACATTTTAGCTATTTTTAATATTACAAGCATATTTTTGTGTTCAGTGAATTTTTTTTCCCCCAGCAGTTGTTCTTTACTCATCAGTTAAGGAACTTATTGATTAAGGAATGATGTATACTTTTTTCAGAATGCAAAATGTATGCTTTTACTACATACAGAAGAGCATTATTTAGAGTTAGTTGACAAGTTATATGATGTACATGGGAATATTACACTTGTTGCCCTTAATTTTAATTTGTTACTGAAATTATTACATTTTATGTTTATATTTCAAAACTCTGTAAACAGTGAAAATACAGAGATAAACCTGACTTGTTAAGATAATAAAATTTTTAAGCAAAATAAAGATGATTTTTTTGCTATTTAACATTTTAGATTAATGTCTTCAAGAGCACGCTATGAGAGATACAGTACCAATCAAATTCTTTTTTGGTAAGTGTTTACATAATTTGTTAATTGTTTCAGTGTTTTATTTTTTGTTTTTGGTCCATACTCTGTAGTGCTCAGTTTATTTCTGGATCTGTATTTTAAGTTTTTACTTTTAACATTGAAATTCATTTGATTCTAGAATAATTTCTTATAATTTCTGAATAATTGATATATATTCACAAACTATGATGTGTAGAGTACACAAAATGTGTACATTGAAACAAAGTTTAATATATACACATGTATAATTACTATCTAGATGAGCAGCTTTCCTTAAGGCTCTCATTAAGTCCTTTGGAAAAGGTTATCAGAGTTTTTACTTCAATCACTGTATGTTGAGGTTTGCCCTTTTTTTTTTGAACTTCATAAAGATTTTTTTTTTTGTTTTTTATCAGACTTCTTTTAATTTACAAATGTTTAGAATTTTTCTGTGTTTTCATTCATGATAAGAGCTCTGTCCAAAATGAGTACAGAAGGAACTTATCTCATTATAGTAAAAAGGCCATATATAACAAATTCACAGCTAACCCTGTATTCCATGATGAAAAACTGAAAAAGATTTCTCTATGATAATCAGGGTGGAACAATTAGGTATATTCACTTTTACCACTATTATTTGACATAGTATTGAAGTCCTGACCACAGTAATTAGGCAAGAAAAAGAAATTGAAGGGGTTCAAATTGTAAAAGATACTAAACTATCGCTGTTTGCAGATGTCATGATAATATACATACAAAACCCTAAAAGACTCCCAAGAAAATTTAGAAACAGTATACAGCAAAGTAGTAGGCTACATAAAATCAACATGAAAATCCATTGTGTTTCTGTATACAAATAAACCAGAAGAGAAAGAATTTTTAATAGAAAAATTTTACAAGTATGTCAATAAAACATCAAGCACATAGGAATCAACAAAAGAGGCGAAAGACTTGAAAATCGAAAATTAAGTCACTGTTAAAAAGAAATAGAATATGAGGAAATGAAAAAATATTTCAGACTCATGAGTTGGAAGAACTTTCATTGTTCAAATGATCCTCCTAACCCAAAGCTTTGTATAAATTCAGTGCAATCCGTATCAAAATACAACTGGCATTCTTAAAGGACAGAGAAGAAAAGGCTATAAAATTTCTATGGAACCATAAAACTTCTTGAATGGCTAAAACTTCTTTAATAGAAAAAAAATGATGGGAAATATTGTAGTCTCTGACTTTATAAGATACATAAAGGTATAGTAATCAAAACTATACCTTTGGTGCAAAAATAAAACATATGCATAGCATATGCATGCATAGCATACCGTATGGTGCTAGGATAAAAACAGGTTTCATACTAATGGAATAGATCCCAGAAGTAAATTCTCAGATATATGGACAGTTAATTTGCAATAAAAGTTGCTAGGTGTATTGAGTATAGGAAGAAAAGTCTCTTCTCTAAGTGATGTTGAAAAAACTTAGCTGCATGTGAAAAATGGAAAAAAAGTTTTCTCACTGCTGAGAGAAGGGGTCACAATTTAATTGAATTATCCAGAAAATAGCAGTCTAAAGACATAGATGATTATTGATCATTGGTGTCAGGAATTGACTGCAAAGAAGCTTAAGTGATGTTAATGGAAGTGTAAAATTCATATTTATATAATTTTCTAAATTTTCATAGAAATGATTTGTATACTTAAAATGGGTGTTCAGTGGTATACATTCAAGCATCAGTAAACCAGGCTTTTAAAGAATCTTGAGTTACACAAATCTGTCTCTGACTATAACAAAGCTTTTTTTGTTTGTTTGTTGGGACCATACCCATCTATGCTTAGGGTTTATTCCTGGATCTGCACTCAGGAATTACTCCTGTCGGTACTCCAGGGACTGTATATTATGCTAGGGAATTCAACTGGCATGCAGATCAAGCACCCTGCCGGTTGTACTATCCCTTTGATTCAACACTGTAGCACTGTTCTCCTGTTCATCGAGTTACTCGAGCAGGCCCAGTAACGTCTCCATTGTGAGACTTCTTGTAACTGTGTTTGGCATATCAAATACGTCACGGGTAGCTTGCCAGGCTTTGCCATACGGACAAGATACTCTTGGTAGCTTTCCGGGCTCTCCGAGAGGGGTGGAGGGTCGTACCTGGGTCAGCTGGGTCGGCTGTGTGCAAGGCAAATGCCCTACAGATGCTCTATTGCTCCATCCCTTGATCCAACAAAAATTTGTTAAAATGTCAAGTTAATCAAGGTAAACTATGCACACTAAAAGAGTGTGTACAGTTTACCTTGACATGGAAACACCTTGGTAGAGAAGGGAAAGTGGTATAATCAGGTGTCATGAGCAAAGAAAAACAGCAAGAGTAGAATCTAGAAGTTCAGTTGATGTCTTCCTTAAGAACTTTTGTCTTCTTTTCAGTAGTGTGAAACTTTTAAAGGAGTAAGATATGACAAGATTAAGTTTACCTCCCTTCTCTAAAATGAATTATTACTGGATTTGTTTGCAGAGAAAATAGCATGGTCTCACATGAAGTGTTTCACCTGGTGTTTTTTTTTTTATCAGATATGTTGCCAGGCTCTTCTTAAAATTTTTTTAATAATTTTTAACCATGATTTATAAAATTATTGATAGTTGAGTTTTTGACATGTAATATTTCAATACCAATCCAATCCCACCACCACTGTGAACTATTTTCCTTCACCAGTGTTCCTATATTCCATCATGGCCCCCTGCCCCCTAGCCACTTAGAGCGCATGTTTTCAGTGTTGATGGATCTATGTTTTGACTATAGCTTGTTGCCACGGTCATACATTCCCTCCCTCCCTCCCTCCCTCCCTCCCTTTCTTCCTTCAGCTTTTAATTTAATTTTTAAATTTAATTTTATTTTTATAAAGTAGTTCACAATAACTTACTACGTTCAGTACTTCAACACCAATCCCACCATTATACCTTCCCACCACCATTGTTTTGAATTTTCCCAATTAAGACCCAGGCCTGCCCCAAAGGCATGTGGTAAATAATTTTTGTATTGCTTATGAATAATCTGCTTAAAATGATCCAAAGAAATTTCCTTTGAGGAAAATGTGTGACGATTGTTGTATCTCATCCTGGATCCATTAACCCCATTTATAAGAGATTACTAACATGTTGTTACAGTTTGAGCCTTGTGTGCTAATATATATGTATATATATATACACACATATGTATATATATGCATATATATGCATATATATCACTTGATCACTTGACATCTCATTACTCATCAATTTGCTCGAGCGGGAGCGGGTGCCAGTAATATCTTTATTCATCCCCATTGCATGCTGGTGTAGTCCAGTGGCACCTGCTCACTCCAGGAACATGAAGAACCTCCAACCGTTTGTTCAGGGTCTTGATGAAGAAGTCTGACCATCTCATAGGTGGGCGGCCACACGTTCTTTTGATGTCTTGTGAAATCCAGTCAGTAACGGCTCTAGTCCCGTGGTCGTCTTCAAATCACGTTATGTGTCCAGCCCATCTGATTTATGACGCCTTGCCAAACGAGACAGCATTCCTGATTCTCGATCGTCGATGGATGTCAGAACTCTGGATTCTTTCTCTTTCTTGAGTGAAGCATGATACTCCAAGCATAGCTCTTTCGATTCCTCTTTGGGTGATCTGAATAGCGTTCTCATCCTGTTTTCATAGGGCTCAGGTTTCCGAGGTATATGTTAGAGTAGGAACAACAGTGGAGTTGAAGAGATGTGCCCAGAGTCAGAGGTTCTTCATCCTCTTAGCTATTTATTCGATGCTCTTGAAGGCATTCCACACAGCTCTTTTCCTCCTGCACAGCTCAGGTGCCAGTGATTTATCATGTTGAGTTCTCGACTTAGGTACACATAACTGCTGCATTCAGAGATGTTCGTTCCATTGAGAGCAAATGGAACGTCAGGAACTAGTCCATTTTTCATGAACATTGTCTTCGTTTTTCATGAACATTGTCCACTGCAATTCAGCTGCAATCTGACCTTTCCACACTCACGGTCGAAGTCGGCCAGCATTTGTGCTGCTTGGCTAATGTTTGATGTTATTAGAATGATGTCATCAGTGAAGCGGAGGTGGTGTAGTTGCTGGCCGTCTATCTTCACTACCATTCCTTCCCATTCCAGTCGTTGCATGACATTCTCAAGGGTGGCACTGAAGAGTTTCCATGAAATGGCATCACCCTACCGAACCCCTCTTTTGCCATGGATGATCACTTCCTTGTAGAATGTTGAGATCCTGATGGTGAATCCGTAATACAGCTCATGGAGGATCCTGATGTACTGAGTTTGAATGCCCTGTTTGGCTAGGGCTTCGATGACTGCTTCAGTCTCAATAGAATCTATCTATATGTGTGTGTGTATATATATATATTTTTTTTTTTTTAATTTCGATCGGTTGCTTTCTGCCATACATCCCTTCAAATGTTGTGTGCTGCTCTTGGTACATCAGTGGAGATCCTACACATTTCTGGTTGATGAACTGATAGGGCTCTTTCAGTGGTAGGAGTGAGCATTCAGACTTTTTCCTCGATTTATATAAGAATATATTGGCAGCTTTATAATTTCTTTAAACAAATTACATAAAAATTGGGAGTGTGTGAATGGCATCTAGACATAATTATTGCTCTAGCACAATTTAGTGATTTTAACTGCCCTGTATGACATGGTTCATATAAACATAAGGCACATTCCAAAGTCACTGTCACTGTCTTCCCGTAGTTCATCGATTTGCTTGAGCAGGCCCAGTAACATCTCCATTGTGACACTTGTTACTGTGTTTGGCATATCGAATATATCATGGGTAGCTTGCCAGTCTTTGCCGTGCAAGCGAGATACTCTCAGAAATTTGCCAGGCCCTCCCAGAGGGGCAGAGGAATCGAACCTGGGTTGGCCAGGTCGGCCGTGTGCAAGGCAAACACCCTACCCTCTGTGCTATTGCTCCAACCCACATTCCCAAGTAATATTTAATTTTAATGACTGACAATATCAGAATATATATAATGTTATGTATTTCATGTTGACTTTATGAATATGTATATTTCTTTTTCTCATTTGTTTACTTATCATTTTGACAGTTCGGAAACTATTGCTAGATGTTGGTATATCCTGCTTTCTGGATCTGTACTCATGAAAGAGTCCATGGTCTTGCCTCCTTGCAGGTATGTTTACATCTGCTAGTCAATGCATGGCATGCTACAGGCAAATTTAATGTTACAACACTTTATCTCTTATGTTAAAGTATTTTTTGTAAGTTGTGTAGTTTTTCTGGTTGTAGGAGAATGAAACATTTGTAAGAACCTTTGCTTATTGACATTTTTGGAAACACTTTTAGATATTAGGTTGCAGTTTATATTTCTGGGGATATAATCTATTTTATTTACTTCTTTTTCTTCTGTTTTTGGGCCACACCCAGCATTTAGAGTAACTTAGAGCTTACTCCTGGCAGTGTTTGGAGAACCTTATGGGGTGGCAGGCATTGAACTTAGGTTGGTCATATGCAAGACAAGCTTCCTACTTGCTGTACTATCTCTAACCCCATACTTACATATTTTTATGTATTTTTAAAATTTATTTTTAGTACTGTGATTTACAGTAGTGTTACTGGTAGAATTTCATGCATACAATGTTCCAACACCACACCCTCTACTGGAGTGTCTACTTTCCTCCACCACCATTGTCTCAGTGACCCCTCCCAGTCAAGTTCAGTTTTGTAGACCATTTTTCAGGTTCTGTTTCCTTTGGGCATTTATTTCCTTACTATGCCTTTTTTTTTAATTGGAGATATTATCTTTAAATTTGCACCATGACATAGTATCTTAATCTTATTTGATCTGATTTACATTTTTGTGGGTTTGTTTTGTTGAGTACCATACCCCATGCACTCAGGGCTTCTATTCTACTTAGGGATCACTCTTAGTCTTTGGGGGACCTTATGATGCCAAGATTAAACCAGAGTCAAGCTCCTTAAACCTTGTATTACCTCTCCAGCTCCCTGTTTTACAGTGTTTATAAATATACTGCTGTGAATGGTTAGAAAGGTAACATCTTTTTGTTTTATTTATTTTTCATAGTGCTAGGAGCAAACCAGTGTAAGGCTAGGTTCTGCCATTGTGACACGATCCCTGACCCCAAGGGGCAACATCTCTTAATATTCAAGAAATTGGATTTTAGAGTAGCAGACTTGGTTAGAATTCCAGTACTATTACTTGTTAATTAATAATGAGAAATTTAATTTTTCTTACCTGTGAATTGAGGATATTAACAGTGTTTCCATGAGGTTCTAGCAGGCTACTACTCAGTTCTCAAAAGCTTATGAAAGTGACACCTAAGAACCAGACTGCAAGAGTTCTTATCTGTGCTTAACTATTACTTTGGCACGTTACATAACCCCTTTTTGTCTCAGTTCTGTCATTTGTAAAATGGAGGTGCTGATACAACTTTTTATGTAGATTACTAGTTTTGAGGAGTAAAGTTATATTAACTTTATGTAATTATATAGAATGAATAGGCTTGTAAGCTTTATAGTTATTAGATATTTGAAAGTTTTTAAGATAAATTCTGACCTTTAATAATTAAAATTATGAAAGTAGCTTAATTGTTTTTATCTAATTATTAGGTAAAAGAAGGGAGTTATTAGGGAGAGAGGGTGAATATAGTATGAAGAAAACCCTGTTAGCAATTCTTCAGATTTGGAGGAACCTTAAATTATAATTTGATAACATGAAAATGTAATATCAGGCCAGGGAATTTGTCATACCCAGTGGTGTTCAGCTGCCATTTGCAACAGTGAGGCTCTAGCTATCTCCCCAGCTCTCTAAAGTAACTTTCTTTTCCTTTCTTCCTTTTTTTCGTGTCTCTCCTCTCTCTCTCTCTCTCTCTCTCTCTCTCTCTCTCTCTCTCTCTCTCTCTCTCTCTCTCTCATATCCCCCTTTTCCCCCTTCCTCTTCCCTTCCCTCCCTCCCTTTCTCCCTCCTGGTGAGGCCCATATGCTATGCCAGGGATCAAACCTGCATCTGTCACATGCAAGGCAAGCATCTTCATCCTCCCACTGTACTAACTCTATGGCCCCTAAAGTAACTTTTTAATGTTTTCTTTTCCAGTAATGAGAAGTTTTTAGAAGGTTTACAAAGTAAGACTTACGATTGCATTAGATTTATTTAGAAAATGAAATTGATACACAGAAGACTCCTCTACCCTCTGCTAGGCCAGCCCTAAGGCGGATAACAGGGCCTCCTCCTTTTTTGGGGGTGGGGAGGTGAGAGGTTTGTTTCATACCTGGCAATGCTTAGGGTTACTCCTGGCTCTCTGCTCAGGAATTATTACTGGTAGTGCTTGGGGGACCATACAGGATGCTGGGGATTGAACCTGGGTCAGTTGTGTGTGAGGCAAATCCACTCCCCACTGTACTCTCTGGCCCCATGACCTCCTTTACCTTCACAGAAATATCCTACAAGTCAAGATTTTCCTACAGTCCCTCTATTAGTGCACCTCTACTGACAAAGCTAAACTCAGCATTTATTTTCTTTATTGCCAAGTAGATTTGAAACAGAACCAGTACAGAACCAATAGTTGCAGTTGTGAGGCAAATAATCGGTGACGTTTATTTCCTTGGAAATTCAGCTTTCTTATGAATCCTGCTAAAACATGCCACTCTCATCCAACACTCTTATCCACATAAGATATTAGAGGTATTTCATTCTTTCTCCCCGAAATAACATCTATAGTCCTAACAATCATTGCTGGCTATATTACATATTAATTTCAGTGCTTTGGGGGTATTCTGTTAACACTATCCTGTAAAATAAGAAAAATGAAAAATAAGAAAAGTGATTGTAGTCCTTGAGTTTTCAGTTGGTCACAAGTCTGAGATGTTAACTAAGTCTTCATTTTTTACTACCCATTTTATTGTATCTGCCCTCAGTTATGTTTCATGTTACTAATTCGTTCTCATTGGTAAAAACTATTGTCTGTGTAGTTGAGTAAAGCAGTTGTGAACATTTTTGTGCATTTTATGGCACTTGTGAGTGTATTTCTGTAGGATATACCTAGCAGAGAATTGTTGGCTCACACGACATATCTTTATTCAGCTTTAATTGTTCATTGCAAGTTGCATTTCAAGGTGGATCTTACTTATCTTTATAACCTACCATGCCTACAATGTGTGAGAATTCCTGTTTCATCCTCACCAGCACTACTTAGTGTTTTCCATTTTTATATTTTCTTTAATTTTAGTTACTATGTTGTGTGCATTGATCTCATTATATCTTTGATTTGCATACTATGTTTTACCCCAGTTCCTTCCAAAAAAATAAATTCTTGGTAGTTTATTGAAAATATCTTTACCCCACCCCATCATATACCTTGTATTATTCATTCTCAATAATATTTTTGCTTGACTACAAGTTCTTAACTCTGATGTAGGCATAATACAGTTTCTTTTTCCTTTTTTTTTTTTTAATAGGGGCCACAGCCTTCTGTGGGAATCATGTTGTATATCCAAGGCAGATCCTTGAAAATGATATAGACAAGTACTCTGCAGCTTTGGCCCCATCAGTTTCTTAAATATTTCTGTTTCTCGGGTCATTAATCTATTTTCTATCAATAATTATCTATTAATAATCTAATTAGTAAAATTAATAATTATTATATAATATTACTATCATAATTGTTATACTATTAATGCTTATTATATAAGTAATATCGATATTAACAGTAATCTATTAATCTTTCTAGAATATTCTTTCTTTCCTTTAAAATGTAGAGTTATATATAGACTTGCTTTTTGAGTATAATATGGTTTCACTTAACATATTTTTTCATATGGATTCCTATATGTCCTTTTCTTTGCCATTGAGGAAGGAACGCTTGGTCTGCCCTGCCTTCCCCCATTCCATATGTCTTTTTTCAATTCACTTTTTTTCAATTAATTGCCACCTTTTCTGTAAATTGAGTATCTACTTATGTGTGCTTATTTCCAGTTTCCTAATCTATACTATTAGACTTCATCTAACCTGCTTGAGTGCCATATTGTTATAGTAGTTCCATAACATGTCCTGAATTTTAATAAATTGCTTTACAGTATTCTACAGTATTTGTATAATTACTTTAGGTTGCCACAAGTAACGTGTAAAAGATATTTCTATTTCTGCATGTTCAGCTATCATTCTAGCTATTATAGTCACTGTAATAAAAACTGTATTAAAGTATTACACCGTATTAAACATACTGTAAAGCAGTTTTAAGCTTCATTTTCAGACTGATTAATAATACTGAGCACTTTTCTGTCACTGTCACTGTCCTCCCATTGTTTATCGATTTGCTCTAGTGGGCCCAGTAACATTGTGAGACTTGTTACTGTGTTTGACATATTGAATACGTCACGGATAGCTTGCCAGGCTTTGGCGTGTGGGCGAGATACTCTCGGTAGCTTGCCGGGCTCTTCGAGAGGGGTGGAGGAATCTGGGGCGGAGGAATCAAACTCAGGTCAGCCCAGTTGGCCATGTGCAAGGCAAACGCGCTACCCGCTGTGCTATCGCTCCAGCCCATTGAGCACTTTTACGTGTGCTTATTAGACATAGTTCTTTTATATTCTCTTGTAATGTATTGTATTTTCCCCTCCTATTTTAAATTTGAGGAATTTTCCTTATCTTTAATATATTAGTGATGCAAGTTTTTAGGTATTGCACAAAATTTTATCTTACATTTTTGAGTTCGATATGTTTTTCTTGTAGAGTTCTACCAGTGCTTTTTAGACCTTGGATATTAACCCTTTGTTAGATGTGTGATGGGCAAATAATTTCAGTCAGTGGGATTTCTTTGTAATTTTGGTCATCATTTTCTTTGAGGTTCAGAAGAAGCTTCTTAGTTTAATGTAGCTCCGTTTATCTCTCTTTGCTTCTCCTTGCCTGGTCAGTGGTGTTTCATCCTTAAACATGCCCCTAGCTTCAATGTTATGGAAAGTTCTGCCTATATTTTCCTTTTGTAAAATATAAGATTCAAGTCTGATATCTAGGTCTTCAATCCATTTTGATTTGATGTACATGGTGTATGTGCATGTGCAGGGTGTTAGAAAGAGATCTGAATTTAGTTTTAGGGCGTGTGACCATCCAGTTCAGTTGACTTTTTTTCTTTTTTTGAACAAATGTTGACTTCCTTAGTGTTGATTCGTCACAGTACTAAGAGATTCTTTTCTGAAGACTTACTATTCTGTGTGTTACATAGGTTTTCTGCTCTATTTTTCCCTTCTATATTAATAGTATTCACTTGAAAACTAAAGGATATCTTTCTGAAAATTGCCCAAGCAGATATGCATGCTCACACCTTTATTCTTTCCTGGGGAGTGAAGAGTGATTCCATAACACTTGATGGTGCTAAAGGATCATTATTCTGGTAATGCTTGGTTACTACGTAAGATCAAACTTCGCTCTTTATGCAAGCAGGTTCTCAGCCCTTTTGAGCTATCTTTTAGCCCACACATGCATCTTTTTGCACATTCTTGTTCTCTCCTCTCTTTTCTGCTTCCCCCTTTCCTGTACTCTGTCCTGTACATATTAAGAATCTTTCCCCCCATACCTTAAAACCATCTCAGTTGGTAGTAAATGCCAGTTGGTAGTAAAATGTGATATTGTAGGGTCATATTAGATTTTTGTTTTGTTTTGTTTTGGGGCCACACCTGGTGGTCAGTGCTCAGGGGCTACTCTGAGCACTGTGCTTGAGGAACCATGCAGTATCAGGGATTAAATCTATGGTTTCCACATACAAAGCATACGAATAGTAGCCGGTTGTGCTATTTTGTCCTTGCCATAATATTTCCCCCACTCCCCCCAGAGAGCACAGTCATATCTACTATGTTCCATTGTCTTGAAATTGTTCTTTATATTTTGTATGATTGTCCAGTTATTATAGGTGGGAGTGTAAATTTAGTTCCCCTTTATTTCTTTTCTGGGTGGTGAGGTATTGGACTACCTCCAGCCTGTTGAGCTATTTCTCTCTTCTCTGTAGCTTTTAAAAATATATTGTGTGATTAGGCAAACAAAAATACAGTTCTGTTGGGGTTGGGAAGATAGTACAGTAAGTAGGGCGCTTACCTTACATGTGACCGACCCTGCTTTGATCCTTAGGACACTATATGGTCCCCTGAACCCTGCCAGGAACAATCCCTGAGCACAGAGCCAAAAGTAAGCCCCAAGCACAGCCTGGTGTGGCCTCTCTCAAAATATTTACAGCTCTACTATGTAAGAAATGAGGAAGACTAAGATATTTTAATAAAGCGTTCTTTGTATATGAACTTATGCTTTGTGAAGAATTATTTATACAAAATTTATTAAAGCTGCCACATTAAAATACATACTAAGTGATTTTGTTTAATCCAGGCCATCAAAAAAATTGTACTTTTTTAAACCAACTTCTGCCCTTTTTTTGTTTAATTAATATATGTTAGCAGATATTTTCATTTGGTTATTTGGAAATAATTGTGCTCTATAATTGTCTTTGGTTCTTAACTTTCTCTATGTAATATTGTATAATTTCTTCTAAGTGAACTCTGCATATCTATAGATACAGATATAGATATATCTGGGCTGGAGTGATAGCACAGCGGGTAAGGCGTTTGCCTTGCACTTGGCCAGCCGGGGTTTGATTCTGTCTCTCTCAGAGATCCCGGCAAGCTACCGAGAGGAGCCTGCCCATACGGCAGACAGAGCCTGGCAAGCTCCCCGTGGTATATTCGATATGCCAAAAGTAGTAACAAGTCTCACAATGGAGACGTTACTGGTGCCCGCTTGAGCGAATCAGTGAACAACAGGAGGACAGTGCTACAGTGCTATATATATCTAGCATGTTTTATATTTAGCTAGCATGTTTTGCGTTTTCCCACCTTTAAAAAATTTGGTTATCTTTTAAAATAAAAAAATTAGTCCTTTCTGGGTGCCGGGTAGGGCATTTGCCTTGCACATAGTCGACCGGGCTCAATTCCCAGCATCCCATATGGTCCCCTGAGTACTGCCAGGAGTAATTCCTGAAAGCATGAGCCAGGAGTAACCCCTGTGCACCCCGACCCCCCCCCAAAAAAATCAGTCCTTTCTGATTTGTTTAGAAACCTTTCAGGAATATTACAGAGGTGAGGATCTTGCCCTCCGTATGGCTGACTCTGATTTGATTTCTGGCAACACATTATGGTCCTTCATGCCCCCCTGCCAAGAGTGATTCTTGAGCTCAGAACTGGAGTAAGCCCTTAACATAGGCATTTGAGGCCAAAAACTGAACAACAGCAAAACAACATTTTTCTGTCAAAAAATGTAAAAATATCAATGTAAAATACTTTTTTTAGTGCTAATCTCATTTTACATTTTTCCTAGCAATGAGCCAGTCTCCAACACTGTTACTATGATTGTTTTGCTTAAACTATTAGAATAATTTTTATGTTCCATTAGTTTTCTTTACATACTTCTCACACTTCCCTCAATTTGCCATCTTTCGTTAAAATGATACATAAGCTCCAGTGCTTAACTGGACAGGGGAGATGGACAGGGGAGTGGGACTTGGGCCACACTTGTTCATATTTAGGTCTTAAACCTATCTCTGTTCAGGAATCACATCCCATTTGGGGCACCATATTTGATGTCTGGGAGCTGACCAGATTGACTGTGTACAAGTGCCTAAATTCCTATATAATCTCTCCATCACTCAATCCTTTTTTTTTTTTTCTTTTTGAAAAACACCAGCAAATTTGTCAGTGCTTCAGGGTTCACTCCTGGCTCTGCTCTCGGGAAACAGTTCTGACAGGGCCCAGGGTCATGCTGGGGATCAAACCTCCTCAGCCAAGTGAGAACCTAGCTCAGCCACTTGCAAGGCAAGTGCCTTCCCCATTATACGATCTTTGCCCCACCCAACACTATTATTTGTTTGAGGGCCACACCCAGTGGTTAGGACTTCTTACTCATTGTGTGCTTAGGGATCAAACTTTACAGGACTAAAGAAATCATAGTAGAGATTGATCTTCCATCAACCATGGGCAAGGCAAATGCCATTCCTACTGTTAGAGCATTCCAGTCCCAATGTTATTTTAAAAAATAGTAAGAAATCACTTTGGGGGCAAGGGATGTTGCCAAAGTAGTAAAGTTGACCTCTTGTGTGATGCCCCAAATTTCGCCCCCAGAAGCACATAACCAACTGTCAATCAATAACAACTTTGGTAGCACTGCAGCACTGTCCTCCCATTGTTCATGGATTTGCTTGAGCGGGCACCAGTAATGTTTCCATTGTGAGACAGGTTGTTACTGTTTTTGGAATATCAAACACACACTACAGGTAGCTTGCCAGGCTCTGCCATGTGGGCGGTATACTTTTGGTAGCTTGCCAGACTTTCCAAGAGGGATTGAGGAATCGAACCCGGGTTGTCTGCGTGCAAGGCAAACGCCCTACCCGCTGTGCTATAGCAACAACTTTGGTAGTTTACTAAATTTCTTTATTCAAAAGTGAATTTATTAGGTCTTTTTAAAAAAAGATTTAATTCAGCATATATTTGTAGATGTTCAAAATTTGAGATTGGGGGCCAGAGTGATAGTGCAGTAGGCAGGATGCTTGCCTTGCACATGGCCAGCCTGGGTTTAATCCCTGACACCCCATACAGTCTCCCAAGCACTACCCGGAGTGATTCCTAACTGGTCAGCTTCTTAGCTAAACCCATTACTACTGGGTGTGACTCAAAAACAAAAACCAAAAAAAATTTTGAGGTTAGGTATGTATTATAATTAATTTTAGAGACGAGTTCATGGTGGGAATTTAAATTAATTGAAGTAAGTTTTCAGTAATAATTTTTTAGAGAAAGGATTTTTAGAAGTAAATTTTAAGAATATGTGATAGGATCATAATTTCATAGTTAATGACAGAATTTTTTTTATTTTGTTGTTTCCTATATTTTATTTGGCTAAAGAACCTGTTTTTTTTTGTTTTTATAGTTTTGGTAAGCAGTTTGGAGGAAAAAGAGGCTGTGATTGTGTTGTATTAGAGCCTTCAGAAATGATTGTGGTAAGAATGTTGAATTGTTTTTTGATATGCTTTAGTTTCAAATGTAAATGTTTACATGTTTTTAAATACCTAAGGAGTTTTCATTACTGCAGTTTTTCAGATATTTTAGTAAGTATATCAGAAACATACCAAATTTGATACTATCTTTTAATCTAAATATTATTTATCCTTTGAAAGAACTTGAAATATGATACATTTATATATAACTGTCCCAAGTTTGGTAATTTCTCTTACTGCTTCTACCAGAGGAATTAAATAACAGCTTTTAAAAAGGAACTCTGATTTTTTCAAGTAGTTTCTCTTTTTCTGTTCAATTTAGTTAATACTCTTTGAACATCTATGTTCTGTGCCCAGGATTTGAGGGAAAGAATCATTTGATCACTTGACTTCCCCTTAATCGTCGATTTGCTCAAGCGGGTGCCAGTAATGTCTCCATTTGTCCCTGTCGTATGCTGTTGTAGCCCAATGGTGTCTGTTCGTTCTAGGAACACGAGGAGCCTCAAACCGATCGTTCAGGAAAGAATAGGGAAAAGAAAGATTCACAGTTGGGACCAGAGCAATAGGGAAGCAGGCAGGGTGCTTCCCTTGCACATGTCTGACCTGGGTTCAATTCCTGGGGTTCCCCATATGGTCCCCCAAGCCCACTAGGAGTAATCTCTGAGCACAGAGCCAGAAGTAAGCCCTGAGCATCACCAGGTATGCCCCCCACAAAAATACAAACAAAAAAGTCACAATTACCTCCAGGTAAGAAATGGTTTGCTCTTAATCCTTTGACTTTGGTGTATTTAAGGAATAATTTTTTACTTTTTCCTCAGAAAGTGAAAAGTATGTAGTGAAAGTAACTTTAGAAAATCTGACTTTATTTTTAGTAGTAGAAGAATCAAGAATGAAGCTTCTCTTTATCTTGTTGAGATGATCTTTCTAGAAATAACTTAGACTGAATGGATTCATTATCCTACTAGCATGCCAAATATGTGTTCATGTCATCTGATTTGATTTGAACAGTTCAGTAGTGAGGTTGATTTTTTTTTTTTTTTTTTGCCTTTTGGGTCACACCCAGTGATGCTCCAGGCTCACTCCTGGCTCTGCACTCAGGAACCACTCCTGGCAGTGCTCGGGGGACTATATGAGATGCCAGGGATTGAACCCAGGTCAGCTGCTTGCAAGGCAAACGCCCTGCCCGCTGTGCTGTCGTTCCGGCCCCTGAATTCTTTTTTTTTTTTTTTTTTTTTTAGTGTAGGAGTACTGCTCTTTATTCAGCCACTGATTAGCTCATTGAATTGGGCATGAACGCCACCTTTTTTTTTCATAATTTTATTTATTTTTTCTTCTTATATTTATTTATTGAATCACTGTGGGAAAAGTTACAAAGCTTTCAGGTTTAAGTCTCGGTCATACAATGATCAAACACCTTTCCCTTCACCAGCACTCATTTTTCACCACCAATATACCCCCCTCCCACACCTCCAATATATCCCCCTCTCACACCTCCCAATGCCTGTGACACAGATGATTTCTACTTAACTTTTCTCTACATTATTACATTCATTATTTTGATGAAAGACGCACCATTATTGTTTAGAATTTCCCCCCAGCAATCAGAATTGCTGAATAGGCATTGTGAAATACTGTGTTTTCTATAGCTGGTTATGAGAATCATATGATTTTGGATTTCTGCAAAGAGCCAGATAATTATGAGATTTGTTTCTGTGCATCTGATGTTATGGCTGTGCCGGAGAGCCACTCGTGGGGGGGGGGGGCAACTTGTGACCTCGGTAGGGCATGAAGGACGAGCTGGTACCACCCCCCTACCCATGAGACTGCAGTTGCCCCGTCATCGCCAGCTCATACCTGGCTTTCCTATAAGCTCTGAGATGGTGGCCACCTTGCTGGCAGGGGAGAAAAAGGTGGAAGGGAGCAGCACCCTTTCCCTCCCGGGGAGGATGGCACCGTAGTTTAATGCATGGTCCATTCACTTTTCTGCCGCAAGCTGCTGGACTCTGGATTAAGTCCTTTTGCCTCTGGAGCCATGGCCATGCTGGAGAGTTGCTTGTGGGGGACAACTCGTAGACCTCAGTAGGGCATGAAGGACAAGCCGGTACTGCCCACCTTCCCATGAGACTGCAGTTGCCCCGTTACCACTGGCTCATACCTGGCTTTCCTGTAAGCTCTGAGGCGGCAACCACTTTGCGCGGGGGTGGGGGGAGAGCAGCGGAAGGGAGAAACACCCTTTCCCTCCCAGGGAGGCATGGCACAATACTTTAACACATGGTCCATTCACTTTTCTGCCACAAGCTCCGGCCCCTGAATTCTTAATTAAGTATTTTAAATTCAGGGCTCCAATCTGAACCACATTTTTTTTTAATGGTTCTATAGTCATATTGATATTTTCAGTTAGTTTTTATTTTGATTTTCAAAACTGGATCTATCTAAATTCTCCTGAACTGAGTGTTCTAAATTTCATGTAACTGGATTTTAAGTTCCTTTTTAAAAGGCAAAGATTTAGTGTTACTCAGTTTTATAATGGGCTAGAGCAATAGCACAGCGGGTAAGGTGTTCGCCTTGCAAGCAGCCAACATGGCTGACCTGAGTTCGATTCCTCCGCCCCTCTCGGAGAGCCCGGCAAGGTACCGAGAGTATCTAGCCCGCAGGCAAAGCCTGGCAAGCTACCCATGATGTATTCGATATGCCAAACACAGTAACAGTTGTCACAATGGAGATGTTACTGGACCCGCTCGAGCAAATTGATGAACATCGGGAGGACAGTGACAGTTTTATAATATGGCAGAATGTTTCTGCATTAAAAGTATTCAGTGCATATTTGAATACAATTTATTGAGGACCTATGCTATGTATTGTTTTATATTTACCTCCTTTAATTGTTGGTATACTTGGCATATTTTTTTTTAGTTCCCTCTTTAAAATAAGATGAATTGATATTTTAAGTGCACAGTTTGCTAATATTTTACAAATATTCAGAGATACTAAGGACGGCATATTGGTTTTCTGATTTATTAATTTATATTTCTCATTTCTTATGTTGAAATAAAAATGATTTTTACACAGTGTTATTGTTCTGTGTTGATAAAAATAACGTTAACATAAGTTTTGCAATCCTTTCCATTATTTAGTGCACAATTCAGTGTGTTAATCATTAACTTAAGTAGTTATTAGATTTTTCCTTTTTGGTTTGATTTTTGGGAGGAAGCCTTTGCAGTGGTATTGGAGTCCACCAGGGCTACACCCGTTGGTATTCAGGAAGCTATGAAGTGCCAGTAGTTGAACTTAGAGCCCTCTGCATGTCAAGTGTGTGTTCTAGGTCTTTGTACTGTCTCCTCTGAGGATTTATTTCCCCTCTTAAAACTAAGGGAAAGCTTCTACTTTACCTGACCCAAATCTGAAGTTAACCTTTGATCCAAGGAACCTACTTGTTTTTACTGGAGAGTAATAAGTTAGAAACCAAGGACT
Organism: Sorex fumeus; assembly: GCF_029834395.1. Classification (NCBI taxonomy): domain Eukaryota; kingdom Metazoa; phylum Chordata; class Mammalia; order Eulipotyphla; family Soricidae; genus Sorex; species Sorex fumeus. Next base: position 31,522,277 of record NW_026606108.1, on the reverse strand, counting down.
GATTGTCATTTGTTTGCATTTCTCCTGGTACATTGTTGTTTGTATCCTGGTCCTCCTGTCTATCAATCTAGAAAACATGTCTTGATTTATGTACATACATACTTATATGTGCATTTCTCCTGGTACATTGTTGTTTGTATCCTGGTCCTCCTGTCAATCTAGAAAACATGTCTTGATATATGTACATACATACTTATATGTATCTACATATCTTATGTTTAATTTTTCAATGCCTGATGAATGTCCTCCTGCTGTGCTACTTTCCCATCCTATACATATCTATTTAAAACCAGAGTTTATCCTGACCTTCAAACATTTTTATAATGATATAGGAGGGATAGTATAGTGGGTAAGCTGCTCATTGGCCATGGTTTGATCAAACCCAACATGAGAGCTCCCTGAGCCCAGAGCAGAGCCAGGTGTACCCCACCCTTCCTACCCACAATAAATTGCTTTACATAAGAAACTTGCTTTCCATTATCACTGATATATTTACTTACATATTTGTTTATTGGTGCTGGGGCACACCTGATGGTACCTTAGGGACCATCATCTGGCTTAGTGATGGGGCATACATAAAAGAACACAAGGTGTGTGGAACGGAACCTAGGTATTCCATGGGCAAAAAGCATGCACTCCGTCCTTGAGCTTTCTTCACAGCTTTAAGTCTTATTCATTTGAATGAGTAAGAATGGTTAGCTCTCTTTGTAGTTAAGTGCAGCTAACAAGGATTAGGAGAGAAAATGGTTAATACTGAGATTTGTACCTAATTATTATTAGGAAAACCAAATACTTAGTATAGTCTGTATATCTCCACGAATCATCTATGAAGGGATATATACCTGATTTTTTATTGTAAAAACAAAGAAGAAATTATTATAATAAAAATTAATTGCCTCTACCATCAATATGAGGCAAGTTCATATCAGCACTCCTGGTATGCACTGGGAAAGACAAAGCATTTTTATATTTAATTCTTGCCAGAAATGTGCACCTGAATCTTCTAAGAAATATCAGACAAACCAAATTGAAAGATATAAAACAAATTTTCCTCACTCACTTTAAATATTTCAGTGTTAGGATATTTCAAAAAAAACTAATAAACTATTTTAGTTTAGAGGAGAGAAAAAGAAACAATACAGTGCTCTATTTTGTATTAAATATCAGAGGGGTGAGAGGTACAGCTATAGAGATTTTGACACAATTGGTGAATTTTAACATAATCTATAAATTATTGATTTTTAATTTTAGATTATAATGGTTATATTAGAAAAAGTGGCAAATGTTGAGATACTTTAGGATTAGTAAGCATTACCTTTTTTATTTGTACTCATGTTTCAGAAGAAGGTACACTTTGTGTCTAAAATTTAAAAATCACATAACATCAAGTAAGTGTGTGTGTGTGTGTATTTTTTTTTTTTTCTTTTTGGGTCACACCCAGCGATGCACAGGAGCCATTCCTGGCTCTGTACTCAGGAATTACTCCTGGCGGTGCTCAGGGGACCATATGGGATGCTGGGATTCGAACCCAGGTCGGCCGCGTGCAAGGCAAACGCTCTACCCACTGTGCTATCACTCCAGCCCCTATGTGTATATATTTTTGATAGGTAATTTTAATTGTAAAATGTATTTTATGATGAACAGCTTAATTTTAAATGCTTTATAAATTACCATAGAAATAATTCAGGGACCAGAGAGATTGTACAGTGGATAAAGTGGTTGCCTTGCCTTGTATAAGCTCTTTCTAAAATATGCATAAACTTAAAATTAATGAGTAATTTTAGAGTGAGTACTGTGCTCTCAGTTTATCGCTTTCCTAATAATACTGTCTTTAGTCTTATATTACCCTGTATTTTAATTAAAAATTAAAAGCCTAAATCCTCTAATATTTTATATTAAAAAAAGAGAGGATTGATTGTTTAATTTCTATTTGAGGAATATATCTGAGTTCTTTATAATTTTATATGTTAACGCAGAATGCAAAGCATCCTCTTTTAGAAATACAGACAGTATTGTGTATATTTGTTTTTGTTTTTAATTCACATTTTAGGGCATAAGATACTTTAAGAATTTTTTTAATGTAGAAAAATGCCACAATTGTTGATAAATTCTAGAAAATTGCTGAGATACAAATATAAAATTCAATAGGTATAGAAAATCAATTTATGTGAAAATTATATTATCTGACTGATTTCAGGGTTGTTTAGGATTTATTAAGGATTTGTTAAGCTGTTTATTGCTTTAGGAGATGTCATCCAGAGACTTCTGGGCCAATGAGTTGACTTGATAGTGGCTATGGGAGTTGGCATGGCTGCCAGGGCTTTCAGAACTGTGGGTGATTGGTGGGGGCTACCCACACTGATTATGAAAAACATGAGTGTTCTCAGCCTGGTCACCGAGTACCTGAAATTATTCGCAGATTGGCTTCTGTGTAGAGAATATTTGTTAAGCAGTGGAATTGAGCTCTTGGTTTTGCTATTGTGGTAGGATGAGGGTGCTGCTGTCTGAAGAGCTTCAACTGGTCGGTTATTCGTCCTGCCCACCTCTCCTTTGGTTTTACTTTCACTTATTTATTAAATTTTATTTTCCCCTTACACTATATAAGCACTGGTTTACAAAGTTGTTCATGATGATTTGTTACAGTCAGTATACTAAACCAATCCCATCACCATTGTGCATTCCCACCACCATTATCTCCCAATTTTCCCAACCTCCCCAATAGCCAGCCCTCGATAGTTTATTTTATATTGCGTCTTGTAATTTGCTGAAAGAATTATCAAAACATGTTTCCTCTGAAGAAAGTTAGTGAAGATTATTGTGTCTCACCATGGAGCCATTAAGCCTTTGTATAAGAGATTACTAAGATGTTGTTACATGTTAAGCTTTCTGTGTTGATATTTTGTTAACTGAGATGGGATACCTTCTACATTACATCACATCCAATCTGGTTTGTGAATCCTGGTTTATCAGTGTTGTAGAGTTAGATTTTGCTCCAGGGAGTCCAAAATTTTTAATAGGGAGTTAAAGCTGGAGTTAAAGTTTATAGCTGGGTGGCAGATTTGGGGCATGTGCATGACTGCCAGGGCTTCCAAAAGTACAGGGAGATGGAGGAAGGTAGCCCATCCCTAACTCCATAAGAGCCTGGCTATTTCAGTCATAAAGCCCGCATATCTGAGTTTTTCAACAGAATATTTTATGGATGAGGTTTGTCCCAGGCAGTGAAACATGGCCAGGATCATGGTGACAATTGTGGAGTGTGGAGGTTTCTGGTGCAGGGACTCTGTTTGCTAGGTTCTGGGGTGCACTGAACAACTCAGGCTTGCACATGATCCAGAAGAATCTCTGTAACTGTTGATCTCTTTTGAGATTTATTTATGAGTCTTTGGATTATGGCCAGTGAATGAGCTTACCTGATGCTAGAGATGGCTCTTGGTTTTATCTTCTTGATACTAAATTTCTTACATTTTCATTTATGATATCTACTATTTTCAACTGTAACTTCTTTTCCAACTTTGAGATATATGACTTACAATCTTGTGTAACTTTAAGCCACATAATATATTGATCTGATACACTTACCACAAAAGGACAACCACTATAGCCTCTAAGTGACCACCTTCATGACCATATAATTATTTCATTTTAGCACAGCGGTAGGGCGTTTGCCTTGCGCGCAGCCAGCCTGGCCAAGCTGGGGTCGATTCCTCCACCCCTCTTAGAGAGCCCGGCAAGCTACCAAGAATATCTCGCCCGTGTGCCAAAGCCTGTCAAGCTACCTGCGATGTATTCGATATGCCAAACACAGTAACAAGTCCCCCAAAAAAGGAGACGTTACTGGGCCCGCTTAAGCAAATTGATGAACAACGGGAGGACACTGACAGTGACAGATGAGAAAGTTTAAAATCTGTTCTTTTAGCATTCGAAGTATATTATACTCTTATCACTTATTTTTTTCTTCCCATTCTTCTTATTCATTCTTGGGGCATTTTCCTCTCTCTCTCTCTCTCTCTCTCTCTCTCTTTTCAGCACACAATGCTTAAGCGTTACTTCTGGCTCTGCACTCAAGAATCACTCCTGGTAGTGCTTGGGGGACAATATAGGACTCAATTTTGTTTTAGAGCCAGCTTTATCTAGGGGATTTTGTAATCAAAACATCCCCCCCCCCCACCTTTGTCTTGCACATTTATCTTGTTTTGTTTTGTTTTTAGACCAAGAAGTGCTCAGGGCTTGCTCCTAGCAGTTTGGGAAATGGGAAACTATGTATGGTGCTGGGAAATCAAACCTGACTTGGATGCATGCAAGACGAGCACCTTGTACTGTCTTTCTGGCCTGTGTCACAACATAGCCCTTCATATTCTCTTAGTACTCTTGTTTTTTGTTTAGGATCCACTCTCAATGGGGTATTGAGGTACTCAGAGGCTACTCCCAGCTCAGTGTTCATGGGACCACATGGTGCTGGGGATCAAACCCAGAGCTCCAGTTAGAAAAGCAAGCCCTCCAGACCTCTTAGCTATTTTCTTGCTCCCCTCCCCATATTATTATTTTTTTAAAACTAACTTTCAGGGGAATATTTACTTTTCTTGGGTTTTTACATTTCTGCAATTTGTTGTTATTGTTGAGCCACATCCAGCTGTGCTCATAGCTTACTCCTGACTCTGTGCTCAGGAATCACTCCTGTCAGGCTTCGGCAACCATATGGGGTGCCTAGGATTAAACCTGAGTCAGCTGCATGCGTTCTATTGTCTTTCCAGCCAAGTACTTATGTGTAATAGATTTGCATTGCATCTGAGAAACACTTAGCTTGGGGACATACAGCTTCTATGGTTGATATGCAGTCCTGCTCTTTTTCCAACAGGAAGCATTACTTCATCCTTCAGGACTATTCACTATAAATACAACTCTGGGAAATGGTCTGATTAATGAGTTGTAAGGACTCTGCATTCTTGGCAAACAAAGAATGAATAGTGAAAGTATACTATTTATAGATTAAAACCTCACAGGCAGTAGCATGTATTGGCAATAGGGTAGAGAAACTAAAGCCTTCAGAAATCCCAGCATAAATAGAAATAGTGGAATTGCTTTAAAAGATAGTATAGAAGCTCCTTGGTTAAAACAGAATTATCTATATGACCCATTAGTTCCACTTGTAAGTGTATATCCAAGAAAATCAAGAATATGTTCACATAAAATCTTGGTACAATAGTGTTCATAGCATTATTCTTAGTAGCCAAAAAGAAACAGCACACCAAATCTCCCATCATCTTCGCAAACAAATCACAAACCATCCTGTTATTCATCGATTGCCTCGAGCAGGCCCCAGTAACGTCTCCTTCGTCCTAGCCCTGAGATTTTTTTAAAAAGTGCCATGTTCAAGGCTCTTTCAGAGTTAGGAGAATGAGACCCTTCATTGTTACTGGTATTTGGCATATTGGGTACGCCACGCGGAGTTTGCCAGACTCTGCCGTGTGAGCAGGTTAAATTCGGTAGCCTGCCAGTTTGTCCAAAGTAGGAATGAGATGATAAGATGTCATAATAAGATGTCGCGCAGTCGCATGGTTCCGGGAGCTGGTTTTTATAGTCTCTGAGTTTTGGCCGTTGATGGGATTACATGGCACCAGGGGGCCAGTTGGTGGGTATGACCTCCGCCTACTGGAATTCGGAGGATCTGGGTGGAGGATGCTCAGCCCCGATCCAAGCAGGCTTGGAGATCTCGGCCCCTGGACCCGCATGGCTTTGTTCCTCTGCCAGTACCTTCATGTGTTTGGAGAGTGGTCTCAGCATGGTGGTGGCTGGTTCTGGAGGTCTTCGGCTGCCGGAGCCCTGGTCGGGGTAGGGAGGAAAACTCAACCTGCTCCCCTCCAAGGGGCCCTGACGAGGACAGCCAGGCGCAGGGGGCAGGAGACTCTTGATAGAAGAATTTATAAGATGCTGTACATCCATATCATGGAATACTTTTATCACCAAAAAGGAATCAGTTATTACTAGGTGCATGAATGAGTCTTGAAAATATTTTTAGTGAAAAAAGACAGACATAAAAGGTTATGATGTATTATATTTTTTTCTTTTTTTGTTTTGGGGCTACACCCAGCGGTGCTTAGGGCTTTACTCCTACCTCTGTGCTCAGGAGTCACTCCTGGTGGTGCTCGGGGGCCATATGGGATGCCAGGGATCAAACCCGGTCAGCCGCATGCAAGGCAGGTGCACTGCCTGCTATACTGTCTCTCTGGCCCCCTCTGATTTTTTTTTATATGATAAAGCCAAATAGGGAAATTTACAGAGACAAACAAGATGCTAATGAATGTGAGGTTTCTTTAGGAGAATGGTACAAATGTTCTGGAACTGAAATAATTGCACATTTTATGACTATGTAAGTATTAGTTTTATTAACCCTGTCTTGCAAAGTAAGTGAAATATCAAAAATTTATAAAAAATAAAATGTCACTTTCGGATTTAGTGATAATACTTGTACAATAAAAATTTATACCTGGAGAGCTGCACACCTACCATTCTGTTGGAATTGAGCAAGGCTTTATGTTTTGTTTTATATTATGGAACATTGTATGACTGAAACCCAATCATGAACAGCTTTGTAATGTTCTATCTCACAGTGATTTGACTAAACACATACACACACACACACACAAACACACCTTTAACAAGAATGGCCTATTAAAAACACACACACACAAATCCTAGAAACAGGAATGGCCTATCTCTCTCTCTCTCTCTCTCTCTCTCTCTCTCTCTCTTACACACACACACACACACACACACACACACACAAAACAAGAATTAATGGAGATGTGGAGAAAATTCTCATTGTTGATTGGAATGTAAACTGACACTTTTACACAAAGTTTAAAACTTAATGACTATTTTCTCTTAAGTTTGATTTACGTTCACTTCTACTTTAAAAAAAAAAACTATTGTTTAGATTTCTGCTTATCACAGTGACATTTAAAGATTTTAGAATCATAAACAAGTGAAATGCATGCTTTGCAAGTAATAGGACAGTGTACACCATAAATGATATAACTTGGCAGTTCTGATTTTCTGGTTTGTAGTTCTCCTATCAGTATTTTAAAAAGAATTTGAATCAGAAGGGGGTTACCTGTATTTACTACTTACGGGGAATTCTGCAGTTGTTGAGCTGGAAATCAATTACTTCTCTTAAATTTTCCTTTCAGAAGAGTATATTCACTAATTTAACTAAGATTGACTTGCTCAAGTGACGGAGTAGTAGTATTGAGTATTGATATTTAGTAGTGGTATAGAGTAGTGAAATTTGTGTAGGGTACCAATATCTTCTGCATGACCCCGCACAGCAGAGCCTAGCATGCTCCTCGTGGCGTATTTGATATGCCAAAAACAGTAACAACAGGTCTCACAATAGAGATGTTATTTGTGGCCGCTTGAGCAAATCGATGAACAATCGGAGGACAGTGCTACAATGCTACCAGTATCTTGGAAAAGTTGGAGTGTTTTGGGGGGGCAGAAATAATAGCAGATGAAGGAATCTGAAAATTGTAAAGGGTGTATCTTATGTATGAGAATTGTAGGTATATTTATGCATGAGAATTGTACGTTGTGATCATATGTAAGCTAGTCATGATCTGAATAGGTCTTTTGAGGTTACAGAATAGATCACTGTTGAGATGTGTGTATTCATATAGACATATTTTAAAACCTCAGTAAGTTTGCTTTTTCCTTCATTGAAAGAGACCAGCATTAGGGCCAGAAATATTGCTCAGTGGACATAATGTGTGCTTGCATGCGGGAGGGTCATGTTTGACCCCTAGTACCACATGGTTCCATGAGCACTGCCCAGAACGACTGTCAAGAAAAGAGCCTGGAGTAACCTTTTAGCACTGCAAGGTGTGGTCTAAAAGCCAAAAAAGTAATAAAAATAAAAAGATACCAACTTCATTCCTGGCTATTGCCATACATTAAGACAGATAAGAATAATGTACAAAGCACTTTTGTTTTGTTTAATTAACTGATAATTATAACCATACTTGTACAAGCTATATAAAATCAGACAGTTTGTAATTAAATTACTTAGATGCTGTAACTATTGACTGTTTAGGTGTTACTCTTCATTTCTGGTAAGTGTACTTAAAGGATGTATTTTTATATGAGCAAGAGAGCCTGGAGTAACCTTTTAGCACTGAAAGGAAATTGTGATCTCCAGATCTTTATAGTAATGTTACCTTTTCTAAACTAAGTATTTTCCATGTTGGACTGTGTCCTCAAGGCAATTTCTTGCAAAAAATAAATGAAGCCTTCCAATCTAAGAATCCACAGACTATCAGAAATATGGAAATTTTAGATTTTTCATTAAGAATGTAAACATGTGTTTTAGGTAGAGAATTCCAAAGAAAATGAAGATAATATTTTGCAAAGAGAAATTCCTGCCAGACAGTCTCGACGAAGATTTCGGAAAATAAACTATAAAGGAGAACGCCAAACCATTACTGATGATGTGGACATTAATAACTATCTTTCTGTGAGTATATTTACTATATGTAAGCAGTTTGGGTTCTGTACTTAAAATTTGAGAGCAGGTAAATACATACAATTTATTTAAATATTTCTTAATTAAGACCAGATAAATAAGTACAGTGCGTAAGGCACTTGGCCTTGCATATGGCCAACCCTGGTTTGACCTTGAATACCACACAGTGTCCCCTGAGCATAGCTAAGTGTGACCCCAAAACAAACAAAATTCTGAAAAAAACTTCTTGGTATTTAATTGGGTAGAAATACTCCCATTTGAAATTACATTAGGCTTTTTCAGTTAATGTAAGAAAAAGAAAAAGTTCTTTTTTTTTTGAATTTTTTTTTTTTATTAGTGAAACACCATGAGGTACAGTTGTAGATTTACAATTTTTTGTGCTTGGGTTTCAATTATACAATGATCAGATACCCATCCCTCCACCAGTGCCCATTTTCCACCACCATGGATAATATCCCCCCACCCCCATCCCCCCATCCCCCCCTGCCTCTGTGGCAGGGCAATCCCCTGTGTTCTCTCTATCCTTTTGGGTGTTGTGGTCTGCAAAAGAGGCATTGAAAAAGTTCTTTTTTTTTAAACTAGCTTTAAGTAGTATAAATTATAATACTCTGCAAGAATTCATGAAATAGGGTAATTACATCATGTAATCATGTAATAGGCAATTTTTTTATGTCACTGTCACTGTCCTCCCATTGTTCATCGATTTGCTGGAGTGGGCCCAGTAACGTCTCCATTGGAGACTTTGTTGTTACTGTGTTTGGCATATCGAATACATCATGGGGAGCTTGCCAGGCTCTGCCGTGTGCGCGAGATACTCTCAGTAGCTTGCCGGGCTCTCTGAGAGGGGTGGTAAGGCACAGAAAAGAAATAAAGGCATCAGTTCTTTGCTTAACCTGTGGTACAAATGTATATGCTATAGATCGTTGCAGAAATACATGCTAAAGTTGTTTTCACATGCAAATAACTAAAAAAAGCAGTTGGGAAAAACTTGTAACACCAAAGGATAATTAAGCTGTTTCTTCAGAAGACTTTCGTATAGAGGTAACTTCAGCTTATTTTTTTGTTTTATTTTTATAAAGTAATTCACAACATTTGATTACGTTTAATATTTGAATACCACTCCCACCATCATTACACCTTACCACCACCATATTTTGATGTTTCCATCCCAAACCCCAACCCCTGTCACAAAGCAGAACTGAAATGATTTATTTTGTATTATTTGTTATGAATAAACCACTGAAAATGCTCCAAAAGTTTCCTTAGAAGGAAGTGGGTGAATATTGTTATATTTCACCCAGGGGCCATTAAGCCCTTCTATAAGAGATCACTAACATATTGTTAAGGGTTGAGCCTTGTGTGCAAAGGGCAGGAGTGATAGCACAGCAGGTGGGGCATTTGCCTTGCATGTGGCTGACCCAGGTTTGATTCATCTGCCCCTCTTGGAGAGCCCAGCAAGCTTCGGAGAGTATTCCGCCTGCATGGCAGAGCCTGGCAAGCTTCCCCTGGCATATTCGATATGCCAAAAACAGTAACAACAAGTCTCACAATGGAGATGTTACTAGTGCCTGCGTGAGCAAATCGATGAACAACGGGAGGATATTGCTACAGTGGTATAGTGCTACAGTGCATATATATAAGCACTGTCCTCCTGTTGTTCATTGATTTGCTTGCGCAGGCACCAGTAACGTCTCCATTGTGAGACATGTTGTTACTGTGTTTGGCATATTGAACATGTCACGGGTAGCTTGCCAGGCTTTGCCATGAGGGCGAGATATCCTTGGTAGCTTGCTGGATTCTGAGAGGGATGGAGGAATCAAACCTGACTCAGCCGGGCTGGCCGCACACAAGTCAAATGCCCTACTGCTGTGCTATCGCTCCAGCCACATATATAAAATCTGTAAAGATGTATTTCCCTCTAAGATTGGTTGCCTTCCACTTTAAACTGCATCAAATGTGGTTTGCTACTCTTGGAATATGAGTGGTGTGAGGTATGAGATGTTGCGCTGTAATCCAGAAATAGGTTCACTCATGGGTGAGGCCCCTTCAAGTGTATGGAAAGCAGCCGTGAACATGGCTGTGGTTGAGTTTTGGAGGTTTTTCAGCTCTTGGGGCTGGGTCTCTGGGGCGGGAAGGGTCCTCACCTGCCCGCACTCTAGGATGCCCTGACTGAAACAGCCTGGCGTGGAGTCTGGCCTATGGTGAGTCATTTTATGCTCTCTTCCAAGAAAACTGTAATGAGTTTCTGGATCATGGCTATGGATGAGATTATCTGGCGACAGCCAGAGGTGGTTTATGGACATGGCTGCCAAGTTGCCCAAAACAGGGGGAGATGCAGGGAGGTCACCCATTCCTGGTTCTCTTGAATCTGGAGTTTTCAGTAACTTCAATTTAGACTGAAAAGTAGTTTAATTAAGAAGCATTATATAAGGAAGGATAAATTGAGATGTATTTATCAGGTTTCAAAGTCATACTTCTGTAAAATAGAAGAACAATTGTGAGATTGTAGTAAAATTTCTAAGCATATGTTTAGTTCTTTTGGCTTTGAAAACAAATGTTTTCAAAAAATTGAGCATATCTAAATATTTTCAAAGTATTTTAAGCTTATTCCATGTTAGGAATAAACAGAATTGTTCAGGGAGTTGCTTTTTCTGGAGTGTTAGATTTTAGGCAGCTCAAAGAATCAGAGTTCTACTTACCTGGTTCTATGGGGAGTCACTCATGCATGAGTCTTGGCCCGAGCGTCCAGAAAGTGCCCTGAAACATGATGGTGGCTGGGTAGTGGAGGTAGTAGAGGTCTGCTGATGAGGTATTTATCTGGTACCGGTAGGGTGGGTCTTCTGTGTGTAATTCGAGTGTCGAGAAAACATCCTGAAGCATGGGGCAGCTGGGTAGTAAATGTAGTGGAGGACTCCAGACTCAACGGGACCTGGGAACAGAGATCCTCTGCCTGCTTCCACCAATCTCTGGTAACCCTGGGATTACACACAGAAGACCCAACCTATCGGTACCAGATAAATACCTGATTAGCAGACCTTCATTACCCCCACTACCCAGCCACTGTCATGCTCCAGGATGCTTTCCAGACTGTGTGATGCACGACACATCATAAGACACTTAATACCCATCTTCCAAGATTACTGCACCATATTTGATGGGGTTCAAATTTGGTTTGAACCATGGGAACACCTGCAAGGGCGATTAGAGACCTCCCTAATATCCTCTATCCCTCTCGGAGAGCCTGGCAAGCTACCGAGAGTATCCCACCCACACAGCAGAGCCTGACAAGCTATTTCTGGTGTATTCGATATGCCAAAACCAGTATATATACAATGGGTCCCATTCCCCTAACCCTGAAAGAGCCACCTATACGGCAGCATTAAGAAGGATGAAGGAGAGGCTGATAAAATCTCAAGGCCGAACTAGGCTGCCAAAACAAAGAAGGACAAAAATGACTCTGTACACTGCACGTACACTGGTATCAGATGTATCCATCGAGGACCTGATGGTACAAGCGCGAAAGATCAAGTACGACATCATTGGTCTAACCAAGACCAGAAGGCATCAATCACATCACCCTGTTTTCAACACTGGAGAAGAACTGTTCCTCTGAACATGTGAAAAAAGAGGCATCAGTGGTGTTGGTGTCCATGTCAACACGAACTTGGCCATGAGCATTGATTCATTTGAATGCCGAACAACCCGAATCGACAATTACACTTGAATAGATGTGACTCAGTTCCAGCAGTTTCTATCTTCGTTGTCTACGCAGCAACATCCAATGAAGGAGAAATTGAGAAGTTCTACATGGAGCTGAAGAAGTTCTATTAAGAAGACCAGACCTTCTACAAGATCATTGTCGGTGTTTTTAATGCCAAGATAGGACCGAGAAGATCAGCCAAAGAACTCCACATTGGGACCCATGGCCTAGAATAGAACAAACAGGGTGAGAGACTGAGTTCATTATGTTGAACCATCCATGGTAACTCACAGTTCTTCCAGAAGGCCGAATCTAAACATTGGACATGGGAGTCTCCCAGTGGATGGTTCGAAAACGAAATTGACCACATCATATTCAATCAACGGTTTTGCCTGACGGATGTAGCTTTTGTCCCAAAATTCCAAACAAGATCGGACCACCGTCTCCTTCATGCAGAATTCTACTTCATGGAGCGGGGAGAAAGAACTGCAAAGTTTAAGAAAAGAACTCCCAGAATGACCACCAACTGGGAGCTCTTTGGCGCTATTATGTCAACATGGGAAGATGTAGTCATTGACAACATTGACAAAGAATATGATCGACTGGTTCAGTACCTCCATGATTGTGCGAAGAACGCCTAGAGAGCCATAGCCGCAAAAAGATGCCTGTCTTGGAAAACTCTTGAGCTCATTCGCCAACATGGCTTGGTGCAAGCCTCAGGCAACCGCAAGTGAACATCCGAGCTCGCAAAGCAATGCAGAGAAGCAATAAAGGAAGACCTCAAATCCTGGGAGGATCCTCCCAACACCCTTTATTTGGTGCTCCCTTCTCTATCTGAGCTGCCTTTTCACCTAGCATGTGTGGCTGGCCTCCAAGCCATGGAACAAAATTCTTGGTACTAATCTCGGCCATTCTTGGGTGTTAGTCTCCTATTTTGTTACTTTATGTTCCCCAGATGAATGCAGTCTTTCGATGTGTATCCCTCTCTTTCTGACTCATTTCACTTAACATGATACTTTCCATGTAGTACCACTTGTATGTAAATTTTATGACTTCATCTTTTCTAACTGCTACATAGTACTCCATTGTGTAAATGTACCAGAGTTTCTTTAACCAGTCGTCTGTTCTTGGGCACTCAGGTTTTTTCCAGATTCTGGCTATTGTAAAGAGTGCTGCAGTGAACAAACAAGTGCAGATGTCACTTCAATTATACTTTTTTGCCTCTCTGGGATATATTCCCAGGAGTGGTATTGCTGGGTCAGATGGGAGCTCAATTTCTAATTTTTTGAGAATCGTCCATACTGTTTTCCAAAAGGGTTGGACCAGTCGGCATTCCCACCAGCAGTGAAGGAGGGTCCCTTTCTCGCCACATCCGCGCCAGCACCGGTTGCTTTTGTTCTTGTGGATGTGGGCCAGTCTCTGTGGTGTGAAATGATATCTCATTTTGGTTTTGATCTGCATCTCCCTGATGATAATGATGTGGAGCATTTTTTCATGTGCCTTTTAGCCATTCTGATTTCTTCTTTGAGAAAGTTTCTGTTCATTTCATAGCCCCATTTTTTGAAAGTAGACTATAGACCAAACATGATTGCCACTCAGTGCCTCTTTTGCAAACCTCAACACCCAAAAGGAGAGAGAGAACAAAGGGGAATGCCCTGCCACAGAGGCGGGGTGGGGGGGTGGGGGGTGGGAGGGATACTGGGATCCGTGGTGGTGGGAAATGGGTACTGGTGGAGAGATGAGATTTGATCATTGTATAATTGAAACACAAACACAAAATTTGTAAGTCTACAACTGTACCTCATGGTATCTCACTAATAAAAATTTTTTAAAAAAAAGAGAGAGAGAAGAGCAGCAGTGCTGGCCGATGTGGCAGAAGCTGGGAAAAGCATTCACAACACCCGCCTGTCCTTTGCCAACGACAAGACCAAGATGACTGCCCTCCGATGTCCTGATGGATCTGTCACATCTTCCAAAAGAGCAATGGAGAAGATTATACATGACATCTACTCAGATCTCTTCGATAGCCACATCCACCTGCCCACATACCAAATTCCGCAGGATGGATATGTTGTTCCCAACGTTCTCCCTTCCAAAATCCGACACGCCATTTCATCAGTAAAGAAGCGAACAGCATCCGGCCCAGACAAGGTCAGACCCGAACACCTGAAGAATCTGCCCTCAGTACTCATCAATACACTGGCTCAGCTCTTCACATGCTACCTGTCTGAATGCAAGGTTCTGTCCCAATGGAAAACCAGCAGGACTGTACTACTGTACAAGAAGGGAGACATCCACGACATTGGCAACTACTGCCCGATCTGCCTGTTGTCTGTCATCTACAAGCTGTTCACTCGATTCATCCTGAATAGGATTGGCAGAACACTAGATGGAGGACAACCATGCGAGCAAGCCAGGTTCCATAAAGGATTCAGCACGATCAACCAAATCCACACGATATCCAAGTTCATTGAGGTTTCTCGGGAGTTCAAGATGCCGCTCTGTCTAACGTTCATTGATTTAAAGAAGGCCTTTGATTCTGTTGAGACTGAAGTGGTCATCGAAGCCCTAGCCAAACAGGGTGTTCAAACTCAATACATCAGGATCCTCCGTGAGGTGTGTTATGGATTCACTACCAAGATCTCACCATTCTACAAGGAAGTGGTCATGTCAAGAGAGCGGCTCAGCAGGGTGATACCATTCTACGAAAACTTCAGTGCCACCCTCGAGAATGTCATGCAATGACTGGAATTGGAAGGAATGGGAGTGAAGAGAGACAGTCGGCAACTACACCACCTCTGCTTCGCTGATGACATCGTTCCAATACCATCAAATATATTAGTTAAGTAGCACAAATGCTGGCTGACTTCAACTGTGAGTGTGGAAAGGTCAGACTACAGTTGAATCTCATAAAGACAATGTTTATGAGAAACGGACCTGTTCCTGACGTTTCATTTGCTCTCAATGGAACAAACATCTCCGACTGCAACAATTATGTGTACCTAGGTGGAGAAGTCAACATGACGAAGGACCTGGCACCTGAGCTGTGCAGGAGGAAGAGAGCGGCTTGAAACGCCTTCAGGAGCGTCAAAGAAATAGCTAAGGGACGATGAACTTCCGACTCTGGGCACATCTCTTCGATTCCACTGTTCTTCCTACATTAACACATGCCTCAGAGACTTGGCCCTACAAAACAGGATGAGAAAGCTATTCAGGTCTCCCAAAGAGGAATTGAAAGAGCTATGCTTGGAGTATCACGCTTCACTGAAGTGAGAGAAGGAATCCAGAGTTCTGACCTTCGTTGACGATCAAGAATCAGGGACCCTGTCTCATTTGCGAAGGCATCGAAAATCAGATGGGCTGGACATGTAATGAGATTTGTAATGAGATGACCGCTGGACTAGAGCCATTACCAACTGGATTCCACGGGATGTCAAAAGATCGTGTGGCCACCCACCTACAAGATGGTCAGACTTCGTCAAAACCCTGATGATCGGTTTGAGGCTCTTCATGTTCTTAGAGTGAGCAGACACCATTGGGCTACACTAGCATGCGACAGGGACAAATAGAGACTTTTTGGCACCCGCTCAAGCAAATCAATGAGTAACGGGAAGTCAAGTGATCAAAGAATTAATCATGTTGGGCTGGAGAAATAGTAGAGTGGGTAGGGTGCTTTCCGCACGTGCAACTCTCATAAGTTCGATCCCCTGCATCTTACTTTGCAGTCTTAACTGTAAAATTCTGTTTTCTTTCTTTAGTTCCTCTCCATTTCCCTGTTGTTCCTATAAATGGTGATTGCACAAATACCCAGTTGCATTGTGGTGCTTGCTCACAAGGCCATTGTGTTCCCCCAGAATTGCACCCCTGGTTGAGGTACACAAATTATGGTTATGGCACTAATAATATAAGAATTATTGTAGTGCTCATCAAGGTCATACTCCTAGTTATAGAGCTAGCATGTTTTCGTTGTGGTACTCTATTGGGGTTGAACCCTTTATTGTATTGTTTTCACATACCTGACTGTGGTGTCACTGGAAACTTGTGAAAACTGGAAATGGAAATGCAGAGAGTAGTTACCAGACTCAAATAGCAGACTGAGATTGCACTCCATTCCTGTGGGACTATGGGGATTTAACTCCTCACCATATGCATGAGACATGAGTTCTAAGTCCTGTGTACTTCCTCCAGGTCTCAGCTGTGGGGTGTTCTTTTTCCCCATTTTGGACTGGGAGCACAAGGTAATGTGCCTGGAAAGATTTTTTTTTTATTTTGGTAGCAGTGATTTGTGCTCATGAGTCAATGAATTTTGAGTTCTAAGTGTGGTGGTTTCCCAAATCATCCCACAGAGAGAAGCATTAGACTTTTACACACACATACACACACGCACACGTGCACGTACATGTACACCTATATGTTTTTATATAATAGATTTGTATATTATATATAGACTTGTATAGTAGATACACATTCTATATATATTTCTGTGTATAATATGTATATACCTGTGTAACTATATATAACTCTTCTTTCACTTAGAATGCTTTTACTTCATTCTTTGTTTTCTCAACAAAATATTTATTATCCTCAAGACACAATTCCACATTGTTTCAGGGAAGAATTCCATGATTCTTCCTTTTAGAAGGTTAGGTACACATCTCGGATTCCCATAATATTCCTTGAATATAACTCACAACATTGAGGTAGTTATCCTCTTATCTTCCTTTAGTAGACTTTATATGTTTTTAAAAATCATCTGGGGTGCCAGAGAGATAGCACTGTGGTGCTATCAAGATTCCATCTTATGCACCCCAGATGATCTCTTGATCACCACAAGGAGTGATCCCTGAGCACAGAAACTGGGAATAAACCCTAAGCAAAGCCCAGTGTGGCCCAAAACAAATAAACCAAAAAAAGTGGACCATTATCATGTCCTCAGAGGTAATTACTGTGCACTTTTTATGTCAGCTTGTTTTTGCTTCTTTGTAGCTTCAGGAATGTTGTGTAACTTTTCCATGTTGTTTTGCTATATCTCTAGACTGAAAGGATTGAGAGAATACAGTTGAATTTCTATTATAGTTTCTACATTTACGGATTTGACCAGAGATACTAAAGACCTAAATGGTTCAGTCATTGAACATTGATATGTCTGCAGACAGAGGGACAGAGATAAGGAAAGTAAAGAAGTTCCACCTCTGGTGAAGTTGGGTAGAGCTGTACCTTGGGAGAGACTAAGTGGGATTTTAAATTGTCTTAGGCTGGAAAAGGGAACAAAGACCAGTGGGATTGGTACAATTGGTAAGGAAGAGTGGAATGTAGCCTGGGGCTACCAGGCTTGGGATAGGCCATCATCCTATGTCCTGTCTTCAGTGCAGGAGGGGTCAGGGTCATCTTTGATTTCAGGAATGATGCTAATCTTATCAGCTGTTATTTGGACCCGGAGAAGCCTTACAAACAAGAACAGACTTTTTTCCTTTCTCTTATTTTTTGTGGGGGTTAGGGGGTGTTTAGCAGTGCTGATTCTAGACCAAAAATATTTCCATACAAAGGGCCCGGTGGTGCTGCAGATTACCTTGTCCACTCCATCGTGATGGTGCTGGGAATCCAACACTATTCTGTACAATCTCTCCAACACTCAAACCTTTTCCCCCTTGTAATTCCCTAAGAAGTTTTGCATAAAAACTCTTCAAGGGGCTAGAGAAAGATATAGCAGGTAGGACACTTGCCATGCACATGGCTGACCCAGATTCAATCTCCAGCATCCCATACGGTCCCCTGAGTACTTCCAGTACTGATTCCTGAGTGCAGAGCCAGAAGTAATTCCGGAGTATTGCCAGGTGTTACTCAAAAGCTAAAAAAAAATTTTTTAAGCTTTTTTTAAATAGCATTTACTTAATTTAAGTGTTAAATAATGCAGTTACAGTTTAAAATACTCAGGAGGGTGTGCATAGGTTATGTGCAAACATACTATTTTGCATACTATTTTGTATAAACATTCATAGATTTTGATGATCTAGAGGGTCCTGGAACCAAATCTTTCAAGAAGGATGACTATATATGAGATCCCAACTAGTCTGTTACCCTGAAAAACATTTGTCAGAGACTTCTGTTCCTGTTGTTGTTAGTGAGAGTACTTTTTAAAAAGCCTTTGTTACTCTTACTTATAAAACTTTTATTATTCTATACTTGAAATAAGAACAATCTTATAAAATTTTTATTTTGCATTTGAAGCCTCAACCAGCCTACCCACAGCCAGCCTACCCAGGTTCAATTCCCAGCATCTCATATTGTCCCCCAACCACTGCTGGGAGTAATTCATGAGTGCAGAGCCAGGATTTACCCCTGAGTGTTACTAGGTGTGACCAAAACAAAAAAATGGCAAGCTAAAGAATCACAGAAAATGGATGAGTAAAATTATGAAAAATAAAACTGGATTGATATTAGAACAGTAGTTGGTTAATTACTATGATAACCCCTGGCCCCCTCAATTTTTTGTAGCATACATTTAACAAAGGCTTATTTTCAACAAGGTAATTTTTTTGGTCTAACCTTAGTGATAATTATTATAAAGTACATATAAAAGTCAGTGAATGAGCAACTCTATATGCATTGAGTCAACTAAATGATGACTGGGATGTCTGCCAGAATCTGGTTTTGGAATTATTGATTTGTACACCTTTGTGATGTCATTAGCAAGTCAGTAGTACAACCCAGGTGTTTTATTTAATTTTTGTTTTCATTTTTGGTTTTTGGGTGTTTCTGCACTCAGGAATTACTCCTGGTGGTGCTCAGGGGACCTTATGATGCAGGTATCGAATCTGGGTAGGCTGTTTTCATGGCAGGCTCCCCACCTGCTGCACCATTGCTCTGGCCCCAGCAAGTGTTTAAAAAATGTAGGTTGTGGGGCTGGAGCAATAGTACAGAGGGTAGGGCGTTTGCCTTGCATGCGGCTGACTCAGGTTCGATTCCCAGCATCGCGTATGGTCCCCCAAGCACCGCCAGGACTGATTTCTGAGTGCAAAGCCAGGAATAACCCCTGAGCATTGCAAGGTGTGACCCAAAAAGCCCCCCCCAAAAAAATGTAGGTTGCAAGAATATCTCCAGAGTATGGGACAAAATCGGAGAGTCTATATTTACTTGTATATCTTAGTCTGTTAAATTTCTGGGGATTTTTAATATATATTTCACAATGAACAATTTATAAAGAATTACCAGTAAATGTAATATAATAAAATTATGTATTACACATATTTGTAAGTTGTTAGGAATGTGCCTCAAGCTTTGAGATTATTATTATTATTATTATTATAAAGTTTTGAGATTATCTGTTATAAAATTGTCTTCTGAGTTGGTTCCAGTCTACCTTTTAGCCTTTTGACTATATTATATTGTTGAAATGTCAGTCCTTTGTTCATTTTCTTTCCTTAGAGGTGTGGCCTTAAACACAAAACAAAAAAAACCAAAACTTCCCCACACAAAAAAAATGGGGATATTTTGGTAATGAAATTAGCATTTTTCATTGATTTCTTCTATATGTTTGAATAGCAGTATGGGTCATGTGCTACATTATCCTAACTGCATCCTTAATTCCGTGGTAGACCAAATACAGTTTTAATTTCTGGTCCCTTATGCCTTTGGTACTTCTGATATTCCCCACACAGATTAAGCTATTGGTCTTCCTTTCTTTCACCATCATAATACCTGACACAGTGGAATCAGCTAATTTTTTCATAAGGAATACCTGGACAAAAAGAAATTCTATGGCAGAATTATGAGTCATGGTTTTAAATTTTGAAGACTGTTTTGTTCCTTTTTTTTCCCCATATTTTCCTTACATTTAGTTCATTCTTCTGTCATGTGGTAGGCATAGTATATTTTAGATAGAATGTAATATTTGATTCTAGACTCACAAATGGCCAGTGTAACAAGCACTTCTTTCTTATTAGTTGATTTTGTGATTTTCTCTTATGTTCTCTCCTGTCCTGATGCTCCATGTTTTGTGGGATCCAGAGCATTCTATTTTTGTGTTTTATGCGGTGAGTGGGGTTACACCCAGCAGTGTTCAGGGCTTGCTGTTGACTTTGCACTCAGAGATCACTTCTTGTGGGGTTCTGGGGAACCATATCGGGTGCCACAAATCAAAGTTCGGTATGCCTTGTGTAAGACAAGTGCTGTCCCCAATCCAGAGCATGTTTTAGGAGATCATGACAGTTTATAGGTGAATAGGACCAAATTTAAACAACTTTCTGAAGGTATGTTGAATAAATGGCTCAGTTCTTCACCATACATGTAATAGATTTGATCTCATAAGGTTTTCAGCAAAATGTGTTTTGCTTTTTTCAAGTCATTTTTATCTTATTGATTAAGCCATTTCTATATTAAGAATAGGATCCCACTCTTTTACCTGCTCTTAAGAAAATAGAGGACTTTGGTCCAAATCTGCAGTTATTAAAATCTTGTCATGGAGCATGATTTAGTTTATGTGTACTTCTATGACAGAGTAATACTGGGTGGTATATAAACAAGAAATTTATTTCTCACAATTCTTGAGAATGGAAGTTCAAGGTCATGAATGTCAGTAAGGTAGAATTCTAGTAAGCTTCTCTTTCAGGTTTCAGTTTTGCACCTTTCCCTGTCTCTTCACATGTTGGAAAGAGAATGGGAGCTCTCTTAAAGTCTTCTTCCTAATGATCTGTTTAACCTTACAAATCCCTCTCTTCCTAATAGCATTTTCTTGGATTTACCTGGGTTTGGTCCATGGCATCCAATACAGTTCCCTGGAACCCCACAAGAAGTAATCTCTAAGTGTAAAGCCAGTAGTAAGCCCTGAACTCCTGGTTGTGCCCTCCCCCCCCAACCTCCCCCCCCCCCCCCCCAGCCAAAGCATAATAGCATCTTGGAGATCAGGATTTTAACATAGAAATTAAGAGGGACATAGATACTTAGCACATAATAGCATTACTACATTTGTCTCAGAAACAGCTGTATAGCCTTATAAAGAATCAAGATGCAGTTAAGTAGTAACCTTGATATGAACAGATTTGTAAGAACTAGATCCCTTAGCTTGATGTGATAGAATAGACATTAAAGAAAGAATTAAATGGTCTAGGTTTATGTCCTTTCTTAAGCACTTAAACTTTTTTCTTTTTTTTTTTTTTTGTTTGGAGATCGGTCGCGATGACAGGGATCAGTGACAGGGATCCAACTGTTACCATGCACTCTGGGCCTTTGACTATTTCCCTGGTAGTTTTTCTGGTTTTTTTTGTTTGTTTTGGTTTTTTTGGTCATTTTTAAAATTGTTTATAGTAGTGTTAACTTGCATGGCTTTGATAAACAAAGTTAATAGATCTTCACAACCACCAAGGTCCTCAAGACCATCCATCTCTGTCTCATGTCACCCATAGTCTGATTTGTCCCCCTCTCTTTCTCCACTTCTACCACTATTTAATAATCTTAACTCTACATTCAAAGGAAAAGTTTATCCTCCTTAAATAGTGTCCATTCTCATATATTTCTCTGTATACTACCGATAAGTGAGATCATCTGGTGTTTATTCTTCCTTTGATTTATTTCACTTAACAATGTAAATTATGTAAATGATGCCCTTCAGTCCCTCCAGATTGCAGCAGAGATTCGTTTTTTGTTTTTCTTTTTTTTTTAATCTCTGCATAGTATTCCATTGTTTATACCACCTTTTCTCCCTTCTAGCCATCTGTCATTGGATATCAGGTTGTTTCCACATTCTGGCTATTGCACTTAACACTGCAGTAAACATAGGTGTGAGACATCTTTTTAAATTAGTATTTTAAAATTCTTGACATAGATAATGCAGAATTGGAATACAGGATCATAAGTTCTCTTAATTTTTCAAGTGAAGGAATTTAGTCTTATTTAGCAAGATGCTAGTTGGAGGGAGTACACATTCAGGTTGAGGTGCCAACAAATTGCTAAGATAGAGAAAATGCACCATTTAAGAAATATTGATGGGGTGCAGGCATACATGGCTATGTGCAAGAATCATTTCTAGTGGTGGTTGGGGTACCATATTTGGTGCCGGGAATTAAACTGGGTTCAGCCACATGCAAGGCAAGTGCCTTAACCTCTGCTATCTCTGGCCAAGTTCTTATTTAAAAAGATGATTCCTTACTGTTTCCCAAAGATGCAGAAACAAAGTACATTCCCACCAACAGTGAATGAGAATTCCTTTTATACCACATTCCCAAAAACATTGCCCCCTGCCCCCACCCCCAGATATTTGGTTATATGCCACTCTCACTGGTTGGAGATAGTTTCTCATTGTATTTGCATTTTCCTGCTGAGAAATGATGATTAACATTTTCTCATATGTCTGTTAATTGACTCTGTGTCTTCAGGAAAAGTTTCTGTTCATCTTCTTATCCCATTTTAAAAAGTAGGTTATTGGTTTTTTTTTGTTACTGAACTTTGTGAGCGCTTTATGGATAATGTTGAATATCAGCCCTTTGCCTGATGTAGGTATTTTCTCCCATTTGGTACTGTGGCTTTATTTTAGTCAACTTTCCTTTTTCCATTCAAAAATTTCTGTGTTGTGTTTATATTTGTTTTTGTTGTCTTTTCCAGTGGAGTTGAGTCATCGAAGACACCTCTGAGTTCTGTATTCTCAGAATTCTGCTTATGTTTTTCCGGCAAAAGCCCTCAACAAAATAGAAATAGAGGAACTAGAGAGATAGTACAATAGCATGTTTTGCATGCACTCTACCTGGGTTTGATCTCCAGCATCCCATAAGGTCTCCTGAGCCCCACAAGAAGTGATCCCTGAGTGCAGAGCCAGGAGCAACCCCTGAGCATTGCTGGATGTAACCCAAAAACTTTAAAAAAAATTTTTTTAATTAGATAAAAGGAGTGTACCTCGAGATAGTTAGGTCGTATATAATAAACCCACAGCCAACAGTTTACTAACTGACAGGATATTTTTAGTGCATAATCAAGTATATTATTAATGATACTTGAAATAATTTTAGGAGTAATTTCAGACTGTGTTCACTAGCTTCTTTTCATTCAGTGTTTTTAAATTTTTATTAAAGAACCATGATTTACAAAGTTACTGATAGTTGAGTTTTAGACAAAATGTTCTAGCACCAATCCCACCACCAGTGTCAACTTCCCTGCATCAGTGTTCCCAAGTTCCCTCCTGCCCTTTTCCCTGCCTAGCCTTCCATCTTGTCAGGCACAACGTGAAGTGTGGTTGGTATAGTTTGAATCTCATATTTTTGGTGGTCTTGGATATATAGCTTTACTCCTCCTCCACATTACTAATATATCTGAGGCCCTTAATCCCTGCTCTTCATTACTTCCCTTCCTCATCTCCTTACTTCCCGCCTTCTAACTGGCAATTTTTACAGAATATTTAAGACGCTTGGTTTCTGTATCTGGTGGGAATAGAGCTAGACAGAGATACTAATTCCCTTCTAAAGGGACCAAAGTTTCTCAAAGGATGAGGGAGGGTTTGGGGGAGGTTGGGGTTTTTGTTCTTTTGGTTTTTATGTGTGTTTTGTATGTTTGTGTGTGTGTTGCCAGATCCTGCAGTTCTTATTTATCAAAATGCTAGTTGGAGGGTCACTCCCTACTTGGTGTTTGGAAGTTGCTCCTGGTGGTGCTTGCTCAGAGGTCCATACAGGCCCAATAATCAAACCTAAGCTTCTGCAGGTGAAGCAGGTCTCCAACCCGTTTAGCTATCTTTCTGATTCACTGATCGATGCTATATAAAGAGTTCTTCCTTCATGCTCTTTTCAACCTCCTGAAGGATTTCAGTGCATAAATTAGGTTTAAGGGGGACAGATATACACACACTCAGATCATATGTATAATGCACCGTTGAGTAAATAATTTAAGCATTCAGATTCAAATGCTAGAGGTATAAATCCTGATATTTCTATCATCAGAATTTCAAGTTTAGACTATTTAAGTCATTATCACTGATATATGAAAAAACTGTCAACATTGTGAACTTCACTTTCTATTTGTTGGCTTGTAGATTTAATGAACTGACCCTGATTGTTTTTAAATATTCTGTGTTTGTCAGTTACTTATAGAATGAAAAATTGGGTTAAAAAATAATTTTCTTTTCTAAGAAAGTTTTGCCTGGCGCCTTTACTAGATGTGTGTTCTGTCCTGTCTACTATTGAGAAATTTGGAGCACCACCCCTTAGGATCTGCAGCCTCTCTATTGCTTTTCTTCTTACCTTGCCTACTTTCTGGAGGGCTTAGTGTTTCAGTGTTCTTTATGGTGCTTTGTACCTTATAAACAGAAACAATGAGCAATATATGAAGCAATATATATATATATATATATCCATCCCCTCTGTGAGTGTTATAGCTCCTCAGAAAGGAATTCTGCTTCTCATTTGTTTTGTTGGTGGGTAATGTAGAATTATTGATGCCTGTGTTGTTGTACCTAAGCAGAAGTACAAAAGTCCAGAGACAAAGAAAAAAATACAGGCATGATATTGTAATCAAAATAGTATAAATATCTATATACAGAAGATTTTTAAAAATTTTTTGTGAATTAAAAATAAGCCTCATTGTACAAATGTAGATACATTCAAGGGAACGTTGAATAAATTTATTGTAATCACAAACTCAGGTAGCTGGTATTGCTAGTGAATTTTTAAATGTATATATCTTAATTCTGATCCTATAGCTAACATGATAATTCTAAGAATTTATCCTGCTTATTTGTTCCTCATGCAATATAAATTTTCTCCAGATCTTATTATTAATATTAGTATGAGAGTATTCACATGTTTTTCTTCTATTAGAATAACTTTTAGGAATAAAATTATAACATTTAATTCATTGAGTTTTTTATGAAAATTCTCTTTAATAGTCTTCATATATTGCTCACTGCTAAGTAGTGACTTCTAAAATTACGTTATTGACTAATTGTGAATTTCAGCAGTGGATGTAATAAGAGGATAGGATGTGCCCCTCTGGTTGTCTGGTGAATACTCTCATTTATATGGATCTTCTCAGGGATCAGGAAGATTTCTTATCATACTTGAAACATGATGCACACACAAAAAAAATCTTTTGAAAATTGTTTGAAGCAACTCTGATATTGTGTACCAGAGATCTAAGATTCTGGTTTACAAGTGTTCCAGTGCTGATTTTTTATTGTCTTGTAGTTTGGTTTGTTATCTCTTAGTAATTATGCTATGTTCATAGTTTTTTATGTGATTTTAATAGTACTAGAAAATACAATTTTTCAAATTGGAAAAGTGATACAATCTTTAACATGATCTAGGAATATGCAGTTGGAGACAGCATTCTCAGTAGTTTAATTTTATTAATAAGGTGACTGTTACTAGCCCTGAGTATATATTGCTCTTTTTAGTTGTGGGAAGAATATTATTTTTGAAGAGAAACAGTGCACAATTTAAACAATTTTGCATTAGACTTGCAATAGATAGAATGCAACATGCTTGACTGTATAAGCAAGTGAATCCTTTTGTGCAAGAGTGAAAAATGCTTGATTCAGCTGCACTATGTAAGGGGAAGTAGAAGCATGGTGGTGCCTTTTTATTGTTCCTTCAGTTTCACTGATTCTAATTATAGAAGCTTACATCACCTTAGCTGATGGTGAAGGCTCCCCTCTCCCTCTTTGCTTTTTCTTCTCCTGCACTGAGGCTGTATCATATTTCATAGAGCATATGTGTTCTGCTGGTGGCTTTGACAGTATTTTCAAAAGCATCTTGCTGATCTTTTAGTGGACATGAATGACTCTGTTATGAAGCACAGTTTTTATTACAGAAGATTAAAAGGACAGTGTTGGTGCTCTCTGGCTTCCTTAAGAATGCTGAGAAATGGCTGGAATGCAGTTTGAGAGCATAAATTCCTGAGGGACACCGGTAATTAGAGTTAACCATGTCTGATAACTGCAGATTCATTTTAAATGCTCAAGTTAAGCTTCAGGGTTGGGGGTGGATGTTGGTGGGAGATGAGGCTTGCTGTGATTCTTTTAAAAATGGCTTACATGTTCTTTTTGATAAAATGTCATTTGCTTTCCAAGAGGAATAAAATAATTTTACTATAAAAAATCAGTTTACATGCAGTTGGAACAATAGTATCATGGATTGGGGCACTTGCGTTACATGTGGCCAACCCAGATTGGATCTCTGGCACCCTGTATGGTCCTGAGGCCTGTCGGGAGTGATCCCCAAGTACAGAACCAGGAGTAAACCCTGGACGTTTCCGGGTGTGGCCCAAACTCCCTTCACACCTCCACCCCAACACAAAACCATTTATATATTAACAGACTAAATACTTAAAACTAAATTGTTCAGATGCATACTTTTTTTTAACTTGGTAACTTTCTTTTTTTGACTTCTGATTAAATATTTATTTGTAATTTACTACATTTTAAGTGCAGAAGAGGAATAAACTGTATGAGAGAGATTACCATAGATTTGATAACTGCCTTTCTTGATTCTAAATTTATTTTGCTTCCTTCTCAGTGTGTTACTTATTGAAACAAAAGGTATGTGTGTGTTTTTTAATGACTACCAGAACTTTTTCTTTGACATGTCATATAATCATTCAGTTTGATTTCAGTTCCAATTCCTGTTTTATTTAGCAATATAACTTTATACAGATTATGTAGTTTACAATTTTATGCAACTTGTACAGTTGAAATTTTAATTCTAACAATCACTTTTTTTTTAATTAGTGAAACACCATGAGGTAATAGTTGTAGACTTACAAATTTTTGTACTTGGGTTTCAGTTATACAATGATCAAGTACCCATCCCTCCACGAGTGCCCATTCTCCACCCCCACCAATCCCAGTATCCCTCCCACCCCCCCAACAATTACATTTTAATAAAAATATTTTTAGTGCTAGTTTCAGCAGCCCATATACTAAAATTGAAATGATACAGAGAAGATTAGCCTGGCTCCTGCGCAAGAATGACACACAGATTCGTGAAACGTTCCATTTTTTTTTTTTGCAAACTATAACACCCAGAAGGGGAGAGAGAGAGAGAGAGAGAGAGAGAGAGAGCGCAAAAGGGAATGTGCCTGCCACAGAGGCGGGGGAGAGGGAGAGGGGGAGGGGGAGGGTCATGGCGGGAGAGATACCGGGAACATTGGTGGTAGAAAATGGGCACTGGTGGAGGGATGGGTACTCGACCGTTGTATGACTGAAATGTAATCACAAAAGTCTGTAATAGTAACTCACGGTGTTTCATTTAAAAAATAGAAAATATATTTTTAATGATTTGAAACTTTGCAAAGCCAAAATGCATTGATTTTTTTTTTCTAATAATGTGAAAGATTTTTCTTTGTTGGATTTTGCTTTGGAGCCACAATTGGCAGTGCTCAGGGCTCAGTATTCCTCGCTCTGCACTCAGGGATTACTCCTTGCAGGGTTCAGGGGCTCATATGGGGTGGGGGTATTAAACCCATGCCATCCACATGTAGGCAAGTGCCCTACCCACTGTACTGTCCAGCCCCACATGAAAGACTTTTTAAAGAAAAAAAAATTTATCATTGTAGTTTTAGCATCCTGGCACTTCATCTGCAAGGAGAATATATTAAATGACTCTCCTGTATTGATGATTCCTAGACAATGTCTAGGTCAAGACATTCTCCTTTGCTGCAATTACTTCCTTTGAATTGGTCAGAAAATGAAATGAGATAATGATAAAAGTTTAAAAGTGATGTAAGTGAAAAGTGTATTCACCTAATAATCTAATTTTAGTTATCTGATTATTTCAAAAGATTTTTTTTCAGTAATTTAGTAGGTCATTATTTCTGAAGAAATTATGTAGCATTTGAATACTGTTGGATTCACATGCTAAATATAGAGTTTGGCTTCCTTCATGATATTGCTGCCCAGGGAGATTCAGTGAGAACCCAGTACGAGGTTTACCATACAATTCCTGGGATAGCAAATACTGTGAAATGATTGGTAGGACAAGGAAAAGAATGATGTCATCTTCTCTTTGAGGCCAAATTAAAGGAAAAGAGAATGTTCCTTTATTGAGTTGGTGTTTACTATACTACTAACATATGGCACTAGTGGATTGCATTTCATGCATAGGGCAGCAGTTTTTTAAAGTAGCTAAAAGATGGCTGTCTCCCTTGCTCAGCTTGAAGTCTTTGTGTGGCATCAGCTGATTTATAAAAAGTGAGAAAGCTATCCATTAAGATTTTGCTTTTTAATTGGTAGTAATTTATTCTATTAATGTTATACAGACGTATAATTAATTTTTGGTGTTAAAACGGAAATGTTTATGCAAAAAATGCTTGTAGAAATTTATCTTTTGGAAGAGTTTACCTTGCATAGAAAATGCCTGCTTTAATTTTTCTATTTAAAAAAGCGAGTTAAAACTATATTTTAGTTCATTTATACTTGAATATTGGACTTTTCTTTCATAATTTTACAAACCCTTTGTGTTGAAATTACATTAAAACTAAACCAGTGCTAGGGGACTAGAGAGATAGTAAAGCAGGTAGGAGGTAGGTCACTTGGCTGCATATGACTGGCTTGGGTTCGATATTTTGCACCCCTGCAGTCCTCTGAACCCTTTCCGGAGTAATCTTTTGTTTTTTTTTTTTGTTTGTTTGTTTTGCTTTTTTGGGTCACACCCGGCAATGCACAGGGGTTATTTCTGACTCTGCACTCAGGAATTACTTATTGCGGTGCCCAGGGGACCATATGGAATGCTGGGAATCGAACCCAGGTCAGCCACCTGCAAGGCAAATGCCCACCTGCTGTGCTGTCACTCCAGCATTCCAGGAGTTATCTTTGAGCACAGAGCCAGGTGGCCCCCCCAAAGAGAGAGAGAGAGAAAAAAAACTATACTGGTGCTTGAATTTTAAACATGTATATATTACCTGTGTTTTACGTTTGAAAAACGAGCCATGCTTATTTGAATTGGTAAAATTTAATTTTACACTTAAATGCAGATTTTGTGTATTAAAATTTTTTAAGAACCTTCTAAAGTTTTGTGAAAACTTAAATTCATTAATGATCATATTTTTGAATGCATGACTTTCCTTTTTCTGAATAATGCTTCGTTTTATCAAAGCAAATTCAAATCTGATAAGTAGCAGCATAATTTAGATTGGCAGTATAGTGTTGTTCAGAAAGTGACTCATTCTTTGCCCAGGGGTATTGAAGATCTTTCCCTCCCCACCCTCTTTTGAGGAGGGGCTAATGGCAAGATGTTTCTTTGACAGCCACTGGAGTTCTTTTTTTTAAAAAAAAAACTTGTCTCTGGTTATAATTTTTCTTCTTATGTTGCACATGCCTTCTCAAATTTGTGTTAGGTGAAAAAAAGCAAATCGTCCTTTCACTTTGATTTTTTTCATTGTAATTTTCATAAGTATGCTGCATTGAGTCATACTGACTATATTTTACTAGTGGAAACTATTGTACTTTTACCATTGAGAGACAGCAATATAATCCTTAGCAAAAACAATGGGAGTATTTGCTGTTGATTTCTTATGGCAGAAGCATGAAAAATATGGGTGGATACAAAAGGAATTGTGTTTTCAGATTGGAGAGGGTGTGGCAAGATTTCTTTTTAGTCAGAGCTCAGTTGGAAATAGGTTTAGAAATTTCCTTCTTAGATTCTGTGTTTTACTGACTTCATCTCTTTCGAGGAATTGAATATTGTACTGTAGGGCAGTACCTTATTGCATAGATTATTCTCCCTCAGAGGGATTGGTGCTTGCTGCAGTTTAGTTTAGCTGCTGTGCCTGTGTTTTTCAGCTCTCCTTTACAAAATGAAACTCTATTGTTTTCATTTACTAGTATTCCAGTTTTGATATTTTTAGTGCTTTGAAAAATTATACCTTTCAAAACAGTTATTTGATAAATAGAATTTTTGCAAGCCCAAACCCCTGGAACAGTATTACAAATATATATTTGCCCCATCTGAGATCTAGGCTGATTTATGCATTTGCAATGCAAGTGACTCTTACTGGAGCTAATTATTTTTCTCTTGGGAGGATGACATTGTATTGAATTTGAATAATACTAGAAAATATAACATTGTACAGAATTGAATATTGAAATGGATTGTTTTTAGCTTATAGAGATGCTTAAGCTATTTTAATTTTTCTCACAGAATGTCGCTTGCTGACATGTGTCACTGTAGGGTGTGTGTCTGCCTGTGTGCGTGCAAATTGCTCTTTGGGCTACATCTGCAGATACAGTAGCCAATTGATCTAATGCAGTTTCTGAAGGCTTTCTATACAGGTGATGTCATCCTTTTAGCTCTATTCTCCTCCCACTCTCTTTCCTTCTTATTAGATATTTCATCTTACTGCAGAGCATAGAATCAATAGAAGCTTCTCCTTACAGAGCTGCTCTGAAACAGACAAGGACAGTAGGAATTTAGACACAACATATGGTCTTGTTTTAGCAGAAAATGTAGTGTTTTTGTACCATATTATAAATAAATTTTCAACCAGAAAAGCCAGGCTTAGATAAACAGTACTGCCTTACCGGTACATTAGAACAAGAAGCAATACTGCAGAGCTGCAAATAGTGTATATGAAAAGGAAAAACAGTTAATTTTGGAGATTCTCAGGTATTCTACAGGCCAGACCCGTTAAAGCATTGCTTGATGGTTGATTTTTTTTTTTTACCTTGGTTATTAAGATTATAAAGAAGAAACTTTATTTTAAGGATACAATATTCTGGACTTTTTCTGATGCAGAAGAATTACTGCTGTGCTTGCTCTACAGAATAAAATAAGTTGAAGAGAAGACAAGGCTGTATTATTACAGTGAGAGGAAAGGTTTTTCAGAATCGGAGATCACAGCTTTGCTGCATGTTGCCTTATTTGCTTTGATCGATATAGTGTTAACTGTTACCACTGTGCATGCCTGTTCCAGATGTCTGAGTATGTGTGTCTGTCTTTTCTGAACTAGAAACAAATATCTTGATTTATGGTGATTTGCTTGTTAAAAGTGAACATTTTGATGAAAGCTGTTGCAGTTATTTAGAACAGTACTCTAAGCTACAAAAAGCTCTGGATTTTAGTTTGAAAGGAAAGACTGCTTTTATATAATCCTGCAAATGGTGTGTGATTTGTAAAAAGAAACTTAACAGAATTTTATCAACAAACCTATCCTGTGTGACTCTGATTTGAAAAGGAAGCTACCCTTTCCATCTCAGGAAATGGCTTTTCTTGTTCGCTGTTATGCCAATTGTCTTCAGCCATGGGCCTCCAAAGTAAGTAATTGTTACTTTATTTGTGATTAATAAAGTAG
The DNA here is from genome assembly GCF_029834395.1 of Sorex fumeus. Taxonomy (NCBI): domain Eukaryota; kingdom Metazoa; phylum Chordata; class Mammalia; order Eulipotyphla; family Soricidae; genus Sorex; species Sorex fumeus. The sequence goes on along the minus strand of NW_026606108.1, from coordinate 31,490,802 downwards.
TTATTATATTAGGCTCTGGTAGTTTGAAATTTAAACAACTCTAGTGTATTATTATATATACTAAAAATTTATAACTCTTGAGCAATCTAAATAGCTCAGTCTCATGGCCTTTTGTTTTTCAATTTAGAGGAATTTCCAAAATAACTTAGTGTACCTCTCAGTGTATTTGAAAAATGCTTTATAAATTATCTGTAGGCTAAAAATTAAGTGTATTAAATTATTATCTATATACCCATTCTTTATTTAATTGTGACTATTTCTGTTGTTTTCTGTGATAAAGTGGATGTATTTTTTGCCTGATTTCCTTAATGGTTAATGTTTTAAGTTATATTCTCATCTCTTGTTTTTATAATACATTTTTTTGATAGTTTGCTGCAAGGTAAATCATTATTTTTGTGAATTGTGAATAGTTTTTAGGAGTGAAATAGAAAATAATCATGAAAAATGATTTTATGAAAATATGTTAATAATGTTCTTGAGTATTTTCAAAATACTAGTAAATGAAACACTAGTAACTTGATACTATTTAGGATCGTATTTTAAAGCAGACATATTAAAAAGCATAGTCCTGCACTGTGCTTTTTTTTTCCTAGTTTTAGGAAAATATACATTGCAAATTAGTAAGTTGTAGTAATGGTTTATATAAACTGGAATTTGATGCCACTGATTATCTTTACTGTTACATAAATTTCAAACAGAAAATGGAGTATATGTTTTATAAAACCAAGTGTTTCAGTAAATAATTGTAACATTAGCTATACTAGTTTTTCTAATAGTTCTGTTGAATAGTCAGGCACAATGGAATATTTTTTGGGATGATTTGAAATTGTCTTTGTTTAAAGGTTCTACTGATGGTGACTAAGGGAGAAATACTGTGATAGCATCATGGTGTGCTAGCTCATTGCATCTTTCTGAACAGTAGGTCTGGAAGGACATTTTTATTCACTGTGCAGTACTGCAAACAACTGGTTCAGATGTAGAGATAGAAGCCCAGATACACACTCATTTTGTACTATTATCTGTCAAGCTGTATATATTGCCTCTCCAGTGCATACCACCTGTGGGGCCTATGTAGTGCTGATGCCTGAGAATGGCAGTACTACATTTTAAAGTGACATATAAAGGGAAAATAGATGAGATCAGATGAAAAAGCCTTAACAGAAAAAAGTTAATGATATGTAGAGACATGGGATGATTCTTTTAAATAGGAAAAAAAAATAGTCTGATACTGATAACCAAAGTTTAATTTATTTAATAAGAATAACCAAAGAAGATTTTAAAGATTAAATACTAAAGTTTTATTAAATGCCCGAAAATATCTTAGCAGAATTGTTATTTGCACTTTGTAGATTACTTATGTATGTAAACTACATGTGATTTCCCAACCTTCTTATCTTATGTTACTGTTAATAAATTTTAACTCAGCATTGTGATTAAACACACTGAAGTTGTTATTAATTTTTCATACTTGCCACTTTTGGTTTTCCAATACATTTAACTAATTTCTTTTGTTAGTCATGTATTTTGCTTATGTAACTACTTGCATATTATTATATCTGAATTCATTAATTTTCATATTGAAATAAATAATTCCTGGAACAAGACTGTCAGGAGATGGGAGTGTTGAACATGTTGCCAGCACATACTGCTGATGGCTCACACTTAAATGTGACTTAATTGCAGTGCCAGCATCATATGTGGTCCTTATGTGTCTTAATGCCTTATATTACATTCATCTGGGGTGTGGTTTTTTGTTTTGGTTTGCTTTGGTTTTCGTTTCATTTCATGCTTTGTTTTGTTTTTTGGACCATACTCAGTTAGGGCTTCTTATGCTGAGCTCAGGGGTCACTTTTGGTAGTGCTAGAGGACCCACATATGGTGCCCAGGATAGAACTGGGCCGTTCATGTGCAAGGAAAATGCCTTAGTTGCTATGCTAATGCTCTGACTTAGTTTACATTTATCTTTAAAAATGTTTTGGTGTGTATAAAGTAGTAGTAAATCTTGGGCCAGAGCTATAATAGCATAGTGGGTAGGGTTCATGCCTTGCATAAGGCCAACCCAGGTTTGATCCCTGGCATCCCATGTGGTCCACCAAGCCTTCCAGGAGTGATTCCTGAGCAGAAAGTCAGGAGTAAATCTCTGAGCACCACCAGGTGTGGCTCAATACAATGAAAAAGAAAAAGCAAAAATAGTAAATCTGAATTATTTTAGCACTAGTAAAATTAATACGCTGTTGGTGACCAAGGATCTTACTCAGTTGTAGAGCATGTTTTACATGCATGAGACCCTGGGTTCAAACTCCTCCCTCCTTTCCTCCCCAAAAGTTAATGTGCTATATCTTCTTTCACTTAGTATTTCTAGTGTGAAGTTTGGACTCCATGTAAATCTTGTGCCTTTGTTAAGTAATCTGTTCCTAATGATGAGCTGTATTTTGCTTTTTTCTGGTGTCTGTCTTATCCTTGATGCCATGAACTCTTACCTTGGATTGTATAGTATTTTGTTTTGTTTCCCATTCTTTACAGTTGGAAGTTTTTCTCTTATGTGGAATAATTCCATTAATCTTCACTTGTGCAAAGTTGGGAGCGGGGGGTGGCCTATTTTTTCTTTTTGAATTCAGCTTTTTCTCTTACTTCAGCAGTAAGGACTCTGTATTAGTCTGTGATGTCTCCACATACTTGTGTCATACTTATTTGATCCTGCATTCCAATCTTCTAGTTCTTGTAACTCATTCATTTTTATCAATTGATACTCTGCTAATTCTATATTTCTAAATTTAATCACTATATTGTTCATGTCTAAACTTTTTTTAAATGCTGATGACAGAACATTCTGTGTTAACATTTAAATTTCACGTGCATCTTTGAATATGTTGATTCATGTATATACTTTCATCACAACAGTCCACGTCATAGAATGTCCAGTTCTGTTCTTCACTGTACATCTTTTGTCCCCTGGTTTACCCATGTATTCCTTTCTAATAGCGATTGATCTTATGGCCCAAAAGTTCATATATTAGTTCATATATTTCTCTTTCTCCCTCTGTCTACTACATTTGAGTGAAATCTTACAGTGTTTCTCCTTTTCTACCTTACCTCACTATAAGCATGATACCCTGTAGATCTATTCCTCTTATTGCAAATGACAGGATTTTATTTTTCTTTATAGCACTTAATACTCCAGTATGTCTTCATAACACATCTTTATCAGCTGGTGGATACTTAGGTTGTTTCTAGTTCTTGGCTGTTGTAAATAATGCTGCAATATAAATGAGACTTTTTGTTTTTGTACTTTGAAGATAAATTCTCAGAACAGGGATACATAGCAAAGCCAACTTTCTCTTTCCCTCCCTCTCTCTCTCCCTCCCTCAAGTGGCTCCACCAATTACAGAAATTTACAGTCCTACTAAAAGTGCATAAGATTTACCATACTTTCTCCAGGACTTGTTTTTTTGTCTTTTGTTGTGTGGTTTTTTTATGTCTTTGTGTGTGTGTGTGTGTGTGTGTGTGTGTTGGGGGATGAGGAGTGTTTGTTTTGGGGGCCATACCTGACAGTGCTCAGGGCATACTTACCCATTTTTTAAAAAGTTTCATGGTTTTTTTTTTCAAATTTTAATTCTTAGTTGAGTTTTTTCATTCAATCTATATTTTGGTAGTATTAGGGGTTGACCCTACTGCCTCCCACATGCTCACTGGTGAGCTACTTCTCTGGCGTTGGCCTTAGAGTATTTTAACTTCCTGTCAGCTGACATCTATGTCATTTGTTCTAGTCTAGATGCTCCTATTAGTCTGATGGATTGCTCATAAAGTCTGTATCTTCTTGTGAAATGTAGTGAATATGTATGATTTTCTTCCAAGGTGGTCTTTATTCTTAGAGTTGTTTTATTGACTCAAACTCGTTGTATCTCTTTTCTAATATAGGAAATTTAAGCATTCAAAAATGCTACACTAGTCCTTTACCTCCTGTACCTTTTTCTTTCTTTTTTTGCTTTTCTGCGGGGGGGGGGGCGGGGGTCACACCTGGCAATGCTCAGGGGTTACTCCTGGCCCTGTACTCAGGAGTTACTCCTGGCGGTGCTCAGGGGACGATATGATGGATGCTGAAGATTGAATCTGGATTGATCGCATACGCCCTGCCTGTTGTACTGTTATTGCTCACATTCTTCATATATTTTTCTTGTATCAAAGGTGCTCTAACTTATTTGGGCACCATTCACTTTTCAGGAAAAAATTTAAAAAGTGAATAGCAGCCCCTGAAGTTCTACCTTCTTTAAGCAAACAAACAGAAATTGACCCCTCCTAATTGCACTTGAAGCTACAACTACAACACCCTCTGTCCCAACCCTCCAGGAGGCAGTATCTTCAACTTTGGGAAACACTGTTATATAAATATCCATTTCCAGCTACAGTGACTTGCTTACTCTTTCCTTACATGTGCTTATTTGAATCTCTAGTCTAATGCTCTTTAGGAGTAGTAAGTTATAAGTCATGTATATAATTTTAAACCTCCTAATAACCATAATTTAAAATATAAAAGGTAAAAGCAAAGGCCCTCCCGTTGTTCATCGATTTGCTCAGGTGGGCCCAGTAACGTCTCCACTGGAGACTTTGTTGTTACTGTGTCCGGCATATCGAATACATCACGGGTAGCTTGCCAGGCTCTGCCGTGTGGCCAAGATACTCTCGGTAGCTTGCCGGGCTCTCCGAGAGGGGCGGAGGAATCAAACTCAGGTCGGCCATGTTGGCTGCGTGCAAGGCAAACGCCCTATCGCTGTGCTATCGCTCCAAAATTAATAAAATTAACTTGTAACAAAAATGTAATTACTAAAGTTTGTAAAAAAAAATTTACTTTGCGTTGTAGCATATGTCAATATGACGAGCCACAATCAGGTGCTCAGTAACCACATGTGACTAGTGCTACCATATATAACACTGTAGCCTGGGTCTTTGTCTGTCACTGTTCTTCCTTTATTCATCGATTTTGCTCAAGCAGGCCCAGTAACGTCTCCACTTTGAAACTTGTTGTTACTGTGTTTGGCATATTCAAGACGTCACGGGTAGCTTGCCAGACTTTGCCATGCGGGCAAGATACTCTTGGTAGCTTGCCGGGCTCTCTGAGAGGGGCAGAGAAATCGAACCTGTTCAGCGGGGCTGGCTGTGCACAAGGCAAACACCCTACCACTGTGCTGTCGCTCCAGCCCAGGGTCTTTGTCAATAGTATATATTTGTTTTGATGTTAATCATTTCTGGGACTTATCTCCAACATGATTCTTGCTTTCTACTCACTGTGTAAGAGGGAGGTTTTTCTAAGTCACATCTTTTGGTGGGGGAGGGGGAGGAGGCAGGTGGCAATTTGGGGCCACACCTGGCAGTGCTCGTTGGTTATTCTTGGCTCTGTACTCAGAAGTGCCCATATGCCTTACATCCTGTTCTATCCTTCTGGCCTGCATTTGTTATTTTATCTATTTTTCTTCTCAAACTCCATGACTTTTTCTCAGGCAGAGGTGGGAGGGGTAGTGAACACAGGACCTCATATATAGGAAGTATGTGCACTACTTCTGGCCCTATCCTCATGCATGACATTTAATTATTGTGTTTTGTTTTGTTTGCTTTATGTTTTTGTTTTGTTTGGGGATCTAACCTTGATGTGCTCAGGGCTTACTCCTGGCTCTGTGCTTAGGGATTACTCCTGGTGGGACTTACTCTGCCAAAGATTGAAACTGTGTCATCTGCATTGAAGAAGAGGACCTTACCCCCTGTACTGTTTCTCCAGTGCTAATGTTATGATTAGTTTTTTATACTCAGTGCTTTATAAAGGAACTAAGAGTAATTTCCTTTGTCTTCTTTGAGTAGTAGCTCACAGGAGTTTAAAGGTTTGGGGATAAATCAGGAATCATATATGATGACTATTATATATATTCTTCAGTCTCTTTTTTGTTGGGGAGGGGTCATTTTTTTTCTCTCCCCCCCCCCACCTCCCTGTCTTTCTTTTCTTTGTTGTTGATAATGTTGCAGTGGCTGGGGTTCAGACATATTTTTGACTGTGATGCTCACACACACATTTTTTTTTTTAGCTGTAGTACTGGCTAGGTTTTGCACATCAGTGGTGCTCAAACACTTGACATTGATGCTCACATTATTTCTTCTTCTTTAGTTGTGGTGTTGCACATTTTGCTCACCAGGATCATACTTCCTGACCATGCTTACTCTCACATCTTTTCAATCACAATGCTTACTAGAGGTAAAATCCCTTTGTGATATTTTCAGCATACCTGGCTCCAGTATAGCTGTAAATCACTTATTATTTCAGAGGTGTCAAGCAGCAGAGCTGCCAGGATTACACTGTGCGTGTGGTAATATTGGGGTTTTAAATTCATGACCATACATTTTCAAGACAGGTTCTCTGAGCTGTTTCATGCTGTTCTTCCGAGCCCTTAGTCTTTTTAGATCAGTGAATATGTTTCTTAGTAGTCAGCAGTGCTTCTATATACAGGTAGTCATACTTTCAAAAGTGAATTCTCACAAATTCTAAATGCAGTTTAGAATTTAGCAGTGATACTGTTTTTGTGGACTGGAGCGATAGCACAGTGGGTAGGGCATTTGCCTTGCATGCAGCCAACATGGCCCACTGAGTTCGATTCCTCGGCCCCTCTCGGAGAGCCCGGCAAGCTACCGAGAGTATCTCACCCACACGGCAGAGCCTGGCAAGCTACCCGTGATGTATTTGGTATGCCAAACACAGTAACAAGCCTCACAATGGAGATGTTACTGGGCCCGCTCGAGCAAATCAATGAACAACGGGAGGACCGTGACGGTGACTGTTTTTGTAGTGATTTTGTTTTGGGGCCACACCTGGTGGTGCTCAAGGCTTACTTCTGACTGTGCTTAGGGATCACTCCTTGTACAGTTTTTGGGATCATATGTAGTACTGATGTTTGAATCTGGTTCAGTTGTGTGCAGGATCCTTCCTGTGTACTATTAGTTTGACCCCTGAAATAAAATTCTTTGTAGTGCTTTTGTAAGTGTTCATTCTCAACTCAGTGATCAAATGTATTTTCCAGAATCTTGAGACATTGTATGTCCTTTATGTTAGACTTTCAGTGATAACTTTTGTCTCTTTAACCAGCAGCAATCAAAAGATTTCAGACTATTAATGGCTCTCTAGAATCATAAAATATTCTTAGGAAAAAAGCACCGTGATAGGCCAGATTGTATATGTGTATATTTTAAGTTTTCTATTTATCTTAGTTATAGTTTTCATCTGCATTACCCAAATCACTTATTACCAGGGGAAGTTTATCATGTAGTTTTTGTATGCACTTCTTACAATTACAGTGACTCCTTTTGACATCATATCTTTCAGACTCATTTTCTCCTTTAGAGTTATTATCCTTCCACTGTTAAATGTCTTTTTCTTTAATGTTTTCCTCTATGAAGGGCAACAACAAATCCTATTTCTAGAAGTAAATAGATTTCTCTTTTTAGGGGAAGGGGAGGTGGGGGGACATCTCCAAGTGGTGCATTTCTGGTGATTCTTTGTCAGTCCAGCTCGATGGTTTGAAAGGAGCACCCATAGGTTTTGCAGAGCTGCTTAGTGCTATGGTTCCTAGGACAACCCAAGGCCATATCTAATGGTGCTCAGGGTCCTGTAGGGTCACATCCTGGTGGATTATATGCTGCAGAGGATTGAATCAAGGTTTCACATATGCAACTTGGGAACTTTAAAATTTCCCAAGATTTTTCCAAAGAGTGGAGGATTTAAGTTAGGAATTAGATTATGAGTGATTGTACATAAGACAATTTATTGAAGTGTGTCAGTTTTCATGCACCTATCCCTAGTATTCTCTTCCTCGACTCTAAAAATAAACAGATTTCTCTCAATGTTCCTAAGTAGTTACAGAGAAATTATTTTTTTAAATATATTAAAACTTAATGGCTTTGAATAATAAAACTTAAGTGGCTTTGAAGCACAGAACTGTTAGCTCTAATACATTTTGTGAGTTATTTGGAAATTTTTATTTTACAATATACTGTACAGTATGTTTATATTAAAGATGAAGTAGAATAATTTACTTTTTATAGCACCTGTATCACTAACATGATAGGCATTAAATCATTATTATATTTTATATATATTATGTCTGTTATAACAAAATATTTTAGGAGACAGCTAAAACCTAGTGTAATATTCAGTGAAAAGTTGCTTATTAATATTTCAAAATATTCTGTACAGCCAACTGTTATTTATTGCCTGAAAGTATACTTGTTTCATTAATTTTTTTAATTGAATCACCATAAGATACACAGTTACAAAGTTGTTCATAACTGGGTTTCAGTCATACAATGTTCCAACACCCACCCCTTCACTAGTGTATGTTTCCCACCACAATTTCCTCAATTTCTTTCCCTGCTCACTACCCCCACTTACTTCTATGGCAGGCACTTTCCTTCTCTTTCTCTCTCTCTTTCCTTTTGGGCATTATGGCTTGCAATACAGATACTGAAAGATTATCATGCGTGTCCCTTTACCTACTTTTAGCACTCAGTTCTTGTCCAGAGTGATCATTTTGAACTATTGCCATAATGGTCCTTTCTCTGATAGTATACTTTTAATTCAAGGTACTTCTATACTTCTACTTTATTCTGATATTTTATTTTAGATTGTGTATGTGTGCACTGAAGTGTGCAAGTTTCTAAAATAGCTTCCTGCCCTTTTATAGTCATAACACCTGATGTTTGTAATTGGGAATGAAAGTGGGACCAATATTTTCATCTCAAATACTATTACTACTGTTAATCTCTTGAAAACTTCTTGGTGGACTTCATCTGTAGTCTTGCTTGTCTATTAGATTCACAGTACTACTTTGGAACTTTAAAATTTCCCGAGATTTTTTCCAAAGAGTGGAGGATTTAAGTTAGGAATTAGACTATGAGTGATTGTACATAAGACAGTTTATTGAAGTGTGTCAGTTTTCATAAAGGTAAAGTTTTGTGTTTAGACTATCTTAAATTATTTTTCCTCTTCAGCTTCCAGCAGATCTTACCAAGATGCACATCACAGACAACCCTCATCCACAGGTGACTCATGTATCTTCTAGTCAATCTGGTTGTAGCATCGCCAGTGACTCTGGGAGCAGCAGTTTATCTGACATTTATCAGGTAATACCTTAGGAGTTTGATATACTTACGACATTTTTTTTAATCTGCCAAATATCCTGTGATTGTGCCTGAGGTGGTCATATATCTTTTAATTAAGGTGTGAAATTCAGGCAGTAAGGTCTTTGGGAAATATACTTTATTCACTGTGTCATGTTTGCAACCCTAATTTAAGAGGTAATTTCTTTTGAGGGTGTTTAAATATAGTCCAACAAATGTAATTATTATTTTCTTTCAAATTTATTTTATCCAAGTAAACCCATACTAAAATATAATGTTTGCTTTGGTTAAAAAAATGATTTTTTTTGAGGGGGGGGGGGGGTTGGAGAGATAGTACCATGAGTAAGGCACTTGCCTTGCCCATGACTGACCCACATTCAATGATCACTCCCAGTCTCCACCGAGAGTGATCCCTGAGAACAGAGACAGGATTAAGCCCTGACTACCAGCATATGTGTCCCTAAAACTGAAAAAAAAAGAAAAGGTTCCTGGAACAATTGAACTTGAACTTTTTTTTCTAAAGGCTTATTTTTAATTCATAAACTTTGTCTTCTGTATATAAAAATCATAAAGAAAATTTGTATTTTGTATTGGGAAAGTTGTTCACTTTCTGATAGGCACGAGATTTTTTAAAAAGGTGTAATCTTAATAAACTCTCTTCAATATAGTTTATCCAAATGTCATTTCAGCAGCCAGTCAATATTTAAAAATTTAATGAGTTGCTTTATTATTCATACTAATCCGAAAAGTCAGAATTTACTATAAATGCACAGCATATGTCAATTCAGACTACACACTCTTTTCTTGCTGTTTCTTGGAGACACTTGTCAGAGCTCAGTTCTTAGGGGCTTGGAGGACCATATGTGGTACCGGAGATCAAACTTGTAAGGCAGGTAGGAGCCCTACCCACTGGACTGTTGCTCCAGCCCTGAACTAACCACATTTAAGTACCCAAAAGCCACATGTGACTAGTGACTCCTGTGTACTGAGACTGATATGAAGAAATAGTTCTGTCTGACAAAAACATTTTAAGACTATGGTTTTAATTGAGATGCTCAGATTCTTATGTTTTAGGAAAAAGAGCATTTTTCTGTAGAAGGAAGAAATACGTAAGATGGAAAAATAGCTTCCATTTTGGTTTATATATGGTTTTTCTCCACAAAAATTTGTTGCTGAGACCATTACAGTCTTTATAATTTGGCTGCATGATTTGTAATAGAGAGGACGGAGTTTTAGCCTAGAGAATGGGGCATTTGCCATGCATATGGCTGGCCCAGGTTCTAGTTCCAGCATCCCATATTGTTCCCTTTGTCTACTGGGAGTGACTCCTGAGTGTGGAGCAAGGAGTAACCCATGAGCACTGCCCAGGGTGGCCCCGAAACCAAAAAAGGAAACAGAATAATTTTGTAGTATATCAAGGATTCCCTATATTCAGTTTTTCTTTTATTTTGTTTTTGTTTTGGGACCCCAACCAGTGGTGCTCAAGAGTTTATCATTCCTTGTTCTGCACTCAATAATCACTCCTGGTGGTGCTTGGGGAACTTATGGGATGCTGTGAATCAAACCCATGTCTCTCACTGTACTATTGCTCCAGACTCTAATAACATTTTTTTAAAAGGACAAGAAATTTTTAGGATTTTGGTTGTTATGTTACACTGATAGTGTTTAGGGACTACTAGCTTCATTCTCAGGGAACACTCCTGGCAGTGCTCAGGGGACCATAAATGGTGCCAAAATTGAATCAGGATCAGCTGCATGCAAGACAAGTGCCTTACCTTCTGTACTATTTGTCCACCCCAAGAACAAGAAATTTCTTTTTTGGAGGAGGTAGAATTTGGGCTACAACCAGCATTGCCAAGGGTTTTCTCCTGACTTTGTGCTCAGAGATCACTTATGGCAGGCTTGGGGGACCATATCGGATGCTAGGGATTGAACCCAGGTCTGCCATGTGTAAGGCAAATACACTACCCATTATAAACAATTGTTCTGACCCAAGAATAGGAAATTCTTTTGTTTTTGGCTGCACCCAGTGGTCCCTAGGACATACTCCTTGCTCTGTGCTTAGGAATCATTCCTTGCAGGCACAGGAGACCATGGATGGAATGCCAGAGATCTAACCTCAGTTGCCCCAATACAAGGAAGGCCCCCTACCTGCTGTATTATCACCTTGGCTTTAGCAAGGAAATTATGTACTTGGGGCTAAACTCAGCAGTGCTCAGGTGTTAATCTTGGCTCTGCATTTAGGAATTAGATATTCCTAGTGCTGCTTGAGGGACTATATGGGATGCCAGGAATCAAACCCAGGTTGGCTGTGGGCAAAGCAAATGCCCCTACATATTATACCATAGCTCTGGACCCTGAACAAAGAAATTTGTAATAGTTGTTTTGGGGCCACACTCAGTGTTGTTTAAGGCTACTTTTTGACTGCATTTACATCTGTCCTGGTTGTGTTGAAGGAAACATATGGGGTGCCAAGTATTGAACCCTGAACAACTGCATACAAGGCAAGCGCCTTATACACTCTCTCTTCCTGATCTCTGCAGAAACTTCTGAAGCATAACACTTGCTTCTGCTGGATATCTCTACGTATCTTGAATGATTTTTAGATCTACTCAGTGCACCTGGAGTTCTGTCATCACACCTAGCCCCTGCCCTATTGTTTTGACTACCCCACCTCCCAAGAAGGGCGGGTAGCGCCCATGTTGGAAAATATATACTAAAGAGTCAAGGCCTTGTTTGAGAGTGCTCTGCTCCAGCTTTCTGCTTCCCCTTTCCTCAGTAGTTTTATCTTCAACTTACTCTGTCTTTTTTTGTTTGGGGGCCCATACCCGGCAGTGCTCAGGGCTTCTTCCCAGCTCTGAGGTGAGGGATATGGCCAACTTAGGTTCAGTCCCCACCATTCCATATGGCCCTCTGGACCTGGCAGGATTGATCCCTGAGCACAGAGCCAGGAGTAAGCCTTGAACACTGCCAGGTGTGTCCCCAAAACAAACAAAAAAATATCATCTGTATGCTTGTCAGAATTTCATTTTTCTTTGACTGCTCTCATGTTTTTAAAGTCCTACTTCAAACTGTAAGAATAGTATGACTTGGGGCTGGAGCAATAGCACAGCGGGTAGGGCGTTTGCCTTGCACACAGCCGACCTAGGTTCAATTCCCAGCATCCCATATGGTCCCCTGAGCACCGCCAGGGGTAATTCCTGAGTGCATGAACCAGGAGTAACTCCTGTGCATCGCTGGATGTGACCCAAAAAGAAAAGAAAAAAAAAAGAATAGTGTGACTTTACTCCTTCATTTTAAAAGCTTCAGTGTTTCAGTTATCCAAATTACAGTTTTTATTTCAAATTTATATTCAAGCTCCAAGCCTTCCATTTCCATCTATAATTTGCAAATCTGGTATGGTGTTTTACTGTTCCCCATTTTCCTCTTCTAGGTTTTGGTCTGTGACAAATATATTTGCTTCTCCTTGAGCATGTTTGCCCCTTTTCTAGCCTTTTGTTTTTATTACACTTTTATACTTTCTGTTCCACTTGATGACATTTTCATATTAGCAGTTTCATAAAATTTTAGGTATATTCACATACAAAGATTTCAAAACAAAAGATTTTGGATTTCTTTAGTCTTTCTTAGAAAATCATGTATTGGACTCCCACAGCAATTTTTCTGTTTCTTATTGCTTTTTCCTCTTAGTTCTTAGTGTTGCCACTTGTAAACTTGGCATTTTCATCATCTGAGTCAATTTGTGAATGGAACAGTTTGTTCCCTGTTGCGTGTTGAGTTAAGTTAAGTTATATTGGCATTTTAGAAGTAGTGCCAGCCTAATAAGTTTGTTGTCTTTAGGTGAATTACAGTTTAAAATAAAACTAATATTGTTTCTAAAGAAAATGCAGAGGATGTTTACTAATTGTAAGATTATCCAAGACTAATGAAGTCTTCCTTTAACCTCCTGTCCTGTTATTAGAAATTACAGATTGGGCTAGCCTGGACAGAATTATTGTGAAAGGTTATTCGGTTTTATCCTGACCAGAGAGACAAAGGGAACATAATGACTTAATGAAAACGGTTGAGTGAAAGGAACTGGAACAATAGTACAGTGGAGAGGGCTCTTGACTTGCACACAGCCATCCCAGGTTCAGTCCCTGGCATCCCATATGGCCCCCCAAGTACTGCCAGGATTGATTCTTGAGTAACATCCGAGGTGTGACCAAAAGACAAAAGAAAAAAAGGAGCTGAATAAAAGACTAAAAATGGAAGTAAAGAAAATAAAAACACTAAAAATCTAAAGCTTTTGCTAAGTACTGTTCTCTCGTTGTTCATCAATTTGCTCAAGCAGGCCCAGTAACATCTCCTTCATGACACTTGTTGTTACTGTGTTTGGAATATCCAGTTCGTCACGGGTAGCTTGTCAGGCTTTGCTGTGCGGGTGAGATACTCTTGGTAGCTTGCCAGGTTCTCCGAGAGGGATGGAGGAATTGAACCCGGCTCGGCCGGGCTGGCTGCGTGCAAGGCAAACACCCTACCGCTGTGCTATTGCTCCAGCCTTTGCTAAGTAATTGCTTTAAATTTGAAAATATGGCTGTCTTAAGTTGATATGACTTTATTTGGTATACTGTAGTTCCTCTCATTGTAGCCTTATGTTTATTTGGCTGTAAACAAGAAAAGGATATCCTTTATGGTTTATTTAGGGAAGGCGGAGTCATCACCTCAGAGTGTCTGCATCATTAAATTATTTTTATACATACTCACATTAATGGGCTGGAGCGATAGCACAGCAGAAAGGCGTTTGCCTTGCACGCAGCCAACATGGCCGACTCCAGTTCGATTCCTCCGCCCCTCTTGGAGAGCGCGGCCAGCTACCGAGAGGATCTCGCCCGCACGGCAGAGCCTGGCAAGCTACCCGTGACGTACTCGATATGCCAAAAACAGTAACAACAAGTCTCATGATGGAGACGTTACTGGGCCTGCTCAAAAACATTTACAAAAACTCTTGGTTATTACTAAAGGTAGGGTGTGACAGTTATATAGTGGCAATGATTTTGTACTAAAATAGCCTAGAGATTTTAAACAAGTCTTGATAATTTATTTTTCAAGTTTCTGGTTTTGTTAAATTTTCTTTGGATTTTTTCTCTTCTGCTTAAGTTTTTGTTGTTTTTCGATCTTTATTTGCATGTGCTCAAGGAGTATTCCTGTTTCTGCTCAGGAATCACTTCTGGTGGTACTTAGGGGGACCCATGTGGTACTGGGGATTGAACTGGGTCAGCTGCATGTAAGGCAAATGCCCCATCCACTGTACTATCATCTCTCCAGCTGCATCTATTTGGGTACTCTCTAGTGCCCTTCTTCTGGTTAACATTTTTTAATGATGCATCCCATTTCTCGCCTAATTATGATTGTTTTCTTCTAAATCTATGTGCTTTTTTTGTAATATAAAAAATTGTATAATTTTCATCATCTTTGGATCTTTTGCATTGTCCTCTTTGTTACGACTCCTTTCCACCTATCTAACACATTTTTTCTTTTATTTTTGGTTTTGGGGCCACACCTAGTAGTACTCAGGAATCATAACTGACTATGTAAGGGGACTGTATGCAGAGCCAGGAATTGAACCTGGGTAGGCTTCACAGACAGAACAAGCACCTTTACACACTTACTCTCTGACTCTCTAATACATTTCCAAGTTTTATTATAGGCATTGGACAATACTACATTGTAATAATGCTTACATAGTTTTTAGAGAATTAAGCTTTCTGCTCTGTATCTGCATTCTAAGAAGCATCATGCAATGATTTTGAGTCCTTTTCATTTTCACATCTAACTTTATCTTAAAAACCTAATTTGCATTGGTTTGGTCAAAGGAATTTGAACAAATTTAGACTATATTAAACTGCTCATTCTACTATTTAAATATTTGCAAGGGGTTGGGAAAGTTTGGGCCATACTCAGTCATCCTCAAAAGCTACTCCTGGCTCTTTGCTCAAGGGTGGCAGCACTCAAAATGCCACTGACTCAAGGGTCAGTGGCATTCCAGTCCAGAGCCTTAACCTTTGTACTGTCTAGCCCATGTTTTTAAACACACTTTCTTATTAATTTGCCAGTATGTATCCTTAACATTTTACAATGTAGTATAGTGTTTTCTGTCTCTCTTTTTGGCTAGCATATTCTGTCCCCCCCTTTCTCTCTCTTCCCCCCTCCATTTTTTTTTTGTTGTTGTTGTTATTGGGCCACACCTGGCAATGCTCAGGGGTTGCTCCTGGCTCAGTGCTCAAAGGACTGTATGGCATACCGGGAATTGAACCTGGATCAGCCATGTGCAAGACAAGAACCCTGCCCACTGTAATATCTCTTTCAGCTGTTTTTATTCTTTTTATTTTATCCAATATTGAGAAAAGTTCAGATGAAAGAAAAGTAAATTGTAAGGATGAATTTCCTTGCCTTTGTATGAAGCCTTCAAGGTCCTTAAAAGAGGTTTGTTTGTTTTTTATTTAAACAACCTTCTTTCATTCTTTACCCAGAACTTCCATTCTCCCTAAAGAGCAATCTTCTTGAATGTCTTTATTCCTCAAGCAAATAACAACTATATATGCCTACTTGATTATGTTGTGATCCATCTTTATTTTGGGGACCATATATGGAGGTGCTCTTACTTCTAGCTTTGTGCTCAGGGGTTACTCTTTATCTGTGCTCAGAAACCGTAGTGATGCTCAGGGGACCATATGTGGTGCCAGGGATCAAACCATGGTTGGCAAAATGCAAGGCAAGTGCATTAATTCCTGTTCTATTTCTCCCATGCTTTATGAGGTTTTTTGTGTGTGTGTTTGTTTGTTTATTTGTTTCTGGGTAACACCTAGCAGCACTCAGAGACACTCCTAGGTTCAGTGCTGTGGTGCTCCAGCGGTGCTTGACAGACCATTTGGTACTTGGGATTGAACCCCAGTCCTCATGTGCATGTGTTCCAGACTGTTGAACTATCTTCCCTGACCTTGATTTGGCTTTTATACAGACTTAATCTGAAAGGCGTAAGAATGAGACTATGTTGAAAGAATGGATCATGAAAAAAAATCTAAATTGTGATGATGACAGGGCAGTTTTAAGATCATAAGATAGAATGTCCTTAAAAATTAAATAAAATTAAGGAGATGACTGTTTTAGGGATAAACTGCTACATTAAAAAAAAAACAACATATAGAAAATGTGCCTTGCTGCTTTTTTTTTTTTGGTTTAGTTTCCTGGATTAATATTAGCGTATATAAATATGTAAGGTATTTTGTTCTCTCTCTCCTTTTGGGTGTTGTGGTTTGCAAGAGGCATTGAGTGGCAATCACGTTTGGTCTGTAGTCTACTTTCAGCATGCTTCTCCCATTCTGGGAAGATACTCCCAACACTCTTTATTTGGTGCTCCCTTCTCTATCTGAGCTCCCTTTTCCCCTAGCATGTGTGGCTGGCCTCTAAGCCATGGAGCAAAATTCCTGGCCACAGAGGCAGGGTAGGATGGGGGCAGGGGTGGAGGGTGGGGGGTGGGAGGGATACTGGGATCCGTGGTGGTGGGAAATGGGCACTGGTGGAGGGATGGGTATTTGATCATTGTATAATTGAAACCCAAGCACAAAAATTTGTAAGTATACAACTGTACATCATGATGTCTCGCTAATAAAAATTAAAAAATAAAAAAAAATGTAAGATATTTGGAAAAGTTGTTTTAGCATATATATAATTCAAAATAAACTACTTTAAAGAGGGCTTCTAACCTGCAAGCAGGTTTATGGTTGCAAAAATAATTAGAAATATATTCTATTTAAACCCTGAAGTTCTGCCACCAGAAAATAACTCAGGAGAGCATACCAGTCATGAGACAGAATTTACCCTTTAAGAGATTGTCTTATTTTAAGTATTTTGTGTTGGTGTTTAAATTTGACTTGCTAAACCATCTGTTATTTAAAACTGTTAAAACTGCCGAAATCTAAAGGATTATAAAATATGTGTTAAAAAATATAAGAGAACACTCTTACTTTTTAGTTTCAGAGTCTCAACATAAATTAACTAAAGACAGAGGGATGATTTAGTGATCCCAGATAAAAAGCAGAGGCAGCTCTGGTTTTAGGAAACCTGGATTCTTGGAAGAGTGTCATCATTTGTTACTAGTCTTTCAGATGAAATTGTTTGCAGTTCTTTTGATTTTCCTCCTCCTCTTTTTTGTCCCAGCTGCTCTTTGCTGCATGTGTTGTACCCTTTCTGCTTCTGTCCTGCATGTCCTATTGGTTTGTTGCTGTGTATTTTCATCTTTCTACATTTAATTCTTCTGCTCCTATCCTTCCTTCCATTCTCTTACCCCTCTCCCTGCTTAGTGGTTTTGTTTTTTTCTCACCAAGGCAAGGGATTTCCATGCACTCTGCATTACATTCTTCCAGTTCAGCATTCAGATCAGAAAGGATGCTCTATAATCATAAAAACCTAGAGAAATCAATTTTCTAGACTAACAAAGCCAGCAACAAATATTCCTCATCGGAATATCTGTGTGATGTTTGAAAGGAGGAATAATTCTTCAAAACATCCTTTTCTGGGGAAGCAAGGTAGTAAATATTAAATATAACTGAAAGGACTTAACTGTTTAGATAAGGATTCCATAGTCTCCTCTAATACTTATATAAGTGCTAATTATTATAAAATTCTGCTATATTTATTTTTTTACATCTACTTAAATATGCTTTTTCACTTATTAATAAACAAGTGAGTGTAATATTGATAAATATTGCATTATCATTTCAGATAATTTTCTTAAAGATGTCTCATTTATTTATGAATGACATTTTTAGTTTTCAGATTTTTTTGAAGAATATTCATTCCTTTATAGAATAGGTATCTAAGGTTAATATGTTTCCAATGTTATGCTTGAAAATAAAAGTTTATATTTATTATTTTTCTTGTTGTTTGTGGCTTACTCCCATCTTGGTACTCGGGGATTGCTCCCAGCGTCATGCAGTGCTAAGGGTTGAATCCAAACCTCTCTCAAATGCAGTACTTGCCCTCCAGCCCTTTTCAACCATCTGATTCCCAAGAGTATTTTTTTAAAGATTGAATGGAATATTAGCTCTACTTTTGAACACTGTTAGATTTAACTAAAATTGAGGAAAGTGCTGAATTCAGTCCTTCATGTTTGTTCTGTTTTAACGTATTTTAGGGCTACTCTTAAACTTGTAAACTTTTGTTTGAACCTAAACTACTCTTGGAGATTCTGGGTACTCAAATGATGCCTTTATCTTTCTTGTACATAATGTTTTAAGGAATTTTGTGTTTTTAAGAAAACAAGTGTTGGCTGAAAAGAGTTAATAATACATTTAATGATGATTGAACTACCTGATCAGAAACTTATTTTCTACTCCTATCCATCATCATTGCTGTCACTGGAATGAGAGCCTGTGTTTTGGGTAGTTTTTAAATGTGATTTTGGTTGTGATAACAGCACACAATACTGCCTAATTCTTTTTTGTGATTCTGACTGATAAAACATGAAATGATAAGTGATCAAGATTCTTTTTTGTAGGCTACAGAAAGTGAAGTAGGAGATGTAGATTTAACACGTCTTCCAGAAGGACCTGTTGATTCTGAAGATGAAGAGGAAGAAGATGAAGAGATTGATAGGACAGACCCTTTACAAGGGCGAGATCTTGTTCGAGAATGTCTTGAAAAGGAACCTGCTGACAAAACTGATGATGACATTGGTAAGAAGTACATCTGTTCATAGAATTACTAGCTTTATGTATAATTACTATTGCAGTGTAACTCATCCCCAAAGTTTAGTGACTTAAACAGTACACATTTTTTCCCCTTAAGAATTCAAGGACCAACCTAACTAAGTGGTTTTGGCCCTCTCTCTCATGAGGTGACCATTAGAATGAGAGCAGGGGATAGTCATCTGAGACCTCTCTGAATGGAGCTAGAGGATCTACCTCCAGGGAGATCCACTTGACATTTGGCACAAGACTTCTTTTTTTTTTTTTTTTTGCTATGTAGACCTCTTCAGAGCCTGCACAGATAGCCCTATAGTGTGGTAGCAGGGACCTCCACAAAGCAAGTAATTCAAGAGAAAATGAGGTGGTTACCATGTTTTTTTTGTGATCTTGTCCCAGGAGTCACACCCATTCTCATTTATACCAAATTCTCTCTTATAGAGCATTCCTCATACACTATAGGAGGGGACAGGAATATAAAAAGGTGAAATGAAATTAAATCGCTCAGCATGTTTGATGCTGTCTCAACTTGTAAAATAAAAGCTTTGATTACCTTAATCTTCCCATCCCTTCCCATCACACCCACTTGGCTCTGTTCTAATGTGCCTGTCTGCCTGCCCTGCAGACTTCCCTGCATGAGGTCTGATAGTTCATTTTCCCAGCACCACCCCTACAAGCTTCTGTGTGTTCCTTGGATCCTTGGCAGCACTGCCACTTGGGATCCCTGGTGCTCCAATTAAAGGTGCTATCTCCAGTCCATTTTATCAGTGTGTGACTCCTACTCATCACAGGAGCAGTGTACTGAAGGGAAGGGGGAAAAATAATAGTAAAAAGTAAAGTAATAATGTAATAATTTTAAATTTTACTTCATTAAAGCAGATTTTTTCACCTTCATGTTCATAATGCATTTTATACATGAATATATAGCGGTGTTCAGTATCTATGAAATCTTTATTTCATCTTAAATGAAAGTATCATTTTGGTTAAAACAAATTTTCTTTTATGTCATTTCTTTTCTTTCTCTCTCTCTCTCTCTTTATCTCTCTCTCTCTCTCTCTCTGTCCCTGTCTCTCTCTGTCTTTGTCTCTCTCTGTCCCTGTCTGTCTGTCTCATTTTCTCTGTTTATATTTTGGGCCATTCCTGATTGCATCAGCTGCTACTCCTGGCTCTGTGCTTGGGAATACTCCCAGTGGTGCTCAGGAATGTGTTGCCAGGAATTAAAATGAAACTCAGGGCTCCCACCTCAAAAGCCCGTGCTCCAACTCTTTGAGCCATCTCTTGATTCCCTTTTCTCTTTTTAACTCATTCTTACAGAATGAGTTACTGGAGCTTTGGTTTTTTTTGGGGTTTTTTTTTTTTGTGTGTGTGTGGAGGTTTCTTAAGGCTAACGATGATGTTAGAGTTTATCTTTAACAATAGAGATTACAACTCCAGAGCCATAGTACAGTGGTGTTTGCAATGCACTTGGTTGACCCAGGTTTGCTCCCCCAGCATCTCTTATGATCCCCAAACTTCCCAGGAGTGATGGCTGAGTATCACCAGGTGTAGCCCCTCTCCCCACCCCCCTCCAAAAAATAGAGCTTACTAGGAGCCCAGACAGATTGTATAATGGGTGTATTACTTGCCTTGCACAACCCCAAACCATTCTGATACCTGTTGCCCCATAGGGTTCCTAAGCTCCACCAGGAGTGAAGCCTGAGCTTAGAACCAGAAGTAAGCTCTGAGCCCCACTGGGTATGGCCAAAAAACTATATATAGGTGGGTGGGGGGAAAACAGATTATAATGTCATAGACTGACATATTTATGACTCATTAAGATTTTATTCTAGATAAAATTAAGTAAAACTTTAATTTTATAAATTATATTCATGTCATTTAAACCAGATGATGCTGCTGAACATTCTTTATATTTGTAATGATATAAAATATAATTAAATAACTGGAATTTAGACTTAAGAATTGTATGTGAATTCTTATTTCCTCAAAGCTTTTAAAAATCTGAAGTATTATACCAGGAAAATAAAGCTCAAATGTGATCGGAGTGGATGTTTTGAATTCTTGTAGCCCTAAATTGAATCCCTAGTACCCCTTGACCTCCTCAATGATTACCAGGTGTAATTCTACTGAACCTCAACACAGTGAGCTCAAGCTATACCATATCACAACTGATCCTCGGAGTCCCAGAACTGCTGGAGAGGACCCAAATAGGGCTAAGGGGGTGGGGGGTCTGAATTTAAATTTTACATTTATCTCTGAATAGATAATGCCATAAAGTTACTTAGAATTAAGAAGTTGCCTTTGCAGAGGCTTTGACAAGCCTTCTTTTAGTTTGGGAGCCACACCGAGCAGTGCTGAGAACTACCCTCAGTTTGTTTTGGGGGGGATGTTGGGGGGTAGGGAGGGGGGTTTAGAGATTGTGGGGGGTTGTATGGGGTGGGGTTGTTGCCCCAAATTGAACTCATGGGTAGGCCCTTTAAACTATCACTTCAGCCAGGTTTGACAAATCTTGAACTAGAAGTTATGTTTATTATTTTTAACTTAATTACTTGTTGACATTTTAAAATACCTTTTAAGAAGCAAAACTGGTATATTAAGAACAAAATATTTATTGCTCATCTCTTAAACCAAAGAGCATCACTAATTGTAAAAAGTATAACTGGCATTTCCCTCTGGAAAAAGTAGGGGAAAAATCTCCAATTTGAAATGAAATCTGTGTGCTTTCTGGTTCTCTGGAATTTCAGCCTAATATTTTACCAAATATATACCTAGATTTCTCTGTAAATCAAATAACTTATATTTTAACCAGTAGCTATCTTGTATCTTAATTTGTCTACTGTGACAGTATAAATCCATAGGTTGATTAGGACATTGGTTTCTAGAATCTGGTGTCTTTGAAATGCATTCCCTGATAGTTTCAACACTATATTTTGTTTGTTTGTATTTCAATAGAACAATTACTGGAGTTTATGCACCAGCTTCCTGCTTTCGCAAACATGACCATGTCTGTAAGGAGAGAACTTTGTTCAGTGATGATTTTTGAAGTGGTAGAGCAGGCTGGAGCTATTATTCTTGAAGATGGGCAAGAGGTATGTTAGCAAATACATATTGTACATTATCTAATAAGAAAGCTGATTTGTAGAATATTTTCATTTTTGTAAATCGAAATTCTGACTCTTGAAATTTTGTGATGTTAAAGTGAATATTGTCTGACTGAGGTAATTATTTCTGAACAGGTAAGGTTTAATTACTGTTTCTGCTTTGTTTTGTTGTAATTTTTGTTTCCTACCTTGCATGTTCAGTAGGCAGTAGATCAAATTTGGTTTCATTTATCAAATTATTGAGACTTAAAAAAATCTTACAACATTATGATTAAAATATTTGTGAAGTATTTACTCTTTTTTCTTTTCCTTTGTCTGTTTTTTAAAAGATTGAAATTTATTGATAGCTATGCCTCCTAGTAGACAGCTGCCAGCTGAGGCATTTATATGCTGATTCAAAAGTGCTCAGGTGGCAACTTGAGGATGGGTGGAAGAGAGAATTTAAAGGAAAGATGCTATTTTTGTTGGGAAGTACTTTACTAAATTCCTTATCAAACTGATAAAATTAATATTGAGATACCAGTCAGCGCATATTACCATAAGCTGCTTGTAGGAATATGAATAGCATTTTTGCAGAAATTGTTAGCATGGATATAAATATATTTAACATGAGTATTGTATAATACAAGTTAATATGTAATAGTTATATAATACTTGTTAATATATCGCTAAATCTCTATAGGATGTTACTCCACCTTAAATGTCTTTGATCAGAACACTATGTAAAACAGAATGAAATGACAAAATTTGTATGTTACAGTACATTTAAAATGCTAAAAATTAGAAATAACTAAAATATGACCTAGTAGTAAACATTGCTTAACATTACATAGCCACATCATATTGTATATATTTAATCATTTTATGGAAATTATTTTAGGGCACACATTTCTATAGCTTTTATTTAGGGTAATGAAGGGCTTGGGCCATATCTGGCAGTGCTCAGTGCTATTCCCGGCTTAGTGTTCAGGCAGCTCCCTGTGGCACACTCAAATTGTCTTATATGCGCACACACACACACACACACACACACACACACACACACACTGCATATAAGACAATACCATAACCCCTGTACTATCTCCCAGGCTGCTCTATTGCTTCATTTCTATGCTTCCCACCTACCCACCTCCATATCCTAGAAAACACATGGCACATAGAATATCCTTCAAAAATTGATAGAAAGTTAATACAGCATTAATTTTTTAAAGATAGCCTAAACATTTCAATATAAAATAATGTGAAATGAAGAAATTAATTTTTAACTACGGTATAAATTGGAATTTTGAATAACTTTCTTTTACAGCCTTTAAAAATAAAGTTTTACTTATGTCACAATGATAACAGGATCTTTTCCGTAAAATGTTCCAACATCAAATTCTCCAGCGTTGTTTTTCTGTGAGATGTTTTTAATCTGTTAGATGACTAAAAGTTTTTAAAATTCTGATGTCTTAAAAAGATGAATAGTCTTTCAGAATTAATCTCTACCTAAACCCCCTCCACCCCTTCTTTAATTGTTTACTATATGTCAGACACAGTTCTATGCTCTTAGTATGTATAAATTTAACAAAAGTCTTATGATAGTACTGTTATGAACATTTTAACAATAGAGAAATTGTCAGGCCTTGAAAGGTTAAAGAACTTACCCAGAGTCACTTAGCTAATTAGTGGCAGAATCTGATTTCGAGTTGCAGTAGTTTGTAGTCTTAACCATTTCATTGTTTTGTCTTGTGTATTTGGTCAATTGAAAGTCCTATTTAATTTTTTAAGATTATGTGTTCTGTATATGGATACATTCAAAATTAATAAACATCTTCTTAAAAAGATTCTCAAAATCTTTCTTTTCTTCTGTAGCTTGATTCATGGTATGTTATTTTAAATGGCACTGTAGAAATCAGTCATCCAGATGGAAAAGTTGAAAATCTCTTTATGGGGAATAGTTTTGGTATTACTCCCACTCTGGATAAGCAGTACATGCATGGAGTTGTTAGGACTAAAGTTGATGATTGCCAGGTAAGCATATCTTTTTGGTCATGTTCTCATTTGTTAATTTTAAATAACTTTGTCTATTTTTTATCTTTTTTTAAAAAAAAACCCTTGTTTTGAGAATTGAGAATTTTACAACTTAGTTTTTATGAAGGAACTAAATTTTATGCTCAACTTTTTGTGAATTGAACAGATTAAAAAATTTAAGAATCTACTGAATGTTGATTTATTAAATTTCTTTATATTAGCCAGCTCAGGATTTTATATGTGTGTGTGTGTGTTAATAAGCAAAGGAAAGAAATAGGAACTTCAGGGTTGTTTGTTTCCAGCTTACTCCTGCTTCATGTTTTCTTGAGAGAAGTAGATGTTCACTTCTCTTTTTAGACTAGAATTCAAACAGATTTAGTGTTTTACGTCTCTTTGTATGTGAATTACTTATTTCAGTTTTATTTTCATTAAGGCTTGAAGGGGTTGAATAAGAAAGAACTGATGCCATTTGATTTCTTATCTTTGTGCTCTGCCTTGGTGCATAGTGACATATTTATGTACTACAGATTCATTGATTGTCCCCATGTTATTCTTGGGCAGTTTGTCTGCATAGCTCAGCAAGATTATTGTAGAATTCTAAATCATGTGGAAAAAAATACTCATAAAGTTGAAGAAGAAGGAGAAATTGTTATGGTGCATGAGCATCGTGAACTGGATCGGAGTGGAACCCGCAAAGGACATATTGTAATCAAGGTGGGTGTTTTTACTTTTTATTCTGGTCTCTGATAGTTAAAGCTTTCATCTTGCTCAAAGAGCTCAGTCTACTTTTTAAGTAGTGCAAGATACTTCACATTTTTTTCAAAGATTTTTTTATTAAATCACCGTGAGATATCCTTACAAAACTGCTCATGATTAGGTTTCAGCCATACAGTGTTATAATTCACAAATTTTAGAATGTAAATTAACTGTGTTGATTCTTTTTCTTTTTACTACATAGCTTTTTTATACCTTTTAATGATGAATGGCAGTGCCTACAATATCAGTATGGGTAGGACATTCTAGAATATGCAGGTCAAAATGTTTCTTCAAATCATCTTATGATCCTTGGACAATGGGACTTTACTTTTTCTAAGATAATATTTAGAAAAAAATACAAAGACCAACTTAAAAGCAGAGGAAACTTAAATGAAGATTCAGTGTTTATTGGGTATTTATAACAGTTGAAATAGATATTTCCCTGAATAAATATTTCTCATCTGAAAAAGGGAAATATATGACAGGACTTTATTTGGGCTAAATGTGGGTAAAGAATTAGAGTAAGCACATTAAAGACTCCTCCTATTAACCCCTATATTGTTTACCCGTCTTTAACGTTCTGTCTTCTCTACCCTTTGCTTTTCTACCCTCTCAGTCCCTATCTCTTTAAAGATCTCATGTTTTAATATATAATAGTTATTTTTGAGAGGCAATAAATCCATGACTATTTCTCTTTCAGGCTAATCTTATAAAGTATATATTTTCACTACAAATGCAGGGACTAATACCAGATTTGTTCTTCCTCAGGAATCTGGCTGTTCTTCAGCACTGCCCTAACTAATAAATGTAGCTGCATATGTAGAAATGATGGGGGACTGCTAAGAGCAACTGTTTTTAGCAGGGATATTGGAGGAGTTTTTTTAATGCCCTATTTTTAAATGCTTTCCAACTTGAAGTTACTTGAACAGTACAGAAAAGTAGCAGATTCAGGTTCCCCAACTCTTAATATTTTACTGGTTTCTCCATTTCCTAAAACTTTTGCGATTTCCAAGTGTAATGCCTTCATTGTGCCTTCATTGAAACATGCCCTATACAAATAGCATAGAACTTAATATAAGTGACCAATGATAAAGTAAAACCATTCAGTCCACAAGACTCCACTTAGAGTTTTACTGTCTTACCCAACACCTGTCCCTTTTCCTTTCTGGCCCAGGATTTCACAAGGGGAACATAATTGAATTTAGTTATCATGCCACTTTTGTTTACTCCAGGAAAAATCTTACCCTGGTCATAATCTCTCTAGTTTCGTTTACCATTTTAAAATAATTTTTTGTTTGCTTTTTGGTTTTGTACAGTGCTCAGGGGTTACTCCTGGCTCTCTGTTTGGGGGTTACTCCTGGTTTGTTTAGGACCATAGAAGGTTCCAGGGATCGCACCTTAGTTGGTTGCATGCAAGGCAAGCGCCTTACCCACTGTACTATCTCTCCAGCCCCATCTCTAGTTTTTAAAAGGTTATTCTGTTTCACTCTATATTCTGTTTCTGAAAATGGGAAAGATGTGACAATGCTTTATTTGGGCTAAGTGTGGGTAAAGACTTACTGTAAGCATATTATAGACTCCTCCTATTAACCACTATGTTGTTTGCCTGTCTTTAACTTTTTGTCTTCTCTCCCCTTGCCTTTCCCCCCTCTCTGTCCCTTACATTGTGATTGGTTCCAATGATGAATCCATTTGCCACTCAGAGTATTATAGAAGGTGATAAACTAGGTATTACCTATGGTTGTCCTGTCCCTTACATGAAGTCTGCTCCCCCCACCTTTGAATATTTTTTGTTGTTGTTGAAGTAGTACTGTATACAACATTGAATAAATTTCAGGTGTGCATCACTGAAAATTATACACACACATTATATTCACCATTGAAAGTCAGATTCTGTTTTTATCATACATTTGTCCACCCACCTTCTCTTCTGGTAGTTACTATTTGATGATATAATGTAAAAGTTGGGCTGGAGCGATAGCACAGCGGTAGGGCGTTTGCCTTGCACGCAGCCAACATGGCCGACCCGAGTTCAATGCCTCTGCCCCTCTCGGAGAGCCCGGCAAGCTACCGAGAGTATCTTGCCCACACGGCAGAGCCTGGCAAGCTACCCGTGATGTATTCGATATGCCAAACACAGTAACAACAAAGTCTCCAATGGAGACGTTACTGGGCCCACTCGAGCAAATCGATGAACAACGGGAGGACAGTGACAGTGTAAAAGTTCGCTTTTCTTTTACTTAGTTGATTTATCTCTTTTCTTTGTATAGTACATATGAGTGAAAGCACATGGTGTTTGTATTTCTTTGTGTAGCTTATTTCATTAAGTACGGGATTCTCCATGTGTTGTAAGTAGCAGGATTTCATCTTTGCTTATACCATATCTTTATTCATTCATCAGTCAGTAAAGCACTTAAGTTGTTTATTGTTATTGGTATTGTAAATAATGCTGCAAATAAATTTCAGGAGTATGTGTAGCTCTTCAAATTGACGTGTTTTTATTTTATGGGATAGTAAATACCCCAACCTGGTATAACTGGGTTGTGTGGAATTTTTATTTTTAATTTTATATGGGAATTTCCTTATTACTTTCTACAATGGCTACATAATTTTGCATTTTCACCAACTGTGTATCAGGGTGAAGAACCTACTGACTTCTCCCTAGAGAAATAATGTATTTTGTTAGTATTGGGTAACTATTTTCCCAAAAACAGGTTCTTAGATAAGCATTATTAGTATCAATGTATGTTTGCCATACAGTTGTTCTGATTAATTCAGTTACAAAGATAAAAGCAATGAATTAAAATTTGGGGCTATGGGCAGCAGTTATTTTGGTTTTTATATTAGTGGTTTGTGGGGGACGTTGATTGTATTCTATTGGTTTCATTATAGTGATGCTAGAGTAATGGGCTCATTCTAAGTGGAATGGTGGAGATGGAGAAGCTGGGAACTAATTCAGGTCCTCACACAAGCCAGACACTACCCCACCACTTGAACTATAAACCTGGACTGTAGAAGTTTTTACTTTAAGTTTAACATCTGTTTATTTCCTCCCTATATTTGTACTATGCACACCATTTTGAAAAAGATCTAACTTTGATTTGGAAAATCAAATAGAAGTAGAGAAATGTTTGCATTCTCTTTTATAAATTTGGGGAAAGGCAAGCAGTTAAAACTTGGAATGAATGTGAAAACTATCTATAGAACTTCTGTTTCCTCAAGATGGTAAACTAGCATGAAGAAGCTACAGTAAACGAAACTTCTCTTCTAGGAAGTGACTGTTTTGAACCGAGTGTGTTGTTCCAGAAATTTGGGTTAGAAAAAAAATGAGGATGGTAAAAATCCTTGTGTTGCCCTGAGGCATTCTCACTTTGCAAGCACTAAGTGGCCATAACCATGTCAGAGAAAATCAGCAGAGTTAAGTGCCTAGTTTTGATGAAATGCCAACTGAGAAATTAGCTGAGAGATGTTGTTGGTCTGTTCTATGCTTAACCGTTTTCTCCCTATACGCATGGGTACTAATGTATTGTAATCTAAACATACTGCTATCTTTCATTTTGTGTGTGTGTGTGTGTGTGTGTGTGTGTGTGTGTGTGTGTGTGTGCTGCCAGAGAGGTGGCTAAAGCACATACCTTGAATACAAGAGACCCAGGTTTAATCTTAAGCAACACATGATCTCTTGACCAGCAATCTAGCATTGGTGTGGCTCAAAAAAACAAAATTTTTTAAATGTTGGGTGGGTGGTGGTGGGGTTGTTCCAGATCATCCTGAGGGCTTTATCCATATAAGGCATCCTCTACCACTGAGCTACATCCCCAAACCTGCTGGGCTAAGGATTCTAGAAGTGAAATTCTATTTTTAGTGCTTGTCTAATGGAGCAAAGGGAAATAATCAGCAGGAGTTCTTTAGTTCTTGAGCTATTTATTTACTTTCTAATTATTTCTGTCTGTGAACTTTTAGGCAACACCTGAACGTCTCATCATGCACTTAATAGAAGAACATTCTGTTGTGGACCCAACTTATATAGAAGATTTTCTATTAACTTACAGAACATTTCTTCAAAGTCCATTGGATGTTGGAATCAAATTGTTGGAATGGTTTAAAGTTGACAGCTTAAGGGATAAGGTTGGTTTTAGAAATGATTTTATAAAAAGTGATTTATGAAAGGTTTTATAAAAGTAACTTTAGCCTTTAAATGTAATTAATCAAAACGTTTGAAATTGATAAATGCATATTTCAATAACAACTCAGTTCATTTGTGTAGACAATTATTTTGAAGACAAAATGACATGTTAAAGTAGATAAGAAATATAAAAGACAGAAACTGAAATAAAACTATATAACAGCTAAAATTTAGAAAACCTGAGACCCACGTGTTTTTTTAAACTTTATTAGAATATGGTTTATTAGAATATAGTTTCCGAAGATATTAATAAAGCGTAAAACTTCGTTAGTATTTTAGAAAGATTCTCATATAAAGAAACTTAAATTATAAACTTTAAATTACACATTTTTCTGAGGTAAACTTTAAAATATTTGAAAATGATTTGTCATATTTTGTCTTCTGTAACATGTAAAGCTACATTTAAGAACTTTTTTTTGCATTAAATTTTTGCTGTTAAATGATCTTGCCTTGTTTCATGGGAGTTTATGGAAAGACTATGCATATTAAGGCTAAGTTGTTTTAAGGAAAAATTTAAATTGGGGCATAATTACCTGGTATTTCATTTCTGGATTAAATTTTAGTTTTTAAAGGGTTATACTCAATGATACTTAGGATTATCAGATCATTTCTATCAGAACTTAACCCATTATGCGCTGGAATGTTCAAGGGGGCTACCAGGCCCATATTAGTGGTGCTCATTGGACCATGAAGTTCCAAGAATTGAATTCAGGCATGTGTTGTGCCACTTGAGTTATTTCTCTAGCCCCCTGAGCTAAGTATTAAAGAAAATAAATTAGATTTAGTTGAACCTATGGAATTGTGTTGTTTAGGAAACTGAAGTATCTAAAACTATAGAAATTCTTACCCCCTAGTTCTTTGAAATTACATTTTACTTTGTTGCTGAGAGAAAACAGGATCTGCGGAATGCAAAAAAATATGATTCAAGGACAAATAGCAATCCACATTCAGAAGAACTTAATTGAACCCATATCATATAGAGTAAGTCAGATTTAGTAAAAAAGGATCATAAACTTAAAGACAATAAGTCAAATCAATTTAAAAAAAAAACAAACCTCTTAGTAAAAGGCTAGGGAGATAACTCAAAGAGCTTAGGTATATGTCTTGCATGTGGAAACCCTGGGTTTGGTCTTCAACACCACATACCCACAAGCACCACCGGGTAGGGTGTGTTTGTTTCTTAGGGAGAGGGAGAAAGATATCAAGATCTTAGAAATGAAAATGAAAAATCATGACCTTGGATTTGACTGGTTTCTTATATAAATATGACACCCAGAGTGTAAAGCAAAGCAGCCAAAGAAAAAATAATAATTTCAGCTTTATCAAAATTAAAACCTTTCTACATTAAAGGACACTGTCAGGAAAGTCAGGACAAAGCCATAAACATAGGAAAATATATTTGCAAATTGTGTTTCTATTGTATCCAAAATATATAGAGAAAGAACCCTTTACAACTTAACAAAAAAACAGTTTAAAAGTAGACAAAGGTCTGTCATTGTCCCTGTCCTCCCGTTGTTCATCGATTTGCTCGAGCGGGCCTAGTAACGTCTCCAAAACTATAATGAGATTCTTTTACCACCTACTATATTGGCTAATAAAGGAAAGGGAAATCGGTGTTGCATGAATGTAGATAAATTGGAATTCCCATTCCGTGCTTAAAGGTAATATAAAATGCTATAATTGCTGTTGGAAATACTTGGTAGGTTATTTTGGTTTTTTTGGGTTTTTTTTTTTTTTTTTTTTTGCTTTTTGGGTCACACCCAGCAATGCTCAGGTATTACTCCTGGTCTGCTCGCTTCGGCAGCACATATACTAAAATTGGAACTCCTGGTCTGCACTCAGGAATTACTCCTGGAAGTGCTCAGGGGACTATGTGGAATGCTGGGAATTGAACCCGGGTCAGCCGCGTGCAAGGCAAATGCCCTACCCACTGTGCTATCTCTCCAGCCCCCAGAAATACTGGTAGGTTTTATGTTTTGTTACATCGAATAGTTCAAAATAGAACTTCCGTTATAATCCAGGAATTCTTTTAGGTATATATTCAAATGAACCAAAACGAGATACACAATTAAAACCTGAATACAAATTTTCATAGCCTCAGTATGGCAGTGGCAAAAAGGTAATAGCAATCTTAATATTTATCCAACTGATGAGTGACTAAACATACTGAAATATTGCTCATTCTTAATGAATTCCTGGTATATGTTGTGACATGAGTGAGCCTTGAAAACATTGTTAAGTGAAAAGAGCCAGAATCAAATATGAAATATAAAATAGACAAGATATGTGAAGATAGAGAAGCAAATTAATAGCTGCTTAACGAAAATGAGATTTTCTTTTGGCAATAATTAGTAGAGGTCTTGATAACATTCTGCTATAAGTACGGCTAAATGCCACTAAATTGAATATTTTTAAGTAGTTTAAATCAATTTTGTGTGTGCTATGCCACAAATTTAAAGGTAAAAATTTTTTATTTTTTAAATCACCGTGAGATAGAGCATTACAAAGCTGTCCATGATTGGGTTTCAGTCATACTATGTTCTAACACCCATCCCTCCACCAGTGTAATTTCGCAGCATCGCTGTACCCAGCTTCCCTCCACCCCCCAAAACCACACCCCACCCCCACCTGCCTTTATGGCAGGCACCTATCTTCTCTCTCTTTTTCTTTCTCTCTCTCATTTTAGGCATTATGGTTTGCAATATAGATGCTAAAAGGTTTTCATGTATTTATCACTTTACCTACTTTGAACACTTAGTTCTTGTCCAGAGTGATCATTTCCAACTAACATCGTCATAATGGACCCTTCTCTATCTTAAGTAACCCTCACCCCACACACACACATCCTTGTGGTAATTCCCAACCATTGATCAGTCCTCCTGCCCTGTTTTCCCTGGATATTAGTTTCATACTGTTTTTTTCTCATATACATATATATATATATATATATATATATATATCCCACAAATAAATGCAGTCATTCTATATCTGTCTATATGTATCATTCTGTATCACTCAGTGTGATACTCTCCAAGTCAATTCATTTATGGCAGATTTTATGACATTATTTTTCCTAACAGCTATGTATTATCCCATTGTATAGATGCACCATAGTTTATTTAACCGGTCGTCTGTTCTTGGGCACTCAGGTTGTTTTCAAATTCTGACTATTGTGACTAGTGCTGCAGTGAACATAGAAATGCAGATGGTCTTTCTGCTGTGTGTTTTTGGACACCCTCCTCGCACCAGAGTATATTCCCAGAAGTGGTATTATTGGATCAAATGGGAGCTCAATTTCTAGTTTTTTTGAGAAACTTCCATATTGTTTTTCAAAAAGGCTGGATCACTTGGTTTTCCCACCAGCAATAAATAAAGGTCCCTTTCTCCCTGTATTCGCACCAACACTGGTTGTTCTTTGTTCATTTGTATGTGTGTCAGTCTCTGTGGTATGAGATGATATCTCATTGTTGATTAGATTTGCATCTCCCTGATGATTATTGATGTAAAACATTTTTCATGAGCCTTTTGGCCATTCGAATTGAGAAAGTTTCTTTTCATTTCTTCTCCCAATTTTTTTATCGTGTTGGATGGTATATTTTTCTTTGTCAACTTATACCAATGCCTTGTATATCTTTGGTATTAACCCCTTATCAGATGAGTTTTGTGTGAATAGTTCTTCCCATTCCATAGGCAGTCTTCGTATCTTGGTCACCATTTCTTTGGAGGTGCAGAAGTTTCTTAGTTTAATGTAATCCCATTTGTTAATCTTTGTTTCCACTGGCTTGGTCAGTGGTGTTTCATCTTTGAAGATGCCTTTAACTTTAGTGTAATGGAGGGTTTTGCCAACATTTTCTTCCATGTACCTTATGAGTCAAGTCTGATATTGAGGTCCCTAATAATTTTTTGATCTGTACATGGTGTTAGATGAAGGTCAGAGTTCATTTTTTTTACTGTTGCTGTCCAGTTTTCCCAGCACCACTTGTTAAAAGAGGTTTTCCACTTCATATTTCTTGTTCCCTTATTAAAGATTTGGTGACCATATATTTGAAGGTCTGTGCCAGGGTATTCAACTCTATTCTGTTGGTCTGCGGGTCTGTCTTATTCCAATACCATGCAGTTTTAGTTACTACCTCTTTGTAGTACAGTTTGAAGTTAGGGAAAGTGAGACCTCCTATCTTCATTTTCCCCAGGATTGCTTTTAGCTATTCATACGAGTTTATTGTTCCATATGAATTTCAGGAGTGTTTGATCTATTTCTTTGAAAAATGTCATGGTTATCTTTATTGGAACCACGTTGAATCTGTATAATGCTTTTGGAAATATTGCCATTTTGGCATTGTTCATTCTCCCATTCCATGGGCAGGGGATGTGTTTCCATTTCCTCATGTCCTCTTTTATTCTTGAAGTAGCATTTTGTGGTTTTCTTTGTACAAGTTCTTTACCTCCTTAGTTAAGATGGTTCCGATGTACTTTCTTTTCTTTTTTTTTTTTTCCGGATGTACTTGATTTTCTGTGGCATAATTATGAACAGGATTTTTTTTTAACATCACTTTCTTCTCTTTCATTATTTGCATATAAAAAAGCCACGGGTTTTTGGGTATTGATTTTGTAATTTACCACTCTACTATAAAACCTTAGTGTTTCTAGGAGAACTTAGGGTTCTCTAAAGTATAGTATCATGTCATCTGCAAATAGTTAGAGCTTGACCTTGACCTTTCCTGGTTGGATGCCCTTAATATCTTTTTCTTCCCTGCTATGGCGTGTACTTCCAGTACTATATTGAATAGAAGTGATGAGAATGGGCAACCTTGTCTTGCCCCCGATCTTAGAAGAAATGCTTTTAGTTTTTCCCCATTGAGAGTAATGCTTGCTGTGAGCTAATGACCCCAGCAAGGGTAGATGACTTTGGCTATATTGAGGAAAGTTCCTTCGAATGCCATTTTTTTTAGAGCTTTTATCATGAATAGGTGCTGTATCTTGTCAAAAGTTTTTTTTGCATTTGTTGGTATGATCACGGTCACGGTCCTCCTGTTGTTCATCAATTTGCTGGAGCGGGCCCAGTAACATTGTGAGACTTGTTACTGTGTTTGGCATACCATATACACCACGGGGAGCTTGCCAGGCTCTGCCGTGCGGGCGAGATACTCTCGGTAGCTTGCCGGGCTCTCCGAGAGGGGCGGAGGAATCGAACTCGGCTCAGCCATGTTGGCTGCGTGCAAGGCAAACTCCCTACCCACTGTGCTATCGCTCCAGCCCGTTGATATGATCATATAGTTTTTATCTTTTATTGATATGATTTATTATGTTGATTGACTTGCAAATATTAAATCTTTCTTGTATCCCCAGGATTAATCATACTTAGTCATGGTGTATGATCTTTTTGATGACTCATAGGATTCTATTTGCTGGTCATTGTCACGGACCTCCTGTTGTTCATCGATATGCTTGAGCAGGCCCAGTAACGTCTCCATTTTGAGACTTGTTGTTACTGTGTTTGGCGTATTGAATACGTCACAGGTAGCTTGCCTAGTTTTGCCGTGTGGGCGAAATACTCTAGGTAGCTTGCCGGGCTCTCCGAGAGGGGCAGAGGAAGAGAACCCAGCTCAACCAGGCTGACTGTGCGCAAGGCAAATGCCCTACCACTGTGCTGGTATTTTGTTGAAAATCTTTGCATATTTGTTCACCAGGGATATCAGTCTGTAATTTTCATTTTTTGTGGTGTCTGTCTTCTTTGGGTTTCATGGTGATATTTGCCTCATAGAAACTGTTTTGGAGTGTTTCTGTTCCTTCAATTTCCTGGAAAAGCTTGAAAAGGATTATCAGTAAGTCCTCTTTAAAAGATTTAAAAAATTCTCTAGGGAATCCATCTAAACCTGGGCTTTTGTTTTGGGGAAGACTTAATTACCATTTCAATTTCCTTGATGGTGATTGGTCTATTCAGGTATTCCAGGTCTTGGCTCAGCCTTAGGATGTTGTAAGAATCCAATAATTTAGCCATTTCTTCAAGATTCTCTTGTTCCGTGCCATAAAGATTTTCGAAGTGATCTCTGATGGTCCTATGAACTTCTGCAGTTTCTCTTTTGATGCCCCCCTTTGCATTTCTTACACATTTTATTAGGTTTGCCTCTCTCTCTGTGGATCACACTACTGGTTTATCGAGCTTGTTTATTTTCTTAAAGAACCAGCTCTTGGTTTCAATTGTCTTTTGGTCTGTTTTTGGGATTCCAGCTCGTTGATTTCTGCTATAAGTTTTGTGGGGTTTTTTTTTTTAAGATTTTTTTTAAGAATTCTATGAAGCAAATATTATTTCCTTCCTGCCTGGTTTGGGCTCCTTTTGGGCTCATTTTATTGGTCATTTTCCAAGATATCAAGTTGTGAGGTTGTTATTGATGTGGGCCCTTTTTTCCTTCCTGATGAATGCTCTCTGAGCCATAAACATTTCTATTAACAGTGCTTTTGCTCTGTCCCACAAGTTCTGGTAGCTTGCATCCTCATTCTTATTTGTTTCTAGAAATCTTTTGATTTCCTCTCTAACCCACTATGAGTAGTGAGCTGTTTAATTTCCAGGTGTTTGATTTTATTCTTAATTTCTGTATGTGATTCACTTCTATTTTCATTGCATCGTGGTCTGAAAAAAATATTTTATATAATTTTTATCCTTTTAATTTCATGGGGGATATGTTTTGTGGCCTAGCATGTGGTCTATATTCTAGAATGTCCCATGTGCACTGAAGACCGTGTATTCAGCTATTGGGAGATGAAAAGTCCCATCTGTGTCTGCTACTCCCTCTTCCATTTCTTCCCTCAAGTAAAGAATTTCCTTGCTGAGCTTTAGACTAGTTGCTATATCAAGAGGTACCAAAACTGTGTTGAAAGTCTCCAGCTACTGTTGTGTTGCTATCAGTTTCTTTCTTCAAGTCTATTAGCAGTTGTTTCAAGTATTTCGCTGGTCCGTCATTAGGTGCATATACATTTAAGAGTGTGATTTCTTCCTGGTGTATTAATCCTTTGGTCATTAAGAAATGACTTCACTGTCTCTTATAACCTTCTTCAGCCTGAAGTCTATGTGGTCTGGTAACTAGTATGGCTACCCCAGCTTTTTTACGGGGTTGTTTGCTTGGAGAATTGTTTTCCATCCTTTTGAGCTTGTGTTTGCTTTGATTGTTAGGTGTGTTTCTTATAGACAGCAAAATGTTTGGTTTAATTTTTCTAATCCATCCTGCCACTCTGTGTCTCTTGATTGGTGCCTTTAGTCCATTGACACTGATAAAGATTATTGTGATGGGGGATTTGTGCCGTCTTTATGTAGGAGTCAGGTGTACTTATGGGACTTGTCTAATCTTAACGTCGCCCATTTAGTTACTGTACCAATGGTTTTGTGTCTACGAAGTTCCTGAGTTCTTTATCTGTGAAATTGTGTATTTTTCCTTCAAATCTGAATGAGAGTGGCTGGGTAATGTATTCTTGGTCAGGCATTCGTTTCATTGAGTTTGTTCACTCTATCTCACCACTGTCCTCGGCCTTGAGGGTCTCATCTCATAAGTCTGCTGTGAATTTTAGGGATACTCCATTATAAGCAATTTCCTGCTTTTATCTTGCTGCTTTCAGTATTCTATCCCTTCTATAGTTTTTGTCATTTTGATTAGGATGTATTTTTATTCGGATTTCTTTTAGCAGGTATCAAGTCTCCTGGATTAGGGTGCATGTTTTTCAGCTCTGGGAAGTTAGGATGTTTTAGTACTTTTTAATATGTGTAAGATGAGTCACAGAGTGGTGAACAAGAAACGTCCTAAAGCTGTTCCGTCCCACCTCTTAAGGGCTCTTCTGGGAGGTTCCTGGTTGAGGAGGTACCTGATAGAGGCAAAGAGTTCCTCCAGGGTCCAAGCACCTATCCCCTATGTCCTAGCACTGTTCCCTCTCACTTCTCACGGGCAAAGATACATAATTTTAAAGAACATTATTAGGTACATTATTCTATGAGGCTTTCTATCATTTGTTAGTCTACAACTTTTCCATTAACTTGTGGCATGCCAAATCACAGATTTGAAAATCCACAGTATGTGTAAGAAAGGAGTCTCAAAATATTTTTAATTATTTTATTTTGCTAAACACATAATCAGCTTTAGAAATACTTTTGATATGATTGCTTGTCCTTAGAAGCTTATATTTACAAGATACTTTCTGAAATATATCCCATAACAGCCTTGTGTTTTCTCAAGATAATATCTGCTCACTTACTTTGTATGCACTGAAATAAAAGTTTTAAACTACACCATATTTTCTCATATCTTTTGTGTGCAGGAAAAGAGTTAAAGTTAGTCATAAAATCATCATTTCCCCTGCAGTTTTAGATTTACTTTTGCAGAAACAGTGACTCTCATAACTGTCTGTTACCTCCTTTATGTTTCCACAGGTAACACGGATTGTATTATTATGGGTAAATAATCATTTTAATGATTTTGAAGGTGATCCTGCTATGACACGATTTCTGGAGGAATTTGAAAAGAATCTGGAAGATACGGTAAGGTTCATATTTTTGTTTCATTGACACACTAACCCAAACCAACACTTCTTGACTCTTAAGTTTAATGATGTTATTTTCTGGTAGCACTGTCCTCCTGTTGTTCATGAATTTGCTGGAGCGGACACCAGTAATGTCTCCATTGTGAGACTTGTTACTGTTCTTGGCATATTGAATATGCCTGCCACGGGGAGCTTGCTAGGCTCTTCGTGCAGGCAGGATACTCTCATTTGCTTGCCGGGCTCTCCTAGAGGGACGGAGGAATCAAACCTGGGTCGGCCACGTGCAAGACAAACACCCTACCTGCTGTGCTATTTATTCTCCTTATCAGATACATGATTGAGCTGCAACAGTGTTGTCTGATCCAAACAACTTGAAATTTTAGCAAATAATAATGCATTGCAGGAGTCCAGTTGTTTGAATTAAGATGGGATGGACAAGTTCCTTAGTCTATTCTGCCTCAGCTGTCTAATTTTATAGATTTATAGGTATATTTAATTTGCTGAAAGGATGATAGTGAGCTTAATGAACACAATAATCTGAAAATAAAGCTTGACTTGTAGCAAAAGTTCGGGAACTATAATTATTACTCAGAGTGTAAGTGGATTCCGTTGAATAAAAAGGATGGGTTGGGGATTTTTACCTTTCTCTTTTGTTGGGAGGTATACCCGACAATGCTCAGAACTTACTCCCTCCTGACTTTCTGCTCAGGAATCATTCCTGGCAGTGCTCGTGGGACCACCTGTGGTATTGGGGATTGAACCCAGATTAGCTATATGCACGGCAAGCTCCCTAAACACTGTTAGCTCTCTGGTCCCATTTTGTCCTTTATTGAGTAATTCCTTAGTTCTGTAGCCTTCTTGTTTATGCAGTTCTTCTATGCAAGGAGAATGGACTGACTGCAGAACCTCATTAAGAGGTTCATACTAAGAACCTCATTAAGAGGTTCAAATAAGACTAGTTACTATTATTTGAGCTAAACAGGGATGATCTGTGGAGGTACTTACTAAGGTGTTAATGGAATATGGAAACTATCTTGCAGTCACGTAGAGTTTTTTTTTAAATAATCATTTACCAAATATGTATTGAATTCTATTTTATGCCTTAAGATGCTGGATAGGTTCAGAAAAGATACGTCTTTTTCCCTGCCCTGAAAATAATTTCATCATCTTATTATATAGAATTTAGGTTTACATCTGCTATGTTTTTTGAGAATTGTTCAATATTAAGCTGATAGAGAACCTGGATGATAAAATAGAGAGTTTAAGGAAGATCTTTAATATAGAAATGTAAAGTGGATATTTAGACATATCTTTAAATATTAGCATTTGGAAAGGTGATTCAAGCCTTAAAAATACTGATTATCAAGCCAGTTTCACCCCTGATCTGCGCGGGACGGGCACGGAGGCCCAGCTCTGGTCAACCAAGCTGAACGGCTCCTATTCCAGCCAGGTACAGCCCGCCCCCAAGGGCCTGGGACCCTCTGTGCACATGCACAGCTAGCTCCACCTCCTAGAAAGCCGGTTTCACCCCTGATCTGCGCAGGACGGGCACGGAGGCCCAGCTCTGGGCAACCAAGCTGAACGGCTCCTATTCCAACCAGGTACAGCCCGCCCCCAAGGGCCTGGGACCCTCTGTGCGCATGCACAGCTAGCTCCACCTCCTAGAAAGCCGGTTTCACCCCTGATCTGCGCGGGACGGGCACGGAGGCCCAGCTCTGGGCAACCAAGCTGAACAGCTCCTATTCCAACCAGGTACAGCCCGCCCCCAAAGGCCTGGGACCCTCTCTGCGCATGCACAGCTAGCTCCATCGACGTTCCCAACTCCTCGCTCAGTGCCAGGGACTCTTTCCAGAGCCGCGGCCGCTAACGCGGCCGCCAAATATTTTCCCACTTCATATGCCATAGGAACCATAAGCTACCTTCTTCGATGGAAACCTCTCTAGTTTACCTCAGTCACTAGAAACACAGTAGCCAATAACTCATTAAGATAGTAGCCTATCTTAACTCACACTGCATATCAAGCAGAATAGTAACAGTGAACATGAAGGACTAAACCACACTTTTCACAATGGTAAAGCAACACAAAAGCCCACCAAACTTTCTTATTGAAGAGTCTAGCCCAGATGACACCAACAGTACTGCAGTGTTAGACAACCTCTCTGACAAGGAATTCAGGAGGGAGCTACTTAGGATGCTTAGGGAACTAAAAGAAACAATGGAAAGCAATGCCAATAGAAGACAAGAGGATTTGAAGGCAGAAATGAGGAAACTGCAATCAGAAATGTCAGACCTGAAAAATCTCGTAGGCGAATTGAAAAACTCAGTGGAAGGCCTCAGCAGCAGAGTAACAGCTGCTGAGAACAGAATCAGTGAGCTCGAAGACGAAGTTCAGAGACTCTCCAGAAAAGAGCAGAAAATGGAAAAGAGACTCACAATTCGGGAACAGATGGCAAGAGAAGATCGTGATGAAGCCAAGAGGGGTAACATAAGAATTATTGGAGTCCCAGAGGTACAGGAAGAAAACCTTGATGAAGAAGAAACTGTCAAAGACATCATTGCTACAACGTTTCCAGAGCTGAAGAAAACTTGTGACCATATTCAGGAGGCCCGAAGGGTACCTGCTAGAAGAAATCCGAATAAAAATACCCCAAGACACATTCTGATCAAAATGACCAAAACCTTAGACAGAGACAAAATTCTGAAAGCAGCAAGATCGAAGAAAGAAATCTCTTACAAAGGAGCATCCTCAAAATTCACAGCTGATTTTTCTGATGAAACCCTCATGGCCCGAAAACAGTGGTGGAACATAGTGAAAAAACTCAATGAAATAAATGCCTCCCCAAAAATACTTTACCCAGCGAGACTCTCATTCATAATAGAAGGAACAACATACAGTTTCACAGACAAACAACAGCTCAGGAACTTCATAGACTCAAAACCGTGGTTACAAGAACAACTAAATGGGCTACTTTAAGGCAAGAAAGGCCCCTCAAATACACCAAATTTCAACAGAACAATGGGACAAAATCCCATAACAATAATCTCTCTCAATGTCAATGGGCTAAACGCACCAATTAAAAGACATAGAGTGGCAGGATGGATTAGAAAATTGAACCCAACATTCTGCTGCCTGCAAGAAACACATCTCAATAGTCAAAGCAAACACAGACTCAGAGTCAAAGGCTGGAAAACAATCCTACAGGCAAACAGCTCCCAGAAAAAAGCTGGGGTGGCCATCCTAATATCAGACCACATTGATTTCAGAGTGAAGAAGGTCATAAGAGACAGTGAAGGCCATTTCTTATTGATCAAAGGATCTGTACAACAGGAAGAACTTACAATAATAAATGTATATGCACCTACTGAGAGACCAGCAAAGTACTTAAAACAACTACTTATAGATTTGGAAAAAGACATCAACAGCAACACAATACTAGTGGGAGACTTCAACACTGCTTTGTCACCTCTTGATAGATCAACCAGACTCAAGCTTAGCAAGGACATACTTCATCTGAGGGAAACAATGGAAGAAAGGGACTTAGT
This sequence comes from Sorex fumeus, assembly GCF_029834395.1. Taxonomy (NCBI): domain Eukaryota; kingdom Metazoa; phylum Chordata; class Mammalia; order Eulipotyphla; family Soricidae; genus Sorex; species Sorex fumeus. The sequence continues at coordinate 31,449,808 of NW_026606108.1, read as the reverse complement.
AGATATATACAGGACACTTCATCCACAAAAAGCTGAATACACATTCTTCTCAACCGTACATGGAACATTCTCCAAGATAGACCACATGCTGAGCCACAAAACATGCCTCCAAAAAATTAAGAAGATAGAGATTGTATCGACAATCTTCTCAGACCATAATGCGCTGAAATTAGAAGTAAATCACATACAAAAACAGAAAACTAAATCAAACACCTGGAAATTGAACAGTGCTCTACTGAACAACGAGTGGCTTAGACAGGAAATCAAAGAGGAAATCAAAAGATTCCTAGAAATGAATGAAAATGAGAACACGCGTTACCAAAACTTATGGGACACAGCAAAAGCTGTGTTAAGAGGAAAGTTTATAGCTCTACAAGCATTCCTCAGGAAGAGGAGCAAGCACACATAAATAACCTAACCTCACAGCTTAAGAGCTTGGAGAAGGACCAAAAAAAGGAGCACAACCCGAACAGGAGAAAGGAAATAATAAAACTCAGAGCAGAGATTAATGAGATGGAAACCCAAAAAACAATCCGAAAGATCAATGAAACCAAGAGCTGGTTCTTTGAGAAAATTAACAAGATTGATAAGCCTCTAGCAAAACTCACAAAGAAAGGGAGAGAGAAAACCCTAATAAACCAAATCAGAAATGAAAAGGGGGTCATTACAACAGAAACTACAGAAATTCAAAGGATCCTCAGGGAGTACTTTGAGAAACTGTATGCCACGGAACATCAAAACCTCAAGGAAATGGATAAATTCCTAGACTCCTACAGACTCCCAAGGCTGAACCAAGAAGACCTGGAATACCTGAACAGACCTATCACCATCAAGGAAATTGAAATGGTAATAAAAAGTCTCCCCAAGCACAAAAGCCCTGGCCCGGATGGATTCACTAGTGAATTCTTCCAAATCTTTAAAGAGGACTTACTCCCAATCCTCTTTAAGCTTTTCCACGAAATTGAAATATCAAAAACACTTCCAAACAGTTTCTACGAAGCAAATATGACACTGATACCAAAAGCAGACAGAGATACCACAAAGAAAGAGAATTACAGACCGATATCCCTGATGAACGCAGATGCAAAGATCCTCAACAAACTACTAGCAAATAGAATCCAACTACTCATCAAAAAGATCATACACCATGACCAAGTAGGATTCATCCCAGGGATGCAAGGATGGTTCAACATTCGGAAATCAATCAACATAATCCATCATATCAACAAAAGAAAAGATAAAAAGCATATGATTATATCAGTAGATGCAGAGAAAGCATTTGACAATATCCAGCACCCCTTTATGATGAAAACCCTAGCCAAAATGGGTATAGAGGGGACCTTCCTCAACATAATTAAAGCCATCTACCACAAGCCTACAGCAAGCATCATCCTCAATGGGGAAAAACTGAGAGCCTTCCCTCTAAGATCAGGGACGAGACAAGGATGCCCACTCTCTCCACTGCTGTTCAATATATTACTGGAAGTACTTGCAATAGCGATTAGGCAAGAAAAAGATATTAAGGGCATTCAGGTAGGAAAGGAAGAAATCAAGCTCTCACTATTCGCAGATGATATGATACTATACTTAGAGAACCCAATAACCTCCACTAAAAAACTCCTAGAAACAATAGACTTGTATAGTAAAGTTGCAGGCTATAAAATCAATACCCAAAAGTCCATGGCTTTCCTATATGCAAATAGTGAAAGAGAAGAAAGTGACAGGAAGAAAACAATCCCGTTCACAATTGTGTCCCAGAAAATCAAGTACCTAGGAAACAGCTTAACTAAGGAAGTAAAGGATCAGTACAAAGAAAACTACAAAACGCTACTTCAGGAAATAAAAGAGGACACGAGGAAATGGAAAAATATCTCCTGTTCATGGATCAGGAGAATTAACATTGTCAAAATGGCAATACTTCCCAAAGCACTGTACAAATTCTGTGTGATCCCTATTACGATACCCATGACATTCTTCAAAGAAATGGAGCAAACACTCCTGAAAATTATATGAAACAATAAGCCCCCACAAATAGCTAAAGCAATTCTTGGGAAAAAGAAAATGGGAGGAATCAACCTCCCTAACTTCAAACTCTACTACGAAGCAGTAATAATTAAAACAGCATGGTACTGGAACAAAGGCAGAGCTGTAGACCAATGAACAGGGTTGAATATACTGACATTTTCCCCCAAGCATATGATCATCTAATCTTTGATAAGGGGGCAAGAAAAGTGAAGTGGAGGAAGGAAAGCCTCTTTAACAAATTGTGCTGGCATCACTGGGCGGCTACATGCAAATAAATGGGCTCAGAACTCTGCCTAACACCGTGTACAAAAGTAAGATCAAAATGGATTAAAGACCTCAACATCAGACCAGAAACCATAAGGTACATTGAAGACAAAGTTGGCAAAATCCTCCATGACATTGAAGCTAATGGTATCTTCAAAGATGCCACGCCACTGTCTGAGCAAGTGAAAACAGAGATAGATAAATGGGACTATCTTAAACTAAGAAGCTTCTGCACCTCCAAAGAAACAGTGACCAAAATACAAAGACAGTCTACAGAATGGGAAAGGATATTCGCCGAATACACATCTGACAAGGAGTTGATATCCAGGATATACAAAATACTGGTTAAACTCCACAAGAAGAAAACATCCAACCCCATCCAAAAATGGGGCAATGAAATGAACAGAAACTTTCTCAAAGAAGAAATCCGAATGGCAGAAAAGCACATGAGAAAATGCTCTACATCATTAATCATCAGGGAGATGCAGATCAAAACCACAATGAGATACCATCTCACACCTCAAAGACTGGCCCACATTCAAAAGAACAAAAGCAACCGATGCTGGCATGGATGTGGCGAGAAAGGGACACTCCTTCACTGTTGGTGGGAATGTCAACTGGTTCAGCCCTTCTGGAAAACAGTATGGACGATTCTCAAAAAATTAGAAATTGAGCTCCCATTTGACCCAGCAATACCACTCCTGGGAATATATCCCAGAGAGGCAAAAATGTATAGTCGAAGTGACATCTGCACTTGTTTGTTCATTGCAGCACTCTTTACAATAGCCAGAAACTGGAAGAAACCTGAATGCCCAAGAACAGATGACTGGTTAAAGAAACTTTGATACATCTACACAATGGAGTACTATGTAGCTGTTAGAAAAGATGAAGTCATGAAATTTACATACAAGTGGTACAACATGGAAAGTATCATGCTAAGCAAAATGAGTCAGAAAGAAAGGGATAGACATAGAAAGATTGCATTCATCTGGGGGATATAAAGTAACAAAATATGAGATTAATACCCAAGAATACTGAGATCAGCACCAGGAGGATTACTCCATAGCTTATCAGGACCAGAGTAATAGTACAAAGGAGTAGGGCATTGGCTTTGCACCAGCCAACCCAGGTTTAATTCGCAGCATCCCATATGGTCTCCTGAGCACTGCCAAGTAACCCTTGAGCATCTCTTAAGTGTGAACCAAAAAAGCAAAAAAATTAAATATACACACACACACACACACATACATACATACATACATACATACATATATAGATTCTCTGTGCCCTAAAATATTTGTTTGGGTTGTGTGTTGGGGGTGGGGGTACTTCAGGATAACATTTGGCTGTGCTCAGGTCTTTTACGTGACTCTGTGCTCAGAGATCACTCCCTAAGAGGGCTCAGGGGACCATATGGGGTGCCAGGGATTGAATCTGAGTTGGCGACGTGCCAGTCAAACACCCTACCCACTTTACTATGCCTAACTTCTAGTTCTGAAATCTTTTCTAATCTGTTCCTAATAATATTTTTTCTCTTATTTGTTTCTGTTTGGGGTCCATTTTGGGGTCCATGTTACTCCTGGCAGAGATTGGGGACCATATGAAATGAGATGTTTTAAAGGTCATATAACAAGATCTTACTTTTTAAATGATCTGGGATAGCAAAATTTTGTTCTTTACCCTGGCTTATGTATTCTTTACTCTATTTCAGATATATCTCATTCTAATTTTAGATATGTTTTTTAAAACATAGGGAAATAAGTATATTAATATACATTGTTTCCTTTTTGTCTGTGTAGAAAATGAATGGTCATCTTCGATTATTAAATATTGCCTGTGCTGCAAAGGCTAAGTGGAGACAAGTTGTACTGCAAAAGGCTTCCCGGGAATCTCCTCTGCATTTTAGCCTTAATGGAGGAAGTGAGAAAGGATTTGGTATTTTTGTGGAAGGAGTAGAACCTAGTAGCAAAGCTGCTGATGCAGGACTGAAACGTGGTGATCAAGTGAGTAAATGTCCGGCCACTAAAAAGTTCTTACTATAAGTAATAAAATGCTACTTTTTTATCTGGTACTTTTTCAAGTAAGCATAAACTGTCAACTAGCAACTTCAAGTATGCCAGAAAAAATGAATATGTGAGTATTCATGTCAAGTAGTAGGACACATGCCTAGTATGTGAGGCTGATCACCTGCACCACATGCTGCTTTTCCCCCTCCCGCCCAGCATTCTAGGAGTGGACTTATTTTTATAAAAGGGAATAAAAAGTATATAAATGAATATTATGTTAGTTCCTTTTTCATGTTTTAAAGTGGAAGCCTGTCTACCCATAGAACTCTAAAATGTTAAGTGGTCAAGGATTACCACAGAATATGGTTTAAAATTAAATAACATTCAGATATTTGCAGAACTGCATTCATGAACAAGCACTTTTCTTTCTTCTCTCTCCCCCTTCCCTCTCTCTCTCTCCCTCCTTCCCTCCTCCCCCATCTCTCTCTCATTTTCCATTTTTCCTTTTAGGCACTGTGGTTTGTAATATTGGTACTAAAAGGGTGTTATGCATGTCACTTTACCTCCTTTCAGTACTCAGTTCTTGTCTAGAGTGATCATTTCCAACTATCATTGTCATAGTGATCCCTTCTCTGTACTGACTACCCACCCCACTTCCTTTGTGACAAAGGACCAGTCCTCCAGGCATTTGTTTCAACTCTCTTTGGCTATTATTATCATACAGAATTTTTTATATGCCACAAATGAGTGCTATTTTTCTATGTTCATACATGTATAAACGCATTTCATGACTTAACTTATCTTAACAGCTGCGTAGTGTTCCATTGTATAGATGTTCCATAGTTTATCTAGTCATCTGTACTCAGGCACTTGGGTTGTTTCCAGATTCTGGCTATTTTGCATAATGCTGCAGTGAGCATAGGAGTTCAGATGGCTTTTCTGCATTGTGCTTTTGTGTCCCTATGGTATATTCCCAGGAATAGTATCACAGGGTCATATGGGAGCTCAGTTTCTAGTTTTTTGAGCTATGTTTATATTGTTTTCCAGAAAGTCTGGATCAGCGTCATCCCCACTAGCAGTGAATGGGATTCCCTTTCTTTCCACATCCATTCAAGACTTGAGAAGTAATCCTAACTTCTCACAGAAATTATAGTTGTTTGCCTGCAGATATATTTTATTCAAGTATTATAGAATTAACTGATACCATTCATCTTAATTTCTGTTTTTCAAATACTTTTCACAAGATAATGGAAGTGAATGGACAGAACTTTGAGAATATTACATTTGCGAAGGCCCTTGAAATTTTGAGAAATAATACCCATCTTGCACTTACTGTAAAGACCAACATTTTTGGTGAGTTCCATTGTAAGAATAATCTTGATTGTGTTTGTTATTGTAATAGAAAAGGAAAAAGTCATTACAGTGTAGAGGAGAGTAAAATGTGAAAGTTTCTAAGCTCATTAAATATTGTGTGATCATTATGTATTTTTCATTATTTATATCTAATAATTACCTTTTTATCTTAGTAAATTTTAAAATAAGTATACTACTGTAGTTACTCTTAACAGAAGTAGAGCTGTGCAGAGGGAAGTGACAATCTTAAGGCTGGAAAGAAGCTTGGAAGTCATAATTAGGTTTCCACTCCCCCACCCTGCCATTATGCAAATCAATCTTATATTTGAGCTGGCATTCTAAAATAATGATCATTGAATGCCGTATGAGCTCTTTGGAGGGAAACAAATTGAAAGTCACTGAATTACAGATTTTTTGATAACTGCGTACTCTGTATGTAAAAATGTTGACACTGAGCTTATAGTATGTTTTGTATTTATGGTTGAAGCAACAAAAAAGGCTTGCACTTTTAATTAAATCTACTGAGGTTTGTTGTTGTTGTTGTTGTTGTTGTTGTTGTTGTTATTACTAGGAGCTGGAGGGAGAGATGTGGAGAATGTGGAGATAGTGTGGGTTTTGTTGCTGTTACTAGTTTTGTTTTTGTGGTGCCAGGGATTAAACCCAGCCAGGGCCTCAGGCTCAGGCATTGCACAGCCTACATTCCACCACTATGCTATATCCCCAACCCTCTGCTATTTGTCTCTCATTTTTCTTTTAAAGTTTTTTGAAAGGTATTATAATTTAGTTATTTAATGTATATTTAATATATTTTCTCTGAAATTCTGAGAACAGTAGCAGTAAAGAAAAGAAAATCAGTTGAAAAGTATCAATGTAATATTCTTAGGTAGTGAGAAAAAAATATTTTCTAGGTCATTTAGGTTAACTTAGAGAAGTCAGAGTTGAATTTAAAAGCCATGCCTACGGAAAGAGAAGTTTGGGTTTTGGAGTTTTGTTTGCTTTCACACTTTACCTCATTTACTGATTTTGTCATAATGAGAAATGAAACACTTGGCATTCTTTTTAATTGAGTACTTTCGAATTACATCATGAATATATTAGTTCAGCATAGAATAAGCCTTCTCTGTCTTGGGCTTTTAGGAAGTTTGGACTTGTATCTAGAAATTTGGGGAGTTTGAGAGCTTATTCTTTTTCCTACATTATTTCCTGAATTTTATACTGTCTCCACACTTTAGTTTGTCTAGCAATTTTCATATGGAATTGTTAAAGAATTGAATGCCTTTAAGCTTTTTGTGCCTGGAACCTAATGATTACTAACTCCTATTAAATGTCACTGTGTAGAAGGCCAGAGAAAGAGTACATTGGGTAAAGTATTTGCCTTGCTTACAACTAGTCCAGGTTTGATCCCTGGCACCCCATATGGTCCACCAACCACTGTTAAGAGTGATCTCTGACCTCAAAGTCAGGAGTTAGATTTAAACATGGCCAAAAAAAAATGTGTGTGTGTGTATGTTGGGCAACACTGAAAGTACCTCTTAAGGTTGTACATGGAGCAGAAGCCCCTTCTTCAAACTCTTTGAGTGATGAGAAACAATTGTCCAAAAGATCCTAGATAGACATAATAGAGTTGAGATGATAATTTTAAAAGGGGGACCTGTACAGCTAATACCCCCTTCCTCACATCATGTAGACTGTAGTCAGCTATTCACCTCAAGAAAAATACTGCAGATTATCTCATCAGAAAATTAATAAAGCATTTGTTAAAAATTGAGTATTTTGATTTGGAAATAGTGCAAAATAAAGTCATAGTAACTGACATTCTCTTACATTACCGTGAAGCAAAATTGAGCTTGGATTACTCCGAATGAAACTCTAAATTAGAACACCCACAAAAAGGAAAACTGTAATCCAAAAACAGATTTGTTTAGATTTCAGAGTAAACTGTAGTCGGTCACTTTGTGTTAATTAAAGCCGGTAAAGACAGGGTCACCAGGGCTGCACATGTGGCTCTGGTAATTGAATGAGGGCCTTTGCATTCAAAGCATGTATTCTATTCTACCTCTGACACCAGTTTTGCTTCTGGGGCCATGCTGGCTATGCTAAGAGTTTACTCCTGGTTTTGCACCAGGGATCATTCCTTGCATAGCTGGGGGACTATGTGTGGTACTGAGAATCAAAAACAGGTGAGCTGCATGCAAGGCAAGGGTCTTACTGTATTCTCTCTCTCTGGCCTCTCTATTTTTGTAATTGATAAATTTTACAAAACTGAGCCTGATTAGGGCCAGAAATATAGCTTAAATGACTGGAGTGTGTGCTTTGCATGCAGTTATCCTGATTTCTGTATTCAGCACTAAATGATTCCCCAAGTTTTGGTGGCTTCTAGCACTGTACCACTTTGTGAGGCCCAAGCATTAGGGCCAGAGAGATAGTACAGCAGGTAAGGCTGCTGCATAAACCCTAAGCATCACCAGATGTGGCCCAGAACCAAACAAAAAATAAGGCCCAAACATCAACTATCTGACCTACACAGTACAACACGAACAAGCCTGACTCTATATAGTATTTGTTTATCATTTATCATGATATATATTGTGATAAGAAATAACATAAATAGGGGCTGGAGCGATAGCACAATGGGTAGGGTGTTTGCCTTGCACGTGGCCGACCCTGGTTTGATTCCCAGCATCCCATATGGTCCCCTGAGCACTGTCAGCTAATTCCTGAGTACAGAGCCAGGAGTAACCCCTGTTGTATATCGCTGGGTGTGACCCAAAAAGAAAAAAAAGAATAACATAAATAAAACATAAATGTTTCTGTAAAATCTGAATTAAGGTCAGAGTGATAATACAGTGAATAGAGACCTTGCCTTACATGTTGTTGACCCAGGATGGATCCCCCTAGCACCACATACAATTTCCCAACCCTGCCAGGAGTGATTCCTGAGTGCAGAGCCATGAGTAAGTCCTGAGCACCGCCGGGTGTGACCCAAAAGTGAAAATAACAATTGAGTTGATCAGCAGTTATATTAATTAGGAACCCCTGGACTTTTCGGACATGCAGACAGCGTGTCCATTATCCCTAGTACATTATTCCCAGGAACATAGTTTTATCACATTTTGCTACACAGAAATATAATCATGTCTAAAAAACTTAACAGAAGTGAATATATCTGATAAAGGGTAAGTATCAGTTTTATAATGCTTAATGAACAAAGTTACGAAAGTCCAAATAATAGAATGTGACTGTGTCTAGTATTAAAATTTGTTGTTAGTCTTTCTGATGAGAAAAAAAATGTTTGTTTATTTCCACAGTGTTCAAAGAGTTACTTAGTAGGACTGAACAGGAGAAAACTGGTATTCTTCATATTCCCAAAATTGCTGAGAAAAAAAGTAATCGCCATTCAATCCAAGATGTACCAGGAGATATTGAACCAACATCACAGGAAAAAGGAAATAAGAAAGTAAAAGCAAACACAGTTTCAGGTGGAAGAAACAAAATCAGAAAAATTTTGGATAAAACACGATTCAGTATCTTGCCTCCAAAACTATTTAGGTAATGCCAATCTCAGCCACATAGAAAGTTTTTTGTGGTTTATAAGGTTTTTATTTAGGGGAAGAGAGACCAACTCAATTTTTATTTTTATGTATATCTGACTTCATAATAGATAAGCAAATTATAAGAAAAATACTAAATCAGTTTTATAAAATTACCTCTATTGGTATATATGTGTGTGTGTGTGTGTGTATGTATATATATATATATATGTATATATATATATATATGCTGTTACCCTTATTTTGAATTTTAGGAGAAATTGCCAATTATATAATTTTTAAAAATAGTTTTGACCCAATTTAAGTCTTTAGATCTACAAATTTAGACACTTTATATTATTTCCACATTTACTGATTCTAATTACTATTTTTTCTTTCAAATCATCTCTTATAGCGGAATTTATTCCTACCTTAAACCTAGAGCTGAATTTTTTTTTTTAATTTTTATTAGTGAAACACCATGAGGTACAGTTATAGACTTACAGATTTCCGTGCTTGGATTTCAGTTAAACAATGATCAAGTGCCCATCCCTCCACCAGTGCCCATTTTCCACCACCACGGGTCCCAGTAACCCTCCCACACCCCATCCCCCCCATCCCAACCTGCAGGGCATTCCCTTTTGTTCTCTCTCCTTTTGGGTGGTGTGGTTTGCAAAAGAGGCATTGAGTGGCAATCATATTTGGTCTATAATCTACTTTCAGCATGCTTCTCCCATCCTGGGAGAATCCTCCTAACACCCTTTATTTGGTGCTCCCTTCTTGATCTGAGCTTCCTTGCGCCCTAGAGTGTAAGGCTGGCCTCCAAGTCATGGAGTGAACCTCCTGGTATTTATTACATCTATTCTTGGATGTTAGTCTTCTATTTTGTTGCTTTATGTTCCCCAGATAATGCAATCTTTCTATGTCTCTCTCTCTCTGACTCATTTTGCTTAACATGATCCTTTCCATGTAGTGCCACTTGTTTCCTGACTTCATCTTCATCTTTTCTAACAGCTACATAGTACTCTGTTCTGTAGATGTACCAATGTTTCTTTAACCAGTCATCTGTTCTCGGGCACTCAGGTTTTTTCTAGATTCTGGCTATTGTAAAGAGTGCTGCAATGAACAAACAAGTGCAGATGTCACTTCGACTATACATTTTTGCCTCTCTGGGATATATTCCCAGGAGTGGTATTGCTGGGTCAGATGGGAGCTCAATTTCTAATTTTTTGAGAATCGTCCATACTGTTTTCCAGAAGGGCTGAACCAGTCGCCATTCCCACCAGCAGTGAAGGAGGGTCCCTTTCTCACCACATCCTCACCAACTCCGATTGCTTTTGTTCTTTTGGATGTGGGCCAGTCTCTGTGGTGTGAAACGATATCTCATTGTTGTTTTGATCTGCATCTCCCTAATGATTAATGATGTAGAGCATTTTCTCATGTGCCTTTTAGCCATTCGTATTTCTTCTTTGAGAAAGTTTTTATTCATTTCATCGCCCCATTTTTTGATGGGATTGAATGTTTTCTTCTTGTGGAGTTCAACCAGTACCTTGTATATCTTTGATATCAACCCCTTGTCGGATGTGTATTCAGAGAATATCCTTTCCCATTCTGTAGACTGTCTTTGTATTTTGGTCACTGTTTATTTTGAGGTGCAGAAGCTTCTTAGTTTAAGATAGTCCCTTTTGTCTATCTCTGTTTTCACTTGCGTGGCCAGTGACGTGACATCTTTGAAGATAGCATTAGCTTTAATATCATGGAGGGTTTTGCCAATTTTGTCTTCAATGAACTTTATAGATTCTGGTCTGATGTTGAGGTCTTTAATCCATTTTGATCTTACTTTTGTACATGGCGTTAGGCAGAGATCTGAGCCCACTTTTTTGCATGTAGCTATCCAGTTTTGCCAAGCACAATTTGTTAAAGAGGCTTTCCTTCCTCCACTTCACTTTTCTTGCCCCCTTATCAAAGATTAGATGATCATATGCTTGGGGGAAAATGTCAGTATATTCAACCCTGTTCATTGGTCTACAGCTCTGCCTTTGTTCCAGTACCATGCTGTTTTAATTATTACTGCTTCGTAGTAGAGTTTGAAGTTAGGGAGGTTGATTCCTCCCATTTTCTTTTTCCCAAGAATTGCTTTAGCTATTTGTGGGGGCTTATTGTTTCATATAATTTTCAGGAGTGTTTGCTCCATTTCTTTGAAGAATGTCATGGGTATCATAATAGGGATCACACAGAATTTGTACAGTGCTTTGGGAAGTATTGCCATTTTGACAATGTTAATTCTCCTGATCCATGAACAGGAGATATTTTTCCATTTCCTCGTGTCCTCTTTTATTTCCTGAAGTAGCGTTTTGTAGTTTTCTTTGTACTGATCCTTTACTTCCTTAGTTAAGCTGTTTCCTAGGTACTTGATTTTCTGGGACACAATTGTGAACGGGATTGTTTTCTTCCTGTCACTTTCTTCTCTTTCACTATTTGCATATAGGAAAGCCATGGACTTTTGGGTATTGATTTTATAGCCTGCAACTTTACTATACAAGTCTATAGTTTCTAAGAGTTTCTTGGTAGAGGTTTTAGGGTTCTCTAAGTATAGTATCATATCATCTGCAAATAGTGAGAGCTTGATTTCTTCCTTTGCTATTTGGATGCCCTTAATATCTTTTTCTTGCCTAATCACTATTGCAAGTACTTCCAGTACTATATTGAACAGTAGTAGAGAGAGTGGGCATCCTTGTCCCTGATCTTAGGGGAAGGCTCTCAGTTTTTCCCCATTGACCATGATGCTTGCTCTAGGCTTGTGTTAGGTGGCTTTAACTATATTGAGGTAAGTCCACTCTATCCCCATTTTGGCCAGGGTTTTCATCATAAACAGGTGGTGGATCTTGTCAAATGCTTTCTATGTATCTATTGATATGATTATTTGATTTTTATCTTTTGTTTTGTTGATATGATGGATTATGTTGATTGGTTTCCAAATGCTAAACCATCCTTGCATCTCCGGGATGAATCTCACTTGGTCATGGTGTATGATCTTTTTGATAAGTTGTTGGATTCTATTTGCTAGTATTTTGTTAAGAATCTTCACATCCATGTTCATCAGAGATATTGGCCTGTAGTTTTCTTTTCTTGAGGTGTCTTTGTTTCCTTTTGGTATTAGAGAGATATGGGCTTCATAGAAACTGTTTGGGAGAGTTTCTGTTTTTTCAGTTTCCTGGAAAAGCTTGAGAACAACTGGTAATAGGTCCTCTTTAAGTGTTTGGAAAAATTCACTAGTGAATCCATCTGGATCTGGGCTTTTGTTTTTGGGAAGACTTTTGATTACTGTTTCAATTTCCTTGATGTTAAGAGGTCTATTCAGGTACTCTAGATCTTCTTGATTCAGCTTTGGGAGATGATAGGAATCCAGGAATTTATCCATTTCTTGTAGGTTCTCTTGTTTCATGGCATACAGACTTTCAAAGTAGTCTCTAATGATCTTTTGAATTTCTTTGATTTCTGTTGTGATATCCCCATTCTTATTTCTGATTTGATTTATTAGGGTTCTCTCACTCTGTTTCTTTTTGAGTGTTGCTAGTGGTTTATCTTATTTATTTTCTCGAAGAACCAGTAGAGCTGAACTTTTAAATCCAACATATTTCAGCTTCCAAAATGGAATATTTCCAAAACTTCAAGATTTAAAATTTAAGTTAAAATCAGTAAATATTGGAGCCAGAGAAATAGTACAAAGCCAGAGAGATAATAAAATGTCATCCCCTGAACCGCCGAGGTTCATCTCTGAGCACAGAGCTGGTAGTAGGCCCCGAGCATTACTGGGCTTGGCCCAATATTTTTTTTTAAATACTAATGAAAACCACCCATTGAAGTGCCATGACTAGGATTTAGGATATGTTTTGTATATGTTTTGTACTTTAACCTACTTAGAAATCATGAAAGTTCTAAGATGTAGTGCTTAGCACATAGTAAGTTCTTAGTCTTTGTTGAGTAAATCAAAATAGTAGATTAATCAAAGAAAGAAAGAAGCATTGCAAAAGGAAATATTTTTTTTCTTATTGTTTTTGAAACTGTTTGAGGTAATAATTATGGAGCTGAAAAACATAGTCCCTACCTCCAAAGGAGGAACATTTTCTTTTTCAGATATTTATGATATACTTAAGTCTGGGCTGGAGCGATAGTACAGTGGTAGGACGTTGCCTTGCAAGCAGCCAACATGGCCGACCCGAGTTCGATTCCTCCGCCCCTCTCAGAGAGCCCAGCAAACTACCGAGAGTATCTCGCCCACACGGCAGAGCCTGGCAAGCTACCCGTGACGTATTCGCTATGCCAAACACAGTAGCAACAAAGTCTCCAATGGAGACGTTACTGGGCCCGCTAGAGCAAATCGATGATCAACGGGAGGACAGTGATACTTAAGTCTAGAGAAAGCTAAGTCAAGAAACTCTTATTTTTTTAATTTTGCTAGGGAGGTGGAGAAGGCCACCCATAGTGGTACTCAGGGTTCACTCCCCAGGACTGGATGAAATATGGGAGATTGAATCCAATTCAGCCATGCAAGACAGGCACCCTTCCCACTATACTGTCTCTCTGGCCTTCCAAGCAACTTTCTTATCCTCCTAAGAGCTGATTATCTAAAAAAGGAAGCTAGTAGTACCATACTGAGTAATAAATGTTTTTATATGCACAGACAGGAGCCAGTTTAATAGGTTTCTTGGTGGTAGTCTTTTATTTGTTTTGCTTTTTGCTTTGTGGTATTCAAAATTGAGCCCTTTTTTGTGGGGGGCTGTTAGGGAGGCCTACTCCTGGTTCTATACTCAAGGACCATTCCTGGTGGCCTTGGGTCACCATATGGGGTGCCAGGGATCAAGCCCTGCTCAACAGTGTAAAGCAAGAGCCCTCCCCACTGTACTATAACCCCAGACCTTGAACCCAGGTCTTAAGAAAGTTTGATAGTCTTATTTGTATACACCTAGAGATGAAGCATAGATGATAGGCAAATGGTAGATTATGAAGAACATTGGAAAAAATTGCTGATGATAGGGATATCAGGGACTGGAGAGACGGTACAGTTGGTAAGGCGTTGCATTCACTCAGCTGATCCAGCACCCCATATGTTCCCAGGCCCACCAGAAGTGATCCCTTTCTCTTGAAGCATGTACTATTGTTCTTTTATGTCTTTGTGCTTTTTTTTTCCTCCATTCCTGTGCTCTTTTGTCCTGTTTCTCTTTATTGTCTGGCTATCAATAGTCCTTTAGTTTTCTGTTTAACAGTCTGTACACTCTCATTTTGCATAGTTTCTTAAATCTACCTAAATTCTAATTACCACTCCTAATGTATTCTAGTTGTATCCCATATTGGTCATTTTTTTAAAAGGTAAGTATTCTGTGATACTTTTGTACTTGTAGCAAGTACTGGATAGAATGTTATATTGAATAAATATAAATTGATGCTAAACTAATATAAGTACTTTTACTTCTTAGCAATAAATGACATTTTGATTGCTTTTAGAAATTTTTTTTTCTTGCAGTCCTATGTGTTTACAAATGTTTTGTTGATCCTATGTTTTGTTGGACTTTGGGGTTATCTAAAACTTAAAGGAGAGAGTCACAATTCTTTGTTTTTATTCTTTCAGATAGATTTAGAGTTACCTATGTAATGTCTTTAAATATTTTTGTTTGGGTTTGGTTGGTTTTGTTTTTGGTTTTTTTTTTTTTTCCTTCTGTTTTGGGACCATACCCAGTGGTGTTCAGGGCTTACTCCTGGCTCTAGTCAGGGATCATACATGGTACTGCTCAGGGAACCGTATCTGGTGCCAAGGAACAAACCCAGGGTGGCTGCATGCAAAACAAACAATCTGCAATACTACCTCTCTGGCCCCAACTCTAAAATATTTTAAAGAGCATTTTATTTGTGTTTTCGGAGAGCCCGGCAAGCTACCGAGAGTATTCGATATGCCAGACACAGTAACAAAAAATCTCCAGTGGAGACGTTACTGGGCCCGCTCGAGCAAATCGACGATCAACGGGAGGGCCTTTACCTTTTATTTGTGTTTAATATGGCATTTCATTGAGCTGAAGCAATAGCACAGTGGGTAGGGCGTTTGCCTTGCATGTGGCCGACCCAAGTTCGATTCCTCCGCCTCTCTTGGAGCAAGCTACCGAGAGTATCTCGCCCCCACGGCAAAACCTGGCAAGCTACCTGTGATGTATTCAATATGCCAAACATAGTAACAACAAAGTCTCACAATGGAGATGTTACGGGGCCTGCTCGAGCAAATCAATGAACAATGGGGGGACAGTGCTAACAGTGCTAACATGGCATTTCATTGATGTTATTTTGAGATCGTTAAAGGGCGATGACTTTTCTACTCTGGCTCTAATTATTTTTTTTCTTAAATTTTTATTAGTGAAACACACCATGAGGTACAGTTGTAGACTTACAAATTTTTGTGCTTGGGTTTCAGTTATACAATGATTGATTACCCATCCCTCCACCAGTGCCCATTCTCCACCACCACCAGTCCCAGTATCCTTCCCTCCCCCCATCCCCCCATCCCACCCTACCTCTGTAGCAGGGCATTCCCTTTTGTTATCTTTCTCCTTTTGAGTGCTGTGGTTTGCAAAAGAGAAATTGAGTGGCAATCTTGTTCGGTCTATAGTCTACTCTTATCATGCATTTCCCGTCCTGAGAGGAACCTCCCAACACCCTTTATTTGGTGCTCCCTTCTCTATCTGAGCTGCCTTTTCCCCTAGCGTGTGCGGCTGTCCTCAAAAGCTATGGAGTAATCCTCCTGGTACTTATCTCGGCTATTCTAGGGTGTTAGTCTCCTATTTTGTTACTTTATGTTCCCCAGATGAATGCAATCTTTCTGGCTCTTAATTTTTTTCATGTAAAAACAGCTGAATAATTGAACTTGAGAAACCACATGGAATAATATGCCTTTAGTGTTAAGCTTTAGATACTGTGAACTATTTGTTTTTCTTTTGTTTTCAATTTAAATATTCATTTGTTTTCTTTCTATTTGTTACATATCTCTCTTTTTTGTGGATTTTTAGTTAGTTAGGGTTTTGGGGGTGAAGGGATGGTTTGGGGACACAGACTGCAGTGCTCGGGGCTTACTCTTGGTTCTGTACTCAGGAATCACCTGGTGGAACTCAAGGGGCCATGTGGTGCTGGGGATTGAATCTTGGTTAGCCTTGTGCTAGGCAGGCACCCTACTAGCTGTACTGGATTTGTATAAGTACAAATTTGTACAAATACTTGATAGCCTCTTGATTTGGGCGTATAACCAAACTTCATCCCATAACCAAGCTAGATTTTCTCTTAAGAGAGATAGAACTTTAGAGCTAGGGATTTAGTCTGTCTTACTTGTGACCAACTGCTATTTATACTCCAGTGCTATATATGGTTTCCCAAGCACTGCCAGGAGTGATGCCTGAGTACAAAACAGGAATAAGCCCTGAGATCCTCCAGTGTGGCCCAAAAACCATAAGAGAGAGAGCCTTAGAGCAAGCTCAAGTGGTAGAGGGCTTGCTTTGATTGCATGGCATTCTTGATCCTGGCATCACAAAGAGAGCACAAGAACTTTGCTGTGGTGTGGTTTTGCATTAGCTATGTAGGTCCACTAGAATTGCAGATCTCAAAAGACTCCTAAATAATCAGGTTCAGGTTTTTGTTGTTTTGTTTTTACCAAAGCCAACAGAAACTAGTAGAAATATAACTGTCTGCAATCAGGAACAGTTACTTAAATGTCTAACTTAGATTTTATTTCAGTGAATTCCTAAAAACAGAATTTCATCAATTGTTTTTTAATTACTGTAGTAATTTAATTTTTAAAATCACTAAATTTGAACTGGACATTTTATTATACCTTAGTGCACAGAGAGCATAAATGTTTATTATTTAATTACCCTTAAATTGTGATATGTGAATCTTTTTTTGAAGTGATGGAGGCCTGAGCCAGTCACAAGATGATAGTATTGTGGGAACAAGACACTGTAGGCACAGTCTGGCAATAATGCCTATTCCTGGAACACTCTCATCCAGCAGCCCAGATCTCCTACAACCTACAACCAGCATGTTGGATTTTTCCAATCCTACAGGTAATTTTTGTTTGTGATTTTGTATTTCATATTGGTACCAGTTAAGTTTTGTGTAATAAATATTAAATTTGCTGGAAGTCCTCCATTCTCTATATTATGATATAATGAAAACAACTAGAGAGAAGATTTTAGTTTTGTCTCAGCTGGAGTGATATTTCCTTCAGTACTAAAAGTCTATAGTAAAGAGCTTATAGGGTCAGAGAGAGAGAGAGAGAGAGAGAGAGAACAGTGGATAGGACGCTTGCCCTGCATGTGACATACCCAGATTTGATTCTCATAACTGCCTATAACCCCCCCCAGCCCTGCTAGGAGTGATCCCCAAGCACAGTGCCACCTGGTATGGCCTCAAGACAAAAACAGAAGCCCTGAGTAAGCCCTGAGTACCACTTGGGGTGGCCTCAAGACAAAAACAGTATTTTGTTAATTTTTCATAACCCAAATTGTAATAGTAGAATGAAAATAGAAGTCATTTTTCTTCAAGAAGAACTATATTATCCAAGGTATGGAAAAAAATAAGGCAGATTATTTTAATGTCACTTAAATTCCTCTGTGATGCATAGGAATATATTAGTAATTTTCCAGAATTGCTTTTACCCCCTCAATACCTGAGAACTAATATTATTAATGTATTGTTCTTAAAGTACTAATCATTGTTTTTATTGTTTAAACTTTGGCTATATGACATCAAGTTGTCACTGAACTATGTAACCTAAAATTTCATTGCAAGTAAGAAAACTTTGGAGGATTTGATCCCCAGAAACCCGTATATTTCCCCAAGCATCACAGTGTATAACTAACAAAAATAGTAAATATAGATGTCATTACAAAGTTTATCTTTTAGCAATTTAACTACAGTTTCTAAGACAACTTAGTGAAAGCCATTCTTCGGATCATGCTTACCTTTTTATTTCAGTTGCTTCCTAACTAAAGATATTACTAATTCTAGTAATCATTTTGTGACACATCCTACTCTCAAGTGACTCTCCTTGTTCATTCTGGAATGTTAATGAGTCATTAATTTGCTTACAAGTTTATAGTGATCTCAGTGGTCAAAAGATACTAAAGGAGTTAAGGCACTCGCTGTACGCGTAGTTGACTCCAGCTTGATCCCTGATTCCCCAAACAGTGCCACAAGTGACCCTTGACAGAGAGCCAGGGGTAGTTTCTTTGCACTGAGAAGTGAGTCCCCAAAACCAAAAAGAGCAGAACAAAAATTTATAGTGATTTCTGTATTAAAGTTTGTTATGAAATGAAACTATTTCAGATATTTGATGAGAAGTTAATATAGAAATTGTTACCAAGGTATAAAGTTGAATGTTGTTGACCAGTTATGAACATATCACGTTGAATGTTTACCTGTGAGTGTGAAAAAACAAAACAAAACACTAAGGTGATCATAAAGCTAAAAAAAACAAAACTGAATTCAGCTTCTGATACACTTTTAAAAATGTCCACTGGAAGGTGCAGAAGCATTGCAGGAGTGATTAAAGTTTTAAAAAGCCCCCAGGAAAAGCAAAATTGCAAGTTTCTTCTTAATCTTCTTAATCTGTCCATCTAGCAGAATCCAAGAGAGGAGCCTCAGTTGAAAAGAAGAAATGTAGTTTCCAGTGTCTCTGCCCGATCGTGTTGTGTTCAGTTTACACCACATGTAAATCCATCTCCTTACTAGCCTTCTTGTCTAGTTCTTTTCTCCTGAGTATGACATGTGTGTTCCCTCAGAACTCTCTCTCTTTGTCACCTATGTTGTATTTTCCCTGGCTATCACTTTAACTTGTTTTCTTTCCTCAAAGCTGAGCCCAGACATTGCTTCATCTGAGAAGTTCTAGCCCCTGTGCTACATACAGTCATTGCCTCCAGTTCTAGAAATCTCTAGCCCATTTTACCTGCCTCTCATATTGCTTGTCTTAGAGTGACATGAGAATTTATTTTTATGACTGTATATTTCA
This sequence comes from Sorex fumeus, assembly GCF_029834395.1. Taxonomy (NCBI): domain Eukaryota; kingdom Metazoa; phylum Chordata; class Mammalia; order Eulipotyphla; family Soricidae; genus Sorex; species Sorex fumeus. The sequence goes on along the minus strand of NW_026606108.1, from coordinate 31,430,585 downwards.
TTAGTCATACATTTTACACAAGTTAATTGTGCATACTTTCGTAAGTTGGCACTTAGGGACATGATTTATACAATGACATATTTTTATGCTATATTTCCCAGGCATATGTAGAAGGGGGCCTGAGGGAGAAAGGGATATTTTGTAGTAAAAGGGAAAGTAAAGTAATGAGAAGTTTAGCTACCAAAAAAGGTGGGGGATGGGGGGAATTAGTTGAAATTGTTAAACTTTAGAAAGTATAAAACTCTTGGTACAGAAATGCAGACCTCTAAAGAAAAATATAGTTCAACTTAATTTCAGATTGACTAATCACATAATTCTCATTGAAAATACGTTGAATGTGTCCTTTTAAAATCGGTTTGCAAATGTCAGTGGTCTTCAGCCCATGTCCCTGCCAGCAAAATAAACCATTTAAGATAGGTATTTAATTTATGAATTATTTTAACCCTCAAATGTATAACTATATAAAAAGCCTTTACATAAGTTTTATGTATTTAAAATTAAATACTACCAAATCCAAATTCAGCTCCTTGAATTACACTAACAGTACTGAAGTTCAGATTAGCTGTCTATATCACATATGTATAGTACCATACATGCAACAGCTGATGTTTATTAATCTGAATCCCAGATTTGTTCATGTTGCATGATTAAAGAGGGACAGAGCTACAGTGTTGTTTGTTTGTTATTCATTGCTGACTTTTTTATGGTTTTACTTTGTTTTTGCTGCCTACAGCTGTTGGTTTTTACTGTAAGTATCTTGAAGAGTCTATGGTATTCTGTTGCTTATATTTATCTTGTTATATAAAAATGTTAAAGCTTATAGTTAAATGAATAGAAAAAATAACTTTTCTGTCCACTTGCAAGGTTGCCAGTAATGTATCCTTTTAATCATTTCTTTGAATAATTCTTATTGTAATTTCTTTGATTAATCCTAAAACTCATGTTGAATCAGCGTATACCTGCTATCCTACAGCTTTTGAAAAGGTTTGAGAAATTTTTTGACCTTAGGAAAGTTGAAGCCTAAAAATTCAGAGAAATGTTACTAAAAGGATTTTGAAAGTGAATTTTTTGGGGTCTGCATCTGAAGTTTTTAGCTTAGACTATATTGTATCTAATAATGCAAACTTTTTTGAATTTAATAAACTTACATTCTTTTAAAGTAACCTTCAAATTGCAAATCTGAGTTTCTTTTTAATCATTTTTTACTGAATCTGTGACATACACGGTTACAAAGTTGTTCATGATTGTGTTTCCATCATACAATGTTCCAACATCTTTCCCTTCATCAGCATACATTTCCCTATACCTTGTCTCCAGTTTCCCTCCCACCTGAAACTAAATCTTAAGTATCTTCATAAATTTGTGATTCATGGTGATTCCCTAAAAAAAAAAAAATCATATGCAGTGGCTTGAGCAAAATCTCTCTTCCTATCTCTACTACAGTCCACAGTCACACACACAAGTACACACAGTTACACAATAATTACTTTTTCCAGTTTAAGAGACAGAAGCGTTCGCAGCAGCAGTTTACTATCATGGGAGAAATTTAGCATTTATTCATAGCATTTGATTTTGTCTTTCTCTTATATACATATAATAAAATTTAGCCTTATCATCATATTGAAGATGGTCTTTGAAGTTTTAGCCCTTTCCATATTACAAGAAAAGGAAGCAAGAATAGGGGCAAGGAAATGTTACTTACATATGCACATCATATGTTCATTTATCTTGTGATATTTGATATTATAATGACAAACCATAAAAGACTGAAGATTTAATTATCTATTTTTAATTTTCCTGTTAGAGTCTCAGTCACGGTCCTCCCGTTGTTCATCGATTTGCTCGAGCGGGCCCAGTAACATCTCCATCGTGAGACTTGTTGTTACTGTGTATTCAATATGTTAGAGTAAATAAAATATACTAGGAAAACTAAGCATTGGTCTCTAGAATAATTCAGTATTTCAAAATTATAAAGAATACTTATGACTCAGTAGAGCAGTGAATCTCATCAGTAACCAAAGAAATAAAATATAAAATCATGACAAAATTTTGGAGAGAGGAAACTCATAGACTTTCAAAATTAAAGAAATACTCAAAGTTAACTTAATAAACTTGTGACGAGTATAACTAAAATTGCTCTTTATGTTCGATGGTAATAAAATATGGAAAACAATTTGACATTGTGTTTTAACACCTTAAAAACCTACATGGAAAGGGCTTGCCTTGTAAGTAGTTGATCTACGTTTAATTCCTGGCCCCACCTTTGGTCCCCTGAGTGTTGCCAGAAGCAAGCTCTGAGCACTGCTGAATGTGGCCCAAGTCCTCCCTTCCCCCCCAACCTCCCCCAATTAAAGAAGTGCAGGACTGGACTGGGGGGCTAGCTCAAATTGTAGTGTACATGCCTTGTACATGCAAAGCTGTAAGTTCAATCTCAGCACTGTATGCTCCTATACCTCCATCACCACCACGTGTGAACATAAGGACCTTCACATTTTTTCCAGTGTGCTTCTGGGACCCAAAATTGTAAGACCTGTACTGCTGTACTATAAATGTCCATGGACCACCCCAAGCTCTGCTGGGTGTGGTCTTTATAAAAATGATAAGCTATTTTTTAAAAATAATCTTGCCCTCTATCTCAAGCTATTTTTCTTCCTTAGGAAATAAACTTGGATAGGGAATTATAATAAGAGAAAATTATATGCAGCCTAAATGTTTATCATTAAGGTTTTGGATAATTAGAAAATATAAAGTATGAACTTAGGAGTCTTTGAGTATTAAAAATTACTATGTCAAAAAGTAATGACACTAAAATGTTTATGTTTTAAATAGACTTCCAAGTATTAATATATTATAACCCTAACTTTAGTCTACTACTCTAATATACTATAAGTTTATTTTAGTATTTTCTCACCTGTGAAGAAAGATACCTTTATCAATAAATGGAACAGATGTCTGTTAGCCTTCTGAAGTAGAAATAGACATTTCATTTTTAGAGGGACTGGTATGTTCCAAACTTCCTGAATATTTTAAAAGTTACTCTTCACAATGCCTTTTCAACAATTCTGATTGTTGGAGGGGGAAATTCTAAACGATAATGGTACATCTCTTGTCAAAATAATGAATGTAATCAATGTAGAGAAGAGTTAAGTGAAAATCATCTGCCTCACAGGCATTGGGAGGGGGATATATTGGGGCTCTTGGTGGGGAATAATGAGTATTGGTGAAAGGAGAGGTGTTTGATCATTGTATGACCGAAGCTTAGTAATTTTTCCCACAGTGATTCAATAAATAAATATAAGATGGAAAAAAAAGTTACTTTCTCAGAGGGCCAGAGAGCTCAGTTGGCTGAAGTACATTCTTTGCACAAGAGCCCTGCGTTTCGTCCGTAATACTACTTGGTCACCATGAACCTTTGGAAGCAACTCCCAAACACTGACCAGGAGTTGCCCCCAAGTACTGCAGGGTGTGGCATAGAATGAACAAATAAATACTTTCTTATAGGGACCGAAGAGGTAATACAGTCAGTAAGCCTCGCACACAGCTGTCCTGGGTTCAATCCCTGGCACCCCATATGGTTCCTGAGCTCACCAGAAGTGATCCCTGAATGCTGAGCCAGGAGTAAGCCCTGAGCACTGCTGGGGTTATTTAAAAACATTTACTTTCTTGTAGCACAGCGGTAGGGCGTTCGCCTTACAAGCAGCCAACATGGCCGACCCGAGTTCGATTCCTCTGCCCCTCTCGGAGAGCCCGGCAAGCTACCGAGAGTATTTGATATGCCAAACACAGTAACAACAAAGTCTCCAATGGAGACGTTACTGGGCCCGCTCGAGCAAATCGACTATCAACGGGAGGGCCTTTACTTATACTTACTTACTTTCTTGTAAGTAACAAAGACATGTTTTTGTATTTATATAGATATTCCTGATCAAGTTATAAGAGTTTTCAAAGCAGATCAACAAAGTTGCTACATAATCATCAGTAAAGACACTACAGCTAAAGAAGTTGTTTGTCAGGCTGTTCATGAATTTGGTTTGACCGGTGCATCAGATACATATTCCCTCTGTGAAGTTTCTGTTACTCCTGAGGGTGTCATAAAACAGAGAAGACTTCCTGACCAGTTCTCCAAATTAGCTGATAGAATTCAGCTTAATGGAAGGTAAGTGACAATATTCAGTTCTAGTTGTGCTTTTGAGAATTCTTAAAGCAAATATTTTTAAGTTTTAGAACCATTGAATGCTCTCAGTGTAAGAAGAGCAGCGTGTCTCTTTCCAGCTTTTCTTGTCTCCATCGTTATGTACATGAAATCTTTGAATGTTAAAACACATAAGGGTTACTTAACCAATGAAAATAAGAACAGCTTGCTAAAGTCTTAGAATGTATGATAGAGTCTAATTCCTTTATTCCACAGAAGAGGAAACTAAGTGATGCATGTATTTAATATATGTTACTAAATGTGTCCATATGTACATGACCATATGTACATTAAACAAAAACATAATTTTCTTTATTTTGTAAATATTTTTTACATTTGTACAGGAAAGCTTGGCATTTTTAAAAATTGCCTGAAATTCAACTATATCAACTAGATTATTTCAGAGGCAGTGTTATTAACTCTAGTTAGCTGGTTAGACATAGGCCTTAAGGGACTTAACTACTCTTTTGCAGGGAGGGTCAGAGTACACCTAACTGTGCTCAAGGATCACTCCTGGCAATGCTCAAGAGACTGTATTTAATCTCTGTACTCTCTGAATACAGGTCAGCCACATGCAAGGCAAGCACCTACCCACTTGACTCCTTATACACTGTATTATTTTTCTGGCCAAGACAACAACTCAAATATATGGCGACATTCAAATTATAATTCTGCTTGTTTGACTTAGGGCATGTTATTTAGTTTCTCTTGAACCTTAATTTCTTTCCTCTGTAGTAAGATGGGTATGGTGATAATATAACGTATCTCATAGAAATGTTAATAGGATTAAATAAGTCAATGAACAGTATGTGCTATAAATATTATTACCCAGATAATTTCATTATTCAGACTATAATGAGTGATTATAATCTGGAATTATTATTCAGATTAATTTTATTATCCAGAATATATTGAATCATCACTACTATTTATGCTACTCTCTTAGACCTTTGAACAGTGAAAAGAAAAATAATTCCCTGACAGTAAAAAGAAATAATAAGTTTATGCTTAGATGAACTTGCATATTAGAGAAGAATGACGTGAAGGCTAAATATGAAGCTTTGTTACTTCTTTCCTAGCATCAGTTCTGTGCAAGATATTTCCAATTGTGATTAGTTAAGTTTTCTTTTGGAGGGGAGGGCACACCCATAGCTGGTCAGGTATCACTCCTGGCAGGCTTGGGGCACCATATGGGGTATAAGGGTTAGAACCCAGTTCTGCCATGAATAAGGCCAAGTGCCTTACTCACTGTACTCTCTCTAGGCCCAGGCTCTCATATTTTAAGTGCCATAGAATTAATGATAAAGGAAAATGAAGCTCTGCTTTGTGGTTACTAATCCTATTTGTTTGAATAAAGGTTTATATTTTATTGGGAGGGAGGCTGTGGGTCACACCCAGTTGTACCTAGGACTTAGGCCAACTCTGGGATCAGGGATCACTCCTGGTGATGATAAGGGACCTGTGTGGTGCCAGGAATTGAACCTGGATCAGCTGTGCACAAGGCAAGCACTTAACTCACTGTACAGTCTCTCTAGCCTCTTCATGTGAATGAAGGCTTATATTTAATAGAGAAGTCATTAGTGGAAGAGTTTCTTCCCCATCCCACTTAGGGATTTTATTCTTTTCTTCGAATTTAGTGATTCCTGAATAGCACCAGATGTGACCCAAAAATATTCCTCCCTCACTTATGTAGCCCAAAAAGTAAAAGTTATAAATATGGAGCCAGGGAAATAAAGAACTGGAATGTATGCCTGGCATGTATTAGATTCCAAGTTCAGTCTCTGCCACCATATGCACCACTTTCAGCACTGCTGATTATATCCCCAATGGTCCCTAAACTCTTGCTGGGGAGGTCCAAAATTAAATGAGTAAGGAAATATCAAGTGACATCTTTAAAGTTTTTTTTTGAGACTAATTAATTTTGAGATTAACTTTTTAAAATACTTTTTCATAAGTTTTAGCAAAAGGTTATTAGTAGTAGAATGGGGGTTTTTTGGACAAAAATAACAAAACTTAGGACTAGATAGATAGTAGATCAAGTAGGGTTTGACTTGCACACAGCTAACCCAGGTCAATCCCCAGCACCCCATCAGGCTCCCCAAGCCCTGCCAGGAGTGATCCCTGAGCACAGCAGGGTATGAGCACCCCCCCACCTCCAACCCCCCCCACTCCAAACCAAAGAATTTTTTAAAAAACCAACAAAACTAGAAAGCACTTAAAAATGTGAAATCACTGATATAGAACATTTTTCTTCCTTTTAGATATTATTTGAAAAATAACATGGAAACAGAAACCTTATGTTCGGATGAAGATGCACAAGAATTAGTTAAGGAAAGCCAGCTATCCATGTTGCAACTCAGTACCATTGAGGTGGCTACTCAGTTGTCTATGAGAGACTTTGATCTGTTCCGAAATATCGAGCCTACTGAATACATTGATGACCTTTTTAAGTTAGATTCTAAAACAGGAAATACTCACTTGAAAGAGTTCGAAGACATGGTAAACCAAGAAACTTTCTGGGTTGCTTCAGAGGTTTTAACTGAATCAAATCAGCTCAAACGAATGAAGATTATTAAGCATTTTATTAAAATTGCACTTCATTGTCGAGAATGTAAGAACTTCAATTCAATGTTTGCAATAATAAGGTAAGTTTGTATAAGTATTTGTGAATATTTTGGGCATATTAGCTATTAGTTTTTGGCATGAAGCTATTTTCTGCTCAGATGGTAAATGGTTAGGAAAAGAAAGATTAACAAATAGCTTTTATTAAATTCTTGCTAGATTTAATATATTTTCCATTCAGATGATACTAACCTTTATTTTGTTTCATCTGTCGTTTATACTTTTTTTTTTTAAATGAATTGTGTGGTTTTCTTCCCATTTTTCCTCTCTTCCCTTTTGAGAGTTTTATTTTAAACTATTTAAAATAATCACGCATGGAAATTTTCAAAAGAAACTGAATGGCATTGTTAAATAACCTTGCCTCCCACTTGTTTCCCAGTCACCCGAGTTATTCTCAAAAGCAACCACCATTAAATTCCTCATTCAAGAGATTCTCCAATCATGCTGCAAAAATACATATTTTGATGATCCAGTTTTATTGTTAGGAAATTATTCTAAATTAGTATTGATCCCGTGACGTATTCGATATGCCAGACACAGTAACAACAAAGTCTCCAAAGAGACATTACTGGGCCCGCTCGAGCAAATCGATGATCAACAGGAGGGACTTGACTTTACTTAGTATTGATAAAGCTACTTCCTTTCTTTAACAGTTCTGAAATACTCCATTGCATTGTTAAATGTATAGCTTCTAGCTTTTGACTGTTTCTTTTTCCTGGAGAATTTAGTATGTTTACATTGTTTACTTATTGTCATGTAGGATTTAACTAATGTCATCTTCCTTCTTTCTGGCTGTAGTTCCTTTGTCATACCGTGTTTCTTAGTAAATTTATTTTCATGGTAATATTCATCATTCATTCATCATCCTGTTATTCGTCGATTGCCTCGAGCAGGCCCCAGTAACGTCTCTTTCATCCTAGCCCTGAGATTATATTCAAGGCTCTTTTAGGAGAATGAGACCCATCATTGTTACTGGTATTTGGCATATTTGGTGCGCCACGGGGAGTTTGCCAGACTCTGCCCTGTGGGCAGGCTATATTCGATAGCCTGCAAGTTTGTCCAGAGTAGGAATGAGATAATAAGATATCATAAAAAGATGTCCTGATAAGATGTCATTCGCGGCCGCGCGGTTCCGGGAGCTGGATTTTATAGTCTCTGAGTCTTGGCCGTTGATGGGATTACACGGCGCCAGGGGGCCAGGTGGTGGGTGTGACCCCCGCCCACTGGAATTTGGAGGATCTGGGTGGAGGATGCTCGACTCCAATTCGAGTAGGCTTGGAGATCTCGGCCCCAAGATCATGCATATTACCATGGGCCGAGATCTCCATGGTAATATGCAAAAATAAAAATAATTTTTTATTTTTTGGTGAATATACTGTAGGTTTTTATTTTGTAGTTACTGTGAAACTTATTTGAAACTGCTCACAGATGTGACTGACACTGATACCTTCTTCAGTCACATAGTTACTCTTTTGGTGGGCCAAGAGAAATAGTACAGTGAATAAGGCACTTACCTTGCTTTGCATATAGCTTACCAGGATTTCATCCCTTGCATTATATATGGTCCCCTGAGCATCGCCAGGAATTAGCCCTGAGCATAGATAGGGGTTGCCCAAGAAACAAAAAAAGGAATACAAAAACTACCACTTTATTCTTTCTGTTTATTATTATTGTTGTTGTTGTTGTTGTTGCTGCTGTTGTTATTTGAAGCATTGTGATTTTCCAGTACTGTTAATGGTAAGATTTTGTGCATTCAGCTTTCCAACACCATTTCCTCCACCATAGTATCCACTTTCCTCTACCATTGTCTGAGGGTCCCCTTCCAACCACTCTCCACCTCTAAGTTCAGTTTTATAAAATCACCTCTCAGGTTCTGTTGTCTTTAATCATTTACTGTTACCATACTATTTTTCTTTATATCTCACATATTCTGTATATGTCCCTCCACTTCTGGCTGACTTCTTTCAGCAAGATACCCTCCAGTTCCATCTATGTAGCAACAAATTGCATGATTTCCATTTTTTCTTATAGCTAAGTAGTATCCCATGTGTATATGTACTGCAGTTGCTTTATCCATTCTTCAGCTTCTGAACTCTTGGTTGACTCCAGAACTCCAGAAATCTTACTATTGTGAATAACACTGCCATGAATTTAGATGTACAAATGTCTTTTCAAACTAGTTAGTGCTTTTGTGTGAGAAGTGAAATAGATGTTTTTAATGTCATAATTTTTATTTCACAAGATAGTCATGTAGGTATAATTATAGTAGGTATAATTACTAATTATATAATCTTGTCTTTTACCCTTTTTTAATTTGTTTATTTCTGGTTATTGGGTCACACCAGGAACCATACATGGTATCAGGGATTGAACCTGGATTAGCCTCATGGAAACAAAGTTGCTATACTATCTCTGCAGCCCTTCTCCTTTAGTCTTTATATTAAGTGGCTAAAACCATTCTCAAAAACGCTGATTTTAGGGTTTAACTATATATTTATTTTTATGAGAAGGTTGTGTATTTCATGGTAAGTTGGGTCATTTTATTTCAGGCTGAAGAATTCCTTTCTTTATTACTTGTAAGGTAGGACTAGTATTGATGAGTAACCTCAACTTTGTTTTTCTGGGCAAGTCTTTATATTCTGTTATAATGTTACCAGATAGAGCATTTTAATTGCCAAGTTTTTTTTCCTTTCAGCACTTTAAATATATCATTCCACTTTTCCCCCAACCTTGAGAAACCTTCAGATCAGGTTCTTTAGCAGGTTACAAGCTTTTTCTCCTGATGACTTTAGAATTCTTTGTCGTTTTTTCATTATTATTAATTTGAGGGAGGGACTGTAACTAGTGATGCTCAAAGCTTACTTCTGTCTCTGTGCTAAGGGATCACTCCTGGCCATACTCAGGAGACCATATGTTGTGCCAGGGATCAAACCCTGGTGAAACACTTGCAAAGGCAGGTGCACCAATCACCATACTACCTCTCTCGCCCTTGTCTTTGATTGTTATTGTTGTTGTTTTGTTTTGTTGTTTTATTTGGTTTATTGGTTATAGTTTTGGGGTCACAGCCAGCAATGCTCAGCCTTAATCCTGGCTCTGTGCTTAGGGATCACTCCAGGCGAGGCACCATATCAGGTGCCAGGAATCAAACCCCAGTGAAGCATGCAAAGCAGGGGCCTCACCTGCTGTATTTTGATTTTTAGGTTTCATTACAATATGTTTTTAAGAAAGTTTTTTTCTTTTAGTAATTTCAGTAATGGGTCCGTGTTATTTTCATCAGTGTGATTGTCCATATCTCCGTAGGTTTGGAAAGTTTTACAGTTGTCTCCCTCCTTTCTTCTGAAACCACTGATTTGGATACTAGATTTTACCTCAAATCTGATGGTTTCAAAGTTACTATTGGTATTTTCTGTTAGTAATGAAATCATTGATTTCTTCAACCCAGAGTATCTTTTGTTTTCTATCTTTATTAAACTTCTTTTGATTGTGAAATATTTTCTAATTTTATTTTTTTCTTTTGTTTCACTGATTTTTCTTATAACAACTGTTCTTAAAATTTCTCTTAAGTTTTATATCTGTGTCAGTTTTATTACTGGAAAATTTTTCTGAACTTTCGCTAATGTCATATTTCCTTGATTTTTTTTCATATTACTTGGAGATTTTCTTCCTGCCTACCCACTTTGCCTTTGAAGTAAATCATATCCAAATTTTATTAGGTGTCTTCAGGATTCACTTTGTTAGAGATTATGAAGCTCAGAACTGTATGGCTCCACTAATTGAATTTTTCTTGCTCCCTCTTGTGGTGTAATTTTGCATTTTGAATGTTTCCTGATTTTATATAACCTTTTTTGTTTTCCTTAAGGTGGTGCTACTGCACAAGTGTTATTTTACCTTTTTGCTCCTCATATGCTTCAGACTATTTTCTCTACCTGTTCTTTCTTAACTAGAGCTTACTTTGGGGACTCACACAGGCAGCCACAGCAGTGTGAGTGAAACTATTGGTTTGGTACTCAGACTGTGTGTCAGTTGAGTGTCCAGAGGTGAGATTTGTCGACTGGTTCCTGAGTAGTTTTAGATTTCAGTACCAGTGGGAATCCTGGGTATTTTTCTTTGTTTTCTTTTGTTTTTAATACACTTTAATACTGTATTAAAATCTTGCGTGTTGTTTTACCAGTCTGCTTTCTCACCCCAGTCATGGAGCATTCATCATTATGCTCGATTTTGCCAATGAGAAATGAATGTCTTTTGGTGCTGTCCTGTGTATAGCTCAGGCAGCCAGGCCCTCAGCAGTCTTCCCTTTTCCCTTACAGAGAAATCAGTCTTCTGTTGCAGCTCTAAGGTATACTTCCTTGAAGGAGGTTTCATACTAACAAAGTTAAGTTGTTCCCTTTTGCCTGTATGCCCAAATTCCTTGCTTTGTTTCATTCTGACAGAGGGCCAGAAACCTTGACTTCTACGAAGGTAGCTTCCTTATATGATTACCCAAGTCAGAGTTCTGCAGGAGTTTTTAGACCATAACCAGAGTGGCCAGAATCATTTCAGTTTCTCTTGTTTTGTTTCATGGTCATTAAGAAAAATGCCTGACTATTATAACCACTATACAGAGCCATAGTATGGCAATTATGGCACTTGCTTTACAAGTGGCCCATCCAGTTTCAATTCCTGGTACCACATGTGATGGTCCCCCAAACTTCACCAGGAGTGAGCCCAAATACATTGCCAGGAGTAAGCCATGAGCTCTGCTAGGTGTGCCTCCTCCCCCGCAAAAAAAAATTAATTTGCCTGTTTCTTTGGCTATTAAGGAGAGAAGATTTTAGTTTAATTTAACAGGTGGTTTAGTAAATGATGCTGTTGTAGCAGGCACAGACCCTTGGGTTCTTGTCCTCTGGTATTCAAGATTGAAAGCAAGGAATTTAAAAGCACATGGTCAGGGACTGCAGCAATACCACAGCGGATAGGGGCGTTTGCCTTGCACGCAGCCGACCTGGGTTCGATTCCCAGCATCCCATATGGTCCCCTGAGCACCACCAGGAGTAATTCCTGAGTGCAGAGCCAGGAGTGACCCCTGTGCATTGCCGGGTGTGACCCAAAAAGAAAAAAAAAAGGACATGATCAAATTTAGAGACGTGCCAAGATTATGGGAGGGACTTTCTAAAGAGGAGAAAGGTGAAAAAAGCCCTCCTCCTTTTGTAACCTTTTAATAAAGGCGGGTGGGTCAGCATTTCTTAATTATGTTCCAAGAATGCTGATGATCAAAGGGAGAGGATGGATGATTTCTCTTCTGGTGTGGAAATCAGCAGGGTCTACATGCCAGATTATTAAGCATCCCAGGCTGCGCTTGGGAGATTTCATACTTTCTGTTCTCTTGCTTAGGGCTAATAAGCATTTCCCTAATGTATAATTAGCATATTTCTAATCTCCTCTGTCTGTGCTGGATCTCATAATTCATGCAGAGGAACTAACCTTTGTGAATGGATGGTGATTTTGTTAGGACTGATAAAACAAAATTGAGTTTTTAGTCTCTCATGCTAAGAATGTCACTCTACCTATTTTCTTAGATAGCTCCCCAGGTTTGTTTTTTGTTTTGTTTTTGTTTATTTTTTCTGTTGTAACTTGGTTAAAGTGGAGGGCAAGGGAAGTAGCCTCAAGAAAACAGTGTTTCACCTGTTTGCTTGACCCACCTGGGTGACCTGGGGAAGTTCATGGTGTGGTTTTGAACTGACTTAGTTGGCTACAAGCACGTCCCCACCACTGTCGTTCACCTCCTACCATTCCCACAAGGCAATTGTTAAGCTGCAGCTGAAGTCCTTGTTCTGCACAGCACAGAACCTGGTCCCCACCTCCCAAGTTCTTGGGCTGGAGCTAGAAATTGCTCTTTTCAGGAAAAGGAAAGATTCTTAACCTCAGCATAGATATTCTGGCATTGTTACCTTTCCTTTCAGAAAAGAATACCAGGAGGTAGAAAAATAGTCTTTTTGAAACAAGTGTGAGGGGAAAGGCAGAGAGAGAGAATTAAGAAAGATAAATGTTCAAGTGAGAACATGGGCTTCTCCAGAATGGAAAAAAGCAGAGAATGACTTTTGGGAGATTATATACAATTCCTCCAAAAATGACCTGGCCTGCAGTTCTCTGCATACATTAAAATTTACCTGGGTGTTGTCATATGGAAAGCTTTGGCTTCTAGAAGGTTCTTTCATATTTTATCCTAATCTTGTTTTATTTGGGGCCACACCCAGCTCTGCTTCAGGATCACTCCTGACAGTCCTCAAGGAACCCCATGGGATGCTGGGAAATCGAACGCTGGTGCAAGGCAAGCACCCTACCCGCTGTACTATTGCTCAGCCCACCCCACCCCCCCCAAACCATGACCTTTAGATTGTCCTATAGCTTCTTCCTTTCTCAGAGCATTCACCTTTCTCTAGGTGTTGCCTTAGTTTCTCAAATAGCTCAATATGTGCATCTCAAAGGGATGTGTTTCTTATGCCTTTGAGCTCCTTTAGGGGCAGTCAGTATTTTTTATTAGTTTTTCTTCCCAAAATTTAGGGTGGGGCTGCTGTTACCTGCAACATTTCTATATCCTTGCTATCACCTTTATATGTGAATCGATGTTGTACAAGTGGTGGTACCATTGCCTCTGTGTGTGATGTGGGGGTAAGGAGTCAACATTAGTTGTAGCTTCTGGTACAGTTGAGTGCTGCTTCCTTTGCTTAAAGCAGGTGGATTTTCTGGGAAGGGGGTTCCCACTGGTTTTATCCTTAATAGTACCAAATGATTATGGGAGCTTCTGATGTGGACATTTTTACATCTTTTGTAGTTTTCTGGGATTGTGTTATGTATGTAATCTAAAGGTTGAATTCTGTTTCTAGAAAGTTTTCTCAAATTGTATCCTAAATTTTCAATTCCATTATTTTTGTTTCCTTCTTAAAAGATACCAGTTGTGTAGATTTTAGATCTCCTTTATTGTCACACTTACTTTATATTCTTTAACCCTTAATTCTATTTTTATTAATCAGTAAGGCTCGAGGGGGCAAGATTAAAATGTAACTAGGAATGAGAATCAGAGTAGACAAAATGTCAGAAATGGAAGACTGCTTCAGTCCCAGAACTTTCAAGGGTTTTGTTAGCACTGAATTGATCATCCTTTCCTTTGTGTTACTCAGTTTTAGTTTTGGTGCCATTAATTTTGTTAACAGCTCCCCTAAACTCTTAAATTATTGTGTTACTCTGCATTTGATGATTAGGTGATCAATTGGTTCACTTGATCACTTGACTTGCCGTTAATCATCGATTTGCTCGAGTGGGCACCAGTAACGTCTCCATTTGTCCCTGTTGCGTGCTAGTGTAGCCCAATGGCGTCTGTTCATTCTAGGAACACAAAGAGCCTCAAACCAATTGTTTATGATCTTGATGAAGTCTGACCATCTGGTAGGTGGGCGGCCACATGGTCTTTTGACGTCCGGTGGAATCCAGTCGGTAATGGCTCCAGTCCAGCGGTCATCTCTAAATCTCATTACGTGTCCAGCCCATCTGATTTTTGACGCCTTGGTAAACAAAACAGCGTCCCTGATTCTTAATCGTCGACGGAGGTCGGAACTCCGGATTCTTTCTCTCATTTGAGTGAAATGTGATATTCCAAGCATAGCTCTTTCAGTTCCTCTTTGGGAGACCCGAATAGCATTCTCATCCTGTTTGCGTAGGGCCCAGGTCTCTGAGGCGTATGTTAATGCAGGAAGAACAGTGCAATCAAAGAGATGTTCCCAGAGCCGGAGGTTCTTTGTCCTCTTAGCTATTTCTTCAATGCTCTTGAAAGCGTTCCAAACCGCTCTCTTCCTCCTGCACAACGTAAGTGCCAGGTCATTCATCATGTTGACTTCTCGACCTAGGTACACATAACTGTTGCATTCAGAGATGGTCATTCCATTGAGAGCGAATGGGGCGTCAGGAACGAGGCTGTTTCTCATAAACATTGTCTTCATAAGATTCAGCTGTAGTCTGACCTTTCCACAGTAATGGTCAAAGTCGGCCAGCATTTGTGCTGCTTGGCTAATGTTTGGTGTTATTAGAACAACATCATCAGCAAAGCAGAGGTGCTGTAGTTGCCGACCATCTATCTTCACTCCCATTTCTTCCCATTCCAGTCGTTGTATGATGTTCTCGAGGGTGGCACTGAAGAGTTTCGGTGAAACGGTATCACCCTGCCGAACCCCTCTCTTGACATCGATGATTACTTCTTCGTAGAATGGTGAGATCCTGGTAGTGAATCCGTAATACAGCTCACGGAAGATCCTGATGTATTGAGTTTGAATGCCCTGATTGGCTAGGGCTTCAATGACCGCTTCCGTCTCAACAGAATCAAAGACCTTCTTTAAATCAATGAATGTTAGACAGAGCGGCATCGTGAACTCCCGAGAAACCTCAATGAGCTTGGCTATCATGTGGATATGGTCGATGGTGCTGAATCCTTTGCGGAACCTGGCTTGCTCGCATGTTTAACCTTCATCTAGTGTTCTGCCAATCCTATTCAGGATGACTCGAGCGAACAGCTTGTAGATGACAGACAATAGGCAGATTGGACGATAGTTGCCAATGTCGTGGATGTCTCCTTTCTTGTACAGTAGTACAGTCCTACTGGTTTTCCATTGGGATGGAACCTTGCATTCAGACAGGTAGCGTGTGAAGAGCTGAGCCAGCGTATTGATGAGTATTGATGGCAGGTTCTTCAGGCATTCAGATCTGACCTTGTCTGGGACGGGTGCTGTTCGTTTCTTTACCGACGAAATGGCGTGTCGGATTTCGGAAGGGAGAACATTGGGAACGACATATCCATCCTGTGGAATTTGGTATGTGGGCAGGTGGACATGGCTATTGAAGAGATCTGAGTAGAAGTCATGGATAATCTTCTCCATTGCCCTTCTGGTCAGTTGGTTAATCCCAGGTTTTTATTTGATCATGGGTAACATCTTTCTGTTTTATCTTTTTGTTTTGCTTGTAAACTTTTGTTATAGATCATTCTTTTGAATGACATGTGTTTTGTGTCATTCAAATTTTGCAGGTATTTAATGTGAATGGGTATCCAGGGAAGTGTTCCCCACTAGCATGATGTGAGGTTGTATGTATATTATTTCACTAATGGGTTCTTTGCCACTAATGAAAATTGGCATTTTGAAGCTGCTTACAGCAGCACAGTTTTTCCTTTTTTTTTTTTTTTTATGGCTTGCCAAAATGTTTTACAATTGTGTATCCTCTCAGTCTTGCTTTCCTGGACAGTATGAGGTATAGAACAATGTGTAGGGAGTATACCAGAGAGATGGTTCAGGAGGTAAGGCACCTATCTTTTGTGCTGTTCACCCTGGTTTTTATCTCCAGCCTACGTGTCATACCCTGAGTACCACCAGGGGCATGTAGCCAACCCCAGTTTTATCCCCGGCACTAAAAGTCTACCAAGAACCTCGGGTTGTGGTCCTGAAGGGCTCCAAGAACTACTGGGATACCCAGATAATTCCTGGTATGACATCCTCAGATGCTCACATTGACCTGCTAGCCTGGTTGGCCAGTAATCGCTGGATCCCATGGGTCTCCGCTTGAGCATCACTTTGGAGATGCCCCACTTTCCCCCCTCCAAAAAACATGATAATCTTAATTTTTAAGATCTCCTTTATCTTGTAGCAATAGCACAGCGGGTAGGGCGTTTGCCTTGCACGCGGCCAACATGGCCGACCCGAGTTCGATTCCTCTGCCCCTGTCAGAGAGCCTGGCAAGCTACCGAGAGTATTCGATATGCCAGACACAGTAACAACAAAGTCTCCAATGGAGACGTTACTGGGCCCGCTCGAGCAAATCGATGATCAACGGGAGGGCCTTTACCTTTACCTTTTATCTTCACACTTATTTTGTATTCTCTAACCCTTCATTCTATTTTCATTGATCAGTAAGGCTTGAGGTAAGGTAAGTCACAGCTTGGGTGTGTGATTTTTTTTTTGAGGGGGCAGGCAGGAGGAGTGGTCCTCAGGGCTTACTACTGGCTCTGCACTCAGGGATCACTCCTATGATGCTCAGGGCATCATATAAGCTGCTGAAGTTTGAACCTGGGATGCAAGGCAAAGCAAGTTCCCCATACTTGCCTTCTCTTTTCAGCCCATTATTTTAGCTTTATTACAGAAGCTTGGTATATATTCTTTAATGACCTGATCCATCTTTTTCCCCCATGTCCCTTTCTAATGTTTGATTCTCATCTTTGGCAGTGGCTTGAACTTGGCATGTGTAGCGCGACTCAGAGGAACTTGGGAAAAATTACCAAGCAAGTATGAAAAACACCTCCAGGATCTACAAGACCTTTTTGATCCATCTAGAAATATGGCAAAGTACAGAAATATTCTTAGTAGTCAAAGCATGCAGCCTCCCATTATTCCACTTTTCCCTGTTGTCAAGAAAGATATGACATTTTTACATGAAGGTATTTTATATTTGAAAATTAGTATGTTTAACTTCACTTGATTCTGCAGAAATGTGATTTATTTAATGTATTTTCTAGATTAATCATTACATGTTACTAAAACCTTACCATAGTTAAATGGAACAAATTACAGAAATTAAAAACCAGTAGTGTTAAGAACAAATTTAAGGAGCCAGAGAAATAATACAGTGGTTAGAGGGGCCCTTCCCTACATGTGACCAACCCGAATTCTATCACTGGTATGCCATATAGTTCCCTGAGTGATCTGTGAGTGCAGAGACAGGAGAAAACCTTGAGCATTGCTAGATGTGGCCCAGAACCAAACTTAAGGACTCATGCTGAATATTCAAACATAAGTTTGACTTATACCAAGGTCAGACTGGTCATGTTAGTCTTATGTTTAGCATATATTTGCTTCTGATTTTAACTAAATTACCCCATACATACATAAAAGTGTCCAGAGTAGGTGAATAATGTAATGACTTATGGGAAAGTGTAAATGCCCGTGTAACTAATACCCAGTAGAAAATCCTATCAGTGTCCAGAGAGAGAGAGTGGGTAGGTAGCTTGCTTTGGCACTGAGCCAACCTGGGTTTAATACTAGCACCAAATGGTCCCTCCATTTATGGTCCGTTGAGCCACACCAGTAGTGATCCCTGAGTGCAGAGGCAGGAGCAAGCCCTGAGCACAGCTGGGTTTGACCCAAAAAAACAACACACATCTCCACCTCTACTCCCCCTCCGCAAAAAAAATCAGAATCATTGCCAGTCTTTCCCCAAAAGTAGCTGCTGTCTTCTGATACTGTTATTTAGTTTTTGTAAGTTCTTGAATTTACAGAAATAGGATCTTAGAGTGCCCTCTTAAGGTTTTAGCAGGGAGTTGGAGTAGAGATTCTTTGATGTTTTTTAATATGGCTGTACTTCATTTTCAATATTAAGTATAGTATTCCTTACATAGTGAAATACAATGAAGTTATTCTTTTGCAAGTCCACTATCTACATTATGAATAATTCTGCCATGAATATCCTTGTATATTACATTATGCTTGGCCACTATCTACATATTATGAATAATTCTACCATGAATATCCTTGTATATTATATTATGCTTGGCTAAAGTGTGATGTTTACTCTTTCCAAAGAAAAGTAGACCATTTTCAAAGTCTTTTTCGAGAACATAATAGCATAAATATATATATATACATATATATATTTAATTACAGGGCAAAGGAAATAGTTCATTGGTCAGGAGCATGTCCTTTGCATGCACTGGTACAAGATTTGAACCCCAGTCCCACGTGATCTCCCAAGCAACTAGAAATGGCCATAGAGGCCCCAAGCACTGAAGGACCCAAACTATTCTGTATTCTTCATATGCTCAAGCATTGAGCTGACTGGCCAAGAGTGGCCACTGGGCCCTTGTGCCTTGCTTGGGAGGAGCCCTCCAGATATGTGTGTGTGTGTGTAATGACCTTTTGATGAGTATATGTGTTAATCATTAAAGTCATAAATTTAAATTCTAGGAAAGAGAAGTGAATAATCAAATGGAAAGAGAATACACCTGTGTGTCAGTCTTAGTTTTCACTGTTGTCATTTTAGAAAATGAATTCCTACTTAATCCCTGTCTATTCTCATCTTATTTATTTTTTCAAGAGAAATCAGAAATTCTGTGCTATAACTTTTTTCTTTTATGATGGCAGGCATAGTACCCAGAGACTTACATATTATGAAAGATCTTTTGCTTCTTAAATGTTGGTAGCACATTTAACAAGTCATTTTATGGTATTTTAAACCAAAGAAACGTTATTGGGTTCATTAAACTCAAAGATGTAAATTTAAAAGGGGGATGTTGTTCCTAGAAGTTCTTCAGAACTTACTTCTGACTCTGTACTCAGGGATCATTGCTGGTGGGGCTTGGGGGACAATATGTAGTGCTGGGGATTGAACCCAGATTGACCACATACAAGGCAAGTGCCCTGCCTACTTTATTTTTCTGGCTTCTAAAATCTAAATTATCAAGTATTATATCCTGCTGCCCAAAAGAATCAATGCAGGCAGCTACCTAGATGACTAAACATCTTGAGAGTTACATTTTTAAAAATCCACTTCTTTTCTTCTTTTAGTGTTTAAGCCATTCCTGCAAATGTTCCAAAGTCATTCCTGGCTGTGCTCAGAAGACCAGCCAAGGTTGGAACCTGAGGCATCTGAATGCAACAGCATACATTCAGTCCATTGAGTTCATGCCCTAGCCCTGGAACTTTACACTTTATAGGGCTATCATAGCATGTGAAATAGATTTTAGCAGCTGTGCAGTTTATTGCTTTCCTGTATTCATAATTATTCATGTAGTAATTCCTCCCCTTGCTCATTCCCCAGAATCAGGATGGGTTTATTAATTTTTTAACTAAAATTATTTTTAAAGGTTCTGATTTATGTATGCCAGGAATAGTAATTTGATTTCTGCTACCCATTTATTGATTCTTAATGTTGAAAGTTTTAAAATAAGTTTCATTCTATAGGAAATGACTCCAAAGTAGATGGTTTAGTAAATTTTGAGAAGCTCAGAATGATTGCCAAAGAAATACGTCAAGTTGTTCGAATGACTTCTGCTAACATGGATCCAGCTATGATGTTCCGTCAGAGGTATGGATTGCAGTGTGTGAAAATGTTAGAATGGCATCAGGGTAATAAGATTATAAATTATTTTTATCTTTTCTTGGCCATATTTCATTTGTTATGCACTGTACTAAGTATTTTACCGTGTGTCAATCTCAAGAAAAAATGTTTATCAAAGTAACCTTAAAGTTCATTGGTATTGAATTTTTTGCATAGATAGGAAGAAATTAAAGCTCAGAGAAGTTAGGTTAAATTCCCAGTTACATAATTTGCTGAGGTTTGACCTTGTTCTGTTACTCTTTTGAATACTTGAATAATTCTTAGTAGTTAAATATCAACTGACTGAAATACAAGAAAATTATTGATCTTTACTATAGTTCTCAAAGAGAAGATGCTATTATCTGGTTTCTGTATTTTTTCCAGTCTAATTTGTAAGATATTCATCTGTGAAGATTCATTTGTAAGATTTGTCTTAGTTTTACTAAATATTCTTGAAGTTCTATTTCTATGTAATTCATACCTCATAGTCTTCTAAAGTATAGATACATATATTTTTATTTCCTTGCTTTCAGACCAGAACTGGCTTTGCTCAGGGATTGTGCCTGCCAGTTCTACAGGGTCTATATGCAGTTCTAGGGATTGAACTGGGATTTTCTGCATGCAAAAAAATTGCCTTATCTATTCAGTCCCTTGGGTTGGCCACCTGCAAGGCAAATTACCCTACCCAGTGTACTGTTAATCCAGCCTTTCTATGTAAAATCTCTAATAGAATTTAGAAAGTGCTTTTTTTCTGTTTTTGCTTTCGTTTGAACCCACACCTGGTGATGCTCAGGGGTTATTCCTGACTTTTCACTCAGGAAACACTCCCAGAGGTGCTTAGGGGGAACCATATGAGATGTCAAGAGTTGAACCTGGGTCAGCTG
Source organism: Sorex fumeus (assembly GCF_029834395.1). Taxonomy (NCBI): domain Eukaryota; kingdom Metazoa; phylum Chordata; class Mammalia; order Eulipotyphla; family Soricidae; genus Sorex; species Sorex fumeus. The sequence continues at coordinate 31,409,783 of NW_026606108.1, read as the reverse complement.
CCTGCAAGACAAGCATCTTTCTCACTATATTATCTCTCCAGCCATAGAAGGTGCAAATTTAAGCATCTTTCATCTTTAATTAAGATGGAAATTATTTGTATTTCATATTAGCCTGATCTAAGAATTTTTTTAAAATTCATTTTTAGGCGACTGTAGTGATAACACAGCAGGTATAGCACTTGCCTTGCATATGGCCAACCTGGGTTCAATTCTCAGAGCCCCATAAGGATGTTAATCTGTACCTAGTAACTTTTATGATTTCCTGGTAACTAGATATTAAGAGTTTTAATTTTTTGTCTGTTTTTCTTCTGGGCCTATGTGTATGACCAGAGCGATGTGTAGGGTATTGGTCTTGCACATAAACAACCGGAGTTCGATCCCTGGCACCTAATGTGGACCCCCTGCCACACTTCTAGTGTGGCAGCAAAAAAAAAAAAAAGAAAAAACTCACTAAAATGAAGTATTCACTGATTCATGTTTAATTGCCTGCGTCATAAAAAAATATGGCTCTTTAAAAGTCAGAAATTAAATAAGGGGCATCAGATAGGCAGTATAGTTGGCAGGGCGCTTGCCTTTTATGCAACCTACCCAGGTCCTATCCCCATCATCCTATATGGTCCTCTGATATCTGCTGGGAATGATCCTTGAGTGCAGAGTCTGCTGTAAGTTCTGAGTACCACTGAGTGTGGCCTCTAAGTCAAAATAAAATGAAAGTCAGAAATGACTTTTTATCACCAAACAGAATCAAAGTGTATCAGGATTGAGCTTTTTTGTTTTATTTAAGACACTATTGAGTAGTTTTCATTTTTCTAAGTAGTTAGTTAGATGGTTGTTTTAAAGATGTGGAAAAGGTGTGAGGTCTCATCCCAGACTATTTTCAACTGTCCCTGAGGATCACTATATGTGAAAGCAGTAAACAGTAAGAACGGGGACCAAAGTAAACCCTGTGGAATATTGTGTTATTTTCAGTTTTTGTTTTTGTTGTATGTCCAGTGGCCCTTTCTGCTTCCCTGTTGTCTTATGTGGACTTCCATATTCTCACATCTTTCTACTTTATTTTCTGAAGACCTAATCAATTTATCACCCTGTCAGATGAATCGCTAATGTAGTGCTGGTTATGTTTCAAAAATAAGAGGCTAGAGCTAAAATACAGCAGGGAAGGCACTTAACTTACACAGGACAAACCTGGGTTCAATTCCTCATGGTATTATCCCTGAACATAGAGTCAGCAGTAAGATCTGCTGCTGGGTGTGGGTCCAACCAAACTGCACCCCCACACACAAAAAGAAAAATGAACAAAGAAGAGAATGGTACACAAATAATTGCAACTGACTTTTCTGGGCTAAGTAGTGTAGGGGAAAAGAAAATTTTTGTAAAACAGAATTGGACTGGACTTTTGAATAATTATTTGTCAACTGTCCACCTGATTGTCCTATATTATCTTGTATAGACAAAGTAATCACTCTTACGTGAACAGTAATTAATTTGCTACCTGAAACCATGGACCTCCATTGACTTGAGCTCAGTGGATTCAACACTACAGGTACACTGAGTCCAGAGACAAGAAGAGATGTTCACAGAAAGATGGAAGATTTTTACGATATATTTTTACTTTTAGTGAATTTACTGATCAAATTTTCTTATAAAATGTTTTTGGAAATTTCTGCTCTTAAGTTATAAATTTAATGTCCTTTTATAATTTCATCTTGTCACTTAAATAAATGACTCAGAAATCTTTTTAAAAGATGCTTAAGGGGCTGAAGAGATAGTATAGCAGGTTAAGGTGATTGCCTTGCATGCAGCTGACCTGAGTTTGAACTGCTGCACCTAATATAGCCTCGTGAGCCCCACCAGGAGTGATCTCTGAGTGCTGAGCCAAGTGTAAATAAATGCTGAGAACTGTTGAGTATGGACCAAAAAAACAAGGATGTTCAGCTTTTTTGTGACGTTTGGGCACTTCCTAGAGTGATCCTGAGTCCTCCACACCATCTCTTCCCCTAGTTCTGCCAAGCGTGGCAACTATGAAAAACAAAAACATTTAGAAATTTGAAAAAATCTCCTTGAACTTTCTGTTCTTTAGTTTCCTTCCTGAAAGCTTTAAACTTAATTCAAAATGTGTAGTTCATAAGTAATTTTACTTAACATAAACCTCGATGTATTTAAATACCATTGAGTATTTAAAATAGTCTCAAAGCTTACTACGTCTTTTTTAATAGTGTGGGGGATTTTGACTTTCAGTACACAATCATACCTTATTTTACTTTTTTCTTGCATTCCATAAAAGTCATTTTATAGTTAAGTTATATTTTTTCCTGGTAAAAAAATTCTATTCTGTCTCCATAGTTCCTCTGACTTTCAACTGTTGTCTTTTTTCTGTGCTTTCCTATTCAAACACGTGCTTCAATGTTGTGGCTCTTGCTTACAGGAAGAAGAGGTGGCGGAGTCTGGGGTAAGTGTAGAGATGAATGCAACTGTAATAAAGGTTGTGCAATTCTTAACATAAACTGCATCCTTTTCATTAATGCACGCACATAAGATAGCATGCATTCTATTAACTCTGTCAACCTATATTCCTGATAAATGCCTATTGCTAACAAAGTGAAAATAGTGACAAAACTTTTTCCATGCCCCTCTTTTCATTATTGATGTCCCATAAGTCCCTTTTAATTTACCAAGGTCAGTTAAATGATTACAGTAAATATTTGTTGTGTGCTTGCTAGCCATTGTTTTAGACACTTTATTTAAATTATTTAAATGAATTATCATTTTTATAAATTATTTAATTGTCCCAGCACCCCATGATATATGATATATAAATAGATACTCCAGTAGTTGTGACATGTAAGATAGAGTTGTTCACCTTTTTGGGTGGGTTTTTTTTTGTTTTATTTTGGTTTTTTTTTTGGTTTTTGGTTTTTTGTTTGTTTTCGGACCACACCTGGCAGTGCTCAGGCCTTACCCCTGGCTCTGCAGTCAGGGATAATTCCTTGTGGGCTTGGAGGACGATCTGTGGTGGAGAGCCAACCCATGTGGGCTGCAGACAAGGCAAGCACTACCCACTATACTATCACTCTGGTCCCACAGTTGTCCACTTTTGGGGGGGGGGCAGGGGGACTTGGTTTGGGGCCAACCCCAGTGGTGCTCAGGGATTACTCCTGGCTTTGCACTCAGGAATAACTCCTGATGGTGCTCATGGGACCATATGGGATGCCAGGGATCAAACCTGGGTCGATCACGTGCAAGGCAAGCACCCTACCCGTTGTACGTTCTCTCCTGCCCAGAGTTATCCACCTTTTTAAAGCTTACTAATTGATGGACCAATACAAAAGGTATTACAGGATAAGTGCATTTAAAAAAATAGATGAGGCCTCTATAAAAGTTAGATTTTCTTGTGTTTTTCCAATAAGAAGGAGCATTTATCCAACTATATTGGCAAATAATTAAAATAGAAGATTTTAGTTCCTCAGATTCATTTTTTTATTTCAAACCTCTATAATTGTTCAAGTCTCCCTTATCTGAAAACTGTTTAGAATCAAAGTGCCACCTTTGTTGTTATGCACATTCAATCTATGAATACATGATTCATTATTTTTTAGACTTAACAGAATGTTTAGGATCTTCTAAATCATCTGTGTAGTCCTTTCATTTTGTATAAGTAGTAGGATGTTTTTACTACATTCAAGGATTTTTGTGTGAGCCACTTTTTAACTTGACTCTTGTTTGTGGTCTTGTTTTCTGTTGAAGTTTTGATGAACTTGAATTTCCTTTTACTTTTCTTCCTCTCTTCACTGTGTTTGTAATGTATTTTCTTTCATGTTATATATTTGTTTTGGTCTTTCCTGGTTCTTCTCACTAAAGATAGAAATTGATTATTTGCATTACTATTATGAAGAAGACTTGAATTGTATATCAGTAGAAATTTGGGTGTTTGACTTATTTAGCTATTCAACTATAGTGTTATATCCATGCTTGCATACAGATATTTTTACATCAGGACATTTTCTGTTTTGGAACTAACTGTAAGATGCTTTATAACCATTTATTACCACTGTATTATTTTTTGTTTTCTAGGACTTTGTATTCAAACTCATGGGCATCCTTTTTTGTCAGATAAGATATTATTAAATATTTGTATTAAAATTTGGGACTGGAGGGCCAGAGAGATAGCACAGTGGGTAAGACGCTTGCTTTGCACGAGGCCAAACTGGGTTCAATTCCCAGCACCCCATATGGTCCCCAAGCACCAGTAGGAGTAATTCCTGAGTGCAGAGCCAGGAGTAACCCCTAAGCATCACTGGGTGCTGTCCAAAAAAAGAGGTATAAAATTTAGGGTTGGAGCAATCGTACAGCAGGTAGAGCTTTTTGCCTTGCCTTTGACCCCCTCAGTTCAATCCCTGGCACCAAATAAGAACCCCAAAATAGAGCCAGGAGGAAGTCCTGAGCACTTCCAGGTGTGACTCAAAACCCAAAATAAAACGTGATTCAAAATGTTGGGAGAGTTTCCCTAAATTTCTTTGAATCTTAGTCATTAGAAATTGGATGTCAGTTTATGTATCTTTTAAGAAAAATATTGATTTTAGTTATGTAAGGTAGATTACAGCAGTTTCTATATTAATGTTTTATGCTTGTAATGCTGCTTCACCTGAAGGAGCACTTTTTAAACACATAAATCAATTATCTTGTTCACAATTCATTAAAAGGAAAATATACACAAATCGATTTAGAGCTTTCTAGTATTTCCTGATATTCAGAATATGAATCTTCTGAATAACTTTTGGTTTAGTTTCTAGGTTTTCATCCCAGTACAGTATATATATATATTGAGCCATCAGTATGATAGGTATTGTAGAGCTGGTCTCTCGGCAGACTTTGCAAGTATTTAAAGCTAGTCTCTCTTTGACACCTGCCTTGGCAGTGTTGTTGAACTTAGCAGATTTACTCCCTCTTTATTATGTGGTTCCTGGAGATTAAAAGAATAAATTAATGCAATTGGGTTTTGTGTTGAACCACTTGCTTTGTAAGTTTTGAAGTCCCTACATTTGTAAATAATGACAATTACTTTGCAGTTTGTGCTTGACCAGTAGTAATTGAAAGATGTTAATCAATATAATATACACCCCCTATTTCATGTTTTCAAAAGAAAAATATGCTTTATAACTTTGTTTCACTTAATTTACAGTGTAAACATTAGGATTTTAGTGTTTTAACTGGGTATGTTAGCATTGCAAAATAGTTTATCAGTGTTCTATATATTTAGAACATTTTTGTGTAAAATTTCTTTTAGTTTTAAAAATTTGTTTTTTAAATAAAATTACTTAAATGCCATGATTTACAAAGTTGCTCATAGTTGTTATGGTTTTCCAATATTCCACCACCAGTCCTACCGTGGGAGTGACTTTCCCTTCACCATGTCCCCATTTTCTGAGCCACTCCCCAACCTTCCCCACTTAGGAGGCACACAATATTTTATACTTCTTGTTACAATGAAATAGCTAATAAAAGTATTAAAAATACTTCAGTAAAAAAAAAATTGTGGGACCTGGAGTGATAGCACAGCGGGTAGGGCATTTGCCTTGCACACGGCCAACATGGGTTCAATCCCCGACATTCCATGTGATTCCCCAAGCACTACCAGGAGTAAATTCCTGAGTGCAGAGCCAGGAGTAACCCCTGAGCAACAATGGGTGTGACCCAAAAAGAAAAAAAAATTGTGAAAATAGTTATATCTCACCACAGGGTTATTAGATCCTTGTCTGAGGATTTTCTAAACTGTTGCCCGGTGAATCTTCTGTATGTTTATTAAGTTTAGTTGGCTTCTCTGTTACTTTTCCATCTGGTTTGGTGTGCTCCTACTGAATTTCAGCTTTGTAGAATTTGGAGCTTTCACGTACTCGACCATGTTGTTCAGAAATTTCAGGATCTGTAGAACTGGGCACATGAGTTATCATGCCTGTGACTGTAGGGGAGGCCTCCTGCCCCCAAGAAGACTGGAGTTTTCTTAGTTTAGTGTCTCTCTACAGAGATTATAAGTGAAATTGTGGAGTTGGGCCATTGGCATGGCAACAGCAGTGGGACATGGGTGTGGCTATCAAGGCTTTGGCAGGACAGATACTCAGCCACCTCTCTCCTGAGAGCACCGCAGGGTTTTCATCCTGAAGACTGGTGTGTTCATGAATTGTAGTGGTTTGGTTTGCATTTCCTCAGAGATTTCTTCATGAATCTGCAGAGCAGCAAGTATGGGAGATGAGCATGGCTCAATGTTAGGCTAATTTAGAAAATCCATTGAGGACTTAGTTATTTTTAGATTGCAGCCTTTAAAGTTACATAGTGGACTGAGGCTGTGGCTCAAGTCACAAAGAGGTTCTGGGTTCCATCCATCCGCTGCAAAGAACAAGTAGAATTTCTTCAGAATTGTTTTTGCTGTTTTCTACTGATTTTAAATGTTGTCTTGGTAGAAAGTTTGTCCAAGATAGTATGGTGTTAAGAGATAACTTGGAGTGTGGCTATTCCTACTCATCTTGTGGTTCCATTACATTCTGAAGCGTTGCAACAGAAAGTCTCAGATCTCTAGTGTATAGTCTATGTTTCCTAATCACTCCTTATGAAAGTGGGAGCATTCAGGAGCTTTTTATTACATTTCTGAACTGATTAGATTGAATTTTAAATATAAATGCTTTTATCTTTCTTATTCACTGTTCTCACTTAATTTTTCCCAAAATCCAATTACTGGTAAAGTTGATTATTGTGCTAGATAGGAATGGTGATGGAGATAGCTTGTCCAAAGCAGCACAGACAAGAAAAGCTGCTCTAGAAATCTCTTTGCTGAAAAACACTGGTGCAAAATCTTACTGAGGATGGACTTGTCCTGGCCTAGACCATTGCCATATCTTCATATTGTCAATGTTTACAGGGCCAGAAGAGTGCTTTCATTTGTCATAATTGTGCCAGGAGTTACATGGGCACAAACAAAGGGCGTCACAAATTCATTACTTGAGGGAGAAAGTTTTTGTTTTCCTTTTTGAATTCTGTACTTTTCCAACTGCTTGGTGAAGCGCGTGAAGGCCCCACTGGGATTCGAACCCAGGATCTCCTGTTCACTAGATAGGCGCTTTAACCAACTAAGCCATGGAGCCACACCGGGGGCGACATCCACGTTTGCGTTCCAAGGGCTGGAGCGATAGCACAGCGGGTAAGGCGTTTGCCTTGCACACGGCTGACATAGCCGACCCGGGTTCGATTCCTCCACCCCTCTTGGAGAGCCCGGCAAGCTACCGAGAGTATCTCGCCCGCACAGCAAAGCCTGGCAAGCTCCCTGTGACATATTCAGTATGCCAAAAACAGTAACAACAAGTCTCACAATTTGTTGTGTGATGTTACTGGTGCCCGCTCGAGCGAATCGATGAACAACGGGAGGACAGTGCTACAGTGCTACAGTATTTTTCCAAATCTCGAAACTCAGAACATTGCCATGTGTGCCATATTACTTTGCATTAATGCTCTTCATCTTTTAACTCATTTGCACCAGCATGCATTAGCATTAACAGAACAGAATTAATCATCACTGATTAAATTTGCCTTAATTCTTAACCTTTACTACCCCTTATTGTGATCTCCATCTTTCTACAGGTCATTGAGTCAAGGCAGCACAAACTCAAACATGCTTGATGTTCAAGGAGGTGCCCACAAAAAAAGGGCACGCCGTAGCTCCCTGCTCAATGCAAAAAAGCTATATGAAGATGCACAGATGGCAAGGAAAGTAAAGCAGTATCTCTCTGGTTTGGATGTAGAGACAGATGAAGAGAAATACCAGATGATGTCATTTCAGTGGGAGCCTGCATATGGTACTTGTGAGTAAAGTTTTTACTGTGTAACAACAACTGTGAAGTAGAAACTTATTTCTTTAGTTTTCCTTAAGTACCAAGAAAATTAACTTTTACAAGTTTACTGACATACTCAACCATAATATGGTATTTTTTGGTGGTGAGGGAGGGGAGTGGTAATGCTTGAGCCAAACCCTGCTCAATTCTGCTTAAGGCAAAATTCCTGATTCTGTCTTCAGGGATCAAATACAGGTAGGCCAGTGTGCAGGACAAGCGCCAAATCCCTGTATCTCTTTGGTCCCTGACAGGCTATTAATAAAATATTAGTATATATTAATAATGTAATATATACAGTGTTGTATAATTGATTATATTAATTTGATATGATTACTAGGATTACTGTGCTGGAGCGATAGCACAGCAGGTAGGGGGTTTGCCTTGCACACAGCCAACGTGGCCAACCCGAGTTCAATTCCTCCGCCCTCTCGGAGAGCCCAGCAAGCTACCAAGGGTATCTCACCTGCATGGCAAAGCCTGGCAAGCTCCCTGTGACTTATTCGATATGCCAAACACAGTAACAAGTCTCACAGTATTACTGGGCCCACTCAAGCAAATCGATGAACAACGGGAGGACAGTGATTAGAATTACTTATTAATAAAATAATATCCTTTTATTCCTATTATCCTGTGCTAGAAATACGGAAAGAAATTGTTCTTTAAAAACAGAAATTCCTGGGCCAGAGAGATAGTACATCACATTGCTGAGTTTATTTTATTCCCAGTACCATATATGCTCCCCTGAGCCCCTGAACACTGCTGGGAGTGTCCCAGAAAACGAAAATTAAAAGAAAATTCTTATGAAAACTGGAACATTTGGAGGAGGCCTTTTATTTAAGAACATTTTTACCTTTAGCTCTTAATGAAGACTAAAAAAAAGTCAATTTTTACCATTCTTTATTTGCCAGGTAGTGGCAAATTCTTTATTTTTTAATAAAGAATTTATTTTTAATAAATCTTTAAATTCTTTCCACTACCTGGCAAATAAAGAATTAATCATCAGAAAGCATAGGAAGTATAGTTTCTTCCTACAGGTCATCGTGTCAAGGCAGCACAAACTCAAACATGCTTGATGTTCAAGGAGGTGCCCACAAAAAAAGGGCACGCCGTAGCTCTCTGCTTAATGCAAAAAAGCTGTATGAAGATGCACAGATGGCAAGGAAAGTATAGGAAAGTATAGAAAATTTAAAGAGTTTAAATTTGAAATTATCAATGTAGTATTAATAAGAAAAAAAAACAGAAGCCCTGACACATTCTGATAATGTTAATATTAAGAAAATGTAAAGGAAAAAAGAGAGCCCCCTCTCAGTAATGATTTAGGCTGAAGGGGCCTTTTTTTTTCCTTTTCTGGGCAACACCCAATAATACACAGGGTTTATTTGTAGCTGTGGTCAGAGATAAGTCCTGACAGGACTTGGGGGTCCATATGCCATGCTGGGGATTGAGCCCAGATTGGCTGAGTACAAGATAGGCACAGCACTGCTGTGCTGTCTGTCTGGCTCTCACTAATGATTTTTGGGGTTTTTGTGGAGATGGGGGAATAGGGGAGTGGTTTGTTTGGAGTTTTCTGGGTTTTTTTTTTTTTTTTGGTTCGGGCTTTGGGGTCACACACAACAGTGCTCAGGACTTTTCTCCTGGCTCTGAGCTCAGGGATTACTCCTGGTGGTATTCAGAGGACCAGATAGGGTGCCTGAGGTTGAACCAGGGTTGGCCCCATGCAATCAAGGCAAACACCTGCTGTACTATCTCTCCAGCCCAATTTGGGGTAGAGGGATGGGGGGGTGGCACACCCAGCAGTGCTCAGGGCTTACGCCTCTCTCTGCCCTTAGAACTCACTCCTGGTAGGCTTAGGGGACCATATGGGGTAAAACCCTGGTTGTCTGCATGCAAGGCAGATGCCCTAATCGCTGTCCTATCACTTGGGCTCCAGTTTGTTTTTTCAATAGAGGACATGTGCAGCTGTATTAGGCCCTACCAGTGCTACATCCTACAGTACTCACGGGCTACCAAGGCTATTCCCAGTGGTGCTCCAGAGAACCTGGAGTGCCTGGGGTCAAACTTATGTTCTTAGAAATGCTAGAACTGTATTCAACCACTTTACCATTTCTCTGATTCAATTATTTTAAAATAGAAATTACCTAATAGGGTGGGGATGTGACTCATGCGGGGTTCAATATGCAGGGTTCAGTGGGCACCCACATTCGAGACACCATTCAGCAGCACTGCATGAAATACTGGGAGGTAGCACCTACACCCTGAGTTAAAAAGCAAGTCCACTCGTCCTTCACGCCCTACCGAGGTCACGAGTTGCCCCCCCAAAAGCGGCTCTCCGGCACGGCAGTGGCTCCAGAGGCAAAAGGACTTAGTCCAGAGCCTGGCAGCTTGCGGCAGAAAAGTGAATGGACCATGCATTAAACTACAGTGCCATGCCTCCCCAGGAAGGAAAGGGTGTTGCTCCCTTCCACCTTTTTCCCCCCTAGCAGCAAAGTGGCCGCTGCCTCAGAGCTTATTGGAAAGCCAGATATGAGCCAGCAGTGACGGGGCAACTGCAGTCTCATGGGAAGGGGGGCAGTACCGTCCCATCCTTCACGCCCTACCGAGGTCACGAGTTGCCCCCCACAAGTGGCTCTCCGGCACAGCCATGGCTCCAGAGGCAAAAGGACTTAATCCAGATCCCAGCAGCTTGCAGCAAAAAAGTGAATGGACCTCCCAGGGAGGGAAGGGGTATTGCTTCCTTCTGCCTTTCTCCCTCCCCCCTCCCCCCTCCCGGCAGCAAGGTGGCCGCCACCTCAGAGCTTGGAAAGCCAGGTATGAGCCAGCGGTGCCAGGGTAACTGCAGTCTCATGGGAAGGGGGGTGGTACTGGCTCATCCTTCACACCCTACCAAGGTCACGAGTTGCCCCCCATGTGAGGCTCTCCAATACAGCCATAACACCACACATACAGAAACCAGTCTCGTAGTTATCTGGCTCTTTGCAGAATTCCAAAATCATTATATGATTCTTATAACCAGCTATAGAAAACAAAGTATTTCACAATGCCTTTTCAGCAATTCTGATTGTTGGTGGGGAAATTCTAAACAATAATGGTGCATCTTTTGTCGAAATAATGAATGTAATCAATGTAGAGAAGAGTTCAGTGGAAATCATCTGCCTCACAGGCATTGGGAGGTATGGGAGGGGGTATATTGGGGTTCTTGGTGGTGAAAAATAAGTACTGGTGAAGGGAGAGGTGCTTGATCATTGTATGACCGAGACTTAAACCTGAAATCTTAGTAACTTTTCCCACAGTGATTCAATAAATAAATATAAGAAGAAAAATAAATAAAACTTTGGGGGAAAAAAGTAAGGTGGATTTCATGCCCAAATCAATCGGCTAATCAGTGGCTGAATAAATAGCAGTCCTCCTACATTAAAAAAAAAAAAGTCTGGAGTTAAATTGCTTTTATGTTTAATCTCTTGATTTGTACCTGTGTTGGCTGTGTTTTAGCAATTTAGATATCTGCAGAGAATTGATTAGTTTTCAGAGAAGATGGAAAGGTCTTTAGTAAAAAGATAACATTCAGGGACCAGAGAGATAGTACAGCAGGGAGGGTGTTTGACTTGCACACATCTGACCTAGGTTCAATCCCCAGTACCACATATGGTTCCCCAAGCCCAACAGAAGTGATCCCAGAGCACAGAGCCAGGAATAAGCTCTGTGCATCACCAGGTGTAGCCAAAAAGAGAGAGAGAGAGAGAGAGAGAGAGAGAGAGAGAGAGAGAGAGAGAGAGAGAGAGAAAGAGAAAAGAAAAAAGGTAATACTTATTTTTTTAATTTTTATTAGTGAAATGCCATGAGGTACAGTTGTAGACTTACAAATTTTTGTGCTTGGGTTTCAATTATACAATGACCAGGTACCCATCCCTCCACCAGTGCCCATTTTCCACCACCACGTATCCCAGTATCCCTCCCACCCCCTATTCCCCCTGTCCCACCCTGCCTCTGTGGCAGGGCATTCCCTTTTGCTCTCTGTCCTTTTGGTGCTGTGGTTTGCAAAAGAGGCATTGAGTGGCAATCATGTTTGGTCTATAGTCTACTTTCAGCATGCTCCTCCCATCTTGGGCGGATCCTCCTAACACCCTTTATTTGGTGCTCCCTTCTCTATCTGAGCTGCCTTTTCCCCTAGCATGTGTGGCTGGCCTCCAAGCCATGGAGTAAACCTCCTGGTACTTATCTCGGCTATTCTTGGGTATTCGTCTCCTATTTTGTTAGAAAAAGGTAATACTTAGATTCATTTAGTTGATAAGCCACTGTAAAAATCTCACACTCACGAAGAGCTGTGTAAGCCCCTCACGTGCACAGGAATTACACGTGAAAGGATGTTCTTGGGGTCTCTGGGAGGCTATCTCTCGCCACTTGCATTCGGTATTCTTGAGCTGCTTCTCCACCCTGGAAGGCTGTTGCCTTGGACGGACGAAGGAAGAATGAGGGCCAAGCTGGTTGCTTATTCGTTGCCGTTTATTCAATCCCTCATCTCTCCCAGCTCTCTCCAACCCTGTCTGTGTGTGTCTCTCTCTGTCTAACCACGCAATTCTTCCAGCTGTATCTGTCTCCTCTCTCTCTCTCTCCTTCAGTCCATCAACCCAACCAACAATCCAACAGTCAGTCCATCCCTTTCTCCCCTCAGCTGCTCTTTTTATTCTCTCATCACTCCTCCCCACGAGAAGCGTGATCAAAAATGTTTTTCCAGTCTTCCCAACCACCTTCAGCCCATGAGGACAAAACAGCCCTTAAGGTCTGTTTCTCTTCTCCTTAGACCTACAGCTTAATTACTGTTTTTAATTCTCCTTCCTAATATTTACCGGGCAGGAGCAATATCACAGCAGGTAGGGCATATGCCTTGCATGTGGCCAACCCGGATTCGATTCCTTCTGTCCCTCTCGGAGAGCCCAACAAGCTAGCAAGAGTATCCCGCCTGCATGGCAGAGCCTGGCAAGCTCCCCATGGCATATTTGATATGCCAAACACAGTAACAGCAAGTCTCAGAGTTGGAGACATTACTGGTGCCCACTTGAACAAATCGAAGAAGAACGGGAGGACAGAGCTACAGTGCTAATATTTACTATTCTGTATGGACACAATAATAGACACTTTTAGGCTTGTAGGGTGACTCTCTTGGGGACATCTTACCACAGATTCAGACTACAGTGCTCATGCCAGATCATCCCTAACCCCAGCAGGGTCCAAATCTAATTATTACTTTTGGATCGTGACAGAATTTGTCCATGACCAAGCTCTTAATTTATAGTTAAACATTAGGGCACTTTGGCCACGCCCATTTCGATGCCAGGGTAGCTCATAGCTCACCGCTTGCCCTGAGTCCATCCAGTCCCTCATTGGGACTCTGCTTTTGGGGACCTAGAAATAAGGGCAACTGAGGCTTAAGTCAAGAGACCAGATGTCCAGGAGGTATATTATCTGGAGTCAATCAGCTCCCAAGCCACATGCGTGTCTTTTTAACTGTCTTCCTGTATCCATACAAAACAGTTGCTCTGAAATAACTAACCATGCAAAAGACATTAAGGAGAAGAGAAAGATAATATTTATAAGTAGGAGTCTGATCAGGAGATAAAGATAATTGACAGGTTGGGGGGCAATCAACAAATACAAGCTCCTAGCAGCCAGGAAGGAAGGGCAAACCACCACCGTGTAACTGCAAGACTAAGAGGTTCCCAATTTTTAACTTTGTGGAATGTTCTCTATGTCTTTTAGCACAAGATATCCTTTTCTCACTAGAAATAACTAATTTCTATAGCTGATCATTTTGCAAGATCGTTCATATATGCTGTGAGATTGAATTTTACATGAAACCATCCTGAATAACTTAAGGATTAAAAGTACTGCCTGACAGAAGTTCTTTCCTTTGAGCTATAGTATTGACTTCATTTAAAATAGAGACAGCGTTTTGTTTCTTCAAAAGAAAAAAGTGTGTGCCACAGATCATCCTCGTCATATACATCTAAAGATTATGCGCTACCACTGAGCTATCCCTGGTCAGCATTTTTCTTATATTAGAGCTCTTGATTTTTTTAAACTTCAATTTTTATTTAGTCATTGTGATTTGGGCTGAAGCAATAGCACAGCGGGTAGGGTGTTTGCCTTGCGTGCGGCCAACCTGGGCTCGTTTTCTTTATCCCTCTCTGAGAGCCCGGCAAGCTACCGAGAGTATCCCGCCCCCACGGCAAAGCCTGGCAAGCTACCCGTGACGTATTCGATATGCCAAAAACAGTAATATGAAGTCTCACAATTTGTTGTGAGACATTACTGGTACCTGCTCAAGCAAACTGATGAACAACGGGAGGACAGTGCTACGGTGCAGATTTTAATACAGCCATTGTTGTCAGTAGTAATAATTTTTCCTTTAAAATGTAGAATTAGGGGGCTGGAGCAATAGCACATCAGGTAGGACGTTTTCCTTGCACACGGCTGACCTATGTTCGATTCCCAGCATCCCATATGGTCCCCTGAGCACCACTAGGGGTAATTCCTGAGTACAGAGCCAGGAGTAACCCCTGTATATCGCCGGGCGTGACCCCCAAAAAACTCTAAAACAAAAAATTAAAATAAAATATAGAATTAAACTCTCTTTCATTTCTTTAGTGACCAAGAATTTAAGTGAGAAAAGATCTGCCAAATCATCAGAAATGTCTCCAGTGCCCATGAGGTCAGTTGGCCAAGCAACTAAAGTCCACTTGCATCAGCCGCACAGAGTAAGCCAGGGGCTCCAGGTGCCAGCTGTTAATTTACACCCCATCAGGAAAAAGGGACAAGCAAAGGATCCTGTCACATTGAGTGAGTATTCACAATTAATACTGCATTCGTTTAACTGAGGTTTTCAGGGGAATTAAATGAAAATTAGAATAAAAACAGTTGTAAATTCTCAGATCAACTGTCATGGTTTATATAAAATAATCTTTACTTTTATGTCCAGAAAAAAAATTGCTACCATCTGGGAGTGCATCCATGGCCTCCTGCTTCCTCAGCTCAGCTTGACGTGGAGGCGCCTGCAGTGGGGTGTGGGGTGGAGGTGGGGGATGCTTTTTTTCATATACCTGTTTTTGATCAAAGCATATTTAGTTCACTTGCTAACATTATAAATGAGTCCTCCGAAAACTTGAATAGCAGGACACTTGGATACAAAGGACTTTTCATTTGGTTTTTTGTTTGTTTGTCTTGGGGATATAACTATCAGACTCTACTCTTAGGGATCACTCTTGGCAGGGTTTGGGGGACCATACAGGATGTTGGAGATCAAACCCATGTCAGCCACTTGCAAGGCAAACACCCTACCTGCTGTACTGTCATTTCAGCCCTTGCCCTGGATACATAGGACTTAATTCTTTTCAAAGTGATTCATGATGATTCATCATCCTGTTATTCGTCGATTGCCTCGAGCAGGCCCCAGTAACGTCTCTTTCATCCTAGCCCTGAGATTATATTCAAGGCTCTTTAGGAGAATGAGACCCATCATTGTTACTGGTATTTGGCATATTTTCAATTACTTTTCAAAGTAATTCAATCAATTGTTTGCTATAAATACAACTTCAAAGAAGTAGCTTGTTCTAAAAATGAATAAATGTTGTTTTTCATTAAGAGTACTTAAAAAAGCATAGTTGCTTAGAGGGATTATACAGTCTCAAGGTTCTTGCATCCAAGCCTGCCTGTTTTGATCCCTGGCAGCTCCTCAGTATCTCTGGGGAGTAAATCCTGGGTACTGCCAGATGTGGCCCAAATCATTATGCCCCCCCCCCCCCACCGGGCCCCCCAAAGAAACCCTGTTTTGTAAATAAGAAGGCAAAGTATTTTAAGATATAGAACATACTTTTCCTCTGTATGAACATATTTAATAGAACTTTGCGAATTTTTTTTATTTTGTTTTGAAATCCAAATCTTCCCAATGTTGAGTTTGTCATCAGTATCCACACAGATAGATGATGATCTAATGTTAATTGCTGCATTGTCGGGGATATATACCAAACCTGTTTTAATTCTAATATGAAGTGAAGGGGATAAGTTAGAAGTCTTCTGAGAAAACTTTTTGGTGAGAGAATATGTAAGCACTTTTTCATTTATTTTTGTTTTAGGGCTACATTTGGCAGTACTCAGAGCTTTCTCTTGACTCCGCATTTAGGGATCGCTCCTGGTGGGCTTGGGGCATTTTGTAGGGTATATCAAGTGTGAGTCGTCTACATGCAATGCCAGTGCCTTACCTGCTATACTGCCTCTCTAGCCCCTACATAAGCAGTCTTAATGACTAATCTAGAAGATGGTAATTAAAAGAAGTTGCTTCAGGCAGAGGAAAATTTTGATCTGTGCCAAAAGCTATAAGCAGTTGTTGCCTTTATTTGTTTATTTATTTATTTATTTTGGCTTTTTGGGTCACACCTTGCAATTCTCAGGGGTTATTCCTGGCTTTGCACTCAGAAATTACTCCTGGCGGTGCTCGGGGGACCATATGGGATGCTGGGAATCAAACCCAGGTAGGCCGCGTGCAAGGCAAACACCCTACCCGCTGTACTATTGCTCCAGCACCCAGTTGTTGCCTTTAAGTACAAAGCTGCAGGGGAAGACTTTTGAAAAACAGTAATAATTAAAGCTAATACTGACGGAATACTTACCGAGGGCCAGGCAGAGTTCTCATTCTTTATTAATTTTTCACTCTACTAATTCCTTGCTTGGGGTGCCAGGGATCAAATCTAGGACCTCACACATATGAAGCATGTTTACTCTACTGCTGAGTTATATCTCGAGCCTCTTCATATTTTATATATTGTGTTTTATTTTCTTCTTTCTGTTTTTTTTTTTTTTTTTGGTTTTGGGAATCACACCTATTGGTATTCAGGGGGTTCAGTGCTCAGAGAATTGTGTGTTATTGAGGATCAAACCTGGGCCTCCTACCTGCAAAACGTGCTTAGCCCACTGAGCTCTCTCTCGGCCACATTTTATCTTCTTAACAATCCTTTAAGTTAGGTAATACTTAGATTTTTACAGAGGAAATGGAAGGATCCCAGTTACATGTTACCAGTATGTGATGGAGCTGGGCGTCAAGCTTAGTCTAAATAGTTCTAAAGTTCTTGCTTTTAATGATTTAGCAAAGTAACTTCAGAAAAGAGGGCCAAGCCTAGCTCTGGATTCTGGATTTCGATGTTAACAACTAGGAGGCACTGTTATAGGTATCAGAAAGTCCTCTTCCTTCTTGTTGTTATGTAGTTGTTAATTATATGATAAATATGTTTATATTAAGAAAGTGTGACAAATAGTGTGAATATACTGTGATTGCAGTTTTTCTTTTTTTAACATTAAAGGGCGACTTATTACTATGCCAAATCCTTATCAGAGTTGCTCATACTTTACTCGGTAAGAGCAGTGTTGATTGCCTTAAATTTTTTTAAGAGAATGCTTTTTTTAAAAAAAGCATTTTTTAACCATTGCTCACTTTTCTGGCTTTTTTATTTTGTTTTGTTTTTTTGGCTTTTTGGTTCACACCTGGCGTTACACAGGAGTTACTCCTGGCTCATGCACTCAGAAATGGGTTGCTGGGGATCAAACCTGGGTCAGCTGCATATAAGGCAAATGCTCTACCAGCTGTACTATCACTCTAGTCCCACCTGTTGGAAGTCTTAGAAGGTAGCAGTAGCACTGTCCTCCCATTGTTCATCTATTTGCTTGAGCAGGCACTAATAACGTCTCCATTGTGAGACTTGTTGTTACTGTTTTTGGCATATTGAATACGCCACAGGAGCTTGCCAGTTTGAACATTACTTTGTCCAATAGCTGCCGTGTGGGTGGGATACTCTGGGTAGCTTGCCGGGCTCTCAGAGAGCGATGGAGAAATCAAGCCCAGGTCGGCCACGGGCTGGAGCAATAGCACAGCGGGTAGGACGTATGCCTTGCAACAGAGAAGATATGGATTTTAAATTCCCTTGACCAACAGAGGTCAGGGTGAGGCAGAAGGCAGAGGCAGTTCTGAGATGTTGGTACTGTCACTACCTGTGGCACCTGGTATTACAGGTTTATAAAGGAGATTCTTGGGCTGCCAATCCAGCCCTTTTCAAGAGTACTAAATTCACACTTTTGGAGAGAGGTCAAAAACAGAATTATTATTTTATATTCAGAATTGAAGTCCAATGGAAATATTCTTACACAGTTTGACATAACTTTTGTCTAATAGCTGGCCCTATATAAGTCAAAGTGAGCAGTGGTTGGGGCTGGAGTGATAGCACAGCAGGTAGGGCATTTGCCTTATTTGATTTGCATGCAGCCAACCATGGTTCAATCCCTGGCACCCCATGTAGTCCCCTGAAGCCACCAAGAGTAAGCCCTGAGCACTGCTGGGTTTGCCTTCTACCCCTCACCCTCCAAAATAACAAAAAACAAACCCTGCTGTATTTAGATCTGTATTGACTAGCTAAATTAGAACAAATAACCTAGTGGTGAGAACCTATGTGTTTAACCTATTTAGTTGCTGTTTTTGTCGTTTATACATTCATACATTTATACACATTCCAACTGACTATGCATATCTTGGTTTTGGTTATATAGTAATTTTGGTAATTATAGATATTTTACAGTGAATTACTTCTTATTTGCTCCTTTGGTTTATTTCTAGGTACAAGTTTGCCTCAGAAAGTTTTAGGAACAACTGAGGAAATAAGTGGTAAGAAACATATAGAAGACACTATTTCTGTAGCATCATCTTTGCATTCTACTCCTCCTGCATCTCCTCAAAGTTCACCTCGCAAAGGTAAGACAGTGGTTCGAGCTACCTCTTATTACTCAGTATAGCCCTTTATGACACGTATTTAGCTTTTAAATTTATAGTAATAGAATATATGAAGAAAAGTGCAACTTTTAATATTTGTTGAGCTTTTGTAATCTGGATTGAGTTACTCAGATACTTTCCAGGTATTACGTATCATACAGCTAAGATTCCTGTACTCTTTGCATTTCTTTTCAGAGGATAAGTCATAGAAGTCAGAGTTATCTTCTTAGGTGTACATTCATTATTTCAGTGGAATTTTTGTAAACAAGAACTTCCACAATAAATTGCTTTTAACTATAGTACTGGGAAAAAGAAAAATATTTAAGTTGATCCATTCCTTTCTTCAGGTATGGAGGATTGCTCCCTTTTCATTAATCAAGGATCTAAAATTACATGTCATGGAGCTGGAAAGATAGGACAGCGGCTGACCCAGGTTCATCCCAAGCACCCCATACGGTCCCCTGAGCCCCACTAGGAGTGACCCCAGAGCACAGAGCCAGGAATAAGTCCTGTGCACCAGTGTGGCCCCCAAATTCAGCAAAATAAAATTATCTGTGTCCATACAGAATTTTATATTTATACCTCTATAGACTCGAGATAAAAATCAACTTGCACTTACTCATTTACCCATTTTCGTATTGCAGACTAAAGCTTTTCTTGACTAGCCTGGGTAGAGCACATATAGATGCCATTAACTGTGCATGTCATATTCTAAATGGTATGTAATTTACACTGGCCTCTCTATACTCAATATGGACCTTTATGGGATCAGGGAGACTTCCTAGTTTTGGTATTAATAGATTTTTTAAAATTCACATTTTTACCTTTACCACATTTTTAAATTACATCTTGAAATAATCACAGTAGAGGACCGTACATGATTAGAGATAAGAATACTTTAAGAATTTTAGCAACAATGAAGTTTTCAGATCCATCCTCAGTTTATGTTCTGTTCTCTCACTTTAGGACTCTTTAATTTTTGTCAACTATGGGTCAGTAATGTGATACGGTGATGTCAGACTTGAGCTTCAAATCCTGACTCTCACTGATTTATAAATATTGGATTTTCTTTTATTCACGAGGACCCAAATTCAATCCCCAGCACCACATGCACCCCAGCCCTTGCCTGCACAGCACTGTCAGGTATGGCCTTAAAGAGCCTCATCACTGCAGGGCTTGAACAATATTTCATCAGCAGGTTCTAGCATTGAACCGTCTGATCCATTTGGCTGAGTATCACTGGCAGTTTCAGGAATACCCCAGGTACCATAAGCTTTGCTTTAAAAGACCCCCCCACACACACCCTGTATCACTAAAGAAAAAGATGGAGAAAAGACCACCTATTTTAGAAGCATCCTGTAAGAAAAAGCATAATAAATTTTAAAATTTTATAAAGCTTGATACATGATATCATATTTGTGTAGTAAATGAGCATATTTATTTCTTTTCCTTCTTGCTCCACCCAGGCAATACAAATTTATTACCTGTTCTTTCTCCCCTTTCACATAGCCAAGGGTGGCAAGAGTTTTTATTCAGTTTTTACTGAGATACTTAGTCAAATACAATATAATATGTAATATATATGTATATGTGTATGATTTTTGATCCTATTTACTATATGTATTTCATACATGATTTTGTGAAACACGGAGATGTTATGTTGTCCTGTCTGTAGTCCTATTCAGTGTTTGTTCCATCTTGTCTCACTGAGGCTGGGAAAGTGAGTGTCCAGTTAGTAGGTGGTCAAGGTGATCCCTACCCACCTCTATATCATCAGTTCCTTTGGGAGGTCACATTGTAGACAATTCTCTAATTAGAAAACTAATAAAATCAAATCTGGTATTTAATGTTAAACTGACTTTGAGAAGACTTGGAAAAAGAAATTTCCCTGGTGCATTTATTCCCAACAGAAATCTACTCTTACCATTGGAGTAAAAACAATTTTTTTTTCATTTAAAATTTTATTGAATCACTGTGAGATAGTTACAAGCTTTCATGTTTGGGTTACAATCACACAATGATCAAACACCCATCCCTCCACCAGTGCACACTGCCCACCACCAATATCCCTGGTATATGCCCCCTTTCCCACCCTCCCCCTGTCTCCATGGCAGACAATATTCCCCATACTCACTCTCTACTTTTGGGCATTATGGTGTGCAATACAGACCCTGAGAGATTATCATGTTTGGTCCTTTATCTACTTTCAGCACACATCTCCCATCCCGACCAGTTCCTCAAGCCATCATTTTCTTAGTGATCCTTCTCTATTCCAGCTGCCTTCTCCCCTTTGCTCATGAGGCAAGCTTCTTAAACAAATTATTATTTTTTTTAATATCAGTATGTGGCCAGCAGTCAGTCATTGTGTTCATAGATTTGTGAGCCTTTTCTTCAGAATTCTTATTGACCCCATTTTAGAATTATATTTCTATTTATTTCTGTAGACAGGTTTTTGTTAGCAGTCTGTGTCAAATAAAATGTCAAAATCTAAGAATATATTTTTTAAGGATCTGTTCTAGTTCTTGCTAAATTTTGGAATTCTTTAATTACTAACAAAAATAAGACTTATCTTGTGTTTTCACAAGAATTAAGGTTTTTTGTTTTGTTTTGTTTTTTAGGGGAGGGGTAGCTTAAGTTTGGGAGTGGGGGGAGGCCTTATTTGGCAGTGCTCAGGGTTTACTCCTGTATCTATGCTCAGGGATCACGCCTGGTAGGGCTCAGGGAACCATATAAGACTCTGGGGATAGAACCAGGGCTGAACACATGCAAGGCAAGCACCTTAACCACTGTATTATTTCTCCAGCCCCAAGTAAGCAATTTTAAAAAGTGATAAGTAAGGAGGTATTAACCTTTTATCTTTCCCCGTACTTAAGGAAGTCATCTCTACCTTCAAGATATAAAAAAATTGAAATTTTGCTTTATAAATAACGTTTATGCTAATTATATCTATACCTGGTTTTACTAAACTTTTTCTAAGTGGAATTTACCTAAAAATTCTAGGTAATAGTAATTTTTAAGGTATAATTCTGACTCTCATTCTCTTGTCATATTTTTCCTTATGATTTTACCAACTTGGCCATCAACATTTTGATTTTTCTTTTTTTAACCAGCTTGTTTTAATCAAGGTAATCATTCTCCTGTATTCTGTCATACAATGACTGTTTTTATGCTATATAGTAGATACCATACATTAAATTATATGCTGCTAGATTTTTATTTAAGAGATTAATAGTAAAAATGTTATATAAACCAGACTTAATTGTGACTAATTGGAAAGAATTAATTTACCATGACAGGGTTTTTGCATCTCTCCCTCCAGTTGGCAGTATCATATCTGATCTCAGCATCCTGCTGCATCTCTCAGGGTCTTCCTCATCCCCTCCCCGTGAGTCCAGCACCAAGATCAGTGGCCAGAGCTGCCCCGGAATAGGTGGGGTTTACTTGCAAAAGAAAATCCTTCAGATAACCAAGAGCACAGCCAAAAGAACAGACAGGATCGAGAAGGCCACTGAGGAGAATAGAGACAGGACAAGTTGTGAGAACACAGCCAGAAAAAGAATGACTTCCCCGTTTAGAAGATTTAGGGAAAGAACTCTTTCAAGGGAGAGACTAGTCAACAGCAAAAAAGAGGACGCAGAACACAATCAAGCTACAGAAAGCTGTGAGAAAGTGAAGGATGTTGGAAGCAACATCAAAGATGAGAAAGGGACTGACATCTTCAAATCAAATAGCCGAGGCAACAGTAAAACGTTAAACTGCTTCTATTCGCGATTCAAGTCTAAAAGGAGAAAGACACTCTGATGCAATTACTTACTCTAGTGTTAAATATGTTTTTATTTTATTAATGTAAATATAGTAAGTCATTTGTAAAACAAAGCAAAGGTAGAGACTATTAACATTTTATAATTAGTGTAATAGGATCTCTAGCAACAAAGTCATATTGATTTAAAGTGCCTTATTGTACTTAATGTTATTTTCCTACTGTTAGTAAACATTATACTCTGTTTTCTGTACGTGGCTTTATTTTTCCTACTAATACTAATGGATCTATGAATGACCTAATTAGCGGGCTCTTTTTAGAAACTAGTATTTATTATTAAAGTCCTAGTAACATTCTGATCAAATAAAGGGAAGAGGCGTGTTCGGGAGGCAAGACGCTCACCTTTTCTACTTTTACTTTTTAATTAAATTATATGGTGGGCTTCAGAGTTTTTACATTTTTGAATGTTGTTTCTTTTGGTGCCACACCCAGCAGTGCTGAGGGAGAACTACTCCCCATCGCTCCTGGAAGTTCATGTAGTGGTGGGTATAAAATCAAGGGCTCCTGCCTGCAGATTGTGTACTCCAGACCTTTGAATCATCTTCCCAGCCCCTACATACCCTTTCTATATTATTTGAATTTTCTGTACCTGAAGAGAGGAGAAAAAGAGATAGTTTTAACATGGCAGGTTCAAAATCCTCTAGAAAACCTGCTAAAACATAAATTTGCTATGTCCCACCACAAACCACCTAAAGTTTGAACTGCAAGAAAAAGACCCAAAACTTGTATTTTAATTTGCTTTCTTAGTAATTCTCAGAATTGATGGTATTTAAGAAATAATATTCAGACATAGTGATAAAATCTTTTTTAAAACAGCAAATTAAGTCTGTATAGGTTAAAAAAATTTTTTGAGCAATTTTTTTACTTTTTTGTTTGTTATGGGATCACACATGGCAGTGATTTGGGGGGTTCTCCCAGTTGTGGGGGGGGCTCTGCTTCAGCAGTGCTCAGGGGGGACCTGACTGTGCTGGGGATTGAAGCCAGGCATCCTGCATGCAAATCATGTGCTCCAGCCCTTTGAATCATTTCCCAGGCCATATTTTTTTTAACTTACTTACCATATCCATTTCCCTGATGCTCTTGAAATTTGACCAATTGGTTCATGAAGAGACCTGAGAAATAGAAAGGAAGTCAGGAATCTGCTTGTCTAAATCTGTCCTGTGCCTGGCCCCAGTAACAGAACATAAACACACATCTTCTGCATCTTCGTTTCTCTTTCTGAAGTAGTTGCTTAAACTAATAATAAGGTTTCAGCACATTTTTCTTTAATGACTTGAGTTATATGTGAGTTAAAAGCAGTTACTCTTAATGAGATATGTAGGGATTGATCTGAAGGTTGTATACCTATTGAGATTCTCAGTGAACAAGAAGATAATTGCTTCTTTGGGATCTATTCCTTATTAAGATTACTGCAGCTATTTTGAAAATAATTTTAAACGAAAATTTATCAAAGCATATGTAACTACTTGTTATACTGCAGATTTGGTTTTGGATTCTTCCACTTCATGCCATCTCCACTCCTTCATCTCACAGAAGGCAAAATGAAATCTTTACCTATCTTTGCTCTAGAGAGTTAGTAAGTCAGCCATAGGACATTTTAAAACAGATGATGTGGGCCGGGGAGTTAGTATACAGGTAAGGTGTTTGCCTGCACATAGTCGACCCATATTCCATCCCTGGCACTGCATATGATCCCCTGAGCCCTGCCAGGAGTGATTCCTGAGCAGAGTCAGAAGTAAGGGCATCTCTGGGTATAACCCCAAAACCAATAAAATAAAGTAATATTGTTTTTTCATAACATTCTTATTAATTTGTCAGTTAAGCTATTTAATCTTTTGAAAAATTGAAAAGAAAATTGGGTCTTAAGATTAAATAAAAATCTAAAACACTTCAGTATTTAAAATTTTCGAAGTAATTGCTTTCAACTTGGAGCAAGGCTTCTTAGGCGACATAAGTAGGTAAGTATATGTAGTTTGAGAAACAAAAATAAAATTACTTTCCTTGAGTCTTAACTCCCCATATATACCCCTATCTCAAGGTGGTACTTTGGCTCTCAGAAGGCTACAAAATATTTATGTTAAATAGGGCCAGGAATGTAGCTTGGCAGTAGAATTAGAGCACTTGCTTTGCATGTGTGAAACCCTGGGTTCAATACCCAGCACTGCAAAGATAAAATTTTTTATATTAATCAAAGGAGGGAACCAGAGACTAAGAAGAAATTGAGAAACTCATGATGTATATTTTTTAATGTTTTGTGTAATATATATCTTACTCCTAATATTGTTTAAATGTTTATGATATTGTTAGAGCTTGGGAAAGATGCCTTTGGACTAGTTTCAGTAGTACTGGATTTGGATTATTTCTTGAATTTGAGGTTGGATTGGTAGATGAATATGTATAGAAGATTGGGACCTTTATGTCTACATAGATGGAAATTGAGATTGCTACTCACATTGTCTTATTTTTTGTTTGTTTTCCTTTGCCCTCCCCTTGACCACATATCTTTACCTCTTTTCTTATTTTGTAGTTTGATCTATTGTCTTTTCTCATTCAGGTTATTCGCTTATTCCGTCAGCTAAATCTGACAACTTATCTGACTCCAGCCACAGTGAGATTTCTTCCCGTTCCAGCCTTGTGAGCAATTGTTCTGTTGACTCCATGTCTGCGGCTCTGCAGGATGATCGGTGTTCTTCCCAAACAGTGGCAGTCCCTGAATCCGCTGGAGCATTGGAAAAAGCAGAACATTCCTTGGGAATAGGAAGTCACAGTCATGTTGGGTCTGGGTAAATATCCTTTGCCTTTGTTCGTACCAACAAGATCCAAACGAAGTGGCCACTTGTAACAGGCATACAGTACTCCCCAGCTTTTATCTTTAACACCCCACCTTCACCATAGTGTAGTTACAAAGAGGATCCATGAGAACACATGAGGGCCAATACTGATTTTCTGGGACCAAAGCCACAATACAGCAAGTAGGGCTTTTGCCATGAACAAAGATGACCAAGATTCAATCCCCAGTACCCCATAGGGTCCCCTGAGGCCACTGGGAGTGATTCCTGAGTGCAAAGCCAAGAGTAAAGTCCTGAGCACCACCGAGTGGACCAAACTCCCCCTCCCCCCAAAAAAAAGAATTTTCTATACTAAATTGATATGTAAATACTATATTGAAAACTATATGGATACTCACTCTTTAAGTACTGGTAAATTCAAATAACTTTCAACGGAAGTAAAATTAAGTGGCCATTGATATGGGGGTGGGGGATATTTCTCAATTTCTGGCTTAGGGTTCAAGTTGCTAAAAAAAGATTATGTCTTGTGAAGTACTCCCAGTGCTTTCTAGGCAGGGTGGGAGAATAGAACCAGTTCTTCATTCTTACTCTTCTAAAATGTGATTT
Organism: Sorex fumeus; assembly: GCF_029834395.1. Classification (NCBI taxonomy): domain Eukaryota; kingdom Metazoa; phylum Chordata; class Mammalia; order Eulipotyphla; family Soricidae; genus Sorex; species Sorex fumeus. The sequence continues at coordinate 31,383,887 of NW_026606108.1, read as the reverse complement.
GAACAGTAATAATTATTAACTAGCACAAGTCAATTTAAAATTTAACTTTTATTTAGAATTAAGCAAGTGGAAAATTTTGAGATGCTGAGAAACTTTATTCTGATAAATATTTTTAAGTCGGGTGTACTTTGGTAAAGTTGGTGTGCTTTTTTGGAGTGTACAGGACTTATATTCCTGGCTCTGTGCTCAGGAATCTCTCCTGGTGTACTCAAGGGATATACAGTGCTGGAGATCAAACCAGGGTCAATTTCATATGAGACAAGTGCCTTAAACTATTCTCATCCCAAATTTCGAATACTTAAATATGAAAAATTTGAGATTCAATAAGGTATCATTCCCATATCTGCAAAAATTTCTAAATTGAATCTTAGACCAGAGACCAACAAATTTTTTGATAAAACTTAACATAGAAAATTTTTAAAAACTTTTGCAAGTCATAAAATGTATTACAGTTGCTCAACCTTGCTGTTACTGCACCAGAAGTCTTAGTTTGTAAATAAATAGTCATTGTATCCAAAAAAAACTTTATTCTATACCAAAAAAAGGACAACTGAGGCCATATTTGTTCATTGACCCTTTGCTCTGTACTATAAACTAAGGTTTCAGAAATTTAAAAAGAATTTTTTAGTAAAGGATCTAGTAGCAAGTATTTTGGGCTTTTTGGGATATGTATGATCTTTCTTGTTTCTTGAAGTAATTCATTTTGCTTAAACTCTTTCAACACAAAAACCATGCTTTACCACACAAAACAGTTTTCTCTGACCGTGGTCCATGAGCTTTAATTTGCAAACCCTTGCCATAAACAGAGTACATTTTGTAATAGGTAGTTGAGGATGTTACAGTTACTTTGTACTATGCTAGTCTAATCTCAGACGTAGCACTGCACTGTAGCACTGTCCTCCCGTTGTTTATCATTTTCTCAAGCGGGCACCAGTAACGTCTCCATTGTGAGACTTGTTACTGGTTTTGGCATATTGAATATGTCATAGGGAGCTTGCCAGGCTCTGCCATGCGGGGGAGATACTCTCGGTAGCTTGCCAGGCTCTCCAAGAGGGGCAGAGGAATCGAGTCGCTTTAAGTTCATGGATATTGGTATCAGCCTGACCGATCCTGTATTCAGAGGAATTTATAGAGGAGTTCAAAAGCATCAAGATGACTTACAGGATGTAGTACAGTAGCTTTCCAGATTGGTGTTAAAAAGTTTGTGATTACAGGTGGAAATCTCCAACATAGTTAAGATGCTCTGCATTTGGCATAAACAAATGGTATCCTCATATTTTACAAAAAAATACAAATTATGTTATTTTGAAGAAGTCTTTCTGAAAACTGCTTTCAGATAAGTTCTTTAGTACTGTTGGATGCCATCCTACAAGATGTGATGAATTTGAAAAGAATGATCCTGATCATTACTTAATGGAATTGCTGAATCTTGCTGAGAATAACAAGGGGAAAGTTGTGGTAATAGGGGAATGTAGGCTTGATTTTGACCAACTACAGTTTTGTCCAAAAGATACTCAGCTCAAATATTTTGAAAAACAATTTGAATTGTCAGAACAGACAAAACTACCAATGTTTCTTCGTTGTCGAAATTCACACGATGAATTTTTGGACATAATGAAGAGAAATAGAGATAGGTGTGTTGGGGGAGTGGTGTATTCATTTGATGGGACCAAGGAGGCTGCAGCTGCTTTGATTGACTTAGATCTCTATATAGAATTTAATGGTTGTTCACTGAAAACTGAGGCTAATTTGGAAGTTTTGAAGTCAATACCTACTGAAAAACCAATGATTGAAACAGATGCACCATGATGTGGAGTCAGAAGTACTCATGCTGGATCAAAGTATATTAAAAACCTCCTTTCCTACCAAAAAGAAGTGGGAACATGGGCACTGTTTAAAAGACAGAAATGAACCCTACCAGATCATTCAAATACTGGAGATTATGCCAGCAGTGAGAGATGAGGATCCTCTAGAATTAACTAATAAACTATATGACAACACCATTAAAGTATTTTTTCCTGACATGTAATTGGCATATCATGGGCTGGAGCGATAGCACAGCGGGTAGGATGTTTGCCTTGCACACAGCCAACATGGCCGACCTGAGTTCGATTCCTCCACCCCTCTCAGAGAGCCTGGCAAGCTACCGAGAGTATCTCGCCTGCACGGCAAACCCTGGCAAGCTGCCCATGAAGTATTCAATATGCCAAACACAGTAACAAGTCTCACGGTGTTACTGGGCCCGCTCGAGCAAATCGATGAACAACAGGAGGACAGTGACAGTGACTTCCGATAATGTACATACAATAAAGGAATTCCTTGGAATGAGAAAAAAGAAAATAAAAAGTATAATTGCTTTCTTTAATTTTTATAAATTCTAAGTCTGTACCCCTGGATAGAATCTAGCATTATATTAGCCAGTATTAAACATGTATACTTAATTCATTTGAAGCTGCATCTTTCATTTTCACTTAAAATAAACTCAAGAAAAAGAAATATCAGAAGAACTCTTATTCGGTATTTCAGAATTTTTTTTTGGGGGGGGGAGTGCTCACCTTGCTGTGCTCAGGGTTCACCCATGGCTCTGTGCTCAGGGATCACTTTTGGCAGATTAGGAGACCCTCTGGGGTGCCAAGGACCAAACTTAGGTCAGCTGTGTGCAAGGCAAATGCACTGCCCACTGTACTATCACTCTGGCCCCCATATTTTAGTTTTGTCAGTATTTTTCACTGATTGGGTTTTTGTCTTTTTTCTCTTGGTTATTTTGGTGTGAACACTTGTAATGCAAGTTCTGTTTATTGTACTTGGTAACATTTAGAAAATTTTTCCAATAAGCTAATACATTACTCTTTTATTCTATTTTTCTCCAACTTTAGGTGGACACACTCAAAGCCACCTCTAATCAAAAGTTTAGCTGTCTCATCTTCTATGAGTAGTGAAGAGATTTCTCATGAGCATGTAATTATAGAAGCAGCCGATAGTGGTCGTGGAAGTTGGACTTCGTGTTCAAGCAACTCTCATGACAACTTTCAAAACCTCCCAAACCCGAAAGGCTGGGATTTTTTGAACTCATATCGACATTCCCATTTGGATGGACCCATTGCTGAAGTTGAACCCACTGATTGTGAGCCTTATTCGTCTCCCAAAAGCTGTTCTAGAACTTGTGATCAGTGTAAAGAAAACCTTGAGACTAATCAGATAAGACAGAGTTGGGCCTCTTCCAGTTCTCTTTCTGACTCCCTTTCTGAACCAAACTATGGAACAGTTAAACGAAGAGTTTTGGAAAGCACCCCAGCTGAGTCATCTGAACGCTTGAACCCAAAGGATGACACTGACCCTGTTTATAAAACTGTTACTTCAAGTACAGAAAAGGGCTTGATTGGTAAGTTGTGTCAAATCTTTATCATCTAGAGATTTAAAGGATAAAAATAATGATGGTGAGCATGTTGATTGAGAAATTCTGTTCTTTACAACCACTTTGTTCCTGCAACAGTTATTTCAAAAAAAGCTTGTGATTTCTCAAGAAATTTGGAGCAGTATTCCAGCCTAATAAAAATGAAAAGACTAGTATGAAAATAATAAACAGGACTAGTTTCTTGGTCCTATACTTGAGATATGGTGGGGGCCTGGGGGGATTTTCATCAAGGAAAAATTACGTCTTTTGACCCCTTGCACAGCAAAAATCTTATTCCCCCTCCCAGAATCCATCCTACTTCTCTGGTCCCCAGTCTTCGTTTCATTTTTTGTTACTATCATTACTATTATTTTGGGCCATACCTGACAGGCTCAGGGCTTGCTCCTGGCTCTGAGCCCAAGAATCACTTTTGGCAGGGTTCAGGTAAAACTCAGGTCAGCCATGTTCATGACAAGCACCTTACTCACTATACTATCTCTCCAGCTCCCACTCCCCAAGTCTTCATTCTTATTTGTCTTCTGTCAAGCTGTGTGTCCTTTCTCTGCTCCATCTTCTTCACAGAGAAATAAAACTTCTTTCTGACTTTGATACTGCATACGATTTTTACATACAGAGTTTTCGAAAGTTCAGTACAAACAAATAGTTCTCGACAAGGAAGAGTTGGTGTTAAGATTATTTAGTGGTACTTTTTATTCTGTTTGTATATAGGCAATGTTTGTGTTTCAAAATTCAGTTGATATGATCAAGACACTCACAAGCATTAGTCCTATGGATCCTGAGGATTGGTGTCAGTTTCAAAGAACTTCCTCTTTATCTTATTTCTAAGGAATTTTTGTAACTTTACCTTTAATCCCAGGGTTTACAAAATTAGGAGAAAATATTTTAAGTCATTGTTATGTTTAATGTTCCTTTTAAATCATACATTAAGTCAGAGAAACTTCTAGGTGGATTTTTAAATTGCAGGGAGTGGGGGGCGGTTTAGTTCAGTTAATTACAGAGCAGAAGTTAGAAGTAAGGAGTTTGGAGGAGGTTGTTTCTGTTGTACCAGGAAACAAACTTACTTCTAGGCTAGAACTGACTACCAAGGAATGCCACAGAACTCAGTAGTTCGTGTTCTGATGAAAGTAAAAGTAGAAAAAACAAAATGTCATTTCTGTGAAAAATTTTCCTGATTAACAGAGGTTAGATGTTATTTTAAACTCTTAATCTATTTAGACTTGGTTGTTGTTGGGACTGGAATTCCTTGAGGAATTGTCATATACACTTTTGTGATGTGAGGGCCAAACTGCAAAAGGAACCATGTCATCAGTGTCATCTTCAACTCTCTCATTCTCTTTATTATTTACAAAACAATGTAATTTATGTATATTTTTAAGGTTTGTTAATTTATAAAGCTTTTAAGTTATTTTGATCTGTCATTGTATTCAAATATGTTTTGTCTGTTTTTAAGTTACATTTTTGTCATGATTTAATAAGTGTTGGACTGTTTTCAAAAAATTTATTTTTTTGCATTAACATTTCCATTACTTATTTTTCATGCCAGTGTACTGTGTCACCTCACCCAAGAAGGAGGATAGGTATAGGGAGCCACCTCCCACTCCTCCAGGATACATGGGGATTTCTTTAGCGGACCTAAAGGAAGGACCCCACCTACACCTAAAACCACCAGATTATAGTGTGGCAGTGCAAAGGTCAAAGATGATGCATAACAGCCTCTCTAGACTGCCACCAGCCTCTCTCAGTAGCAACCCTGTGACCTGTATTCCATCGAAGACTGTAACTCAGCCTCAGAGGCGTAATTTGCAGCTATCCCATCCTAAACTTGCAGATGTGACTGATGCTGATAGCGAAGCAGATGGTATGTTGACAAAATAGTTTACTGCCTTTTAAATGAATTAAATACAAGAAATAGCCTTTACTCTGGTAATGTTTTCTTTAAATACCCTTAGGAATCTTTTTTTAATCCCTATATTAGGTTGGTGTGCCTTTTTTTTTAAAAAGGAGAAGGTAAGCTCCTTTTTGTGTGCTGTTATGCTTCTTCCAGATCAAATGGAATATTGTTACTTGATAGATTAACAATATAATAGGATAATTTTGAGAAGCGGTGCTTGCCATTAGTGAAGTTGTATTTGACATTACTTGAAATTGTAAGTATCAAAATGGCAAACTATTTGAAATCATGTTATGGATATATTTCCCCCTATCAAGCAGAACTTCTAAGTGATACTTTTGGAGCTGTGACGACAGTTTAAGAATGATATGCTTTATTAAAAATAAGTTTCATTCTTTTAAGCAGTAAAAAACAGCTAAGTGGGCTGGAGCAGTAGCACAACAGGGAGGGCATTTGCCTTGCATGTGGCTGACCCAGATTTGATTCCCAGCATCCCATATGGTCTCCTGGGTACTGCCAGGAGTAATTCCTGAGTGCAGAGCCAGGTGTGACCCAAAAGGGGGGAAAAAAAAACCTAGGAAATTTTAGTTTAATTTTAGTCTACAGTATGATTAGAATTCACTATTATAATTAGAATAAAACTGAACCTTGGGACTGGAGAGATCGTATATGGGTAGGGCATCGCACATCGCTGACCCACGTTCAATCCGCAGTACCCCATATGATCCCCCAGCACCACCAGCAGTAATTCCTGAGTGCAGAGCCAGGAGTAACCCCTGAGCATTGCTGGGGGTGACCCCAAAAGCCAAAAACATAAAACTGAACCTTGAATGGGATGTTTGAAAGTTTTCTTTGTTCAGTTGACAAGCTTTGTAGTTTTTTGGTTTGTTTTGGGGACATTCCTGATTCTATGCTAGGATCACTCCTGATGGTGCTTGGGGAACCCTACAGGGTGTCAGGGATTGAACCCGGGCTGACGTTGAGCAAGGCAAACACCTTACCAACTATACTCTCTCACCAGCCCCCAAATTTACCGATTTCTTAAACAGATAACTAAATTGTTAGTAGTTGTTCATTCATGTATGTGTTTACCACTTAGTTGTGTTTCTGTTATTTCCAGAAAACGAACAGGTTTCTGCAGTTTAGCCTATGGATGACAATTTGAAGACTGTTGAAGATTTTGGAGGAAGGAGAGGTGTGAGCCACCTCTGCAGGCCATTGTGGACAGCTTTCAGCTACTACTAATCTAGAGGTTTTATTCCCTATACTTTGAGCAAAGTGCTAGCTCTGAATCATGCTTCCTTTCTTTAAATCCCTAGAGATGTATAGTTTTCTCAGCTTTGAATGTTGTGCCTGGATATCAGTCCTTACTTTGCACACCAGACATGCCTTGGGACCACAGTTACTAGAACAAATTCAAACTCAGAGTCCTGTCTTTGTATATCACTATTACCTTTTCTTTTAACAAAGTTATTTTTAAGTAGTAATACTATTTCCAAGTCATAGCTAGAACTAATGAACAAAATCCATATACCCTTGCCAATACCAAGGATATTCTTATGTATTTGAAAGTAACTTATTATGTGAAATACTACAATTTTGTTTCTGTTAGGAAGCTCTCATTAATTGATGTTTGTTTTTTACACCATAAAACTGGTTTTGGTCTCAGCAAACAGAAGTCATCTTTTTACAGGATGAAATGCGTGATCTATACAGAGACATAATCTATAATTCCAATGCCATGCAGAGTTTTAAGGTTTTGGGTGAAATCTGACACCATTTGCTATTGAAGTATTAGAACTAGAAATACTGCCATCTTGCTGCTCATGATTTGAAAGGAGAAATATAGCTGCAACGGGGATTTTTTGGTCTCTGAGGGAAAAGAAGGGAATGGGCTAATGGGATAGATAAGCAATCCTAATCCAAAAATGAAATTTTTATGTTAACTTAAATACTGATTCATCCTGAAGTTAAAAGTTATGGTGCATCTAATTGTAATTTAAAAGTCCAGTAAATCAAGAATGAGTTCTAGAGAGTTCTACTATAGAAACCAAGTGATAAAGTTCCATTTTTAAAAGAAGTGTAATCATAGGTGGTGTGATTATGAAGATTAAGTTAGCTTTATATTGTGTGCTTGCGGTGAAACTCATTATCCCAAGAAAGTGTATAATTGAAAATACTGCACCCTTGAGATAAAGGAGATGCATATTTTAACAGCCTATTTGGCATGACACTTAAGTATTTAAAATTTCAGTGACTATTTAGTGAATTAGCTAGACTTTGCACAACTTAATAGTTTCTTTCTTCTAAAATTTTTTTTCTATATTGTTCCTTTGTTTTTGTTTTGAAGGCAAGAGACTTTAATGAATTTATTTAATTTCCAATCAAAAAGCCAAAGCCATTAATGTGCACTTCCCATATCAACTTGGAGCCAAAATGGATTCACTTCTGTGTGATTGTATGTGAACAAAGAGAATTTAATTGATGCATGACTTCCTTTTAGACCATTTATCCTTATTTTTTCTAGTTATTTTTATATCTCCTTGTTTGTCTCCTTCATTGTAAAAGCAGAAGCCAGTCCCAAATGGAAAATAAGTTCATTTTTTTCTATCAAAATGATTATCTCAGGCTGGAAAGATAGTGTAGTGGGTAAGATGTGCCTACCTTGCTCATAGCCAAACCAGGTTCAGTCCCCACCACCACATAGAGTCACCTGAGCACTGCTAGAAGTGATTCCTGAGCACGCCTGGGTGTGACCCAAAAACAAACTAAAAAACAAAGATTATTTTATGTTAATTGCATGATGGAAAAAATTCCTTCGATAAAAATATTGAGATTTAAGCCAGGTATGTTAAATAAGGCTTGTGAGCTCTGTTGCTGAGTTGGTTCTTTGAAGTGGAAATAATGCCTTGTTCAAAAATTCCTGGATTCAGAAGTCACACTGGAGTGACTTCACCTATAAGTAATGGTCCTCTTTTCACAAGTTTTCCTTCACTGGTTTACATGTTGTTTTCATGTCCAGAACAAAACAAAATGTAAGATATTTTTGCTATAATCATCGTTTTTTAATTATTATTATATTATTTGTGTGTTTATTCTCACCATTTTATGTCCATCATCACAGGAAAAGGAAATGTGCTTTTTTGCACAGTATCTGTTTATTTAGCAAGTCTTTCTAACCAAATGGAAGCCTTACCTTTCTATGTGTTTGTTGGTATTCATAATACCTGCACAGGGAGTCACAGGCTTGTGGTTTGGGCTTGTAGCTGCCTTTATTTTCTCTAACTTGAACTGTGAGTGTTTGGATCAGCTGATCACATTGATCAGGAACTAAAGCCAAATGCTTTATAGTTTTATATGTATGTAGCCCCTTAAAAAATGTGGACCTTAACTTTTAATTTTAGTTTTTAATTTAGGGGTATTCTTACCTTTTCTTGACAAGAACAAGAGAAGCTTTAACCTGTATTTATTCCAGTTCTACATTCCCATTTCTTTTGGGTTACCCTTAATATTTGTAACTGTAATAAGGGGATTAGTGCTTTCATCCCACCACAACTTTGAATCTGCCAGGGCTATTGATTGAAGCAGGAAATCCTCAGTGCAAACTTTGGCTATGTAATACTTTTCAACAGAACAGTCTCTTAATAATGAAAGATTTAGAGAATTAATCCAATATATACTTCTTTAAAAGTGTATGGTGATTCATAGATTCTAACTTCCTTCAAATGATTGCATTCAGTGTGATCTATGGGGAGAAATCTCCCTACATGGTTGTTTATGAGGAGTCCGGGGATGTAATTCAGTGGCAGAGCACATGCCTTCCATGTATGAGACTCTCGGCCAGGGATCCCTGGCAGCACCATGAAAAAAAAAAAGAGTTTAGTAGGATAAGTCACATTGTCATCATTTGTGTCACCTCTTTGAGAATCTTTCTCAGAGTAGAAACATAGTTTTTATTGGGATTTCCAAGAATAAGACGAATTTTTATAAAGTGTTCCTTTCCAAAAAAGAAGAGTGGAGTAAGAGTTTCCTTTTCTTTATAACAGTGATTATTGTTATTCTTAAATATCTTAAGTTTCAAAAAAATCTGATATTAAAGTAAGTGTGTCCCTTAATACTAAGGGATAAACCTTCAGAAAGTGTCACAGTGCATTTTTAATTTTAGACTTGAACCCCACTTCATCTTTAGCTTTTGTTGTGCTTTCTTAAGGCGTCTTTATTTTTGATATACAAAGTGCAGTTATACTTGATCTTTTAAAATTGAAATGTGAGCTTATCAGTAAAAAACAAAAAAACCTGCACAGTCATAATAATCAATAGCAATTATACTGCACAATTCAGTGATTGTAAAGTATCCTGTAACAAGCAATGTTTGTCTCCTATTTTTTGATACCTCTTAAACTTATGTCTTTTAGAAAGACAGTGCCTCTGTATGCTTTTTGTATTTTTACTGAGTGTAAATATTTGTTATATTTTTGGTTAAGAGAATGTAAAAGTACCATTTATTATTATCATGTCTATTAATACATTGATGGAATCAATAAAGAATCTACATTAACCTTCTGGTAAATGAATTTTTTTTGGTGACCAATTAATGATTTCAAAATAAAAGAAGTGGAATTTTTTTCAGTAAAGAAGAGAAGTATGGATTTCAACATTCGTTTGGATCTACTGCAGCATGCCAAAGGCCTACTGCTTTAGGAGGCAGGAGTATAAATGCTCCACTTTCTTACAGGATTAGGTTCCAGGACTGTGGCAAAGAAGGAAGTTTCACAGCGGGTAGGGCGTTCGCCTTACAAGCGGCCAACATGGCCGACCCGAGTTCGATTCCTCCGCCCCTCTCGGAGAGCCCGGCAAGCTACCGAGAGTATTCGATATGCCAGACACAGTAACAACAAAGTCTCCAATGGAGACGTTACTGGGCCCGCTCAAGCAAATCAACGATCAATGGGAGGGCCTTTACCTTTACCTTTTACCTTTACTCATTTCTGAAAATCCTCCCAATCCCCCCTATTTTTCCATGGTCAGTAAGACATCTTCCCACCTACCTACTTCCAACACACATACCAGGTTTTCCCAGGCCATTTCTTCCCCTGACCCTCTCTCCACAATACACTAAAGTATTCCTTTACTTAGGACATATGTATTTATAGGTGATATAGGACCAAAGATGGAGGGTTTTGCGCACTGTGATGATCGTATCAAGACCATAAATTGTAACACTGTTATAACCACATTACCTAAAGTATGATAATAAATTTTATAAAAATTAGACATGAGGGGCTGGAGCAGTAGCAGAGTGGGTAGGGCGTTTGCCTTGCACGCGGCCGACCAGGGTTCGATTCCCAGCATCCCATGTTGTCCCCCAAGCACCACCAGGATTAATTCCTGAATGCAGAGCCAGGAGTAACCCCTGTGCATCGCCCAGTGTGACCCCCCCCCAAAAAAAATAGACATGAGTATTATGGGTTGAATAACAGCTACCCCAAACTGCCAAATCCTGATCCCCACAAGTTTTCAGTATGTTTTCAGTATTTCTGTATTTGAGTAAAGGTTCTTTGTGGGTGTAATTAATCTTTCTGAGATGACTAGACTACATTGGGTTATGTCCATATAAGAAAAAAATGCCCTTGCAAATGAGAAGTGAAGGAAGAGAGCCATCAGAGGAGAAGACAGGATGAAGACAGTCCAGAGGTATAAGCAGAAGCCGAGTGCCACTGGCCACAACACTGGCAAACATGGAAGATTCATAGACCACTTGGAGGAAATAACCACCCTCCACCCCCCAATCATCTGGATTTTGTGAGGTATTGCTAAGCCATCCAATTTGTGGTCATTTTCTTTGGAAGCCCTAGGAAACCCCTTATTCCTATTTGATGTTGGGGACCTTAGAACATCAATTAAAGGATAAGGTGATCCATAAGTCATCCTCAGGAAACTTCTCCCCACCCCCAATTCTCCCCATTTCCCCATCCCACAGTGGTTTCTACAGCATCCTACAAAGTTACTTCTGTGCTTCTCCAAGTGATCACCAAAGAGACATTTCCGTCAAACTTCCCCCCCTCCCCCACACCCTATCCCCCACCCCTGTTTCTGACATTCTGGCGTATATACATTCTGGGTATACTAATGACTTACTGTGGTTTTAAATTTAATTCCTGTAGTGGGTAATAATGCTAAACAGTTTTTCGGGTATTTACTGCTAATTTGAATATTCTCATGGGTTATCTGTGTAGGTCTCAATAGAATATTGAAATATTTAGGTTACTTTTAGAATACTCTCTTGTCCAGCAACCTTGCGTAAGTCTTTTTCTTTTTTCTTTCCTTTCATTGTTATTTGTTGTAATGCCTAGATGTTACATATTAAGTTGTGGTAGCTTGCATTCAGCATGTGGGATATCTGGGGATTGAACTTGTGATTTAACAGCTTGATGGCAGGCTCTTTATCCATGGAATGTCTCTGAACCCCACTCGGATTCATTCTAAGTTTCTTTTTGAATATTTGTTTTCTGTATTATTTTCTGCTCATGAATTTTTGTTTTTTGTTTTTGGACAACACTGGTGTTGCTTGGGGCTTATTCCTGGCTCTGCACTCAGGGATCACTCCTGGTGGGGCTTGTGACCACCTGGCTCTGTACTCAAGGATCATTCTTGGGGTTGTATGTGGTGCTGAGGATTGAATGAGGATTGGCTACATGCCGGGGCAGCAAGGGATTGAACCGTGGTCAGCCATGTGCAAGGCTAGTGCCTACTTACTGTACTATCACTCCTGCCCTTGTAAATACTTGTAGAATTTATTTCCAGAGAAATAGTACAGGGGGTTGAGCTGCTTGCCTGTACACGGGCAATGCCAGAATTAACCCCTGAGCACAAGAGCCAGGGGTAAGCTCTGAACACCACTGGGTGTGTCCCAAACTCCCCCCCTACACACACACACACACATCCACACACCACCACCAACAGCACCACATTTTTAGTCATTTTACATTTCTTTAGTCACTTGCTTTATTGTACTGACCAGTGTAGAATGCCTTTGTTCTAATATTGGGGATTTAACCAACGAGTATGATTACTCTAGGAATTTTAAGGTTATCTTTGCAAGTTTAAGAACATTTCCCACCCCCACTTCCAGTCCACCAACACACACACACACACACACACACACACACACACACACACACACACACAGTTTTCTGGTCTGGGGTTGAACTTAAAAAGTTCTGACAGTGTTTAAAGGCTCTTCTCTTAGGGATCAGTCACTCCTAGCAGGGTTCAGGCCCGCATGGGGTGCAGGGAACTGAACCCAGTTTAGCCTTGTGCAAAGCATACACCTACCCTCTGTATATACTATCACTCCAGACCAAGTTTATATATAGTTTGCAACATAGGTTTGTGGTGTTGAATTTTGTCAAATTTATAGAAAATCTGTTCAGTTTTTTTTAACTTAAATTTTTTCAATGTTTTTCTTTGATAGGGATTTAATGAATAGATTTTTTTAGTGTATAACCCTTTCTTGTTCTCTGTTCCTCCCCTACCTCTTTGTCTACTTGACTAGGTTAATCCTGATGGTAATGGATTTTTTTATATATAAAATCTCAGATTATTCTTTAATGACTATTTTAAGAGTTTACAATTTTTTTTTTAGATTTTTATTAGTGAAACACTATGAAGTACAGTTGTAAATTTACAAATTTTTGTGCTTGGGTTTCAGTTATACAATGATTGAATACCCATCCCTCCACCAGTGCCCATTCACCACCACCTCTGATCCCAGTATGTATGTGTTGCAGGCCGAAGCCTCTTCCATCCTTGTCAAGGGGAGTGCTAACCGTCTCTCCTTTCATACAACACGATTGTTTTATTTTTTTAATTAAAAAATAAAAACATTTTAGCCAGGATTCAATGATGGGGTTTCATGCATTCAGCATTCCATCTCCCCACCTGCCACCAGAGCCCATTTCCCTCCACTACTGTCTCGTCTCGGTGTTCCTTCCTAATCCACTCTCACATTTCACTGTCTGGGTAAACTCCATTCTGAAGATCAGTTCTTAGAGTCTGTTGTTATTTTTGTGTATTTCTATATTTTTATTTTGCAATTTTTGGTTAGAATTTTTTTCCCTATGTTTAAGAGATGGAGCAGGAGTAGGGAACCCTTTTCTTCCAAAAGCTGTTAAGATATTCTCAAGCTGTACAATACAGACAGATAGGCCAAAAGCACCTAAATGTCTGTCCCTTTAGGTACCAGGACCAGATTACAGGATTTTATGGGCCTTATAGTCTCTGAGTCTTGGCCGTTGATGGGATTACATGGCGCCAGGGGGCCAGGTGGTGGGTGTGACCCCCGCCTACTGGACTTTGGAGGATCTGGGTGGAGGATGCTCGACTCCAATCCGAGTAGGCTGGGAGATCTCGGCCCCGGAACCCGCGTGGATTTGTCCCTCTGCCAGTACCTTCAGGTGTGCAGAGAGTGGTCTCAGCATGGTGGTGGCTGGTCCTGGAGGTCTTCGGCTGCCGGAGCCCTGGTCGGGGCGGGGAGGAAAGCTCAACCCGCTCCCCTCCAACGGGCTCCGGTGAGGAATAGCCAGGCGCGGGGGCAGACTGCACTGTTCTCGTCCGGGAGCTGGATTTTATAGTCTGCCCCCGCGCCTGGCCGTTCCTCACCGGAGCCCATTGGAGGGGAGCGGGTTGAGCTTTCCTCCCCACCCCGACCAGGGCTCTGGCAACCGAAGACCTCCAGGACCAGCCACCACCATGCTGAGACCACTCTCCGCACACATGAAGGTACTGGCAGAGGGACAAAGTCACGCGGGTTCCGGGGCCGAGATCTCCAAGCCTACCCGGATTTGGGCTGAGCATCCTCCACCCAGATCCTCCAAATTCCAGTAGGCGGGGGTCACACCCACCAACTGGCCCCCTGGCACCGTGTAATCCCATCAGCGGCCAAGACTCAGAGACTATAAAATCCAGATCCCGGACGAGAACAGTGCAGTCTGCCCCCGCGCCTGGCCGTTCCTCACCGGAGCCCGTTGGAGGGGAGCGGGTTGAGCTTTCCTCCCCGCCCCGACCAGGGCTCCGGCAGCCGAAGACCTCCAGGACCAGCCACCACCATGCTGAGACCACTCTCCGCATACCTGAAGGTACTGGCAGAGGGACAAATCCACGCGGGTTCCGGGGCCCGAGATCTCCCAGCCTACTCGGATTGGAGTCGAGCATCCTCCACCCAGATCCTCCAAATTCCAGTAGGCGGGGGTCACACCCACCACCTGGCCCCCTGGCGCCGTGTAATCCCATCAACGGCCAAGACTCAGACTATAAAATCCAGCTCCCGGAACCGGACATCTTCTCAGGACATCTTTTATGACATCTTACTATCTCATTCCTACTTTGGACAAACTTGCAGGCTATCAAATGTAGCCTGCCCACAGGGCAGAGTCTGGCAAACTCCCCGTGGCGTACCAAATATGCCAAATACCAGTAACAATGATGGGTCTCATTCTCCTAAAGAGCCTTGAATATAATCTCAGGGTTAGGATGAAAGAGACGTTACTGGGGCCTGCTCGAGGCAATCGACGAATAACAGGATGATGAAATGAAATGAAATGGGCCTTCCATGGCCCACAATCAGAATGTCCCCACCCCCTGATACAGGGTCGATATCTTTGGGTTTTTTTTGTTTGTTTGTTTGTTTTTTGTTTTTTTTTTTGTAATGCCCATAGGTTTTGCAATTGATATTTAAAAGGCCTGGGCTGGAAGATAGTAGTCTTGCACATGACCGATCAATCACTAGCCAATATCGTCCCCCTTGCCTGCCAGGAGTGATTACTGAGTTAAGAACCAGGTGTAACCCCTGAGCACTGCCAGGTGCAGCCCCAAAACCAAAAAAAAATAAAAGTTCTTCTGAATATACTAGGAATTGTTCCTTCCTTGTCTGCCGTCTGGAGGCCACACAGTGAACTGGTCTACTTCCACCTCAGTGGCTTCCCACAACATCTTTATCTTAGGAATGTTGCTGAATTCTGTCCGAGGGTCTCCTTCTTCTCCTGATAACTGAAATATTTCTCCAGACATTCAGCTGGGACAGTGCTAGGGTTCAATTCTCTTATTTTCTGTGTTCTCAAGGACTTTCAGTAAGTGTCCTGAATAGCATTGTTTCATACTTTTGATCTTTTACATGCTTCTTGCAGGAGGTGTCTGTTGTTACATATTAATCAAAAGCAGAACTCCCAATATGAAAATGTGGGAGTTAAGAGCTTTACCCAGCTGTGCTCCAGGCATAGTCCTGGCTCTGTGCTTAAGGATCACTCTTGGGACTGTATGTAGTGCTAAGGATTGAATGAGGATTGTCTATGTTCAGGGCAGCAAGTACCTTATCCTTGTAATGGTATGGCTCTAAATTTTGATTAACCATAGCAGACACAGGAAATTTCACCACCCCAAAAAAAATTAGTAAAAACACAAATGATTTAACTAATGTCATTAACAAGAATGAGCTTATGTAGAACTCTACAAAGAGTTGTAAATTTTATATTATTGGGGGGTAAGTATGAAACTTATCAAGGTTAACTACTGTTAAGGAACAGCGCAGAGTCTCCTGCCCCTGCGCCTGGCTGTCCTCGCCGGGGCCCCTTGGAGTGGGGCGGGTTGAGTTTCCCTCCCCGCCCCGACCAGAGCTCCAGCAGCCGAAGACCTCCAGAACCAGCCACCACCATGCTGAGACCACTCTCCACACGCATGAAGGTACTGGCAGAGGAACAAAGGCATGCGGGTCCCAGGGCTGAGATCTCCAAGCCTGCTCTGATCGGGGCTGAGCATCCTCCACCCAGATCCTCTACCTTCCAGTAGGCAGGGGTCACACCCACAAACTGGCCCCCTGGTGCTGTGTAATCCCATCAATGGCCAAGATCCAGAGACTATAAAACCCAGCTCCCGGAAGCGTGCGGCCGTGAATCTCATTCTTACTTTGGACAAACCCGGCAGGCTACCGAATGTAACCTACCCACACAGCAGAGTCTGGCAAACTCCCCATGGCATATCCAATATGCCAAATACCAGTAACAATGATGGGTCTCATTCTCCTAAGCCTGAAAGAGCTTTGAATATGGCACTTAAAAATCTCAGGGCTAGGACGAAGGAGACGTTCCTGGGGCCTGCTCGAGGCAATCGACAAACAACAGGATGGCCGTGATAGTGATCCTGAAGGAACTAAAACTTCAAAGAATTGAACCCTTGTAAAGAAGACTTTTTGTATTCAAATTAAGTTAAAAATTGGTAACAAATTACAGAATTTAGAAATGAAGAAATGGGTAATTCCTACCCACCTAGGAATATAGCTCAGTGGTAGAACATATGCTTTGCTTGCATATACCCTGGGTTTTATCCCTGGAACCTTCCCCCAAGTATAATTTTTAAGAAATTGATTTCTATTTACAGTGGAAATCATTTTGAAGAAATTATAAAGACTATATGGTTATCAAATATTTTGTATCAATTTAAAACCATACTTGAGAAGTTTATAACCTTAAATGCATATAATCAGAAAATTGAGTTAAAAATGAATTAGTGGACCGGAAAGACTGTGCAAGAGTAAGGTACACACAGCTGACCACTACTCAATCCCCAGCACTGCATATGGCCACCTGAACACCATATGATCCTGGAGTGATCCTGTAGCACAGAACTAATTAAAAGACATGAAAAAATATATAATAAAAATTCTTAAGGAATAAGTTGATGTGTTAAGACAGCAGGTAGGGTCCTTGCCTTCTATGTGGCAGACCCAGGTTCAGTCCCCAGCACCACATATGGTTGGTTCCCTGAGCCCACCAGGAGTGATCCCTGAGCACAGAACCAGCCTTATGCCATCTGGGTGTGCCCAAAAACCCTCTGTACCACCAAAGAAGCTACAGGGTTTTAGAGATTTTTTTTTGAGTAGTAATAGTAACAACTAATTGAAGAAAATTATTTTTTTAAGTCCACATTAGGATAGAACAGTGAGTAAAGTACTTGCCTTGCATGCATGCAAAGCAGTAAGTTGCTTCTTTGAAAAGACTGATGATTGAATTCTTGGAGAAAATGATCATGGAAAAAGAAAAACGGCAGAACTAGGAATTAAAGTTCATTATGGTTACAGCAGAGCCCAGAGTAATCATTGGGCACCAGTGGGTGTGGCCCAATAAATTCCTTGTGTGAAAATTTTAAAAGGAAAATAGTTGATGTATTTGACAATTTAAAAGTGTTAAATGCTTGCCAAAAATGTCATTCAACAACAACAAAAAAAGACCATTGGGAAATAGATTATAATTCATATGGCTTCTATATACCAAAAGAAAAAGATCTCTCAGCCTCCCTGCCTACTCTGATAGGATCCTGGCGACCAAGAGCATCCACAAGGAAGGCCCAGGTATGCAGGTTCAGGACTAAATCTCCAGGCTGCATGGTGGCAGAGGACCTGGGCTGTCCGTCCCCAGGTCCCCGCCCACCCAGAAGATTGGCTGCCACGCCCAGTTTGCCTCCGGATGCCATCTTAGCGTATCAACAGCCCTAGCCCAGAGACTCCCAATTGAATCCCAAAATGGACTAATGCCATACAGAGATGTCTCTGGGACGCAACTATTTACAGTCTAAAAATTTACATTTATGATGGCGGCCGCGCGAGGTCTCATGATATTCAAAATGGAAAATAAATTATCTAGCATCTGCTCCTGGCAGGTAGGCTTAAATGGTGGTGGGAAAATTTGAGCAAAACATAAATGCCCAAAATTAGAGAGTATTGGGGAAATTGTTTGCCATAGAGGCAGGGTGAGGACTGGGATGGGTGGAGGGAGATACTGGGGACATCGGTGGTGGAAAATGTGCACTGGTGGACGGATAGGTATTCCATCATTGTATGGCTGTATCTCAAACATGAAAGCTTTGTAACACTATTTCACAGTGATACAATAAAAGAATGTGGCGTTCATGCCCAATTCAATCAGCTTAATCAATGGCTAAACAAATAGCAGTACTACATTATTTTTTTTAAAAATTTAAAAAAGAGAACTCTTGTTTTTTGTTTTCGACCACACCCATTGTTGCTCAGGGCTTACTCCTGACTCCATTCAGGAATCACTCCTGGTACACAAGGGATCATTTGGGATGTGTGGGATAAAACCCTGGTTGGCCTTAGCTGCTACACTTTCAGGCTCCAGGAAAAGAGCCCTTCTCTATAAAAGTTAGCAAAGGGGGTAGAGTGCTAGTGAAGGGGGTAGGGCACTTTCCTTGCATGTAGCCAGCCTGGGTTCGATTCCTAGCACCCCATTTAGTTCCTGGAGCCCATCAGGAGTGATCCTGAGCACAGAGGAGTAAGCCCTGAAGGAGTAGGTGTGGGCCAAAAACTAAAAAGAGGAATTTTAAAGAAAAAATTAGCCAAAGAAACTTCGTGGAGGAAAAATTGCCCAGTTAGCTGTGGAGTGTTGCTGTGGAAAATAGGAAGTACAGTGAAATACTTTAAGTCTATTTTAATAGATGTATTTCTTAATTATAGCTGGGAGAGTAGACTATACACAGTGAAGCCACTAGATGGTGCCACAATCCACTATGACCTGTTAAAGTGTTTGACAAGATGAGCCAGTTAGTTTCAGCCATCTTTCCAGTGTATTTGCAATTCATAGTGGAGACTATCTAGGAGACCCCTTCAGTGAAATAACAAAATTGATGAATTTATAGTTAGAGAAATAATTTTAGATTTACATTTGGATAATCTTTGGGCAATATTCATCTGGATACAGCTAATTCTTGGCATAGTTTCTACATTTGTGGGTTTGGGGTTTGCAGGGTGGGATGGGGGGGGCGCACACCCAGAGGTGCTCAGGATTTAACTCCTGGCTCTGTTCAGGAATTAATTTCTGGTGGTGCTCGATGGACCACACACAGTGGTGCCAGGAATTGAACCCAGGTTTGCTGCAAGCAAGGCAAGTGCCCTACTCACTGTACACTCTCCAGCCTGAGTTTCTACATTTGGACATAGGTTTTAGCATAAATAATAAATAATTTCCTACAGCATTCCTAAGAAAAAATATTTTAGAAAATAGAAATAACTCTGTATAGAAATAAACACCAGGTAACATTCCTGAGAAAACCACTAATGGTCTCATCTGAACAGCTGCTTGGTTTTTGTTTTGGGAGGTAACCATACTTGACCATGCTTCCTCCTGGTTCTGCACTCGGTGATTACTTCTGCAGGGCTCAGGTGACTTATAGGGTCCCAGGGATCTAACTCATTAACCATGTACAATGAAAATGCCTTATTCACTGTACTGTCACTTTGTCCACTGCTTTGGTTTTATGTGTTCAACTTTGCTTTTTCATATTCCAGGTTATTCGTGAATTTGTTATTTCTTTTTCCTGACTTATTTTTCATTAACCCTGTAATTTCTCCAAATTGTCATTAATGGTAATATTTCATCTTTTTCTAATAGCTGAGTAGTATTTTATTATGTATATATATATATATATACATAGATATCCTTTACCAGTCACCCATCATTAGTATTTATAAGCACAAATTTTATGGGTGAGGAACATAGACAGGGCTCACTGGGGCTAACCTGTCTCTATTCCACAACGACTGATATCTTTGTTAAACTATGCAAATACTGAGGGTGGAATTACTTGAAGGCTGTGGTTGACAGTTACTGCCCTCAGTTCCTTCCCAAGTGGACCTCAGTGTCAGCTTTCCTTACGGGGTTTAGTCTTTTCCCTTAGATCATGGAGACTGAGTGTTGAAGTTAATCATCCTGAGAGCTAGCAAGCTGTATCACTTTTTATCCAGTTATCCCCTGAAATTCTGCAGCAACATTTTACCACATTATATTCATTAGAGCATTCTCAGTGTCTCCCAAGGTTAAAACACAGGAAGAGAGGAAAATACTCTGGATGAGACCGGTGAGATTCTGGGAGAAAATATTTTTGTAGCCATTGTTTGAAAAAATAAAATCTTCTCATGATCACCTTGTATAAATGTGATTATTGGTGGGGACTGTAGCTGATTTCTAACTTCTAAGACTGTCAGAGGTAATGATTTATCATTCCATGATTGTTAAGACTCCCATCATGGCTCTCTGCCCTTGGAGGAACCCGCATTCTCTCTTGAGCATGTTACTGTCTCTCACACTCTCTCCCCCTTCACACCTTCAAAACCTCCAAATAAAATGTTTACTTCAAAAAAAAAGACTCCATCTTGTCCACACATTAGCTTTAGCTCTAAAGACTTTTGGTGTGCTGGTGCGAGCAGCTCTGTTGAGGAAGCTCCCACTGCAAGGGAGTACTAGAACCAAGCAATGCCTCCGGTGTCAGCAGGAAGCCAGAATCTTCAGTTCTACCAAGAAGTGAGTTCTCTCCCAAGTGAGTGAGCTTGAAAAGTAGCTTTTCCCCAACATAAATCTCCACTGGTTTCTCGGCTCAGCTGAGAACCTTGAATGAAACCTTATGAGTGAGACCCAAAGCACAAGACTCAGTCAAGGGGACAAGACTAGCTCAGTACTATTTGAAACTTGAGTTGGCAGAGAGGTAGATTTGCAAGGCTAATACATTACTTCCTAGCTATGTAGTGCTTAGAGAAGTTGTACGTCCCTTACCTCTGCCTTAGTCTTCTCATCCTCAAAAGAGATTCACAGCTGAGCCTGCACATCACTGCTGAGATGATTAAATGAGTTTTCGTGTGTTATCCTTAGGTAATACCCAGAAAATTAAATACATTTTTGGTAGAGAATGCACAAACTGTACATTCTTGTTTGAGATAGAGTTTTAGAAATCAAAATAAATTGGTGAGTGGAAGGGAAGGAAGCATACTCATCACAATAAAAATGTGGTTCACCGAGGCAATCTGGCACGGAAAGAACATGGAAACTAAAAGGCAACTCAGACACACGAACAGGCTGTTGCTTCCCAGTGCTCTGGAGATGTCACCAAATAAATGTCTTGTTAGACAAGACACTTATCCTCTAGGGTTTAGTTCACTAGTGTTTATATGACGATACCGTCAACAAGAGATCCCCATAAATAAAGTTGATTTCACTCTAGGAGAGTGGCATATGTACTTTATATTTCATGATTAAATTATGTTATATATTAGAAATATAGGATACTAGAAATATTTTAAATATTTAGAGAATAGATTGCCTTGTCTAGCAAAAATATTTTTTGAATGGGTAAATGAATAGACTTTTGGGGGAGTCTCTGTTTCTTGTAATGAGTCTGTGCTCCTGGGCACCTATTTTTTCTTTTTTTTGACTGCCTCAATCCTTGAGACACCATTTCTGCTGTGGGAGCCAGGCACAGAAGATCTCAATTAAGCTTGTCTGCCAAGGCTGCCTTCTGATCAGAGAAAGAGGGAAAAGAGAGAACTGGCCGGGTCGGTGGTTTGTCTTTCACAGGGTTGCCCAGTGAGGAAGCAACTGCCTACTTGGCTATGAATTTCGGACTCCACATTTCCCTTCTTTTCATCCCTCTGTTGTCTTTGAATGGGTTTACCTGAACTACCCATTGACTTTGTTTCTTCTAGTTTGCCTAATTTGCCCCTTAATTAGGGTAACAATGTTTTTCTTATGTTGTGATTACCTTATTTCTCAGTGTAATGTCAATCCTCAAGATTCAGCCAGGTTATATCATGTGTCAGAACTTCCTTTGTTTTAAAGGTTGAATAGTTAGAGTATTTAGGGATGGGTACTTGATCATTGTATAACTGAAACCCAAGCACAAAAATTTATAAGTCTATAAATGTACTTCATGGTGTTTCACTAATTAAAAAAATGATTAAAAAAATAAAGGTTGAATAGTAATCCTTTGTAAATGGCACATTGTTTTTTCATGAAGCTATTGGTGAATGTTTTACTTCTACTTCTTGGCTATTGTGAATATGCTGCTACCAGCTTGGGTTCTTAAATGCTTTTTGCAGGGGTTTGGGGGGGGGGGGTTATGTTTGTTGTTGAGTTGTATAATTTTCCACTGCCAACCTGGAGGGGTGAAGCACTTCTTTGTGTATTGTAGATGAGCCTGCTTATCTAACAGATGCATTACTGATATAATATCCATATCATAGGTTGTCCCTTCATTCTGTTTATTTTCTGATGCACAGAATTACTGAATTTTAATAACAGTTCAATTTTATCTGCCCAGAAATTGTTGCCAAGTCCATTGTAGTGGCACTTACCTGTTTTTTTTTCCAGCTGTTTTATAGATTTGAGTCTTTTTGGAAGGTGGCACACACTGTAGTGCTCAGAGCTGACTCCTGACTCTGTGCTAAATGATCAGTCCTGGTGGGGCTTGGGAAACCATAAAGGGTGCCAGGCATTGAACCTGGGTCAGCTGCATGGAAGGGAAGCACCCTACTCAGTACTTTTTTTTCTTCTCTTTTTGAGTCACACCCAGCAATGCACAGGGGTTACTCCTGGCTCTGCACTCAGGTACTACTACTGGTAGTGCTCAGGGGACCATATGGGATGCTGGAACTCGAACCTAGGTCGTCTGCGTGCAAAGCAGACGCCCTACCCGCTGTGCTATCACTCCAGCCCCCACTGTACTATTGCCCCAGCCCCTAAATTTGAATCTTAACATTTAACATTGTTGGTCCTTTTTCATTTCATTTATTACAGAAAATAAGTGGTTGCTATGGTGTGAGTATTGGTGTACCCCTGAAACTGTAGTGTTGAGATCCTAATGTCATCAGTAGGTTGGGTCTTTGGAAAGAACTGACTCTGAAGGGGGAGCACTCGTGAAATGGAATTGTTCCTCTAAGGAGAGCGACTCGGGGCCATCCCTCACCCCTTCTGCGACTACAACCTGGTGCTGCTTAGGGGCTCAGGTGGTGTCTGAGATCAGCTACTTTCCAGCATGTTTTCTTGCTGCTGCTGCTGCTTGCTAGAAGCCCAATCTGTTGTGCTCCTCAGCCTGTAATCACTGCCCCACACTGCCTGCAGCTCTCATTCTTCTTCCCCTTTACAGCAGCCTCCAGACTGGCTTTCAAATGATGCTCCATTCCCATCGGTACTGAGTCAGGCAGCAAACCACGGCTCTCGCAGCCCCAGACTAGCCCAAAAGTTACAAGCATGTTTCATGTGTTGCCTTCAGTCCTCAGGGTTCATCCCAGTTAAACTGTTCTACACCAGGAAAAACTGTTCTGCACCAGGAAGAGGGTGGGCCATGAGTGAACAGTTTGCCAAGTTGTATCACTGGGGTCAGAGAGGTAGGTCGGTGGGCTGAGCCCATGCTTTGCATTGGAGGAGTTCCAGGTTTGGTCCCTGACATCATACAGTGACACCATATGATTCCCTGAGCCAGCTAGGAGTAATCCCAAACCACAGCCAGCTTGAACAAATCCTGAGCCCCTGCAGTGGCCCATATCCCCATCACAGCCCAGACCTGAGTGTGAACTTTCAGTTTCAGATATACACTTGATTGGTGCAACTTCACTGCTCTTTTCTAGAGTTCTTCTCAAGCATTTTTTCCTGAATATTGTTTGGTATTTGGGGAAAGCTCAGGTTTGGAACTTCCTGATCTGCTATCCTCACGTCCTTTCCCTAATCTATTTTATT
The DNA here is from genome assembly GCF_029834395.1 of Sorex fumeus. Classification (NCBI taxonomy): domain Eukaryota; kingdom Metazoa; phylum Chordata; class Mammalia; order Eulipotyphla; family Soricidae; genus Sorex; species Sorex fumeus. The sequence goes on along the minus strand of NW_026606108.1, from coordinate 31,360,012 downwards.
GGAATGTTATTTTGCATTATACTATTTACCATGGAAGTAATATTTAAAAAAAAAAAAGTGAGGGTCATGGGTCATTCACTTTCAAACATGTAATCGAATACCACTTGTGTTTTCAGTTCTTTTAGGGTTCCCTCAATAATTGTAAAGAATTGTATGCAGACATCTTTGTATACACATTCCTTTTTGTCTGTGCTTGTATAGAGAACTTTGACATAAATTCTTAAAATAAGGCCCCAGAGATATAGTGCAGAGACTAAGGTGCTTGCCATGCATGGTGCCAACCTCAATCCTTGCACCACATAGGACATCATCGTCATCATCACCCACCCCCCCCTCCCCCCCACACACGCACACAACCCGCAAGCCCTGCCAGGAGTCACCGTTAAGCATAGAACAGGGGGGAAATCCCTGAGCACTACCAGGTGCCTCCCACATTAAAATTTTCATTTTGTTTAAAAAAGATACACCAGGTAAAAAAGAAACATTTTGACCAAATTACAACCATACCAGCATTGCCATATGTGAGCACATACATTATCCTCACATAGGGGCAGGGACGATCCCTTGCGTGATGCACAAAGCTGAGAAGCAGAGGCGATGCTTGCAGAAAGCGGGGTCGGTCCTCTAATAACCTTAACTCCTTCCTTTCTATACCAGTTTCTCCCCATCAAGGCTGATTTAAGACCTGAAGGTGCCACCACTTGCGGGGTTGGGAGGAGGGGTACATCTCTGAATGGAGTAATAGGGACATGACCTTCTAATTTGGGTCTAGAGATGGGAATCTTCACTTGGGCCTCTGCTGTCTCCATGAAGTTGGGCTCCTGATGAGTTGGAGATGGTTTATATTCAGAGGTGTTGTTGGCAGTCTTTTGAGCCATCACCTTTGATAGCTACAAACTTTATGCCATCAAAAGATGAAGCAGTGGAGATTGAAGTGGTAGTACAGGAAGTAGGGCATTTGGCTTTCCATGTGGCTGACCATGTTCAATCCCTGACAACCCATATGGTCCCCTGAGCCTGCCAGGAGTGATCCCCTGAGCAGATAGGAGTAAGCCCTAAGCAATGCCAGGTGTGACCCCCCAAAAAGCAGCAAATTTACTTATCCCTTCTGTGGCTATATTTTTACATTTAAGTTTCTTTTTGGGGACCACCCCCAGCTATGCTCACTGCTTACTCATGGCTCTGTGCTTGGGGGACTGTATGCAGTGCTGGGGATCTAACCCGTTGGTTGGGTGCGTGCAAGACCAGAGCCTTAGGGTGCCCTTGTGCTGTTGCTTGCATATATCGCCTGGGCACAGGTCGCTGCATGCATCTTCCCTCTTGAGGTGTGTGTTTTCACGCCTTTATACTTTAAGGCTGGGATGTCTTCTGGAGAAGACCCCATTCTAGAGCCTTACCATCTCTGGCCCTGTTTCTCCTTACAACGTTTCACTGGCTTGTCCTTATTTTTCATTCAAGCTATTTTATTTGCCGGGCCAACTCTGTTCTAGGGATATGTGCTGCTTTCATTCATCACTCAATTTCCAGGCCCAAAGACATACTTTTAAGATTCTTGCCTTGCATGCAGCCAACCCCAGGTTCAATCCCAACATTACATATGGGACCCCACAAGCATCATCAGGAGTAGCCCCAGATACCACTGGGCACCTCGTCCCATACTCCCCCCCCCCCCCCCCCCGCCATACACACACACTAAAATCATCTTTGTGTATCTTTTTAGGTTTAGAGCAGAACAATCATTTTTCGTCTTTTCTGAAGAGATGCTTTTCTTTGGCCGGGGCAGGGGGCGGGGGGGAACCACAGGACAGGGTCAGCATTTTTCTGAGATCTTAGTTTAAATATCAACATTTCAGTGTGTGATACTCCTTTCCCTTATCCCCAATGATTTGTCCAGAATACTTGTCATTTTCTGTTTTGTCACCTTTTATATAATTATTTGGCCTAATGTCTTTCTCACCCACTACTATGCTTGTGGAGGGTAATAGTAACAAAACTTGTTTTATTCACTTTATAATCCCAGTGCCTAAGATGAATATGAAAACAAGGTGCTCAATAAGCAATTTTTAAATGCATTTCTATTAAAAATAACATTTCAGTTCCTGTAAGCAATTTAACATTTTTGCTACCTTGCATGTCTATTATTTTGCCACCTATCATTCAGTTTGTCTGTAGATAGAAAAATAATTCAAAGTAATTTTCTCTTAGAATTTTCTATTTTATTAAACGTTTTAAGTCTGCAGACCAGAGGTTGCAATCCACTTGGTCTTCTGAGAATATCTGCTGTGTTTGGGTAATAATCAGAGAAATGATATAAATTCCACAAGTCTTCAGTGTCATTGTATAAATGCAGAAATTTTTTGAGATCATTCCTTTGTTGTCGTTTGCTTCGAGGCCATTTTTTTTTTTTTTTTTTTTGGTGATGCTTCTGTTAATCACAAATTGGACCAGTTGAATTCTTCAGGTCCTTTGACTTCTCCATTGTCCCAGGAGTTTCCTTCAGGATTAAGGAAGCAGAGGGAGGAGCTGCTAGCTTGTTTCAAGTTGCAGGAGTAGCAGATCCCGCTGGCTGCTGGCTGAGTGGCCTGAGCTGCTGCACAGGCTGGACCAGGCTGCTCCTTTGCAGCCATGGCCTTTCTGCTTCATTTCAGGGACTTTGTGTGACTGAAACAATGTTTCTTTCATCCCACCTACCACCCATTCTGTGTTGAAATTGAAACTCAGCTCCTGAAGTGACATCATTTGGAGAAGAGATCTTTGGGAGGCATCTGTGAATATCATGTGCTTGAGGGGTTCCACATTGCTCCTTTCTGCCAAATCTGAATCTTGGGAAGGGACCTCACAATCTGCACAGCCCCCCCTCCTTTTTTTAAATTATGTAACAGCCTGGATGGATTATAGACTCGACAAGCAGTGAAAATCAGGAGTAAGAAAGCAGACATTGTGGGATAATGGAGCAAAAAAATGTATTTTGAAAATCGCGGTTCTGCCAAAAAGCATTAAGTATAGTGACTTTACCTCTTTGTATGATTTATGAAAAGTTTTACGTGAACACGTTGCATATTGGCATAAATGGGGCCCAGGAGGCTGATCCAGGCACAGAATTAGTGTTTAAGCAAACTAATGAAGCCTTTCAAAACTGAATGTCAGGGATGTATTTAAATGGCTCAAATTAAGAACATCATTAAAATTTTTCTATAAAAAAATGTTTTGAAAGGAGTGAAAACAAAAAGCTGCCTAGGAAACCTTTGGGTTTCCAAGACAGGCTGCGTTTAAAACTATGGGATCCAAGAGTGTGAGTTGTGAAGGCTCTCAGGAGCCTGAATTTACAGAACAGAAAATTGGGAATTACACTTTGGCTTTACTCTTCTTTTGTACAATGATGCCAACTCCAGTAGTCCTTGAGAGCAAATGTTGTAAAAGCCCAGGTTGAAAATAATTTCCCAAATAAAAACGATGTCCACCCACCTGGATACCAAGACAGGCCAAATCAGATGATTAAGAATGAGTCTGTCTTGATAGAACGCATTAAAAAAAAAAAGGAGCTTATAAAAGCTCCAGCCCGGGAGTGAGGGGCAGAGGCAATAGAACCTTATTATAAAACATAAAAGTGAGAGTGCCAAAACAGGTTAACAAGAGTCATTTAATGGCTTAAGCTGTCTGATCAGACTGACAGGCATTTAAATTAAAGGTAAAATTTCAGTTGCTTTAAAGTAGAGGGGATGTCATTTTCTTATCTCAAGCTTGTAGATTTTGCATCTTCACAAGTTTCGCAAGTTGTGTTTCTGACACTTTTTATAAATATATTCTACTTTGGGGTTCTTATGTCCTTTGAAGGAGTAATCAAAATAAAGTTCTTGGTAAATGCATAATTTTGTTGTCCACATGACTTCTTATTTGGGATGTCTTACTACTGGATCCAGGATTTTGATTTGCTATTTAACCTCATTTCCTTTTAGAGCTTCTGGTCATGGGATGAAGACAGACTCAAGCAAAAGCTTTTTGAAATAACTTTTTTCTTCAAACTCTGCACAAAATCTTATACAGAGTCTGTAAGCAGATGCTTTTGAGGAGTATCAGAGATACTGAACCATTTCCCCCAAAATTCCCCATCTTATAGCTTACCATAATGGTAGCAAGCACTTGAAATGTGACTGAGGCTTAGAATTCTCAAATTTTAAAATATGTATTAAATTGTTCTCTTTTAAGTGTGTGTATATTTTAATAATATATAATTAAAATTTTTTCACAAATCTAGTTTTTTGGAGGGCAACATGCTCAAGGCATCACATGAGGTGCTGTAACTCAAAGGTTACAAGCAAGACACACACCTTACTCAATGTACTATCACTCCAGCCCTATTCAAATCCTCTTTTCAAGGGAAAAGTCATACTGGCTTAAGTTACTTCCGGTAAATACTTGAAAGAAAACACAAACCCAAACCAGACTGAAAGAAAAACATTTATTGACTCAAAAATCAATACTTTTATTTAATATCTACAAGCCAACACTGACCTCACTTTATTCAAGAATGAACACAATGTACAAAAAAAAATGTATGTTTATATTATAAAAATATGTCAATTTTCTCTTCTGGTTGCTGAGCATAAGTCAATTTAAACAAAATCAAGGCAAACTTTGCAGAAATGGAAGCTAATATACTCAAATTATTTTCAAAGGCCCACAGATAATGCTGCTTTGGAAATGCTGAACCCAGTTACCATTTCTGCTTTATGCTTATTTTACTTCATACCCATACCACAGGAAAGCACCTGGTCATTAGCTTGCTCATTTCCCTTAACTTGTAACAATCGAATGAAATTTGAATGGGAAAAATCCCATGAGCTTCAATTTTTAAATGAAATACATAGGGCACAATTCTTGGGAATGCAGCTTCCCTAAAAAATATTCTAGGTTAAAATCTTAGAAATTTTTAAAAAATTTACTGGCCCCTTTCTTGGTGGCGGTGGCAGCTGCAGCTTTTGATACAGTCACTGGCTGATGAGAGCAGCCTTTGGCTTTCCACGGAAACTCCAGTGCTTACTAGAGTATTTGGAGCTGGGACCATGGGTCCCTGTACTCTTTGTTCTGGGAGTCACATTACAAGTAAAAAAGCTTGTATTAATTTTAAGTCAATATAGAAGTAGACTACACAGCATCAGTGCTAAGCAGCTCAATCTGTCTTTTTGTGAGCTTGCACGAATCAGTTGCTACACATTGAGTTAATGACAACAGAGGAATTCAAGTCTAAACTGCTGATTTTGATTACTAAGCATTGGACTCCTGAAATGCCAAATGTCTTTTCTTGACAGATTCTCTCTGGGACTGACACCTATGAAGGCTCAAAATTATAGAAACACAAGCATTGAGTAATCTAGTGTCTCATGGTACTGGGTAAATATTTTTTTAAAAGAATAATTACTCTCATGTTTTTCCTCTATAAATCTACTAATATTTATTCAGTTACCTGTTTCATAAAAACCTGAGGACTAAGGAAAAGGGTAAGAGAAATGATCACTCTTTTCTTTATTAAACTACCTAGTTCCTTGTAGCTCTTTAAGTTGAACCCCATCTACTGCATGAAATGTAACTCCTAGGAAAAGAAGTTAGACAGGGCTGAGATGGAAATAGGATTTAAACATTAATAATATAAAACCACAAACTGCCTAAACACCCACACCCCAATGGGGCAGAAGCAGCATTTGTACACAATGGTAAAGAACAAACATATTTTGGAACCTGAGCAAAGGATTCTCACCGGCACCCTGAAAGTCTGGGTGCAGGCTGTGTCACTGGCAAGAATTCAGGTGTGTTGCTCTTGCCAATTTCCACTGCCCCCAAAATATGTAGACTATGGAAAGGCCAACAACTCAAGTCTGCAGTTAGTAGTGCAGGCCAAATGTTCAACAGACTGCTCCTAGAAATAACTAGATGACAGAGTATCAGACATAAGATAAAAACAAAAATAGAATGAGTACACAAACAGATTGGCTACGGGAATGAAGCCTAGCATGAAGCTACATCGCCACACCTGTTTACAAGGTCCTTGCTCTCAAAATAAATACACTGAACATTTACAACAGAATGAATGCCTTACGAATGCAAGCGGTTTTTTATTATAATTCTAATAAGCCAGAGATCCACACTTCTAAAATAAGCTCTAGGCTGTGACAGGGCTGTGCACAGCTCCAAACGGTCTCCACTAGCAGCACGATCCCCACCCCCCTATGAAGCAACTCCATGAAGCATGCAGATATCGTCTCTGCTGAAGTTTCCAATGAATCCCAGTTGTGCTTGTGGGTCTCATACCTTCCAAAATATACATAAATGTGACCGATTACAAATAATATCAGATCCTTGCTTACCAGTAAAATCATAAGGCTAAAGGTGGAAATATTTAAAATGGGAAAAAAATGCAAAATAGCATTCACGAAAAAGATCATGCTATGATTAGATCCATATTGCTAAAAATTGAGAATTAAGCCACAATCCAAAGAACTCAGTCGACGAGTCCCTGGCATGCAGGCAGCTGGAGGAACTGTAGGGTCATCTGACATGCGCAGTTTCGGAGCGAACAGTTACGTGTCACTGGAGGAATCACAACGGGCTGAACAAGACGCCACCACACTTCTTTTGTGTAATTGAAAAGAAAAGCAATCACGAGACAAAAAAAAAAAGTGGAAAACAAAAATTCTCAATAACCTATAAAATTAAAAAGAAAAATCCAGATTATTTTTACAGTTTCAGAGTTCATGTTTCTTAAAGCTGATTTTCTTTACAGTGAACGAAATACAGTCATGCAAATACTAGTGCTATACATAAAAATCAATATAAAATTACTAGAGTATCAATTTCCCTCTTGTTGAAAGGACACATAGGAGATCAATCTTGCTTTTGAAATCTTAATCCAAGCCTCTTATGTCTTACAGCATTTCATGTTCCTCATAAGGAAAAAAATCTAATACTCAAAATGTAACTGGCCTGATCATCACTCGAAAGATTCAGCCACAAGAAAATTATGTCCTACTCCAGTGGGATCCCAATTCATTCACTAAGACCAGCCATACCCACCAGTGCTGGAGACTAATTCAGGCCTCATGTGTTTGCTAGGTTTGTGCCTACCACCTGCGCTACTGCCTCAGCCCTCTCCGTTCTTTAGAAACTATTTGCGTCCCCAACTATGTGTGGCCTGCAGTTCCCATACTCACCAAACGGGGGTCACCAGCGCTATCCCGCCTTAGTATCCACAAGCTGCATCTGCACATTGGCGGACATGCCACCCCCATAGCCACCCTTGGACTGCATCTGGTTCTGGATGGAGCTAACCTGAAACATGATCAAAACAAAGTCATGATTTATGATAACAAATAGTTTACCATCGAACCACATGTTAGCTCTTAGAAATAATTTCGGCTTATTTGAAAAACAATGCCAGCTTCTATGAGAGAAAAAACAACTCCAAATCTCAGTCCTTCCATTTTAAACAAAATGGTCTGGAATCTCTGAGCAGCCCAACCGTTTGGTGTTGAGACTATACTACTGTGATTGGACATGTAGTGTCAAGGATCTTGCTAAACAAGGAGGGGAGGGAACCCTACCAGCCACGTCCCCATTCAATACTGCAGTGCTGTTTCCTGGGCATCAGCCACTCAACTCTTAGGATCAACTTTGTTTTGTCAATATTGTAGACTGTAGCAGAGATTTACATACAAGTGAGATCAATGGTACTTTGGAATTACAGGTGGCTGTGAGGGTTTGAGGATAGTTGGAGACAAATGTGGCACCCCTTTTCCCCCTTACTAGAGATGACCCTAAAGTTTCAACTAAACTGATGAGAAGCCATAGTCATATACAACATTCAGGCTTTTCATGTTGATATGCCAGGTAAGAATCTGAAAGAAAATTCTGAAACATGCGAAAACAAGATGGGGAGGGGGGCCATTTTTTATTTGTACCTATTCACTTAGTATTTGTTCCTCTGTACTTAGATTTGTATTTTTGGGCCACATCTAGCTGTGCTTGGGGGACCATACAGAGTGCTGGGTACAAGGCAAGCACCCTACCTGCCATACTTTCTATATAGCCCCTATATGTCTTTTTTTTGAAAAACCAAAGTGGGGGCACATGGGCCCAAGCACTGAATGCTGCACTCGTTCCCCTCAAACTTGAGATAGGGAAGATGAGTTTTGTTTTTTTTTTTTTTGGGGGGGGGTGCTTTTTGCATCTGGCGATGCACAGGGGTTACTCCTGGCTCTGCACTCAGGAATTACTCCTGGCGGTGCTCAGGGGACCATATGGGATGCTGAGAATCGAATCTGGGTCAGCTGCGTACACGGCAAATGCCCTCCCCACTGTGCTATCGCTACGGGCCCAGACAAGTTATTTTTTAATTCTATTTAATTTTTTAATACTTGAACTACCCATCTTATCCATGTATCACAGTACTCATATAATCAGTCAATTCCTTTTCTTTTCACTCCACACTGATCCAGGAAACAGAGATACTGAATTTTATTTTGATAGCAACCGACACCTTTTATATTTCCACAAAAGGATAGATAGCTGAAAGAAGTACTTTCAAACAATCAAGTTGCTTCCTTTCCAGGAAGCTACAAATTTCATTCCTTTGCTTACCTAGTAACTCAAGTGACAATGGCTTTGCTGTATCCAGGAAACCCACCTACCTATTTTAAAAGTCTGTTCTCAAGTATTTTACTAATGCTGTCCAGTGAGTACCTAATGAATCATAAAGTTCTGTTTATAGAAGCGTTATTCACTATCAGAACCCTAAGGAGTTTGGAAACACATCACCTAATATGTTTACTTTTCAGATCTGAGGGAAATACTTAGGGGCTTCTTTCATGGCCAAAACGAGGCAGAGTCCTGATAAAATTCCTAGGTTAGTCCTTTTTATTTTCTTAGATGAAAATTAAAACTGAAAAACTTTAGCTGAGACAGTCTAAAGTTTATTCTGAGACTTTTATATTAAGAAGCAAAAACTGGTTTTTTTAGAAGCTGGAGAGATGGTATAGGTGCTTGCCTTGCATGTTGCAGATGGGGAGCGAGCACCATCAGGCGTAAGCCCTGAGCACCATTGGGTGTGGCCAAAATTTTTTTTGAATCAATCCTTTTTGCAGCCTTGCACATAAGGAATATGTGTAAATTCTAATCCTCCACTTACAGCATGAGCATGTATTGCAATCATGAATAAATCACAAGCATTTTAATCTCATAAAAGTCAAAATTTATAAGGTAAATGCAATGAAAATTTTTTTTTCATTAAGTCCAATAAACTGATCTCCAAGTCAGGGGCCATGGACTTGGACTTCCACTCACAGTTCTTTATAGTATGGGGGAGGAGGGGAGAGGGAGGGGAGGAGAATGGTAGCTACAAGACATTTCAGTATAGGACAGAGAAAAAGAATCTGACAGAAACTATAGGATTATTGTTTCATGATTCATTTTCTTCACTCCCCCATGCTTCTTCCCCATATCATAATCAATAAATTCATTTAGAGTCATCATTCACAATGGCACCTCACACCAGCCCCACTTACTGAGTTCATCCCACTGAACAGGTCTCCTGACCCCACGTGAGCCGTGTGCACGAAGTTCGTGGGCTCTCCAATCATACTTCGGTCAATCCGCCGGCGCCTTTTCTAAAACATGGAAAAGAGTGTGTTGGTAAGTAGTCTTGTTAAAAACTGTTCTGACGGATTTACGTTCTGCGATGAATGACTTCAGTAACCAGCCAGAATACAGAAACACCTGGCTCTTGAACTATCACAATTACCCTTTAAGATGACATGTACCAAATCTGTGACACAAAATGATTTGGGTGGAGTTCATGCCCAATTCAGTCAGCCTAACCAATGGCCGAATAAATAACAATACCCCTACACAAAAAAATAAAAAATTAATGATTTGGCAAAGCAAAGTAACAGGTTGTTAATTAGAACTTAAAACTGTTTTTCTGTGTTTGGCCACTGACATATTTGTAATAGTAACAAATTAGGTTTTACTCTTTAAACACAATGAGACAAATGTAAAATGATGTCACTATCTCTGTTAGCAAGGAATACAGCATGATTTGAGTACACTCTTCTGACTGTCCTTATTCTCTAGCTTTTGTTAACATTCTGTTTTGACAGTGCTTAGATTGTACCCCCACCTTTCAGCACAGGGTGAGGTAGTTCATAGGGCTGAGCTGGTCTCACCATGTTCTGGCCAAGAATGAAACTGTCAGGCAGGCTGGCACTTACGGAGCACCCACAGGCTGGGGGGGAGAGGGGGGGCTTTTCCAAGCAACTGCAGCTACTGTCTGGGGAATCCTGCCCCCCATATAGAGGTATTTTCTGTACCTTGATGCTTTTCACTGATTGACATTTTACAGAAATAAAAGTTTTCTTAAACCGGCCTCCAAATTTTATGATTCCTTAACGTCTGAGAGTGGGCGCACAGCTGACAGTGTCCCAGTCCAACAGAACTCACCTACTCCCACCTGTGCTGAGGACATGTTCCAAGACCCCAGAACTCCCCTATTCCTGCCTGTGTTGGGGATATGTTCCGAGACCCCACAGGTTGTCTGAAACCAAAGACAGTACCAAACTCTGTATGCAGTGCCTCTCATCTAACTGAACCTACTGATAAAGTCTGTCATAAATTAAGCACAAGATTCACAATGGAGAATGCATAACCAAAACACTAGTAAGTTACATGAATGTAGTCTTAAAATATCTTATTGTATTTTTGGACTGCAGTCAACAAGTTGCAAAAAGCAAAACGTTGGGGGGAGTGTAGAGGTAGAGTTTATGTTCCTTAAGTTAGTTTGCCAAAACACTATTGCAAAGTCTGAACTTGTTTGATTAGGTTACTTTTGCACATAATATTTTGTGTCTATTTCTACTTCTAGTAGAATTTTGAAGCAAGGTTCACATATTACTTTTAGAAGCCACTGTATACTATTTTACTTACGACTTTTTTTTTTTATCGATTTGGTTTTTGGGCTTCACTTGGTGCTGCTCAGGGGTTACACCTGGCTGTGCACTCAGGAATTGCTCCTGGCAATGGTCAGGACACCACATGGGATGCCAGGAATTGAACCCAAGTCAGCCACGTACAAGGAAAGCACCTTCCCCCCTGTGCTGTCACCCAAGCCCCCTTACCTCTGGTTTTTATCGTAGAAGATTAGAATCCAAAAAGAAGCCTGAAGCTGGAGTCAGGAAGATAGTCCAAAGGCTGAAGTGCATATGTACAGCCCCCGCTCTACCAGGTGTGCCCCTGGTGGCCCCAGACTCCCTACCCTACCCAAAAGAGAGAAGCCAGTTTTTCCTTTGAAACATTCATCAGCTGTGACAGGGCTCGCTCAGAACAGCAGTTCGGTCCCAGTGACAGTGGCCTGGCGGGCCTAAGACTGTTCCTCAGCAGCGCACGCTGTGCGGGGGCTTCTAGCCTCAGAAGGAGAGGATGGATGTTTCTGAGAATAAACTCTACTTCCAGGTTACTCTTCATCCCCTGCACTATGAACACACAGAAGCAACTTCATTCACTTCTGAATCTGCATCATTTCCCCCCAGACGGGTGTGTCTGGGGCTGAGCAGAGAGCTCCAGTTGGCCCACATCTCCTGTTAAGTGATTTATTCTAACTTCACTCACTGCAGGAAGATAACAGGAGTCGAGTCATCACAGTGTCCTCAGGCCACCCATCTCTCCCAGAAACATTTCCCAAAATAAGTCCCAAATGGATCTTTCTGAGCCCACGTTTGTGAAATGAGGGCACTACCAAACCCTCACAAATAACAAAGAAGGAGCAAGGCTTTAAGAGAGAGTTGGTTTTAAAAGATACTTCCTGCAGGCTACAGGTGGTAAACAGGGTAGAAGGACCCAACAACGATAGTTATTATAGTGATGTTTTTGGGTTTTGGCCAGCCCCTAGTGCCGGAGACTGGACCGGAGTCGCTGCATGCAAGGCCAGAGCCCTATATGCGGTGTTATGGCTCCGGTCCCCTACTACAGCAATGTTGGTGAAAGGAGATTATTTGGATTGCAATAAAGCAGAGATGAAAAGTAAGGGGCTAAGAAGTCAAATCACAGTATAATAATGTCAGAGGTTGTGAGATGTCCTGGGAAGAAGCTAACAGCAGAACTCTAAGACTGCAGGGAAGCTGGGGACACTGGATGAGACAGAACAAATCCAGCAGCATGACAGGTGTGCCACAGTGCGCAGCGTATGCCATGGAGCAGTGGGAGGAAAAGACACAGCAAGGGGAGCTTGCAGGTCTGTTTTCCCGGGGGGGGGGGGGGGGGGGCGGGGAAGGAGGGCAGAGCGGAGAAATCAGACAACTCTGGATCAAGTCCTGTCTCCTTAACAAGAAGAAGGAAAGCAGAGGAGAAGAAAAGCTACAGAAAGAAGGGAAAGTTAAAAAAAAAAAGACTGAATTATGTTTCCATAAGAGGAGAAAAGATTACAGGGCTGGTGGCCTATAATGCAAGTGCCTTCACTGAAGTACTATCTCCTACCTAAGAGACAGTTTTTGGGTGGTGCTCAGGGCTTCCTCCTGGCTCTTCACTCAGGGATTGCTCCTCTTGGAGCTTGGGGGACCATGTGTAGTGACAGGGATTAGACCCATCTCACTGCAAGGCAGGCGCCCTACCCGCTGTACTACCCAGCCCCCCCCCCCCCAAGAACATTTTTAACAAAGAAATCAAGTCACTTAAGGTTCAACCTTGACTTCCAAATGTAATTAAATACTTTTAAATACTTTTTAAAAACATTACTTTCAGGTATAACATGGAGACACTAAACAAACACACCCTTTTTTGGCCTGGGATGCTTCAAATGTAAGATATCAAATGGATTTTAGACCATGGGCCAACGGGGAATTCCAGAGTGGGACCGCTACAACAAAAAAACAGGAAATGGTGCACTTTGCTGTGTATGAACTGTTGGCAATAGCAGTCACCGTTTTTTTCCTGGAAACACACAGTGCTCTTTCTGAGGAATCTATTAAGTCTGAATAATTGTTGCCATCTTCCTTACAACATACTTCTTATGGGCAATGACAAAAAGTTGTGTCAGAGGGGAAGGAATTGAAGAAAATGTCTCTTTCCATGACATTTCTCTGTAATTATGTGCCACCACCATAAAATAATTACCAAACATGAGCTAAAGAGTCTGAGCAGATGCAAGTAGGAAGAAAATAAAGATTAACTTTAAAGGATTTGTTATTGTGTGAATGTGTTTCTACTTACAGGATGGGTCAAAGGGTTAAAAATGATACAGTAACAACAAGTCTCATGATGGAGACGTTACTGGGCCCGCTGGAGCAAATCTATGAACCAGATATTAAAGAACTAAAAATATCTTCAATATGTGAAGAAATGACATAAAAAGTGCAATAGTGAATGATTCGACTTATAGCATTCTGGAACACACAGTGACAATGTTGGTCAGTGGCTGGCAATGAAGGTGAGGACAGGGATGGAAAACTAAAAACAGACTGGTCAGCTATGTGATGCTATAGCTTCACAAATACGAATTTAACATTTGTGAAATAAAGGTCCCTCTCCATATTGATCACCACTAAAGCTGGGTACTACACATACTGGGATGGTGTCCCCCTCTATTTTAGTGTATATTTGATACTTTATAAGCTTTTAAAATGTTAATTCACTTAGCTTCCTCCAGTTCTTGTAATTTTATATATAGAAACCTATATACTGTATGTCAAAATGATATGACAAGTACAAACCATTTCATATCTGATTCCATCAGAATTTCATCTTCTTATTCTGTATTCTGATGTCTGACAATTCTAAAATTACTCTCCACCCACTTCCTGTCTTCTTCCCCAAATAGATGTAGTTTAGACTTTTTAAAAATATACTGCCAAGCTGCCACATATTACTGGGACAGTACCTATTTAATACTGTGAGAAATAATCATCACTCATGCACTCAACATTACATACATACTCTTTTTAAAAGAGCAAACAAAAAAATAAAAACTGGTTTAGGGGGTACAGCTCAAGGTAGAGCACATGCCACACACACAAGTGCGCATGTGCACACACACACACACACACACACACACACACACACAGACTCCATGGTGGGGGGGGGGGTTATCTGTGAGGTTATCGGAGCTTCCACTTGGGTTTCTCTTCAGTTTTCTCAGTCCCATACCCCCCCCACACACACCCTCACATCATTGCTGCCGTCTCAATATCAAGTTGTGGCTACACAGATGGGGCAAGTCTAGGCCTTCCTCCTGAGTGTAATGATGGAGTGGGGAGTAGCTTGTTATATAAAACAAGAACACTTCTTGTTCTCCTGTGTATGCTACACGGCCTTGAACAAGCCTCTCATCACAGAATGTCTTGCTGGAGTCAGGTGCACCCACTGCCAACAGAGCCGAGTCTCCCAAAGTCAGAGGGAAGGTGAGGGGTGCTCAAAGCAGAAGAGGGTGTGATGGATGTGGTTACACCATGTCCACACGAGAACTGGTTCCCAGCTTCTATGTTCCCAAGCAAACACTAATTTATTCCGAGAGCAGATGATTCTGCAGCTTGCTCTGTGCTGGCACCTCTGGTATCTCTGCCTACTCTCCACTGGATTTTGTTTCTTCCACCAAGGCCACTATGTTCCAGGACACACTAGTTCCCTCCCACCTCCCCTCATATGCCGACAACTAGTAAATCTTTTTCTTCTTTTCTGTACCTGAGACTGCAAATGTTAAGGGGATACTGAAATTTCTATGAACCAAAACCCAGTTCATAACCTTACTTCTGTAACCCACTCGTTGTCTTCGCTCCCTATTCTGGTAAACACTTTAGTCAGTAAGAACATCAAGCCAGATTTGAGGCCGGTTCTCGTCTTCCTCCACCCCCCCCCCCCCCACACCCCAGATTGTCATACAACATCCGCAGCACCGTAGTCAATGGATTCTACTTGTTCCGTCTGCCATCCCTTTCGTGCCCCTACTCAAGTCCTCAACCACTGCAGTGTTCCCTTAATATCCTTGCTCCCAATTTCACCTTTTCCCCCTCCTTATATTCCTCACCCTAGACCTAGACCCCTTTCCAGAGTGTAAAAGTAATCACCTCGCTCACCAGTTTAGAACCCTTCAAACTTGCAGCATACATTCCAAATCCCACAATCTATGAATTTATTTCTCTCTCCAAATCATCTTTTATGACTTCTTTCCTGGCATCCTAAGGTCTCATGTGCTGCATACAGTTCCCTAAACAAGTTCCCTGCCCTTCCCTGGAAGGAACTTTTCTGCTCCCTTTTCAATGGACTAACTCCAGCCTGACTTCTCAATGGCCTCTAGTCTGGCACTATGAATTCCTTGGTTTCACCAGGGTACTCTTACTCAGAGTGTAAAAAAGTGAGACAATAAAGGAAGAGAGATGCAGGGCATATAATAATTTATCAACAGATGTTCCTTAAATGAATTAATTTATAAATGTATAAACATTACATTCAGGTTTGAAGACTGAATTTTTCAAACACTTAGTAGTAATGCCACATCTGGCACTACAAATACTGATGAAGAAAGGCAAGCTTCTGGGGCTGGAGAGATTAATACAGCAGGGAAGGCACTGGCCCTGCACACAGCCAACCCAGGATCAAGCTCCAGCACCCATCTGTCCCATGGGTCCCGTTAGGAGTGATTCCTGAGCACATAGTCAGGAGTTAACCCTGAGCACCACCCAGTGTGGTCCCAAAACAAAACCAAAATATTTTTCTAGCATTTTGTGTATGTTGTGGGACAGTGTTACCAGGAGGGTCACGTGGTGATAGGTATCAAACCCAGGTGCAGTGCACATGCTTCACCTTTTGAGCCATTTCCTCAGCGCAAAGTGGTTTAACTTGTTGTTCTAATGTGATTTAGTTAGGATATATATTGTTACCATGTTGTTTTGAACAAAACTAGTTGTATTTATCTTGGCTAAGAGAAGCTAGAAAAAATTTTACTGATGTGTTTAGAGTACCAAAAAACAGCATGCTTGTGAGCATCTGGAAAAAAGTTAATTTTTAAAAATATTTACAATGTACATGGGTGTCAGATATATTAAAAACAAGGAGTGATTTTTTTCTATGATGCTGCCCAGCATCACAGAATTCATAGTAATTTCCTGAGAAGTAAGAGCTGCTTAGAGTGCCTATAACACAGGGAGTTCTTATGACCCACCCCCAAAATGAAATAAAAAAAAATTTAAGTACAATATAAAAAACAGGGCCAGAAAGCTGGAACAATAATACACTAGATAGGCCCTGCATATGGCCAATTCAGGTTCAATCCTCCTCCACGTCCCCCACACGTACATATGAACCACTGAGCACCACTAAGAATGAATCCTGAGCACAGAAATAGCAGTAAGTTCTCACCACAGCTGGGTGTGGCCCCAAACCCCAAAAATACACACACGCATACACACACATACATACATTTATATATACAAATAAATAAAATGTGGGCTGAAACGATAGCACAGCTGGTAGAGCATTTGTCTTGCACACGGCCAACCCGGGTTCGATTCCTCCACCCCTCTCAGAGAGCCCAGCAAGCTACTGAGAGTATCCCACCCGCACGGCAAAGCCTGGCAAGCTCCCCGTGACGTATTCGATATGCCAAAAACTGTAACAAGTCTCACAATGGAGGCGTTACTGGTGCCCGCTCGAGCAAATCGAACAACGGGAGGACAGTGCTACGGTGCTATATAAATGTATATAAATGTATGTATGTGTGTGTGCACATGTGTGTAAAGCATGAGGCTTTTAAAGTGTTTTCCGAGTTATGTACACACATAACATGGAACACTCTTATCCCAAAATTCTTCCCACCTGGCAACTGCCTAATTCATTAATATTAATATGCAGTTCAAATATAACCTGTTGTAACTTTTAGGTTTTTTGTTTCGTTTGTTTTGGTTTTTGAGCCACACCTAGTGTTGCTCTGGGCTTATTTCTGGCCCTGCACTCAGGGATCACCTTTTTTTTGTTTTTTTGGGTCACACCCAGAGATGCTCAGGGATTATTACTCCTGGCTTTGAACTCAGGAATTACTCCTGGAGGTGCTTGGGGGACCATATGGAATGCTAGGGGTTGAACTCGGGTTGGCTGCGCGTAGGGCAAATGCCCTACCCACTGTACTATCACTCCGACCCTCAGGGATCACTTTTAGTGGGCGTGGGGGACTACATGGATGCCAGGGATTGAACCTGCGTCTGCCACATGCAAGGCAAACACCTTACCTGCTGCGCTATTGTTCTGGTCTTCAAAGATTTCAATGACTACACTGAAAAACACTTATAATTTGACCACTCAGAATTTCCCTCTATACTAAGTGTTCTATGACCATACGGACAGCTGTTGTGTGATACACTGGGAGATAATGAATGGCATTAAATGAATAAAGGACTTTTAAAGCAACATTACCTTATTTCTCTAAAAGTAAATGAAAAACAAAAAACTAGGGCCAGAACGATGGTACAACAGTAAGGCACATGCATGCAACCAGAATTCAACTCCTGACACCCCCTATGGTCCGCCCTGCCCTGAGAATAGCTGGGTGTGGCCAAAAAAAAAAACACATCAAAAACCTGTCATCTCCAACATCATCATTATTTCTCAAGTACCTGGTACATATGAAAAATTTTCTTGTAAACTTCTATGGCATGGTGTTTTTGCACAAAAATTACTATCTGGTGTTCTAATTTGCTCTGCCCAAAGGTAATACCATCCCACAGAGATACTCAACTATCACCACTGTTTTCTTTTTCATGTTGGGTGGAATCTCAACAGCAATGGTTCCCAAACCTTGGCACACATCAGGATCCCCAGGGGTTTGTTAAACACCCACTGCTGAGCTGTTCTTAGAGAATTTCAGATGCAGCAGGTTTGGGGAAGACTTGGAATGTGCATGTCTAGCAAAACTTGGGAGTGAAATGATAGTTCAATGGTTTAGAAACGCTGGCTCTAAATATTTACAGCTTGAATATTTAATAAGTAGCAATAAATGGGAAATACCTGGGCGCTTACTGGATGCCAGACACACTTGCAGGCGCTTTAAATTCAGGGGCATATTTGCTAATAAAAACTTGAAGAACAATGAATGATGCATGTTTTCACAATCCCCTCAAATCTAGTCAACTCCCATTTAACTCTTGGCTATTGCTCAAATCCTTACCTACGAACTCCCACGTGTTCACCTGGAGCCCTTCCTTAAGCTTTATTCTCGTGTTTTTCCATTATTTGGAAAGTCATTAGGTCAAACGGTTTTTCTCCTGAAAAACAATGCAATTGGGCCAGAGAGACAGTTCAACAGGCCAGGCCATAAGCCGTGCCAGCAGGAGGCCAGGCTCAGTCACCAGCATACAGTTCTCTAAAAAAGGAGCCAGAAGCAGGCCCTTGGGTACCCTGGCTACAGCCCTCGAAACCAAAAGAATACCAAGCAAGTTACTAAACAACATGATTCGTGACATTTTTTTTAAAAAGGTTTTTCTTTTGTTTGGGGGCCATTATCTTGAAGTGCTTGGGAAATCAATGGAGTGCCAGGAACTGAACCCAAGTTTTCACATATGCAAAGCACCTGCTCTACCACTCAGCCATAATCTGGCTTTCTAATTTTTAATTTTTTTTTTCTTTTTTGGAGAGTCTTATGAAAAAGAAGAGCCTAGGATCTGGGGAGAGCTCAGTGGTGGAGCATCCATCCGCACTGAAGGCACAAGGTCAGGAGTCCCACCACTGGCACCGTTCAATGCCAAGTACAACACTGATGGCACGTCTTTTGGGATGTCTGGTGCACCACAACCAGTGGTGTGGTATAGTAATACACACATTATGTTTTACTATGGTGTAGTAGTACTAGAGAACTACAATTACTACAGTAATACATTTTCTATCATTCTAAAGGGATTTGGTAATGCTTTTAACATTCTGACCAGAATCATTGATGGCTATAAACTTTTCTTCTGCATAAACAGGCATAACTATGGTGGTGAGAGGCCTTTCCCCCTGCAATACTGTTTGTTCTGGAAACAGCAGCCTCCTTCCCTTCCTCTGGGAAATCATGTCTTCCTGACCCACCATATGATTTCAGTGGGCTGCGAACCACAGTAGGACTCACTCCTGACCACAAGGGCATGCACATGACTTCAACTGGGCCAGAATCCTACTCTGAAAGGGAAGAAAGCAGAACTACTCTCTTCCTCATGGCTGCTAAGCTGAGCTGATGAACTGGAAGCTGAGGACAAGGTTTCCTTTAAATGAAAAAAACTCCTGGGGCTGGAGCAATAGTACAGCAATAGTACAGCCTTGCATGCGGCTGACATGGGTTGGATTCCCATATGGTCCCCCAAGCACCGCCAGGAGTAATTCCTGAGTGCAGAGCCAGGAGTAACCTCTGAGCATCGCTGAGTGTGACCCAAAAAGCAAAGGGGGAAAAAAAAAGGTAAAAGAAAGAAAAAACTCCTGTAATCAGAAAAATGTAAACCGCTAATGTGCAATGAATCAAAAAAGGCACAGATCTGAGGCCTCACAGAGCTCCAGGTCCTGAATGTTTTAAAAAGACAGCGGCAGGCATCCCACAGGTGACAATGTGAGCTGATACAACCAGCGAAGAAGCCCACTCCTAAGACGGAAAGCAGGAATCCATAACTCATGAAAAGGAACAAGAAGACAAGCAAGGAGTTAGATACTGCAGAAATGGGGTGTCAGGGAGACATCTTCAACTGGGCAGCCTAATTTAGATTCCAGACTTCATACCTAGGTTCAAACTTCAAAGAATAGAGCCCCTTTTCCATTAACCCATTTGCATTACATCTCCTGCTCTGTGGACAAGGAGGTCCTGCTCTCCTTCTAGACCTTATGCAGTCACTGAAGGTAGCAGTGACCCCAGCTGAAAGGGCCACAATAACAAGCAACTGGGTAGGACATAGGAACCTCACCAGAGAAATGAAAACACCCAGCTAGAGTTACACACTGGGGATTATTTAACTCAAAGCATACACAGCTAGCTTGTGGCTGGAGAGACAGTACAGCGGGTAGGGCACTTCCCTTGCACGTGGCCAACCCGGATTCAATGCCCAGCATCACATATGGTCTCCTGAGCACCACCAGGAGTGGTTTTTTTTTTTTATGTAAGTATGTATTTTTTTTTTTGTAGGAGTACTGCTATTTATTCAGCCACTGATTAGCTGCTGAATTGTGCATGAACTCCACCTTACTTTTTTTCCCCCATTTTTTATAATTTTATTTATTGAATCACCGTGAGAGCAGTTACAAAGCTTTTGGGTCTAAGGCTCAGTCATACAATAAAACACCCATACCTTCACCAGTGCCCATTCTCCACCACCAAAAATCCCAGTATACCCCCGTCCCACACCCTCCCCCTGCCTGTGGGGCAGATGATTTCCACATTACTCTCTCTCTACTTTGATCACATTCACTATTTCGACACCAGACCCACCATTATTTGAGATTTTACCCCAACACTCAGATCTGCTGAAAAGGCAACAATAGACAATTTGTGTTCTATTGCTGGTTATGAATAACATATGATGTCGTGTGGCTGCAGTAGGGCCATGTGGTTTTGAAATTCCGAAATTTTAACACTTAAATCTGGAGGGATTTCTGCCAAAAGCCACTGGGTTTAGAGATCTGTTCCTGAGTCTCTGGGATCATGGCCGTTGAGCAGCTTGATGAGGAGATGACTTGGGGTCTCGTTGGGGTGGGGAGGAGAGGCCCGGCTCTCCCCGCCGCCCCAATCCCGTGAGGCCCAACAAGTTTCGTCACTGCAGGCCCAAGCCTGACTGTCCAATGGCCTCTGGAGGATGACAGTCACGAAGTCGCCAAGAGGGAGCAGGCAGAGGGACAGCACTCATTCCCCCCTGGGGTGGCCCGGTGACAATAACCTACTGCGGGGTCCGGACACATTTCTGCCAAAAGCCGCTGGGTTTCGAGATTTGTTTCTGAGTCTCTGGGATCAGGGCCGTTGAGCAGCTTGATGAGGAGCCAGAGAGGGAGTTCGTGGGCGATGACTTGGGGTCTCGTTGGGGTGGGGAGGACAGGCCCAGCTCCATGCCCCCCCCATCCCGTGAGGCCCAACAAGTTTCGTCACTGCGGGCCCAAGCCTGACTGTCCAATGGCCTCTGGAGGATGACAGCCACCAAGTAGCCAAGAGGGAGCAGGCGGAAGGACAACACCCTTTCCTCCCTGAGGTGGCCTGGCGACAGTAACGTACTGTGGGGTTGGACGCATTTCTGCCAAAAGCCATTGGGTTTTGAGATTTGTTGCTGAGTCTCTGGGATCATGACCGTTAAGCAGCTTGATCAGGAGCCAGAGAGGCCATTCGTGGGCGATGACTTGGGATCTCATTGGGGTGGGGAGGACAAGCCCGGCTCCACCCCCATCCCATGAGGCCCTGTGTGTCTCATCACTGGGGGCCCAAATGTGACTATCCAGTGGTCTCAGACGGATGGTGGCCACTGGGCCGCCAGGGGGAACAGGCCAAGGGACGAAACCTATTCCCACCTGGGTTGGCCCAGCACTGGTAGCCTACTGCAGAGACCAGACGCATTTCTACCTAAAGCCACTGGGTTCTGAGATTCGTTTCTGAGTCTCTGGGATCATGTCCATTAAGCAGTTCAATCAGGAACCAAAGAGACCTTGCCTCCATTTATATAGCTGAGCCGGAGGTGGTTTGTGGGTGTGTTTCCCACATACCTAACTTTTGGCCGTTTACTTTCTTGGTAAACTTTGCCCCAAGTTTTTGGGGTCTGGCCAAAGGCACAGCAGCAATTTTGGGGTATTTGGAAGTCTGAAGGCGCCATGAGGCTGCTGATGCACTTGCCTCAAAGGTACAGATTGATTTATCTATTAAAAAAAATTTTTAATAGTGAGACATCATGAGGTACAGTTGCAGACTTACACATTTTTGTGCTTGGGTTTCAATTATATAATGATCAAATACCATCCCTCCACCAGTGCCCACTTCCCACCACCACACATCCCAGTATCCCTCCCACCCCCTATCCCACCCTGACTCTGTGGTAGGGCATTCCCCTCTGTTCTCTCTCCAGGAGTAATCCCTGAGAATCACTGGGTGTGGCACAAAAAACAAGAGAAGTGCAGAGTGTAAACTATAACATATTGGAAACAATGTATACTGAAAATTAAATCTTAAGTGCAGTGTTGTTTTTGGTCGTCAAGTTACTTAGTAGACAACTAACAATCTTTTTCTCTTGGCACAGGGGTTAGTCCTGGTTCTGCACTCAGGAATGACGCCTGGCGGTGCTCAGGGGACCATATGGGATGCTGGGAATCAAACCCGGGTCGGCCGCGTGCAAGGCAAACGCCCTACCCACTATGATATTGCTCCAGCCCCAGGAACTAGTTATTTTCATCTTTCAGAAATCTGCGGCAAACACAGAGATTTCTTTCTCAGCCTTAAAATTAGTGTCTGATGCTCATGGACAATCTTCACAGACTCATCCCGAGACCCCCATGCATGAGAATGAATCAGCTGAAAAACCCAAGTATGAGGAACCAGTGTCTGAAAACTCCAGGCCACATGGCATCGGGACTGGGCTGTCCCTGCCCTTTCCGGGGCCCTGGCCATCACACCCACAAACTTCCTCCAGATATCACTTAAGCACATTAAGGGCCATGATCATGAGACTCACAAATGAATCTTGGAAGAGAGCAGCATGCTGTAGAGATGTCTCTGGATCCCAGTTATTTCAAATTTTAGAATTCCAGGAGTGTGTGGCTGCTTTTGTGGCCACACAATATCGCATATTATTCAAAACAAGCAATACAAAATAAATTATTTAGCATCCGCCTGTGGGGCAGGCTTGAGTGGTGGTGGGAAAATTCTAAATAAGGTGGTGGGAAGGTGTAATCATTGTGGGATTGGTGTTGTAATACTGAATGTACTCAATTATTGTGAACAACTTTATGAAAATAAAATTGAAAAAAAATTTAAATAAAAAAATAAAATTGGGGGCTGGGCTGGAGTGATAATACAGCAGGTTGGGTGTTTGCCTTGCATGCGGCCAGACCCAGGTTCGATTCCCAGCAACCCATATGGTCCCCCGAGCATGGCCTGGAGTAATTCCTGAGTGCATGAACCAGGAGTAACCTCTGTACATCACTGGGTGAGACCCAAAAAGCAAGAAAAAAAAAAGTCTAAAATTTAAAAAAATAAATAAAATTAGTGTCTAAGTCATACTGGAAGTATGAAAACTGAAGTACAAAACAGGCTTTTAAAAAACTAATCTGAAATAGTTTTTCTACATACTGATATTGTTCAAAAGTTGTATCTGGTGTTGTCCCTAGGAAGATCACTTAACCTGCTAAAAACAAAAGCAGACCAAGGACTCACTTTATCCATCCAATTCTTCATACCACTGCATTAAACACCACCCTGAAATCAACAAAACTGGATGTTTTGTTTTGGTCATGAAATCACTCCCAAACATTAAATATGAAAAATAGAAAAATTAAATGCTTATATTAACTTTTTGCAAATGCTACTACACACAGCTGAATCAGAGTATTCAATTACCAATTTTAATTTTTAAATAAAATAGAACTTATCTTTGTTTGCTTGGCTCTTATGAAACTACAATTAATTGTTCCCAAACTAATCACAAATATTTCACAGTGTGATGCTGAAATTCACTAGCTGGTTGGTGTTTGTTCATTTTTCTTTTGATTTGTTTTCCATTCAACAAACCTTCAAGCTAGGTTCTCATGGTAATTTTTAGTTTTTACTAACTTTAGTTCAGAGAAATGTTTCTGTATTTTTACTATGATAGTTTACTCCAATACCTCTGTGCACCACTATTACGTAGATTCTGAACTTTCTGGGTTTATCAACTAATTTTTCTAAATTTGTTTTCTGATCTGTTCCTCATCATCCAGCCTTTTGAACTATACTTATTTCAGATAACACTATCTTCAAGCACTCTTTTTCTCCATTTGTGCTTTCTCTCATTTGTAGAAATTTTATTCTTGTTTAATGGATCCAATATTGTAATCATCGGAATATTCATACTGTTTGTTGTTTTAGCTCTTTTCTAGTCCCTGTATCATCCATTCTGGCTTTCCTCCTGCCTGATGATCAAAGACTGAACCAGTGAAGCTAAGGATTCATGATCAAGCAAGCTGAGTGGTGGCTTTGATAAAAAATGAGCATTTTCAAGGGAGTAAGCACAAAGGTGCCAGGCCTTCTCTACTAGTTGGTCCTCTCGAAAAAGATCTGCTGCAGGCCAGTTGGAGGGGTGATGGCCTAAATGAAGGCATCTAAGTTACATTATAAGATGAAAGTAACTTGCATAAAACTAGCTGGTTTCATGTTGAAGCAAAGTAAGTCCAAAGAAGAATGGCAAAAATTCATCTGTGGTATATAGAGAAACACGACAAGAGAATCAAAGGTAATAAGTGACACTCCATCCTTGGCCCTGGATTGCAGAACCAAGAAAACCAAGTTGGACTGGGGGCCAGGTGGGGGTCAGGAAAATTAACTCAATGCAACATAAAGGAAAAGTTGAGACCTATGTCCCACTGCTGCCTCCGCCACGATGTAAGCTCATCTACCAGCCTTGTTCCAGAGACTCACAAATAAATCTTGAAGGAGATCAACTAGCTGCAGAAATTTCTCAGATAACCAGTCCTGACTGAGACCTCCAGGGTGATCTCAGGAGGGGAATCACTCACCCCAACAGCTTCCGCCATGACCCCGCTAGACTGCCCAGTTAAATATTCTGGATTTTCTGGAGTGCTCGGCTAATAATCATGGCTGCACAACATCTCCAAACTCTATAATACTAACACCCCGGTAGAAGGACACCAGATTGGATGGGATGTAATGTGGAAGCCAACTAAACTCAGCTAACAAAAACATTAACTTGCAACAACAGCTTAGTAAACCCTCAGACAAGGAGACGATGGTGGACGGAAGGTGACAGTGGCGTTGAGATTGGTGTTGGAACACTGAACGCCTGTAACAAATCATGAATAACGCTGTAAACCCTGCTGTTTAAGGTAAAAGGTAAAGGTAAAGGCCCTCCCGTTGATCGTCGATTTGCTCGAGCGGGCCCAGTAACGTCTCCATTGGAGACTTTGTTGTTACTGTGTCTGGCATATCGAATACTCTCGGTAGCTTGCCGGGCTCTCCGAGAGGGGCGGAGGAATCGAACTCGGGTCAGCCATGTTGGCCACTTGTAAGGCGAACGCCCTACCCGCTGTGCTATCGCTCCAGCCCCCTGCTGTTTAAATAAAGTGAAAAGAAAAAAGAAAAAAATTGAGTTTTGGACATGCTGAGGCTGGAGAGGTAACTGTGTATAGAAAACCTGTAAATGTTAGCACTACTGTAAACATGTAATCCAAATTATAATTACATTTTTCGAAAAATGAGTCTGTCAACAGCATGGGGGTGGAATGTGTGTATGTGTGTGGGGGGGAGAACCATGGGGCACTGGCAGAGTGACACTGACCACGGTGGTGGGTGTGGTGTTGAAACACTGCCGTAAACTCCATTAACAGTATTATAAATCAGAGTACCTAGACAAAAACTGGAAGCAAAATACTAATCAACACAGGCTTGTGGTGATGACTGCCAAAACTTATGTTGTAGCCTTATTCTGCGTATTATCACCGTCAATCTTTCAAAAATATCTCTCATCATTTACCTTCTCTCACTTGTCTTATCGGACCATTTTGGTTTTGAACCGTTTAGTGTCGTGCAAAGTAGGGTTTCAGGAAGAAGAGCTACTGTGTATGAGTGCATGCACACATACGTCATTCACCAACCGCTCCTTAGACAACTAGAGCTCTCCTCCTACTAACTGAAAATCAAACCAAAATGCTTCTAGAAGAGATCAATTCTTCAACCTTTGAGGGTCCTATTCATTTAAAATAGAACATGCTTGAAAAATAACCAATGGAACAAAACAAAGTAAAAATCAAACAATTTCACATGAGGAAAAAGCAATTTACCAACTCAACATCCATAACAAAAACGTAAGTGCCAGGTAATATATTAAGCACTTTACATAAATTATGCTATTAAATACGCTTACCTATTATCTGCTTCTTATGAGAAAATATCATTACATTTGAGAAATTTAATCTTACAAGGTCAAACCAAGTAAATATTAGCAATCTAAACTGCTGAGTAAATGTAACTCAAACCCTTATTGGAATAACTATAAAAAGTTCATTTAAAACCAAATCTCCTATGAAGAAGGGGACAGAAAAGTGAAAAACGTCCGCTTTTTCATAGCTAGCTATCCTAAACAGTAGGGGTCCTAAAATTGACATCAGTTTCAATCACTAAGCACTACTGCAAGCACATTCATGGTAGGTTTCTTTCCAATTTTGTTTGTCCTTCAGGTAGGTAAGAAGTTGGCATCTCGTACCTCTTTGTTTACAGCAGAGGAAGGTTCTGATTGTATGAAAGACTGGCAGCTAAACCGTTTCCAGGACCATAAAAATTCTGGATATATATTCGTATATACACTGGAGAGAAATATGTGAACACACCAGATCCCAGTGAGGCCCCACCCCAACCAGGCAGGCACTACAACAATACAACAACAACTAAAGAGTGAAAGGATGTATGTGTTTGTGTGTGTGTGGAGGGGGGGAGATCCTTTTTGGTGTGGGAAGGGAGGCAAAAGATTGACAAATATGTATGCCATCAATATATATATGAAAGGATCTGAATGAACTAAAATTTACAAAAATGGCAGATAATAATTAGTAACTGCTGTCAGGGAAGGCATTTTCACAATATTGAAGTACTAATTTCACCATATCCTTGTTAGCAACGTATAATTGCATAGTCTGACACAAATCTATTTTACATCTATTTATTCATTTCCTTTTAGTTAAAATGTACCAAAATATACACTAGAAAAGTAGTCTTTTATATTGTAAAGGTCCTACCATAAATTCATTAACCATACTTTTCTATTTAATTAACTTCTTAGCACAATTTCCAAATATGCATGAGCGAAGCATTTGACTAAAGCTGTAAATTTATATGCCTGTTTTTCATCTTCTGCCTTAAATTTTATATGAAAATTATTTTTGGTTCACAAAAACAGAAAAGTCACAAATGAAAACAAAACAAATGATGTTCCTTGATAATTCCTTCCACCACCTGCTAAAACAGAGGTAATCTACACATAAGAAATAATTTTTTTCAAGGAACTAAAGGCAAATTCAGCAGATAAATGTAAATACATAAGCACCAGAAATATCTTATCTAAAATACCAGAAGAATTTTTATTGTGTATAAAAGTGATAAGAAACCAGACCAAACTGTAGAGTACTTACTTAGTACTTGAAAAGATACAGCTGAGATCTTAAACAAAATTTGAGCTGCTATAAAAAAATGAACTGTACTATTTTCTTCCCATTATAAATAAGTTTAAGGCAGAAGATGAAAAACAGAATGGTTTTGTTATTTTTAGCTGAAGCATCGTTGGTTTACAAGACTGCAAATGTTTATATGAACATTTAACGTAAATGTAAATGTTACCAGACCACGTCCACCACAGAAGAAAGAACCAATACATCCCTCCCACCTCAGCCCATGTCCTCCCTCTACTCTTTCGGCCCACTCCACCTTCCTCTGGTGACCTTAGCTCTGCAGTGTGAGTCTGAGGGGGTTGGCTGTTCTTCTCAGGCATCATTCCCTTGCTCTGAAACAAGGTGGCTTCCACCATGTATAACACAGCAGGTGAACAGATTCTTAAAAACAGCCCCTCAGGCTGGGACCATAGCGCAGCAACATACTCTAAGTCTTGCATGGATGAGGACAAGGATTCCAAATCCAGAATTAAAAAAAAAAAAAAAGAGCTTCCAAAACTGTTAATACAGTATCTACATCATCAATACTGTTGCATAATCCTAAAATGCCACCACGGTATTAAATTCCTAAAATAATTTAAAATCTAATTTCTCTTTACTCACAGATTACACAAAATTTACAAGATTATGTAAATGTGAGGAAATCAGCACATCAGACATGGACACTGAGGATGCCAGTTTTTCACATCTATCTATAGGAGAGTACTTTGCTCAAAGATCTGAAGCTCTTGGTTGTCTTGGTGGTGGACACAATGTGAAGAGACCATCATTTGGTTATGTCATTACATC
The DNA here is from genome assembly GCF_029834395.1 of Sorex fumeus. Lineage (NCBI taxonomy): Eukaryota > Metazoa > Chordata > Mammalia > Eulipotyphla > Soricidae > Sorex > Sorex fumeus. The sequence continues at coordinate 31,331,839 of NW_026606108.1, read as the reverse complement.
ACCAGAGATGAAACAGCCTGAGACTTTAATAAGAAAATTGGATCTCTCTGGAAGTGAGTTGGAAAACAAAATTACTCTACTTCGCCAGGAGCCAGTCGCAGACTTGAAGACCTCTCCCAAGCATGGTGTGCACATCTTAGAGGATGAACTGGACGTCTTCAGACCTCTGCCTTACCACTGAGTCATTCTTCTCCAATTAAGGTTTCTGGAACAAGTTTGCCAGGGTCAAAATCTCCAGGGTGGGAGAAGCATGCTAAAAGTAGTCGATAGACCAAACATGATTGCCACTCAAAGCCTCTCTTGCAAAACACAGTACCCAAAAGAAGAGAGAGAGAACAAGGGGGAATACCCTGCCACAGAGGCAGGATGGGGGGGGGGGGGGGATGAGGGTTGGGGGGGATGCTGGGACCCATGGGGATGGATGACGGGCACTGGTGGAGGGATGGGCACTTGATCATTGTATAACTGAAACCCAAGCACAAAATTTGTAAGCCTATAACTGTACCTCATGGTTTTTCACTAATAAAAAAAGAAAAAAAAAAAAAGAAAAAAAATCTCCTAAGAACAGCAAACCTTTGCCTGGGAAAGGCTTTGAAAGCTGGGATTCCTTGTGATGTTGGAATTTGGCCTTCCCTGCTAATCTACAATGGCAATTTTCAAACTTTTACACCTGCAAACCAAGCAAAAAGGAATCTTCTGCAGTCTGATAATGAAGAAATAAATGATTACTACTTGAGTTTAAACTTTAGTTTTCTAGTTTTTTACAGAATGGAAATCATGTGTGTAAATAAAAATAACTTTTTCACCCTTTAAAAAAAAAGTTACTCTTCAACTATGAATAGTACTAGACTTTATGTATTCAGTTACTTTTTTTTTTTCTTAATAAAAATAAAACTGGGACTGGAGCAATAGTCCAATGAGTAGGGAGCTTGCCTTGCACGCGGCCAACAGGTTCAATCTCCACTCTATATGATTCCCAAGTTCTGCCAGGAGTGATTCTGGAGTGCAGAACCAGGAGCAGTTCCTGAGTACAATAGCCAGGTGTGTTTCCCACCATAAATAAATAAATATTTAAAATAAATATTTAAAAATCAAAAATAAAAAAATAAGTGAAACTGGGACTGGAATGAGCAGTCAGTAAGAACCTTGAGTTAGACCCCAGCACTATATATGGTTCCCCCAAGCCCTGCCAGGTGGGACCCCTGAGCACAGAAGGGTGTGGTGCAATACCACCCCATGAGTAAAACATTTTTAATTAAAGTTTAAAAATGAGCTTCTTGAGTATTACTTTCTCTCCTATATGTATATACCAAAGTCATGTAAGAATCAGCTCACACTAATGCAAAACAAATACTTAATCCTCTCTCTCTAGCTGTGTCTACATTTGCAAAACCCGTAAGTAAAACAAAATAAAACATACTATCAGGTGTTTTATTTTAATGCCTTTGCTTTGGCCATTATAATTTATCATTTACGAGAAGATGCAGACTTTCACACCATTCATACAAATGACACCACTTGTAACTGAAGACTGTGTTTTCTAAATAAACAATCTCCCAGATGTGGTCAGATGACTTGCAAACAATAGAGCTTTTAAGAAATGTTTGGGTATTCATGTAAAGCTGTGAGCTAATAGGCCCTCACACTGACTGCCTAACAGGACCTCCCAGATGAAGATATTCATTATGAACGTAAGAATAGACTCTATTTGCTAAAGAGCATAGAGAAAAAGAACTGAGGCTTATTCGTCATACCTCCCCCCCTGCCCCCAATTATCTGGCTACAAAGGGGTTTTTACCATTTGCTGAATGGGTCTCCCAGCAGCGCTAAGGGGACCCTGGGCCCAGCTTCATGCAGAGCCTGAGAGTGTGGTGCTCCTTGGACCCTGCAATGCTGGGGTTTACCTGGATCATCCTGGCAGTGCTTGGGTGGAGGTGGGGGTTACCTCCAGGCCAAATCCTACCAATGAAGCTAAAGGGAGTTAGTGTGGAAGAGTAAGCCAGCATGTCCAGCCAGAGAAGCGATATAAGGGGCAGGGTTAGGAGTTTGCCCTGCGAGTAGCCACCCCCAGTTCAAATCCCCGGCACCGCACCACAAGAAATGATCCTTGAGCACCATCAGCCACCCCTACCCCTAATACCAGGGTGTCAGTCAAATACAAGGCAAGCACCATACAACTGTACTATGTCTGCTGATCCTAACTACAATGCATTTGTTTTATTCCTTCCTGTTAATAACATATATTTTTTTTAATTTCCAAATTTCTTTTTCCTTTCATGGTAATTACATTTATCACAATGAAGACAATATAATCCTAAATTCCAGAGCTATGTGCTTTGACTGTTCTGTATTCATATTCAGGAACATGGTTCATGACCTGAAGAACAGCATAAAATGACTTGGAATGTGAAAGAAAAATCTAGAACTTTTATATATTTTTCTGTGCTCGCAAAGAATAGTACATATGCCATTAATAAAAATAAAATATAATAATGGAGTCAAAGAGTTGAATTGGGGGCATTTCATTTCAAGGAAAACAATTAAAATATACAACTGGGGGTCACAACCTAATAATTAAAAACTAAGGCTATTTTTTTATTCATTCAAATCCAAGATTAGACCTCAGAAAGATGCCATTACATCCATCCCAGACTTCTAACAATCCAGAAGTCTAAAGCCGCCAGGTATCAACGAGTATACTCAAATTGGGAACAGTAAATTTAAAACAATTTGGTCTTGTATGACGATAGTCAACATTCTTAGACCTTGAGTCAGTACTTTCACTTGCAGGTATAAAATCCTGTAAAACTCAAGCACAAGTTCACTAGGCAACATGTAACCACAGGCACAAAGAACTGTTCACAACAGTCCCACACTGCTAAGAGCCCAGAGTGTGTGTCAAAGAGCATACATGGATAAACATGTAACAGAAAGTCTTTGAAAATGAAGTTCAGGGTACAGCGGATGTTAGAGTGTTTGCCTCCTATGTGACTGACCGGGTTTTATCCCCACATGGTCTCTGAGCACCACCAGGAGTAATTCTGAATGCAGAGCTACCTGAATCAACAAATCCTTAAACTAATGGATTTCTGTTTAGGATACACACACAGTGATAAACCCTAGCATAAGGAGGGTCCAGGAGATACCACAAAGGGCTAAAGAGCATGCCTGGTATACACAGGAATACACAATACAAGTTTGATTCCCACTGCCACATGGCCTCCCAAGCACCACTGGATGCAACCATTTCCAAATTTCCAAGCACAAGTATGGGAGACCAAAAAATAAAACAGCTAACAAAAGTACACAGGGTGAGATGGCCGGAGTGACTGCACAATAGGTAAGTACTTGCCTTGTGATCAAGTGGTCCAGGTTCGATCCCTGGCATCCCACATGGTTCCCTGAGCCCACCAGGAGTGATCCCTGGGTACAGAGCCAGAAGCAAACCCTAAGCACAGCTGGGTATGCCCCCAGCTCCGAAAAAAAATTTTTTTGACTATACAGGGATGCTGTCCACTACATCCCAGAGAGCTGTCTATGAGCGGCCATGTCTGAGGCAGGAAAGGCAGTTCCAGGGAAGTCTTAGGCAGTTTCAGGCCTAGCAATACACCTATGAATTGCCTAAAAGGAAGGGGTAGTTTTCATTTCTCAAGTGGGAAGAGTAATTTTCTATTGTTATTAAGTTCATCTTGCTTCTGATTGTGGTTCTGTAATGAAATTTTGTTATGAAATTATATCAACAGCGCGTACACTTGTGTTTCCCTTTTTATTATTTCTAGGTCACACCTGGAGGTGCTCAGGGCTTCCTCCTGGTTCTGTTTTCATGGATAACTCCTGGTGGTGCTCAGAGGAACATATGGGGGTCTAGGGACTGAACCCCAACATGGGGTTGGTCACGTGCAAGGCAAGCGCCTCACTCACTGTACTGTCTCTCCAGTCTCTGCGTTTTTTTTTTAAAGGGGGAAAGCTGACCTTGTGACTATACTGCCCTCTTGTCTAGGGTGTGAAAGATGAATCCTGATAATAGTTTGAAGTGCATGTGTGCCATCAGAGGGACTTCCTGCAGTGTGCCTGTGGAGTCATGGCATACGAGAGAAGGGTCTTGTCTGTGTTACATCCACATACCCCCCTTTATAAAAGACTACCCTCAGCTAGAGTTTCCTCTCAACATCTTTTTTTTTGGGGGGGTCACACCCAGTGATGCACAGGGGTTACTCCTGGTTCACGCACTCAGGAATTACTCCTGGCGGTGCTCTGGGGACCATATGAGATGCGGGGAAATTGAACCTGGGTTAGGCCGCGTGCAAGGCAAACGCCCTGCCCACTGTGCTATCATTCCAGCCTCTCCTCTCAACATTTTTCACAGAACTGTTGCTTCATCCACTCTGCTTGTTGGAATGGCCATTTTTTTTTTTAACCGGGGAAGGCAGGTTGTCCCCTAAGCAGTGCTCAGGGCACCTAGGGGCCAATCCTGACAACTGCACCACAGCCTAAATGGCTTCAATATTTTTCAGAATATGTAAGCTCTTTCGACAATCCTAGGTGCCTACTACCTTCAATTCCTTAACCATTTCCCTTGAAGAATCTTAAAGTTCCTAGAACCCTTGGCAATCTCACAGAAATTCAATTTTTAAAAAAATTTTTTAAAAAACCACATACATCAGAACAACAAAGAATGGCAGAAAGCATAACCATTAGCTGCCACAGATCCCATGCTTCAAAGGATTCACTGGGTGAGAGAGGAGTCTACTCTGATGTTTGGTCTTCCATACAGTAACGTTTGGCCTCTTCATACCACTGGAAAAAGGATTATGTTCTTCCATTCATTCAAAATCTCCACTACAGAGGCAGAAACAGTATCTGTTTTGTTCAGTGTTGTCTCCTCGGTTCCTGGGTCACTGAAGAAATACTGATACCATTACAATACAAGCACTCTGTGATGACTATCTAAAGCAGCACTGAGACAAAGAGCATTACCCAAAAATCAATACCATGTAGGAAAACATAAAATGGAGCATGCAGTAGTATTAATTTTTAAAAAGTGGTTGGCTTAAAGTTTTGTTTTATAAATCAACACTTTTTTTAATACTGACTGTAGCAAAGTGTATACATACACCAATTGCAAATTCATCAAACTGCACCTTTTCCTGATCAAATTAAGCCTCAATAAAGCCGGGATAGGTAGGATGATTGTGTTTACCTTTATATATACTGGCCAGAGATGAGAATGCAAAGGACAGGCCCTGGGTTCAACACCCCCATACCAAAAAAAAAAAGGTCTGCTAGCATTCCAATAACAAGGTGAATTGAATCTTATGAAGAGCAAGTCCGCAACCATCCAATTTTACATCTACAACCTTCGCTACATGTGACAACGTCACTACAGCGTTTATGTATCTCAAGCATTTTAAAGGTCTGAACTGCCACTGCTCAAAAAAGTGGGACTCTATTATACTCTGTATTGTACTGTACTGAAATGAAGGAGTAGGAAGAGAAAGTACGATTCTTATGCTACTACTGAGAAAAACACACTTTGTTTTCTTCCCAATATTGGGCTGTTCCTTTCTCACACAAGGAATGTGCCGGAGCAGAGGGTGGGAAGGCGTGAGTGGGAGCGGAGGCACGCAGTGCTTCATTTCAGTAAATACTCTGCAAACTTCAGAGATGACCAAGCAGTTTTCAAGTAAGACGTTCCTGATATTGTCGAACAGAACTGCAAGGAACTGTTTTTGTGGACTGCAAAGATACAGAAAATTTAAGAGTACATGCTTCCAGTGCGTGTCCCTGGTGCCGAAAAAGCAAGCCCTTCCTCCACTATTCAACCTGTATGGCCCCATAAGCTTTGTGTCACTTTCCTCAGATAAAAAGCTAAGAAATCAGATGCCCCTGGAATTCTTGTGCAATACTTGCACAAATGTGTCTATTAAACGGGTAACACTACTGGCTCAGTGGCAGGCCCTGTGTTTTTCATGTACGAAGCACTGGTTGATCACCAACAGCATATATACGTATAAAACTCAAGTTGCAAACCTTTCTGTAACAAAATATTTTGTTTTGTGGGGTACACCCGGCAGTGCTCAGGGTTTACTCCTGGCTCTACATTCAGGAATCACTCCTGGCTTGGCTTAGGGGATCACTGGGATGACAGGGATTGAACCAGGGTTGGTAGTGTGCAAAGCTAGCATCCCACCCACTGTACTATCTCTCCATCCCCCAAAAAATGTATTTCTAATGCCTCATATTTATAATGACAAAGTCTTATGCTCTTATTTAAATTACTAATCTAGTATCACTCTGTTTTACCTATATGATTCCTAGTTTCTGGTCTGAAACGTGAGGAGCTTAGAAGCTAGCACCGTTCACACAACCAGAAAAAAAATGCTGAAAGGATGAAAAACCAACAACTCTTCTTAGCTCCATTATGAAACTTAAATTACAGAAAACCCATTGCTCACCAAATTGAAGAGACAGCAAGACACAGAAAATCATAACTTAGCTGAGCAGAAAGCCATGAGTAGAAATCTCCTGGGAACCCAGAACCAGTGTAGGAGACCCTAAACTATAATTGATGCAATTGCAGGAGGATTAGTGGATCTGTATAGACAAGTCTTGAGAGTTTTGTAAAATCTCCCAGAGGTTGGGGGGGGGGGGGTGGAGGGGGGGTGGTGATCTTAGAGGAGCCACCTGAAGGTTAACCCCAGGAACTCTAGCATGTTCTCAAAATAAAAATGAAAACAATTCTGTGCCTTGGGGGGTGGGGGGGGGGGTGGGAGGGGTAGTTAGGAGAGAGGGGAGGCAGAGAGAGAGAGAGAGAGAGAGAGAAGGGTAGTCGCTTAAAAACATGCCAGATCATTCTATTTTCACAAAAACAACCTTTCAAATAAAAAATGATCCCTAGTGCCTACTCTACTGAATTTTGCCAGAAACTAACTCACGGAGGGGAAATACCCAACTCCAACCCTCTCTCACAAACCTTTATGGTTCAACTAAGAAGTGAAAACAAAAAACAACCCAGGAAGCACTTATGTATGACACAGCCAGGGTGCAGTCAACCCTAATCATACAGGACAATATAGATTAAATGGGTTCAGAGACTGGGAACTTACATAATATAATATATATTACAGGACAATGTAAATTGCCTTCCCTTAATACGGTATCACCACCATCATAAGGCTCTAATACAACTAAAAGAACTCAACATCTCACTGGCCTGAAGGTCCCTCAAAGTGACCAAGCGTATGCTTCACCTTCAGGAGCTCTTTGTTCAAGCCTGGAATCAACAGGTGTGGTTCAAAACAAAGAACTGGGCATCCCAGACCTACTTCAAAAATCTTTAGAGAAATTCAGAGACAAAAGAGCACCAGAAGAGAGTTGTTGCAAAGTGTAACCTGTCCTCCTAATAGTTCTCCTAATCAGAAAAAAACACCATTTTTCTGACATAATTTCTAGAGCATTTAAAAAGTAGTGCCTTGGGAACAGACAGATACAATGGATGAGCTGCTTTCCTTACACATAAGTGACTAGAATTCCTGGTAACACCTGTGGTTCTTTAAACCTCCTCAGGAGTGAGCACTGAGGACAGACCCAGGAGTAAGCCCAGAGGCAAAGCTGGGAGTACCTCCCACCCAAACACACAAAAGTGGTTCTTTTTCTTCCAGTCGTCTTTACTTTTCATTTGTCAACCCTTCTGGAACCAGGCATCAAAGAGTAAACATTAAAAAAATATAGACAGTGATAGTATAATGGGTAGGGTGCTTGCCTTGAATGCAGTCAACCCAGGGTGGAGTCCTGGCACCCCATATGGTCGACTGAGTCCACCAGGAGTGACCCTTGAGCACAGGAGTAATCCCCAAGGACAGCTCAGTGTGGCAAAAAACAACAACAACAACAAAGCAAAAAATTACAAAGAATTTTACCTGGAAGGGTGGTGGGGGGAGCGTTTAGAAAAACTGAGACAACCTACATGTGACAACCTACACTATGTAAATATCATGTGACAACCTCCACCATGTAAACAGCCTTGACTCGCAATCTCATGACTAATCTTGGTAGAGAAGCCAGGCCGGCCAATGAAAAGTCACAGGTACACCGGTGTGCAGCTGAAAACTCTGGGGCCTACTCAGAGTAGGGATGGATAGCCTCCCACCACCCCTCATACTGCTGGAAGCCGCAGCAGTCACCAAACATTCCACAGCCTCCACCACAGAAACAGATTCGCTTCGTGACTGTCACTGTCACTGTCCTCCCATTGTTCGATTTGCTCGAGCGGGCCCAGTAACGTCTCCATTGGAGACTTTGTTGTTACTGTGTTTGGCATATCGAATACGTCACGGGTAGCTTGCCAGGCTCTGCTGTGCGGATGAGATACTCCCGGTAGCTTGCCGGGCTCTCCGAGAGGGGCGGAGCAATAGCCTCCCACCATCCCTCATACTGCTGGAAGCCGCAGCAGCCACCCAACATTCCACAGCCTCCACCACAGAAACAGATTCGCTTTGCAACTAATCTCAGGAAAGGTGACAAGCTAAGCTGATGAAAGTCTCAGGTACAATAGTCTTCAGGCTGAAAACTCTGAGGCCTCCTTGAGAGGGAAGCAGACCAAAACGCATCCCAGTTCCACAGATCCTGGAGCTCCTACAGTGAGCAGCCACAAACAGTGCCCACATGAGACCTCCACATTCCACAATACTGACAACCCAGTAGGAGCACAGCAAAATAGATGGGAAAGTAACACAGATGCCCACAAAGCTCAATAAGTGAAAACAACACAGAAGGCTCAACTAGCAACAGCTTAGTAAACCCTCAGACAAGGACCTAATGGCCCCACTATGAAATAGAACAATTCCCACAAATTTTCTTTTACTTAAGTATTTTTCAGTAATTCCATTAGCCATTTAGTTGCAACAAGCAATTTAAGTTATTTTGTGCCTATTAAGGGGCAGTTGGGGACAGACAGGCAGGGTGGGGGAGGTCTGGGAACAATGGTGGAGGGAAGGTCACAGGAGTGGTAGGATTGGTCCTAAAACACAAAATGTCCAAAACAACTGTATTATGAGCAACTTCTCAGAGGATCCTGATTCTCTGAGAACCAGTGGTTTGTTTTAATAAGCACCCCACCCAATCTCCACACATTGCTTCATACTTACAGGCTGCGGCTGTTCTGCAATACAGCAGTTGAAACACAACCAGAATTCACTCATGCTTAATAGTCCCAGATATAAATGAGCACCAATGAAGTTTCCAAAGATCTCAAATTGGGAGGCTCTACAAAATATGCTCCTCAATATGATGGATGTCCAACGATGACAAAAAAAGTTCTACTACTTCTCTGTGCTTTGGTCCCGTACACAGTTAATTTCATAAAGAGTAAGTCAGTCCCTTCTTCACTTCTGATGCTACAGAGATTTGCTTCTGAACCACAACAAAGGTATTAAGAACTGTATCTTGATTCAGACATGTATCAGGTAGTCTAGAAGAAAAGGAAAAGAAAACAAGTTACTTTATTATCCTCAGAAGTTTTCACTAGTCTATGATTTAAGTAAAAACTTATTTAAAGTTACATTTCTCCAAATATAAACAATGGGAAAATAATCAAGACTTGAATAAACGGAATTTTTCTACTTTATCACTTTTTGAGTGTAAGGAATATAACAGTGGAAAAAAGCCAAATGCATTCATGGAGTAGCCTATTATATAACTTTTAAAAACCGTGAGTTATTTTAATAAGAATATTTTAAAATGCCATAATTGCCATATAAACTCCAAATCCAGAGAACACTCAAATTTTCATAAGGATTTCTTCATCTAATGCATTTGTATTCACAGACAACCCAGATAATAAGTGGCGTTAACACTCACCCCCTACTTGGGTAATCAAGCAGCTATAATACATTAGTAACTATAAAAAAAAAAAATCTCACCTTGACTGAAATCAGCATTATATAGGAAAGCCTGATGGGATTAAGTTATGCCTCCTTTCATAATAGCTCCTTGACACCACCATAACTGAAATGCATTATCAGTCAAATACTTTATATCCTGCCATGGGCAACAGAGCTGATTCTATTACAATGGGTATCAGGAGATTTTCTATCCAAAACTGGACAAAGAGACTATAATTTCTTTCTGGCTGCCAAACTTAATCACACATGTTCCATAATTCATGAAGTAGGTTATTCTGTAACAATGACGAGAAGCAAAAAGAAGGGAAATCCAGATGGCATGGTCTCTGGTTCGAGTCTTCCTCACTAACCATCAGTTCTACCTACGTAGCTAAGGTTTGACTGGGGGGCGGGGGAGAAGGTGAAAGGGAAGAACGGAAGAACACACACAACCAGCGGTACTCGGGGGTTACTCCTGGATGAATGCTCAGGAATCATTCCTGGCATTGCTCAGGGGACCACATGGGGTACTGGGGATTGAATATGGGTCAGTCAGTTTAAAGCAAGCGCCCTACCTATACTATCTCTCCAACCCTCTAAGGTTTTGGCAAGGCAATTTCTTTCCTTCTTTAACCTGACACTACACTGCAGGGGATCTCTAGCACAGCAAGCAGCCCATTACAAGCATCAAACAAGGATATCCAGTAGAGAGCTACACAGCTGAAGATAGGAGAAGTCTATTATCACATTATGATTTGAGCAATACATGTCAAATTCCAGAAAAAGCAGTATCATAAGAAACAACGCTAAGGAACAGCATCTAGGTGTTGGGTAGACAGCCAAAGAAAGAGTACAGGGAGAAGACACTTGCCTTGCATGTGGCTGACCCAACTTCAAGCCCCAGCACTGGCTTCTATGGTCCCCTAGGCACAGGCCTAAGCACAGAGCCAGGAATACTTCTGAGCACTGCTGGGTATGAACTCCCTCACCAGGACAGCAGCGAGCACCTCAAATACTGTGCACAGGCACCACAACCAAAGGGTGCAACATCTAGCAAATGATACCATCAAACTGTGAGCTTCAGACAGAGCAGCAGAATAAAGCAAAGGGGAAAATTAATTGACTAATGCTATCTACACAAAGAGTAGCGAAGGGTAGACTGAGAAAATCTACAAAAGGAAACAGCACAGCAATTACAAAATTGCCCTGTACATAGCAACCCAGGTTTGATCCCAGGTGCCGTTGGGAGTGATCCCTGAGTGTAAAAGCCAGGAGTAAGCCCTGGAAACCGCTATGTGTGATCCTAACACCTGTTTCCTAAAAGAGCTACATTCGAAATAGATTAAAATTCTAGAATAAGACCCAACACCATAAAATATCTATAGATTATAAGGAGAAATGTTACACAACATCAGCATTAAAGATGTCGTTGAGGGGCCGGAGTGATAGCACAGCGGGCAGGACATCTGCCTTATACACGGCCAACCCGGGTTCAATTCCCAGCATCCCATATGGTCCCCTGAGTACTACCAGGAGTAATTCCTGAGTGCAGAGCCAGGAGTAACCCCTGTGCATCGCTGGGTGTGAACCAAAAAGCAAAAAAAAAAAAAAAAAAAAAAAAAAAAACAATGAAAGTCCTAATTAATGAAGATAATAGCTGCAAAGCATATAATCAGCAGATTATACCTAAAATATAAAGAACTCAGGGCTGGAGAGATAGTACAAAGGGCAGGGCACTTGCCTTGCACCTGACTAACCCAGGTCTGATCCCCAATACCACATTATGGACCCCCGAAGTGATCACCAGGAGTGATCCCAGCACCAGGAGTAAACCCTGAGCACAGTCAGCTGTGTCCTAAATAAAATATTCCATACGGGCTAGGGACACAGTTCAGAGTGCTTGCCTTGCACATGGCAGACCCAGGCTCTATCTATCCCCAGCCTCGGTATTATCCACCAAGCCCACCCAGGAGAGACCCCTGAGAGCAGAGCCAGGAATAAGTCCTCTGGGTGTGGCAGTCAGCATAGCAGGGTGCCAACCCAAATCAAAGTAAAACCAAAATAATTCTGTAAAATATGAGGAACTCAAATAATTTTTTTTAATGAGAAGGTGAGCTTGGTGTATGGCTCCAGCCAAAAGTTACAGCACGTGACTTTCATTTGGAGGGTCTGGATTTGATCCCCTGGAATGGGTCTCCCCAAGCACCATCTAGAGTAGTCTTGGTAGCGTCTCCTGCACCCAACACCACCAGGTGTGGCAACCCATAATTAGGAACCATCAAAAAATGGGGGAGGGCACAGGAAATTTAAGCAGAGAACATAAATAAGGTAAGGTAAGGTAAGGTAAAGGCCCTCCCGTTGATCGTCGATTTGCTCGAGTGGGCCCAGTAACGTCTCCATTGGAGACTTTGTTGTTACTGTGTTTGGCATATCGAATACTCTTGGTAGCTTGCCGGGCTCTCCGAGAGGGGCGGAGGAATCGAACTCGGGTCGGCCATGTTGGCCGCTTGTAAGGCGAACGCCCTACCCGCTGTGCTATCGCTCCAGCGTAAGAGGGCATATGAAAAGGTGCTGGTCACCACTGATTATCAAGGAAATTGCAAATTAAAACCAGGGTAAGATACGATCTCACACCTATAAGAAAAAGATTGTTGGTGGAAATGTAAAATAATACAGTAATTTTGGAAAATGTATGGAACTTCTTCAAGTTCTGAAGCTGAAGATAAAACTACTATGCAATCCAACAACACTATTTCTGGAAATCTATGCAAAGAACAGAAAAACAATATAAAAAGTTATATCCAACCCATGTTTACTACAGTATTATTTACAATTGCAGAAATATGGAAGCAACAAAGCAGATATGGTACACTTAGAAAACTTGGCCATTAGGAGCAAAGTGCAAAGAGTTTAAAGATTAAGTGAAATGAAACTGAAAGGGAAAACGTAGGCATTAGATGATTTTACTGATATATGCCATACTTTGATACAAAATTGATAAACCTGGGGCTGGAGTGATAGCAAGGCGGGTAGGGTGTTTGCCTTGCATGCAGCCAACCCGGGTTCGATTCCCAGCATCCCATATGGTCCCCCAAGCAACGCCAGGAGTAATACCTGAGTGCGTGAACCAGGGTAACCCCTGTGCATCGCCGAACGTGACCCAAAAAGAAAAAGAAAATTGATAAACCAAAATAAAATGGTGAAAACTGATAATAGAACTATGTTACCCAACGGGAAGAGTATGAAGTGCATTTTATGTAATTAAAAAAATAAAAATAAAAACAGAACAACAACAACCAAAAAAACCAAACTACAGGCATAGGATAAAACAGCTCCTTGCATGCAACAAGGATCCAAGTTCAATTCCTAGCAACATACAGCAAGCTGAATACTGCCAAGTGTGGCCCTGGTGGCCTCATATGCTGCTGGGTTCCAGCAATTCCACATCACCAGGCCTTGCAATTGAACCATCTTCCCTGGTTGGTTGTTCAGAGTGGCCGAGTGTCCTGAATAAATTTTAAAACCTTAGAACAGGATGGTCAGGGCTGGAAGATGGTTCAAGAGCAAATGTCTTGCATGTTCAATCCCTGAGCACTACCAGAAAGGAGCCCCAAGATCTATGAGAGGAATAGACCCAAAACTAAGAAAGAAAAAGAAAAAAAGTTAAGGGGTGTGTGTGTGTGTGTGTGTGTGTGTGTGTATAGAAAGACATATAGCAACCAAGAAAACCCATCCTTTAAAGATAAAAAAACAAAGATACACTCAGACATATTAATGTCCCATAAGGTAAAAAAAATATCATATTCACACTTTGTTGTGTTTGGGTTTTGACTAGGTTATCAGGGATCAAACATGAACCCCCTCATGCAAAGCATATGCACCAGCCCTCTGAGCTGTAGCTCCCTGGTCCTTGCTGCTGTCCTGGAGGCCACACCTGCAATGTGTGGCTGCAGAGAAAGAGTTACCGGGGCCACACCCGGTGATGCTCAGGCTGTTCACTATACAACTTGCCTACACCTTGCATGTCCTGAATGTGCTGCTCTACCCCTAAGCCACATTCTTGCCCTACTTATGCATTTTTTAAAGAGATGCCATACGTTCACTATCTATGCCAAATACAAATCAACATCAGCTATATTACAAAGTTTTAAAATGTACAAAATTTACAAAACTTTACATGAAATAAAAAATAAAAACTCTCTCTTTGGCTTCCCCCAAAGCAATGGCTCTAAACCTGGTAAGACAGGAATGGCAGCTGTTTTTAGGTTGTGCTGAAGATGTTCAGTAAAGATAAACTGCATATAAAAGGCAATGACACAATGTGGGTAAGTAATAAAGAATTTGGAATCCAAATTCTAGAGACCAGAGACCAAGTTACGAACAGCCTACAAGAAAATGCACTTCAACATTTAAGAAGTGTTCACAGAGGAAGACCAGAAGAAAGACTTTTTGCCACAGTTAAAATCTAGAACCTGGAATGCTTGCTTTTGAGCAGGGATAAATATTCCTCTCTCACCTAAACTCTAAAATAAAGACATGACAGTCTTGTAATTGGCATTGTCCACAGAAATAAGTATGTCCAGGCTTATACTCAAACCGTATGTTGACTACTTCCTCTAATCTTCTCTGCAAAAACATCAACAGAAAAGGTTAAACTCACAATATTGTAAATGTTATTTCAGTGTTATTTAATAACCTTAAATTGACTCTGAATTAACTACCTTGCTGAAATGATCTCTCTCTTTCGCCAATTTTATGAAAACAAACGTGCCTCTGTTTGAAACTGAAAATTCTTTATGCTCATTATTACTGTGACAGCACACACAGATACACAGCTACTCACGTATTTCCAAATCTACTAAATTAAAAAGCTGGTATTTTAAATCTGGTTATTTTCAGTTTTCTTGTGTGAGGGGTCAAACTCGGAGAGTCACTCATGCAGCATATATGCTCTACCACTGACCTATATTTCCAATTGAAAACTATTATAATTTATTCCATCATCATGAATTGCTCATCTATATAAAAGGCAGCAAATTTTAATCTTATTTATAAGTTACTTTTGCCAAAAATCACCTTCAAAATTAATCATACTCATTCTTTTCTCTTTTTTTTTTCTTTTTAAGTGCCTGGAATCAAACCTAGTTCTTACAAATACAAACAAGATAAGTGCTCTACCACTCACTTGCATGCCTGGCCCCCTACATCTCTTCAAGTTACATTCTGTTTACCAGGCTGACATCAGCACATACCACTGGTGGCTCATACTTGTATGCAGCTTAATTAACACAAATTTCAGCATCAGCATCAATGTGGTTTTTATCACCACTGACTTTCATCATTTCATATTTCCTTCTCATTTAGAACAACCATTCCTTCTTTTGCAAATTTTTTAGATAATACTGGCTCTTAACAATTTTAAATAAAATTGGTTTCTAAGTTTCGGATGTAACAACACATTATAAAATACATATTTTTCCACTGCCATGTGCTTCCCATTTTCATGTCCACTACATTTCCTCTTTCTTAATGTTTAGATGAAAAATAACCATTCAAAGTACAATAATTTATGCCATCTATTTTTAGCAGAATATAAATATTTAAGGATTATCAATTACATGAGTGACCCAGTAAAAAGTATTTTCAAATAAAGAGATGTCTGCACCTTCACTGAATTTTGTTAAGTAAATGTTCAAATCAAAAACTGTTTCAAATAGGCCACATTATCCCAATACATATAAGTTCCTTTCTGGTTTTCTAAACAAACTTCCATTTTAGAATTTTTCTCAAAACATTTATCTTAAAACATGACAAACAGTACAAACTCCTTCACATAAAATTTTAACACTGCCTTAATAAAATACTAATAGTTGCTTCCACTTTATAAGCTTAAATTGCTCAGTTGTTGGACTTTCTTGTTGGTAAATTTCTGCTTACAAATTCATCTTGATTGGGATACTGTTTTTCCTGTGCAAGTCCAGTGTTTTCCATTAAGGAAGCATCCTTTAAGAACAGTTTGAATTTGTCATTGCGTAAATATCTTACAAGGTGACCATCATGGATGCAAGTTTTAATTTCGTTTCTTGGCTTGGAATTCTCAAACTACAAAGACACTCAGGTTACACATCAGTAGGAAGATGCAAAACTGCAAGGAAATATGCTATGGTTATTTCCAAGCACTCTGAAATTTAGACAGTCTAAATTCATATTGACTGGATTTAAGAGCGCAGGTTGTGGGTTATGTGGTAAAGGACATAGCTCACCTGGTTTAATTCCAGCACTGAAGGCCATCCCAACATCACTAGTTGTGTCCCTAGGTAGCCCCTAAATAGTATCAGGTGTAGTCCCCACAACCAAAGCAAACAAAAAGTCTCAGATTCCAGGGGCTAAAGAGCATGCCCATTTCGTATCCCAACCAACCTACCAGGAGTGATCCCTGAGGATAGAGCCAGGAATAAGCCCAAATGACGGCTAGGTGTGGCCCCACTCCTCTCCCCTCCCCCCCAAAAAATTCCTTTACTCATTATTTTTATGATTTTGGTCAAATTACTTAATCTCTAGGTCTCCATTTGCCAATATATAAAATGGGAGCTATTTAAATATTTGTGTGAGGATTAAATAAATAGAATTTGCTTTGATTCACACAGGCTTATGGCAAATTAAAATAAAAGAACAAATATACTATTGTTACCACAATTATCATTGCTATGTAGTTGGGGTTTCCTTTCGTCCACTCAGTAGAGACTTAACCTAACCAGACCTAAGTTCCAGTGTTTACCTGGCAGGACTAATATTTTTCTAGTAAGTTTTCCTTTCTTAGATGACGTAGAAAATCTACAAAAATGAGTCTATTTCTTAACATTTGTCTTTAAAAGAGAAATTAAGCAAAATCAGTATTAACAGAGTACAAAAAAATAAACAACTTATTTAAGCCAAATGAGTTCCTTTGACTAAAATGACATACTTTCCTCAAATTCAGATTTAAATGTACATATAATTTACGGCACACAATAATTAAAGGTATAAGAAATTTCACCACTTATTCAAATGGTTCTTAGTTCTCTACTGGTTATTAATTACAGAAAGATATTTCAATATAGTAAATTTTGTTTAGTATTATCTTCTCTTCTCAGAAGACAAGAATTAGGAGACTGACGTTTTAGAATTTGTTCCACACCTAATTACCACCAGACCAGGCCTTCAAAGTCTGTTTTGCAAAAGGAGGGATGACAGGAATTAAAATAAATTTAAAGAATGAGAGGACAATTAATACATAGTTCCTGATCAGACAAAGAATATCCTAGGCAATTCCTGAGGGATCCAAAAGTCAACTGAGCAGAAACTGCAATCATTTATCTGGGAGTAAACAAGGTGTAGTGGAGGTTTTGATAGAGAGTTTCAGATTCATCCCCAGAGATAATAAAGATCAGAGATTTACATTCCCTTCCTGCTTGGTCTGGGACACCTACCTTCTTATTGAAATAATAATTGTGAGATATAACAATTATCACAAGTTGATTTATACTGACCTATATTCTGATACATTCATTTGCTATTTTGTTGTCAGAAGCAATATAAAGTAAATTTGTGCATGCTAAGGAGACATGCTTGGGGGTTGAGTGAATAACTGAGACATTGTTGAAGGGAAAATTGTACTGGTGGGATTGGTGTTGGAACACTGAATGCCTGAAACAACTGTATCATGAATAACTTTGTAAATTAGTGTTTAAAAAAAATTGGTGGGGGAGGGGGGATTTGGGGGCCACACCCAACAATGTAGCAATGTTCAGGGGTTACTCCTGACTCTGCACAAAAGAATTACTCCTGGCAGTGCTCAGGGAACCATACGGGGTGCTAGGGATTGAACATGGGTAGGCCGCATGCAAGGCAAATGCCCTACTCACTGTACTATCAGTCTGGCTCCTAAAAAATTAACTTTTCTAATTTACAACAGTAACTTAAATCCTTTGGAACATTAGGCCACACATCGTACACTAATGTTTTTTCAAGAGTTGCTTACATATGGTTGTTCTTAAGACACATTAGAACAGATAAAGTAGATGCTCCAATTCTTATGATAGACACCGCAAAGAAAATAGAAACTCATATTTAAAAAAAAAAACGGCTGGGACAATAATATAGTGCATAGGGCATTTGCCTTGCATATGGCGAATATGGGTTTGATTCCCAGCACCAAATGGTCCCTGAGCGATGCTAGGAGTAAGCCCTGAGCATGGCTGGATGTGACCAAGAAACCAAGAAAAATGGTAAAACACTAAATAAAGATAAATGGGCATGGAGTGGAAAATGGAGGAAATCTTTCTGAATGGCTTCAACAAAGACACTATCAGTTTTACTGCAAAAACAAAACAATAAAAATAGAATTTATGACAGAAACCACTGGAGCCCTTACAAAATAAATACATGAACTGGAGTGATAATATAGTTAGGTAGGGTGTTTGCCTTGCACAACGTTGACCCAAATTCAATCCTTGGCACTCAATATGGTCCCCCAAACATGTTGGAAATGATCCCTGACCTCAACGGCAAGAGTAAGTCCTGACACATGAAAAAATGCTCCACATTGCTAGTCATCAGGGAGATGCAAATCAAAACAACAATGAGATATAATCTCACACCACAGAGATTGGCACACATTGAAAAGAACAAAAGCAACCAGTGCTGGCATGGATGTGGGGAAAAAAAGGGACACTCTTTCACTATTGGTGGGAATGTCCACTAGTCCAGCCTTTCTGAAAATAATATGAACAGTCCTTCAAAAACTAGAAATTGAGCTTTCATATGACCCCGCAATACCACTTCTGGGAATATAGCCCAAAAAAAAAGTACAGCAGAAATGACATCTGTACCTATATGTTCACTGCAACACTGTTCACAATAGCCAAAATCTGGAAAGAACCCAAGTGCCCTAGAACAGATGACTGGTTAAAGAAACTTTGGTATATCTACACATCGTAATACTATGCAGCTGTTAGGAGAGTTGAAGTCATGAAATTTGCTTATAAATGAATAGACATGGAGAGTATCATGCTCAGGGAAATGAGTCAGATAGAGAGGGACAGACATAGAAGGACTGCACTCATTTGTGGAGTATAAAACAACATAACATGAGGCTGATACCTAAGGATAGTAGATATATGGGATAGATAGATAGCTCCATAGCTGAAGCCTGCTTCAGGAGCAAAGGGGAGAAGGAAGCTGGAATAGAGAAGGGATCACTAAGAAAATGATGGCTTGAGGAACCGATCGGGATGGGAGATGTGTGCTGAAAGTAGATAATGGACCAAACATGATAACCTCTAGTATCTGCATTGCAAACCATAATGCACCAAAGTAGAGGGAGAGTATGGGGAATACTGTCTGCCACGGAGGCAGGGGGAGGGTGGGAAAGGTGGGGTATAACGGGGATATTGGTGGTGGGGAATGTGTACTGGTGGAGGTATGGGTGTTTGATCATTGTGTGATTATAACCCAAACATGAAAGCTTGTAATTATCTCATGGTGATTCAATAAGACTAAAACTAAAAAAAAAAAATAAAGAGTAAGCCCTGAGCACCATAAGATGTGGCCCAAAACCCAAAATAAACAAGTAAATAATATATAATTAGACTATTTGTTACTAAGAAGACAAAATTCGCTTTTTTAGCTTTAAACAAAAAAAGTTGAACTTTACTACTCTTTCAAACAATATTTTTAACCTTAAATGTATAAAACTGTTCAGCAGGTGTTTAAAGAATTCTAGAAATACCTTACTGAAACCCTTTGGGAACAGTAAAGAAGATATGCTTAAGAAACAAAATTCAACTGAGCCCTCAATAGCAAATAGGCATGTAACAAACACAACTTGTGATCAGTCTCAGGAGCACTCGGAAGCCAAAAGAATGCCTTGTTTTCTTTTTGAAAGAAACACTAAACTCTTAGTAAAATTACATGCAGATTAAACTGACTGTTAAGATTTATTATCACTGCATGCTAAATACAAGTTAAAGTTTCCAAAAGGGAAAATGTGTTATCTTTTAAAAAGGTAATTTTCTTATCAACACCATAAATGCATCTATTATTTATCCATAGTAAACTGACATTCCCAAAAGTTAAAATGTGATGTTTTCATGTTTCTAATAATCTTCAAAGTATCTTCCTCCAAAAACTACTTTTCTTGCTTATTGGCTCATATATGAATTTTATCAGTGTCTTACTAAAATAAAAAAAATCAAGCTGAAATTTAAATTGATATACATATCACTATATAAGTATCACTTCATAGTTATATATCATTTATATGTTTCATTTAAAAGTATTTTAAAAGTAATATAAGTATTACTTCATAGTGATACAATTCTGTCCTGTATCATAATCAACAGAGTACAAAGACTATAATAAAAGAAACTTTAAAGGCTTTGGAAGCAGTCACTGAATTAAATGTACATTATTTAATGACAAAATAAGAACTTGAGAGATAGCTCAAAGGCTAAGAACTAGCACATGCTTTGCATGCATAAACCCCTTACCAACTCCAAATTGGTTGCCTGAACGCCACCAGCAGTGGCACTAAAACAAAAAATGATAATATATTGTATATCTATTAAATAAAAATATTAGTGTTGGAAGTTTACAAATGAGTATCACCATATCATTGTCACTGCCATCACAAATGAGTATTTTTTAAAAATTATCTCACAATATTATAATTTCAGTAACAGTCAATAAATAGCATTTTGGAGATAATACAAAGAAACACATCAATACAAAGAAAAATTTTAATACCTATACCATTATTAGAACTAAAATATGTCTTCCATTGCTATACTAAACTCAAGTGTGGTCTATCCATGAGGATAATTAAAAGTATAGGGATTCTTAGCTTCCTTTCTTTGCATTTACCATCCTGAATTAAATCAGGTAATCAGTAATTTTTCTCAGACCACAACTTTTGTTGTCATTTTGTAGACTGTTCCAGCTGTGCTCAGGGAGCAGTGTGGTGCCAGAGATGAAAGTGAAGCTGCTTGAAGGAAGGCGTAATGCCCTGCCACAGAGGCAGGGTGGGATGGAGGGGGGGAGGAGGGAAGGGAGGTGGAGAATGGGCACTGGTGGAAGGATGGGTACTCGATCACTGTATAACTGAAACCCAAGCACAAAAATTTGTAAGTCTACAACTGTACCGCATGGTGTTTCACTAATAAAAATTTAAAAATTTTTTTAAAAAAAGGAAGGTGTGTGCTCCAGACCTCTGGGCCACCTCCCTGGCCCTTAGAAACCTCTTAACCTGTAACAGAAACAAACTTCAGCATGCAGGTTTAATGTCGAATTTCATCAGACATGTAATATGTGTGCATAAGTGTATAAAAGTATGTGCCTGACAAATAATGTAGAATATTACTATGGGGGCTGGAGAGATAGCACAGCAGGTAGGGCGTTTGCCTTGCATGCGACTGACCTGGGTTTGATTCCCAGCATCCCACATGGTCCCCTGAGCACCACCAGGAGTAATTCCTGAGTGCAGAGCCAGGAGTAACCCCTGTGCATCACAGGGTGTGACCCAAAAAGCAAAAGAAATAATCAACAGTGAAGGACTCAAATAAAGCTATTAAAAAAAAAAGGACTCCTAGCTATATTATAAATATATACCATGCAATAAACTGCAAGGTTACCTCTCTATTTGTCTGCTAAACAGATAATGTGTTCCATTCCATCAAACCTAGGATAACAACCAGAACTAGGCATCGAAGCAGTCCAGTCTGGTGCACTGGTGCTTATTCATTTAACTACTAAAGAAAAAAACTTTACAATTTCTATTTCAAGCCTGAAAGGGAAAGACTGGACAAAAATTTCAAATAACATGTATAACTGCTCATAGGCTAGTAAGTTAAACTTAATTATAGTATAAAAAAATGAGTCAATTACTAGAATATATATGTCACTGAAAACTAACACATTGTGATAATCATATAAGGAATTCACAAAAATAAAAATTTATTTTTATTTATGTACTATCACACAGTGAATTATCAATAATTTTTCCCCTTTTTTGTAGAAGAAGAGGTACTGGATGAGAGGGTGTCCCAAGCAGCATTCTCAACCGGGTTGGATAGTTCACTCTTCATGTCCAGCAATGCAGGGGTCACCAATGTCACTCCAGCAGTGCTTGTGGGCCTCCAGAACTCTACCCAGTGGAGCTCAGGGGACTATTCCATGCCACACATCAGGGTCTCTATGCATGGCATGCATGCCAGCCCTCTGGCTCATGTCCCCAGGCCCTCATCAATTCTTTAAGGAGAAAAAATAATGATAAGAATCTGCTCTACGGACATGCACAATAAATTATTTCGCCTTTTAACTAAGAAAATCTCTGTAACTTCATTTCCAATAGGATCAGTTCCTTTATAATTCATCATGGAGCTAGACGAGTATTCTGCTCAAAAATCAGAACTGTCTCTGAAATAACACATACTCCAGGCTCTGGCTCAGAAGACCACATATGGTGCTAGGGAATCAACCTAGGTCAGCTGCATCAAGGCAAAAAGTCTTACCTGTTCTACTATCTCTTTTGCCCCAACTAAGTAACTATGTAATATCACACACAAAAATTAACTCAAAATGAAGACAAGGGTATTAAATTGAAAATAATGAAATTCATAAAAAATATAACAAAGATAACACACTCCAGATTTCCACATTAGAGATATACTTGAGACTCCACTGACAAGAGAAGCAAAGCAAAACTAAGGTAGTACATGAAACTGAAAAAATGTTAACAGCAAAAACCAAAAAAAAAAAAAAAAAAAAACACCAAATCAGGAAAAGATTATCTGCACATCATATACCTGACAAGAAAAACTGACATCTAAAATATGAAAAGAATTCCTGCAACAGCAACAACAGCAAAACAACAAGCAACCCAGTTCAAAAATATATGGGCAGAGAGATAGTATAGTGGGCAAAGTGTTTGCCATGCATGCAGCTGACCCAGGTTCAATCCCTGGCACCCTACTCGGTCCTCCAAGTCTCGCCAGGTATGATCCCTAACAGAGTCAGGAGAAAGCCCTGCTCGAGTAAAGTAAAGGCCCTCCCGTTGATCATCGATTTGCTCGAGCGGGCCCAGTAACGTCTCCATTGGAGACTTTGTTGTTACTGTGTTTGGCATATCGGATACGTCACGGGGAGCTTGCCAGGCCCTGCCGTGCGGGCGAGATACTCTCGGTAGCTTGCCGGGCTCTCCGAGAGGGGCGGAGGAATCGAACTCGGGTCGGCCATGTTGGCTGCGTACAAGGCAAACGCCCTACCGCTGTGCTAGATGCAATATTCACCTAGTCCTAATGATTCATCTATTCTAAGAATATAAAAACACAAGTTTGATGATATATTCAATGTATCTTTGAAGATATCCCCTTGAAGATATAGTACAATAACCAAGAGATGAAATTAACCTATTTCCAAGGGGTTCATAAATGAGAATGGATTTTTCTTTAAAATGGTATAAATATATGTACCTAAAACCCCTTTAAGGAATTATCTATGTGCTAAGTAAACTGTCAAATACAGGCAAATGATACAAATTTACTCATATGTGAAATATAAACTGGGCAAATAACAAAAACTAATTCAGATAGAGACAAGACTGGTGATTATACAAGGGGTAAGAGGTTGAGGGTGAAAGTAGTCAATTCTTAGGTAATGAT
Organism: Sorex fumeus; assembly: GCF_029834395.1. NCBI lineage: Eukaryota > Metazoa > Chordata > Mammalia > Eulipotyphla > Soricidae > Sorex > Sorex fumeus. The sequence continues at coordinate 31,308,261 of NW_026606108.1, read as the reverse complement.
TGAGAGTTTGATGACCAGGAGGTAGTGCAAAGATATGTGATTACCATGTTGGTATGCCTACAATTTACATTACGTTGTTAATGAATGCAACTAAAAGAAAATCTAACAAACCGGATTCTACCACTTATTAGCTAAGTGGCATCAGTCGCCTCTCTAAACCAATTTTCTCTTACAAAAAAAAAAAAATAAAAGATATCAATTCTGCTGGATTACTGTAAGACCAGGATTCTCTACCACAGATACTTTGAAATAGAGGGCTAACTGGGGATAGGGTGGGTAGTGGGCATGCTCTGTGAATTGCTGGCTGTTTAGTGTCCTCCTGGCTTCTACCCAGCAGATACAACACTCCCCACTCCTCATCTCTAGTCACTTGTTAATTGTCCCTGGGAGAGGGCTCTCCCTGGCTGAGAACCAGTTCAGTAGGAAAGAACATTTTTGCAAAACGACCTCCCTCTACCCCAAGAGAACTCCCTTCAGATGCAAAGAAAAAATACTGACAAGCTTCTAATGACTTTCTCCTAAAATCAACAATCAAGAATACAAAATTCTAATAACCTTATATGCTAAAAGATGGCTATAAATTCTTGGTTATTCTCCAAATCAGAGAGAAAAAATTTCCACACTCATTTCAGCAACCTTAGCTGACTTCTTTGACCAAAAGAATAAAGCTCAAGCCATGTGTCAAAGGTGAGATGAGGTTATAAAATGTCTTTTGCCTTCTGTTTAGAAGTCAAACTATTGTTGAGATTCCCATGGCTGGAAAGACTCCAGACACAGGATTAGCAGACCCAGCTGAGCCAGTCTCCCAGTCTGCACACCAGGAAGGTAAAGAATAGCCTAGTCCAGCCAAGACTCACTGAACAAGGACATCACTGAATGACCTCAGCTAACGCCACATGTAAGAGAAAAATTGCCTGCTCAAATTACTGGCCTTCAAAATTAATATTGAATGCTTCTTTAAGCCACTAAGGTTTTAGGTGGTTTGCTAAATAGCAAAAGACAACTAGAACCCATACATGATTATTTTAAGAGTTCATAAATATTTTTGTATGCATATGCTTTCAACTCATGATTTTCCTGTTTGTTTTCAGGGGTGAAGTGGCACGGTTGGGTCCAAACCCAGAGGTGTTCAGGGCTTACTCCAGGTTCTGCTCTCAGGGATCATTCCTGGTAGGGCTTGGAGGATCATTCAGGATGTCCAGGATCAAAACTGAGCTTACCATGTGCGAATCAAGTGCCCAAACGGCTGTACCATGGCTCCAGCAGCTCTTTCATGTATTTGAAAGGACTCCTTGGGGCCAGAGAGAGAACTCAGTGAGCTGGCACACAGAACAGATTCGACCCCTGGCATCACAAGATCCCCCAAACACAAGGCCTGGAAGTGACCTCTAATCATCCAGGCATGAGTAGAGCCTGTGCAACACCAAAACAAAAAATAAATAAATAAAAACTTTTTTTAATCAACTATGTTCATTCAGATGAGGTCACCAGGGTGATAAAATAACTATTACAGTCTTTGGGAACCTTCTTTCAAAATTAAGCTGGGGGGGAGTATATCTGGATTTGAGAAACAATAATAGTACGAATTAACTAAAAGGAACAAAAGCTGATGGGTAATTTTCTTAAAAAGCTATACTGTCTTGAGAGGAAGCTGGCAACCCAGTCAAGAGTAAAAGGGTGCACAGGCAGAAGTTAAAGAAAGTTAAATTACCTAAAAGCTTTTTAGAAGTCTGCCAGTGCCTTTCCCTAGACACCCTTTGATGACAGAAACGTGTGATGTTTAGAGAAGTCTCTGTCAGCAGGACAGAAGGGCAGCACAAAGCCCTGAGAGGAAGCTCATGAGAACGGTAGAAGAAGGCCCAACTCCTCTGGAGTAGTCACAGTTCCACTGCACCCTCCAAGCACCCTCCAAACAAAACCGTTACAGAGCAGTTGGGGGTAAATTAAAAATCTAAGTGAGCAACAACCTCCTTGAGTAAGCACTGCTTGTTTCTAAGAGTTTAACTATCATACCTTGATCCCTAGGTGCCTTAATGCAGCCAGCAGAAGTCAGTAGGAGAATTGAATGGCAACTCAGGGGTACAGTGACCTGAGTCTCAAGCTCTCCCTCCCCCTCCTTACACTCACCTGCACTGACAAGCAAAGACCTGGCTGCTGGCCACTCCTCAGTGTGGAAAGTACCCTCCTAAAGGGATCATTAAGTTACAAGCCAAAATAGTCATCTACTGCGAAAGAGACAACACATTAAACAAGTTGCACTGACAAAGAATGACTGGATGAAAGGATTCAAGTCTGCGCAGTGGAGTAAGCATCAAGAAACTATGAAGTGAGTTAAGTAGAAGTATGAAAAGTAGAAATCCAGATTAATGGGAGCTCCAGGAAAAAAAAATATTTTTTTTCAAGAGGAAAACTGTTGGGGGCTGGATAATAGTACAACGGGTAGAGCACACGCCTTGCACAGGATCAATTTATATGCTCCCCCCCCCCCGCAAACCCTGCCAGGAGTGATCTCTCAGTGCAGAACCAGGAGTTAGCTCTGAGCACCATCGGGTGGGCCCAAAAACAAACAAAAAGAACATTTCCAAAATGAGCTCACTTTACCCAGAATTAAAGATAAATTCAGAAGACAAGATGTGTTATCATAACCAAGTAAGGTTGTTGGGGTAAAAGAGAGGGGGCAAGCAGGGCAAGGATGTGGCCAACAGAATGGACTTGTTTCCATAAAAGTAACAATACTAACTGACATGGGCTGAAGCGACAGCACAGCAGTAGGGCGTTTGCCTTGCACGCAGCCAACATGGCTGACTCGAGTTCGACTCCTCCACCCCTCTCGGAGAGCCCGGCAAGCTACCGAGAGTATCTCACCCGCACGGCAGAGTCTGGCAAGCTACCTGTGATGTATTCGATATGCCAAACACAGTAACAACAAAGTCTCCAATGGAGACGTTACTGGGCCTGCTCGAGCAAATCAATGAACAACGGGAAGAGAGTGACAGTGACTGACAGCACTTTCAAACAGTTGTTTTACTTACTCTACATTTATAGTACCAATTCTGGAAATCCAAAGTAATTCCAACTGATTCAAAAGAAAGCAAATATCTAAATACATAAAATGTTGGCAGGACTAATGATTTTTTTTTTTTTTTTTTTTTGCTTTTTGTGTCATACCTGGCGATGCTCAGGGGTTACTCCTGGTTCGTGCACTCAGGAACTACACCTGGCGGTGCTCAGGGGACCATATGGGATGCTGGGGATCAAACCAGGGTCGGGCCGCGTGCAAGGCAAACACCCTACCCGCTGTGCTATCACTCCAGTCCCGGGGATTGATGATTTAAAGAGAAAAATATTTTTAAAGTGTTGAGGGAGAGTATGTTTAACAACTTTTATTATTATTAGATATTTTTAATGGATTTTGGAAAAGGGGGATTGGACTGAGTAAGCTCAGAGCTTACCCCTGGCTCCAGGGATCACTCCTTCCTCTGTGCTTAGGAGACCAGATGCAGGGTAGGGAATCTGAGCTGTGTGCAAGGCCTGTGTACTCTGCTTCTGTCTAGCCTTTTTTTTTTCCTTTCAAGGTTGTTTGGTGGTTTTTCGGTGTGGGTTTTTTTTTTTTTTGAGGGGAGGGGAGCACCTCAAAATGGTTGTTCTTTCGGTAGGAAGGAGTGGAGTTTGCTTTCGATGATGCTAGGGACAAGGATATCAACCACAGACCTTCTGCATCAGTTACTGGAAGCATTTAAAGGGCTCAACAGCCATGAGAAATTTACATTAAGCTACTTAGAACACTTAAAATGTTTTTAATTATATTTTAAAATATGACAAACTTGGTAAACTTATGTTTTTTTTAAAATGTCTAGACTTCACCAAGAACAAGCCAACAATAATTATGCTTTAAATGTAATGATGTAATTCATACAAATATTACCTTCCAATACTTGTTAGGGTACTTTTATACTAAAGGGGAATATAATGTAGCTATTCTTACCAGAGTGAGCATTTCGTTAACAACTTTTGAACCTTCTAAATAATAAAATGTGAAAAATTTCTTCATCTACTATGCCAAAGAAAGTAATGGCCTTATTTCTACTGCATATTTTATATTTTTATCAATTTCATTAGCTCAGCTGCACATGAGACATTGCCTGTCTCGATCTCTGGAATGCTGCTGCAATTCTTTTCTCCTAGGCCTTGTTGCCAGGGTTGCAGCTGCACAACCAATTCTTATTAAAATGTTAAGTCTTTGAAATGCAGGTTTATGGAAAAGGATATAAAGGATTTCATTATCTTCTCACAACCCAACAGTGAGGATTAAGCCCCCACCCTTTCCAGTCCTTCCCGCCTCTTGCGCTTTCTTTACCATCACTCACATACACAGTAATATAGCAATTCAGCCTTAAATATATATCCAAATAAAAAGCGATAAAGGAGTTATGAATCTTAAACTTAGGTAGTTATTACAAAGTTATAGGTTATAGCTGGATACTGAAAGTGAGATACCAATACTTTAAAGTAATATTTCTGAAGAATAAACAATTGTAAGAATAGGCATATGCATAATAATTTGCAAGTAATTAAAACTATAAAGTACATTTACTTTTGCTGTAGAATACTCATTCCAAAATTTTCTTGGAAAAGGCCAGAAAAATTGGAGAATAACATATACTCTTCTTCATATTCTAGAGGATCTCATGCTCTTTTGTTCTGAGTAAAATCCTTAATCATCATTTAACTTTGTTCTTGAAAGGTAATTTATGGTTCAATTTGTCTTATGAGAAAAGTTAATACAAAAATAACAGTACTATGAAGGTATAACTCATTTCAATTTCAACTATAAGTAAATTGCAGTCAAATGCTGTGTTACGAAGTAAAAATGAGGTTTCCATTGAAATGTAATATTTTAGATGCTGTACGCTGTTAAATTTCTTATAAGATGCAGAACCTTAGCATTTTAATAGAAAAAAAGTGAAAGCTAGCAACAAAATTCATCAGGGCTATGTACAATTTCGTCTGTTCCCTGGGACAATTATTCAAGCTACACAGAAACGAATATGAGAGAGGTGGTGAAGGGCACTTCCCCCAATGATTTGATTATACAAATACCCGTCAAGTCACAGTAATAAAATATTTTAAGAAACAATTTTTCAAAGAAACCTTGCATGTTACGTGATCTAACTAAAATAACAATGATGGATTTTCCTGGTTTCAGGGCCACATCTCATGATACACTCCTGGCTCTGTGCTCAGGGGTGACTCCTGCCAATGACTGGGGTATCATATGCAGTACTGTAAATTGAACTAGAGTTGGTCACATGCAAGGCAAGCACCTTAACTCCTAATCCACCTCTCCAGATTCCTCACCCCAAAATCTTTAATGTAATTGAAGGTGAGTCTCATTCTTCTGGTAAAACTAACAGATAGAACTAACAGATAAACAATTTTTCTTTAGTAGGGGCCATACCCAGGAGTGTGTCAGTTGGGGGTAGGGGACAAGGGTACTTTCAGTGGTGCTGGAGGAGGGGGCCAAGCAGTGACAAGGATACGACTCAAGGCTTCACACACACATGCTGGGCACATGTCTACAACTTGAATCATATCTTGGGTCCTACAACAAACATTTTAAATAAGTACCAACTAGAAAATTTTGTATTGTGTATGAGAGCAAATCGGAATCGACCATGTTCAAGGAAAAAGCCCTACCTTCTGTATTATCACTCCTGCCTAGTCTAAAATTTTTAAGTCTTACTGGTATTTTTATTGGTATCAGGTTTTACTATACACTGAAGGAAAATCATATTTTTCAGATACTGAATCATACGGCTGGAGTGATAGCACAGTGGGTAGGGCGTTTGCCTTGCAAGCGGCCAAAATGGCCAACCCAAGTTCAATTCCTCCACCCCTCTTGGAGAGCCCGGCAAGCTACTGAGAGTATCTTGCCGGCACGGCAAAGCCTGGCAAGCTACCCCGTGACGTATTTGATATGCCAAACACAGTAACGACAAGTGTCACAATGGAGACGTTACTGGGCCCGCTTGAGAAAATCGATGAACAACGGGAGGACAGTGACAGTGACTGAATCATAATGTTGAGTCCCTAACTAAATCTTCTCTGAGGTAGAGCTGGAGAGATAGTACAGGAGGGTAAGGCACTTGCCTTGCAAAAGGTCAACCTAGGTTCAATCCCTGGCATCTCATGTAGTCCTTCTCGCACCTCCAGGAGTAATTCCTGTATGCAAAGCCTGGAGTAACCCCTGGGAACTGTGGGTGTGGTCCAAAAACCAACGAACAAAAAATTTTCTTTGAAGTCTTGGGTAATTCTGGTTCTGCACTCAGGAATTACTCCTGGCAGTGCTCAGGGGATCTTATGGGATGCAGGAGATCAAACCTGGTCGGCCGTGTGAAAGGCAAACGTCCTACCCACTATATTGTCACCCCCTTTAGTGGGGTTAGTGACCTTTTTTGAGAACCAGCAATGTGGTTCAATTAGGAATATCATTGGATAGAGGAAAGTATGGCCATTACACAGATTACTGAATCTAGAAAGCAGGCATATTTGTCCTTAGAGACAATACATTATTCTCAAAGACAAAAATTAATCTCAAACCACTTTCTATGTAAGAACTATAGCTGATAAAGTGAGGAAATAGCACAGCAGGTATGGTACATGCTAGCATGTGTCCAACCTAGGTTCGATCCCCAGAACCACACAGTTCCCCCTAAGTATCATGAGGTGTATCCCTGGAGGTCCCCAAGTACCACAAGATATGACAATGGAAGACCCCAGCACCACCTGAGCGGCCCAGGTATCCCAAACACTGGAGGGCCTGAGCAGTAAAGCATCCTTGGGCCCACACACAAAACCAATAAACCAATTGGTAGAGAATCACTGGAACCACACCCACAACATGCACACCTCCGGAGCACTGTTTTAGGAGCAGTCCCTCCACCCCACCCCAACCCAAAGAATTATTATGGCTAAATTAAGTGACTCAGCAGAACCTAAAATGAGTAGTGTACTTCAGGGTGAGGGAACCAGGATGAAGTAAAAACTTGAACCAGGAAGGAAAAATTAGGTAAGACCTGGAAAGATTTTTAACCATCCACCCCAGGTCATTTTTAAATAACTTCAGTTCAGAAAAATATAAGTACTGCAAAAAAAAAACAAAAAAAATCAAAACCAGAAAGGAATGAGCTGCAAAGTCCTGGCAAGTGGGGGTCAGACTTCATGCAAGAAATTTCTCATCATGACAGGGGCTCACTTAGTCCTACAGGCACCGTAGGTCAAAAGTGCCTCAGTTTCTCGCTCTCTCTTTTTTTTTTAGTTTTGCTCAGAAATTCATCCTTATTCTGTAATTGTTTTGGTTTTTTTGGGGTTCATTTTGGGGCCACATGTGACAGTCACTTAATCACTTAACTTCCCGTTAGTCGTCGATTTGCTCGAGCGGGCGCCAGTAACGTCTCCATTTGTCCCTGTCGCGTGCTAGTGTAGCCCAATGGCATCTCTTCGCTCCGGGAACATGGAGGGCCTCAAACCGATCGTTCATGATCTTGACAAAGAAGTCTGACCATCTGGTAGGTGGGCGGCCACGCGGTCTCTTGACATCCCATGGAATCCAATCAGTAACAGCTCTAGTCCAACGGTCGTCTTTAAATCTCATTACGTGACCAGCCCATCTGATTTTCGACACCTTGGCAAATGAGACAGCGTCCCTGATCCTTGATCGTCGACGGATGTCAGAACTCCGGATTCGTTCTCTCATTTGAGTGAAACGTGATATTCCAAGCATAGCTCTTTCTATTCTTCTTTGGGAGACCTGAATGGCGTTCTCATCTTGTTTGCGTAGGGCCCAGGTCTCTGAGGCATATGTTAATGCAGGAAGAACAGTGGAATCCACTGTTCTTCCACATGTGACAGTGCTCAGGGCTTATTCCTGGCTCTTCACTCAGATCAAACCTGGTGGGGTTCAGGGAACCAGATGGGGTGCCAAGGATCAAACGGAAGTTATGCATGCAGCACCTTAAACCTGTATGATCTCTCTAGCACCTCTATAGTTTTTGACCCAAATAGCTGTATTCATATCGTGGTTTGTACCTCTGCTGGCATAAAACAGTAATTGTTCCCTTTGGGATGAATTAATCTTTAAGTATGAAAAGTACAGAAATAGGAGAAAAGGGGCTGAGGAGATAGCTCAAAGGGTTAAGCACCTGGGAGGCCCACGTTTAATTCCCTACACTTCATGATCCCCCGAGCACTCAGCTGACAGTAATTTCCAAGCATCACCAGGTACACTCCCCCACCCCCAAAACTGTAAAGTGAACCTAAAGCTAACAGTCACAAAACATTTCATTAAATATAACAGCAATTATTTATTGTGAGGGGGTCTATTATTATTTATTTAAAAATAAGAAATTTCAGGTACTCTAAGTTTATTAAACTTCTAAAATTATTTAAGTTCTAGGAAGGCTTCTTTATTTTACTGAAAAATCTACCTTGTAGTTGAAAGACAGCTGAAATATCTGCGAAAGTCAAGAGGTATATAAATTGCAAGTCTAAGAATGTAAGTTACTAGGCAAGAAAGAATTGGTCCATATATAAGGAGTAATATTTATTCACGGTTCCTTATCTGGCATTTAAATCCAATGAGAGTAAAGATAACACTGAACTTTTATAGTTTTATGGATCAATTAGAATTACAGAAATATAGTAGCAACATAGGTATATGATCTTGGGTGAAATTTTCTATTACCTACCCGAAGGTGAACATACTTTCAGTTGTAACATTTCCTATAATAAAATTTTTTTTTAATCTTTTTTAAAGTGTTTTCTTTTGGGGATGCAAAAGGCTGAGCTCAGACTCCTACTAGAAGCATCACTCTACCACTTATCTTCAACTCAGCACTACCTCCCCCATAAGCACCTTTCAGTGTATCAAAAACACTCACAATTATTTAATGGCAGTAATGAACAAAAATAAGTACCTTCCATGTGATTTCAAGAATTTCAAAGGAAATCTTAATTTGGGGGGTGGAATGGTGAGAGGGGGAACTAAGAGTGGCTGTAGGGTCACACTGGGCAGTATCAGAGGCAACTCCTGGCTCTGTAAACACCCCAGGGGACTGAACCAGGGCCTCTCACAAGCAAAGCAAGCACTCAGTCCTTTGAGTCATCTCCCAAGCCCATCAAAGCAGAAATCTATTTTAAAAGACTCTTCTTTTATAAAATGTCATTTCTGTCTATATAGCACAAAACAAGCTGCGCCATTTTCTCAAGATGCCCAGAAAACACTGTTTAATCAAAACCACAAAGGGCTGCTTACATGATTACTTCATGGAAATCATGGCCTTTACTGTGATGACATACATCAACAGCTACAATAAACCCCAGCTGCTGTGGTAACGATTATTATACTATAGTTAGCTGTTGAGTGGGCCTGATATTAAGGCCACCAATTCTATTTACATAAGCACAGGACTGCCCCTCCAAAGGCAATTATTTCCAGATACTTCTACTCTATCATTAACCAAACAACTAGATATTTAATATCCATTTTTTATCCCTTTAAACTATAAAATTATTGGACTTTCAAAAAATACCTTTAGCTAGGGCCATAGAGAGTACAGAGGGTCCAGTACTTGCCTGGCATTTTGGCGAACCTCAAGTTAATCCCTAGCACCCAATCTTAAGAATTAATGCCAATTATGCCATTTCCTGAAAATCTCCCAAGATCCTTCATTAAAGAAATGTAGAAAACATAATTAGAGAAACCCAGAACCATTCAGGGATGATGCTCCAATTTAAATTACTCTCCCTTTAATGTGAACATCCTCTCATTCATATCTGAAGTGTTCTTCATGTGCTAGAGGCACCTTTAAAGACTCAGTAACACTGGCCAAGAAATGAAAATGAAAGCAAAATTGAAAATGAATAGGACTACAGCAAATTAATAAGTTTCTGCACTGCAAAAGAAATGATGACCACAATAAAAAGACACCCACAGACTGGGAGAACATATTTTCCCACTACTCATCTGACAAAGGGTTAATGTCAAAGATATAGAAAGCACTAATAGAATTTTACAAAAAACAAACAAACCATCACAAAATGGAGAGAAGAGATGTACAGGAATGTTCTCAAAGAAAATATACAGATGGCCAAAAAGCATATGAATAAATGCTCTGCATCACTTATCAAGGAAATGCAAATCAAAATAAGGAGATATCATCTCCCACCAGTGACACTGGTATACATTACAAAGAACAAAACCTGTATTAGTATGAATGTTGGGAAAAAGGAACCCTCATTCACTACTGGACCATATTCCCCATGGCAACTGGTCCTGGACTTTTGGAAAAAAGTATGGACACACATCAAATAAAGGTAAAGGTAAAGGTAAAGGCCCTCCCGTTGTTCGTCGATTTGCTCGAGCGGGCCCAGTAACGTCTCCATTGGAGACTTTGTTGTTACTGTATCTGGCATATCGAATACGTCACGGGGAGCTTGCCAGGCTCTGCCGTGCGGGCGAGATACTCTCGGTAGCTTGCCGGGCTCTCCGAGAGGGGCGGAAGAATCGAACTCAGGTCAGCCATGTTGGCTGCGTGCAAGGCAAACGCCCTACCACTGTGCTATCGCTCCAGCCCTCCCGAAGTGTGCTCACTTCGGCAGCACATATACTAAAATTGGAACAATACAGAGAAGATTAGCATGGCCCCTGCGCAAGGATGACATCAAATAAAACTAGTTAAAAAAAAAAAAGGAACAAAAAAAAAACCTAGTAATTGACCTTCCCTCTAGCACTGTAGCACTGTCCTCCCGTTGTTCACTGGGTTGTTCATCGATTCGCTGGAGCGGGCACCAGTAACATCTCCACTGTGAGACTTGTTGTTACTGTTTTTGGCATATCAAATACGCCATGGGGAGCTTGCCAGGCTCTGCTGTGTGGGCAAGATACTCTCAGTAGCTTGCGGGGCTCTCATAGAGGGGCAGAAGCTTCGAACCCGAGTCTGCTGCATGCAAGGCAAACGCCCTTCCCGCTGTGCTATTGCTCCAGCCCGACCTTCCCTGTGATCGAGCAATTTCACTTCTTGGCATTTACCCCAATGGCGAAAAGACTCTCTTCAGAAAAAAACATTTGCACTCCTATGTTCATCAAAGCACTATTCACAGTAGCTAAAAATCTGGAAACAACTCAAGGATCCACAAACAGATGACTGGATAAAGAAACTATGGTACAGGGGCTAGAGTGATAGTGCAGTGGGTAGGGCACTTGCCTTTTGCACAGCCTACCTGGGTTCTGTGTATATGCCCGAACCTAGCTGCACAGGGCTGTGAAAATCCCCACACAGGCAGGGATTACACATGAAAGGATGTTCACAGACTCTCCGAGCAGCTCTCTCTCACCACCTGCATTTGGTGCTCTCGAGTCACTGTGTCGGGCTGGCACCAGTTGGGGAGGCTGTTGGCCATGGGCAGGTGAAGAATGAATGAGGACCAAGCTGGTTGCTGACTAGATGCTGTTTATTCAATCTCTCGTCTCTCCCAGCTCTCTCTAACCCCTCTCTCTGTGTGTTTCTGTCTAACCGTGCAATTCTTTCTTCCTGCTGTATCCATCTCCTCTCTCTCTCTCTCTCTGCTGTCTCTGTAACCATCTCTCCTTTCTCTGTAACTGTCTCTCCTTCCGACTGACTTGCCTCTGCTTCTCACTCTCTGGATCCCCTCTGACTCTGTCTCTCTGGATTCTCACTTTCCTGGATCCCCTTCTGCTTCTCACTCTTGATTCCTTGCTTCTGGCTTCAATGACTCCCTGACTCCTTCTCCACTTCCCCTAACTGGATCCGGATTCCCCTCCGATCTTACAGTCTTAGTTTATATAGCAATCACGTAGGTGGTGATAGAAAAGTGGGGTTGAACATTAACAAATCAACAGAGAGGTAAGGACACTCCTCTAGGAGATTAACTCGAAGACAAAATCTCATCTACGGAGATTACTCCAAATTACTACGAGATCCGCTCAAGGGCGGGATTCCATCCAGAGTATATTCTAGATTGGTACCAATAGCAAAGTTCAAGTCCAAGTGGGAAAATGGTAGGATCAGAAATACCAACATGAGGAGGCTGGAGGGATAGTACAGGTAAGGGGCTTGCCTTGCTTGAGTCCAAGCTGGATTTGATCCCCAGCATGCCATAAGGTTCCCCAAGCACCTCCAGGAATAATTCCTGTGCAGAGCCAGGAGTAACCCCTGCTCACCGCTGGGTACAACTCTCCCCCACAAAAGAAATATCAACATGACCACAAAATCAGGAAATTACACTTGTTTATACCAAATATATTTTCCCTGAATTTTTTTGTATCTAAAATTGATATGAGCACATCGGGTAAGGCGTTTGCCTTGCATGTGGCCGACCCGAGTCGAGTCCTCCACCCCTCTTGGAGTGAGAGTACTACTACTGAGAGTACCAGTGTACTATTACAAAAGTGTACTAGTACAAAAGCTACTGAGAGTACCTCGCCCCCACAGCAAAGCCTGGCAAGCTACCTGTGACATATTCGATATGCCAAACACAGTAACAACAAGTCTCACAATTTGTTATGAGATGTTACTGGTGCCCAGTCGAGCAAATCGATGAACAACGGGAGGACAGTGCTACAGTACTACATAGCAAGAATAGATTATTAAGGACCAGTGCCTAAATCCAAGTTCAATTCCTGGCACCCAATGAACAAAATGCTATATAACTAGAAATGAACCATAAAAAGAAAATTTAAAAAAGCCAAAATGTGGAGAACAAGTTTCACAGGAAATGGGTCAACAAGAAAATAAAAGCAGAAAAATTTAAATACCTGGAAATAGGGTAGAAGACATGGTTCAAATGAGAGGGCACATGTCTACCGTGTAAAAGGTCCTGGGTTTTGGGAGAAATCAAACCCAGGGCCTCCTAAACGTAAGGCAACTGCTGGTATCTCTGAATCACATCCCCAGCCTAAACCTTTTCTTCTTCCTAAAAAATAAGGATGCCTTTCCCACTGACTTTCCTTTTACTTATCAGTAGCCCAAACTGGATCTCATGAGAGTTCCTAAAACAATCACTTCCAAAAGGAATCAAGGAAATGATAATGACCATCATCAACATTAGAATGGATTCTGGTCACTATCATAACCATCACTCTCTAGTATTGAATGAATATCTTAATGAAGGCAGATCCTGGAGGATGAAATGATTCATACTGGGGAAGAAATAAATGTGGAGTAGACACACACAAAAGAATGGAAGGAGGAAGTCAAATTGCAATCATACATTAAATACTGTTAGACATAAAAGATTCTCTTCAATCTCTGTTGTCATTCTAAATACAAAAATGAACTTAACTAATCAGGGCAGTAAATGCTAAGACAGTTTAGGTACATCATCATCGAGGATAATTAGACTCACCACTCCTTGTCAACAGCACCCATTCAGCTACCTCTGGGCTGAGAACATTCCACAGTAAGCACACAGATGACTACAGACTCACTGTCAGTAGAAGTTGTTCCCTGAAGGTCTCTTTTCATTTGGGTTCACGGTTTCACACAAAAATACACACTCCCAACTGTCTCTGAATCTGCAAATGAAAGGATAGAGTTAGGAGACAAAAAGCTGCATGGAACAACTCACCCTTCCCTCATGTGTAATTAAGAAAACTGAACCAAATACCATTTTCACTAAGGACCATGTTCAAACTAAACAACCTACATTTTAATGGTTGTAAGATGATTACACTTACCACCCTTTTCCCATCACATATATTTATTATAGCACCCACACTACACCAGACACACTACTGGTGGACCCACACTGGGCTGACCTATACATCATATTAGATTTCTGCCTGTATTTCTAAGTCAGAGACACAACAAAAGATTTCTGGTCTCTCCTTAAAAAAAAAAAAAATCAAAGTATTTGGCAATTCTGGGCCCACATTCCACATGGCAACAATGCGTTGGAACTAATTAGAGGCTAATTGCTAATTCTTTAGATGGGACATGGGTTTTGCATCTGTCCAAAGATGTCAGCACTCTTTTATAACCCATCTCAGTTAACTATCTAGACTTAGTTTGCATCAGAACTCAAACTCAGCCATATTTTTACAAAAGCTCACAGAGGGCATTTATTACTGTTGAAGCAAAGCATTTTTCTGTACTGAGGGTATAATACAGTATGGAGATAACAACATTGCCTTTGGGGTTGAGGGTTTAAGATATGGATTATAATTCTGCAAATGACAAGCTATGTGATCTCAGACTTGCTTTAAATCTCCCTAAGATTTACTTCTTACAAGAATCAAAACATATAAAGCACATAATACTATCAACAGCAGTGGACAAAAATCTGACATTTCCAAATCAATGGAATCGACCCAAGTTCGATTCCTCCGCCCCTCTCGGAGAGCCCGGCAAGCTACCGAGAGTATCTCGCCCGCACGGCAGAGCCCGGCAAGCTCCCCATGACGTATTCGATATGCCAAACACAGTAACAACAAAGTCTCCAATGGAGACATTACTGGGCCCGCTCGAGCAAATCGATGATCAACGGGAGGGCCTTCCAAATCAATCAATAATCCCAAATCCACTGTTTCCCCTGTCTCCCTCATCTCAATAAACTGCAGTTACCTATGTAGTTCATTCTCAAGCTTCAAACTAACCTCAAATTCCTTACCACATATACTCTCTCATTCTCATCCTCCCCAAATCATTACTCAGGCAGCTGATTCTCTAAAATATATGGGGGGGCAGATATCATTCCATGCAAAGTTCGGCAAGCTTACATGTCATCTTTAAGTCTAAACTGATAATGAACTTGGACATTATAACTGATCTGAGAATGAAATTTAGGGAAAAAAGCTGAAGAAGTAATAAATTTAGCAAGACTGCAAGATTTAAAATCAATACTCAAAATTTAACTGTTTTTACAGACTTGCTCAAAGAATAATCAGAAGTTGAATTTTTTTTAATTTCATCATGTTATCAGAAAGTTTAAAATTAGGATTAACAAATAACATGCAAAAAAAGACAAATGGTAGAGACAAAACTGTATTCAAATACCAGTGTACTCAAGATGTTAAATGTCAGTTCTCCCTAATTTCAGGAACAGAAAATGACAAACGGATTGTAAAACTCATACACTCCTACTCCAGATGGAATTCTGGCGACCAACAGTTTCCACAAGCAAGGCCCAGGTATGTGGGTTCCAGGACTAAATCTGCATGCGGCATGGTGGCAGAGGTGCCAGGCTGTCCCTCCCTGGCTCCCCGCCCACTCATCAGCCTAGATGTCAGAACCGCAATGTGCCTCTGGGTGCCATCTTAGCTCACCAACGGCCCTGGTCCAGAGACGCCCAGTTGAATCCCAAAATGGATTAGTGCCCTACAGAAACATTTCTGGGACCCAACCATTTACGATCTAGGATTCCAGAAGCACTCAGCTGCGGCACTCAAGATATTCAAAATGAGCAATGGACAATAAATAATCTAGCATCTGCCCCGGCAGACAGGCTTAAATGGTGGTGGGAAAATTTGAGCAAAACATAATGCCCCAAAGTAGAGAGAGTATTGGAGAAGTTGCCTGCCATGGAGGCAGGGTGAGGACTGCGATGGGGGGGGGGGGGGGGGGGGTATTCTGAGGACATGGTGATGGAAAGTGTGCACTGTTGGAGAGATAACCATCAAACATTGTACGGCTGAATCTCGAACATGAAAGCTTTGTAACTGTATCTCATGGTGATTCAATTAAAAAAATAAATAAAAATAAAACTCATACAATTATAGCAGCTTGGAACAACCGTATAGCAGGCAGGGGATTTGTTTGCCTTGTACGTGGCCAGCATGAGTTTGGTCCCCAGCACTCCATGTATCCCCCATGTCCACCAGGTGATCCCAGAATACAGCTTCAGGAATAAGCCCTGAGCACTGCCAGATATGGCTCCAAATCCAACAAAATAAAATAGGACTCATACAGAAATGAAAGATAATACATTACTAAAAATTAAAAAAAACATTTTTGAAGCCTTATACAAACTAGGTTGATAGTTGCTTTTGGGTTTAAGAAATCTTGATATATTTTGAATATTAAATCCATATTGTTCATCGCACTGTCGCACTGTCCTCCCGTTGCTCATCGATTTGCTCAAGTGGACCCAGTAATGTCTCTGTTGTGAGACTTGTTACTGTGTTTTGGCATATCGAATTCGTCGCAGGTAGCTTGCCAGGCTTTGCCGTGTGGGCGAGATATTCTCGGTAGCTTGCCGGGCTCTCCGAGAGGGGCAGAGGAATCGAACCCGGGTCAGCCGTGTGCAAGGCAAATGCCCTACCTGTTGTGCTACCCCTCTCAGAGAGTCCAGCAAGGTACCGAGAGTATCTCGCCCGCATGGCAAAGCCTGGCAAGCTACTCCTGACGTATTCGATATGCCAAAAACAGTAACAAGTCTCACAATTTGTTGTGAGACGTTACTGGTGCCTGCTCAAGCAAATAGATGAACAACAGGAGGACAGTGCTACAGACAGTGCTATACTAACTAAGTTAGCGTTTGTTTTAAAACTATTATATAGACAGTGAGATACAGGCATAGACAAACAGAGCAATATGAATAAAATTACAGGGCCCGAGCAATAGCATAGCAGATAGGGCGTTCGCCTTGCACACTGACCCAGATCATATCCCCCACATCCCATAGGGTCCTCTGTGTAGCACTAGGAGTAATTCTTGAGTGCAGAGCCAGGAGCATCCTGGCCAAAAAGAGAAAAATTAAAAAAAAAAATTACAAGTCCAAAAGTAAGCCTCACTGATTTTTCTACAAAGACACAAAGGCAATTCAACAAACAGTTTTGGGATCACTGGATATCTACACCTCACATTACATGCAAAATTAACTCTCACAATAAGTAAAAACCTTAAAATCTTGGACAAAAAAAATTGTTTTGGGGAGATTAACACTCATGAGTGGGCGAGATTAGTACCAGGAATTTTACTCCATGGCTTGGAGGCCAGCCACACATGCTAGGGGAAAAGGGAGCTCAGATAGAGAAGGGAGCACCAAATAAAGGGTGTTGGGAGGATCCTCCCAGGCTGGGAGATGCATGCTAAAAGTAGACTATAGACCAAACATGATTGTCACCCATTGCCTCTTTTGCAGACCACAACACCCAAAAGGAGAGAGAGAACAAAAGGGAATGCCCTGCCACTGAGGCAGGGTGGGATGAGGGGGATGGTGGGTGGGAGGGATACTGGGACCCGTGGTGGTGGAAAATGTGCACTGGTGGAGGGATGGGTACTTGATCGTTGTATAACTGAAACCCAAGCACAAAAATTTGTAAGTCTACAACTGCACCTCATGGTGTTTCACTAATAAAAATTTTTTTAAAAAAAGCATCAGCAGACTTTACTAGAAATTAAAATTACTGGAATGAAAAAAAAAATTTGTTTTTATTGAGGGAGCCTCCTACGCAGTGCTCAAGGGCCACTTCCAGCAGCTGATTCTGGCTACTAGACCAGCAATTCAGTGCTTGGGCCTTGTGGTTACCTGGACCACAGAAAGCTCAGGCGGCTTTCAGACCTACCTCTGGAAAAATGACCTATAATACATGAAAAATCATGTTATCTGAAAATGGACCTTGATCTAGAATACAGAAAAACCTTTCTAAACTCAGTAATAACAAAGCCCAATTTCAAAAAGGGATGAGTGCACTAAACACTCTTCACCATTCGTGAGAAAAATACAAGCACAGGCAAGGGAAAACAGAAACCGAAAAAGATTTGGGGGTAGGAGGGCACACCCAACTATGCTCAGTGTTTACTCCTGGCCGTGCTGGGAGACCAGGTGTGGTGCAAATTCAGGTTGCTTACATAAAAGACAAGTGCCTTATACACATTGTACTATCTCCAGAGCCTGAAAACTGAAACTCTTAAGCAGCAACTGAAACACAGCATAACCATCTTAGAATATGCAGTGCTCCAGAGTTGATCTCTAGAATCAGGTGGCCTCCCAAGTATCACTGGGTATAGCCCTGTCGGTCACCAGCACCACTGGGGAACCTCCCCTGCCAAATTAAAAACATCTGTAGCATACTCCAGCCATTTCCTTCTAGACATTTGCATAAGAGAAAGTAGTGTATGCCTAACAAAAGACTATAGCAGTTTTGTTAGGAATAGCCCAAAAGTATACATACTTCATCAAAGGTGAATGGATAAGAGAAATAAAAATGTCTTTCAATGCACTAATCACAACCCAAAAAATTAACTCTTATGCAACATGGACTACTCTCAAAATAAGTATGCTAAGTGAAATAAATCATATAAAAGAACATGCAGTTGAGAAGGGGGCAGAGCGATAGTACAGCAGGTAGCTTGCCTTGCACGTGGCGAACCCGAGTTCAATCCCTGGCATCCCACGAGGTTCCAAGCCTGCCAAGAGTGATTCCTGAGCACAGAGGCAGGGGTAAGTCCTGAGCACCGTTGGGTGTGGCCCGAAAACAAAAACAACAACAAAAAAGTTCATTTACAAAAACTTCTTGAATCCCAGCACCAAAGGAGTGGCCCCATAGTAATTAAAAAATTAAGTAATATATTCTAACATCTCTAGTAAGGGAAAGTCCAACTGACTGGGAAATGCATAGGTAAGAGGGAAAAATCTCTAAAGATGAAAAGAAACTTTTGGGGTAACAGGTATGTTCATCATCTTGAGAATAATAATGGCTTCACAGGTGAGTATATGTAACATAATACACAAGTTATATAATACTTACCTATTCAAAAATATAACCAGCACACAAGATATACACAAACCAGTGTACATATACATACCTGTGTCAAAACTTATCCAACTCAGTATTTTAATGCAGTTGATCACAAAATAATTTGCTACATATTTATAATTAGTAATAAAACTGATTTAACTAAAAGGCTGAAATCTATCAACGTTCAATGCATTAAGTATGGAAATAAAAATGATGGTCACAACCATCCTTGTCTTCAAAAACAAAAACCTCTTGCAAGAGTATATTGAGTATATTATCTCTTTGCCAAGGACCAAAATATAATTAGAGGTTACAAAGAAATTTTTGCCAAAAACATCATTATAAACTAGTATAATTCAATATAAAATTTACTGGTAGGTTTTAACATAATGATCTATAGACCACAAATTAACTCTTCATTAAATTTTTAAGAATTAGTTTTAAAATATTGAACCACTTGTCTATCAAAAAGATATTTTATCATCTTACTTGATCAGCATTCATCTGAGTGTCACTACTAATATGTACTTCAAATTCTGCATAAAATGAAGAAATCATGAAACTAGATCCAATTTAATTGTTAAATGTTGGCATGATTTGCTGCTTTTTGTACCACATAAAATGCCACCCCTATCTCCATCTGTTATTTATTATAAAAAGAGAACAAACTGCATTATTTCCATAGTTCCATTAAATTTTATTTTAGAGATTTTTCAAAAGTCTATCTACCCAGAAATTTCTATTCCCCAAATTAATCAGTATAGGTTCATCACACTGCTATGTAAAAAGGAGCTACATCTTTAAAAACATTAATTAACAATGCTACTTTCCCATACTTTGGGGCAATCACAGAGAAAAATTACTCTAGTGTGCATCACCCTTCTGGCAGAACAGAGCAGAAAGTGTGGAGGCCATATGTTCCACTGATTCGAACATTTCTCTGAGTCACTGCAGCCTACAGGTGTAAGGCCCCTCCTGGAACACCTGATTTTGGCAATCAGGATGTTAACATGTTAGCGTAATGAGTCAGAAGTCCCACAAAACAGCCGATTTACATCAATTTTATTATTCTTCCAATCCTCAGATATTCATAAGTTTACATTAAAAACCCTGTTTATAAGTACTGCGAGTACTTACAAACCCTGTTTATAAGTACTGCGAGTCTAGAATTTAAAGTGATCAAACAACATACAAGATACCTCCATCTTACAGTAACTTTTTTGGTAGAAACTTTCCACTTTCTTCCAATGGATATTGGCTTGAATTATCATAGCTTATGCCCCTTTCTGAGAGCCTGGCAAGCTACCGAGAGTATCCCGCCCATACAGCAAAGCCTGGCAAGCTACCCGTGCCATATTCAATATGCAAAAAAAACAGTAACAACAAGTCTCACAATTTGTTGTGAGACGTTACCGGTGCCCGCTCAAGCAAATCGATGTTCGACGGGAGGACAGTGCTACAGTGCTACAGGGCCTACACAGCAAAAATCCAGAGTAAGTAAGATGCATGCCTTGTAAACAACTGATACCCCTCCAGTAGTGATCCCTGAGCACTGCCAGGTATGGCCCTTTTCATTTTTATTTTGAGAAAAGCCCTCCACAAATAAAATGAAAGAAAGAAAAAATATGCACAAAAGGAGACAGTCCTGTATAAAAATCATAAATCTCCAGAGTCAAACTGTTTTTAGTGTTTCGGTTTTGTTTTGTTTCTGTTTTTAATCACTCCCGGCAGGTTCAGGGGATGGAATGGGGTGCCTGGGATAAAAACCCAGGTCAGCCACATGCAAAAGCAACTGCCCTGTCCGTTGTACTGTCGTTTCAGCCTCCAAACTGTCTTGAGCTTAAATTCTGGCTCTGCCATTTACTAGATGTGTTGACTTAAGGCAAATTATTCACCACCCTCCCTTTGTAAAATAATGGGGCCAGAGAGATAGTACAGCAGTTAAGATACATGTCTTTCATGTGGCTGATTTTAGTTAGATCCCTGGCAGCACATGGAGGCATCTGAGCACCACCAAGGTGGCCCTGCTAATCCCAGGCACCGAAGGGCCTGAATAAAACACAACATATCCTTGACCCCTGCATTGAACCAGTGGCCCTGGTTAGCCAAGAACTGTCAGGTCTCCTAAGCACAGCCTGGGAGACCCACCCACCCACCCACCAAAAAGTAAAAAGCTGGAAAGGGGAGAAAGTCTGCTTGGGTTTTTTTCTATGGTCAGGATTAAACAATTTCTGCCAAAGAGAACTAAAATTCTCTTTGAAAGCAAGCAATTTCACCTTCCGGAGATATGGTTTCACCAGCTATAGATGAAGAGAAAGTCACATACCTCAGAGGATTACTGTAAGAATGCAGTAAAATGAAGAAAGCATTTACTTTGTACAATACAAAGTAGCTAAAAACTGATACCATTCTGCTGCAATACCACTGAAAGAAATACACTAGGACTAGAGTAACCATTCTTCCTTATCTGCTTATGATAGTACTGGTTTATGCAGGTTTCCACAATGCAATTATGAGCAGCCATTCCCTCCTACCTCAGTATGTCCCAGTTCAGAAGATAAATTATCTCAAAATGTCCTAGTTTAGATGAGCCAGTATGTGGTCACCCTTATTTAAAACTGAAACACTTTCTAAAAAGTCCCCTTTGTTTTGTTCCTCTTCCTCTAAAATGTTCTTGCTTTTATGACATTAGCTCTCTGGTGAGTTCTCCTACGCACCATCCCTTTTCCCAGTCTCACTTCCTGCCCTGCCCACCCCTTTCTTATCTTCCTTATCCAGGAACTTAAAGACCTTCATGCTTGAAACTGGGTTTTTTTGTGGTCCGATCTGTCTCAGTGGTGCCATTCCTATCTGTCCTTCCTTTCTAAATCTTACAATAAAACCTAGAGAACAATTAACACCACCACTACAATAACGAATTCAAATTTTAGCTCTCTTTAGATTATAGGTATAATCCATTTTAACCCCTAGAAAAAGACTGCCTTTTAATATATGATATAGAGAATTTTAGAATGACATGAATTTCAGATTACTGTGACAGCTGAGTAAGGAAAATCATTTAAGTCAATGTTCACACTTCAATTTTATTTCAGTATACTATCATCTGTATCACTTGTCATCCTGTTGATCTTCGATTTGCTGGAGAGGGTGCCAATAACGTTTCCATTCATCCCTGTTGCATGCTAGTGTAGCCCAATGGCATCTGCTCGCTCCAGGAACACGAGGAGCCTCAAACTATATCAGTATACTATACAAAGGTAAAAGAAGAGCCTTTGGGGCTGGAGTGATAGCACAGCGGGTAGGGCATTTGCCTTGCACACAGTCAGCCCAGGTTCGATTCCCAGTATCCCATATGGTCCCCTGAGCTACCGCCAGGAGTAATTCACGAGTGCAGAGCCAGGAGCAACCCCTGTGCATCGCCAGGTGTGACCCAAAAAGCCAAAAAAAGAGCCTTTGACTTCCTCTTCCAATGGGGTCCCAAAATCCATACAAAAACACTAAAGGCCCTCAACTCAAACTAATATCAAAGAAATTTTAAAGCTTTCCCCACCACACACACCTTATGCCCTTTTATTAACCTAATGCTCCCCTACATTACTTCAATCACTCCTGAAGCAACTACCATATGTGTATTGAAGACATCCAAATCTACCTATTCAGCCAAACCTCCATCTCCAGCCTAAAGCTCTCCAGCCTGGAGTCTTTCATTTTAGGCCCTGTGCCTAACTCTGTAGAGTTCCTCTATACCTTAACTGAAGCTGACAACTATTCCCCCCACTCCTCCTGACAATCCCATTAATTTACTTTCACTACTGTCTCTCTTGTCTACCTGGTTCCCCAAGCCAAGGATTATTCTTGGCTGTGCTCCTTCCATCTCTTCCCCGACAACCAAATAACAATTCTGTTCTCTCAACTATCTTTCCAGTCTGCTTCTTCTCTCCCCTCAGCCACCTGTCAAGGTCTAGGCACAATGATCACGTCTAAAAATTACTGTATGTTGGAGCGATAGCACAGTGGGTAAGGGGTTTGCTTTGTGCCTGGCAGACCTGACCGATCCAGGTTCGATTCCTCCGCCCCTCTCGGGGAGCCTGGCAAGCTACCGAGAGTATCGTGCCTGCGCGGCAAAGCCTGGCAAGCTCCCCAGGACGTATTCGATATGCCAAACACAGTAACAAGTGTCACAATGGAGATGTTACTGGGCCCACTCGAGCAAATCGAACAATGGGAGGACAGTGACAGCTGGAATACTGTATGACTAAAACCCAATCATAAACAACTTTGTAATTATATCTCACTGTAATTCAATTTCTGAAAATCCAATAAAAAATATTTAGTTACTGTAAAAAATACTGTAATCATTGTTAACTACTCTACTGGTTGTCAGTATCAAATCCTTCAGTTCAATCTCATTTGGACTAGTATGAGTCTTCAAGAATACTGTACTTTTTTCAGTCAACGCCCAGTAACTGTGCCACTTAATCATTCCCAACTTCAGTTCCTGAAAAATAGCTGGTGCTCACTTGCTCTTTCCGCTCTCTGATATGCTGTCGCTCGCTGGTGTTCTCTGTCTCTGTCTGTCTCTCTCCCATACACACACAATCTCAATCTCTTTCTCTCACACACACACACACACACACGCGCACGCGCACACACACGCATACCTTACATAGTATCCTTGCTATTCATCTCTCAGAACTCACAAACTCTGGAGAATTTTAACGTGGATATCACTTTCTTCACAACAATGTCCCCAAACCCTCAAATCTATGTTTAGTATTTCTTTCTCCTATGTATCTTCTGTCTTCCTTTAAGGGTGTTTATACTACAGGTTATTAATCCTGCCTGCATCTATGAACCATGGGATTAATTTAGATCCAGAATTCCAGATTCAAAAGTTCAGGAAAACAGCCCCCAGTTCAGGACGACCTATTCTGAAAAATATTTCCACAGAAGAGACAGCAAAAAAGGTGAGCTCTCTGAAAACTGCCACATAAGCAGAGTTAAGGAAATTGAGTTTTTTGCCTAGGAAAAAATTCAAAGGAAAGCTATCACAGCCTCCAATACAGGGAGTGAAAGAGGAAGCAGGCTTAGAGTGGGTTGTTAAAAAGGGTGGAACAGAAGCCATTTCAGGAACATAATTTGTTTTAAAAAAGGAAGAGTCATCTAAAAGCATAACTGCCTCCACAATAACTACCAGGCTATTTAGAAATTGAATTCATGGTCACCAGAGGTTTTATAAGGGAAGAGAAAATACTGAACAATGACAAATCCTTGACCTTGAGTTACTTTACTGATTACCAAACTGGGGGCGGGGGGGTGGGGGGGAGAGAAAAGACGAATGGACGACAGCAATACAGAACAGTGGAAGGATTGTGAGCACTTTGGTAATGGTAAGGTGAAATAACTGTACATCAATACCATATACTTCAGCACTAATGTAACTAATCAGGTAAGGTAAAGGTAAAGGCCCTCCCGTTGTTCATCAATTTGCTCGAGCGGGCCCAGTAACGTCTCCATTGGAGATTTTGCTGTTACTGTGTTTGGCATATCGAATACATCACGGGTGGCTTGCCAGGCTCTGCCGTGTGGGCGAGATACCCTCGGTAGCTTGCCGGGCTCTCCGAGAGGGGCGGAGGAATCGAACTCAGGTAACTAATCAGAACTGTAATAAAACTTTAATTTAAAATAACCAAAAACCTACAAATTTGGGGGTAAAAGAGGTAGCACAGTGGGAGGGCATTTGCTTTGCACCTGGCTGACCCGGTTTAAATCCCCAGCACCCCACCACTTTAGGAGTAATTCCTGAATGCAAAGTCAGGAGTAAACCCTGAGCATCACCAGATGTGGCCCAAAAAGGGAAAAAAAAATTTTTTTAAATTTTTTTTTTAGCTACAAGTTTT
Organism: Sorex fumeus; assembly: GCF_029834395.1. Taxonomy (NCBI): domain Eukaryota; kingdom Metazoa; phylum Chordata; class Mammalia; order Eulipotyphla; family Soricidae; genus Sorex; species Sorex fumeus. The sequence continues at coordinate 31,283,601 of NW_026606108.1, read as the reverse complement.
AAGGGTCAAAGATACTAAGGGGATTTGTATATTTTTGAAGATGGCACACTAAATAATTATCAGTCAAATCACTCTATGATTCGACAAGTTTATAAAATGTTTTAAGTATGACTAGCAGCTGAACTAAAACACAGATCACTAGGAGAGGTATAGCACATGTTCTGTATAAATGAGGTCCTCGGTTCACTTCAGATTACACACCCCACAATCGAGATGAATAACTATTTTAAAAGAATACATGCATGAGCTGGGGAGATGGCTAAAAGGGCCAGAGCACACATTGTGCATGCAAGAACCTTGCATTCAATCCCCCATGATGCATGGTCAGCCTGAGCAACACAACTGACGACCAGCACTGGCCACACCCAGAAAGTAAAACATGGGAAAGACTATTTTGGGTGTAATTCTCTCCCTCCTGCCCCCTCCCCAAAAAAGGATATGCTGAAGAAATCTTAACCTCTAGGACCTCTGAACATCATCATATTTGGAAATAGGGTTGTTGCAGATGCAATTTGTCCAAACAAAGTCACATAGTAGGGGCACTCTATTCCAATACAATCAGCGTCCTTAAAAGTTAGCCCTGTGAAGGTAATGAGACAAACACAGAGGGGACCACACAACTAGGAGCCTAGGGTTTAAAAATACCAGAAACCAGAAAGAGAAGGGAAGGATTCCTTCCAGAATCCTAACACCTTCCAGGAAAGCAAGGCCTGGTAAACTCCATTTTGAACTTCCAACCTCCAGAACTGAGGTAACATGTCTCTGTGGTACTTCACTGAGGCAGACTCAGAACCATCTGAGTGGATGAGATTAGTGCAAAAAGCCACACAAATCCACATGTTTTGATCATGATCCATTGTCCAATCACATCAGTGGTCCTATGTGGGGGCTGTTGGCACACAGGCTGCTCATCAGAAACAAGGGCAGCCCCTTTGCTCTGATCAAGGTCTCACTCCTATCAAGACGTGTTCTGCCATTTTCTAAGTGGGCAGACAATCTTCGTGTTCTAATACTTCATTTTTACTAATACACACACACATACACACAAACAAAAAAACAAGAATAAAACATTATCCACACTCTCTGGTCCATGCTCTCTATACAGATACAACCATTATCTAAGTTTCTTAGATGTTTTTCCTGAGTCTAGAAACAATATTATAAATAATACACACATCACGTGGGTACATAATGTACATAAGTACAGATGGTAACTCCTTTATATTTTACTGTGTGCCTTGTTTATACCACTTCATATATTATGGGAGATCATTTGCTACATCAGTGCCCTGAAGAATTCTTTGCATGTAAGAGCAGAAAAGGAAATATATGAAGCTTGCAAGATAACTTACATGGGCCATAAAAATGATATAGTAAGTTGCCTTGCATGTGGCCAGCTTAGGTTCAATCCCCAGCACCGTGTGTGTGTGTGTGTGTGTGTGTGTGTGTGTGTGTGTGTGTGTGTGTGTGTAGCTCCTCTGAATCCCATCAGGAGGGAACAGAGCCAGGACCAAGTACTGAGGTGTGGTAAAAAAAAAAAAGTCATCAAAAAAATCACGGGGGGGTACCCCCCCCCAAAAAAAAAGACAAAGAGAGACAGAGAGAGGGAAGGGGGATTTTATGTTATTCGAATTGTGAATTATGAATTCACTTATGAAGTGTTTTTTCCAACCCCAAGCAATTCTCCAGCAGCAACTAGATGTCCTATAATTCCAATTCTAACAGAACCGAGAGACAGCATCACAGCTCATAGGGAAAGGGCTCAATCCTATACAAAACCGCCCTCCTCCCTAGAGTGCCAATCGTAAGTAAATTCAGGCTGTCATCAGTTCAAGCTGATGCTTCTGATCAAAATCAGAAACTGCCACAACCCCATCCTTGGATTTGATTAATCTGTTAGAGCAGCTCACAGAGCTCAGAAATGAGATTATCATTTGTTATAAATTGACATATTTCAGTAGAACAGGATTTGCTCTGTGAACCAGAATGGCTCATTCCTATTACTCCAGAGAAAAGGTAATGACCCAGAAAAAAGGTGAATCGGGGTGAGAACCAGTGGTTCCCTCACATTTGATGTCATGAGCAAGTGATTTCCACAGGGAAGGAAGAGCAGGGCTTTAACATGACAGGCACTTCTTGTCTTGGAAAATCTATGGTGGTTGAGTACCAAACATGACTGTTTCAAGCCTAGGACAAGAATGATACTGCTGATCTTTGTCCATTGCTGTTGACTTAGCTCCTATCACTATGCCTCAGCCATGCACCCAGTGGAAGGAATTGTCTTATCTTGTTGGGGAATGGGGTGGAAGGGAGACCAGGAACAACATCCAAGGCTACATACATGCAAGGCATGCACTCTAAAGCAAAATTAGATCCCCAGCCCCAAAAAGTGTTCGATATTACATATAGTTGAGCTTTTGTAACCCATGGCAAGATGGTCATGTACCCAATAAAAAGCAAAGTTAGGACTCAATCTGAGGCAAATCTAATTCCAAAGTCCATTTTTTCCCTTCCCATTTCACAATATTTACTGACTCTCAAAAATTAAGAGAAAACTCTTAATAAAGTAACAGGTTTTTTATCTGACTAATTTCAAAGATTTTTGTACTGTATTTACAAAAAATAACAGTTCACAAAACAGATGCAACAATGGAAGCCTAAAAATTTACCATGAAAGTCCTGTAAAAAGTTTGACTTTACCTTCCAACAGGCACTTAGATAGCCCTCACATGTAGTCGCCGGGTAAAAAGTGTTTAGGGATGGACTGACAATCTCCCCATGAGACAACAGATGGATAATTTCTCGGTAGATAAGGCCACATTGCTACTCTTTTTTATTCTTAACCACACCAGAAATGTTTTTAGCAATAGATGCAGGAAGTAGCACAGTACCACGTGGTTAGAGAAACAGCTACTTTTAGCTACTTATGAAGAGAGACTGCAGGAACTTGTGGGCAAGCAGTAACTAATATGCAGCAAACGGCTGGCTCAAGAACAATAAACCAGGGGACTCTGCTACTACCATGGGTAATAGATACCACAGTGTTTAGTTTATTTGAACTACAAAATCCTAAAGGACCCTAATCAACTACTCAAATTGCTACTTTACAGCCCAACTAGGCAAAAGTAGGACTGGTGACTTCTAGAGGATGTAATACATCAATATATATCAGCAATTCTTCCACAAGGATTTTCACATTCAGAGAAAAAAAAACTTCAAACGTCAATACTAGAATTCCTTTGTGTGGAGAGTATACTTCTAAAGAAATAGGAAATTATATAAAGATATTTGGCAGGGAGGAAGGAGGGTTGATGGGGACAGAGAGGGAAAGAAACCAAAGTAAGCTTCTGTCCTGAAAACAGAGGCAAGCCCAAGGTAAAGTACTGTAGAGAAATTAGGCACCCAGGGATGAGATGCAGGCAACCAACCGAATGGCAAGTCATAAACCAATGGAAAAAGTTGCAGGCTCTGAGTAGAGGGTTGTGGAGGACCCCTCCCTCCCTGATGGAGTGTGCCAAAAAGAGCAAAAGTTCATACCCAGAGCTAGGATGCAAGCAACTCCAGAACAGAGTGTACCAATATTAGAATTCTTATTTTATTTGCTCCCCCCATCCCTAAGAGGTGTTCAGGAGCCCCAGGCTCCAGGCTGGACATTCTTGGCTAGTCAAGTTGGCAGTTATGAGCAAAGACCCTGTAGTGCTGGGTTTACCTGGGTCACCTAAGTGGTACCGGCAGCCTCCAGGGCCACAACAGGTGGTGTCTGGTGGCCCCCATGGCTACAGTCATGAGGCTGGAGGACCATGTGGTGTTGGGAATGAGTGTCCAGTCAGGAGCACACTAGGCATTGGCCCTCACCACTCGCCCCAACCCAGTAATAGAATCCTTATACTAAAAAATATTCTTTTACAGTAGAAAACAGGACTAGAAAGACTGGCCCAAGGTAGGAAGTTTGCCAAAAGGGGAGGGAGGTACAATTAAAATAGAGAAAGCACCACTGTGACAATGATAGTTGGAAATGATCACTCTGAACAAGAACAAGGTGATACAAGGGGATAAAGAGACATGAACAATACCCTTTCAATAACATTATTGCAAACCATAACGCCAAAAAGGAATAAAGGAAAACAGAAAAAAAAATGCCTGTCATAGAGGCAGGTGGGGGAGGGATCGCGGGGAGGGAACCTGAGGGTACTGGTGGCAGGAAATGTACACTGGTTAAGCGATGGGTGTTAGAACATTGCATGACTGAAACTCAATCATGAACAACTTTGTATCTGTGCATGACTGAAACTCAATCATGAACAACTTTGTATCTGTGCCTCATGGTGATGCAATTGAAAAAATTTTTATTTAAAAAATGTTTTTTTTTTAAATAAAAGTTATTTTCCCCTCCTTCCTACACATGACAAAAACCATTATAATTTGGATACATGAAAGCGTCAATAAAATACAAACTTTCTGGGGCCACCTGATAGTACAGAGGGGAGGGTGCTTGCCTCGCATGTGGCCCACCCGTGTTCGAACCCCAGCATCCCATATGGTTACCCAAGCCTACCAGGAGAGATACCTAACTGCAGAACCAAGAGCAACTCCTGAGCACCACTGGGTGTCGCCCCCAGAAAAATGAACAACAACAACAAAAACACATCTTCTAAAATGTTTATAGAACTTGGGGACAATGAAAAAAATATGAACTTATCTATTCCCATTTTGCCCTATTGATTCCACTGTAAATAGAACCAAGTACTGTTTTCCTTAGCTATACAATACAGTTAAGGTAGAGGACAGTTGTTAAGGCCCTAAGAGAAACATCACTGGAGCAATTCTTGTCTCCAGGTAACTACACATTCTACTGTCTACAATATCACTGTTTCTGCACACAACTTTCTTCCCTTTTTTTTTGTTTTTTGGTTTTTTTGTTTTTTGGGTCACACCCAGCGATGCACAGGGGTTACTCCTCGCTTTGCTGTCAGAAATTACTCCTGGTGGTATTCAGGGGACCATGAAGGATGCTGGGAATCAAACCCGGGTCGGCCATGTGCAAGGCACCCGCTGTGCTATCACTCCAGCCCTGCTCACAACTTTTTTTTTTTGGCAGGTTTTTAAAATATTTTTTTTGGAAGTTAACATATGAATAGGAAACGGAAAAAAGAAGCAAAGAACAGTCATCCACAATTACACGCAGTTATGTCTGACATGTCCTTCTAGGTCCTGTACCTACACAACTAATCATCCATTATGTTATTAAGATCATATGTGTATGTATCATGCCTCTTTATATACCATGAATATTTACCATTTTAAAATCCCAAAGCTATAGAGTATTTGGTAAACAAAAATACACAACACCAACTAGAAGGAAAAAATTTAATCCAGCCTTTCATGGCAATGAAAATTTCTTAAAAGACAAAAATGGCAGCAAGGCCTCTAGATAAAGATATTGGCATAGTTACAATTAAAATACTGCATCCCCCCCCAAAAAAATACTGCATTCCCTGTAAGGTTCAAGTGAAAATGAGAGAAATCAACCCAGTAACAAAGTATAAGCTTCTAAGAGAATTATTCACTCATTCTAGTAAAATGTTAGTGAGGAATCCTAGTGCTAATGAAGTACCGACACTCTGTTCCCGTACGCAGCCAAAGATGCATCAAACCAACCAGCAACATCCAATGTGACCAGAACAGCCCCTTCCCCTGCACGTCATTCTCCCCTGTGCTGCCAACCTCAGAAACAAGATCTGATGTTTTATTACTCAGAGATGGTTTAACAAGGTTATGTCCAAGAAGCTCCCTTTCTATCAGTTACAACAGGCATATACAAATTGGGTTAATTCACTAAGTTCTACTTTTTATCATACATTGTCACCTCAGGACACCTAAAAGCTTAGAAGCTGCAAAGTAATTAATGAACCTTGTCCACAATAAACAAAGGTATACGAATCTAGACCTACAGTTATAATCTAGACTGTCTTCTAGCTGAGCTACTATCAGAGTCCTTCCCTTCACCCTTCCTCTTCTTTCTTCACCATTTCAGTGACTTTATTGCTTTGTCCTGTCAAAGAAAACTTTCACTTTCCAATAAGATTCTTTCATTCTAAAGCAATAAAAGTAATGCATTTATGATGACAATATTTGCTGAAGTGACATTATAAATCACTATGTGTACTAAGAACTTATCTTTTTTCATATTAATCTACCCTTCTGTGAAAACACATGGATTTCTACATTAAAGATGGTTGTTTTTTACTGTTTGTGCATAGAACAAATTGAGTTAATAGAGAGAAAATGAACAACTTTGTAAACCATGGTGTTCATATAAAATGTAAGGGAAAAATTTACCTATTCCGTGTAAACTCCAAAATACATTAACACAGAATTGCTTTAAAAATGTTATCAATGACAGGTGAGACATGATTATTACCATAATGAGTTCCAAGTATAAAACAATTTGAGTTGAAAACATATGTAAATGATAATAGCCATTTTCTTATATTGTATTAAATGGTTTTAATTTTCTTATTTATATAGTTCAAAATCATATAGTAATAGCTAATTGGCCCTTACTGATTTATTTTTCTGATCTTTCTATTTGCCAGTTAATGTTCTGTTGAAATAGCAATATAAAGCAAATTTTATTACGTGCCAAAGGCAGCAGGTTGGAATTAAGAGGGATATATTGGATGTGACGTAATGAAGAAGGGGATATTGGTGGAGGGAAGGTCTCACTCGTGGTGTTGGAACACTAAATTCTTTTTTTTCCCCGTTGATCGTCGATTTGCTCGAGCGGGCCCAGTAACGTCTCCATTGGAGACTTTGTTGTTACTGTGTCTGGCATATCGAATACTCTCGGTAGCTTGCCAGGCTCTCCGAGAGGGGCGGAGGAATCGAACTCAGGTCGGCCATGTTGGCCGCGTGTAAGGCGAACGCCCTACCCGCTGTGCTATCGCTCCAGCCCCCCATTTTTTATAATTTTATTTTCTGAATCACCGTGAGAGCAGTTACAAAGCCTTCGGGTTTAAGTCTCGGTCATACAATGAAACACCCATACCTTCACCAGTGCCCATTCTCCACCACCAAAAACCCCAGTATACCCCCATCCTACACCCTCCCCCTACCTGTGGGGCAGATGATTTCCAAATCACTCTCTCTGTACTTTGATCACATTCAACATTTTGACACCACACCCACCATTGTTATTTGGGATGTTACCCCAACACTCAGATCTGCCAAAAAGGCAACAATAGAAAATTTGTTTTCTATTGCTACTCTTGAATAATATATGATGTCACGCGGTTGCAGTAGTGGCTGCACAATTTTGAAATTCTGAAATTTTAACAATTAAATCTGGAGAGATTTCCTGCCAAAACCTGCTAGGTTCCGAGATCTGTTCCTGAGTCTCTGGGATCATGGCCATTAAGCAGCTTGATCAGGAGCCAGAGAGGCCATTCCTGGGTGGTGACTCACAGTCTCGTTGGGGTGGGGAGGAAAGGGCTGGCTCCACCCCCATCCCATGAGGCCCCATGTGTCTCATCACTGCGGGCCCAAACCTGACTGTTCAATGGCTCTGGCAGATGGCGGCCACCGAACCACCAAGGGGGAGCAGGCCAAGGCACAAAACCCATTCCCACCTGGGGTGACCCAGAGCCAGTAATCTACTGCTTGGCCCAAAAGCCACTGGGTTTGGAGATTTGTTTCTGAGACCCTGGGATCATAGCCACTAAGTAGCTTGATCAGGAGCCAGAGAGGCTGTTCGTGGACGGCAACTCAGGGTCTCCTTGTGATGGGGAGGAAAGGGCCGGCTCACCCCCATCCCATGAGGCCCTGCGTGTCTCATCACTGCAGGCCCAAACCTCACTGTCCAATGGCCTCTGGAAGATGGTGGCCAGAAGGCTGCCAAGGGGGAACATGCAGAGGGACAGGACCCTTTCCCCACTGGGGTGGCCCAGCGACAGTAACCTACTGCACAGTCCAGACGCACTTCTGCCAAAAGCCGTTAGGTTTTGAGATTTGTTTCTGAGACTCTGCCATCACAGCCATTAAGCAGTTCTATCGGGAACCAGAGAGGCCATGCCTCCAATTATATAGCTGAGCCAGAGGTGGGTTGTGGGTGTGTCTTCCACATACCTAACTTTTGGCCATTTACTTTCTTGGTAAACTTTGCCACTAGGTTTTGGGGTCTGGCCAAAGGCACAGCAGCAATTGTGGGGTATCCAGAAGTCTGAAGGCACCATGAGGCTGCTGATGCACTTACCTCACAGGTACAGATTGACCTGCTGGCGGCACCATACCCCCGTGGAACACTAAATTCTTAAAACAATTGTGTAATGAACAACTTTGTAAATCATGGTGTTTTTATTTTTATTTTTTTAAATCATGGTGTTTTTAATAAAAATCTTTTCTTGAAAAAAAAGGAAATAACTTCATATTGCTACACAGAACCTAAGGAAAGGTTTAAAGTAAGAATTGGCCTGGTTAAAAAGGAGAGAGTAAGAAGGAAATTGTGTGCCACAGAGGGGGTGCCAACTGGGGTGGGGTGAGGATGGTGGAAGGGATACTGGGGACATTGGTGGTGGAGAAAGCACACTGGTGGAGGTATGGGTGTTCGATCATTGTATGACTGAAACTCAATCATGAAAGCTTCTTAACTATATTTCACTACGATTCAATTTAAAAATTTTTAATTAAAAAATTTTAAAAAAAGAAAAGAAGAAATGGCCTGAATTCAGGTGACCCACGACACTGGAATAAGTACTAAACTCTATCTCTCTTGCCCCCAGGAAAGGATCATTTTTCAATGGGTTAGTACACTGAGCAGGAAACCAACAACCTTAGAACCATATTTTTTGCATGCTTTGGGATAAAATTTAAAAATTAAGTATTCAGTTAAGCAATATGCTTGTTTGGGCATCACATGGCTGTGCTTAGGGCTTATTCCTGTGTCTGCTCGAAAGAATAACTCCTGGTACGAATTTGGTGTGTAAATGTAGGGGCAAAGGTCACTGTCAATGTCTAATAAAGACAACCTATAATGTACAAAACAAACACTTGCCAGTAGTCATTCAAAATTAGTTTAAATGGTATGAAACTTCTGAAGATTGTAATAGTGACATTAAGGCGCCTGTTCTGCATTCAGCCATCCTCTGTTATATACCGGGCACCACCAGAAGTCAAGAGTAAATCCAAAACACAGCCAGATGGGGTCCAAAGGGGGAAAAAAATTGTAATAGTCATAACTAATATAAAAATTGTTTTCAGACTCAGTTAACAGGGTTCCCTGAGCAATGCATGTGAAGACTCCCCAAATATTTTGTTTGGAAGAGAAATTTATTTAGAGAAATAAATGGTGGAGAGAAATAAATGGTAGAGAGAACATATTCAAGAGAACATGAGTTTCTCCAGAGAGGAATATTAAGAGTAGATATCTCAGGCTGAGATGCAGGCAAAAATCTCCAAGGTGAAAATGAGCCTAAAAAAATTTTTTAAGTCAGATTTTAATCTTATGATTTAAAAGAAAAAAATAACAAATCTGATTACAGATTACTGAAAAAGTATAAATATTTTAAAATAAAGTATCAGGCACATCCAAGTTTAAATTTGAGTATTACAAAAACTGTAGATTTATATACAAACACTTATATGTCAACACTTCTAACGATTATGAATTGATGAACCAGCCAACAGGAAATTATACCTATAGTTTGGGGTGGGGCAGGGGGAGGGCAGATAAAAGAAATGGTGATTTCTCAAAATAAAAACCTCAAAGTGCACCTATCATTAATTTTTATTATATTCATTTCCCACCTAATACCTGTTACTTGCTATTTTAAAACTACATCTAAATATATTCAAGTATCTTTCACTTGAGCATATTTATATACACATTATTTGTCAATAGAGTAGTATATGTTAATGCAGCTAGCTACCAGCTTACCAGAGAAATATAATATACTTACACACATCTCCTTTTTGACAGGGAGTCAACAGTGCGGTGCTGAAAGGACGACACATCCTAATACTTTTTTATATACTGAATTTTCCTCCCTAAAACTGTGAGACGTCTGCTGAGTCCCCATAAATAATAATAAGGCATGCTAATTCAGATAAACTATGTTCTTAATAATACCTAGCAAAATTAATAGCTCTTCTACAATAAAAGCAATTCAGTAATAGGAAAGCATTTAAGTTTTGGCTCCCAATCTTATTTGAGACCAAATCCCAAATAAAAAATGGTACAATAAAGTCCAACTTAAAGTATCACCAACAATCACCATGTTAATCACCAACACTCAGAATTCAAGAGACAAAACCTATAAAGAAATATGGGGCATGCCAAAAATAGGGAATTATTTTTTAGGTGCTATTACCCTACTTCCAAATCAGGTTTTCCATTAGTCCACTGGCCTTACATCTCTCTATTATCCTACCTCTTCCATCCCTCAGTAATTTCTGCACTATTTTCATTTTTCATACACAAGAATGTATTTGAATCTTCCTTTCTTGTATCTAAATATGCTCTTATTTATTAGAGGGTTACAGGGTTTTAAATGAAATTACAAAAACACACATATAAGCTGTTTACCAGGCTTGAATTTAAAATGGCAATTCACCGAGCAAATGTGCGGAACTACCCACCTCCATATGCCACTAACTTATGGATACTAGGGATCCTGCAGAGAATAAAACAAAACTTTCCAGGGCTGGAGCACTAGCACAGCAGGTAGGGTATTTGCCTTGCATGTGGCCGACCCAGGTTCAATTTCCAGCATCCCATATGGTCCCCTAAGCACCACCAGGAGTAATTCCTGAGTGCATGAGCCAGGAGTAAACCCTGTGCATTGCCAGGTGTGACCCAAAAAGCAAAAAAACAAAAACAAAAACAAAACTCTTTCTTTAAGGATGCTAAAACAAGGTAGGCTGGGACTTCTGACAAGACAGCTCAAGTAGCAGAGCACAAGTCTACCATGTACAAGGCTGTAACTTCAATGCCCAGCACACCACTACCCTCAGCAACACAGGAGAGGGATGAAGAAAGAAAACTGGGCTTGGAAGGACCAAGAAACTTCATGAGGACCTACTGTCTGAATAGAAGTAAACTAACTATGGTAGACATGCCATAAGAGAGGAGGGAGGCTTTAATGATAGAGAATCATAAAGAACCATGTAGGTACAATTAAAATACTGGCTCTTATTCTCAATTAAAAAAAAATAACAGTGAAGGGAGCATAGAAGCAAGCTAATGGGACTTTCATTTCAAAAAGATTTTGAAATTTCAAATACAACCTGATTGCTATATGGGGTTTATATTTGAAAAGAGCAGAAAACAGCATGGAGATCGGAAGAAAAAAAAAAAAAGACTGCAGGGGTCAGAGGAATAGCACTGCAAGCAGGGTGCTTTGCCTTGCATTCAACCAACCTGGGTTCAATCTCTGGCACTGCAGATGTTTCCCCAAGCCCAACAGTTATTAGCCCTAAACACAGCGCCAGGAGTAAGCCCCGAGCACCACTAGTTGTGGCCCAAAAATTTAAAAACGACAAGAAAATAAAAAGAAAGAAAGACTACTAAAATAACACAGGGTAGGAGTGATGTTTGCTGGAATGGCAGCAGTTGAACACAGCACACTGATTCCACTATTCTTAGAATGGGCACTGGTGGAGGGATGGGTATTCGATCAGTGTATAACTGAAACCCAAGCATAAAAATTTGTAAGTCTACAACTGTACCTCATGGTGTTTCACTAATAAAAATTAAAAAAGAAAAATGAAAAAAAATTCCATTATTCTTAAGAGAAACTGGTTCTTTAGATCATTTGGGTTGGGTTTTGCTATGTCTGGGATCAAACCCGTCACACCTGGCAAGCCAAATACTCTACTTCTAAGCTAGATCCTCCAGCCCTCATTTTTTTTTTTTTTTTTAGCTTTTTGGGTCACATCCAGCAATGCTCTGGGATCACTTCTAGTTCTGCACTCAGGAAATACTTCTGGCGGTATTCAGGGCACCATATAGGATGCAGGGGATCGAACCCAGATCTGCCGCACACAAGGCAAATGCCCCACCGCTGTACTATTGCTCCAGCCCCAGCCTCCAGCCCTCTTAAAACAGATAAAGGAACCGCTTTTCTGGTACATTATTTGATTGAGATGTGGGAATGTGGAAGGAGAGGAAGAGGAGACATGCTTGACCGGTTTCGGGCAGAGCAAAGGCAACAGATGATTAGAATGTTAATAAAATAAGGAAGACTAGAGACAATCACTGGGATGGGGAGGGGAGGAGGGAGATGAGTTAAGTTTAGACATGTTGAATTTAGAGTGTCTAATTGGAAATATTGACAAGACAGTTGGGTATACAAGTCTGGAGGTTCGCAAAGAGATTCAGACTAAAGATAACATTTTAAGTTTGAAATACATGAAAATTCTAGCTAGAGGACAGGATGAGATCATAAGAGACTACATATAAATATAGAAGAGATCTAAACATAGAGTTCTGGAAGACTGCCTTGTTTTTTTAGGAGTTGGAGCAATGAACTGCAACCAGCAAAAGAATCAAAATAAGCAGAGTGTCCCAGAAGCAAAGAGAGAAATGCTTCAAAGAGAAATGTATCAACCACGACAAATTCAGCTGCTGCTACATCCAATGAGACTGGGACTGAGAAAGAAATGATGAGGGAATCTGTCACCAACGAGGTCAGTGGAAGTCCCAACAAGAACAGTTACCGAAGAATGAAAGGGAAAAGAACCTGATTGTAGTGAATCCAAAAGAGAGCAAGCCGGTGTACTGGAAACCACGAGTAAACTTTTTTTGGAAAGAAGCAGCTGAAGATGTAGTGTCGGAGGAAGGTTGTTTGAAAGATGGGAAGTGTTCTAGCATAACCATATGCTGATAGGAATAACTAGTGGAAACTGATGACCACAGTTCATTGGCAGGCAGGAGACAAACCAGTGTTTTCCAAAGCAGGCAAGACCACTCCCCTGGAGAGGAGAGGAAGATGCTGGGGGAAAAAAAATCAAGGGGAAGGAGAGGTTCACTTTTGTTTGTCTGCTTAAAGGAAGGTTTGAGGAAAGGGAAGTTGGTGAGGGGGAGTTGTTTTTGTTTTTTGAAAACCAGGTAAGTAAACAAATCAGGCCACCGTGAGTTTGGGAAACTCTTAAGACAAGCACTGAAGCAATGCTCTCAGTAGAAAAAGGGAAAAGAACCAAGAGCATGACTGGGGGCAATTCATGGCATAATAAGAAATGCAGAGTATACAGATGCCTAAATTTTTGGATTGCTTTTATTTTTAACATACAGAAAATAAGGTCATCAACTAAAAAGTGAATAGGACTGTAGAAACAATGGTCAGGAGGAGTGGTCTGCGTTGGAAGCCGACCTCTAATGCTAAAGGAGAAGGCAGTTGGGATAGAAAAGGGACCACCATGACAAAGATAGCTGGAAATGACCACACTGGGTACGAACTGTGTGCTGAAAACAGGTAAAAGAACAAACATGATGACCTCTCAGTATCTGTATTGCACACGTAACACCCCAAAGGGAAGATAGACAAACAAAGAGAAAAAACACTGCCTGCCACAGAGACAGGCTGGGGGGAAGGAGGGTGGCTGGAGGGAAACTGAGGACATTGGTGGTAGGAAATGTACACTGGTGGAGGGATGGGTGTTGGAACACTATATGGCTGAAGCCTGGCCATGAACAGCTTTGTAACTCTGTATCTCACAGTGACTCAAAAAATAAATGTTTTTAGAAAATTTAAGTGAACAGGAGAAAGAAAATGTTATAAATCTGAGGAGGTATGAAATAGTCAGGAAGTGAGGGATTCAACCATAGAAATAAACTAAGATTATAGGGATATGGGTAGCATAAAGGGCTATCCGGTGACCAACTGTCATTAATTTCCAGAGAAACCAGGCCAGCAGGGGTATATTTTCCTCAATGCATACTCACCTGCCAGCAGAGGCTAGACTAGCTAGGAGGCAGGGGAGAGGAGCATGGTACCATGAGACAATAATAAAAGGAAGAGACCTGAGGTTAACTATAAAAGGAAGAGGTTATAAAAATGGACCATGGGGGCTGGAGCGATAGCACAGCAGGGAGGGTGTTTGCCTTATATGCGGTTGGACCCGGGTTCGATTCCCAGCATCCCATATGGTCCCCCGAGCACCACCAAGAGTAATGCCTGAGTGCATGAGCCAGGAGTAACCCCTGTGCTATGTCGCATGTGACTCCCCCACAAAAAAAAGGAAAAAAAAGTGGACCTTGGATTCAAGGCAGGATAATCCAGTGAGGACATGGAGGGGAGAAGAAAAAACAGTACAGTCAAACAAAAGAGCTACAATGAAGGTAGGTCCCAGACACAAAAGTACTCTTCAAGTGGGGTTTCCTGACAGCAGCTGGAAATACAGGATGCTGAGGGCCAGGTGAAATGTTCAAAGCTGCATTATAGGAGGGCTGTGGAGATAGTAGAGGGATCAGGGAAAATGCTCACCCTGATTCAATCTCTGATAATTCACCGTCTGCCAGGATCTCTGGGTGTAGTTCTAGGGTGACCAAGCATCAACTGCATCCTCAAATATGTCTTCAAGCACATCCTCAAGCCCAGCACTACATTGCCAGCCCAGCTAAGTGACCTCTGAGCACCACTTGGGAGACCCACAAAAACAAAGGAACAGAAAAATTGTGCTGTATGAAATAACCTTAGTAAGTCTAGACATAACTGTATGAAATAAGGTATAGAACTATCTTGAACATTACAGCAAAACCACTCCCTATACCAAGTGAGCCTTTACAAGAGGGAAACTGAAAGGAAATTGAACAGGAGCAGAATTACATTATAGGAATTGTGGCTAAAAGTTCCCAGGCATGAAATTCCCAAGAAAACCATTTCCAGCATTCCTGGAGTCAGCTTTAAACAATCTGCCCAACTGAGAAGGTACCAAAGCCAAGTCACTTAGTAAAAGTCACATTAAAACCAGACCTTTTCCCCTAAACCTCTTTCCCTACTAAGATAACTCTGGATAAATGGGAATAACATAGGGAAGAGAAATCGACACAATGCAGAGAAGCCTGCCCAGACTTCTCCAACGCAAGTTTCTCATGTGAAAACAGTTCTAAGCTTGTATAAGGGCCTAAACGTGGATTAAACAAAACTGCATGTTCTGAAACTTCCTAATGATTGGGCAAGACCAGAGGAGGAGGTATTTCCCATCAGTTTAATTAAAATTCAGAAAAGCAGGAAAAGATAACCTACAGTGAAGTTTAGGGAAAGTCTGAAGGTAGAAAGTTGTTTTCAGCTGTAAGCTTATGAGTCCCACCCACTGAATATACCAGCCATTCCACAAATACATACAATACTAAATTTAAAAAAAATTACTACATTTACTACATGAAAATGCAGCACCCGGAGAGAAAACTCAAGTAGCAGAGCACATTCCTTGCATGTATGAAATCCTGCAGCTAATCCCTGTGCCCTAGAGCACCACCCTGGGAATGGCCTTCAATGCTACCAGCCTACAACAGGCCTAACTTTGTCAGAAGTGTAACCTTATACACAAATATATATATATATATATATATTCACAACTATAAACATAAATTTCCAAGTGGGTAAACCACACAAAATGTATCAGCACTCATCATTTAGTAATCAAAGATACTTAAATTGAATGTGGAGTTAGTTATCTAGTTTTTTTTTTTTTTTTGGCTTTTTGGGTCACACCCGACAATGCACAGGAGTTACTCCTGGTTCATGCACTCAGGAATTACTCCTGGCGGTGCTCGGGGGACCATATGGGATGCTGGGAATCGAACCTAGGTCGGCTGCTTGCAAGGCAAATGCCGTACCCGCTGTGCTATTGCTCCAGCCCCAGTTATCTAGTATTTTAACAGGGAAAAGGATGATTTGCTTTATGATAATCTACTATATACTAAAATTTTATTAAAGTACACTTACAGGCATTCTACAGTGTAAAAACAAAGATAATTTGTAACCAAGTCTTTTAGCTTTCAGTCAAGAAATTCTTCTTGGACTGGATTGGATTGGATTGGATTTAGCTAAATCCTCCTCCCTCCATTATTTGCTAGTTTTATAAAAACGTTCAAATATGCTTAGGCTTTGAACTTTAGTAGAAGAATGCATAAAGTTAATTATTAATAGGCTAAATTCCAAGAATAACAACCTGGTTTTTCCAGGTAGTACTTAAAAAAAAATTTAGAATACTCTCACCTATACTATTTAAGGATAAACACATTTCACTAAGTTCCTTTCAAATAAGCATTAAAAATCCCGTAATGTCCCTCTCAGAGACAGATCTAAAATGGTACTACATTCAATAAAATGGCAAAATAATTCATGAGCACTGATTAGAAAAAAAATGTAAAATATTTTAAAAATATATTCATTTAAGTTATAGGGGGGAATCTTTTGGGGCTAAAGAGAAAGCTCAACAGGCTAGAACACATAATCTGCATGCACAAGGCCCAGGTTCAATCCCCAGCACTACGTGGTCCTCTCTGAGCACCACCAGAAACGATTCTCAAGCACTGGCCCATGAACATATGTGCCTCCCAACAATCTCTAAAAGTTGAATTAATCTCATTAAGCCTTAACAAAATATCCCAGCCTTACCCTAAAGCAGATGTGAAACCTAAATAGGTTCATGATCAAAACTGAGACACAAGAAATATATCAGAAATATATCAGGAGGTTGGAGACATAGCTCAGTGGTACAGCACTAAACTTCCTGGGAATCTAACCCAGAACTTAGATTAGCCATAGGTTAGATTCCCAGCAACACACATACACAGAAAAAATTAATATGAAGAACCAGGAAGATAGTATAGCAGTTAAGGCACTTGCCTTGCATGCAGCCACCCTAGGTTCAATCCCCAGCATCCCATGGGGTCACCTGAGCCATCCAGGAGTGATCCCTGAGGACAGAACCAGAAGTGAGCCCTAAACACTACTAGGTGTGCTGCCCCCATCGCCCCACCCCCCCCCCCAAAAAAAGGGAAATGTAAAAAATTAGTCATAAACAATTCTGGGGGGACTGGAGCGATAGCACAGTAGGTAGGGTGTTTGCCTTGCACAAGACCGACCCAGGTTCGATTCCCAGCATCTGATATGGTCCCCTGAGCACCACCAGGAGTAATTCCGGAGTGCAGAGACAGGAGTAACCCCTGTGCATCGCCAGTGTGACCTTAAAAAAGAAAAAAAAAATCTGGGGGAAAAAAATCTAACTTTTTCTAGGGGTCTCTTAAGTAGGGCTCAGGGGCCCAAGGGCAGCTATGGGGTCTATGTGGTACAGCTCAGCCCTCCCGGGACTCAGGGAATCACCAGGGACACAGCTAGTTGTGGGGAGAGAGACGGGGATCAGGAAGACAGTGACCATGATAGACATGTGGAGTCAGGGATTGAGCTCAGGGCCTCTGAATGTAAGGCATGCAGTTCAGCCTTCTGAGCTATCTCCCACCCACTAGAAATGCTTTCCACACATGCTAATAATCTCTCAATCTTCTATACAGGCAAAAATGGACACAGCTGCTACATGTCTTATCAGCATCATTCTTAATTACCTTAGTAATTATATCTGACAAAGGAAATGCTTTATAAATCATTCTAAAGGATGTCTCACACACAAAAAAAAGCATGAACAATACCAACGAATACATATACCAGAATTTAAAAAGCAACAATACTTTAATATTCCAACAATTATAAAATGAGATAATCTTAGAATTTAGCCTCAAAACATTAAAACCTATTCCAGAAGAGGGAAAACGCTTTAAAAACATTTGCAGTAACTAGAGTGCATTTTATGTAAATGAAAGTGTTGTGGGTTTAACTACTTGAAAATTTTCTTTTAACATCTCAGTATTGATTGCCAAGATCTCTGAAGTTCTTATCCAAATAAAATATGCCAAGCATTTCTTATTCAAGATATCACAGCTAGCCTGCATTGTTTTTTATTATCAATGCTGTCCTTTAGGCTTCTCCCTGACACAAGACTATTAGGAGTACTTGCCAATTAACTCCTCTCACAAAACGCTGACATGTGACGAAAATCCATTAGAACTTTCTATTGCTAAAATCTGAGGAATTACTCTCCTATTTCTAGGAATAACCATAAAAAGCAAATAACCAGTAGGCCTAAAATCTGAAGATTCTTACACATATTTAATAATGTGTATGGCGCTATGATTATACCAGTAAGACAAAAGGGTTCATCTAAATTCAAAAGTTATCAAACTACATAATTGTATAACAATCAAGATACCAAATAAAGTAAAGCACTGTTTTTACTTTATGTAAATAGAATAAAAAAAATAGGCAGTGCAATCTTATTTTTGTAAAAAAAAATGCCTTATTTAAAAACACTTCTTATAGGAAAAAAAGTTCACTGTTCCTCTTGCAGATTTTTTTTTTAACTAGAAAAATGCTGAATGGCAAAGATCACTTAGAGAAAACAGAAACATCAAAATCATCAGTATGGAAGTCAAAATAAAAATACTGGTTGGATAAGCCCTCTTTCGACCTTCATTTTAAAATGTCGCTTATTAAACTGACAATATGAAAATGTAACCCAATAATCTGAGCATCATAAAGTTGCTTATTAACCTGGAAACAGGCTGTGATGGAGCTGGACTTCCGGGTGCTCGCCGGGCTCTCCCAGCATTAAGCTGACACTGGTCAGCACAGAACTTCACGCTCAAATAGTTTTGGGTCTTAATCGCCCCCTAGAAACTCAGCACCAAGCACTGGTCCCACTCGTATCTGAGGCTTAATGAATATCTGGTGAGATTTAATTCCACTAACATAATCGCAGCTGTCTTTCACCCTCTAACTTTTTAGCCTTCTTCCCTTTCTGGTAAGCAACTCAAGTACCGAAGTCCCTTAGAGGCACCTAACATTTCCCCCCACTATGAAATAAATAGAAAGCTGGGTGTCGAACGAATAAAATACAAACCACGCAGGTCTTCTTTATTTTCTCCGTTCTTCTCTGAAAGCAGGCTAAAAAAGAAACAAGGTTTCTTCGGAAGAAAACGTCCACCAACTTTGTTATATTGTATCACTGCACATTTCGAACACACTTTCTATATTGCTCATATCGCTAACAACTTATTCCACCCCCCCCCCCGCACACACACACCCACCCACCGACAGTAAGTGTATGTTGGCCCGGAACACGCAGGGAGCACGTAAACAAGAACACGACAAGCGTCTCGCCAACGACGCTGCCCTCCAAACCGAGCGGAGCTAGACGTGAGATAGGCCTTGCTTACTACCACCGCCCCCTGGCCTGGACCCTAGTCGGGGGATTCCGGCCGACCGTCCAATGGTTTACTGAGCAGCTACTACACGCCCAGGCCCTTGGAACACAACAGCTGAAGTTTGCTCAACGCAGCATCACCAACCCCGGGCCCGCTGCCCATGCTATGGTTTTAAATCGCCGCCTCCGCGGGCGAAATCGCACCGGAGTCGCACCTACAGCAGCTCCGGGGGTCGGTGCGTCCGTCCAGGTAGCTCCCCAAAGCTTAGGACTGCGGCACCGGCGCGCCGCTACCCACCACCAGGCCCGTTACCGACCATCATCGCCGCGCGAGCCAGGCGGAGCAGGGGTGAAACAACCTGTAAGAGTGGACCCGCTCCCGCCCGCCCCGGAGGAGGTCGGGGCTTTCCCTCCGGGGCCCCCCAAAGGCACGGCGGCAGGACCCCGCGGCACGAACCGAACGGCCGGGCGCCCGCGGCGGCCAGAGTCCAGGTCCGGGGCTCCCCGCCCCTCGGAAACCCTCACCTGAAGGCCTCGGACCCTCGCCGCGCGCCCCCCACGCACATGCACACGCATACGCACACGCACACACCCCACTCCCGATTTGCAGTCCTGCAAAGTTGGGGGTCGAAGGGGAAGAGGTGGAGGGTCTTCCTCTCCCATTTTACACCAGGCGGGCGGTTGGCTCTCTCAGCCGCGCGTCCGTCCCGAGTTTCAAACCGTTTCTCCGAGGCCGTGCATGGAGGGGAGGAAAGCCCGGGCAGGGGGGCCCGCCGGGAGACCTCCGCCAGACCTGGGGGGCCGGAGCCCCAGGCTCAGCCCACTCCCCGCAGCGCGCCGCGCCGCCAGGGCCGGGCCGCGCTCGCCCCGGAGCCCTCGCCGCGGCGGAGGGTCGCGGCGGAGGGTCCCCGGCGCTGCAGGCGCGGCACTCACCGTCGCCTTTGTCTCGGCCGCCCGCGCCCGCTCGGGCTCCGGCTCCGGCTCCGGCCGCCGCCGCCGCCTCCGCTGCTGCTGCTGCTGCTGCTGCTCCCCGCGCCGGCTCCGCGGCTCCTGCCGGCCCCACGCCCGCAGCTGCGCTCCCCGGCGCGTTCGCCGCTTCCTGGCCCCGCCCTCCGCGGCCGGGCTCGCGCGCGGGCGGGGCGGGGCGACGGGGCGGCGCGCGCGCCCAGGGCCGGGGGGCGGAGCCGACCGCGCCGGAAGCTGGCGAACTGGCGGCGGGCGGGCGAGCGGGCGACCGCCTCCCCGGGCCCGCGGGGGTCGGCCCGCGGCTCGCGCGCCTCTCCCCGCCCCCCACCCCCGACGGCGCGGAGCGGGCGGCGCCTGCGCTGGAAGCGGGGCCGCGGGCGCGCGCGAGGGTCGCTCCGCGCCGTCGGCGGCAGTTGAGCGATGCTGGGAAGATCCTGCGTTTTTCAACGTCCAGGAATCCTTGCGTCTGTCGCTGGCCGGCAGATCCAACCACCTGGCGTGGGCAGTGGGTGATAGTGTTCTCCCGCTGGGATCTGTGCCGCCTTTTAGTGTATGTTCTGTGTCCACGCCCCACCCCCACCCACGCCCAGATCTCCGAAACGGGAGTGCCCCTACCTAGCAGCCATGTCATTCCACCATAACGCCTACCAGAAGTTTTCAAGCCTGCACCGCTTTGAATAGAGTCATAGACATCTTCCCCATCTCGATTTGCACGAAAGCAATGCTTGTTTTCTATTTCCCCTGAGCTGCGAGTTTCACCCCAGCTCAAAAACAGCAACTCAGCACGGTGCCTCGGTCCTTGCTCCCAGCTCTGTCAGTTAGTTGGCTCCTCTCGGTACTCCACCTCCAATCTGTCAAGGAAGCCTGTTGGTTGTACCTTTAAAATGAATAAGAATCTGTCCACGTTGCTTCCATCTTCTCTGGCCTAACTTTCAGCAGACCTACTGCACGGTTCCTCTCCCCACAGTGATGTGTTCTACTGGCAAAACAAGCAAGACTCTCCAACTACAAGGAAATTCACCTTATATCTGCTGATTTAAAAAAAAAAAATTGCTCCCTGTTTCACTCCACGTGAAAGCTGAGGTCTGTATAATAACCTCAGAAGCCCTTGGATCAGCCTTTTCTCTTTACTGCTAACTCCTGTCCCAACCATTCTTCGTTGCTTTACCGAATTATGCAGGACAGCTGCTGAACGTCCTTCTGACTGTCATTCTCTCTGTCAGGAACACTCTAAAACCCCTGTGTCCACCTTCATTGATTTTTGCTCTGTGGACCAAACCCGGCAATGCTTACTACTACTTCCTGCGCAGTGCACCAGGTCCCACTGCTACTGGGTGCTGGGGTGCTTAGAAAGCACCCACACCTGGGGGCACAGAGATAATACAGCGGGTAGGGCACTTGCCTTGCATGTGAGCAGCCTGGGTTCAGTCCCAGCACCACCTCTGGTCTCCCCCTCACCCTATCCTCCTGCATCCCAAACTCCTCGCAGGGAGTGATCTTTGATTCTGTGATCTGTGAGCACAGAGCCAGAACTAAGCCCTGAGCAACAGGGTGTGGCTCCCCCAAAAAAACACCCACACCAATCTGTTGCGCTAGCTCTCCCACCCCACTTTCACTACTTTTAAGGCCTTGCTCAAATGTCACCTTAACAATGCTTAGTTTGACATGTTATTTAAAATTGTAACCACTCTACTCCAAGACTAAATTCTTCCTAAGTGGTTATTATTTTTCTTTTCCTCTCAAGACATTTGACACTTGAAGCTTGTACCAATCTTTATAATTACTTTGTATGTTTATTTTTAGAGTCTGTCTTTCTCATTAAACATGGGCTTTTTGTCTGTTTTGTTCAGCTAATCTCTCCCCAGAGTCTAGAGTAAACGGGGAAGGGGAGAGGATTTTTAATCCCTGTGAGATAATAAAAAAAAATCTATAAGGCAACAAAAACCAAAAATGACTGATTTCTTTTTATTTTAAACTTCTTCTTTTTTTCTAATTCCCATCAGTTAAATTTGAACTTCTTCCTGTCTAGCATTTTGAAGGGGGAGGAGCTTCCCCAATAGTGCTGGGACCACCAGGGCTACATCTTTTAGAGCTCAGGGAGATAGTGCTGTGCCAGGAGTTGAAGAGAGTGGGAGATGGTTGCTTGCCCCCTACTCTAAAGAGGCCCCACAATTCTCAGCCCGGAGATCAGGAGTTACATTGTATTTCTGTCTCTTCTGAGATAAGGCCTTTCAAATAAATTTAAGTAGTTTGCTTCATTGAAGAAAAATTTAAAAATAATGATAAAAATAGTTGAACCCCATGTCCTGTGCATACACCCTAGTCCTTTGAGCTATTTCTCTGGCCTTAAGCATTTTTATTTTCTAGTGGTAATTTGACATTTAATGCAGTATTTTGGATCAATGATATGTTGGTATCCTACTTCACTGAATAGGCATAATCTGAGACACTTGAGGAAGCTTCTGGTGTGAAACTCAAAGGCATATTAATTCTAAAATTTCCCAGGTCAAAGATGCAGAAATCTCCTGAACTCAATGTATGTGTTTGCATTCCTTCCTCTGAATTACAAATAGTCATCATGCTATATACCTATTATTTGTTCATTATGTAAACATCTCCAGATTTTTTTTTTGGATTTTGTTTATAACAAGATGTGACCAAATACCTTGACATCTAGTTTCAGTTATTCATAACCTGTCTTATCAGTGGGAAAGAAGGAGAAAATTCCATTCAATGGAAAGATGTTGATTGTATGAATGTGCGTAATCATTTCTCAATATTACATTTATAGCAATTATATCTTTGCATTATCATTTAAAGTAGTTTAATCATAAATTATCCCTTAATTTATAAGGGAGAAATAATACAGGAATTTACATATTTCCCTTGCACACAGCCAACTTTGGTTTGCTACCCAGTACTGCATATGGTCCCCTGAACACTGCCAAGAAATGGTCTCTGAGGGTAGAACCATAAGTAAATCCAGAACACCGCCAAGTATGGCCCCCAAAAACCAAACAAAAAATAAAAATAAATCGCCCCGAGTTCGATTCCTCCGCCCCTCTCGGAGAGCCCGGCAAGCTACCGAGAGTATCTCGCCCGCACGGCAGAGCCTGGCAAGCTCCCCCTGACGTACTCGAAATGCCAAACACAGTAACAACAAAGTCTCCAATGGAGACGTTACTGGGCCTGCTCGAGCAAATCGACGATCAACGGGAGGGCCTTTACCTTTACCTATACTTTGCAATTTGAAATCTTTTCATAAGATAAAATAGACTGATTTTGTTTTTTAAAACGATTAACAATGCGTTTCATTAATATAAAAATATGGTTTGTAATTACAATTCGTCTCCTTGAAATGATACCTTGTTGGATCGGTGGTTGCTCAGCAGCACTGCATTTGTCTCCCATGTTGAGTCCCTGGGTTAGATCCCAGGCAAAGTTTTTAAAAAAGAGAAAAAAGGGGGGGGTTGAGGGAAGGTAACAAGGTAAACCCTATCTAATCAAGTAGAAGGGTAGAAAACAGATTATTATTTACATCACTACACTAAAAAAAAAAAATATCTAAGTTAGTGCAACTGTTCTGTACAAAACTTACTAGTAGGGAGGCCAGGGAGAAAGCTTAAAAGGCTGGTGTTAGCAAAAGCATAGAGCTCCGGGTTTCAGCAGGGGAGCAGCTCCTGAGTTCCAAAAGGTGAGTCCCCAAAACAAAACAGTAATTTGCTAATCCAGACAAAGAAAATCATCTCAACAGAACTCACGAAAACATGAATACAAAGAAACAGCAAGGTGGGTTGGAGTGATAGTATGCAGGTAGGCAACTTGCCTTGCATATCGCTGACCCAGGTTAATATATGGACCCCCCAATCATTGCCAGGAAAATACCTGATCATCACTGGGTGTGCCCCCTACCCCCAACAAAAAAGACAAAAAGCAAGCAACATGTTTATCTAAACCCTAGATCCTTTATTATTAACTTGAAAAAATGTTAGACACCATGATTTACATAGTTGTTTACAGTAGATTTTTAGGCATGTATGGTTCTATCTTCACTTCCATCACCCCCTGTCTCCATCCCTCCCATGTTTATCCCATATTGGGGCCCATACCTCAATCTGACACCTTGACTGTTCCATTTGTTGTTATTGTTGTTGGGGGGCCATACCTAGCAGTGCTCATGGGTCACTTCTAATGATGCTTGGAATAATACATCGTTCCAAAGATTAAACCTGGGTCAGCAATGTGCAAGGGAAACAACCTACCCACTGTACTATTGCTCTGGCCCTTTACTATTACATTTTTAAGTTTAATGATTTGGGCCCCATGTTAATGGTGTTGTCGGATCCCGTGGCTTAGATATATATATAAATACTTTGCATCTATACCACAAAAGGGCTCAAGGTTTCAGATTCTTGCTCCGCAACCTACATTGCTAAACTTTGAGTTGTGGACCCATATCACAAAAAAAAAAATGACAATGAAAGGTTTCTGAACATACAACAAGCAAAAATTAATTCAAAATCATCAATGTATATCTCAGCAGGCCCACCTCCACATCCTAGACCTTCTGCTCGTTTCTCCACCCTTTCATGTAGGTTAACCCCTGGTTAATCCCCCGGCCTTTTGGGAACAGGAAAGAGATTCCTTGCCTTCCAGTTGGAACCCAGATGCTTCTATTTTTGCTGGGAGTTTTTGAGCATCTTGGCTCTCGGTGCTGCACTCAACACTGGGAAAGTCTTCTGATTTCTTTAACTCATGTTTCTTCATTGAATTTGGCTTTCTGTACTTTAGGAACGCTGGTGACTCTTATATTAATTCCTCTTGAACTCACCCCATAGTTCCCTGGTGTGTTCATTTCTTTTTAGACGTTCCCCCTTCTTTTACTGTGTTCTCAAGGCCACTTGCATGTTGTCTTGGAGCTCACTGATTTTTTTTTCCTTAGCTGCTGTTATTGTTGAGGACTTTTACTGAATTTTTCCTATCACCTACCATACTCTTCATTTCTATTACTTATGACATTATAATAAGAATGTCAATAGCCAAAAGGAGAGAAAGCAGAAGACAGAGGGGGTAGAGGCTTGCCTTGCACATGGATGACCTGGGTTCGATCCCTGAGCCCAACCAGGAGTAATTCGGAACCACTGCCAGTGTGTCCTTATCCCCCACGCCCAGCTCCCCCCAAAAAAGAAAAATAATATTGAAAACAGCAAGACTATGGGGCTGGAGTGATAGCACAGCGGGTAGGGCATTTGCCTTGCATGCAGCCGACCCGGGTTCGATTCCCAGCATCCCATATGGTCCCCCAAGCACAGCTAGGAGTAATTCCTGAGTGCATGAACCAGGAGTAACCCCTGTGCATTGCTGGATGTGACCCAAAAAGAAAAAAACAAAAAACAAAAAACAAAAAAACCCAGCAAGACTAAAAAAAAAAAAAAGGAACTCACACACAAAGGAAATCCCATAATTTCACAGCAGATCTATCGAAAGAAACTCCACAAGCCAGAAGAGAATAGAGGAATATAATAAAAGGGAAAGTTCAATGAAATGAAGACATCACTAAGAATACTCTATCCAGCTAGATTATCATTAGGATTTGAGGGAATGATATACAACTTCATGGAGAGGCAGCAGTTTAGGAAATTTGTAGCCTTGAAATCTGTTTTGCAAGTAGAGTTAAAGGAGCTGTTTGTTTGTTGGGTGACACTCAGGGTGCTCAGGGGGGCTTACTCCTGACTCAGCACTCAGGGATTACTCTTGGCAGGGTTCAGGGGACCATCACGTGCTAGGGGTAAAACCTGGGCACAAGGAAAGTGCCCTACCCACTCTAATATCTCTCTGCCCCAACCTAGTTCATATAAATTTTTAAAAAATGTATTATCATAGAATTATTCATACTATTACTTTTTTAAATTTATATACCTGTAAGAAAAGAGTTTAGTTTTTATTTTAATTGATCATTGATTAGCACTTTGGTGAAATTTCAGGAATTTAATTATATTTATCTATATGTGTGTAGGCATCCTGCTCCACAATATCTTTTTCTAATCAACAATGAATCTGAGGTGTTTCTGCAGTTTTTGCCCTTGGTGCACTTCTTGGGAGAAAAAGGGCCATAAGTGGAAAAAGTTGAACCCCTGAAATTAATTTTTATAATGAGCTTGCATAGTTGTCTTACTACCTGATCCCACAAACTTAGTACTGCCCACTGTCCTCCCATTCTTCATGGATTTGCTCAAGCAGGCACCAGTAACATCTCCATTGTGAGACTTGTTATTGTTTTTTGGCATATCAAATACGCCACAGGGAGCTTGCCAGGCTCTGCCATTCGGGCAGGATACTCTCAGTAGCTTGCTGGGCTCTCCAAGAGGGATGGAGAAATCAAACCCGGGTCAGCCATGTGCAAGGCAAATGCCCTACCCGCCGTGCTATCACTCAGTGGGGCGGGGGGGGGGGGGGGGAGAGGGGAGGTGGTTTGGATCTTCCCCACAAACATATATTTAAATAAATATGTCTCTTAATATATTCTAAAAGGACTAGAGAAACAGCACAGAGGTTAAGGCACTTGCCTTGTATGCAGCCAACTCAGGTTCAATCTCTGGCACTGCACAGGATCCCCTGAACATTCCCAGGAATGGCTCCTGAGCACAGAGTCAGGAATAACTCTGAGTCCTGCTTGGTGTGACTCAAAACCCACCATCAAAACCAAATTTTTTAAAGCTGGGCCATCTATATAAGTTCAATAATAGAGCATGTGCCTTCCATGCCAAAAGCCCTAGGTCCATTCCCTAGGCACACACACACACACACACACACACACACACACACACACACGCACATGCACACAGACACAAATGTGGTTGTCTTTTTTCCCCCCTGAAAGAGCAATTAATATTTCCAAACCCTAATTCCATTTATATATTTCTGACAAATAGGGAGATGAAATATAAAGCTAGAGTATGGGGTTAAAACTCTGCTGCATAATTAGGTTGGTAACTTTTGAGCAAAGTTCTTGATCTTTCCAACTCTGTCTTTTCTTCTCATTTACTAGGTCCCATAGTAGTAGCTACCTCTGAGGACTGCTGTGAGAAATCACAGAACTGAAGCAAAGTTCTTAGCCCTGGGCCTGGCACATGCTAAGTGCTGGTAAATGCTAGTTATCATCATTGCACAAGCATATAATTAAACTCATTGCCCTATATTTGTAATACTGGGAAAATTACTGATAATAGGCCCCAAATGGGATAGTTTGAGTTCTTTACCAAGATTGTATAATATTCAATTAAATGAATATTTTAAAAAGGAAACTAACATTTCTCCTATCATCATCATGTGCCAGGCACAAAACTAGGCAACAGAGGAAGCAAAGAAAAATACACATCACAGTTGAATAGTAGAGACTATAGTTAACCAATAACTGCTTTCAGTGCTGTGTGATGATGCTCCTGGTTCGTCAGAGGCGCTTTTTATCCTGGCTTAATATCTATTTGTACCCCCCACCTTCGTTCTTATTTGTGTCCAGGGTTGGATGATACATTATTTGGATTGTTCTTATTAGAAGTATGTGTAAAATGCTTAGGATATGGTGAAGGCCCAGAAGATCTGTAGAAAGACTAAAATTATACCTTGAAAGGAACATCTCTGGACAGGAAAGACAGTACAATATGTAATGTGCTTCTCTTGCACACAGCAAACTCAGGTTAGATCCCCAGCTCCACACATGGTCCCCCAAACACCACCAGAAGTGAACCCTGAGCACTGAGCCAGGAGTAAACCACCACATTACCACCCACCCCTCAAAAAAATAAAAAAGAAAAGAAAAGGAACATCAAAATTGAGTAAGCTAACCAAAAGGAGGAGGAAAAGCAGAAGAAATATTTCATTTTGAGGATTTTGAATGAAAACTATAAAGTTTTTCTAAGATTGTTAACAAACTTTGTAATATCTGTTAATTGTTGTTTTGTTTGTTTTGGAGCCACACTGAGTAGTGCTCAGGGCTTACTCCTGGCTCTGCATTCAGGGATTGCTCCTGGTGGTACTTGGGGGACTATATGGAGTGCCATGTATCAAACCTAGGTTGGCAGCTTGCATGGCTAGAATCGTACCTGCTGTACTACTTCTTCAATCCCTAAACTTAGTAAATTTTTTTTTTCTTTTTATTAGTGAAACACCATGAAGTACAGTTGTAGATTTACAATTTTTTGTGCTTGGGTTTCGATTATACAATGATCAAATACCCATCCCTCCATCAGTGCCCACTTTCCACCACCATGGATAATATCCCTCCCACCCCCCCCCATCCCACCCTGCCTCTGTGGCAGGGCATTCCCTTTTGTTCTCTCTCTCCTTTTGGGTGTTGTGGTCTGCAAAAGAGGCATTGAGTGGCAAACATGTTCAGTCCATAGTCTACTTTCAACATGCATCTTCCCTCCTGGGAGGACCCTCCAAACACCCTTTATTTGGTGCTTCCTTCTCTATCTGAGCTGCCCTTTCCCCTAGAATGCCCGGCTGGCCTCTAAGCTATGGAGTAATCCTCCTGGTGCTGATCTCAGCTATTCTTGGGTATTAATCTCATATTTTGTTACTTTATATCCCCCAGATGAATGCAATCTTTCTATGTCTATCCCTCTCTTTCTGACTCATTTCACTTAGCATGATACTTTCCATGTTGTACCACTTGTATGTAAATTTTATGACTTCATCTTTTCTAACACCTACATAGTACTCCATTGTGTAGATGTACCAAAGTTTCTTTAACCAGTCATCTATTCTTGAGCATTCAGGTTTCTTCCAGTTTCTGGCTATTGTAAAGAGTGCTGCAATGAACAAACAAGTGCAGATGTCACTTCGACTATACATTTTTGCCTCTCTGGGATATATTCCCAGGAGTGCTATTGCTGGGTCAAATGGGAGCTCAATTTCTAATTTTTTGAGAATCATCCATACTGTTTTCCAGAAGGGCTGAACCAGTCGGCATTCCCATCAACAGTGAAGGAGTGTCCCTTTCTCGCCACATCCACGCCAGCATCGGTTGCTTTTGTTCTTTTGAATGTGGGCCAGTCTCTGAGGTGTGAGACGGTATCTCATTGTGGTTTTGATCTGCATCTCCCTGATGATTAATGATGTAGAGCATTTTCTCATGTGCTTTTTTGCCATTCGGATTTCTTCTTTGAGAAAGTTTCTGTTCATTTCATTGCCCCATTTTTGGATGGGGTTGGATGTTTTCTTCTTGTGGAGTTTAACCAGTACTTTGTATATCCTTGATATCAACCCCTTGTCAGATGTGTATTCGGCGAATATCCTTTCCCATTCTGTAGACTGTCTTTGTATTTTGGTCACTGTTTCTTTTGAGGTGCAGAAGCTTCTTAGTTTAAGATAGTCCCATTTATCTATCTCTGTTTTCACTTGCTTGGTCAGTGGCATGACATCTTTGAAGATAAACTTAGTAAATCTTGATCAAAATTTGCTATGAGGATTTTGCCTTTTTTTCCCCCCGAGGAAATAACAAGGACACATAATAATTACATATCTAGAGTCTTAGATGTGTAAGACACTATAATGTCAACACATCTACTTAGATAACAAATATTTATTAAGCATCTGTTGTAATATTAAGTATTACAGTCTATCTCCGGACTGGAGCGATAGCACAGCCGGTAGGACGTTTCCTTGTATGCAGCCGACCCGGGTTCAATTCCTCCACCCCTCTTGGAGAGCCTGACAAGGCACTGAGAGTATCTCACCCACACGGCAGAGCCTGGCAAGTTACCCGTGACATATTCTATATGCCAAAAACAGTAACAAAAACAGTAAAAACAGTAACTGGTGCCCACTTGAGCAAATCAATGAACAACGGGAGGGCAATGCTACAGTGCTACAGTGCTACAGTTTACCTCCATGAAAAAAAGAAATTTTACAAGGCACCGTCAGTAAAAAGCCTAGTGGCAACTATCAAATATCTTAGCAAATTAATCACCAAGATGGTCTACAAACTGAACTGACCTGGTAAGCAGGAAACGGTCTTTCTTGGAGGGGTCCTGGGGACAGGGGTGGAGAAAGCAGACACTCCAGAGATGGGTGTGGAGATGGGATGATATGTGCAAGAAAATATCATTAACAGTGTTATGAATCACAATACCTCCATAAAAATGAAAAATATATAGATATAAAAGAAAAAAATTAGTCAACAAGATAATGAGACACAGAGCCTATAGATGTGGTTTGGAGAAACAGAAAAAAAAGGAGACATATGGAACACATTGAGAAAGGAGAAAAAATGTCTAACCCAGAGGAGAATAGTTGTCCATTTCTGTGACTAAGGCATCCAAAGGTGAAAGGGGAACCTAAGGCAAATATTGCCTAGTATTTTCATTCAGAATTGACTGTTGGTGCTCATCAAACCTCAAATATCCACTGAATGTCTGCTGTTTGCCAGGTAGCATACCAAGTGCTGTGGGAAAACCTTCGTATAAAACATGGTCTTTGTCTGTAATGAAACGTCACCCGGCAACATCTGAATAACTGAAACGTCACCCAGCAACATCTGAATAATTAGACACAGCAGTCTTTTGTTTTGTTTCTTTGTTTGGGGACCACACCTGGTAGTGCTTAGGGTTTAGTCCTGGCTGTGCACTCTGGGATTCTGGCGGTGCTCAAGGGATCATACGGAATGCCGGAGATCTTACCCAAGTTGGCCGCGTGCAAGGCAAGCACCTTCGTCACTGTACTCTTTCTCCAGCCTTATGAATGCAGCTGAGGGGATCACCGAGGTCTGAATTAGTCTGAAAAGGTGGCTTAGAAGAAAAGGCAAGAAGTTGGTGCTGGCAGTGTTCTCTAAACTGCGGGATTAGGCCACACAATCCTTAGGGTCAGGGGGCAAAGATGCCGGGAGGGACACTGAGCACAAGCTTGCTTAGCTTCAGCACATACACAGCCACTGATTCAACTGCATTGTTTCTCCTCAGCTCAAAAGCAGAACAAAACAACATAGGAAAGGCAATTAAAAATGACCCGGAAGACAATCAGAGAAGGAGAATGACAGATTTAGTCAGGTTAGAGACCACCAGTGATTAAGAATCTCCTCCCCACTCCCCCCACCCCCTTTTTACACTTAACACACATAGGTACAGCAGGCAAATTTGATTTCCCACATGTGATGGTGGTCAAAGTTTCCTCTATTTATTCAAGTTAAAATGAATCAGCTCAAAGAAACCCAGTTAAGTAAATCATGGTGTCAATAAAGGGGATGTGGCCCTTTAGGGCCCACAAAGCTTGTCGGCAAAGTATCAATCATCTGTACATTTCTGAGTATTTCCCTGGGAAAGCAGGAACCGCAGTGGACTTTGGGTTGGTATTTACCAGCTGCGTCGGAAAGTGCAGGAAGAAAGTTCAGGAGGGAGGGGGCTGCACCAAGCCAGAGGCGGGAAAGGCATTCCTTGGGCTGCCAAAGTGCAGTGACCTGACACCAGTGACCAAATGCTTACGGAGCCAATCAGCCGGCCCCAGTGAGAACTCAATGCGGGAGTTTACCTACCTCCACGGCTTCCAGCAGGAAGGCTCCAGCCAACGCCAACACACCTCAAAGTGCCTGGGGGCTGTAGTGTTTGCTGGAGGTGGAACTCAAATGTTGCCCTGCCAGGAGCATAGAGACCCACGTGTTGCTTCCACAAAGGGGAAAAGTCAGTAAAAACAGTAAAGTGGAAAACCAGAATCCTTTCAATTCCTTACCTATTCCCCCCTACCCCCCTCAACAATTGCAACGGCCTCATTGAGATTCAGAGCTCTCTTTAGTCCCCTGTAATTAGCTAAGCATTGAGGAAATTCGATTCCTTCACTCTTGGCTAACTCCAAGGTAAAGGTATGTGTGCCCTGAGTGATTTCTTTTTTTGGAGGGGGAGTGGGGAAGAGAGGGGGTGTTAGGCCACACCCAGCAGCACTCAGAGGTTACTCCTGGCTCTGCACTCAGGGATCACTCCTGGCAGAGTTCAAGGGTACACATGGGTGTCAGGGATTGACAGGTCTGGTGTGTGCAAGGCAAGCACCTTATCTGCTGTACTATCCCTCTGGCCCCAGTCCTGTGTAATTCTTGAGAATGTGCTGGGCTCATTGTTGAAAATGAATCACTCTTCTCCTCTCCAATACCACATGCCCTAATCCCTGAGACCTGTTAATGGGTAGCAATATCATTCCATGATGATGTTATGTGATATATCATAGTTGTGCTTATCAGAAAATGACCTGGGCCAGGGATGTGGTTCAATGGTGGTATACATGTCTCCCATGTGGAAAGACCTGAGTTAGATATCTGACACCACACACACACACACACACACACACACACACACACACACACACCCCTCCTATTGGGAGTCCTTAAAAGCAGAGAGTTTTCTCTCTGAGGAAATTCAGAGACATTTAAAGTCTGAAAAACATTTGAGGCATCTTTGCTGGCTTGAAGAGGGCTAAGGCACCTGACAAGGAATGCAGCCAGCCTCAGGGAACAGTGAAAGAGCAGCTCTTGGCTCACAGCCAGTAAAGAAACAGAGACTTAGTTCATACCTGACAAGAAACAGAATTCTGCCAACAGGAACAATGGCTTGGAAACAGATTTTCCCACGTGCACTTCCACCCACCTGTCCCCAGTCAAGTGTCTCCTTGAGGCCACTTGCATGATATCAGGATCAGAGAATTCCACAATGCCAGGCTGGATTTCTGACCTACAGATCAGATGAGCTAATAAATGGGTGTTGTTTGAAGATGCTAAGTTTGTGATTTGTTGCACAGCAATATAAAATGAACACAACCACTGATCAGGATTAACCCTTCTGTAGACAGGCTATAAGTGGCCCTTAAACCTTGTGTTCACCTAGGGTTGCATTCTGTTGTCAATCCTACTGGCTACGATCTGTTCTCGGGCATTAGTAGAGAAGCCTGGTTCTTTAACGACTGTATGGAGAGGACAACCACGAAGGAAAGATGGGAAGGCGTGATTATTTGGCATGTGAGTAACTTCCATATTCTTTTCATTTAGATTAAAAATAAAATGTGAACTTCTTTTGAAAAGACATGTCAGGAAGGCCTTCCCAACAATCTAATGGGTGGTATTAGTATTTCTGGCAGGTGTGGTAACAGTCTCTACAAAGCACAGAGGAAGGGACATGTTCTTTAGTGAAAGAATTGGCTATGAGTTTGTTCTTCAGGTGCTGTCTGATCCTGGACTTGTGAATTGAATTTTCTGATTTTCTTAACCTCTCTGAACCCAAGTCAACTTATTTTGTTTTGGGGTCACACCTAGTGGTGCTCAGGGCTTACTCCTGGTGGTGCTCAGGGAACCATATGGGGTGCTAGGGGTTGAACGCAAGTCAACTGTGTGAAGGCAAGCACCTCGCCTGCTGACCTCTCTGGCCCCCTAGTTATCTAAAAATAGAAAAACATATAGTAATATTTAGGGATAATTATCTGAAATGGTTTGTGTAAAATTTCAATGTCTCCAGCATCATAGATGATCCATCTTCTCCATTATCAAGATAAAAAATTTTTCCACAACACGGGGGTATGGTGCCGCCAGCAGGTGAATCTGTACCTGTGAGGCGAGTGCATCAGCAGCCTGATGGCTCCTTAAGACTTCCAGATACCCCAAAATTGCTGCTGTGCCTTTGGCCAGACCCCAAAAACTTGGGGCAAAGTTTACCAAGAAAGTAAACGGCTAAAAGTTAGGTATGTGGGAAACACACCCACAAACCACCTCTGGCTGAGCTATATAATTGGAGGCAAGGCCTCTCTGGTTCCTGATCAAACTGCTTAATGGCCATGATCCCAGAGACTCAGAAACAAATCTCAAAACCCAGCGGCTTTTGGCAAAAATGCATCCGGTCCCTGCAGTAGGTTACCAGTGCTTGGCCAACCCAGGTGGGAATAGGTTTCGTCCCTTGGCCTGTTCCCCCTGGCGGCCCAGTGGCTGCCATCCTCCAGAGGCCACTGGACAGTCAGGTCTGGGCCCACCGTGACACACGGGGCTTCACGGGATGGGGGTGGAGCCGGCCCTTTCCTCCCTGTCCCAACAAGACCCCCAGCTGCCTCCCACAAACGGCCTCTCTGGCTCCTGATCAAGCTGCTTAATGGCCATGATCCCAGGGACTCAGAAACAAATCTCAAAACCCAGCGGCTTTTGGCAGAAATGCATCCGGACCCCACAGTACATTACTGTCGCTGGGATGGGGGTGAAGCCGGTCCTGGTCTCCCTGTCCCAACAAGACTCCAAGTCATCGCCCACGAACGGGCTCTCTGGCTCCTGATCAAGCTGCTCAACGGCCATGATCCCAGAGACTCAGGAGCAAGTCTCGAAACCCAGTGGCTTTTGGCAGAAATCTCTCCAGATTTAAGTGTTAAAATTTCGGAATTTCAAAATTGTACAGCCACTACTACAGCCACACGACATCATATGTTATTCATAACCAGCAATAGAACACAAATTGTCTACTGTTGCCTTTTCAGCAGATCTGAGTGTTGGGGTAAAATCTCAAATAATAATGGTGGTTCTGGTGTCAAAATATTGAATGTGATCAAAATATATATATAGAGAGAGTAATGTGGAAATCATCTGCCCCACAGGTAGGGGGAGAGTGTGGGATGGCGGTGTACTGGGGTTTTTGGTGGTGGAGAATGAGCACTGGTGAAGGTATGGGTATTTCATTGTATGACTGAGACTTAGACCGAAAGCTCTGTAACTGCTCTCACGGTGATTCAATAAATAAAATTATAAAAAAAAAGAAAAAAAAAGTAAGGTGGAGTTCATGCACAATTCAATCAGCTAATCAGTGGCTGAATAAATAGCAGTACTCCTACATAAAAAAAAATTTTTTTTTCCACAACACCTTACTATGTTTTCAAATTGAAAGGACCTGAACTATAGCATATGATAGATAATGCCACCATCCTACAGAAACATAACACAGGCCTCTGTCCCACATGTTCTGCATAAATTTTCTGATAGCCACATAAAAAATAAACAGTAAATAATATGAAATTATTTTATGCATATATTTTATCAACTTAAGCCATTAAAATATTGCATTTAGCACAGCGGTAGGGCGTTTGCCTTGCACACAGTCAACATGGCCAACCCGAGTTCGATTCCTCCGCCCCTCTCGGAGAGCCCGGCAAGCTACCGAGAGTATCTCGCCTGCACGGCAGAGCCTGGCAAGCTCCCCATGACGTATTCGATATGCCAGACACAGTAACAACAAAGTCTCCAATGGAGACGTTACTGGGCCCACTCGAGCAAATCGATGAACAACGGGAGGGCAGTGACAGTGACAATGACATATAATTAATGCAAAGAGATTTATTTTATGTATAAAAGATAATCAAGGCTTCAAAACCAGTTATGTATCTTATACTACAGTACATCTCAATTCAATACAAGATGTTTCAAATGCTCAGTAGCGACCTGAATCTGGTAGCTATGGAATTGGACGACTTAGTACTAGCCTTCTAAATAAACATTGCAACAAATATTCCTTTAAATTATTAATACTGAAATAAACATGATAGGTGAGACATTGATAATTATAGAGGGATGAGAACACATGTACTCAGACAGCCCACTCTGACAAATATCAGATCCAGATGGCTTGGCCTGCTTTTGTTTTTTACCATCAGTTCTTAGTTACAATGAGTCACACTTCAATCAGGGTAGTAGTGGTACATGGGTTTCTAATTTCAAATTCCCAAACATACCACAAATCAGTGCTACATGGTCAGAGTAAAGCAATAATCCTGGGCAACTCCCACAGCTAGGTTAAATCACAAACTTATCTCCATAGCTAGGTTAAAACAAAAACCCATCTTGCTCAAAAGAAAACATGGTGGTTGTAAAAGTACAGAATGATAGACTTACTTTGTTTTTCCTTTGACGACCTTGGACTAGACTGTTTGGATTTGACATGGTGTTTCCTTTTTCTTTCCCAAATCACTATCTCCTATATGTGAGCAAACCGGAACTAGTGGGAAATCAGCGTGATACACCGCAGTCACCTGAAAATTCCCACCAATTCTGTGACATTTTTGGACTCTTCTTTGGCTGATTCTGACAAGAGATCAAGCCCTGAGGGTAGATATTATTCAGGGTAGAAAAAAGAAAAAGTAGGATAGAATCTCCTCAAGTATGTAATATAAGGTGAAGCATTAAGAGAAACTAGATGATACCCAAATCATATCACTGGCATTTAGCCGGGGTTGGGATGGGGTGTGGGTGGCTGCTGGCTGCTTGTAGATTCGATTTAATTCAGTGGGAATTTGCTTCCCAGCCTGCTCTGAGACAGGCAGTCTTGTTTGGTGAGTAGAGGCTGTACTTCCCTTGGGCTGAGGTTGGCCTGAGAGACAAGGAACAACAGCAATGCTCTGTGCCTGGGCTCTGGCTCCACACACCTGCCACCACCTGGACATCCTTCTGCCCCCAAAGTCATCCCAGGTTCTCCCTGTTGTGCCCACAGGCAACTTCATTGCCTTATTTAGGACCTTCTTATTTTGTCCTCAGGCCAGCCTGTGACTTCTGCTCTGCAACCACAGGCAAACTCCTGTGACTCTAGCTCGCAAGCTAGTCAGGAAGCTGCTGAATCGAGAAGCTGCCACCACAACCTCGGGCTCCAGCATTAATAGTCTAGTGTGAAGCGGAAGTGGAACGAGTTGGCCTTGTGCTGCCGTTGAGATCACGCCCAAGGAGGGCGTTTGACTCATGAGGATTCAGGAAGGATTTTTAAAAGAGCAGATGCTTGAGAGGGATTATCGAGAGAATGAAAAAAATGAGGTTTGGAGACAGAAAGAACAAGCATGAAATCAAGACTATGAGATTAAGGCCCATAGGACACAGAGAATGAGGGGGCGGGTTAGAGAAGTGTGCCTGTGGGCAAGGAGAGGAAGTGACTCTGCTTCTGCTGAAAGAGGCGAGATCTGAAGCAGGAGTTTGGCTTTATTTAGAAGATAATAGCAAGTAGGGCAAGAAGACAAACTGCACTAATGGTGTTGCTTTAAGAACGAAATTTAGGACTGGAGAGATAGCTCGATGGGGTGAGTGCATTCTTTGCAGACCAGGGTTCGACCCCTGGCATCACATGGTTCCTAAACACAACTAGAAGCCATTTCAGAGCACTGAGCAGAGAGTTGCCCT
The DNA here is from genome assembly GCF_029834395.1 of Sorex fumeus. Classification (NCBI taxonomy): domain Eukaryota; kingdom Metazoa; phylum Chordata; class Mammalia; order Eulipotyphla; family Soricidae; genus Sorex; species Sorex fumeus. Next base: position 31,246,214 of record NW_026606108.1, on the reverse strand, counting down.
TGAACAATTCTGGGTGTGGTCCAAAATTTTGAGAAAATTTTTTTAAAAACTTAGGTTGGGCCGGAGAGGTAGTACCGTGGGTAGGGCTCTTGCCTTGCATGTGACTGACTCAAGTTCAATCCCCAGCACTGTATATCACTATAGCACACCACATAGTCAGGAGTGATCCCTGACTGAAGAGCCAGGAGTAAGCCCTGAACACCACTGGGTGTGGCCCACAAATAAACAAGCAGATATACATTAAGAAGAATAAAGTTGAAGGGGGCCAGAGATATAGCTGGATAGTAGAGCACTTGCCTCCCAAGAATGAAGTCCTGAAGTTTCTTCCCTGACACCACAATAATGAAATAAATAATTAAAGTTTTATTTGAACAAAAGGTAAAGTTGTTGAAAGCCAGAGAGAGAACACAGGATTACGGTGCTTGCCTTGCATCCTCCTCACTGCATATGATCCCCAATTAAGCCAGGTGTCTGAGCACCACCGACCATGACACAACCCCACACACCAAACAAAAAACAAAAACACATTTAAAAAAAGTCAAAAACATAATCTTTGAAATTTTTGGTTTGGGGGCTGCATCTGGCAGTGCTTAAAAGCTACTCCTGGTTCAGTGCTCAAGGAATCATGTGGTGCTAGGGACTTAATTTAGGACTCCTGCATGCAAAGCATTTACTTATGATCTTTGAGTCAGCTCCTCATGTCTGGCCTTATTTTCACTTTATTTTCTTAATAAGCTCCACATAGCATTCATCAATGATGGGAGGTATGTAAAAACTTGAAATGGAATTATAGAGCCAATATGATTTCATATTCATCTAATTACTCTTATTAAATCATTAGTATTGTGGAGGTTGAGTTGTTCCTTGATTACCTTCCATTCTCTGAGTATAATTTTTTTGTTTGTATTGGGGCCACACCCAGCTGTGCTCAGAGCTTATTCCTGGCTCTGCACTCAAGGATCACTCCTGGCAGACTCAGGGGACCATACGAGGTACTGGGGATTGAAGCTGGGTCTGCTGTGTGCAAGGCAAGTGCCTTACCCACTGCACTATCCCTCTGGCCCCTGAATTATCTTTTATTAATCAAAGTTATTACCCATGAACAGTAATTACACACATAAAATTCAAAGGGCAATGTCAATTCCATGAGTTATTTTGCTATTCAGGTATTAGCTCCTACACTATTCTCTCACCATATAGAATGACATGCTTTACTGTGCTTAAAATAAGTAGGTTGAGGACTAGGGAGATAGTTCAAGTATAAAGGCATATGCCTGGTATGTTCATGGCCCTGAGTTTAATCTTGGCACAGCTGCCCAGCTCTTCCACAAATAGGGTGTGAGCCATATAGAGTGTGTGTGTGTGTGTGTGTGTGTGTGTGTGTGTGTGTGTTTAATTGAGATACAAGTAGGGTGTGTGTGTGTGCGTGTTTAATTGAGAGTATCCCTGGTTCAGTCTCTGGCTCTGCATGACACCATAAGCAGCCCTGAACATAAAATAAAAAGAAGGGGAATTAATTTGGGGGAGGGGAGGAGATAATAGTACATTGAAAAGTTGATGGTAAATTTTTGGGGGGGCTTGCAGTTTTGAGGATTGAAACCAGGCCTCAGGTATCAAGGCAAGTACTCAACCATTGAACCACATTCCTACCCAATGGAATTTTTTCTTTCTTCCTTTTTTTAAATTTTTTATTTATTTTTTGCTTTTTGGGTCACACCCGGTGATGCACTCCTGGTTCATGCACTCAGGAATTACTCCTGGCGGTGCTCGGGGGACCATGCGGGATGCTGGGAATAAAACCTAGGTCGGTTGCATGCAAGGCAAATGCCCTACCTGCTGTGCTATTGCTCCAGCCACCCCCCCCCCCCATGGAATTTTTAAAGTAGTTTTAGGTTTACAGAAAAGTTGAGCAGAAAGCACAGAGTTCCCATTCAGTGATTGCCCCAACCTTGCAGTCTCCATCTTTAGTGGCATCTTGTGTTAGTGTGGTACAAGTGTCATGACTGATGAATGAACAGTGACATATTATTGACTAAAGTTCACAGTCTATATTAGGCTCACCCTTTGTACTGTGAATTCTATGGGTTTTGACAAATGTGTAAAGATATGTATCCATAATAATACTCTAATACAGAAGTTTCCACACCTTAAAATTCCCACGTTCTGGGCTGGTGACATAGTGCAAGGGTTAAGATGCTTGTCCTGCACACAGCCAACTCACTACATATGGACCCCCAGCCCCACCATGAATGATAAAACAAAAGACATTCAAAAACCAGCATTAAGTCCTAAGCACTGACTCCTGCCACCCGTTTAAAAAAAAAATCCCATGATCCACCTACTCATTCCCCCCTCCCTCTCTTCCTTCCCTGAATACTGACAACCACTTATCTTTGTCATGGTACCCATAGTTTTGCCTTTTCTAGAATGCTTACAGTCTATTTTCATTCACTTAATGATATGTACTTAAGATTCCTTTATGCCTGTTCATAAATTCATACTGCCTTTTCTTTCCCAGTGTCTTACACTACACAATTCCACCACCTATTCCACAGCTCTGCTTAAAATTTTAATTTGTATCCAGGCACCATAATTTATAATATTATTAGTGATAAAGCTTCAAGCACATAATGCTTTAGCACCAGTGTCAGCGTCTCTCCACCAGAGTCTTAATATCCCCTTCCTCCTTACCACCCTCTATGGCTCTTTTTCTAAACGATGTTTTCCTCTTTTAAAAAAAATTCAGGCTTGGCTAGGAAGACAGCATCCATGGGAAAGAACCCTATAAATAAATAAAGGGTTTATTTTGCCTTTTGGGGTTGGTCCACATCTGGCAGTGCACAGGGCTTACTCCTAGTTCTTGGATATCTTTTGTTTAATTCATAAAAACTTTATCTCCTTCTGATATTTCTGCACATGGTTTATTCTCCTTAAGTCTGTTTTTATTTGTTTGGTGCTATTATAAGAATGCAACTGATGGTTCAGGGAGATAGCTTAAGTAGTATAGTGCATGCCTAGGTCGACCCCCAGAATTGCATGCCCACTCCAGTCCATTCTCCCAACACAGTGCCTGGACACTGAATCATCAGGCCTGTATGCTGGGCTGGGCAACTCGGGACTGGTCCCCAGATCACCCAGTACCACTGAGTGTGACATTTTTCTTTAAAAAAAGCAACTGACATTTGTCTTATATCAGGTCATTGATTAGTAAATTATTTGGGATTTTCTATGGAATTCATCATACCTACTCCAAATACTATTTATTCCCTCATCAGTTCTTATGCTTCTACACTGATTAGCTCCTCCTTTATATGAATTAATGAAAAAGAGAGCAGGAAAGAGAGCCGGAGATACAAGTAGGGTGTTTGCTTTGCACAAGGCCAACCATGATTCAATGCCCAGCACACCCATGGTCCACCAAGCCCTGCCAGGAGTGATCCCTGAGGTCAGAGCCAGGTGTAAGCCCTGAAAAGTTCTGGATGTGACCCCCAAATTAGGGGAAAAACAAACAAAAAGCTAGTAGGAAGATTGTCCTCTAAGTCCTAGTTTTTTATTTTGAGAGGTCAGAGGGGATCTTCCAAGTAGGCTCTGGGGACCCTGAGGTCACTCCCAGTGATATTCAGAGAAGATAGTTCAATGCTTGATCCCACCAATATGTCCCTGTTCTGGCACAGTAGTGCTGGGGGTCAGCTATACCCAGAGGTGCTCAGGGGGACTATGCATTGTCAGGGATCAATTTGGGATCCTTGTGCATAAAAGGCATCTGTCCCTGAACCGTGGTACCTCATTTCTACTTTGTTTTGTTTTTTTGCCACACCTGCAAGTGCTTAGGGCTTGCTCCTTGTTCAGCACTGAGATCACTCTTGAGGGAGCTCAGGGAACATGAGGTGCCAGAAATTGAACCTGGGTTGGCTGCCTGCAGGGTAAACATCCTACCCACTGTACTATCACTCTGACCCCTCATTTCATTTTTTTTTTTCAAAGAAAAGTTTCTATTCTATTTAGAATAGCTAAGATCTGGAAACAACTCAAGTTGTTTTAGTTGCCCAAGACAAAATGAATAAATAAGGAAGTTGTGCTATAGATACATAATGGAATACAGAGCAAATTTCACAATTTTTTACAATTTAGATGGAACTGGAGAGGATCATGCTAAGTAAAGTGAGATAGGAGAAAGACAAATGCTGGGTGATCTCACTTATCTGTGGAGTATAAAGAAATAAAGGAAACTTAATAAGGAAATAAACCCTAAGATACTACCAACAGAACTCAGGCTGGCAGGGATGGGTGGGGATGGGCGAGGAAGATGAGTGGGGGAAGCTATCTTGAGTGACAAAGTGTTGTGAGTGTGATGACGGAACACTGTAATCCAAAAACATGAATATTAAAATTACTGAGGCACAGCTGGAGAGATAGTAAAGGGACTAAGGCACTTCTCTTAATCTTCGGACCTTGATTTGATCCCTGGCACTGCATATGGTCTCCTGGGAACCATCGCAGTCACTCCTGAGCACAGAACCAGGAGTAGAACCTGATCACTGCCACGTGTGGCCTAAAAACCAGTCCAAAGCAAAACAACCTCTCACCCTATGGTAAAGCATGATAATACATACATAAAACTGTTATGCACACATGTGCATGCACAGAGACAGGTGTGTGCCACCCCTCCCAGCAAGCACTGCACACATTCAAGGACAGCCTGAGAGAGCAGCCCTTGGTAAGCATGTGTGCAAACACCACAATTAATTGTGAAACCTCGGTGAAGAAACACAACCTAGGGGCCAGAGCAATAGTCCAGAGGGTAGGGTATTTGCCTTGCACGTGGTGGATCCAGGTTCAACCCCCACTCCGCAGTACTCCTGAGCATTGCCAGGTGTGACTCAAAAAGCAAAAAGCAAAAAAGAAAAAATAAAAAGAACCACAACTAAGTACATGTGACTCTTTTTTTTTCCTTTTTGGGTCACACCCGGCAATGCACAGGGGTCACTCCTGGTTCTGCACTCAGGAATTACTCCTGGCGATGCTCAGGGGACCATGTGAGATGCTGGGAATCGAACCTGGGTCAGCTGGGTGGAGGGCAAACACCCTACCCGCTGTGCTATTGCTCCAGCCCCCTACATGTGACTCTTAATCATGACAATAACAATGACAAATGGAAAGTAATAGGGTTGTTTTTTTTTTTAATATTTTATGTCCAGTGAGATTTAAAGGGATTTCTATCTGAACCCACTTTTCAGATATAAAAGCAAGGAATAGAAGGCTGTAGAAATAGTATAAGACTTAAAGTGTATCCCCAGGCTCCTCTAAGCACAGAGCCAGGAGTAAGTATGGTCCAAACACTAATAAACAATAGAAATCAAACATGGGAATATAAAAATAAGGAGTTCTCTAAAGCAGTATTTTTTGGTCTGTGTTTTTTGGGAGTCACATCCAGAAGTGCTCAGTGGTTACTCCTGGCAGGCTTGCAGGACCATAAGGGATGCCAGGGATAAAACACAAGACAGCTGCATGCAAGGCAAGCATCCTACCTGCTGTACTATCACTCCAGCCCCTTAGATAAAGTATTTGCAGATATATTTTCACTCAGCTGAGAGTAAAGTATAATAAAGGTGAAAATATATAATATTGAAGTCATTTGAATGTGAAGCTAGATTACAATAAAGATGAGATTTTTGGTTAAAGAAAAAAAGTAAATAATATACCTCTTTGGAGGTGGGGATATGGGTGGGAACCAGGAGTCAACGCAAGTTCTTACACATGTGAGGCTGAGCCCCCGTATGACTTTATATTGAATGAATATTTGTTTGGGGGACACTCTTGGTTGTGCTCAGTTCACTCCCAGTGATGACCTAGTGCTGTTTGGTGGTAGGGAGGCCAGAGATTGTTCCCAGGGCTTGATTCTTACAAGACATGCTCTCTAACTTGAGTCCTATCCCTACCTGAAGGAAATTTTCTTTCAACAGAAGTTGGGACAGTACAGTTTGGAAGCCTGCCTCATGTGCTGGGGGAGAAGACAGTTGGGTTGGAGAAGGGAACACTAAGTTAATGATGGTTGGAGGGATCACTTGGGACGGGAGATGTGTGCTGAAAGTAAATGAAGGACCAAACATGATGGCCTCTCGGTATCTGTATTGCAAACCATGATGCTCAAAGTAGAGAGTGAGAAGGAAGGTGCCTGCCACTGAGGCAGGGGGTGGGTTGGGGTGGGGGTGGCAGAAGGGATACTGGGGACATTGGTGGTGGAAAATGCACACTGGTGGAGGGATGGGTGTTGGATAATTGTATGACTGAAATTCAATCATGAAAGCTGTGTAACTGCATCTCACAGTGATTCAATAAAAAATTCTTTTAAAAGTTGGGACAGAAAAAAAAAGATAAAGTTCCAAGTACTATATTTAAGAACAGTTCTCCAGAATTGGAGTTGTTTGCAATCCTTCTTGTCATTACAATATGTAGAGAAATTTAGAAGCCACTATACTTGGAAATGAACAATTAGTTTCTCTCTTGCATAAGTTTCCGCGGTCCATGATAAATACCCCAAACAATTCTAACTTTTACTTACTTTGAACTAACAGACAGATGTGTGTAACAATTTTATAAACAATTTTTTGTTTGCTTTTGGGCCACATCCTGTGGTGGCAAGCATGGGGACCATGTGGGGTAAACCTGGGTGAGCTGCATGCAAGGTAAGTGCCATGCCTGTTTTAATGTTGCTCAGACCCCGTAGAATCAATTTATTTGAGAAAACTATGGACTGATTTTTCTCTTGGTATAAAATATTGTTTTAACTTACCATCCTGTGAGGAATGTTTTTTGACTATGCACCTGACCAACTGTTACAGAAGTCACCAACAAGAGTTACACTGAAAAAATCTAGATTTATTCAATATGCCCTGTACCCAGAACATCCCTATCAGTTATGGATACTGGTAAAGAAAAGTAAGCACAGTAAATTCCAAAAATAAATAAATTATAAAATAACCAAAACCCGAGAATTAACCACAATAAACTGGTACCCAGAAATTTCAAGAAAGTTTGGAATCTCTTCCTTGAGAAAAGAGCTATAAAGAAATAACATCTTGTCCTTTCTTCCTTGTTCCCATAATTTTCTTAATACAGCCTATGTTTTCTCTTTGGGCCATTTATGTAAACAACAAAAGCCATTCCAGATATTTGTATCAGTCCAACAGTTGTAACTCCATGTCTTTGGTAGCCAAAATCTATTTGTGTTTCCTATTGTAGGAACAGCTTTGCCTGTTCCTTAGCCTGGTCCCCTACTGTAATTCTGAGTCCCCATCTTTATCCATACAAGAATACATATTCAGAGACAAGAGGGGTGGCTCTAAGGAATAAATGCATAAATAGAGGCCCAGGCCTGATCCCCAGCATTGCATGGTCACAGAGCGTCACCAGAAATGAGCTCAGAGTAACCCCTGAGTCCCTGAGCAGATGTGACCTCGTGTCCCCCACCCAAAATACACATTCACATGCTTTTTTTCCTTCTTGTGTCACACCCAGCGATGCACAGGGCTCTTCACTTAGAAATTCATCCTGGCGGTGCTTGAGGGAATCATATGGGATGCTGGGAATTGAACCCGGGTCAGCCGTGTGCAAGGCAAACGCCCTACCCGCTGTGTTATCGCTCCAGCCCCTCACATGCTTGTTTTTTAGGGAAGAAAATCATCCTGTCCTTCTTTTCCATAGTGATCCATGTACCTTGAGATTTTGAAGGCTGGTAGATATTGTTGCTATTACGCAGACCCTCAGGATAGGGAGCATAGTCCTCAGCAGCCCCTCATCCTCCTGAATAAGGAAACCTGTAGCCACCTCCTCTCTACTGGGTTAGGAGACAATCTGAGTAGGCTTCCTGTAAGTAAGCACCCCAGCCCAGCTCATTTAAATTTTTGGAATTGTCTGTTGTGTGTGTAAGATGACTGTGTTTTGTTTTGTTTAGGTTTGGGGGTCACACTCAGCAATGCTTGGGAGTTATTCCTGGCTCGGCACTCAGGGATCACTTCTGGCAGTGCTTAGGGGACCATATGAGATGCGAGGGATTGAACCTGGGTCTGGCACAAGCAAGGCGAGCACCTTACCTGCTGTACTATTTCTCCAGCCCCAAATGATGGTGTTTTGTGCGTTTGTGTGCTTAGTGTTCTCCATATAACCGTTAAGTCAAATTTGCTAATTACATTGCTGAACTATTTCACTGATCTATCACTATCGAAAGAGATTAGTTACCCACAATCATCATTTTAAAAAATCTAATTCTGGCTGGAGCAACAGCGCAGCGGGTAGGGCATTTGCCTTGCACGTGGTCGACCCGGTTCAACTCCCAGCATCCCATATGGTCCCCCGAGCACTGCCAGGAGTAATTCCCGAGTGCAGAGCCAGGAGTAACCCCTGTGCACCGTCTGGTGTGGCCCAAAAAGAAAAAAAAATCTAACTCTACTCTTTGCATGTCAATTTTTGTTTCTAAATGTTGAGTCCATATTATTAAGTCCACAAAATTTTGGAGTTTGACATCTTCTGGTGAACTGAAGCTTTTATCATTATGAAATTTTTCTCTATCTCTAGAAGTGCTCTCCCTACCTACCCAATCGCAGCCCAGTAAGCCCTGTTCTCAGGGCTTAGTCCTGCTATACAATCAGGGAGGATCACTCCTGGTGCGGCTTGGAGGAACAGATGTGATATTGGAAATAGAGCCTAGGGTCCCTGTCTTCTAAGCACTCTGCCCACAGGACTACCACTCTGGCCCTAAAAAAGTAAGTTCTCTGTTTAAATCTGTTAAGTTTGTGTTTAAGCCTCATCAACTTCCTTTGGATTAGTATTTGTATGGCCTAACTTTTCCATTCTTCTACTTTCAGCTTCAAAATCTTCACTTCAAACAATGGGAGTTTATTGAATTCTAGTATGTCAGCTATTTAGGTCAGCACATTGAATCGACAATTCCAGTTTTCTGGCTTTCATTGTTGGGCTTTAACTGTGACTCCTTTAAAGCTCTATGCTGAAAATATGAGGAGAAAGGCCACCTTAGCCCATCAGAACAACAGTTTCAAAATTAAAGCCCACAATCTCATGGACTGAGACTATGACTTCCTGGACTAAACCAGGAACACAAAAACTAATTTACAAAGAATTTTAAATTTTTTTTTTTTTGCTTTTTGGGTCACACCCAGTGATGCTTAGGGGTTACTTCTGGCTCTGCACTCAGAACTACTCCTGGAGGTGCTTGGGGGACCATATGGGATTCCGGGAACTGAACCCAGGTTGGCCATATACAAGACAAATGTCCTACCCACTGTACTGTCGCGCTGGCCCTCAGAGCTTTAAATTTTTATGAACATCAGAATGTCTACATTTTTACAGAGAATACCTGCTTTAGAAATGATCAAGTTCTGAGATCAGGATTGACTACACAATTTATGCTGCCCCCATGCAAAGTGAAAAATGTGAAATTTCTTATTTAAAAATTACTGTGAATATTAAGGCATTATAAGATTTAGCGATATAAGGCATTATAAGATTTAGTGATGGCACAGCGGTAGGGAGTTTGCCTTGCGTGCAGCCAGCCCGGCCAAGCCAGGTTCAATTCCTCTGCCCCTCTCTGAGAGCCCGGCAAGCTACTGAGAGTATCTCGCCTGCACGGCAGAACCTGGCAAGCTATCCATGACGTATTCAATATGCCAAACACAGTAGCAACAAGTCTCAAAAAAAAAAAAAATGGAGACGTTACTTTACTTACTGGGCCCGCTAGAGTAAATTGCTGAACAACGGGAGGATAGTGCTATAATGCTATTAAAGCATTGGAGTACGTGATTTGCACATAGGAGGCCTGGTTTAGTCCCTAGTCCAGATTGTCTCTTGAGCACCTCCAGGGAGAAACTCTGAAGTTACAAATCCTAGCAGGGAGTAACCCTGAGAACCACCAGTTGTGGCTCAAACAAAAAGAATATCAAGAAAATGAAGCAGAAAATAAAACCAAATCCAAGTCTTTCTAAACACAAGATCTTGTGATATTTCACTCTAATTATTAACAAGTGGAGGTGTCAAAGAGGTGAGGAGACATTTTTACTCATTTGTCACAACTATTGCCACTTAGAAGGTAGTGTTACTGATGCTTTAAAGAAAAGAGAATCCAGAATTTAATTGTTTCTTTTTTGTTTGCTTAGTTTTATTGTTTGGTTTTGGGTTTTGGGGGCACTTTACTATTCTTAGGGTGTATTCTTGGCTCTGTGCTTAGGGATCACTCCTGGCAGGACTCAGAAGACCATATGTAGTGCCAAGGATTGAATACGGATCGCCCACATGCAAGAGCCCTACCTGTTGTACTTACCCTCTGGAGCCTTAATTCTATTTTTTGAATACTTTTCTAAAGCTACCGCCCATCCTTTAATGGTGGTTGAGCACAATTGAATATGCCCCTGCCCCCAACAGCGGTTATTGAATGTAGTATGTTAGGTAAAGTTAAAGTTTAAAATACTATATAAATAGTTCTAATTTGCTTAATAAAGATTAGTGCTAAAGTGAAAAAAAAAGTAAATAGGAATGGAAAGGCAAAGGGTGAAATTTGTGGGGAGGGAGGTGTGAGTCACAGCCTACTGTCCTCTGAGCTTACTCCTGTCTCTGTGATCATAGATCACTCCTGGTGGTGCTCAGGAGACCATATGCAGTGCCAGAGAAAGAATCACAGTCCACTGCATGCAAAGTTAGTATGTTAACTCCTGAACTCTTTCTATGGCCCCAAAGGGGTTGAAATTTTAGAGGAGTGGTAGTCAGATTCCAGCAAGAAGATGATATTTGTGGAAGTGCTTGAAAAGTGTTCAGGTAATGAGAGCTATTAGTGTATTTATAAGTATGAAGAAATTGAACACAGGAAAGAAATAAATGATAGATGGAGGTCAGAGATGTTATAAGGGAATAACCAGATCAAAATAAACATACAAAGTAGTGTTGGGGAATAGATAAACCCAATACTGCTATATTTGTGAATGACTAAATAGAATGGGAAAGTAGTATAGAGGCTGAACTAACAAAAAATAATTTATAGCATGGATTTTTGAATTCAGAAAAATATTGTGTAGAACAGAGAAATATTTAAAAATAATAACTTATAAGAAATTCCCAGCTGTTAGAAATAAAAGATAATCCTACATAGGGAAAAATGTACTAGCTAAGATGAATTTGTTTCTAAACGGCCGTAATCACCAGAAACTGGGTCTTTCTAACTGTAGGATAACATAATGTACTGGTTGGCTCTTTCAAAGATATGGAACTGATATCTCCCGTAAAAAGCAATCATCCGTGGAAGAATTTCACCCCCTGGGTAAGGGAATAAAAAACTCTTGTCAGATTAGACAGAGTCCAAGAATTTTGCCCTAAGTGCTATTCTGTTTGGAATGGAGACCCTAACTCCCCCCTACTGAGATAACAAAACTTAAAGTTAAATGTCTCTCCAATGTGGAATCTGATTTTATTCTACTCCTATGCTGAGGGAAGTTCCAGCTGATACATTAATATTAAAGTCCTTGTTGAACCCCAATAAAAACACCTTAGGTGCCAGGCAGAGCAAATCCAACTGCTCTATAAGGATGTTTCTTTCACAAGAGTCACATGAGCTTTGCACTTAAAGTTCAGAACCAAAAACGCCAAACTCCCTCAATGTACAAAGTTTTTAAAATGACAGAACAAGAACAGTAAGCCCACAAAATGGAAAGTGGTATTGAGGAATAGAACTTAGGAATAAATTTAGGAACAGGATTTAGAACAAAAATTAGCAATAGAACTTCCATATGACCCAGGATTTCCCTCCTTGGCATCTACCACAAGAACACTGAAACACAAATCTGCAAGGATATATGTACACTCCTGTTCATCTCGTGGTCCGCATAGACACAACCCAACAACAGATGAGTAGATGAAAAAATTGGGGTCTATAGGCTCAATTGAATGCTACTCATTACTGTCTTCATTAACCACTTTATCATCTCATTTGATTCAACAAATAACAAGAAAAAACTCTTAGAAGACTATGAAGTGACAGACACTTTACTAATCTAAAGGATACTGAATAGGTCTGTTTCAATGTTAGTTGTCAGCTTCATTTCTGTGCTCGTATTGCCCTTCTCTCATAATGGGGTAGGGATGAGGGCTAGAAGCCTGACAGCTCTATTTCCTGTGTCCTTCCCTGGGACTAGTTAGAAGGGAAAACAAGTGTGAGGATTTAAGAGGTGTTACAGAGAGAAACCATTTTTCCCTTCTGTTTCTGACTCTACAAGTAGTAGCAGCTGCGCTAGCTATGCCGAGCTCGCTGCCTGGAAGCAGGGCATTCCCAGGCTCTGAGTAAGAGCACTTGCATCTTTTTTGCTCCTTCACATTATCAACTATTTTTGATGTACATAGTTTCTGCCTCTCTGGTCAATAAAAGATATAAGGCATCCAACAGACTGCAGCAAACATCATGTTGACTTAAATGAGATATTTGAAGATTTTCCTGTGAAGACAAAAATAGAACTGAGACATCTCCTCACTGTTTTCCAGTGTATATTATACTAACAGTCTCGGAGGAGTAGGCTAAGCTGAGAAAATGAATAAGAAGAAATTTAAAGGAGGCAAAAGTCATTGACTATATGACTTAACTAGTATTCTCTCTCTTTCTCTGTGTGTATGTGTGCGTGCGTGTGTGTGTGTGTGTGTGTGTGTGTGTCTCCGTAAATCTCATGGTGCTTTGGGGACCATGTGGTGCAGAGGAATGACTCCAGGGCTCCCATATACAAAGCACGTGCTTCAGTTCTTTGAATCATCAGCATGCCCCCAGACATTTATTTTCACCCAGTTTCTCAGAGTTCTGAAGTCTAAAATCATAAGGTCAAGGCTCCAATTGACATGGCTTTGGGAAGGCACTCTTTCTGACTTGCAGATAGATGGTCATGTTCTTGCTATGTCCTCACATGACCCCACCCAAGTACAAGGACTTGGAGAGGGAAGTGGGGAGGAGGAGGCAGAGGAAGGAGATGAAGAGGGAGAGGTGCTCTATTTTGGTGGAGACTGAAATAGTAAATGCCCAAATAACATTAAATTCCATGCATTTGGTTTTATAAAAAAAAATTACTCAATCACAAGCTATGAAATAGGGAAGTTAGACTTTTTAACTTTAAGGTCCTACTTCTGTATGAGTCCACACCTTATAAAGGGATCTTTTTGGAAAAAACAAAAAGGAGTATGACTGTTGGTCAGAGTGTTCCCTTTGGATTGACGTGCTGCTGAGCTGACTTAATCATCAGCCGTATTTCATATTTTAACTATATTTAGCTAGAATCCATGTTACTAGCCCTGGTAAGCTTTAAAATAGTCTGAGTTGTAATACTGTCCATCAGGATTTGATCAGAGATGTAAACCAAAGTATTTGTTAAGAAGTGACAGTTGTTTTCAGGAGTTTAGTTCTATTCATCTATATGTGTAAGTGAGCTCTGAGAGACAGAAATGGGGTGGGGGGGGGAGAGACAAGGAGATAGACATAGAGAAAAAGAGAGATCTATTCAAAATATGAGATTAAAAAAATGAGACATAGTAAGGGTCAAATAATCAAAGTCATCAGAGGTAGCAATTGTGGTGACTTCCATTTGGGTGTTTCTATGTAACAGCCTTTATTCTGAGGCCGGAAACCAATGTGGGGCTACTGCCAGCTGCTGTGTCTGTCTGTCGCAGTGACGCAAGTCAGAACAGGAGAAATACCACAGCGTGAGTTCAGAAACCTATAGAGCTTGCTATGCAGTAACTGGAGTTCAATCACCAAAACAATGCCTGACCTCCACAAGTCCTTGTTCTGGTGCTGCCCCACTGCAGTGTTTAGGGCCTCTGGAAATTAGGGACCTCTCTCTGACCCAGTGTCCTAAAACCACAAATGTTGCAATATTCCATTGCACATCAGTCTGCTAAATGAGTGCAGTTACCTTTGGGGATGGTTAGGAGGCACATTTATAGGACACCATTTTGGCTGTGTACCAGGGGACCGGATACCCCCCTCCCAGCTTTATTTAGGGGCGTAAGTCCATGCATTGGCTCCAGTCTGGGTATTGATGGGGGGCCCAGGCTTTCCTTTGTGTGATAATGGTGAGACTTCTGATATTGAGACGACCTAGTTTTCTTATGTGTCCAAATTGTGCTATATGGGATTTCACTAAGTAATTGAAGCAAGATTTCTGTAGATGACCCATCTAATTCAGACCCAGTAGCACCAGGAGCAGCTAGCCAAACATCAAAGGTCACAGATTAAATCATTTTTATTACAACTTGGGTTTTGCATTCTATGACACAAACTATACCCACCTTGTCTTTGATGATTCACTGCCACTTGGAAACTTGCCACCTTAGGAGCTTATCATTCTTTGGCTCCATGGAAGCCACTCTTATTTCTTGATGTAACACATTGGATCCACAAGTTCTGCTTTGTGCACCCATATGGACACATTGAATTAATTCTACTGTACAGTCTTGCCCTTTGGTGTGTGTCCTTCTTCCTCTTGGTCATCCTGTAACTACCTCCTGAGACCTGCCAAGTTTAAATTTGGTGATTGATCCAGCATCCACGAGAGGTGACAGGGACAGATGCTGAGGGGGCTCTGCTATCTCCTGCAAAGACACTTTGGGACAATTTGGGCAGAAGGAGACCAACCTCAGAGAGAGAAAAGGGAATCTGCTACAGTAAAGAAAACTTCTTACAATTTAAAGGTCAAGGACAAACTTCACGGAATCTATTTCATTTAAATCTGCCCACAGAGCCCCTGCACCAATTTTCAAGGTCCCTCTTTAACCCATCAATGCCCTAACTTAAATATAAGAAGGCTACTAGGGTCTTAAATCCAATTTTTCTTGTAACTAAATCCCTCTATAGTAGAGTTTTTCAACGTTTATCCCCCTGCGGCCCAGCACTGATCTGTGGAGAGAAGTTGAAGCCCACAATTCGACAGACTCTGCATTTGCTTCTGAGAAATCTCCTCTTACTGGCATATGTTTTAGGACAATAACAAACAAATATGAAACTCTAAATGTCTGTCCAAGTTGCTACATTGGGACCTCTGCTCCTCTCCACCAGGTTTAGGTGGGCATTACAGCTCTATGACCCCCTTTGGTCCCTCCACATTAGCTGCCGCTGGCCCAGATGCTGTCACTGGACCTACAATGAGTTTCTATCCACCTGGGTGCCTGCTGCTCTGGTCTGCCCCAGTGCCAGCCTCATGCTTCCCCTTACTCCTGCCACAGTCACTCTAGTCCCTGCAGCCAGGCTGCCATGGCCCAGCCCCGTCACATGGGCTGACGGGACCACCTTTGTTCCCTGAAATGCATCGAAAACCAGCATCCTCTTGTTCACATCTTGTCCGTGCTTGCCGGAAGGTGCCATAGAGTTTAAGGAGTCTTTAGTACTAGCCACACACTCTCAAGTCATTTGCAAATGTGCTAGCAATGAGGATGGTCACATAGGTGGTATGGAGGCTGGGATGAGGCATTGTACTGTATCCAGAAATCTTGAAATCTCAGCCCTTAGAAAACCAAGTTTTGTTTACCACGCTGAGCTTCTTCCAGGAGCTACATAAATCACTTTTCTTTGACCCAGGTTTTCAGTCCATTTGAATTCCTATCAAAGTCCAAAATATTAGTCCTAGAAGATGCCTTAACGCAAACTTCAATCAGTGAAAACAGGTTCGGTGGCAGGTGTGGGACTCACTTCATAATAAAATATGGAGGATAGTTTCTCCATCACAGAGCTTAAGAAGGCTTTATCAGAGTAAAGGAGATATAAAATCAATAACCACTTACCAAATACGTACATTATGACAGATACTGCAAATACATCTGTGATCATAAATCTTTGTCCTGAAGCAGCTTGCATTTTAGCAGGGAAATGGACTGTAAATGTCAGTGAATTATAGATGGAGGTGATGACCGTGGAAACAGGGAGCAGAAAAGTAAGGACAAGTGGGTTTGTGCAAGGGCCCCATGTATGCAGAGAGTAGTGGTACTTTCTCCAGCATCAAGGACAGACATGAAGGGAGAGAGAAGGAAAAGAAAGTGCATTTCAGACACTAGGCAGAGCTAGAGCAAAGTCCTCCCTTGAGAACATGCTGGGCTAGAGGAGCAAGACCAGTGAGTCAAGGTGGGTGGAGGCAGAGATGATGGGATACCAGGATACAGAGGACTTGGAATCTAAGAGTTCTGCCATTTACCTGGAGCAAAATAGGAAGGCACTGGAGGATTTTGAGCAAACAAAAACTATCTTTGTTATAGTTTAAAAGCTCATTATGGGGCTGGAGTTATAGCACAGTAGGTAGGGCTTTTGCCTTGCATGTGGCCGACCCACGTTTGATTCCCAGGTCCCCCAAGCACCGCCAGGAGGAATTCCTGAGTGCATAAGCCAGTTGTAATCCCTGTGCATCCTGTGCATCGCTGGGTGTGACCCAAAAAGGGGGAAAAAAGGCTCACTCTGACTAATGACTATAGAATTTAATTTAGAAGAAAGATAATGAGTTTATTGGGATGGAGGAGAGGGGCTGGTGGCTCAGTACAGAGCAGTTATTGAGTAGGTGGTGAATAGTCAGCTTCAAGAATGTATGAAAGGAAAGACAAATACGATTTTCTGATAAACTGGATGTGAGAGATAGAGATGAATCAAAGTTAACTTTGAGAAGAGACCAAGTTACTCAAACACTGAGAAGGATCCCAGGGAAGTAGGTGCAAAGAACACACCAAAAAGGAGAGAGTGATCAAAGTCAGAAATTCTGTATAAGACAAGGACTGAGAACTGACCATCAGAAAGATTGAAATGACAGGAACAGTTCTGGTGGATGGCATAAGCAAAAATCAGTATTACTGGTGTGTGTGTGTGTGTGTGTGTGTGTGTGTGTGTGTGTGTGAGAGAGAGAGAGAGAGAGAGACAGACAGAGACAGAGAGAGACAGTGACAGAGAGAGACAGAGAGAGTACAGGGAGTAAGGTGCTTGATCTGTATACAACCAATGCCAGTTTGATCTCTGGCTCTACATATGGTCCCCTGAGCACCATCAGGAATGACCCCTAAGCACAGAATAAGTTAGTCCTGAGTAAGTCCTGAGCACCCCAGGTTTTCCCCCCACACTACCACCACACCGCCCCTCTCTAAAAAAATGAGCATTAACGGAGGGGGTTCAAAAGAGCATGGGAAGTAAAACATTGGAGACAGAATTTACAGATGGCTATTAAGGAGTTAAGGGGTTTAACTGTAAATAATTTTTAGAGGGTGAAGTCAGAGCGCAAAGGGCTGAAGCACACTTTGTATGCAGGAAGCCCAGTTTTGATTCTGGCACCACATGGTACCCTGAGCACCACTGGGTATGGTCAACTCCCCCATCCCAAAAAGAAATCCTCAGAATTGAAAAAAAAAGTATGCCCAAATATCATGCTTATAGACTGATAGAAATTATTTTGTGGAGTAGCAAGCAGGCACTCCTGCAGAGGGGATTAGGATCCAGTGTATGAAATGAGGGACTGACTTAAAGCTGAGTGCAAACAGCTCATCTATGGTAATAAGCCACTGGCAGGAGGTAGTGGGGGGCTTATATTTTACTGATAAATTGTATGTTTTGACCTGCTTCATCACACATATCATAAGAAAGTATGGAAAGTCAGATCCATGGAAAGTCAGTTTTCAAGGTGCTACTGATGCCTATGACACCTTTTGTCATTCCATATCCTGCAGACACTTGTGTGATCACAGGAGGGAGGCTGCTGGCTCTCAACTGAAAGTGTGTCCTGGACATACTTAGGGAAGGCCAACCATGGGGTCTTCTCGTGGTTACTGGCATTCAGCTCTGATTTGAAGATGCTTCAGATTTGATTAAGTTGATAGGTTGAAATAGAAGGAAAAAAGGAAAAAAAGAAAAAATTACATTTAACAGTCAGTCGAATTCCATTTAGACTAGAAGGGAAGAAGACACAATTTTCTATTTTAAGTATATGGATAGGGTAAGGATGAGTCAATAAAATTAGCTAAGAAACAGTGCTAGGAAGGAGAGAAAATAATCTATTTTAAGCAAATGAATGGGGTGACAATTATTTAATTACATTAGCTAAGAAAGCACTGAGTGCTTACACTTCTCATACCTGTCAGGGTGAGAAGCCTGAAGACTTGAATCTAGGACAAACCTAGAGCTTGGCAAAAAGTGTGAAAATCAGTGATTAGTTGAGTAGTCAGATAAAGACAGGGCACGTTGTCCTTTGTCAATATGAGGGAAAAGCTAGGGATGGAAATGAGAAGTTTGGGGTACTCATGTACTGCTGTGTTTTCCTCTGTCCACTTCAGTAAACACATCATTCTGTTAAGAAGGCTTCTGAGATAAAACACCCAGACTGAAGGAGGTAATGCATGGTCTGAGGCTATGACAGGACTGCAGGGTCTTTGTCTGTAGTTACACACACAGAGGGAAGGTACAGACAAGTGCACAGATGTGTCGCTGCTTCCATTCGTATTTGTATTTCATTTAGCAATAGATTGCTTCTTGATTTATTGTCGTTATCAATAATGCAATAAAAGCCACATACAAAGTACTTCCAACATGTCAGCATCTATTCTAAATTATAAGGTATTAATTACAAGTGGGGATAATTATTCCCTCTTTACACAGGAAATTTAGGCACTGAGTGTTTAAGTGACCCTTCTCTGCACACGAATATATATACTTGGCAGGGCACAGGTAGCTATGCTCAAGGCTTACTCCTGCCTGCACTCAGGGATCACTCCTGGCAGGGCAGGCTTTCGGGACTATATGGGGAGCCAGGGATTGAACTTGGATTGACAACATGTAAGACAAGCTGTACTATCTCTGGTCCCTGCAAAGTATTCACACTCTATCTCAGGACTCAGGGGTTTCAGGTTTCTAAAATCTTACACAATTAGAGTATACAACCCTTGCGAGTCCCACAATCAGCACGTATGACACCTGGCACTCCCCAACTCCCTATATTAGCAACAACAACAAAAGAGAAAGTTTTGGTTCAGGGGACACACCTGGAAGCATTCAGGGCTTACTCCTTCCTCTGTTGTCAAAGATCACTTCTTGCAGGCTCAGAGGACCATATGCAGTATAGGAGATTGAATCAGGGGGGGAAGGTAAGAACCCTACCCACTATGCTCGCTCTCTGGCCCTGTATTATGAAATTCAATCCCCTTTAATCCCAAAGTAAAATCTGACTGAGTGGAAATTTCTTGTCTCTATGGAACTACTCAAGAAAAAAGACTTAGCTACTCTTTCTTGTGAACTCAAGCAGTTTTGGGGAGCACTTATTCATGTGAGTATTAGGTAATTATTATGAGTCAGAGCTGTTTAGAAGGTTTGGAGTGTGAAATCTTATTCACACTGTTAATTGTCTTATCACGCTAAAATTATAACTTTACACAATTGTTGTTGTGAATTTCCTTCAGGTAGAGTTATTTAAAGCTGTGGTTCTTGACAATTTACACTTGTGGACCTGCCCGAGCAATTGAATTACCATCGATTTAAATGATTGCTCCCTTATTACACATGTGAATCAACAGTGGTTTGCTACAATTTTTAATACCAATGGTGAAATATTAAATTTATGCAATTCACCTCTATGAAAAAAGAAAAAAAGATGGGAGGTAAAAAATAAGAATGCATAGTTTTTTAAAAAAAAATTTTTTTTATTAGTGAAATACCATGGTACAGTTGTAGACATACAAATTTTTGTGCTTGGGTTTCAGTTATACAATGATCGAGTACCCATCCCTCCACCAGTGCCCATTCTCCACCACCACCAGTCCCAGTATCCCTCCCACCTCTCACCCCCCCATCCCACCTCTGTGGCAGGGCACTCCCTTTTGTTCTCTCTCTCCTTTTGGGTGCTGTGGTTTGCAAAAGAGGAATTGCGTGGCAATCATGTTCGGTCTATAGTCTACTTTCAGCAGAGAATGCATACAGATTTAAAAATTAAGATAATTCAGATTTGCAGGTAAGTAGAAGAAACATTTTCCTCTTTGCCCTGGAAACTGTAGAGAAGAAATATAAAACAAAGAAATCAGAGGGTATTCTATTAGGGATGAAGTTTCTCCACCCTGTAACAGAAGTAGTTCATGAAACATCAACTTCTGGATAAAAGAGTGTGGGCATTTGGGGGGGATGTATATCTTTCCCCCACTTATATATAGACACTCTCTTGTGCTCACACAAAAGTATTTAATCATACACTCTGAGGCTAGGGGTCACATTTCTCACTTATTTTGCATTTTGTAGACTATCTAGTGCTGTTATTTACATATAGGAGGGTACTGATAATATTGGTTTGACTGGGTGTGCTGGTAAATGTGTCAAGCTGACTGGGCAAAAGGATGTCTACATATCTGGAAAAACATTACTTCTGGGTGTGTCTGTGAGGTGTCTTTGAAAGAGATTAGTCTTGGAATCAGAAGACTGAGTAAAGAGCACCTTATAAATGTAGAAAGGTTCCCAGTAAATCCACTGAACAGAAAGGAGGAGGAAAGGTGAATTTCCCTGAGTTGAAATAATCTACCTTCCTTGCACTTGGACAAGGATGCTCCTGGTTTCCATGATTCAGATCAGAACTGACACCAACAGACTCCCCAACCCTGACAACATTCTCTTATGCCTTCCAACAGGGAATGTAACCATACACTTTCCCAATTTTCCAGTTTGTATGTGGTTGACCATGGGACTCCTAGTCTCCATAAAAGATTTCTAATTCCAAAGAGAAATGTACATATGTATATATGCCACATTTATATATTAGTTCTAGTCCTCTGGAGAATCCTAATATACTGAGTGGTAGAATGCAGGAAGAGATCCTTCACAGTCTCATTGTAGGTGCTCATGGAGACAATTTAGCCTTGGAGATACACAAACAAGTGGATATAACTCGGAGATTAATATTCAGACATGCACGGCACCAAGAATAAAGAACTGTGATCTAAAATCAGACCATCCCACACATTTTACCAAAATGTCATCTGGCAAATGGCTCATCCTAGCAAATTTCAGTAATTGTTCAATCATGATCTTTAATAATTTATTATCTTTTATCATTCTACCTAGTTTTGTACTCTATAATAAGATATTCTGTCAAAGTGCCATAAAGCCACACATTAGCTAAATGTGCAACTGTAAATGGAAATAAGTGCTTGGAAATATTTTGAGGGAAAAGCCAAAAATATTTTAGAAATAGGGTTATTCCCAAAACAAATGACATAATTAAATGCAAGTGTATGACCAGAGCTTTATGTGCTGACATTTTACATTTACAGAAATTCAATACTTCTAAGTAATTCCTGTATCAACCATTAGTCAGCAGTATTGATTTAAAGTAGAGAGAAATCAGAGAACCAAAAGAAGAAACAATTAAAACCTTATTCCCATAGATACCTACATAACAGCTGCAATTACCAACCCACAATTTTTCCTTTCCTGTACCTATGTGTATAAAAGCCATAAATGTTTTTGCAAACGATACGATAGCAACCCAACTTCTAAGCACAATAATGATCCACCTCACTGGGTTGTACTTTTCAGTCTTATTTGTTCACTATTGTTGAGGAAAATAACAAAGCACTAGTTCCTGGAAGAGAAAAAGAGGTGGGGCAGTTTTTTTTACTGTCAAAATAAATAAAAGGACTAGAACTTTATTCTTCTGAAAAAGAATATAGAGGGACATTAAGAATAAGCAGTAAATGTGGGTGCATGTGTAAGATGTGTCACGGAGCCAGATTAATTAAATGCTAAGAATGCTTCTTAAGATTTTAAACATAACAGGCTTATAGGTTTACCAAATAAACAGACATAAACTATATCCACCACTATCAATAACAAAATTGATTTTTTTTTTACTTGTTTTTCAAGTAAGTGTAGTTGGATTATCAGTGGTGCAGAAATCACTGGGATTAACTACCTCACATAAATTATACTCTAATAAATGTTTTTTTTCTAAATAAAATTTTTTTAATGTAGGAGTACTGGTATTTATTCAGCCACTGATTAGCTGATTGAATTGGCCATGAACTCCACCTTTTTTTTTCATGGTTTTATTTATTAAGCCCAATATACCCTCCTCCCACCCCACCCAATGCCTGTGAGGCAGATGATTTCCACTTAACTCTTCTCTACATTGATTACATTCATCATTTCGACAAAAGATGCAGCATTATTGTTTAGAATTTCCCCCCAACAATCAGAATTGCTGAAAAGGCATTGTGAGATACTTTGTTTTCTATAGCTGGTTATAAGAATCATATAATGTTGCGCGGCCACTATTGCGGCCATGCAATTTTGGATTTCTGCAGAGAGTCAGATAATTTAGAGATTGGTTTCTGTGCATCTGGTGTTATGGCTGTGCTGGAGAGTCACTGATGGGGGGCAACTCAGGACCTCAGTAGGGCGTGAAGGACGAGAGACTCTTCCCATGAGACTGCAGTTGCCCCGTCACCGCTGGCTCATACCTGGCTTTCCTATAAGCTCTGAGGCGGTGGCCACCTTGCTGCGGGGGTAGGGGGGAGAGAAAAGGCGGAAGGGAGCAACACCCTTTCCCTCCTGGGGAGGCATGGCACTGTAGTTTACCACATAATCCATTTACTTTCCTGCTGCAAGGTGCCGGGCTCTGGACTAAGTCCTTTTGCCTCTGGAGCCACGTCTATGCTGGAGAGCCACTCGTGGGGGGCAATAAATAAAACTTTTATTTGGTGTAATATACATACAAAATGGCACACAAATCACAAGTGTGTAATATCAACGAATATTCACAAAGTAAACTTGACTGTTCAAAAGTGATCCCTGAGTGTAGAACCAAGACTAAGCCCTGAGCACTGCCTGGTGTGGACTCCCTTCCCCAAAATACAGAACATTATTAATGTAAAAAGTAAAAAAAAGTAAAGGCCCTCCCGTTGATCATCGATTTGCTCGAGCGGGCCCAGTAACGTCTCCATTGGAGACTTTGTTGTTACTGTGTTTGGCATATCGAATACATCACAAGTAGCTTGCCAGACTCTGCCGTGTGGGTGAGATACTCTCCGGCCCTAGCTGTTCATGATTGGGTTTCAGTCATATAATATTCCAACACCCATACCCTCACCAGTGTACATTTCTCCTCACCAATGTCCCCAGTTTCCCTTCTAACTTCCCCACTGCCTGTCTCTGTGACAGGCACTTTACTTCTCTCTCTCTCTCTCTCTCTCTCGCTCTCTCTCTCTCTCTCTCTCCCCTCTCTCTCTCTCATTCTCCTTTTGAGTATTTGAGCATTATGGCTTGCAATACATATATTGAAAGTATACCTGGAATTTTTGTCCTTTTGGAATCTCTGCAGAGATTAGTAGTGAAGCAGTGGAGGTGGGCTGTTGGCATGGTGGCAGATCTGGGGTGTGGATGCAGCTGCTGGGGTTTTAGTAGACGGGGACTCAGCTCAGCTCAACCCCCTCCTAAGGGTGCCCCAGAATTTTCAGCTGAAGACCAGTATACCTGTAAATTTTAGGGGCTTGGCTTACATCTCATTTGAGATTTGTGGTGAGTCTGTGAAGCTGGGCCAGTGAGTTTACAGGGCAGCAGCTGTGGGATGTTTCTTTCTTTCTTTAAAATCCAGAGGTGTTTTGAATTACTTTCAATTATTTTGAAATTTTCCCATGACTATGTTAGAAATTCCTGCAAAGTGGGTTCCAGGAGCTCAGGCTCCTTGCATTGCTTCTTCATACAGTGTGCTTCTCCAGGTGGGGCAGGCTAGTCTTCTTCACTGGATCCCAATGACTTTTCTCTTTGACCTCCTTCCTTCTCTGATCATTTTTCTTCACACGTCTCAGGAAGCTATTGGGACTCTTAAGAGTTCTTCTCTTGGCAGTCTTGCCCTTTTCTTGTCTATTTACAATAAAGCCAGCCACATGCTTGGGAACACTAGAGACTCTTCCAGTTTTGCCATGGCAACACTCATCGGCATTCCTTTGTGAACTGTGTATTCCTTTGATGACATCTACAGAATTACCTTTCTTCTAGATCCCCATAACTGTGGCCAAAGGAACAACTCCATGTTTCTAAAATGCTGAAAGAACACAGAGTAGGTGCCTTTTCTCTTTGCATTTGTGTAGGTTATTTTGGCAATTCCAGCTGAAATGGTTTTGTACTTTTTCTATTTCATAACCACTCTCCATTGAAAAGTTTGGGTGTTTTTTTTGCTTTTTGGGTCACACCCAGCGATGCACAGGGGTTACTCCTGGCTCTGCACTCAGGAGTTACTCCTGGTGGTGCTCAGGGGACCATATGGGATACTGGGAATCGAACAAACCCGGGTCGGCCATCCTACCTGCTGTGTTTAAATCAGAAAACATTGATATTCTTCAATGTTTTCCTTTCCAGCCCCTCACTGAAAAGGTTTTACACAGCTTTTTTGGCTTTTATAAATTCCCTCTTGATGTAATTTATACCCACTTCCCTAATATAAGTATTTTGGACATTTGATTCTTGATTTATTTAATATTCTCTAAGAATTATTTATAGACTCTAGATATGAATTAGAAATGTATAGCACAAATTAGCACATGATTTCTTTAGTGTTGAGCCTGTACCCAGAGCCTCACACATTAGGCATGCACTCTGCCACTGAGCAACAACATATTCATTTTTAAAATTATCTTTGGAAAACAGAGGTTCTTTTGGTTTATTTGAACAGTTTTGCTGATACCTGGCAGTACTCTATGGCAACTCCTGGCTCAGTACTCCTTTTGTTGTTCAGAGGACCCCGAGATGCCAGGGATTAAAACTGGGGTCCTGCATGCAAAGCATGTGTACAACCTTTGAGCAATCTCCCTAGCCCAAATAGAGCTTCTTAAATTTAATGCAGTTCAACCAACTAATATTTTCCCCTTGGGGCTGGAGAGATAGTACAGCAGGTAAGGCGCTTGCCTTATATGCAGGCAATCTGGGTTCAAATCCTGGCATCCCATATAGTCCCTTGAGTCTACCTGGAGTGAAAAAAAGACTATCATTCCTTGGGACTAGAGAGATACTAAACTGGGGAGGGTGTTTACCTTACATGTGGCCAACCCAGGTTCAGTCTCCAGCATCCCATATGGTCCTCTGAGCACTGCTGGAGTA
Organism: Sorex fumeus; assembly: GCF_029834395.1. Lineage (NCBI taxonomy): Eukaryota > Metazoa > Chordata > Mammalia > Eulipotyphla > Soricidae > Sorex > Sorex fumeus. The sequence goes on along the minus strand of NW_026606108.1, from coordinate 31,221,088 downwards.
ATTCCTGAGGGAGAGCCAGGAGTAACCCTTCAGCACCACAGTGTATGTCCAAAAAACCAAAAAGAAAAAAAATTTCCTTACTCTCCATACTTGTGTTATAAGAAATATATTCTTCAATGTTTTCCTTAAAAGCTTTAATACTTTCTCTTTTATGTGTAATCCATACAATTTTCAAAATGGATTTCTTTAGTATGATGTGTAAGATTTAGTCCAAGGTATTTTGGGGCCATTCCTGGAAGTGCTGGGGGTCATCACCAGGATGACACCTAGCAGTACCAGACCCACGCAGTATTGAGGCTCCAAGTTAGGATCTGACACATGCAAAGTGTGTGATCTACCACTTGAGTCATATCCTGACCCCGGGAAATTTTTTATATTGCTGTTATTCACTGACCATCATTTACTGTAAATAACTTCTACGTGGTGTTTTTAAGTCTAGGTACATAAGGGAAACTATCTTTAAAAAATTATATAATTATCACATGGCAAATTTTGAACACTCTAGATTGCCAGTATAGTTAATATCAGTAAATTTGTCTTTAGAGGTTGAAAAAATTTTTATGAAAAGAACAAGTTAGTATTTTAAGCCTCTGGATCAAATAGTCCATGTCACAATGATTCACTGTTGCTATAATGAAAGGTACTTCAGATAGCAGCCTTAAGACTAGGGATGTTGGAGCCAGAGTTATGGTATAGCAGGAAGGGCACTGCCTTGCATGAGTCCAATCCAGGTTCAATCCCTGGAATCCTATATGGTCCCCCAAGCCCAGGAGTATCCCTGAGCACAGAGCCAAGAGTAAGCTCTGAGCACTGCCAAGTATGGTCCCAGAACAAAACAAATAAAAAGAATAGGGGTAAAGCTATTGAGCATTTGTATTGCATAGGTGAGACTCTAGGTTTATCCCTGGAACTAAAGGGGGAGACAAAGAGCCTTGGGCAACATCAAGGAAATGGGCATATCTGTATTGTATTTTAAAATTGATTTTCTTTGCTTCTTTTTCCCTACTGTAGTCTTTCTCCAGGCCTCATCTCTACACCTTTTAATTAAAAAGAAACAGGTAAAAGGCTGAATTTAGCTTGATGGCTAGAGTGTGCAAGCTACTCTTCTAGACTATCACCAAATAAACCAAGATACACATATCTCATGTCAGTCTAACAAGGCAAACAAGGATATCCCCAAATTGAGTTTATTCAGGAATAGCTAAGAATTTACAACCTGGGTACAGTCACTGTACAAACTACAGGCAAACCTGTGGAGGGCTTGGGGCATGCTGTATTTGGGGGTAAGGAAGGCAAAGAGAGGGAGGTTAGCTAGAGTCCAAGCAACAGCAGATCCAATTGGCTAGGATGGGGGGAGGTTCTTGGTGGATGTTCACTAGTTGAGGGAAAGCTTCAGTTTTCTTTAAATCAGATATTTACATGTTATTCCTTAAATTTTACTCTCTTGAGAAATCATGTATAGGTATATTCATTTCATCTTCTTTGGCTCCATTTAAATTAAAGTCATTTCATAGTCTCTGTCTTTATACCTGAAAACCTGATATAGTCTAGAAGTTAGGCAGACCCATGGACTGGTCCCGCTAGGAGACTGTTTATAGAAGTTGATATTGATTTGTCTATTTAACTTACATTAGACCCTTTCTAGTATCTACGGTAAGACAGTGATTCAATATCAACTTGTCCAGTGAATCTTTCCAAGGAAGTCATACAGGGAACATATCCTGAATGATCTGGAAGGATGTATACAGTATAAAGATGAAATTATGCAGTTTGCTGCAAACTGAATGGCATTGGAGGGAGTCATGCTAAGTGAAATAAATCAATAAAGAAAAGTATAAGTATCAAATTATCTCACTTATTTTTGGCCTATAGAGAAACAAAGCAAGAGATTACATAATTCCCTCTGAAACTCAGAGACTGTTGATAAAACTGATCTAAGGGTGCTGGGTATAGGGGTAGGATGGGAAAAAGGATCTTGGGATAAAGGCGGAGGGACCCAGGAACTCTGGTGATGGGCATAGTGCAGTAGCACTGCACATAGAAAACAGGATCTTGGTTCTACTGTTAAAACTAATTCATTAAAAAACAAAACTCCTGCATGTAAGTTCTTTTTTTTATTTTCCTTTTTTTTTTTATTAGTGAAACACCATGAGGTGCAGTTATAGACTTACAAATTTTTGTGCTTGGGTTTCAGTTATACAATGATCAATTACCCATCCCTCTACCAGTGCCCATACTCCACCACCACGGGTCCCAGCATCCCTCCTATCCCCCATCCCCCCACCCCACCCTGTCTCTGTGACAGGGCATTCCCTTTTGCTCACTGTCCTTTTGGTGCTGTGGTTTGCAAAAGAGGCATTGAGTGGCAATCATGTTTGGTCTATAGTCTACTTTCAGCATGCTTCTCCCATCCTGGGAGGATCTTCCCAACACCCTTTATTTGGTGCTCCCTTCTCTATCTGAGCTTCCTTTTCCCCTAGCACGTGTGGCTGGCCTCCAAGTCATGGAACAAAATTCCTGGTACTAATCTCGGTCACTCCTGGGTGTTAGTCTCCCATTTTGTTATTTTATGTTCCCCAGATGAACGTAATCTTCCTGTGTCTATCCCTTTCTTTCTGAATCATTTCGCTTAACATGATACTTTCCATGTAGTACCACTTGTATGTAAATTTCATGACTTCATCTTTTCTAACAGCTACATAGTACTCCATTGTGTAAATGTACCAAAGTTTCTTTAACCAGTCATCTGTTCTCGGGCACTCAGGTTTTTTCCAGATTCTGGCTATTGTAAAGAGTGCTGCAATGAACAAATAAGTGCAGATGTCACGTCGACTATACTTTTTTGCTTGAAAGCCCATCTAAGAAGTAGCCCTTTCATTATGTTGCCAAAGTAAAAGATAAGAAAGAACACATAAAGCTGTTTGAGGCAGAAAGTTCAAGATCCCCCATAATTCTCCTTCATAAAATCCTGGGTGGCTTTTTTGTTTGTTTGGTTGGTTTTTGAACCACACCCAGCCTGAGCTCAGGGCTTACTCCTTACTCTGGGCATACAGATCACTCCTGGCAGGGCTTGGGGAACCATATGGGGTACCAGGGACAGAACCTGGGTCAGCAGAGTGCATGGCAAGTACCCTACCCTACCAGTGCATGACAACTACCCACCCTACTATTGCATTGACTTAGAATAAAAGTTTTAAATTTATTGATCCACTTCCCTGAACATTATTTTCTCACGGTAGGTCACGGTCCTCCCATTGTTCATCGATTTGCTCAAGCGGGCCCAGTAACGTCCATCATGAGACTTGTTGTTACTGTGTTTTGCATATCGAATACGTCACGCTCTGCCGTGCAGGCGAGATACTCTTGGTAGCTTGCCGGGCTCTCCGAGAGGCGGAGGAATCAATGTCGGGTCGGCCACGTTGGCCGCTTGTAAGGCAAACGCCCTACCGCTGTGCTATGGCTCCAGCGATATTAGTAGTAGAAATTAGTAGTTATTTTTCTAACTACTAATATTTAGAATGCATTATTTCTATGTATTTGTTGATATGCTTACATGTATGCAATTTCTATTATATATAAGTGGATCCAGAGAACCTATATTGTGATATTCTTTCACTTGACCAAACACACACACACACACACACACACACACACACACACACACACACAGCACGTTACTCTTTCACTACTGCATACTCTTCCAGTTCATGGATGAGCGGATGAGCTAACATTATCTTTAACTGCTCCCCTAACTCACAAATTTAGTCTTTTTTTTCAGTCAGAGAACACAGCAGATAAGGTATTTGCCTTGCATGTAGCTATCCTCAGTTTTATTCCCAGCACTATATATAGTCCTCCAAAACACTGCCAGGAGTGATTCCTATGCAAATAAAAACCAAACCAAAACCAAAACCAAAAGCCAAAAGCCAACTAGACTGTTTTCAGATCATAAACAGTGCTTTAGAAATTTTAGTACACAGGAATTGGAGAGACAGGACAGGACTTAGAATGTTTGCTTTGCATGCAGCAAGCCCCAGTTCTATCCCTAGCATCTCATCTGGTCCCCTGAATACTGCCAGCAGTGATCTCTGAGCACAGAGCCAGGAGTAGGCCCCTGAGCACAGCTGACCCTGCTACAAACACACACACACACACACACACACACGCACACACACACACACACACACACAATGTTGGCATTAGTTTTCCTTTATTGTTGCTTGTTTGGGGGTCACACTGTGGTGCAGGGCAGTTACCATGGGCTCTGTGCTTAGGGATTGTTCCCTGCAGTATTTAGGGGACCATGCAGTGCTGGGAATTAAACTTGATCCTTCAGCATGCAAAGCATGTGCTTAGCCCACTGAACTTAACTTTCAAGTATGCTGTTCATATGTCACACAGAAACTTTATTCCATAGTATCATAGCGTGAACAGAGTTATAGATATAGTGAGACAGCTATAAACAAGTAGATTATCTGAACTGCTCCTAATTATAGTTTGTTAAAATAAATTTGCTAAATATTCAAATTAACATGAAAAGAGAATGCTATAAGAAAAATTCAAATTAAAGGAAAAAAGCTAGATATTTCTAAAACAGTTCTAAAGCTGAAACTAACATACATACATACATACACAGCAGAGCTCAGTGGCAGAGGACATGCTTTAGCTTGGATGAGGCACTGGATAATTCTGGTATCCACCCCCATATGTATATAAAAAAACTAAAAATAAATTAGCCTAAAGTATTTCTCAAAACATGTATAATATACATTAACTGAAATAATAAGTTAAAAAATTTATACATTCATTGTGCTTTAATAAGAAACATACATGGGAAATGAAAAATTAATTTAACAAAATTTTGAACACACATAATACATCTCATAGACTACTAAATTATCTTTTCAACAGTATTGGGAGGCATTGAGCATAGTCTCTGGTTACATTTACTATACCTAAATAATTCTGAAAATTTTTTATCTTTTAAAAATATTTTTAGATGACACATTATAGTCTGGGCACTGAAACATTCCTGCCAACAAAGCATGCATTGACAACCACAAGAATTAAAAACCCTGTATCATCATTAAATGGAGAAACTGATAAGTGATTGAGAAAGAATATGCTGTTCACTAAGAAAATGATAAAGTTGCATAGATAAGAGGAACAGAAGTTATTAAATACGCTGTTATAGCTCATAGGTTTGATGGTAGAAGATGCCAATAAGTTTGTGATATTGCCACTCTCATCAGAGATGGGTTTTATGCAAGAAGAAAAGCTATTCAAATTTGACTAAATTAAGGGAACAAAGCTATAAATTACATCCATACAATAATGTCTATCTGTGACCTAAGTAGAACTGAATTGCAGAAGACTTTTTATATAATTTGGGTATATCCTTTTAAAAACTTAGGATTTGGGGTCAGAAAGATAGTTTAATGGACTGAAGTGCTTCTTTGCATACAGGAGATCTGAGTTCAATCCCTTGCATCACCTGGTTCTCTGAGCACCTTCAGGAGTTACCTGCACACCAAAGCACTACTGGGTGTGACCCCAAAGCAAAATAATCATGCAAACAAAAATGAAGATTTAAATACTCCATAGTAATCCTAAATTATTTTGATATTTCTCTCAGAAGACTGATTTAAAAATCAGTCTTTAGAGGAACACAAAGATAAATCTTTACAGGAACACAAAGACGTTTTCTTTCTTTACAAGGATACTGTGTAGTTTTACTTGTTAGCTACAGAAACAACTTTAGGGCTTGTTTTAAGAAACAAAGCACTCTCTGTGGAGAACTTATTTTTGACCCAGTTTAATGTTTTTGGAATAAACTATTTAATCATAATTTTAATATAATTCATTTCACAAAGGAAGCAAATTGACCAATTTGTGAAAACATTGCATTACCATAGGGTAAAACCAAGGTCAAAAAGAAGTGACTATACTATACCGCCCTAAGCACTTAGTTTACTTTATTTATTTGTTTTTGGGGTTTGGGCTATACTATCTGGTGCTTAGGGCTTAATTCTGGCTCTGAGCTCAGTGATCAATCTGGTTGGGGCTTGGACCACCATAGGAGGTATTGGGTAGAGAATCTGGGTCAACTGTGTACAAAGCAAGGCCATACCCACTGTTTTCTCTCCAGCTCCTAGCACTAAGTTTACTAAGTTTACTTCGTTTACTCCTAGCACTTAGTTTTACTGAAGCTTGAATTTCAATAAAAATAGATGGCCTTCTTACCTATTGTCCCTTAGAAATCATTAAGTACTATATTTCTTAGTAATGTCTTTTTAAATGTAAAATTTAACTGTAAAATTACTCTTTAATTCACTCATTTCAGTATGTCAGCTTAGAAAAAAAAATTCACATTTCCATGACTTTTCCAGAGTTATGTATTTTTTAAATTAAAAAGTACAAAGACTTGCTTTTATCCTAGAAAAGTCACTGTTTCTGAGTTGGTGAATCACAGTACGGCACATTTTCTACAAGAAGGTCTTTCCTAGGAACCAATTCTGAAAGGAAAACAAAAGAATGATTAACATCATTAAAATTAAAAGAATGCAAGTACACTCATTTCCTCCTGAAGTTACAGCAAAAGAGCTAATTTTAAGGTAAATTTTCCAGATCTATGTATTTTATAGGGTCACTTCTGGCAATGCTCAGATCATCATGCAGTAGCAGGGATCAAATTCAGGGCCTCACATAAGCTAGGCATGTACTCTACCATTTTGCCCTGGTCTTCGAGGCATACCTTATTTCAGTGAACTTTCAATGTGAAGTTCATGATTTTAAAAATAGACTGTTAACAGAATTCTCATTCCAGATTATATAAAAAATATATGTAAGAAATTTAACCTTTTATCATTTACTTCTAAAATATACTTAAGAAACTTAACAAAATTCAGTTAAAGCATATTATCAGCCATCTAAGGGCAGGTCCCTGATAATGAAAGCCATCAACTGGAAAATTTATTCTACCAACTGTGTAAAAAGACTGCTTTTCTATATAAAAATCTCAAATTTTATACAACAATTGTTATCACTTTGGAGTGTTTTGATCCTTGCACTAAATGAAGAATAACACTAGAATTTAGTGAGCAGAAACCAGAGATATATGGAATGGTTCTGGTGAGTGAGGATTTATTTTATTCAAAATGCCAAAAGTGCCCCACTGAGGAACACTGTTGAACAACCACCACAATGACAAAAGAAAAGGAAGTTTAGTCCTATATAAGATTACTTGCTGGAGTCAAATGCGATAAAGTTCAAGATAGAAAACTTGGAGGAGAGAAAATGTTTCCTCTCATTGGAGAGCTGCATCTAGAAGAACTGCAGTTCTCTGAAATAAAACTCTTAATCTCTTGCCAATATTCTTTTTTTTTTTTTTTTGCATTTTGGGTCACACCCAGTGATGCTCAGGGGTTCCTCCTAGCTCATGCTCTCAGGAATTACTCCTGGCGGTGGTGGGGGGAACCATATGGGATGCCAGGGATCGAACCAGGGTCTGCCACATGCAAGGCAAATGCCCTACCCGCCATACTATCCTCCGGCCCCTCTTGCCAATATTCTGAAGACAACAATTATGGTTGTGAAAGATGATAAAGGCTGAGGAGCTGCTCTAGATCAAGGAAGACTAAAAAGACATGACTACGTGTTACTTGGTGATCCTCAACTGAGTCCTAGATCACAGGAAATTTTTCTTTTTCTGCTATGAAATACACAAGGAAAAACTGATAACATAATTCTATCGATGTTATATCCCGGTTTTAAAAATATTCTGTGGTTATATAATAGAATATCTTTGTATATTTAGAAAATATGTATTTAAATACTTGGGTTTCAGTTATACAGTGATCGAATACCCATCCCTCCACCAGTGCCCATTCTCCACCACCAATGATCCCAGTATCCCTCCCACCCCCCGTCCTCCCATTCCACCCTGCCTCTGTGGCAGGGCATTCCCCTTTGATCTCTTTCTCCTTTGGGGTGCTGTGGTTTGCAAAAGAGGCATTGAGTGGCAATCATGTTCAGTTTAAAGTCTACTCTCAGCACGCATCTCCCATCCTGGGAGGATCCTCCCAACACCTTTTATTTGGTCTTCTCTTCTCTATCTGAGCTACCTTTTCCCCTAGCATGTGTGGCTGGCCTCCAGCCCATGGAATAAACCTCCTGGTACTTATCTCTGCTATTCTTGGGTGTTAGTCTCCTATTTTGTTACTTTATGTTCCCCAGATGAATGCAATCTTTCTATGTCTGTCCCTCTCTTTCTGACGCATTTCACTTAGCATGACACTTTCCATGTAGTACCACTTGCATATAAATTTCATGACTTCATCTTTTCTAACAGCTACATAGTACTCCATTGGCTAGTCTGCCTTTTTAACAGGAAAACAATTTTCTTGAAAGTAGCATCCAGTAAAAACCTACTAAAATGTGTCACATGATCTGGGAGTAACTATTTTCCATTATTTTGCTTGGCAGAGTGCATTCTGAACACATTTCTACCCTCTGCCCTCAAAAGAAATAGGAGAACGGAGGGGGCCAGAGAGACAGTTCAGAAATTTAGGCACTTGCCTTGCACATAACTGACCCCAGTTTAATCCCCAGTACCATATACAGTCCCCCAGCACCACCAGGAGTGGTTCTAAGAGCAGGAGTAAGTCCTGAGCACAGTTGAGTGTGGCACCCCCCCCACCTCAATCCCTCTAAAAAATGAATAGTAAAATGGGTATTTGAGTCAACAATCAGTTGATCCTTTGGCTGCTCAACATGCACATTACCTGTCTAATAATCTATGCAATATCCATTGACTACTGGTCCCAAGGGTTTCATCTAAATGGAAATTAAGGATCTATGACTTCTGTGCTCCTTTTGCATCAGGTGCAGCTGAGGCTCACATGGCAGATACTCAGCGGGCCAGTGTTTCCCAGCTTTTCTCACCATGGTCTCCTTCTGACCTTGTTCCCTTTCTATGACCCCGTCCTACCAGTTGGTCCCCTTAATTGGTGCTGTGGCCCCTCATTTATGTGCCTTTCATCTGTGGTCTTGGAATCTCCTGGGGGCTCACAAGGTCATATGACTTCCAGCTGAGAAAAGCTGAACCACACCATAGTAAACAGGAGACAATAATAAACACCAGAATGGAAGATACTATGGGAGCCAATACTGCAGAGCAAACCCTGAATCCTGTTGGACAGGAAGAGTAGAACTATCACTTTGGCAAAACAATAAATTCTCTCATCAGTGAATCTGGCATCATTAAATTCTGTCTTCTGGGTGACCCAAAGACTGCAGGGGTTCTGGTTCGGTCCTTTGGGGGAATCCTTCCTGCACAAATGTGGGGATCTTGAGGTAGATGTCCTGCTCTCACTCTGGAGCTTTCTCACGCTCTACATCCAGCTCATTCAATTTAGGGACTCAGGATGGCCTGAAATGTTGCAGAGAATTAGACAGGCTTATGGCTTCCTGGGAATACTCAAAAACTTTATCAACTTTAGGGCCAGGGATATTGCTCAACATACCCCGTTTTATACCTTTTTATTTGCTTCCAATCATTTCCATATATCAGTGACCACAGGAAAACATCAGTTTCTCATCCCTTTGGGAAAGGCCTCACTTCTGCCCTTGCTCCCAATCCTTAGCTTAATGGGCACTTCTTGAAGCACTGATAAACAATAGGCTCCAGTGAATAAATGAGTTCTATGTCTGATCTTCATCTGCCAGAGGAGAAAGACTCGAGGCATTGATCGGGCTTCATTTTAGAGCTCAGAGTCCCTCTGCTTATATCAGCTTTAGTTTTACTGGATAGAAGCAACTGGCATTTCCAACCCTGTAAAGCTCTAAATTATAGGACTCTGGGCCAATTAAACTTTAGGAAACAGAAGAGTGCCCCTTAACAAAGTAGTACTTTCTTTCATCTTTGCTTTGCAAACTAGCTGAATGTGCATGCATCCTTTCTTAAAAAATATTTTGCTGAAACCAGCAAGAAATAACCAGCACATGCTGACATTCTGGTTATTTCCCTTACCACTCTAGCTTTCTCTTATACTTGGTCTGTTTCCCAAGAAACAATAAAAGATACTTATATTTACCACTACAGAACAAGAACCACCGGATTAAAGCCAGTAATGGTCGGGTCACTGACAACCATATACCCCTCTATCCTTGTATTTCATTCAACTAATTTTGCATTTTAGGTTGTGCAACTTTTAGTACCCCACTTTTGGGAACAATATCTGCTGTTCTTAGGTATAAGTAATGGAAGCTGAGTCTGCATGAATAGGCAGAAAAGGGATTTCCCTGGTTATTGGACTGCTGCAAGGGTTTAAGAAAACAGGCAGTCTCCTTTTTTTTTTTTTTGGTATTGCTGGGGCTTGAACCCAGGGAAAATTCTACTGCTGAGTTACATGCCCGGCCCTAAGAACCAGGTAACCTTAAAGTCAAAGCCATTCCACAGAACTGGTCTGATAATAAAAATGGCTGCTGCCTCTGGGGTACCAGAAGAAATACCACATGACTATTCAGTGGAACATGAGGCAAAACACTGCAGGAGCTAAAGGCTGGAACTCCACTTTGCTCTATGTTTCTGCTATGGTAGCAAGGAACTTCCCAATCAGTAACTTCAGTTGGCAACCACTGATGCCTCTCCTGCCAGCAAAATAGGTTTAGGACCAACCCTTTCCCTCAGGTTCATTTCTGAATATGGTGAGTAGGCTGTGCCTATGTCTCATACAAATGTCTGGCACTAAAGTGGAAAGAATCAGAGGAAATGGATTTTCTAGAGTCTATCTTAGAGATGGAAAGTTCCTACAGATGGACATTCTTGAAACAAAGCATGGACATTCAAAGAGTGGTAAACAAGGTCTGGAGAGATATTCCAGTACAGCTTGCCTTGCATATGGCTGACCTGGAATTGATCCTTGGCACCCCGTATATGATCCTTTGTGCCTTGCCAGGAGTGATCCTTGAGCGAAGACCCAGGAATAAACCCTGAACACTGCTGTATGTGACCCCCAAACAAAATACAACTCCGCCCTCTCCCCATACCCCAAAACCCAAAAAAACAGAGACCGGAAAATAAACATAAAATCTGTCCAAAAAAACACTACTGGGAGCTAGAGAGCAAGTACAATCGGAAAGGTGTTTGCCTTCCATGTAGTTTACTGGGATTCAATACCCAGCACTGCACATAGTCCCCTGAAGCACTGCTAGGAGTAGTCCCTGAGCAGAAATAAGAGAAAGCCCTGAGTACGACTGGGAGTGGCCCAAAAATCAAACAAAAATGAAAAAAAAAATCCATTACTCCATTTTTGTATCAGTTCTTAGGTAATCTTTGGAATAAAGAAACACCCTATAATTAAATTTTTCTGTATTTCTTAATTGCTAACACTTAAATTAAGCTAAATACATCTCTCTAAATGTATTTATAAGCTACCTACTATTTTTTACCACAATTTGTCTTATTGATTATAAAATCTTTGACTTTGCTCTTTATATTAGATATCAAAAAATGTAACAGTGCTAGTTTTATTGAAGTGGCTAGATCTTAGCCAGGTGATCATTACTTTTCCCTGTACTTTAGGCCACTGAAAAATTTATTATTTAAAGGACCAAGCTATAGCTCAATGGTAGGGTACATGATTTGATGAAAGAGGTCCTGGGTTTCACTGCCAGCAGCTCTCCAACCACCATATGCTCTACTTTAGGGCAAATCCCATTTTCAATCAGTTATAAATATCAAGCTGTTGGAGCCAGAGAGTACTGAAGGTAAGGCTATTATTGCCTTGTGCAAGGCTGATTGGTTTGATCCCTGGCACCTCATATGGCTGTGTGGGCATGACCAGGAATGACCTCTCAGCATAGAGCCAGAAGTAAGTCCTGAGCATTGCCAGGTGAGGCCCAAAAGCCAAAACAAAACAAACTTCATCTTATTGTTTTTGTTATCCTCAAAACTACTTTAGGGAGTTAAAGTATAATGTGGAATAAGATTCAGCTGAAGTCTTAAAAGTAGAGTCTTATGTATAATGAGGATCCTTCACTATATATCCATTTCCTACAATCCAAATTCTTCTGAAATAAAAATAACTCTCATTATAGTATGAAAGATAAACAGCATAGGTAGTTGATAAATGATACTGGAAAAATCCACTCGGGGCGCCCCAGAGCGGGGGAGGTGAGAGCCCTCCCCGCCCCAAAGGGCTCAGCCCTGGCTGCCAACCTCCACAACCCAACCGCTGCCATGCTCCAGGCCACTTTCCACATGCTTGGGCCGAGCTTCACATATGAGTGAATATATTCCTGGACCGCGCAGCTACTTTTGCGGCCACACTATAAAACACCCCCTACCCATTTTCTATAATTACTATATCATATTTGATGGGGTTCAGACAGTGGGCAACAAATCATAGAGGGGAAATATATATGCATATATACATATTTTGAAACATATATCAAAGCTCACATCACTCAAGCCATAACAACACGTTAGTGATATTCTATAGAATGTCTTAATGGCTCCTGCCAAAATAGAACAATCTTTACACTGTTTTCCATATGAACACTTTTTTATAAGCATGGTCAGCAGTTCTTCATAACAGACAATACAAAATATAGTCTTTTGTTTGTGTTTTGGGACAGGGATTGGGGCTTGGGATAGAAACATCCCAAATTTGATGGTGGGAAGATGTAATGGTGGTGGGATTGGTGTTTAAATATTGAATGTAATAAAATATTGTAAAGTAACTTATAAAGTATTAAGAAATAATACTGGAAAAATTAAGTAGCCCAAATAAATATGGCAAAATAATTATACTGAAGTTTAACAATATAACCAGGTATCAAAATTTTTTATTATTTATTTATTTAGTTTTTGCTTTTTGGGTCTCACACCCCTCAATGCTCAGGGGTTACTCCAGATGCTCAGGGAACCATATGGGATGCTGAGTATTGAACGTAGGTCAGATGTATGCAAGGTAAACACCCAACCCACTGTACTGTTGCTCCGGTCTCCCCCAACAAATTTTTGTTGTTGTTTTGGGGTCACACTTGGCAGTGACCATGGATTAATTCTGGCTTTGAACTCCATTTTTGTTTGTTAGTTAGTTTGGGTCACACCTGGCTTTGTGAATCACTCCTGGTGGTGCTCAGGGGACATTATGGGATGTCAGGAATCAAACCCAGGTTGGCAAAACCCTATCTCTTAGGGCCTACATTTTAAAAACATATATACATATACATATTTACATATATCTATATACACATACATAATATAAATAGCTGGTAAAGCATCATTTTTATTTAAAATTTTAAAATGTAGACATTTATTATTACTTTAAGGAATTTTTTGGTAGCACAACTGGAGAGACTCAGGGATTATTTCTGGCTCTATGCTCAGGAGTGACCCCTGGTGGTTTCCAGGGGCCATATGTGGTGCTGTGGATTGGCTGCACACAGGGCAACACCTTACCTTCTGTACTATGTCTCTAGCCTGGTAATGCAGTATTTTATATTTCAGTCATTTAAAATGGTAGCTTTAGAAATATACACAGTACATGCCACACTGTAAAAATCTAGTTATTTTACTTATCAACATTAAAAGCACTGCTATTGTTCAATATTTTAATATGCACTGGAGGAGTTGGAAAGATAGCATGGAGGTTAAGGTGTTTGAATTATAAATGGCTGACCCTAGTTCGATCCCTGGCACTGCATATGGTCCCCTGAGCACTGTCAGAAGTAATCCCTGAGCATAAAGCAGCAAAAAGCCCTGAGCACAGTTGGGTATGGCAACTTCCCCTCACCCCTGAAAAAAAAAGTACACCACAGTAGTCAGAAAACACTGGTCTTTCCTTCTACTCACTCAGTGTATTGTGGTCTGTGTGAACACCTTGTATAACTGATGTTCTCAGTAATAGTTCAACATCGGAGCCCATTTTCATTAGCTGTTAAAAAAAATCAAACACATAAAATAAATATTTGTTTTCCCAATGGTTTATACAAATGTTCATAGAAATGTATAGCTTTAAAAAAACCCAACAACTATAGTTTATTATAACCTTTTTGGTTAATACTGCCTTTAGCTTCTTATGACCATTGTAAGTGTATAGAAAGCTCATACAGGCACTTACTGGAAAATTTACCCACCCTTTCCTATTTTGCTTGAAAACAGATTCAGGGTACTTTTTTGGAATGAATACTTTACTGTGTATATAAAATGTAGTTTTGAGGAGTGTGGATGATGTATGTGTGTGTGTTGAGGGTTGGTTGGGGGGGCAGTCCCTCACACATGCAAGGTAAGTGCTCTACCACTGAGTTATGTCCTCGTTCTGAGTATTTATTTCAATAAATGCAGATGTTTTGGACATTAGAAAATGTGTTGGATTAATAATTAGAATATTTGGATTCTAATTCTGGCCCGGTAATTAGGTGTATAGCCTTGAGTTAATTACCTTTTTTGTTTGTTTTTGGGCCATCCCTGGTGATGCTCAGGGCTTATTCCTGTCTCTGCAGTCAGGAATCACTTCTGGCAGTGCTTGGGGGAACATACTGGGATGCCAGGGATCGAACGCTGGTCAGCCACATGCAGGGCAAGAGCCCTACCCATTGTACTATCTCTCGAGCCCCTACCTATTCTTTTTTTAGTTCTGACATGATCATATGCTAAATGAAGAATTGTACAAAATAATATTTTCAAAACTGTGCACTTCTGAGAGACCTTGAGTCCTTTTCAGGAAATACATGAGATAAAAATTATTTCATAACAATTTGAATTGTGAACAGAATTTTCTCATCTTTACTTGAAATAATCACTGAGTGACTGATTAGCCTTGAATATTTAGCACTTTATTGAAAATTAGTGAAATGAGCCTGTCACTTGAGAAAATGTATTCAGCACTATAAGTCAGCTTCTAATACTAAAGGATGTTTCAAGTGAGATTGATATTGATATTAATAGAAGTAATTAAAAATTACATATTAGAGGCTGGAGTGATAATACAGCATGTAAGGTATTTTGCCTTATATGTGCAAGCCCAGGTTCAATCCCTGGCATCCTGTATGGTTCCCCCAAGCACCGCCCAGAGTAATTTCTAACTGCAGAGCAAGGAGTGGGACCTAAGCATCACTGGGTGTGTTACAAAAACAAACAAAAAATTACATTTTAAACTGTGCTAATAGTGAGAAGATCTGCATTATTTGATGAATCTCAATTTTTAAAATTAGCAATTCAAGATGGGTAAGAGATACTTTGGAAGGGTAAGACTGGTTAAAATAGTCAGCCCAATAAATTGGAACTTCTTGGGGCTGGAGCAATAGCACAGCGGGTAGGGCGTTTGCCTTGCACACAGCCAACCCAGGTTCTATTCCCAGCATCCCATATGGTCCCCTGAGCACTGCCAGGGCTGATTTCTGAGCGCAGAACCAGGAGTAACCCCTGTGTGTCGCCAGGTGTGACCAAAAAAGAAAAAAAAATAAATTGGAACTTCTTAAGTTTTTTCTGCTTTCAACTCCTGGAAAATGTAACAAGGGCAAGCACTGCCAGAAACATCCTCAGATTTATTACACAGTTCATTTTTAATTTTAGCTGTTGCAAGTTAGGATACTTTTACACTTTTGCCAAGATTTTTGGAACCCCCACATTTTTATGCATCCTCATACTTAAACTAGGTACTAAATGAAGATTTGGGGACATGGGGGAGAGATATCCTATGAAGAAGTAACAGCATGAGGGGAGCTGGAGTGATAGCACAGTGGGTAGGGCGTTTGCCTTGCACGTGGCCAACTCGGGTTCGATTCCCAGCATCCCATATGGTCCCCTGAGCACCGCCAGTAGTAATTCCTGAGTGCAGAACCAGGAGAAACCACTGAGCATCTCTGGGTATGACCCAAAAAGCAAAAAAAAAAAAAAAAAGTAACAGGATGAGAACCCTGTGATAGAAAAGTTCTCAGTATATTCAAGCATCCTCAAGTGAGAATGGAAGAGGGGGAAGGTGGTGGTTTGAAGGTCATAGGGGTCATGATGTTTTGTAGGTCATGGTAAGCACTTTATATTTTACTATGGAAGGAGGAGGAACAGGTGTTGGAAGTAGTGGAATGATGGAAGATACTTTTGTTTTTTACTCACACCTGGTGATACTCAGAACTTACTCCTGGCTCTGTGTTCAGGGATCACTTCTGGTGGTAGATCCAGAAACCAAGGAACCATAGATATTGGTTTTGGGCCACCCCCAGCAGTGCTTGGGGAGCCATCTGGTGCTAATGAAGCTAGGACTTCCACATTTGAAGTATATGAACCAGTGCTTTGAGTTGTCTTTCTGGCACAGTATATGCCTTTAGAAAAAGGGTCACTATACCCTTAAAAATATTAAGAGGCTCTGTATAGTCTCTAACCACCTCTGGTTTTTTGCACCCCAAAAACTTCTCTCTTAGAGAAAAGAGCTCTCATTTACTGCTGGTGGGAATGTTGTCTAGCACAGCCTTTCTGGAAAACAATATGGACATTACTGAAAAATCTAGGAATTGAGCATCCATTTGACCCAGCAACTTCACTTCTTGTAATATTCCCCAAAGACCCGCTTACCCAAAATATGAAGAAACATTGGCAAACCTCTATTCCTTGCAGCACTATCCACAATAGCTAAAATCTAGAAATAACCCAAGTGTCCAAGAATAGATGACTGGATAAAGAAACTGGTACATACACACAATGGAATACTACTCAGTCATAAGAAAAGATAAAATCATGAAATTTGCTACTATGTGGAAGGAGTATAATGCTGAGTAAAGTTAGTTAAGAGGGAGTGAGACCGACACAGAAGGATCTCTTTTACATACCGGATATAAAGAAACATAATGGTGCAAAAACAAGTACCCAAAGGCAATGGAAACAGCATGAGAACTGGTATTCAGTAGGAAACAGATTAGGACAGGGAGGGGGCAACATCTATGGTGGCAGAAAACATTCAACAGTGAGGAGGAGTGTTGCTGAAAGGTAAAGTGTTATGTATGTAGCCTGATCAGAGACAGTGCTGTATATCATACTGCAAAAATGTGTGTGTGTGTGTGTGTATATATATATATATATATACACACACACAAAAGCACCTCTCGAAGAAGTAGACTGGTCGGTAGGAAGCAAATGGGGGGGCCAATGGGACATTGAGGGAGGGAAGTGGACACTGGTGAAGCGATCTGTGTTGAAGCACTGTAAGACTGAAATCCAGTCATGAATAACTTGGTAATTTCACAATTACTAAATTTGAAAAATAAAATCCCTACCAGGGATGTGGCGTTAGTATACCTATAGCCTTGCACACAGCCTAGCCGTGTTCAATCCCTAGGACACAGAGCACAGAGCCAGGTGTGGCCCACAAGCAAGGCAACCTTCCATCAAAATGAAAGCTCTAGGGGGTATGGTGCCACCAGCAGGTCAATCTGTACCTGTGAGGTGAGTGCATCACCAGCCTGATGGCACCGTCAGACTTTCAGATACCCCAAAATTGCTGCTGTGTCTTTGGCCAGACCCCAAAAACTTGGGGCAAAGTTTACCAAGAAAGTAAACGGCCAAAATTAGGTATGTGGGAAACACAGCCACAAACCACCTCCATCTCAGCTATATAATTGGAAGCATGGCCTCTAGTTTCTGATCGAATTGCTTAATGGCCATGATCCCAGAGACTCAGAAACGAATCTCGGAACCCAAAGATTTTTGACAGAAATACGTCCTGTTCCTGCAGTAGGTTACTGGTGCAGGGCCAATCCAGGTGGGAATAGGTTTCTTGCCTTGGCCTGTTTCCCCTGGCAGCCTGGTGACCATCATCCTCCAGAGGCCACAGGACAGTCAGGTTTGGGCCTGCAGTGATGAGACACTAGGGGCCTCACCAGATGGGGGTGGAACTGGCCCTTTTCTCTCCATCCCAACAAGACCCTGAGTCGACACCTACAAACGGCCTCTCTGGCTCCTGATCAAGCAGATTAATGGCCATGATCCCAGAGACTCAGAAACAAATCTCAAAACCCAGCGGCTTTTGGCAGAAATTCATCTCGACCGCATACAAGGTGGCCGCCGCCTCAGAGCATATAGGAAAGCCAGGTATGAGCCAGTGGTGATGGGGCAACTGCAGTCTCATGGGAAGGGGGACAGTACTGGCTCGTCCTTCACGCCTACCAAGGTCACGAGTTGCCCCTCACGAGCGGCTCTCTGACACAGCTATGGCTCTAGAGGCAAAAGGACTTAGTCCAGAACCCAATAGCAGAAGAGTGAATGGTCCATGCATTAAACTATGGCACCATGCCTCCCCGGGAGGGAAAGGGTGTTGCTCCCTTCCGCTGTCCCCCCCTCCCAGCAGCAAGGTGGTCACTGCCTCAGAGCTTATTGGAAAGCCAGGTATGAGCCAGCGGTGATGGGGCAACTGCAGTCTCATGGGAAGGGCGGTGGTACTGGCTCGTCCTTCACGCCCTACCGAGGTCACCAGCTGCCCCTCACAAGTGGCTCTCCAGCACAGCCATAACACCAGAAGCACAGAAACCAATCTCGTAATTATCTGGCTCTTTGCAGAAATCCAAAATCATTATATGACATTATATGATTCTCATACCAGCTATAGAAAACAAAGTATTTCACAATGCCTTTTCAGCAATTCTGATTGTTGGGGAGGAATTCTAAACAATAATGGTGCATCTTTTGTCGAAATAATGAATAGTAATCAATGTAGAGAAAAGTTAAGTAAAAATCATCTGCCTCACAGGCATTGGAAGGGGTGGGAGGGGGGTATATTGGAGTTCTTGGTGGTGAAAAATGAGTACTGGTGAAGGGAAAGGTGTTTGATCATTGTATGACTGAGACTTATTTTTTTTTATGTAGGAATACTACTATTTATTCAGCCACTAATTAGCTGACTGAATTGTGCATGAACTCCACCTTACTTTTTTTTTCCATTTTTTTATAATTTTATTTATTAAATCACCGTGAGAGCAGTTACAAAGCTTTCGGGACTAAGTCTCAGTCATACAATGAAACACCCGTACCTTCACCAGTGCCCATTCTCCACCCCCAACAACTGAGACTGAGACTGAGGGAGGGTGTGGGATGGCGGTATACTGGGGT
Organism: Sorex fumeus; assembly: GCF_029834395.1. Lineage (NCBI taxonomy): Eukaryota > Metazoa > Chordata > Mammalia > Eulipotyphla > Soricidae > Sorex > Sorex fumeus. The sequence continues at coordinate 31,201,983 of NW_026606108.1, read as the reverse complement.
TGTTGGGACTAAGTCTCAGTCTCAGTCATACAATGAAACACCCGTACCTTCACCAGTGCCCATTCTCCACCCAAAACAACCCCAGTATACCCCCATCCCATACCCTCCCCCTACCTGTGGGGCAGATGATTTCCATATTACTCTCTCTCTACTTTGATCACATTCAATATTTTGACACCAGACCCACCATTATTATTTGAGATTTTACCCCAACACTCAGATCTGCTGAAAAGTCAACAGTAGACAATTTGTTTTCTTTTGCTGGCTATGAATAACATATGATGTCGTGTGGTTGCAGTGGCTGCATGATTTTGAATTTCCAAAATTTTAACACTTAAATCTGGAGGGATTTCTGCCAAAACCTGCTGGGTTCCGAGATTTGCTCCTGAGTCTCTGGGATCATGGCCGTTAAGCAGCCTGATCAGGAGCCAGAAAGGCCATTCATTGGCGATGATTTGGGGTCTTGTTGGGGTGGGGAGGACAGGACCAGCTCCATCCCGTGAGGCCCAAAATGTCTCATCACTGCGGGCCCAAGTCTGACTGTCCAATGGCCTCTGGAGGATGACGGCCACCGAGCCACCAGGGGGAAGCAGGCGGAGGAACAACACCCTTTCCCCCCTGGGATGACCCGGCGACAATAACCTACTGCATGGTCCGGACGCATTTCTGCCAAGAGCCACTGGGTTTCGAGATTTGTTTCTGAGTCTCTGGGATCATGGCCGTTAAGCAGCTTGATCAGGAGCCAGAGAGGCCGTTTGTGGGCGATGACTTGGGGTCTCGTTGGGGTGGGGAGGACAGGACTGGCTCCACCCCCATCCCATGAGGCCCACCAAGTTTCGTCACTACGGGCCCAAGCCTGACTGTCCAATGGCCTCTGGAGGATGGCCGCCACCGGGCCACCAGGGGGAAAAGGCCAATGCACGAAACCTATTCCCACCTGGGTTGGCCCAGCACTGGTAACCTACTGCAGGGACCGGACACATTTCTGCCCAAAACCGCTGGGTTTCAAGATTTGTTTCTGAGTCTCTGGGATCATGGCCATTAAGCAGTTTAATCAGGAACCAGAGAGGTCCTGCCTCCAATTATATAGCTGAGACAGAGGTGGTTTGTGGGTGTGTTTCCCACATACCTAACTTTTGGCTGTTTACTTTCTTGGTAAACTCTGTCCCAAGTTTTTGGGGTCTCGCCAAAGGCACAGCAGCAATTTTGGGGTATCTGGAAGTCTGAAGGTGACATCAGATTGCTGATACACTCGCCTCATGGCTACAGCTTGACCTGCTGGCTGCACCATACCCCCATGACCGATACTTAAACCTGAAAGCTTTGTAACTTTTCCCACAGTGATTCAATAAATAAATATAAGAAGAAAAATAAATAAATAAATAAAATTATGGATAAAAAAGTAAGGTGGAGTTCATGCCCAACTCAATCAGCTAATCAGTGGCTTAATGAACAGCAGTACTCCTACATAAAACAAAACAAACAAACAAACAAAAACAAAACAAAAATAAATAAATAAAAGCACTAAGAGTAGGTCACAGGGAGTTACAGCAGAAGCAGGGAGAACTTTTAGGAGTCTATTACAAAAAACTAGGGAGAGAAGATGGTTAATCCAGGAGATAACAATGGGCAGAATGAGACGTGGTAGAAATCTGGGTATATTTTGATGGCTAAGCCTCTATGATTTTCTGACAGTTTGGATTTAAGAGTAAGAGAAAGAAAAGAGTCAAGGAAGAAGAGTAGCACTTGGATGTACTCATAAGTAGGGCACAAACTTCAGGTGTATAAGGTCCTGAAGAGGGAAGGAGGGAGGCCTGGAGGAAGACAAGCAACTCCTTTCCAAAGGAGGAGCTGCCGTCAACAGAGACACTCACCTCCTTGGAGAGCTGAGAGGGGGCATGAGTTGAAAGCTGAAGATAGGGAAGACAAAAGAAAAATCAGGCCTCCTCATCCACTGAAGATGCATAAACAGAGGTGAGACCTAGATCCAATATTACAAACAAGGCTTGATAAGGAGCAAGACAGTAGAGGTGATCAGAGGGGATAGGCGGGAGATAGCTTAGATAGAGCCTATAATGGCCCCATAACTGAGTGTGGGGGTTGAGAAAAATACTGAAAATATTTCTAAATTAGGGAGATCTGGAGAGACAGTACAGATATTAAGGCTCTTGTCATGGCCAACCCTCATTTCATCAGGTTCTGGTTTGATAACCAGCACTGCCAGGAGTGATCCCCGGACGCAGAGCCAGGTGTGATTCAAAACAAAAGATGTCTAAGATTTCTTTTGGTGCCATGACATAATGAGTCTTCTAATACCTGGCAACATAATTATCTAAAAACTACTCTTTTTTTAAAACTTTATTATTATTATTATTATTATTATTATTAGAGCCCGGCAAGCTACCGAGAGTATCGAGCCTGCACGGCAGAGCCTGGCAAGCTGCCCGTGACGTATTCAATATGCCAAACATAGTAACAACAAAGTATCCAGTGGAGACGTTACTGGGCCCGCTTGAGCAAACCGATGAACAACAGGAGGATCGTGACCGTGACCGTTATTATTATTATTATTATTTGCTTTTTGGGTCACACCCGGCGATGCACAGGGGTTACTCCTGGCTCATGCACTCAGGAATTACTCTTGGTGGTGTTCGGGGGACCATATGGGATGCTGGGAATCAAACCCAGGTCGACCGCATGCAAGGCAAACACTCTACCCGCTGTGCTATCGCTCCAGCCCCAAAACTACTCTTTAATATACATAACCACAAAATACACATTTATATACAACAAATTTCTAATTTCTAGACTGATTAATGTCAAGTCAATGCTCCATAAGCAAAACGAATTTGGGACAATGGAATTCACTGATATAAACAGACCCTGATTAAGATTTCATCATGATTTCAAAAATTAAAAATAATCACCATGTTGTTAATGTCTACTGCATAAATAGTACAAAGTTAAAAAGCTTTTCAACGTTTTCAATCATTATTTGTCATCTTCTGCCATGAATAAAAATTACATACTTCCTGTGTCACCTATCACATGCTTAAGTAAAATATTTCACTTTTCCTTAACATGATAGAAATACCTAGGCTATCTCATTTTGTCTCATTAGCTTGGCTACTAGTGGTATTTTCTACTTAAATTCAGCTCTTTTTTTTCTTTACTAACTATAAGTGCATTTTTATATTTAAAAATATTTTTATTTAGTAAATAAGAGGGAGAGGAAAGAGAGCTGAGGGAAAGAGATTGCAAGAAAAAGAACTCTAGAATGGAATATGCTTTTATCAGATTCTTTTTAACATGCAGAAATTCTACTAAACATGAAATTATTTTTGTAATTTTTACCTTTCTCTTACCAACATTTATTATTATTTGTTTATGTGTGTATTTTATGTGGTGAATGTGGTGCATGTGTATGTGCGGGTGTCATGCTGAGGAGTGAACTGACGATCTCACACACACATAGCATATGCTTGACCACTGAATCAATTTTTAGAATCATAAGTAAGGTAAAGGTAAAGGCCCTCCCGTTGATCGTCGATTTGCTCGAGCGGGCCCAGTAACGTCTCCATTGGAGACTTTGTTGTTACTGTGTTTGGCATATCGAATACTCTCCGTAGCTTGCCGGGCTCTCCGAGAGGGGCGGAGGAATCGAACTCGGGTCAGCCATGCTGGCCGCTTGTAAGGCGAACGCCCTACCGCTGTGCTATCGCTCCAGCCCAGAATCATAAGTACATCTCTAAATAATTTTCCAATTTTTTTTGTTTTCCTACCTTTATATAAAGCCTGATACAGGTACACTAGAAAGCTTAAAGCAAAGATAATATACATAAACAGTATGATTTACATAAGAAAAAATTAACATACATTTTATTCAATGGACATATAGCGAAAGCACCAGGGAGGTCACAGACTAAGTTTCAGTAGTTTCAGTAGACTAACTTCAACGAGAATAAGTGATTAAAATGAAACTACAGCTCATAAACTATGGCTGACTAACTTACAACCCAAAGAGGAATTCCTGAAAAGTCTGTTCAAGTAATTTGCTACCCTGGCAGTGCCAAATGACATTGAGAAGCTGAGCCACAGCAAACAAGATTTTAGCTGTGATGGTTTCATCTACTGAGTTATAGCTTTTATCTATTTGCTAAGAAAATGGATGAGAGTTTATTGTAATTAAAAAAACTCAATTACTGTACCTCTTCTATTTTCTTAGGAGAAGTTTCATTTTTATTACTTTTGAATTCTTCATTTATCTTTATTCTGGCTGCTAGAAAAACAAAGATACAGTTATTTGGTTTTCTAATATATAATAGCTATACCAATACTTAAATGTTATCCATTGTGATAACTGGCAGGCTACCGAATGTAACCTGCCCACACAGCAGAGTCTGGCAAACTCCCCGTGGCGTACCCAATATGCCAAATACCAATAACAATGATGGGTCTCATTCTCCTAACCCTGAAAGAGTCTTAAATATGGCAGTTTTTTAAAAATCTCAGGGCTAGGATGAAGGAGACATTACTGGGGCCTGCTCGAGGCAATCGACAAACAACAGGATGGTCATGATCGTCGTGATCCATTGTGATTACTTTTCTAATAGAGTAATCTTGTTCCACGTAAAGCAAGTATAAGCCTAAACAATTATTAAAGTACTACCTTGAACAGTTTTTGATACTCAGGTGAATTTGTGATTAAACCTGATATAATCCTTTATCATTCCAATACTTTTGTTTCTTGACTTTATTTCTAATTTCATTTGTTTATCTCTAACTCAGTGTTTTTCCCAAAGTGGGAAATACCATCTCACTTCCTCCCAAGAATGCTGGAGTCATTCAAGGGAGAAGTAGGAGCCTTGGGTGCAACTGGGTGAGGGGTACTTTGAGTGTTTGCTAAAAGACAGATTTCTAGGAGGATGCAGAGTTATGTTTTTGTTCTTCTGAAAAGGGGAGGCCAGTCAGTTAAGTTTGGAAACCTCTACTATGGCTAATACAATTCCAATAAGTTCAATCTAATGCTTTGTTTCAGAAAATCTAAAGATTTAACGTGGTTTTTTTTTTTTTTTGAGAAAGATGGAAGGGGAGTCCAAAGCAGTACTAGGGAGTCCAGAGGCCATTCCAGATTTGTTTGTTTGTTGGGCACACCTGGCAAAGCTCAGGGTTTACTCCTGGCTCTGCCCTCAGGGATCACTCCTGGTGGTGCTCAGAGGACTATATTAGATGCCACAAACCTGGGTTGGCTGTGTGCAAGACAAATGCCCTAACAGCTGTACTATTGCTCTGCCTCCTCAGTGTTTTTAAAGGTAAAAACACAATACACACAAGCATGTTAAATCTACACATATAAACAACATTTATAGAAAAAATAGGTAGTCTACATATATTTGAGAGTCCTGACATAAAATGAGCTATATATAAAACTATGCTCATATGTATCACTGAGACTTTAGCAAAACTACAACAGCATGATTTTTTTGTCTTGCTTATGGGGCAAGTCAGGCATCAAACACAGGACCACAGTGACTCATGTGCTCTACCATGAGTTACATCTCTGGTCCTCCACAACAGCGTACCTTGGTCTAATATGGTGCTCCAAGCTGCCTTATTATGTTTCTGTGAACAGTTAATGGAACAGTTGATGTAAAAGGCTAAAAAATATGCAGTTTTAGCTGTTATCAAAATTATTTTGGTTAAAAACCTTTAAAGGAGGTGCGAGGGGATGTGGCTTTGTGGTAGAACACCAAGGTGCCTGGCATGCATGAGGCCCCACGTTCAATCCCCAGCACCATCCCACACGCTGAGAGTGATCCTGGAAGCTATTTATGATTCCCAGCAGCACGACAAAGTATGATGTGGGACAAATTCTTACACATTTGGTCAATTTTCTCATCTGCAAAAAAAAAAAAGAATTATAGAGGCTGGGGCAATAGTTCAGCAGGTAGGGTGCTTGCCTTATAGTTGGCTGACCCAGGTTAGATACCAGCATCCCATATGATCCTGGTGCCACCAGGAGTGATCCCTGAGGGCAAAGCCGGGAGTAAGTCCTGAGCACCACTGGGTATGACAACCCCTCCCCACCCCCTAACCCCCATTATGAAAGTAACTACCTCACCTACCTCAAAGTGCTGTTATGAGAATTAAATGAGGAACTGTTGAAAATACATACAAACTTATACTTTTTTTTATTCCCCTGGGTCTCCCAACTGGTATCAAGGTTCAAAAGCTCTTCCTGGCAATTATCTGCCAATCAGCCTGGCAGTTCAGTCAATGTGAGGGACCAAAGATGTGATACTGCTTGGCCCTGTGGTGCTGGATATTACCTGGGCCACCTGTGGTGCTGGGGGAAACTCAAAACATATAGTCTAATATTCAGGAAATGATTTTTGGTGAATGACAAAATCTTTTATTTCTAGGGATAGTATCTGTCTGGCCTCTTAGAAAAACTTAGGTATAAGGACCAAACATGAGGCTGAGCTTCAGAGCTTTCATTACCAGATAACAGAAATAATCTCAAACAGTGAGATACTAAACTTGGCATAGTTTGGAATCGATTCTCTTTCATAGTCACTGTTACTTCCAGACTAACACAAAGCATAATAAGAATTTGGTCTTGAACAATGCAAAAATCTGATTTATTATATGAGAGAAATTACTTGGATATAGGCAAGGAATAGAGCACATTAAAATTGTGATGTTGGGGCCAGAGCAAAAGTACAGTAAGTAGGCATTTGCCTTGCACGCAGCCTACCTGGGTTCGATCCCCAGCATTCCACATGGTACCCCAAGCACCACCAGGGTAATTCCTGAGTACAGAGCTAGGAGTAAGCCCTGAGCATTACCAAGTATGACCAAAAAAGCCAAATAAATAAATAAATTTTGATGCTTTTCCCCACTGATTCTTTATGAAAAATCTCATTTTTAAAAAATGCTTTTTTTAAATAGACGTCACGGTCCTCCTGTTGTCCATCAATTTTGCTTGAGTGGCCCAGTAACATCTCCATCGTGAGACTTGTTGTTACTGTGTTTTGCATATCGAATACATCATGGGTAGCTTGCCAGGCTCTGCCATGCGGGGGAAATACTCTCAGTAGCTTGCCGGGCTCTCCGAGAGGGGCAGAGGAATCGAACTCGGGTCGGCCATGTTGGCTGCTTGTAAGGCAAATGCCCTACCGCTGTGCTATCGCTCCAGCTTTCTTTAAATATTACTCAAGAAGCCTAATATAATCGTTATAAAATATAAAATCGTTATAAAATATTGCGACATTAAAGGCCTTAGAGATAATATAGCAGGTAGGGCACTTGCCATGCAGCTGACCAACATTTGATCCTGGCACCTCATAAGGTCCCCAGAATCCTTTTAGGAGTAATCTTTGAGCCAGAAGTAAGCCCTGAGCATGCTGGCTATGGTCTCAAGACAAAAATTAATGAATATAAAATAAAATACAGCAACATTAGGAAAAAAGCCAAGGTCAACTAAGATGGTTCTTGACCATACAATAGGAATTCTAGGACTAAGGAACAACTATCTAAAAAACTGATTTGCGGGCTGGAGCAATAGTACAGCTAGTACAGCAGGTAAGGTGGTTGCCTTGTACACTGCCAACCTGGGTTTGACCCCTGGAAACCCATATGGTTCTCTAAGCACTGCCAGGGTTGATTTCTGACTGCAGAGCCAGGGGTAAGTCCTGAGCATCATCAAGTGTGGCCCAAAACAAAACAAAACAAAATAAATAAAAACTAATTTGCTCCAAGGGGATAAAAAACAAACTACTTACCTCTTAATGCTTTGACATCATTTTTAAAAACTTCTTGTCTGGTCCTGTGCAATGTTTTAAAGAGCTGTAAAACCTGTAAAGAAAATCAGAATTCATACCTCAAAAGTGAAATTTAAAAAATTTTACAGTTATAAGCATTGAACTGTATTGCCTCCCTCCCTCCCCCCTGGCCCAGACTATTATTCAAAATAGCTGATGAAAACAGTTTGCCAAAATAGCACTCCCTTTATTATCTTTAGATTTAAAAAATGGATTTACAAAAATAACACAATGTTGACTGAAACAAAACAGTAAGAATGTTAAAATATTAATGCCACAGGGTGAGATAGCTCTGGCGAGTGGAGGTACCTTCTGCCCACCTGAGGGATGGAGCACATGCCATGCATGCACAAGGAGGTCCCACGTTTGACTCATAGCACACGCGGCTCCCAGAGGACTACTGGGTGTAACTCTCTGATGTGCCCTGAGTAATGCTAGGAAGTTCCTTTCACACAAAAAAACCAAATATTTTGCCTGCTAAGGAAACTAACCTTACTAGTCTGAATCATATGTTTTACTTTGCTTAACATACCGAGGGATTTACCTGCTCTTAATATCAAACACACATACATGGATTTATTTCTTCTTGAGATATTGTTATTGTTGTTTTTGGGCCACACCCAGCAGTGCACAGGTCTTACTCCTGGCTCTACACTCAGGAGTTCTCTTGCCAGCACTCAGGGGACCATATAGGATGCTAGGGATCAAATTTAGGTTGACTTCATGCATGACTTCATGCCCTACCAGTTGTACTATCTCTCCAGCCCCTAACAGAGATATTGAAAGAAGATATTTCAGATAATTAGGTAGATGCAATTCTAATTTCTGAAAAGAGGAACGCTATGACTTATTTTAAGACTAGTTATAAAAAAAAGTAGAGAGGGGTCAGAGAACACAGAACTAAAGGCATTTGCCTTGCATGTGGCCAACCCCAGCTGGAATCCCTAGTACCATATGGTTCTCAGAGCATGGCCAGAAATCACTCCTGAGCACCAAGACAGGATTAGGTGTAACCCTGGCTCCCCCACCCTCCACACCTTGCCTCATCAAAAAAAGTAGAGAGAGGCTGTGTATATGAGCCGGCAATTCCACTCCTGGATATCTAGCTCCAGGATGAAAGACATTCATTCAAAAAAGATACATGCACATATTTAACTCATTATAGCACTTAGTACAGATAAGGAATCAAGCAAGGTATCCAATGATAGATAAGTGGATCATGAATATGTGGTACATATACACAATGGAATACTATGCAGCTTTAAGGAAAGATGAAATCATGCAATTTGCTGCAACAAGGATGAAACTGGAAGGTATCATGTTAAATGAAATAAGCCAGAAGAAGAACAAACACAGGACTCACTTATAAATTGTATACAGAATAACTGGATGAGGGGTCAGGGCGAAAGTACACTGGGTAGAGCACTAGCCTTGCATATGGCTGATGCAGGTTCTATCCCTAGCGTGCTATATGGTCCCCGAGCACTGCTAGGAGTGATTTCTGAACAGAGACCCAGTAGTAATTTCTAAGCACAGCCGGGTGTGGCCCCCAAACAAAAATAAATAAAAGTAAGAGCTAGAACTCAGAATGGTACCTGGTTTGCAAAGAAATATCACTGTGAAAATTCATGGTACAATGTCTTCTAGTTTGGGGGCCAGAACAATAGTACAGCCGATAGGGTGTTTGCCTTGCATGCAGTCGACCTAGGTTGGATCCCTGGCATCCCATATGGTCCCCCAAGCACTCTCAGAATTCCTGAGTGCAGAGCCAGGAGTAATCTCTGAGCATCGCTAGGTGTGACCCAAAAAACAAAAAAAACAAAGCAAAACAATGTCTTCTAGTTTTAAAATTGTTGAATTTTAGTTTTGTTGTTGTTGTTTGTTTTGGCGGTGCTCAGAGGTTACTCCTGGTTCTGCATTCAGGGATTTTTCCCGGCAGTGCTTTGGGGAACCATAGTGGATGCTGGAGATCAAATCTGGATTGGTCACATGCAAGGCAAACACCCTACCTACTGTACTATCACTCTGGTCCCTAAAAGTGTCAAACTTTGAACAGTATATATAGTCAAACTACCACCTCATTACAAGGATAAAATGGAATTTTCAGAAATGCAACGTCTCTGATTTTCTGTATCTCTTTTCCTAGATAGCTATAGAATTTTCTTACCAAAACAAGGAGATCAACCACAAAGGAAAAAAAATGTGGAGATTAGGGAGACAGATGATTGATCTACCATAAGAGAAGCAGAGATGACAGTAAAGAACAAGTACAGATCAGTATTTGTGCAATCTAGAAAATAGTAAATCTGCACTATCACAAAAACATTAAATTGCTCCAAAAAATACTTCATTAGGGAAAAAAAAACTGAAACTTACAGACTTCAGTTAAGCTCAGAATTTGGAAAAGTAGAAATCCAACCAACGATAATACAAATAAGGGATTGATTAATTTCAAGAAAAACTAAGAATTAGAAAAGATAGTACAGTCATATATATTAAAGGTTTCAGCTGTGAAAACGTTGCATGGAGTTATAATAATATCAAAGATAAAAATGAGATCCAGAGTGATAGTTTAACAGGTAGGATGCTTGCTTTGCAAATTGGCACTGCATATGGTCTCCTGAGCCCTGAAAGAGTGAAACCTGAGCGCAGAGCCAGGAATAAGCCCTGGGCATTACTGGGTGCCACCAAAAATCTCTATACTGCCACCCCTCAAAAATCTATTCACAGGGCAGGAAAGACAGCTCAAAGGGCTAAAGTACAAGCTTTTTGTGCAGGAGGCTCAGATTAGATTCCTGGCACTGCATGATTCTCTAAGCACCAATGGGAGCAGCCCCTGAGCACTGCCAACATACAAAATAACAAGCAAAAGGGGTCACCAAAATTGTATATTCAGAGGACAAAGGCAAATGGAGGGCGAAGTCAGCAATTTACATAGTTAAAGTCAATAAATTTTATCCTCAGGGTGGGAGGGGAGAAATCAATAAATAGTAGTTAAAGCATGACCCTGAGAAGCATAAAGGCAAATATCAAATAGTAACTGATTTTAAAAAAAACTTATTTCTTAAGTAGCAGGAATATGTAGAAGTAGAGGATATTCACCAATTTCTATTTTATCTCTCAAATGTCTCATTTATCATCTTTTTTTGTTTTGCTTCTGGGCCACATCTGATAGGTGCTCAGGGCTTATTCCTGACTCTGCACTCAGGAACCACTCCTGACAGGCTCAGGGGATCATATGGGATACCAGGGATCTAACCCAGTTTGGTCATGTGTAAGGCAAGCAGCCCCTACCCACTGTAGTATTGCTCAAGCCCAATGATTTATCATCTTTATGAAACTACAAATCCTTTGTTTCCCTGTAAAAAGGGATCAGAGGGTTAGAGAGATAGTACAGGGGGAAAGGCATTTGTCTTGATGTAGCCAACACTGGCTTGATCACTGACACTGTGTATGATTCTCCAAGCACCACCAGGAGTGATCCTTGAGCACAGAGCCAGGAATAAGCTCTGAGCATCACTGGGTATCCAAATCCTCACAAACACAAAAGAAATTTCTGAGGAGAAAGGACGTTATCAAAAATGGTAACCCATAGAATTTTTTTTTATTTCAAATCATCTTTCCAATAAAAGTCTAGAATCTGTAACATAGACTTTTTGAAACTCAACAATATAAAAAGAGACAAATGATTTGAATAGACATTTTCTCAAAGAACAAAAGTCCAGAGAGATATCAATCACAACTACTACTGGGGAAATATTAGTCTAAACTTTAGCAACACATTTCTTCACTCCAATAGGATGACAATGTGAAAAAAATAAAACATAACAAGTGCTGGCAGGATGAAGTAGAATTCATATATCATTGGTGGAATGTAAAATGCTGTAACTGCTTTGGAAAAGTTTGGTAGGGGCTGGAGCAATAGCACAGCGGGTAGGGTGTTTGCCTTGCACACAGCCGACCCGGGTCCCCTGAGTACCACCAGGAGTGATTCCTGAGTACAGAGGCAGGAGTAACCCCTGAGCATCGCTGCATGAGACCCAAAAAGCAAAAAAAAAAAAAAAAAAAAAAAGGTTGGTAGACATCCACAAAGTTAAACAGAATTATATGACCTAAGAGCTTCATATCCAGATATATGTATTTGTATACATAAATATGAGAAATCAAAAGATTTCACATGAAAATTTTATACATAAATATTTATAATAACACTGTTGTAGTAAGAAGAGTCAGAAACAACCCAAAAATATCGATTTATGATTGGGTAAATAAAATGTAATACATTCATATAGTTTTGGCTTGAATTGTCTCTTTGCCATCATCCCCCCACAAAAGACATGCTGAAGTCCTAATCCCCAGTACCAAATGTGACCTTACTTGGAAACCATCTTTGCAAAAATAATCAATTTAAGATGAGGTCATGGGTATGAGACCTAATCCAATGACTAATATCTTGTTGAAAGAGAAGAGACATTGGGAGGAGACCACCATATGATGATGAAGGTAGAGGTTGGAGTGACATAACAGCATACCATGTAATAACAAGGATCAATAGCCACTATTGGAAGCTAGGAACAAATGAAAGTATTTTGTTTTGATGCTTCACACACACATAAGGTAAGCACTCTATTGCTTAAATACCCAGGAGGATTCTTCCCCAAATTACAGAGGGAGTTTGGCTCTTCTGGCACCTTGATTTCAGATTTCTAGATTCCAGAACTGAGATAATAACTATTGTTTTTAATCTACCTAGTTTGGTTACTTTGAGCACCTATACATAACTAATACGGATTTTGGTACTGGGAAATGGGATGCCAATATAACAAGTATCCAAAATATAGAAGTTGGGCTAGAAAATACAGAGGTTAAGGGGCTTACCTTGTGTGTGATCAACAATGATTCCACAATGGGTATCCTGAGCACAGCCAGGAGTAAAAATTCATGGGACCATATGTGGTGCCAGGGACAGAACCTAGTTTGGCCACACGTAAGGAAGCGCCCTACACATGGTACTATCTCTCTGGCCCCCTGCTTTCATAAAGTACATTTTTGCATCCCTCCAGGTAAGTTAAATCAGTTAAATTCTCCTAAAATAAACTTTAAAAAATTCAAAACACTTGCTATAATTGTAATTATATGCACTTAATCCTTGAACTGCAGAATGCACCAGAACTAAATTTTTTCCAATAGCTAGTCTCTATATCCAGGAATTTCCTTCACGGAGGGTCTGGGGTCTCCTCCTTTGTGGGGAGTTTAGAACCCCGGGTACGGACACTCCAACTTTCTAGATTCAACCACAATGGGAAAAGTGTCTTGGATAAATTTTTATGACGGGAATTCACGTAGGAGCTATAGGAGACTTGATCATTTTTTCAGAGTTTTGGTGCAGGGAAATCCTAATGGGAGTCCCCACAAACACCAAGGAACAACTGAAGTTAAGTTTTAGGAGTGTCAAAAGCATACTCAGGACAGCACAAAGTCAATTCCCCTATCCCCCCCCCCCCATTGCTCAAGGTTCATTTGTAATTGTTTAAAATTTTCCACCCTGGTAGGTTTCTGTATGAACGCAAAGATGGTCTTTTTATTGTTGCAACTACTGTGCCTAGGCAATATAGCATAAGTGTTGGATTATAGGCCATCCATATTGTACTATTATTATTACCAAGAGGTTGAATCCAGGACTTCACACATAGTGACACTTGTACTCAACCATGGAGCTATACTGGAGCTTTTTTAAAGTATTGTTAACAGCCTATGGGCACAGAATTTTGGGGGCGGGGGGGGGGGGCAGGAGTGGTTGAGCCACACCCAGAATGCCCAGGAGTTATTCTGGCTTTGGTCTCAGGAGTGACCCCTGGAGGCGCTGGGAATCCGTATGTGGTACTGACCAGGGGTCAGTAGCAGTCAAAGCAGATGCTTTGCCTCCAGCCCCACCCCCTCCTCTTTTTGCAGGGTCCGGGTGTGATCCATATAATAATTTTTTTTAAGTGAATAACCCTTTACCACTCGATTCTACTGGCTGTGACATATATCGAAATTTACTTAGAACATCAAAGCACAACTTTTCCATACAATATTGCAGCAAGCCACTTTCTGCCTTGATTGCATAGGTTTCAGTCAATGACAGGAGCTGGTGCCGACCTGGCACACGACAGCACTGAGTTGCTGAGAACCGTGCCCAGGTCAGTTCATTTGAAGACTAAAACTGAAGCCGGGTCCTCGGGAGATGATACGGGTGCGACCACCACTCCCCATGCACACACAGCGTGACTGCAGTTCCGGTTAATATTATTTTTAGCAACGGATTTTTGCCGGGACTCAGTCTCCTTTGTCTTTATGCCTGTAATGCATCTTCTGGTGGGCTGACTGAACCAGTCACCTTTTCGGATGGCAGGAGCGCCGGACGGCTTAAGGCGCCTAACATCCTCAAGAGTCTGGAAATGGGCCTCTCCCATAGTCTGGAGATGAAACTGGAGTCAAAAGCCTAAGTAAAGACCTTGCGACCCGGAAAAACACTCGCAAGCCCGCTAGACTGAGAAGCGGGGACCAACCCTGCCTCCCACCAACCCTGCCTCCCTCCCACCCTCCTCGTCCTCTGCACAAACTTTTGAAAAACCTTCGCGGCGGGTCTGGGGTCTCCTCCTTGTGGGGAGTCTAGAACCCCGGGTACGGACACTCCAAACAATCTTCTCAAAGGTCGCGCTCTTACCCTCCCCGTTTGCATGGCATCCACCCCTTCTCCAGCCCTGTCACCTTGGCTGCGTGGCCCATGGCTCTCCCCGCCGATGCCACCACCTCACAAGCGGGCCAGTCACCCCGCCAACCAATCATTGTTCGTCTTGCCCGGTCCAATTTCCCGTGGCCACGTTCCTAACGCGGCGTAACCAATCACCAGGCAGCATCATTCGTAGCCCCGCCTTCCACGAGGAACTGTAAATGCAAAACCGGGACCTTCTGGTAAAACCGCGAGAAACCTCCGACCAGAATTCCTGCGAGGAGAACGGAAATCACCTGAGCGCCATCTTAATTAGGGGCAGAGCTACTTCCGGTTTCTGGTTGCAGCTTCTAATTGGGGAGGGTGGATTGACTTCTCATGAGTGGTTTGGTACCAGTGTTAACTGCTGTTTTTGTTTTGGGACCACACCCGGCTCTGCACGCAGCAATATTCTCCTGGCAGTATTCAGGGGACCATAGGGGATGCCGGCGATCGAACCTAGATCCACGGCGTGCCAGGCAAACGTGCTACCCCCTGTACTGTCGCTCCAAGCCTCCGAGTTAACTTTTATTTGGGGATTGGGCTGGCTATTGAAGAAAGTCCTCTCGAGCTAGCCACCCTTTTAACGTTTCACAGTGCAGCTGTCTCCATGCAAAAGGACCTAGTGCTTCTCTTTTTTGTTTTCTTTTGTTTTTGAGCATACTCAAGTGCGAAGGTGCATACATAAAACTAGTTGGGGCGATGGTCGAGAGACTGAAGCCACCGTAGGAGCCTGGCTTAGCAAGGTGCTTCAAGCAACCGCGCCAGAAATGGCAGAGTGCTGCAGAATGTCACCCCATCTCTCAAAAGAGCTAAGACCTAGTGGCTGTTTCTGAAATACTGACTCCCCAAAGTGCTATTCACATACTACGATTTAACTTCTTTAGAAGGTGAGGGGGATTTTAACTTGCTCTGAACTCTACAACTAGCATATGGAAGGTGTGGGAAACAAATCTCAGTACCAGAAATCCTAGACATATATATATATATATACATATATATATATATTGCTTACTCGACTTGCCCTATTCCTTGGTTCCTACCGAACATGCGGTAGGAACATGGAATTTATTAACACAATTTTGATCATAAACAATAATGAAACATGAACTTAAATTCACTTTAAAAACAAAAGGCGAAACATTTATATGAACCCAAAAGAAACCAGAATATAAATTCACTTTTAACTTAGAACCTTGCAAGCACCAAAGAAAATTTCATCCTCGTTCCCACTGCATAAGCGTTGTTTGCCTTCCTTAGCCCACAGCCTTCTGGTCACCGTTAGGTAAAACTGACTTTATATTAGGAATGATTTATTTGGACTAATGAATCTTCAAGACTTTTCCTTCTCTCTGATAAGTCATTTTAGGGAACACTGCAAGTCCTCATGAAAATAGCAATGTAGTAACTGACTTGATTAAAATGCAAGATGGTTCAGGGGTGGAGGTACCTGCTTTCTATGCAAGAGGCAGGAAATTCAAACTCCTTGCTCATTCCCCTACTCCCATCCCCCCACTCCCATGCCAAGTATATTTCTTGCAGCGCTGTCTTTAGTGATCACAGGTGTCACTACAAAAGCATGTTTTTGAACACATAGAAACGAAACGTGTGTGACACCCCAACTGTGCACTCCCTCCAGCAAGCATCACAACCAAGTGTGCAGTCCCTGTCACTGAACTGACCAGAAAAGGTGGGAGGGGCACATTAGATTCGCTGGAGCGATAGCACAGCGGTAGGGCGTTTGCCTTGCACGCAGCCAACATAACATCAAGCAATCAAATCAAATGTATTGGGTACCTGTTTTGTTTTTTTAATTTTGGGCCACACCCTGCAGTACTCAAGGATTACTCTTGGAAGTGCTCAAAGGACCATATGCAGCGCTGGGGATTTGTTTTAGTTCAGTGAAACATAATTTAGACTTTTGGATCACACCCCATGATGCACAGGAGTCATTAAATGAAGTGCTGGTTATCAAACCCAAGAAAGTATGTGCTCCAGCCCTTATCTATTTTGACTTTTGAGACATACCTGGCAGTGTTTTAGGTCTAATCCTAGCTCAGTTCTGGGGCTGTTCCTGGTGACACTTTTCTCTTGGGGGTGGGGGGAACCACACAGTGCCAGTGCTGTTAATCAAATCCAAGCTTCCAACTTACAAAGAATGTGCACCTGTTCTTTGAGCTGTCTTTTTGGCCTCTAAGCCGCCCCCTTTAGTTTTTAATAACAATTTCACTCTTTTAGAAGTTACAAGAATAATTAGAATTTTCATATGCCTTTCATTCACATTCTACAAATGTAAACATTTTTCTACAATTGTTTTATTATTTCTTTCTGTAGAGGGTTTTTTTTTTAATCTTCATACTTAGGTGAGGTTTTTTTTTTTCTGTTTAAAAAAAAATACACGTGGCTGACTCCAGTTCTGTTTGAATCCTGAATACTGTAGATGAACTCCCACGTACTGCCAGGAGTGATTCTTGAGTACTCCTGAGTGTGGTCCCAAAATAAAATAAGACATTCTTATACATTTGTGGTTCTCAAAGTATGCTTCCTGGGTCAGGGCAGCTTTAGAAGAAGTTTATTTATTTATTTGTTTAATAATTTTATTTATTGAATCACTGTGAGAGCAGTTACAAAGCTTTCAGGTTTAAGTCTTGGTTATACAGTGAAACACCCATACCTTCACCAGTGCCCATTCTCCACCACCAAAAACCCCAGTATGCCCCCATCCCACACCCTCCCCCTACCTGTGGGACAGATGATTTCCACATTACTCTCTCTCTACTTTTATTACATTTAATATTTTGACACCTGACCCACCATTATTATTTGGGATTTTACCCCAACACTTGGATCTGCCAAAAAGGCAACAGTAGACAATTTGTTTTCTATTGCTGGTTAAGAATAACATATGATGTTGTGCAGCTGTAGTAGTAGCTGCACGATTTTGAAATTCCGAAATTTTAACAATTAAATCTAGAGGGATTTCTGCCAAAACCTGCGGGGTTCTGAGATTTGTTCCTGAGTCTCTGGGATCATGGCCATTAAGCAGCTTGATCAGGAGCCAGAAAGGCTGTTTGTGGGCAGCAACTCGGGTCTTGTTGGGACGGGGAGAAAAGGGCCGGCTCTACCTTCATCCCGTGAGGCCCCGCATGTCTCATCACTGCAGGCCCAAAGCTGACTGTCCAATGGCCTCTGGCGGATGGTGGCCACCGAACCGCCAAGGGGGAGTAGGTGAACGGACAGCACCCTTTCCCCCTGGGGTGGCCCAGCGACAGTAACCTACTGTGAGGTCCAGACACATTTCTGCCAAAAGCCACTGGGTTCCTAGATTTGTTTCTGAGTCTCTGGGATCATGGCCGTTAAGCAGCTTGATCAGGAGCCAGAGAGGCCATTCGTGGACGGCGACTCAGGGTCTTGTGGGGACAAGGAGGAAAGTGCTGGGTTGGTTCTGATGGTGCCCAGTACTGCATAGTCAGAGAAACACTGCATACTTAGGCCTTCACATTGAACCACCAGCCCAGTTGACCAAGAATGGCAGGAAAGGACATCTGGGCCTCCTGAACATGACTTGTGAGGCCTCCTCTCAAAAACCAAAAACAAAACAACAGGGACACTAGAAATAATCTTTTGTTTTGTTTTGGGGGCCACACCCAGCAGTCACGAATCACGAATCACGACCATCCTGTTATTCGTCGATTGCCTTGAGCAGGCCCCAGTAACATTTCCTTCATCCTAGCCCTGAGATTATATTCAAGGCTCTTTAGGAGAATGAGACCCATCATTGTTACTGGTATTTGGCATATTGGGTACGCCATGGGGAGTTTGCCAGACTCTGCCGTGTGGGCAGGCTACATTCGGTAGCCTGCCAGTTTGTCCAAAGTAGGAATGAGATAATAAGATGTCATAATAAGATGTCATAATAATAAGACATTATATTATGACACCCAGCAGTGCTCAGGGTTAATTCTTGGCTCTGTGCTCAAGGATCATTCCTGGTGGACTGAAGGAACCACATGGGGTTCACGGATTCCATTTGGGTTGGCCGCCTCAAGATAAGTACCCTAACCATTGTGTTATCACTCTAGCCTTTGGAAATTATTATTATTTTTGGAGGGCCACACCCACCTTTGCCCAAGGATCACTCCTGGCAGTGTTTAGGTGCCAGAGGCATATGGTTCCAGGGATTAAATCAGGTCTGCCACATGGAAGGCAAACATTCTACCCTATTATACTATCTCTCCAGCCCTGGGACAACAGAAATCAAAACTATGACCAAAACTGGTCATAGTCAATAATTAAGACAGGGTGGTAAAGTATGATCAGATAGCACAGTCCAGGAGACTAGTTCATTTTTCTTAATAAGGTCATTTAGCAGTTGTCAGTTATAGCAGAGAGCCTGAAATGGAACATACTCAGATATCTGGGGACAAAAGTCTCACTGTGAAGGAGGAATAGAATCCAGAGAGGTCGGAGATGGTAATCGCTGAAAAGATTGATCACCAAGTGGGAAATGCCAAAAGGGCTGGAATGATGGGAATTACCTATTCTGTTCTTTAGTGACCTTGACATTTTATGTATAACAATTTTCCTCACAGGTGAAAGTGAGGAAGGGGAACGATATAGTGACAAACTTTTTAAAAGAAGCAAAGAAAGATAAGAAGGAAGATAGGGGGTTGAGGAAGGTTTTCTTCTTTTAAGATGGGTCACATCTTTCATTTTGACTTCTGCTGGTAAATTTTTCTTGTAGAACAAACTACAGATGCCTGTCTTTAATCCCTAGAGACTGATTTAATTGATCTGAGGCACAGTTAGTTTCACGGGGATTTTTAAGGAGCTTCCCAGGTGGTTTTTACCTGCAATCAAGGTTGAGAATCACTGCTAGAGGGGTAAGAACCAATGGAGGGTTTCATTGCTGGAGCCAGGATCTGATCAGTTAAAATTGACCTGTCTCAGTGCAAAGTGGACCAGCCCTGCTAGGGTCATGGCATCTTTCCTTTTACAGCATACTTTTTTTTTTCCATTTTTGATCTTTTATTTTTATTTAAAAATTTTTTTTAGTTGAATCACTGTGAAACAGACTCTTACAAGCTGTTCATGATTAGGTTTCACTCAGTGTTCCAACACCCATCCCTCCACCAGTCCATTTCCTAGCGCCAGTGTCCCCCAGTTTCCCTCCCATCACCCCCCCTCCTTCCCTCCCTCTTTCTCTCTCTCTCTTTTGGGCATTGTGGTTTGCAATACAGATGACAGTAGCACTGTAGCACTATCCTCCCATTGTTCATGGATTTGCCCAAGCAGGCACCAGTAAGGATTTACTTGTTGAGATTTACTTGTGAGACTTGTTACTGTTTTTGGCATATCGAATACCTCACAGGTAGCTTGTCAGGCTTTGCCAGGTGGGCGAGATACTCTTGGGTAGCTTGCTGGGCTCTCCGAGAGGGGCGGAGGAATTGAGCCCGGGTGGGCCCTGAGCAAGGCAAACGCCCTACCCGCCGTGCTATCGCTCCAGCCCACAGATTATAGCAGACTTTAAAAATTTTTTGCAAACAGTGCCTATCAGGCCTACTGTGAAGAAAGGCTTACACCTGTAACTCCACTCCAAGAGACAAGAAAGGGAGAAAAAACGACCTTTGGAAAAAAAAAAAAACCGACCTTTGGTCCCTGGCGCGGGTACAACGCTCAGGGACCTAGGCTCAGGCGCCTCGCCCCGCGGGGCGGTATCCCCAGGGCGCGTGCGCAGGCCGGGGTGGCGGCGCGAGCTGCGGTCCCCGCGCAGGCTGCGCCCCGCGCTCCCGCCCTCGACCGCTTCCCCGGCTCCTCCCTCCTCGCGAGCTTCTCCCCGGCGGCCGCGCGGGCGGGAGGCAGAGATGGCAGATGAGATCGCTAAGGCTCAGGTCGCCCAGCCCGGCGGCGACACCATCTTCGGGAAGATCATCCGCAAGGAAATCCCGGCCAAAATCATTTATGAGGATGACCAGGTGGGCCCCGAGCGCGGTCCCCGCCGGGGGTCGGACGGGCTCGGGCGGCGCCGCCGAGAAGCTGCGGGCCCGCAGCCAGCGGGGCAGGACCGCGGCCGCTCCGAGGCGGCCTGGCGGCGCGTGCGGCCGCTCCGGTTACGCCTTATCAGTGCCGGGCGCGGGCCGGGCCGCCCGGCGCCCTTGGGGCCCGACCCCTGGGGTCTGAGCGCGCGGGCAGGGCACGCCGGCCCCTCGGCCTGGTCGCCGCCGCCTCTGCGGCCGCCCCGTCGACCTCGCCCGCGCCGGGAATCCAGCAATCTCGCCGTCGCTCTGCCCGGCCGCGGGAAACCCGATCGCACCCTGACTCGGGCCCAATCTCCGCGATCTCCCGCGCGCGGCGGGCCTGCCGGGGTGTTGCCCGGGACCTCCCCGCGCCTCCCCGCGGGCCTGGGATCGCGCCGCTCCCCCTCTGCGATCCGCACCCCCACCCCGCAGTGCGGGCCGCGCCGGGCCCTGGCGAGCCTCGCTCTCTCCTTTGACCCAGGAAGTCCGATCGCACTTGAGAAAACAGACGCGTACTTGTTTGTACTTGAGGGGAAGCGATTTTATGCCAAGGGGGACTCTAAGCTGGTAGATCTTGTAGATTTCATTGCAGGCGAAATTCTGTTTTAGAAAAGGTCCGAGCTGGTGTGACTTTTGAGGAATCTTGTGTAGTCACGTAAAGCTGGGCGGGAAATTGTGTGGTTTTAGAGAGGAAAGGCTTTGAAAGCTTTATGTTAAATTATTTTACGAAATATGAGTTAGACCCTCACCCCGCCCCCGCCCCCCGCGTTTTCCCCTCACCCCGTTTCTCCCCCCTCTACTCCCCGCCCAGCACCGCGGCTAGTGGCCCCAGCTTCTCAGCGCTGCTTGGGAGGTCCAAAAGGAAGAAGATATATATATATGGGAAATGAGAGGAACAGCCAGTAGGCAGTATGTGTTACGAGCAGCGTTCTTTTTGTTCTCGTTTTGGGCCACACCCGGAAATGTTCAGGGCTTCCTCCGGGCTCTAAGCTCAGGGATCACTCCTGGTGGGGCTCGGGGGACCGTATGGGATGCTGGGAATCAAACCAGAGTCTGCAGCGTGCAAGACAGACACCCTCCCGCAGTGCTGTGGCTCCAGCCCAGAACAGCATTCTCAGATTTGAAACCTTATCTAAGATTTAAATAACTCCCCAAAGGTGAGTTTTATTTAGATAACTCTGCCACCTGTTAGGGCAGCTCTGTTGTTTTAGAAATTACATACTTGCCTTTAAAATATTTTCAGGACTTTTCATAAATGTTCGTTGAAATACCGACCTTTGAGTCAGTTTTGAAATCCAGTAGTGCAGCAGCATGAAGTGGTCTAAGCGTGCATTTCTGTTTGTGCGTTGTGTATGGAGTCTGTCCAGATGGATCCTGTAGAGACAAGCTAGCAACCATTGGGTCTGGTCTGTCAAGCAGCCTCCACCTTAAGTGGAAAAAGAGACACAAAGATGAAAGTGGAAATTTTCACACAGTATAAATAATTTGTATAAATGCTTCTTTTTCTCATTGTTTCTACAAAAGAGAGTAGGCTTTAAAAAAACAAACAAATAAACGACAAACCATGGTGTATTTTCTTTGGCTTTTGGGGAGGCCACATCTGGCTGTGCTCAGGGATTACTCCTGGCAGGCTTAGGGCATCATATGTGGTATCATTGTATCACTGTCGGTTTGCTGGAGTGGGTGCCAGTAATGTCTCTATTCGTCCCTGTCGTGTGCTAGTGTAGCCTGATGGTGTATTGGGGGGTCTTTCATGGTCAGGGGAATGAGGACCGTCATTGTTACTGCTTTTGGCATATTGAGTTTGCCATGGGTAGCTTGCCGGGCTTTGCCATGCTGGCGGGATACTCTTGGTAGCTTGCCGAGAGTACCATATGTGGTAGGGGGGATCAAACCCTGGTTGGCTGTGTGCAAGGCAAATGGCCTACCCACTGTATTATCACTCTGGCCTGGAGAGGTTGATGTTTTCACAAATAGACAAGGTGGTAAGTAATAGTATTAATCACCTTTTAGACTCAGACCATTGTGATAATGATCACTGTGCGAATGGAATCAAACCCAGACTTAGGGAAGGTGAAGGAGAGAAGTGATGGATGTGCAAGGACCTGAGGAATGAGTAGCGGTGGTCTCTGATCAAAGTTGGGGTTTGGATTGGGATTGGAGGGGGGCGCAGAGAATCACTGTAGCAGGATGAAGAGCAATTGAAAAAGCCTATGCGGGGTGGGGGGCAGAAAGATGGAAGACTGCTGAGCATGGAGAGCTGCAGAAGAGACTGGAAATGTGCCTAAGTTAACAGGCATAATTACTCCTCATGCTTTGGAGCTCTGTTTTTGTTATTTTGGTTGTTTTGGAGCCACACCTGGCTGTGCTTAGAGCTTGCCTCCTGACTCTGCACTCAGATCACTCCTGGTGAGGTGGTGGGGGGGGGGGTGGTACCATATGTGGTGCTGGGGTTAGAACCCCAGTGGCGACATGTAAGTCAAGTGCCCTACCCACTGTACTATCCCTCCAGCCCCTTGGATCTCAGTTCAAACATTGCTGCCTCAGGGTGTTTGTCCCTGACTTCCTAATTCTTTTGTAACTATCAGATCTTCAGTTAATTACATGCCTTTATTTGTTTCCAGACAGCCTTCCCTGTAGACTCAATTCCATGAAAAGAACTAAGGAACCACATTTTATTGTATATATTTCATAACACCTGATGACCACTTCAGTGCCGTTCATGAGATTATGGGGAAAGAATAAGCTTATCGTGTAAGATGATATACTAAAACACTGATATTTTCCTCTATTTTTCCCTAGTGTCTTGCTTTCCACGACATTTCCCCTCAAGCACCAATACATTTTCTGGTGATACCCAAGAAACCAATAACCCAGATTTCTGCAGCTGAAGATGAAGATGAAAAGGTATGTATATGACTAACATAATTTTCTTGCTTTTTTTAAATATGGAAACTAAATTTTGGTTTTTGTTTTTGTGCCATACCCAGTATCACTTGGGGTCACTTCCAGAGATTTTGGGGGGACCATGTGGTAACAGGGATGCACTGTAACCATCTCCCTTGCGTCTCACACTGAAAATTTTTAATTTTAAAATCTTTGTAACTTATTTATTTAGTTATTGGTTTTTGGGCTATCCACTCCTGACTCTGCCTTGATAAATTACTCTTGGTAGTGATTAAGGGACTATATGGGATGTTTGGGATCGAACTTGGATTAGCTGCATTCAAGATAAGTGCCCCACCTGCTGGACTACCTCTTAAGTCCTGTTATGAACATAGGTGTGCACATATCCATTTGAATTCATGTGTTTTGGGGATAGATACCAAGAAATTGTAGCACTGAGTCATATGAACATTCTCTTTCTATTTTTGAGAGCTCCCTATTGCCTTCTGTAGAGGGTAAACAGATGGTATTCACACCGATAGAGTATGAGGATTTCTTTCTCACTAACAGACCACACTGGCTGTTTCCAAGACTTTTTGACATAAAGGAGCATGCTTTTTAAACTAAATTGTTGGGGTCCCATAGTACATAGTAGGGCACAGTGGGATTCCCTGAGCCTTGAGAGGGGCAAGCCCTAAGTATAGCTGGATGTTGCCCTAAAACCAAGCGAATTAAGTTTCAGATTATTTATTTATGTATAAATGAAAATGATAGGTATTGCAGTTTCCTTTTTTTCTTTCTTTTCTTTCCTTTTTGGGTCACACTTGGTGATGCACAGGGGTTACTCCTAGCTCTGCACTCAGGAATTACTCCTGGCGGTGCTCAGGGGACCATAAGGGATGCTGGGAATAGAAGCCAAATTGGCCACATGCAAGGCAAATGCCCGCTGTGCTATCGCTCTAGCCCAGCTATTTCTTTTGAAGAAAACCAAATCTTAGAGCTAAAAGGGGACTTTAGATCTTAAATAATTCAATAAACTAAAAATACTTAGAAGGCTGGTATATTTTCTAAATATACTTCTTTAAGCTGTAACTTTCATTATGAATAAATTGATTCTAAAGTACATATTTTATTAAAATGCCAGTATCCTTAAAGATTAAGTCGATAAAGAAAGAAAAGAAGATTGCCTGATAACAATATGCTACTGTAATCTAAGATCTCGGTATTACTTTAATAGTATTTTTTCCCCACAATTTAAACATAACTGCTAACTTAAGTACTATAAAATGATGGTGTAGTTTAAATTAGTAGTTCTTGGAATGCCAAAGAAATTTTCAGCTTTTTCCCCTCCCACTACCATTATTTGTTTCTTTTCTATTGTCTTGGAAAGTCCTATGAGACTGGTTTACAAGTATAAGATGTTTTAGAGGCTGCAAAATACAGAGATGATTTATCACAAGGGCTATATTGTATTTTGATTCTTAATAGAGAAGAGCATTCAGGAAACCAAGAGACCATTTGAAGAATAGCACTCACCCTTTATTCTCTTATAAAAGCTGGGACAGAACATTGAGCTATTGGCTTGCTCTTAACCACATGATTGCAAAGAACTTCTTCAATTTGAATGCTTTTCTAAGTTCCAGAGCTGACATTGTTTTTTTGGTAATAGTGGATGTGAGAGAGAATTTTTCTTAACCTTGACTTCTTCAGTTGGTTCAACTGGTCTGTTCAAATAAGGAAAAGAAAATTATTTTTTGCTTATTTCTCTATAAGACAAATTGTTAGTCTTTGATGAAGTTCAGTGCATTTCACTTATTTTTTTTTTTAAGGATGGCTTATGCATTTATTTTTTTTTTATTTATTGAATCACTGTGGGAAAGGTTACAAAGCTTTCAGGTTTAGGTCTCAGTCATGCAAATATCAAACACATTTCCCTTTACTAATACTTATTTTTTACCATGAAGAACCCCAATAAAACCCCACCCCCACCCCTCCCAGTCCCTGTGAGGCAGATGAATTCTAGTTAACACTCTATCTGCTTTGATTAGATTCATTGTTTCATTAAAAGATTCACCACTATTATTTAGAGTTTACCCCCCCCCCCCAAATCAGACATGTTGAAAAAGCATTGTGAAGTGATTTGCTTTCTACAGCTGGGTTCAAGAATTAAATGTTGGTTTTGGGTTTCTGCGGTTTTACTTATTGACCCTGGAAGTATTTCTACTGAAAGTCAGATAGTTAAGAAATTGGTTTCTGTGCTCTGGAGTCGTGGCCGTGCTGGAGAGCCGCTCGTGGGGGGCAACTGGCGGCCTCGGTAGGGCGTGAAGGGCGGACCGAAACGCACCCCTTCCCATGAGGTTTTAGTTGCCCCCACACCCCCGGCTCATACCTGCTGTCCACAAGGCTCCCATGCGGCCGCCATCTTTCTTTCCAGAGAGGAGAGGGCGAATGGGGCAACACCCTTTCCCCTCCGGACAGACATGATGGCCTGGATTAACGCATAGTCCTTTCACTTTTCTGCTCCAAGATGCTGGGTTCTGCATTAAGTCCTTGTGCTTCTGGGGTTGTGGCCGTGCTGGAGAGCCGCTTGTGGGGGGCAACTGGTGACCTCGGTAGGGCGTGAAGGACGGACCGGAACGCCCCCCTTCCCATGAGGTTTTAGTCGCCCCCACACCCCCGGCTCATACCTGCTGTCCACAAGGTTCCCATGCGGCCACCATCCTTCTTTCCAGAGAAGAGAGGGCGAATGGGGCAACACCCTTTCCCCTCCGGGCAGACTTGATGGCCTGGATTAACGCATAGTCCGTTCACTTTTCTGCTCCAAGTTGCTGGGTTCTGCATTAAGTCCTTGTGCTTCTGGGGTTGTGGCCGTGCTGGAGAGCCGCTTGTGGGGGGCAACTGGTGACCTCGGTAGGGCGTGAAGGACGGACTGGAACACCGCCCTTCCCATGAGGTTTTAGTCGCCCCCACACCCCCGGCTCATACCTGCTGTCCACAAGGCTCCCATGCGGCCGCCATCCTTCTTTCCAGAGAAGAGAGGGCGAATGGGGCAACACCCTTTCCCCTCCGGGCAGACATGATGGCCTGGATTAACGCATAGTCCGTTCACTTTTCTGCTCCAAGCTGCTGGGTTCTGCATTAAGTCCTTGTGCTTCTGGGGCTGTGGCCGTGCTCCAAACTTAACTCTGATTTTCAGGGAGAAAGGTTGGGTGGTTTACTTCCCATTGATCACTTTGTATATAGAGAGATGTCGCGTGGCCGCATTAGCGGCTGGCGGTTCTGAGAAAAAGTCCTAGTTCCCACATACTCGAGCTGTGCTTGTAGAGGCTTCTGGTCACCGGGGTTCCATCTGGGGGAGGCGGGATGCGGTACCTACCCCATCTGGGACTTCCCGGTGATCTCGGCTCTTTTTGGAACCTGTTTTTCTTTTTCTCCGGGAGCTGTGGATCCCGCCCTCCATGTGGCCCTTCTCTTCGGCTGTATGCTCGCATTTCACTTATTTTAAATGATAAATTTCTTTTTTTCTTTCTTGATCAAATATTTATTTATTTATTTATTTAATTTTTATTAGTGAGATACCATGAGGTACAGTTGTAGACTTACAAATTTTGTGCTTGGGTTTTAAATAATAAATTTCTAAACAGATGACTGGTTAAAGAAACTTTGGTACATCTACACAATGGAGTACTAGACAGCTGTTAGAAATGATGAAGTCATGAAATTTATATACAAGTGGTACCACATGGAACGTATCATGCTAAGTGAAATGAGTCAGAAAGAGAGGGACAGACATAGAAAGATTGCATTCATCTGGGGAATATAAAGTAAGAAAATAGGAGACTAACACCCAAGAATAGCTGAGATAAGTACCAGGAGGTTCACTCCATGGCTTGGAGGCCAGCCACGCATGCTAGGGGAAAAGGCAACTCAGATAGAGAAGGGAGTACCAAGTAAAGGGTGTTGGGAGGATCCTCCCAGGATGGGAGATACATGCTGAAAGTAGACTGTAGATCGAACATGATTGCCACTCAGTGCCTTTTTTGCAAACCACAGCACCCAAAAGGAGAGAGAGAACAAAAGGAAATGCTCTGCCACAGAGGCCGGGTGGGATGGGGGGGCTGGGGACGGTGGGAGGGATACTGGGATCATTGGTGGTGGAGAATGGGCACTGGTGGAGGGATGGGTATTTGATCATTGTATAACTGAAACCCAAGCACAAAAATTTGTAAATCTACTGCTGTACCTCATGGTGTTTCACTAATAAAAATCTGAATAAAAAGAGAGAGAGAGACAGAGAGAGAGGGAGAGAAAGAGAGAGAGAGAGAGAGAGAGAGAGAACAAAAGGAAATGCTCTGCCACAAAGGCGGGGTGGGATGGGGGCGGTGAGGGTGGTGGGAAGGATACTAGGATCATTGGAGAATGGGCACTGGTGGAGGGATGGGTACTTGATCATTGTATAACTGAAACCCAAGCACAACAATTTGTAAGTCTACAACTGTACTTCATGGTGTTTCACTAATAAAAATTAAAAAAAAAAATCTAGAAACAAAAACCCCAAAACAGTAAATTTCTCTGTTGTTCATAGGAGACCAAAAATGAGTAAGACACTGCTATAAATAGACACATACAATGGAATATTACAGAACCATAAAAGGGAAATCTTGCCATTTGTAACAAATATGGATGGATCTTGGTGGCACAGTGCCAAGTGAAATACATCAGAGGAAGACAAATATGACTTCATTTACATGTGGAATCTAAAAATACCAAGCTCATCTCCAGTTTCTGTCATTAATGATTTACTATTTTCAGTGGACAGTATTTAAGCTCTTTCAATTAAATGCATTCATAGGTATTTTAAATTTTACTCTTTCTGATAAGTTGTAAATGACCTTGTTTCCTTAAATTTCCCTTACAATTATTGTTAGTTTGTAGAAATAAAGAATTTTTTTAAACATGAATTTATATGCTACAACTTTATTGAATTGGTTTATTAGTTCTAATACTTTGGAGTCTTTAGGGTTTTCGACATGTCATCTGGCATGTCATCTGCATGTTAATGACAGTTTATGTTTGGTAAACTTGGTCTTTAATTAATATTCTAAGTTGGCAGTGTTGTATTTAATGTCATTGTTACAAATTGCCTGTTCTTAAGAAACTGTTTTTTTTTTCTTTCTTTCTCTAGCTTCTTGGACATTTGATGATTGTTGGCAAGAAATGTGCTGCTGAGCAGGGTCTAAAGAAGGGTTACCGGATGGTGGTGAATAACGGTTCAGATGGAGGACAGACTGTCTATCATATTCATCTTCATGTTCTCGGAGGTCGGCAGATGAATTGGCCTCCTGGTTAAGCACATTTTAGAAATAGTTTACCTTCTCTGGCAATACAAGCTAGCAAGTTCCAATGTTTCAATTATTAGTATGCTTAGTTTTGCCTGTCGTGGAATAAGAAAATGATGTTAAAAATTCACATGTAATAAAAACCATTGCTGAATGGCTTGTGTTCTCTCTAAATCTTTAAAAAATATGTACTTATTGGAGTGTCTGAATGTGGCATTTGTGATTTGGGACATTCGTTTTTCACACCCACCAAGAACCCAATACTTGAACATTGGTAAAATAGTGTGAATGAGCTTTGAAGACAAATAAATTTGTTTATAAGTTTTCATAAGTTAAGGTTTCATAGATTATGGTTTAGCTTTGAAAATATACTAGTCCAGGAGTTTTTTTAATCCATTTCTCTCGTTTTCTAAGATCAAAAGTGTGGGTGGGGGTGTATGGTGCCGCCAGCAGGTCAATCTGTACCTGTGAGACGAGTGCATCAGCAAACTGATGGCGTGGTGCCTTCAGACTTCCAGATACACCAAAATTGCTGCTGTGCCTCTAGCCAGACCCTAAAAACTTGGGGCAAAGTTTACCAAGAAAGTAAACGGCCAAAAGTTAGGTACGTGGGAAACACACCCACAAACCAACTCAGGCTCAGCTATATAATTGGAGGCATGGCCTCTCTGATTCCTGATTGAATTGCTTAATGGCCATGATCCCAGAGACTCAGAAATGAATCTCGAAACCCAGCTGCTTTTGGCAGAAATGCATCCGGTCTCTGCAGTAGGTTACCAGTGCTGGGCCAACCCAGGTGGGAATAGGTTTCGTCCCTTGGCCTGTTGCCCCTGGTGGCCTGGTGACACCATCCTCCAGAGGCCACTGGACAGTCAGGTTTGGGCCCGCAGTGACGAGACACGCAGGGCCTCATGGGATGGGGGTGGAGCCAGTCCTGTCCTCCCTGTCTCAACGAGACCCCAAGTCATCGCCCACAAATGGCCTCTCTGGCTCCTGATCAAGCTGCTTAATGGCCATGATCCCAGAGACTCAGAAACAAATCTCGAAACACAGTGGCTTTTGGCAGAAAGGCATCCGGACCCTGCAGTAAGTTATTGTCGCCAAGCCACCCCAGGGGGGAAAGGGTGTTGTCCCTCCGCCTGCTTCCCCTTGGTGGCTCGGTGGCCATCATCTTCCAGAGGTCATTGGACAATCAGACTTGGACCTGCAGTGACGAGACATGTTGGGCCTCACGGGATGGGGGTGGAGCCAGTCCTGACCTCCCCACCCCAATGAGATCCCAAGTCATTGCCCACAGCCTCTCTGGCTCCTGATCAAGCTGCTTAACAGCCATGATCCCAGAGACTCAGAAACAAATCTCGAAACCCAGTGGCTTTTGGCAGAAACGCGTCTGGACCACGCAGTAGGTTACTGTCGCCGGGCCACTCCAGGGGGGAAAGGGTGATGTCTCTCTGCCTGCTTCCCCCTGGTGGCTTGGTGGCCGTTATCCTCCAGAGGCCATTGGACAGTCAGGTTTGGGCCCACAGTGATGAGACACGCGGGGCCTCATTGGATGGGGGTGGAGCCTGTCCTGTCCTCCCTACCCCAACAAGACCCCAAGTCATCGCCCATGAATGGCCTTTCTGGCTCCTGATCAAGCTGCTTAACGGCCATGATCCCAGAGACTCAGGAGCAAATCTCGGAACCCAGCAGGTTTTGGCAGAAATCCCTCCAGATTTAATTGTTAAAATTTCAGAATTTCAAAATCCCGTGGCCACTACTGCGGCCACGCGACATCATGTGTTATTCATAACCAGCAATAGAAAACAAATTGTCTACTGTTGACTTTTCAGCAGATCTGAGTGTTGGGGTAAAATCTCAAGTAATAACGGTGGGTCTGGTGTCAAAATATTGAATGTGATCAAAGTAGAGAGAGAGAGAGTAATATGGAAATCATCTGCCCCACAGGTAGGGGGAGGGTATAGGAGGAGGGTACACTGGGGTTGTTGGGGGTGGAGAATGGGCACTGGTGAAGGTACGGGTGTTTCATTGTATGACCGAGACTTAGACCCGAAAGCTTTGTAACTGCTCTCACAGTGATTCAATAAATAAAATTATAAAAAAATGAAAAAAAAAAAACTGTGGGTGGGTACATAATATGTTGAGATACAATTTTTTTAGTCTACAAACCTTTTTTCCCCTAGCCCACATGTCTCACCTGGACTGTTGGGGTTATTTGGAGGAGGTGAAATAGGCTTGTTACAAACTCTGTGATGACCATTTGAAACCATACATTAGTATTTTTCTTGTTATCTGAAATACATGGATATTTATTATGAAGACTTTAAAAAGATTTTACTTACAGTTCACCTCCCAAATTGAACACTTTTGAGTGTGTATGTGCATCCCACAGATGCTTTTTGTTTTGGGGCCACACCTGGCAGTGCTCAGGGCTCATTCCTGACTCTGTGCTTAGGAATCACTCCTGTGGTGCTCAGAGGACCAAAAGCGGTGCTGGGAATTGAACTGGGTGGGACATACACCTTGATCCCCATCTTAACTCTTTCATCCCTGTGCTTAAGTTTTTTAAATTAAATAAATTTTTATAGAGACCATTTTAGTAGGGTTTGATATTTATGTATTTGTTTTGGGGAACCACACTGGCAATGCTCAGGGCTTACTCCTGCTCTGTGTTCAGAGATCACTCCTGGTATGCTCTTGGGACAATACGGGTTGCTGGGAATTGAACCCTGGTTGATGACATGAAAGGTAACCAATCCTACCTACTATACTGTCACTCTGGCCCTATGGTTTGATATATATAATTGAAATTTGGTATAGTAAAATAAATTTTGTGTTACTCCATAGCTGCCACACCAGTGGTGCTATTGCTGGGGCCACTCCAGTGCTCAGTCTTGAACTCATGGTCTCATATGAGGACTCTACCACCTAAGCTGATCTCCAGACCTAATAATGTTTTTAAAGTAGTCTATTTGCAGTTGGGGGATTTCGGTTACTTGTCCTTTATGTCTTACAAATAAATTTCCCCCAGTGTAATTTGTCTCTTTTACCTTATTTCTGGTGTTTTAAGTATTTGCATAGAAAAGTTTTTCTTTTATTTCCCCTCCCCCCACATAGATAAGCTTTTCATATTTCAAAATGTCTCATTCATGCCTGGAGCTATAAAACAGCCAGTAGAGTGTTTGCTTTGTTATGTGGCCAACCCAGATTTGATTCTCTGCACCATGCCTGGTCCCGAGCCCACCAGGAGTGATCCCTGAGTACAGAGCCAGGAGTAAGCCCTGAGCATTGCCTTGGTTTGGTCCACAAAGAAAACCAGAAATTTTGTTTCAGGGATTGGAGATATAGTAGAGGATGCTTGCCATTCACATAGTTGACCTTGGTTTGACCTTGTATATGGTCCCAAGAGCTGCTAGATTAATTCCTGAATGCAGAGGCGCGAGTAACCCCTGAGCATTGCTAGGTATGACCCCAAAATTAAAAAATTAGGATATAATCATCCCAAAATAATTTGAATTTTTT
Organism: Sorex fumeus; assembly: GCF_029834395.1. Lineage (NCBI taxonomy): Eukaryota > Metazoa > Chordata > Mammalia > Eulipotyphla > Soricidae > Sorex > Sorex fumeus. Next base: position 31,169,642 of record NW_026606108.1, on the reverse strand, counting down.
AAATTTTTGTTTAAAGGGTAAAACATAATTTATACTTAAAAAAGATATTTTATGCAAACACTGTAAGAAAGCTACCTTGGCTATATCTGTATTAGATGAAATGCACTTTAATTCAAAGAATATTACCAAAGATAGAGATAGACATTTCATAACAGTTAAAGGGCCAATTCACCAAGAGAATAGCAATCCAAATATTTATGTACCTAACAAGATCTCAAAATGCAGGAAACAAAACTAATAACTGAAAAGAAAAATTCTTTATTTGATAATTCAATCATCACAATTTTTCTCCACCTTGACTGATTTAAAATATTTTTGTTGTTTTGGGGACTTGTGCCATAGAAAAGGATATAGTGTGAGAAGCATTTGATACTTTATTATTATTTTTTTATTTTTTTAATTTAGATTTTTATTAGTGAAATACCATGAGGTACAGTAGTAGATTTACAAATTTTTGTGCTTGGGTTTCAGTTATACAATGATCGAATACCCATCCCTCCACCAGTGCCCACTCTCCACCACCACTGATACCAGTATTCCTCCCCCCCCCCCCCCCCCCGCCTCCTCCATCTCACCCTGCCTCTGTGGCAGGGCATTCCCCCTTGTTCTCTCCTTTTGGGTGCTGTGGTTTGCAAAAGAGGCATTGAGTGCAATCATGTTCGGTCTAGAGTGTACTCTCAGCATGCATCTCCCATCCTGGGAGGATCCTCCCAACACCCTTTTTTGGTGCTCCCTTCTCTATCTGAGCTGCCTTTTTCCCCAGCATGTGCGGCTGCCCTCCAAGCCATGGAGTAAACCTCCTGGTACTTAAAACCTGGTACTCTGCCATTCTTGGGTGATAGTCTCCTGTTTTGTTACTTTATGTTCCCCAGATGGATGCAAGGATTGAGTACTTTAAAAATTAAATCTTTTCCACTAATTTTTAAAAAAACAATGCTAATAAATCAGAAGACAACTCTTAAGTTGTCTTGCTGTTTTTTTTTTTTTCTGACCTTTTTGCCTTAACAGACTGGTGGGCACCAATCTTCCTGTGGTAGTCTCCAAAGACAGCTCACAGACATTCCACTTCTAATTTCTCCGCCCATTTGCAGTCTTCTTGCATATCCAATCAAGGCTGTCTGTGTGATTAATAGCAGGCACAACGACAAGGTATGATTTCCGAGATGAAGTTGTGCCTTGACCTGCACTACTCACTTTGGGTGAGTCAGGTATGGTCAAGGAGACCCAAGCAGCCCCCTGGAAAGGCCTCTACTAGGAAAAGCCAAGGCCTTACACCTGCGGTTAGCAGTAATGTGAGCTACAAGTAGATAAATCATCTTGGAAGTAGATCCTTTCTATGTCAATCCAGCAGATAACTACTGTCTAGGTCAACCTCTGAGGGCATCTGCTTGAGAAACCCCAAGGCAGAGCCAAGTGGATAATCTGCTCCCAAATTCCTGATTGCAATAAAAGGAGAAGAAAATTATTAAGACTAGTTTCTCTTTTGTTTCTGAACATTAAGAGATTAAGAACAAAAAAAATAAATCCCAACCACAAAAAAGGTAAAGGTAAAGGCCCTCCAGTTGATCATCGATTTGCTCTAGCGGGCCCAGTAACGTCTCCATTGGAGACTTTGTTGTTACTGTGTCCCAACCACAAAAATTGTAACAATGTTCTTAGAAGCCATTACATTTCGAGATAATTTATAAAGCAATACATACCTGTTTTTATTTTTCTAAGCGTGTAGCTGGACTGTCTTACTGCATCCCATCAGCAACATGTGGGTGTATGTTAGTCTGGTCATGAGATATGAGGAAATCATGTATGGCATTTCAAGACCCTAAAAATATTGCCATTTTACTGCCATACATTTTTTTGTTTGTGTGGCAATGCTCAGGGCTAACTCCTGGTGGGACACTGGGGACCACAAGCAGTGCCCAGATTGATGCCTGGCCAGCCAGGTGCAAGCAAATACCCTGTTACACTCAGTACTTCCCACCTTTCCTCACACTTTCTTTTTTCTTTTGTTGTTGAAAGAAAGGATCCCAGAAGGAGCTTGAAATCTTGTGGAATAGAGCAGAGAGTTCATTACTTTTGTTGTTACTGTTTTTGTTTTTGTGTCATATCCAGCAGTGCTCAGGACTTACTGCTGGCTCTGTGTTCAGCAGGCACTTCTGGTGGGGTTTGGGAGACCGTGGAGAATGCCCAGGATCAAACGTGGGCTGACTGTGTTGGATGAACCAAGGCATGAGCCTCTTAATTTTTGACCCACATCCAATGGAATTTTCAAACCACTGAATTTTCAGGATTTTAGGTAACAGTTAATAGTATTTACCATTTTGGAAGCCTGCTTCATGTGCTGGGGGAGAAGGCAGTTGGGATAGAGAAGGGACCACTAAGTCAATGACGGAGGAATCACTTGGGATGGGAGATGTAATAATAACAACAACAAAAGTAATGAGCTCTGTGCCCTGTTCCATAAGATTTCAAGTTCTTTCTGAGATTCTTTCTACTTACCAACAAAAGAAAAGAGAAAGTGAAAGGAGAGGTGAGGAGGACTGATAGTATAACAGAACATTTGCTTGCACCTGGCTGGCCAGGCATCAATCTGGAACTGCCTGTGGTGCCCAGAGAACCACCAGGAGTAAGACCTGAGCATTGCTGAAAGTAGACATAGGACCTCTCAGTATCAGTATTGGAAACCATTATGCCCCAAAGTAGAGAGAGAGTAAGAAGGAAGGTGCCTGCCCCAGAGGCAAGGAGTGGGGTGGGGTGGGGGGTGGCAGGAGGGATAATGGGGACATTGGTGATAGAAAATGTGCATTGGTGGAGGGATGGGTGTTTAATCATTGTATGACTGAAACTCAATCATGAAAGCTTTGTAACTATCTCACGGTGATTCAATAAAAAACAAACAAAAACCCAAGATAAAATGTAATTCAGCTATAAAAAATAGCTTTGTTGCCGGGTAATTGACATACAATAAATCACATTTTTTTTTAAAAAAGAGAGTATTTACCATAACACAAGACCTGCAATTCAGGAGCAGTGTGTCACTCTTTTTTTTTTTTTTTTTGGTGATGGGAGGGGGTGGGTAAGGGCCTACTTTTTTTAATTTAAAATTTGGTGGGGGGCTTCTTTTTTGGGGGGGTCACACCCAGCAATGCTCAGGGGTTACTCCTGGCACTGCACTCAGGAATTACTCCTGGCGGTGCTTGGGGGGCCATATGGGAAGCCTGGGAACAAACCTTGGTCAGCGGCGTGCAAGGCAAATAGCCTGTTCACTGTACTAATAATGCTTTGGTCCAGGGCTTACTTTTGACTCTGACCTCAGGATTCACTCCTGGGAGTGATGAGGGAACATATCTGGTGCGGGTTGGGGGATATCAAACCCGTGTCAGCCATGTGCAAGACAAATGCCGTACCTTACTATTTTTCCAGCCCAGTGATACTTAATCTTCTGTCTAGGGTAGTTACGGGTTTTAACACTCATAGCCACCTACTTGATTCTTTGAATTAGCTTGGAGGGTGAAGCAGAGTAAGCATGTTAAAGTTTAGAGATAACAATTGGGCTCATAAGCGTAGAAACTATAATTCAGTTTCTATGGAGACTAATAACAAAGCTTTCTTGATCTGAGCTGGGAGAGGCTAGGAAGGTAGGAAAAAAACCTTTGGCATTAATATCACAAGTTATATTTTATATCTAAATGAATAGTTTCAGACCAATCAAGGGATTTAGTTTATCACTAAGGTAGTTTGCTTGATAAGTCACTGAGTAAACCAAGATGATCTTTACCCCCTACTACAAAAATTATTTTTCACTTGTGTGGGTCAGAATAAATATAATAAGTCAGGCTTAAAGAGGATAGAGGCTTATTTTTCTTTCAAAAAATTCTGAAGTAGTAGTTTAGGGCTTTGGTAGCTTTATATCAGCAAAAACTCAGGCTCCTTTTTGCTCTGCCACCCTAAGCACTTAATGTACATTCTCAAGGTCAACTTAAGTACATTTGAGTGGTGCAGCTTCAGCAATCAAACCCTGTCTTCCAGAAGAAAGGAAAAAAGTCCAGGTCATGCCAGCATTATGTCCCATTTGAAAAGAGCTTCTCTAAGAGCTTTGCCACAGCTCCCTCAATGCCTATTGGGGCTAGAGTGGGGTTCTATTTTCCACTCCCCCCTCCCCTCTACCCTGCCCCCCTCCTCCACCCCCCCCCCCCCCCCCCGCACACCCGCGCGCGCGCGCGCGCGCGCACACACACACCAGTATTGGAGAGAGAGAGGTAGTGAGGAGTGAGTGAAATTGCTGCCTTCGCTCCACCATGGAGCTATGCTCCACCATGTGGCATAAGGATGGATAACATCCATGCATCCCTTGAATTTGACTCAAGTGTTGAAAAACATACTGCTCCAAGCTACCAACATTTGACAGTATGATGTAATGACGGTATGATGGTGTGTGGAGCACTGAAAGAAGACCAGGAGGTGTTCTGTTGTCCACCAGTTATTTTCTGTGAATCATGGTGGTGCGAGCAACTTTCCAAGTAAAACTACTTCCTTACTTCACTCATTTCTGCTGCTCTATCATACTAACAGCAATATATTTTTTAAAAATCACATTATGATTTACAAAATACGTAACTTAAAAAAAGTACATTATGGGATCTGAGCAATAGTACAGTGGGTAGGGTGCTTACTTCACATGCAGCTGAACCGGATTTGATCCTTGGCACTTCATGTGGTTCCAGAAGCCTACCTGAGTAATCCCTGAGTGCAGAGCCAGGAGTAACCCCTGAGCACTGCTGGATGTGCCCCCTTCCAACCCCCTTTGCCCCCCTATTCAAGAAAACAAGCCCTTTATGACGGGTTTTCACTAAAGAGAATCAATAGTGGTCAAGCTTTTCTTAAATACACACTACAATATGCTGAGTTGAGTAAAACTGCATCTCAATCCTCATTCATCTATGAGCTACATCTAAGAGTACTGACAGGTGATGGAACTGCTTTCACATATAGGATAATTTAATAAGGAAATCTTTGCCTGTAAAAATCTTAAGATTATTAGTAAGTTTTATTAAGTTTTCCTTATTAAGCTTATTAAGTTTTGCACCACAAATATATTTTAACTAAGAAGTTTTACAAGCTTCTCAGAAACTTGTACAAGAAGTTATTTATTTCAAGTAAATACTGATGTTTCTCTGAGTGATTTCTTCTCTTTATCTCATATTTAGAACTATTTTGACTTGTCCCTAAAAAAATAGTTGATCGGTGGTGGTGGAAAATGGGCACTGGGGGAGGGATGGGTATTTGATCATTGTATAATTGAAACCCAAGCACAAAAATTTGTAAGTCTACAACTGTACCTCAATGCTGTTTCACTAATAAATAAAAAAAAAGTTGATCTGACAAAGATTAGTTGTACTTCATTTCAAAATGACTTTGAGTACTTGAGTGGATTTGCATTACTTCTATAAAAGTCAAGATTGTTATTATTTATTTATTTATTTATTTATTTTTTTGAGTCACACCTAGCTATGCTCAAGAGCTTCTCTTGACACATTGCTCAGAGATTGTTTCCGACAGTGTTCTGGGAACCATGTGGTCCCAGGGAATGAGTTGGGTCCTCCCGTGAAAAGTGTGTGCACTAGCCCTTTGAGCTATCTCCCTGACCCCTGAGCTACAACTTAAGTTCAGTAAAATTTTCCTTTTAAAATAAATAGCTTTATGAGTGATGTATTCGATGTGCCTAACACAGTGACAACAAAGTCTCCAATGGAGACATTACTGGGCATGCTCGAGCAAATCGATGAACAACGGGAGGACAGTGACAGGACAGTGATGAGTTTTGACAAGCACATACAATCATGTGTTCATGGCTACAATCAAGATACAAAATATTTTGCTTAATCCAAGGCTTTCTTAATTCATGATCTTGGTCCAGTGTAAAGGGGCTGAAATAAATGATTAGATTCAACATGTATTTTGTTTCATCTTTTAAATTTCTTTGGCTTTTGGGCCACACTGGTTGTGCCCAGAGCTTACTCTTAGCTCTGTGCTCAGGGATCACTGTGGTGGGGCTTGAGGACCGTATGTAATGCCCACAGGCTGACTTAGGTGGGAATGATTGCATGTAAGGCAAGCATCTTGCCTTCTACAGTATCTTTCTGGCCCATTGTTTTCTGTTTCGAATCTGATCTATTATGGTGAAAAATTCTTAATTTTTCGTCAATATAGGGCCACCCCCTCCCCCCTCATCCTGGACCTTGCAACTAATTCCTGGACTCTTACATAGTGACAGTGCATCAGGAGGAGTCACACAGCCCTTTTGTCCATACAGTCTACCTGAGACTTTCACCATCCTATCTAACATGTTGAAACAGTGTGTACTACTGGTGGCTCACACTTGAATATGGCTTATTTAACAGAAACGATGGCACCAGTATCAACATATTCATCCATGTTTATTGCTCCCTACAGGTTGACCATAATTGTGACAGTCTTATAGTATTAACAATAATTGCTTATTTATATAGTGATCATGACTAAGAGTCAAGTACTGTGATCCACATATAAAATATGGTATTGCTAAAAAAAAAAAAGGAAAAGAAACATCTGTACACCTGGCATATCCACAGCATTTGTTCAATGCATGACTTACGCAGTAGACAGTTGTAACTATCAAAGTTCAGAATCTGAATCCACTTCTTATTGGAGGATTTCCTGTCTCTCAAGAGAGAAGCTGAAATAAACAGATACCTGTTACTCTAGCTTCTCTGCCAGCTGGGATGTAGGCCCTTGTTTTGGGCTCTGCCAATCAGATACACTTATCTGGGATTTTGAATTTGAAACTAATGACACAAAGAAACAAGGACAGTGGAGCCTTCTTTTTGGTGTCAGAGGCTGCAGTATCTGGTTGGCAGGTACAACAGTGTCTGTGTTGCCAACGGCTGGATCCAGTATTGAATACCAAGATGACAATAGCGTGAGCTGTAGTTTTTCTGTTCTGTAGAGATTAGCATTGCCCCAAACACGAGCTCTCTGATATTTTTTCCCTCTTGGGTGTTATATACCTCATGTCTTTTTATTCCTTATTCTTTTCATTCTATTTTTCCAGTAAGTCTGTGAACTCTCAATTAAAAATTGTTTCAAAAATTTAACTGCTGGAATTTTCTCTTTCTCTTTTCTTCTTTGATCCTTCCAAGCAATAGTCAGGAAGTCCAGGGCCTCACCAATGATGCTCTGCCACCTCCGCAGTGGTTCAATACAAGGACCTGAGGATGTGATGCTGCTCAGGCCTTTAGTGCCGGGGATTAACCTGATTGCCCTGGTGGTGCTCAGGGGCCTTCAGGGCTGCACCCAGTGATTCTGGGGGACTATGTTAATGCCGGATAATGAGCTTGGGTAGGGCACATGCTGTCACTTAATAGCTCTATCATGTCCCAGCCCAGGAAAAAACTTTAAGCAATAGATATTTGGGAAAAGGTGGGGTACGGTGGTGGAGATCTGATATCAGTTATTTGACATTGTTTGCAATAAAGACAAAGAGAATGTAGTGAACATCAAAGAACAGGATTTTCATAGTCCATGGCAAATAATAGCAAAATATCTAAGTAAGTCATTTCATGGAAGTGGCTGGGTGACCTGACAAGCTTGAAAACAAGGTTTGGGTTCCAGATGCTACAACCATAGGACTGTTCTGAAGAGTAGGTTAAAGGAGTTGCAATTGTTTCTAATACTGCAGAACATTGTGTGTGTGTGTGTGTGTGTGTGTGTGTGTGTGTGTGTGTTTTAGGGCCTGATGATTTGGTTCTCATCTGGCTCTATGTTGTTTGGACCTGGTGGTGCTAGAGACCATTAGGGCCACATTCAACAGTACTCAGGGGAGCCATGGTATCAGGGACTGAACTCGAGGCCTCCAGCATGCAAGGCATACACTCCACTGCTTGCAGTCCATGTGGAATATATAAAAATATGTATTCTATTTTATTTTGGAGGCTACTCCTGTGATGCTCAGGTCATACTCCTGGATCTGTGCTCAGAGATCTTTAGCAGATTCTATGTTGAGCTAGGGATTGAACTTGGGTTGGATGCATTCAAGGCAAGTACTCTACTCTCTGCACTATCTTTATGGCCCCATGCAGAACATTTTATTTAATTTTTAATTTTTGTGTTTGCTTTTGTTTTCAGACTACACCTGATGGTGCTCAGGGCTTTCTCCTGACTCTGAGCTCAGAAGTCACTTCTGGAGGGCAAAGGGATGTCAGGGATTGACCCTGGGTCTGCTGTATGCAAGGTAAACACCCTACACTCTGTGCATAAGGGCCTCCACATGTATGGTCTGAGCTCTGGTCCTTTGAACTATCTTCCTATCCCAGAACAGTTTAAAGAGAAGTTCTCAGACAAAACCTACACTTTCTGCTACTGATAGGATGCATACAGTCTGGAAACACCAAAGCGTAAGTTAAAAGTGAATTAAAGATTGGGGCAGAGAGGGGCCAGAGAGCAGGAACGGCACTTACTTTGCATGCATCACTATGGTAACTGCAAAGAAATCTTGAACATTTCCTTAAAGGCTTGTCACTGTGGTTACTTTTGAATAATTTACTGTAAGATAAAGCAAATGAATAAAGAAGCTTGTGTGAATGGGAAACAATTTTCATTGTGGGATTAGGTCCTTAAGGCTGTGGAATAGGAAGAGAATAGAAAGAACACCCCATGAAGATGAAAGTTATCATTTTAAGGGCAGGGGAAATACACAGCCAGGAGGGGTACATTGGTGTGTAAGCCTAGCAGTGGGCTCACATTACACTACAAAGACTGATGAAGTTGGGAGTCAGAGAGATAATAAAGTAGGTAGGGCAAATGCCTTGCATGTGGCTTACCCAGGTTTGATCCCATATGGTCCTGAGTATTGCCAGGAGTAATTCCTTACCGCAGAGCCAGGATGAACCTACAAACATTGTCCAGTGTGCTTCTTCACTCCCCCAGACACCCCCTAGAGCCCCCAAATACCTCCCAAATCAAAGAATAATGAAGTCATGGTAAAAGTGCATAGAAACTGAATTGAAGAGGTTCTGTGAGGCAAAATTTGAGTATGAAAAATTAACAGTCACTGGGGGTATGGTGCGATAGCACAGCGGTAGGGTGTTTGCCTTGCACGCGGCCAACATGGCCGACTCGAGTTCAATTCCTCCGCCCCTCTCGGAGAGCCCGGCAAGCTACCGAGAGTATCTTGCCCGCAGGGCAGAGCCTGGCAAGCTACCCGTGATGTATTCGATATGCCAAACACAGTAACAACAAAGTCTCCAATGGAGACGTTACTGGGCCCACTCGAGCAAATCGATGAACAACGGGAGGACAGTGACAGTGACAGTGACAGGGGTACGGTGCTGCCAGCAGGTTAATCTGTACCTGTAAGGTGAGTGTATCAGCAGCCTGATGGCACCATCAGACTTTCAGATACCCCAAAATTGCTGCTATGCCTTTGGCCAGACCCCAAAAACTTGGGGCAAAGTTTACCAAGAAAGTAAATGGCTAAAAGTTAGGTATGTGGGAGACACACCCACAAACCACCTCCGGCTCAGCTATATAATTGGAAGCGCAGCCTCTGATTCCTGATTGAACTGCTTAATGGCCATGATCCCAGAGACTCAGAAACAAATCTCGGAACCCAAAGGCTTTTGGCAGAAATGTGTCCTGTTCCTGCAGTAGGTTACTGGTGTTGGGCCACTCCAGGTGGCAATAGGTTTCTTGCCTTGGCCTGTTCTCCCTGGCGGCCTAGTGACCGTCAACCTCCAGAGGCCACTGGACAGTCAGGTTTGGGCCTGCAGTGACGAGACAGGCGGTGCCTCACCAGATGGGGGTGGAACTGGCCCTTCCTCCCCATCCCAATGAGACCCCAAGTTGCCGCCTACAAATGGCCTCTCTGGCTCCTGATCAAGCTGATTAATGGCCATGATCCCAGAGACTCAGAAACAAATCTCGAAACCCAGCGGCTTTTGGCAGAAATGCATCTGGATCGCATACAAGGTGGCCGCTGCCAGATATGAGCCAGTGGTGACGGGGCAACTGCAGTCTCATAGGAAAGGGGGCGGTACCAGTTCATCCTTCATGCCCTACTGAGGTCATGAGTTGCCCCCCATCCCCCCTAGTGGGTCTCTGGCACGGCCATGGCTCCAGAGGCAAAAGGACTTAGTCCAGAGCCCGGCAGCTTGCGGCAGAAAAGTGAATGGACCATGTGTTAAACTACGGTGCCATGCCTCCCCAGGAGGGAAAGGGTGTTGCTCCCTTCTGCTTTCCCCTCCCCCCCACCCCGGCAGCAGGATGGTCACCGCCTCAGAGCTTACTGGAAAGCCAGGTATGAGCCGGGGGTGATGGGGCAACTGCAGTCTCATGGGAAGGGCGGTGGTACTGGCTCGTCCTTCATGCCCTACTGAGGTCACGAGTTGCCCCCCACAAGCGGCTCTATGGCACAGCATAACACCAGACGTACAGAAACCAATCTCGTAATTATCTGGCTCTTTGCAGAAATCCAAAATCATTTTATGATTCTCATAACCAGCTATAGAAAACAAAGTATTTCACAATGCCTTTTCAGCAATTCTGATTGTTGCGGGGGGGTGGGGGGATTCTAAACAATAATGGTGCATCTTTTGTCAAAATAATGAATGTAATCAATATAGAGAAAAGTTAAGTAGAAATCATCTGCCTCACAGGCACTGGGAGGGATGGGAGGGGGGTTATATTGGGGTTCTTGGTGGTGAAAAATGAGTATTGGTGAAAGAAAAGGTGTTTGATCATTGTATGACTGAGACTTAAACCTGAAAACTTTGTAACTTTTCCCACAGCGATTCAATAAATAAATATAAAATAAATAAATAAAATTATGAAAAAAAAAGTAAGGTGGAGTTCATTCCCAATTCAATCAGCTAATCAGTGGCTGAATAAATAGCAGTACTACCTAAAAAAAAATTAACAGTCACAAGGCTAGGTTATATGGCTCAATAAATCTGGAGAGAGAGAGAGAGAGAGAGCGAGAGAGAGAGAGAGAGAGAATTATGCCTTAGAAAAAGCTCCAGCTAGTAAATATGGAAGGTATGATTCACTGTTAAAAAGAACCACTGTTAAAAAAAAGAAACACTGTTTTGTTACTCACAATATACTAATTGATTTAAGCCAGGGTTGTCAATGCATGCTAACAGCACTGGGTGTAAAGTGTTGGGGACACATTTGAAACGATGGCTTCCAAATCACTTATTAATGATGAAAGGGGAATGTGTTTATGTCCAATGGAGAGCCTGCCCTTCTGCAGCTGCACCCCCCACACGATCTTTAGTTTCTCCACAGGCTCCTCTGTCACTGCCTGAGTCCTCAGGGACAAGTGTCTTGCTGAGAGCTTGGACTTGAATTTGTTGCCTGAGTTCCTTTCATCAAAAGTCTAAGGATCCTGACAAGGCTTGTTTGCTACTTGTCTTTTAGCAAGGACCAGTTTCCAGGAGCAAATGCACCCCATGTGTTTCGGAACTCTGGGCATCTCCTGGAGGGAAGAAGGCACACTGGCTTTGTGGCTCACAGCTGGCAGGAAATTAGGCTCGATCGAGTCCCTCTTCTTACTTGGACACTGCAGTTATGCTGATTTGTCTCTGCATTGCCAGTTTTGATACTGCAGCAAACTACCCAGATAAGGGACTCCAGTTCTCAAGTAATTCTGTCCACATTTGCCCAACATTCAGGCTGGGAAGGACCTTTAGAAAAATAAGTACAGAGGCTGAAGCCCTAGTACAGGGGCTAAAGCATTAGCCTTGTATGGCAGACCCAGATTCGATCTCCTGCACCACATACAGTCCTCTGAGCACTGCCAGGAATGATCTCTGAGCACCACTGGGTGTGGCTCCAAAACAAAGCAAAACAAAAAGGAAAAGAGAAGAAAAACAACCCTCCTAAACAAAGAGAATGAAGAGCACACAAAGCAGAAACTGCCAAGATAAGGCAGAAGCCAGTGAAACTAGAAAACGGCAGAACTTCTAGTATGATAAGTGAATTGGCACTTTCATTACATACAGTGTTCAGTAAAGCCCAAAGATGGAGTGAGGGAGGTTTTTGAAATGCTTATGAATGGCTTCTCTACAAGTCAGATGGGGGAAGGAAAAATGTGGGTGCCTAATCTTATAAAATGCTGTTAACTCACCCTCATGCCACCAATTTCAGGGGCTGCTTACCCTATTAACCTTAATATGATAACTGGCTTTTTTTTCTTTTACCTATACTTTACCTGAGATTACGAATCAGAAGTCATCTTGTTTCCAATATTCAGAACAACAAACATGTTATTAATAATCTCCAACTTGCCTGACTCTACCAGTTTCCCCCTGACACTTCTCTAGCAGCCTCCACCTGATTACCAGGCCCTAATTAAAGGATTTTCTTAATTTCTTTCTTCTTTCTGGAAGAGGAGCAGTAGCCTTTGTTATAATTAGGCTGTAATGATTTTGTAACTAACACTTCCGGCCTTTAGTCTATCAACTGCAAAGTACCAGTGGGGAGACACTTCAGAGCTTTCCAGCTTGACAGATTCCTCTTAGGCAGTGTCCAGCATCCACATGGTAAACTTAGGGGAGAGGCCCATGTCCAGGCAGTTGCTGTGAATTTCTCCTTGTGTGTTATTGGTTTTGATGCCTACTCCCTTTCCCCTCACTTTGCTGTTGATCTGCAGTGATGTGGAGTCACATACTTATGGTGGTCACAACCACTTTTCTGTAAAGAGTCAGAGACCACAACAGGCATCCCAAGTGGCAGTAACAGAGGATTATACATGGCATGTGAAATGGTTCCAGGTATCAAACTTGCAGCCTCGTGTCTGCAAGGCAGGTCTAACCCCAGACCCTGCAAGAGTTTTGCAGATTTGCAAAGAGTTTTATGATTTTTGTTATTTGCCTTACAGTTACTGTGTAGTTAGTGCCATTTAATGTAATGAAAATATTCCAAACTAGATTTTTTTGTATGGATAGATCTTTTCTTTAATTTTTATTTTGGTTTTTGGGCCACACCCAGTGGTGCCCAGGGCTTACTTCTGGCTCTGCTCTCAGGGATCACTCTTGGAGGGTGTTGGATGACCATATGGGATGCCAGGAATTGAACCCTGGTCAGTTATATGGGAAAGTAAGTGCCCTACCTACTGTAGTATCTCTCCAGATCTGTAGATGATTTTTTACATAGTTGTATTTTGGTAGAGGGGTAGTAGGAGAGGTGGAGTTTCCCAGGAGGTGCTAAGGTGACTCCAGGAAGTCCTCCTGGCAATTTATGGTCAACTAGCCTAAATGCAGACATGAAGATATGGTGCTGTTGGGCTGCTGAAATGCCCCAAACTTTCCAAGTCACACTATTAGTGCTTGGAGGCCTCCAGGGCTGTACCCAATGATGCTTTGGGCTCTGTGCGGTGAAAGGGATTGATCTGTGGCTGGCCGAATGCGTACAATCTCTCTTGCCTTCAGGTGGATTTCTTTTTCCTTTCTTTTTCAGTGAGTGTGGGGGGGGGGCAGTACAACTGACTGTACTCAGGGCTTACTCCTGGCTCTGTGCTCAGGGATCACTCCTGGCAGGCTCAGGGCACCACATGACCACATGAGCTCGGATCGAATCCGAGTTGGCAGCATGTAAGGAAAACATCCTACCCACTGTACTATCTCTGCAGCCATTAGGAAGATTTCTTAATACTGCTATATGTCATCTCCACAGAGCGTGTATTGTTTTAGAGAGAAAGTGAAGAAGTGGTGAGAGAGCTCAATGTGCTGGAGGGCATTCTTTGTATTTGGGAGGACAGGTTTGAGCTGTGGCACCACATGGTACCCCTATGAGTAGCCCTTGAGCACTAAGCTAGGTTTGCCCCTCCTGCTCCAAATGTATTTGCATATAAGGTCAGATAAAATATTCATTAAACAATTCTCATCTTGAAATATCCTTACATGTGTCAGGTCCTGAGTTTAGATCCTGCCACTCACATTGCTGGCTGTGACCCCCAACACCACAGCAAGTTCAGCTCCAGAATTGCAAAAGTCTACAGTTCCTGGGACAATAGCAACTGTAGCAATGGGAATCAATAATTTCCTTCTCACTCTGTTATTTCTCTGATAAGACAAGCATCTCTCACCTGTTTGGGGCTCCATGTAGTCTAGCACCGCTCCCCAGGGCTGGACTAAGTGACTAGGACCTTGGTTCCATGCCCAACGCACTTAGACACCCAGAAGGTGGCTCTCCAGATGGCAGGACTGACTCAGGCCACAGTGCTCCTCCTCCTCCTGATCTGTCTGCTCTCTGGTGGGTACTTGGTTTCTTTCTTCTCCCCCATTAACTGCTTTTTTCCTGTATCAGTGAGTTTTCTAGGTGTTAATACAAGTAGTTTTTTAATGAAAGAACGATATATGATATGTCATTAAATAAATGAATAAAAATAATATGACCAAGAGAGAAACGATAAGTACGGAGCACCATGTATTATCTTTATTCTTTTAGGGTGAGGCTCCCTAGTGGTGCAAGGGGGGACCTGGGCCACTCTTGGTAATATGTGAGCCAGCTATGTGGGCCTGACTGTGTTGGTGCCTGGGTACCATGCAGGGAATCAGTTCAGGGCTTGTGCATGTCAGGCTTGTGCTTCAGCCTCTGAGTTCTCTTCCAGGTTCCTAGGAGTTAAATCCATAAATCCACAACTCTATATTCTATTAACCATAATATAATATTGAGAAGATAATTAGATAAGTCCTCAATCAAAGAACATGAAAAATGTGACTAAAAATATTGGGCTGTTATTTAGAATAACTGGATAAAGGAATGCAATGTTTTATTTATTTATTTATTTATTTTTTAATTGAATCACCATGAGATAATTATAAGCTTTCATTTTTGGGTTTCAATCACACAATGATCAAACACCCATCCCTCCACCAGTGCACATTCCCCACCACCAATATCCCCGCTGTAACCCCCTTTCTCACCCTCCCCCTGCCTCCATGGCAGACAAAATTCCCCATACTCTCTCTCTACTTTGGGGCATTATGGTTTGCAATGCAGATACTGAGAGGTTATCATGTTTGGTCCATTATCTACCTTCAGCACACATTTCTCATCCCTACCTTCTCCTCAGGCCATCATTTTCTTAGTGATCCCTTCTCTATTCCAGCTGCCTTCTCCTCTTTGCTCCTGAGGCAGGCTTCCAGCTATGGAGCTTTCTATCTGTCCCGTGTATCTACTATCCTTAGGTATCAGCCTCATGTTATGTTGTTTCATACTCCACAAATGAGTGCAGTCCTTCTATGTCTGTCCCTCTCTTTCTGACTCATTTCACTTAGCATGATACTCTCCATGTCTATTCATTTATAAGCAAATTTCATGGCTTCAACTCTCCTAACAGCTGCATAGTATTACACTGTGTAGATGTACCAAAGTTTCTTTAACCAGTCATCTGTTCTAGGGCACTTGGGTTCTTTCCAGATTTTGGCTATTGTGAACAGTGCTGCAATGAACATATAGGTACAGATGTCATTTCTACTGTGTTTTTTTGCATTCTCAGGATATATTCCCAGAAGTGGTATTGCAGGGTCATATGGAAGCTCAATTTCTAGTTTTTGAAGGACTGTCCATATTGTTTTCCAGAAAGGCTGGACTAGTGGAGGAATGCAATGTTTTAAAGGGGGGATGTCCAACTCAATCCTGGCCCCATAATATGGAGGAGAAAGGGTGGAGGAAGTGGGTGAAGAGACAGATGAGAAGCATTTGGGGCAAGATCAGGGGATTAAGATACAAAGATGGTGTTAAGGAATGATAGTCAAATATTAAACCCACAGAGCCAATAACACTGACTTTAGCAACTGAACTTGGAAAGATGCCTGTCAAGAGGACAGGATGGAGGCGGGTAATGTGGAGGGAACCTGGGAATACTAGTGGAGGAAGAACACTGGTGGTGGGATAGGTGCTGCAATATTATATGTCTAAAATTCAACTATGAATAACTTTGTAAATCACGGTGCTTTAAGAAAAAATAATACAAAAAACTGGACTGCTACTGAATAGGAGAAAATAACCTGATATTATACATCAGATAATATCCAACATCTGTAAAGCACTCACAAAGTTCAACAATAGAAAAACCAATAGTCAGACAAGAAATGGGGAAGGATATATCCTCTCTTCACTATCCTGAAGAGAAGATGTAGATAGGCAGTTGGGAAATGAGAATATTTTATTATCACATATTATCAGGGAAATTCAAGTTAAAATGACAATCAGATAATCATGATACATGATAGGCATGTATCAAAATGACTGGAAGCAACCAGCTTTGGCAGGGGGTGTGGGGAAAAAGAACCCTCATTAACTATCGGCAGGAATGTTGTCTTCATCAGCCTCTGTGGAAAACAGTATGGCAATTTCCCAAAAAAGTAAGAATAGTAGGGCTGGCTGGAGCGATAGCACAGCGGGTAGGGCATTTACCTTGCATGCCGACAACATGGCCGACCCGAGTTCGATTCCTCCGCCCCTCTTGGAGAGCCTGGCAAGCTACCCAGAGTATCTCGCCCGAAGGGCAGAGCCTGGAAAGCTACCCATGGTGTATTCGATATGCCAAACACAGTAACAACAAAGTCTCCAATGGAGACATTACTGGACCCGCTCAAGAAAATCGATGAACAACGGGAGGACAGTGACAGTGACAGTAGGGCTGGAGAGATAGTACAGGAGATAAGGCACTTGCCTGGATCCAGAGTACTGCATGTGACCTCCTAAATACAATGCCAGAAGTGGTCCATAGAGTGAGCCAGGAGCAAAATTGGGTGTGCCCACCCCCTCACCCCCACCAAAGCATAAGAATAGTTTCCTTATAACCCAGTAATTCCATTTCAGTCCTCTACCCATAAAACACACATAATAATAATTATTATTATTATTTTTAAAATTTTTATTAGTGAGACACTATGAGGACAGTTGTAGACTTACAAATTTTTGTGCTTGGGTTTCAATTATACAATGATCAAATACCCACCCCTTCATCAGTGCCCATTTCCCACCACCACAGATCCCAGTATCCCTCCCACCCCTTATCCCCCCATTCCACCCTGCCTCTGTGGCAGGGCATTTCCCTTTGTTCTCTCTCTCTCCTTTTGGGTCACACAGAATAATTAAAAATGATATACACATACCTATATTAATTGTGGTGTTTAGTACAACAGCCAAAGTATGAAAACAGCCCAAATGTCTGCTGACAAATAAATGGATAAAGAAGTTGTAAAAAAAGATGAAATCTTGCCTTAAATCAACTGGAGGGCATCATGTTAAGCAAAATAAGAGCAGGGGAAGAACACAAACATTGGGTTATCTCACTCATCTGTGGTACACAGAGAAGCTAAGTAGGGGAATAGACAGTACTGAACAATGATAAACCTGTGGTCTTGAATTACAAAGCAAAAGTTATCAGGGTAGGAGAGCTAGTACTGGAGGGAAGGTCTGGCCTTGTATATGACTGACCCTGACTTGAACCCCTGGCACCACATAAGGTCCTTGAGCACTTCCAGTGGCCACTCCTGAATACAGAACTAGAAATAGTGTGGCACCAAATCCTGCTTTCCCTAAAAAAACAAAGTTGAAATGATCAAGAGGTAGGAAAAGGTGAGAGTGAAGGGTAAAGTAGTAGACTAGAAGTAATACAACGATATTTGTAGGTGTTGGACACTTTGGTGTGGTGAGGTACAGTAACTGTAAATCAGAACCATAAACATTATTACTGTTGTAAATATGCTATCTTAGCTACAAAATATTAAATAAAAAATTGGGTTTAATTCTTTAAAAAATTCAGTGTTGTAAAGAACATCAAGAGCATCACCATTATCATAATCATAAATAATAGTCACTATAAATAGGTTTGAAAACTATTCTAGAATAAAGGAGGACAAAGAGACCTAACATAATGCAGTGCATTAATAATAAATGGATCTTGGATTAAAAAGAGCTATGAAAGACATTTCTAGGACAATTGGGGAAATTTGAATATAAACTGTACTTTTGTTGTTATTAAATTATTAATTTCCTTAGGTGAATAATTGTGTTGTGGTTTTAAAATAAACTATCATTATTTCTAGGAGATGCATGCTTCATTAAATGATCTGCTTCATAGAAGATAAAGAAATAATTAAGTAAATTCCCAGTATAGTATTTTTTGTTTGTTTATCACAGCAGGTAGGGCGTTCGCCTTACAAGCAGCCAACATGGCCGACCCGAGTTCGATTCCTCCACCCCTCTCGGAGAGCCCGGCAAGCTACCGAGAGTATTCGGTATGCCAGACACAGTAACAACAAAGTCTCCAATGGAGACGTTACTGGGCCCGCTCGAGCAAATCGACGATCAATGGGAGGGCCTTTACCTTTTTTATCACCTTTCTATCATTGAATATGACTATAAATGAATCTTGTGAGAGAAGACAAGTATCATGAAATACTCATGTTTGTTAAATAGAGAATAAATAAATAGGGTGAGGGCCCACATAGAGCAGTGCTTTGGAAATACTGGCATAGTACCTAGTGGACACTGTGGTGCTGGGGATTGAACCCAGAGCTCATAATAATATACTGTCACTGTCACTGTCCTCCTGTTGTTCATCGATTTGCTCGAGCAGGCCCAGTAACATTGTGAGACTTGTTACTGTGTTTGGCATATCCAATACTTCACGGGTAGCTTGCTACGCTTTGCCGTGAGGGCGAGATACTAACGTAGCTTGCCAGGCTCTCTGAGAGGGGCGGAGGAATTGAACTCGAGTCGGCCATGTTGGCTGCATGCAAGGCAAATGCCCTACTCGCTGTGCTATTGCTCCTGCCCATGAAAATGAATAAATAAATAAATTTAAGTTAAAAAATTCATTTTTTTTGCTTTTTGGGTCATATCCGGCAATGCTCAGGGGTTACTCCTGGCTCTGCACTCAGGAATTACTCCTGGCGGTGCTCAGGGGACCATATGGGATGCTGGGATTTGAACCCGGGTAAGCCGTGTGCAAGGCAAACGCCCTACCCGCTGTGCTATCGCTCCATCCCAAAAAATTCATTTTAAAGGACAAATAAACACCAATTATTCATTGGTGCACTTAGTACAATAGTTAAGACGTGGAATCAACCTGGATGTCCAACAACAGATAAGTGGATCATAAAGACATGGTATATAACCACAGTAAGATACTATGCAGCTTCAAGGAATGAAGAAATCATGCAATTTGCTGCCTGAGATTTGGGCAAGTGGAGAAAAGAAAACAAAGATTAAATATAGAGTGAAAAAAACCCCACTCATTTAAAAGGGCATATGCACACTGTTATTCATTGTTGCACTTAGAACAATAGCTAAGATGTGGAATCAACCTAGATGTCCAATGATAGATGGATGGATCATAAAGATGTGGTGTAATATACACAACAAAATACTATGCAGCTGCAAGTAATGATTAAATCATGCTATTTGTTGTAATCTGACTAGAACTGGAAGAGGAATCATGTTGAATGAAGTAAGTCAGAAGAAGAAAGTCAAAAACATGTTGATCTCACTTTTCTGTGTTATATAGAATAACTGGATGAGGAATTATAATGTTACAAAGGGGAGATGCCTTGATCAACCTTGACCCCAGAGTACAGAGAGAAGGAGAGAGAAGAAGAGAAATCAAGAAAGGAAGGAAGAAGATGAGAAAGGGAAGTAGTGAAAAACAGGACTTCAGTTAGACTGGTGAAGTGGGAGAGTAGTATAGCTATATCTCCAAAGCACAGATCCAATGACACTGAAAACATGAGATCTAAGCTGCAACCATGGAGCTTTGTAATGTGCCTGTCAAGGTGCAGGCGAGGGGGATTAGGATGGGGAGAGTCGGGAGGAAGCATGAGAACACTGGTGGAGGGGAGTTGACACTGGTGGCAGGATTGGTGCTGAAATAGCACATGTCTAATGCTCAATTACCAATAAATTTGTAAGTAATGTTTCCTTAATAGAAATTAGAAAATAAAATATACTTGATCACTTGCTCACTTGACTTCCCATTAATCGTCGATTTGCTTGAACGGGCACCAGTAACGTCTCCATTTGTCCCTGTTGCATGCTAGTGTAGCCCAAAATATACTATAAGGAAAAAAAGAGATTATTATTTTGATTATGTCCTTACATTCTGAAGCTTTGTGTCCTCAGTAATATTTAACCCACAATTAGACATTTTTGGCCCAGACTGGGGGAAGAGCAGGGGATGCAATCTCTATGAATGCAGCTGAGAATTGCCTTAGTGATTTTCCTTCATAGAGTTGACAATCAGGTAAATCTTTCCACCCGATTTGGGATGGAGGGAGAAAATGGGAAGGACATCGGAAAAGGCATTTTATGGAAACCAGAAGAAGAAAGAAATTTATCCTCACATTCCCCAGTCTTTTTTTTTTTTGTCCCCACCCAGCAGTTTAGGAACTTCTCCCAGAGCAGTGAGTGGGTCTCAAATCCAGGTCTCCAGCGTGCAAAGCAGGTTCACTAGTCCTTTGAGTTACCTCCGCAACCCAAGGTTTTCTTCTCTTAATCTACTGAGTTAGCCACTAAACCCGCAGTTAGCCACAGTTTGTTCTGTCTCATCACCCCTTCGTAAACATGCTGTTCCTAAACCAACTTTATATCACTCTCAAGTTGTTAGTGGGAATTCAGATTTTCTGGCCCCAGAAGGCTAGGAAATGATTGAGAAAAGAGACTAATGAATCTATACTAAAGACTCTCTGTGGGAAATTACCCCATAAATTCAAGCCCAAAGATCTGGGCAATATCCTGGGTGAAGCAAGCTGAAGGCATGCAGTCATGCAGGAAACATCCATCAGGGACAGCTTAGGCTCAGGCAGACTTAGGGGCATTACCACACAGATAGCTGGGAAGGGAGAGTTATGCCAAGGGAGAGAGAGCAGAGCATTCCCATCATCTCAACGCTTTTGCTTATCTTTCCATTTGGGGGATACTCACAAATCAGTGCTTAGGCAAACATATAGTACCAAGAATTAGAACCTGGGGGACCTCCATACAACTCCAGTCCACTGAGCTCTCTCCCCAGCCCATACCATGATTTCTTCTTAAAATTAAGGAAAATTCTATTATTTTATTAAAACACCATGATTTACAAAGTTATTTATAGTTGGATTTTAGACATACTATGTTCCACCACCAACCCCACCACCAGTGTATTCTTTCCTCTACCTAGATTCCCAGGCTCTTTCCATCAATAATTTTTTCACAAATGAAGATCTTTTCATAAGTAACACTGATTAGTTAAAATGTAAACATCATTCTATGGAATCATATTGTCTGTCTGTCTGTCCTCCCGTTGTTCATCGATCTGCTCGAGCGGGCACAGTAACATATCCACTTTTTTGAGACTTATTGTTACTGTGTTTGGCATATTGAATATGTCACGGGTAGCTTGCAAGGCTCTGCTGTGTGGGCGAGATACTCTCAGTAGCTTGCAGGGCTCTCCGAGAGGGGCGGAGGAATCAAATCTGGCTCAGCCAGGCTGACTGCGTGCAAAGCAAACACTCTACCGCTGTGCTATTGCTCCAGCCCATGGAATCATATTAGGCACAAATTAAATAATCATACACTAAAAGTTCATCTCTGGTTAACTTGAGAGTAAAAGGAAACATAGCTTCCAAACTTCAATCTTGAGGGGGAAAAAAAAGAGAGGGTGAAACTATTTGTCATGTTTATTTCCAAAAGGAAGCAAGACAAAGTGTGTAGAGTTGGCAGTCTCAGGAGCACAAATGTATGATTTCATACAGAAATAAAACACTGTATAATTCTTACTCATATGTGGTATGTAGAGAAACCAAACAAAAACGAATAAAACAAAAATAATTATTTTTATCAAAGTAGCACAGTAGACAAAAACTTATGACCAAAGACAAAGTTATTTGAAATTCACTGTCCTCCCATTGTTCATCAATTTTGCTCGAGCGGGCCCAGTAATGTCTCCATTCTGAGACTTGTTGTTACTGTGTTTAGCATATTGAATACCTTATGGGGAGCTTGCCAGGATTTGCCATGCGGGTGAGATACTCTTGGTAGCTTGCCGGGCTCTCGAGAGGGGCGGAGGAATTGAACCCGACTCGGTTGGGCTGGCTGCACGCAAGGCAAACACCCTACCGCTGTGCTATTGCTCTATATTCTCTTATAAAATGTGGCTATATTTAACATTTTTGATGTGATAACTAGCTACTAGAAGGTATATACTTGTAAACCTAATAGAAAGTAGATTGTTCATAGACAATAACTTGCAATAGGTACTCAGAGAAAATTAAAATTTGTCATTAACCTGTAAAAATTAATCCATAATATAATCTCACTCATCTTCTTATAACACATTGACTATGCATTATATGCAAATTTTATGCAATTACACAAATTTATAGCTATGCCATAAAGTACCCAGACTCAAAATTGAAAGATATCTCTTCTTAGTAGACTATAGACCAAACATGATTGTCACCATTGCCTCTTTTGCAAACCACAGCACCCAATAAGAGAGAGAGAGAGAACAAAAGGGAATGCCCTGCCACAGAGGTGGGGAGAGATGGGTGGGAGGGATACTGGGATCCGTGGTGGTGGGAAATAGGCACTGGTGGAGGGATGGGTATTTGATCATTGTATAACTGAAACCCTAGCACAAAAATTTCTAAGTCTGCAACTGTACCTCATGATGTCTCACTAATAAAAATTAAAAAAAAAAGAAAGATATCTCTTCTTGTTGGTTGGACAAATAAATATTGGCATCTCTAGAAGTAATTTCCTAAAAGAACAAAAGCATTTCATTCTTTAACAATAGTATGAAAATATCACAATACACTACTTACCTACTAGTGAGCAGTCAATTAATTTGTATATTTACCTAATCAAACATCCTGTGACAAACTCTTTAGTGTACATTTTAGTAGAGATTTATAAATATTTTCAAGTAGGAGATATCTCTATAACTGGAATCTCTACGTCAAAATATATATGACTTTTATGTTTTGAAAAAGAAATTGTCTTTTTTTTTTTTTGCTTTTCGGGTCACACCTGGGGCTGCACAGGGGTTACTGCTGGCTCTGCACTCAGGAATTACTCCTGGCGGTGCTCAGGGGACCATATGGGATGCTGGGAATCAACCCGGGTTGGCCACATGCAAGGCAAATGCCCTACCCGCTGTGCTATCACACCAGCCCCGAAATTGTCTTCTTTAGAGGAGTTATGTTTTCAGGAGTATGTGAGAGTATTTTATCCATTATAATCATCACATTGCATTTGAAAAATATATTAGCTTTATTGAATATAAACCTCATATCCCAAACTTACCCAATTAAGATGGATAATTCAAAGGTACTTAGTATATTCACAGACCCATGCAACCGACACCACAGTTAGAAAATACTCTGACTTTAGAATATTTTATTCACTCCAAAAAGAAGCCTCATAGCCAGGGAGATAGCTCATATGAATGGGGTGCCTGTTTGTACTGCATGACCCCCTGGTGCTGGGGAGCCGCACTGGTGACCCCTGGCATTATAGAGCTTTAGCATTAACTATTTTGCCCATACCTCTGGGCAGAGTATTTCTGGGAGTAACCCTCAGGTCCACTTCAAAAACAAAAACCAAAGAAAACTTATACTCACCAGTAGTCACTCCCCATTGCTCCCCCATTCCCAGCTCTAGGCAGTGACTAATTTTCTCTGTCTTGATCCATGTACCTATTCTGGATAGTTCACTTGAATGGAATCCAACTGGATCTTCTCTGGGGATGGGGGTGGTGGTGATGCTGCTGCTGTTGGGTCCCACCTAGTGGTGCTGAGGGTTTACTCTTGGCTTTGTGCTCAGGGATTGTCTATAGCCATATCACCCTGAACACACCTGATCTCATTTGTGCTCAGGGATCACTTCTGGTGGTGCTCGGGGGACCATACATGATCCCACAGTCACATGTGAGTCAAGTGCCTTAACACTTGTACTATTTTTTCCTGTTTTATTGAATCACTGTGAAATACAGTTACAAAGCTTTCATGTTTGAGTTTCAGTCATACAATGTTCAAACACCCATCCCTCCACCAGTGCATGTTTTCCACCACCAATGTCCCCAGTATTCCCCCCCTCCCCCATTCCAGCCCTCCCCCTGACTCTGTGGCAGACAATTTTCCCCATACTCTCTCTCTACCTTTGGGCATTATAGTTTGCACGAATTTTCCCACCACCATTCAAGCCTTCCTGCCAGGGGCAGATGATAGATAATTTATTTTTATTGCTCACTTTGAATATCATGAGAGGTTGCGTTGCCACATTTTTGGCTGTGTGCTTTTGGAATTCTAAAATTGTAAACGGTTGGGGTCCAGAGACATCTCTGTAGGGTGCTAATCCATTTTGGGATTCATTTGGGAATCTCTGGACCACGGCTGTTGGTGCGCTGAGATGGCGCCCAGAGGCAGATTTTGGGCGTGACAGCCAGGACCCCAAGTCTGCAGGGAGATGGGGCGGTTCAGTCTGGGATCTTAGTCCTGGAACCTGCATACCTGGGCCTTGCTTCTGGAAGCTTGTGGCAGCTGGGGTTGCATCTGGAGTGGGTGGAGAGGGAACACCTGCTCCATTTGAGGTGCCCTGGTGAAATTGGATCAGTACAGGATCTGGAGAGATCTCCGGCGAGCTGCTGTCTTCCGGAAATCACTGCTGTGTCTCTAGATCAAGGCCATTGGTGCCCTGAGGTGGCACCCAAAGGTGGCACCCAGAGGAAGATTTTGGGAACATTTGTATTATTTCTTTGGCCCAGATAGTGTGCACCATCTTCATTTTGCACAATGTTTTTTTTCTTTAACTTAATAAATTTATTATTACTAAAATTTTATTTTATTGAGGTAACGTGGTTTATAGTAATAGTATTTATGCTTTTGGAATATGAAGTTCTTGCACCACCACCTGTACTGGAGTGCCAAACCCCTCCACCACTGCCCCTAGGCCACTTTTGGTTCACTTCACCATTCCCCCTTACTTGGTAATCTCATATCTGTGGTCAAAGCCTAAGAGTTTTTTTTTTTTAATTAAACACTGTCCATTCCTTTGCTTTGTTTATTAACTTCTCACATATGAGTGAGATAATCTGACTTTTCTCTCTTACCCTCTGACTTATTTTATTTAATATGACAGCCCCAACTTGTAACAAAGGAAACATTTCCTCAATTCTCATAGCTGATCAGTACTCTGTTGTGTATATATACCACAACTTCTTTATTTTCTCATCTGTTGTGGGACATTTCGATCATTTCAGAGTGTGCTTATGTATTATTTATTTATTTTTTATTGGATTACCATGAGATACAGAGTTACAAAGTTGTTTATGATTGGGTTTCAGTCATACAATGTTCCAACAGCCTATGTATTTTTGAATTGATTTATTTTTGTTCTTGGGATAGTTTCAAGATTTAGCCATGTTGTATCTTGCATCAGAACTTCATTGCTTTTAATGCATGAATAATATTCCACTGAGTGGAATAAATGCCACTTTTTATTTTATTTTTTTATTCTGTTTTTGGGCCACACTCAGCAGTACTCACTGCTTACTCCTGGTACTGCACTCAGGGGATCATTCATGATGGAGCTTGGAGGATAATATGAGGATTAAATCCAGGCCAAGTATGTGCAAAACAAATGTCTTAACTGCTGCCCTATCACTCTAGACCCCTAAATGCCACCTTCCAAAATTTATTAGTTGATAGGTACTTGGGCTTCAGGGTGCTGGAAGTATCTAGTATACCATGAAGTTTCAAAGTATTGTGTAAAGAGTAACAGAAAAGATGGATGCACTTGGAAAAGTATAAAGACCTAATCTCCTTTGTTCATTTTTTTTGGGTGATGATTAAATCAATCCATCTTTGCCTATTAGACTCATTGTTCAGTTAATGTTAATTACACACACTCATTGTTCAATTCATGTTAATTATTATTATTGTTATCCCTGCTTTGTTTCCCCTTTAGGCCACACCCAGCAATCTCAAGGGTTCCTCCTTGATCTGCACTCAGGAATTATTCCTGGTGGTGCTCTGGGTACCATACAGCATACTGGGAATCGAACCCAAGTCCACTGTGTGCAAGACCAGCACCCTACTTACCTACCATACTATATTTCCAGCTCTTGCTATCCCTGTTTTTCATCAAAATCCATAACATGTATTATAAACCATCAAATGACAGCTTATCATGGAATTTGAAGACAAATGTACTAAGTCATTAATTTTAATATTTTGTATACAGTAATATTATAGTCAGAAATTATAAATATTATTTTGAATTTCTTATTCAAAGAGGAAGCGGCTTTTTATTTATACTCCGCCTGTTTCTCTGACCAAAGGTTTTTTAAAATATAAATTGATTCTGAGGTTTGAGCATTGTTTTCTCATGCACTTCTCAGTATTTCCACAGAGGGGCAGGGCTGACCCATAAAATGAATAGCCTTCAAGCTTGCACTTAGGACACCACATCAGCTGGTCTCCAGCTTACTACACTCTGTGGTTTAATAAGGTCCCTGAGAATGCTTTGTTTATAGTTTCACTTTTTTAAATGTATAAGTCCTTCCTCAAGAACTTTCAGTCCCTGAGTCTTTGTGTTTACTATGATCAGAAGGATGGCAACTTCAACTTCTAAGAATTGCCTTTCCTTTTATTTGATGCATTTCTTCAGAGGATGATAAGAGAACCTAGGCTTATGTTTGAGAAAATACACTGATTTGTTGTTATGACTTTTCCTGAGAGACTATTAACATGATGCTGCTGTTCATCTTTTCACTCCTTACACGTAGCATTGTAGCACTGTCCTCCCGTTGTTCATGGATTTGCTCGAGAGGATACCAGTAATGTCTCCATTATGCGACTTGTTACTGTTTTTGGCATATCGAATACGCCACGGGGAGCTTGCCAGGCTCTGCCGTGCTGGCGGGATATTCTCAGTGGCTTGCGGGGCTCTCTGAGAGGGACGGAGGAATTGAATCCGTGTGCAATGCAAATGCCCTACTTGCTGTGCTATCGCTCCAGCTCCTCTTTAAACACAGAAGTGAAATTTCAAAAGGATGCAGCTGTGGCTTGCATGCCTTCACAGCCCACATTTGACTCCTGTGCAGGAATGCACAGATCTTCGTAGGCCTTTCCCTGCAGCTTGACTTCTAAGAGGAACCTGGAAAATGAAAAAATAAAGAATGCATATAGTAAAATGTCTCAGTGACTATTTAGATTAGTCCAAATAACTCAATATTAATCTTTCCATCTTGACAATACTTTTAGATCAGAGAAGTTTCCATTTGAGAGAAAATTTACTTTGTGACCTAACTCCTTATAAACTTGGAACTCTCACTGACATCAGTGCTTTTCTATAATATTATCAATGCAAAACTAAAAGGCCTTTTAGGCCTTATTTTGTTTTGTTTTATTGTGGGGCTACAGCAGGCAATGCTCAGAGGTTACTCCTGGTAGTGCTCAATGGACTATATGGGATGCTGACCCTGGTCAGCTGCATGCAGAGCGCAAACATCTTACCTACTGTACTGTTTCTTTGTCCTCTAGGCCCTATTTTTGAGCAAATATATTTGTATCCTGCCCACATGGCAGAGTCTGGCAAACTCCCCATGTCGTATTCAATATGCCAAAAACCAGTAACAATGATGGGTCTCACTCTCCTGAACTCGAAGGAGCCTCAAATATAACACTCTTTAAAATCTGAGGGCTAGGACGAAGGAGACATTACTGGGGCCTGCTCGAGGCAATTGATGAACAACAGGATGACAGTGACACAGTGATATTTGTGTATTTCTATTTTGTTTTGTTTTGGGGGAATACACATAGCTTTGCTCAGGGCTTACTCCTGGAAGTGCTGGGGGACCATATGCAGTGCTGGGGTTGAACCCAGGTTGTTCTCATTCAAGGTAAGCATCCTGCCTTTGTGCTTTCTCTGGTCTTTATGTGTATATATTTAAGGACTTGTTTAACGGACTGGATACAATTTAGGAAGAACTCGTTAATACCATTTATTGAATACTCTGCTAACAAAGGGAATTTTTTTCTTTTTCTTTTTTGCTTTTTGGGTCACACCTGGCGATGCACAGGGATTACTCCTGGCTCATGCACTCAGGAATTACTCCTGGCGGTGCTCGGGGGACCACATGGGATGCTGGGAATTGAATCCCCGTTGGCCGTGTACAAGGCAAACGCACTACCCGCTGTGCTATCGTTCCAGCCCCTAACAAAGGGAATTTTAAACCAATAAAAAATGTAAACTTTATGAATGCTTAATTTGGGGTAAGACCTGAGGATGTTAAATAACTACTAGTATTAAAAAACTTGCTATAGATAGTACAGTGGGTAAGGCGTTTGTCTTGCACACAGGTCGGCCCAGGTTCAATTCCTCTCTCCCTCTCGGAGAGCTCGGAAAGCTACCAAGAGTATCTTGTCCACACGGCAAAACCTGGCAAGCTACCTATGACGTATTCGATATGCCAAATACAGTAACAAGTCTCACAATGTTACTGGGTCCGCTCGAGCGAATCGATGAACAATGGGAGGACAGTGCAGTGCAGTGCTATTGAAAATAGATAATCACTGAGGTTTATTCAGCTCTAAAAAATCTCATCTCTGATTTAGAAGATAAGAGTAAAAGAATCTGTATGTATAATCAGATGTTAAATTTTATGTACATTTCTAAGTATTTACTGCCTTTAGAAATTAATGAAGACAAAATAATTCAAGATTCACTTTCAATTCCAAAAGCTATTATTAGTTAAGTTAGGAAAGAAATAATTATCTTTTTCATTTCTTTTGAAAATACCCCCAAATTTTCTAGTCTTTGTCTCTCTGTCTCTGTCTCTCTCTCTTTTTTTCTCTCTCTCTCTGTGGTTTACTATTTTCTCAAAAAAATTGATTAGGTTTAAAAGTGTATGGCTGTATGGCTGTATGGCTGGTGATGTGGCTCAGTGGTAAAGTGCATGCCTTGCATACACGAGACCTGGATTTGATCTTTGTCACTGTGAAAAAACCAATATTGAGCACTGTAAATTATTCCAAGTGCATAGTTTGTGTTCATCAATTATCTTAAAAGCTAGCTTTCACTTTAATTTAATCAATAAGTAACTGGGAAGACCTCTACGGTTTTCAAGGCACAAGAAATACAAAGATGAAATAGAATAGGTCATTGTTCTATGTTATACATAATGACTTTGTTATAGTTATTGTGATTTCTCAGAAATAGTAGTTATTGTGGAATATACTTTGCCTGCTTCTGTCTCTTGGGATAACAAACACATAGAGAATGACTTTCTTGTGTATCCACATGAAAGAGCCACAGTATCTGTGACTTCTCAGAAGTCAGAGGCTGTTCTCAGACCATAATTTCAATATTGGCACAATCTTCCTCTACACAAATGGCTTCCAAATCCACATCCCTAGCTTTGAACCTTCTGGATTCCAGTCCAAACTCTAACCACTTCGTAGAAATGCGTTTGGATATCCTGCTCACCTCAGTTGAACTAAACTATAAGTGTTTTTGTTATCCACTCTCTTCCCTGTTCCTTTACAACCCTTCACCCCCCAATTCTTCCCTAATAGTGAGAATCACTTCAACTAGGGTTGAATTTTTTTGAGTTACCTTAGAGTCCTCTTGTACTTATATCTCATAAAAATCATCAATATTTCACAAAATTGTCATATAAGAAAAAAGTCAATTCTTACTGGTCAACTTCTCTTGTTTTTCACTCCTTATTTTTGCTTTTTGAAATCATCATTACAGCTGTCTCTTACTTCCTCACCTCTGCACTCTCTGATCTTTAGTATAATTGATTACCACTTTTAGTATAATTGATTAATCTTCCAAGAGCACTGCTTAAATTTATAAAGGCATTATATATACAAAGATACTATAATTCCATTACTTACAGACATTTAGAACTTGCCTATTGTTTATTTTTGTGTTACTTAATTGGGGCTGGAGTGATAGCACAGCGGTAGGGCATTTGCCTTGCATGTGACCGACATGGCCAACCTGAATTCGATTCCTCCACCCATCTCAGAGAGCCCGGCAAGCTACCGAGAGTATCTCGCCCACATGGCAAAGCCTGGCAAGCTCCCCGTGACATATTCGATATGCCAAACCCAGTAACAAGAAGTCTCACGATGGAGACGTTACTGGGCCTGCTCGAGCAAATCAATCAACAATAGGAGGACAGTGCTACAGTTACTTAATTCTACGGTCACGGTCCTCCCGTTGTTCATTGATTTTCTCGAGCAGGCCCAGTAATGTCTCCATCGTGAGACTTGTTACTGTGTTTGGCATATCGAATACGTCACGGGTAGCTTGCCAGGCTTTGCTGTGCAGGCAAGATACTCTCGGTAGCTTGCTGGGCTCTCTGAGAGGGGCGGAGGAATCGAACTTGGGTCGGCCATGTTGGCTGCGTGCAAGGCAAACGTCCTACCCGCTGTGCTATTGCTCCAGCCCAGTTACTTAATTAATTTTTAGTGTACTTTTGCATTTATTTAGATGCCAGAATTTACATGGTTGTTTACAATGGGTTTTCAGGCACATAATATTTCACCTCCAATCTCACTGCCCTGAACCCCATCCTTCCACCCGTACCCCAGATTCTTCCCAACTCCAACCTGACTCTTTCACTGTTAAATTTTAAAATTTAACTGTAGTTTGGGTCCCCTGCTTATATTAGTGTTAGATCTAGTGATTTAGATACATACAGATACTTCACCTCTATACCACTGGGCCAGGGGAGGTGGGGGATTTCAAAGCTCTTGACTGTTGCCTCCATGTTTACTACTAGACTTCTCTATTTGCTTCCACTATCCTTTTATATTTTTTCCTGGAATTTTTGTTTCTGTAATCTAGAGCCAGTGTTTTGCCTAGCTTTGCTACCTTCCATTCCTCAGACTTGTTACTCTAGATGTCAAAGATAGCATCTAGAACATGGCAAAGATAGCAAAGTTAGAACATCTGATGTTTGACATTGTCTTTCTGACTTAATTCACTTAACAAAAGATTCTCCAGTACTGGGGCTGGAGAGACAGTATAGAGGGAAGGGTGCTTGCTTGCACATGGCTGATTCAGAATGATAGCCTGGTATCACATATGGTCCCCCAGAG